>NC_040903.2:3825120-5067767 GCF_004126475.2 Phyllostomus discolor
AACGCCCCCGGAGAGACACCACTTCTGGCCTCGGAGTCCGAGAGCAGGGACGGTGGTGGCTCGGACTGGCTCCTGCCCCCAGTGCAATACAAGGGCTGCTTTCTGACCTGATCGTCAGCATCTTTGCTTCGATTCTACACCAAACTCTTAACCTCCTTTCTTTTTATCTCGTTTTTACAGAAAAGTTCAAATGTCTGGGTTTTTTAAGATACAGTGTAAACAGAATATGGCTTAACTTTTAAAATTATTCACTGTAGAGAAGAACCTGGAGCTATAAAAGTTAATCAAATTTGGTGGTACACAGATTTCATCAAAACCTGAGTTTTATAAGCTTTGAAACTTTGACTTTTTAAAAAACATTTGAGTTTGTCTTTACCTTCCTTCACTCGTACAGATCCTTTCAGTCCGTGGGGCGGGGGCCTCTCGGACCCCCCCCCCCCCAGGCCTCCCGGACCCCCCCAGGCCTCCCTTCCGGCTTCTCCGCCCGAAGGGAACTTCTGGGTCACGCGGTGATGAGCGGAATTCAGGTCACGTCTCTAGTTAGTGCGTGTGAGGGGAAAAGTGAGAGTCGCCCCAGACGCCACTTGAGTTACGACGTGGTGACGGGTCCCCGTGTTCGGGCGCGGTGGACGGTGTTTTCAGTTTCCTAATGAAAACAGTGAGTTCCGCCGGGAGGGCCCTGTCCCCATTGTTGTGACTGAATGCTCGGCTCTGCTCGCTCTCCTCCTGCTCGCACGCCCGGGACGGTCTGCAAACCCTGCCCGGGTGCTGTGTGTTTCACTTTCTGTTCTCGCTGAACGTGCTCAGTCGGTGTGTTCCCTGAGCAGCCCTTTCCAACACAGTCTTTAACTTTCTGTGCACACAGATTCCAGCCAATTAAACGTGGGTTTGATTAGTTTATCACAACAATTGCCACCTTGGGTTAAAACAATTCTACTCTGTGGAAAGTTCCTTCTGTTCAAAAGAGGGTCCTTATTTCTAAGAGCAGAGCTCTGATTTTAATTAAATAAAGAGAATTTTATGCACTTTTTTTTCCTAAAGCTTAAGATTAATTTCTATGGTTACTCGGGATATAAATCTCCAGATTGCTTTAAAACAAAGATTTTTGTTCAGGGGAGAGTTGACAGCGCCCTTTAAGAGAAGCTATTACTTAATTTTACTTTCCTAAGTTTAAACACATAAAAATATTTGTAATGATACCCCAAAGGCATCATAAAAATGTAAAATAATTGTACTCTAAAATATCTAAAATTACAGGAAATAGACCTCATTTTGAAAAATGAACTGGGATCCGTGGCTGGGGAGCCGGGGTGACACACTTCGGAGCCAGCACCTCCTCCTGTCAGGAGACTTTGTTTCAAAGAGTAAAAGAAACCTTTTCTGTTGCCAATCACGCAGACTTCAAAATGCGTTCCCTCTGTTCGGAAACATTCCTTTACAGTTTTATTAACTCAAACGCTGCAGCGCGGAGCGGACGGCCTCGGTCCCCCTCGAGGGACAGGGGTCTGTCCCGGACTCGGTGGCGTCCCTCGGCTCGTGGACTGACTGTGTCACAGCAGACCCCTGGGCTGTTTTTAGTCCTCATTTTCAAAGCGTTTAGCCCAGTTTCCTAAGCAGCTCTGAACAAGGGTAGCACAAACAGTTTCCAGTGTTTCACTTACCCAAAGCAGACTTCCTCTTTGAGGAGATAATGTTAACTGGTAAATTGTCCGCAGGTTAAAGGTTTGTCATAGTTTAATCAGTGTGGTGTAAAGTCTGTATTAGAGATGCTGAAAGGGGAAAAAAAACCCAGCTTTCTAAGTAAATGAATTAATGCTCATCCTCTTGACCACTTTAGTTTTGTTATATCAGTTCTTTGGCTGTTTTCATTTGCTAAAATTTTCATTGGGCCTTACATAGTAAAACACCTTGGTTTTATTAGGAAAAGCGGAATTAGATTCATGAACTATTCAGACTGCAGTTTTGGAAAACGGCATTTCCTCTGCAGTATCCGTGCTGCTGAGACTAGGTTTGCTGACAGTGTAAAACACGCCTGTCCAGGAGTGCCCCGCACTAAATGCGTCTATATTTTGAGAGCAGAAGGAGGGAAAGAAAAGGACCCCCCCCCCCCTTCTGTGGGACGAGGACGCGCAGGCAGCGGGAGCGCCGCCGTGAGCCGAGCGTCTGAGCGTCGAAAGTAAACACTGCTTATTGCAAGCGTACATTCGGGCCAATTCACTTTTATCTTTCAGGCGCAACATTTCCCACAGTTTTTGTGGGTTTGCATTTAAGTTTGGAAAACTTTGGAAGTTTGTGTGAAAGCATAAATAAGTTTGGGAAAGTCGTGATTAGAGTTTGATAATAAACATGCGGAAGCAAATTGGGAGACTCTATTAAAGTCAGATGTAACATTTAATAACGTTTTCTCCAAAACTCGTTTTCGAGGGGAAGAGCGGTGATTTCTGTGGCTCCGGAACAAAGGCCCCGGCCCACTTGAGAACAAGGGCTGCGCAGGGGTTCTCCCACGCGGGGACTCACGTTCTAGAGCGGGCCTCCACGCCCGTCACGGGGCCCCCGGCGCCCCTCTCCCAGGGCAGGTGTGGGTGCGGGGGCGGCGTGTGTGTGTTTATGGAGTCGGTTTGGGAAACAGAACACACGCTGAGTTGCCAGGAAGATTTCAGCTCCTCTCATACAAAAAGCATTCCATTCTAGCATATAGGGAAATCCGTACTTTTGCAAGGAGGAAAAAGATTGTAGTTGGTTCAAGTGAAGTAGAAATAAAAATAAGTTTCAAAAGCCTTAACCTAAAAATTGGTTTTCGATCTTATTGTGATAACAGTAACCTCACAATTGCAAATGAGCATTTTATTTTTAGTTGCTCGTACCCCAGTTCTTGGGGAAACTCATCTACTTCTTACTGTAATAATACTGTAAATGCAGAAGCCTATTTACTAGCTGCTACCTACGGGCACTTTTGAAATCACAGCTGTGCCAACATTTGACCAGGCGCCGGTGGGTCGGTCCTCTGGTTTCGAAGGAGCTCTGGGGCATTGTCCAGCCTGACTGTCCTCTCCTTGGGACGCTGTTACGTTGTCCCTTAAAAGTGTGTGTGTGTGTCAGGGGACGGGGGGGACAGTCAGTGTAGCATTTCGATGACACTTTTATTGCTTACAAATTGACAGGCAATTTTAACTGAAATTTGTTGCTGTGATAAGAATGGAAATTTTTATGCATGCTGTGTTTAAAAGGCTTTACCTAATTATCTGAAAAACCGTTAAGGGCTTTAACTTGTATATACTGGTGCAACTTTTAAAGCTTTAAAAGGGAGTTCTGGATATAAAATTCAAATACAGGACTTAACATTTTTCTGTCTTAGTAAAACAGTAAATCTTAAAAGTAGGATGAAAAAGATACACTTTGGTTCTCAAAAATCAAGATGTGTAATGTGCAGCTCAGGGTCTCACCGTCGTTTTTCTGGTTATTTTTACACATAGGTTTTTTTCTGGCAAGTGTTACACTAGGACTGATCAGTTTATGCTGTTTTGAACACTTAACCAAGAATGAAGTTTTATCAGTCTGTCCCCATTTTATAAAACTTACCAGTTAGCAATTTGGTGCAGTTTCTTTCAATCTTAGAAACCACTATTTTTTTTTTCATTTTTTTCAAGCTGAGACAATGTTAGAACTTTTTGTAACTTATTTCTTAGAAAAATATTTCTGCCCTTTTTTTTGGCTTATGTACGCGGAAGTACTTTCAGTTTCATGCCCCACTGACCCCGAGGAATACCACGACCCGGGAGAGGGGCCTGTGGTTTCCGGAGCACAGGGGACGGTGAGCCAGGGCGCTGGATCTTGTTGGAATGTGGACATCCGTGTGACCGGCCGAGGCCAGCGTGCTCTGCTTTTTATCCCGTGCACCCCGCCGCGGTGCCGCGGGAGGCCCTGTGTCTCGTTACCCCGGCCCTCTTCCTCAGAGCCCTGTGAGAAAATGCACATCGATTCCTCTGCTCTTGTTTCTGCGGACGGAGGAAAAATCCGTCCTGATAGAGCAAAGCACTTAAACTTCAGGGGTTCAAATGTTATCGAGCAGCGTTTTCTGTTGGATGGAATTGCTGGCATCTACCGAGAAGTGTGGGAGCTGAGTGTGCGTTCCCCCGCGGCACCACGGCGGTGGATCTCACTCCCCGCTCTGCTGATGGGAAGCAGAGACGGGACGGGGTGACAGTTCTGATGATGAGATTAGAGGTAGCCAGGCTGACTGTCTCCGGCTTTTAGAGAACCTTCTAAGCTCAGGCCACCCCCTCCCCTTGTTTAGATATTACTTGCTCTTTTGAGTCTCAGATTACAGGAGCAATTGATCTGCATGACCTATCTTAAGAACTTTAACTTTGCAGTGGAAACTTAAACCAAATGTATATCCTCAAGAGACAAATCATCTTAAAACCAGGCTGTTGTCATTTTGATGTACTGTACCGTCCCCAGGAACGAGGTGGTGGAGAGCACCACCTGGTGGACGGGAGCTGCCCCTGCGCGGTGGGTAGAGATTTCCGAGAACCGGTCTGTGTGGACGGGCTGCGGCCCCTTAGCTCGCAAACAGTGGGGCTTTACATCGTTCCCTCTCGCAGTCTCTGCCCGGGGCTGGGGTCCTGGGCAGAGGAGGAGGCTGGGGGCAGTCGTGAGGTGCCCGTTTTATCTGGTGTAGGGGTGGGTGCGGGTCCTTGCCAGCTTCTCTCTTCTCCCTGGAGTTGGTCTACGATTCAGAGAAAAGGCGCGTTTTAAAAATGTCCAGAGGCAGCCTTCAGTCTTTGGGGACTGCATGTTTCCGAGTGACTAGGTGCCACCTTAGTGACAGGAGACTGCCTCGGGCGGCGCCTGAGCCGCTGGCCTCGTGGGAGGGGCCACCGCTGACCCCAGCGCGGGCCGTGACTCATCGGCTGCGGGCCGTGGCGAGTGGTGTCTGTCCTGTGCGCTGGGACACGTGCGGAAATGGTGCGGGGAAGTCCCGCATCTGAAAACACCTTTCCTGCATCATCATCGTCATCACCGGTCGTAGGTGTGGCTGTCGTCAGTGTTTGCTTTATGATGACGAATTCTAGATACAGTGTGTCCCTCGCTGTCCAGTCATTTGTTGAGCCAGGAACCTCGCCGGGCTTTGGAGTCCAGAGTGAACACGATGCAGTTCTGTTTGGACGTACAGTTTTTACGTCTTTAGTTCTCCACCACGGAACACGGTGAACACACCCCTGCGGCGTGGCGTGCCCCGCAGTGGGGAGTAAGTGTGTGTGCGTGCCTGGTGTTTCCGGCCGCGGATGGAGGGATGGAGAAGGCCGTCGGCAGAGGCTTTTGTAGGGGCTGATGAGTAAAGTCGATGGCTTGGCTTTGCGTTCGGTGTGTGGGAAGGTGGAGGCGGCTGCATGGGAACTCTTCTCTGGTCTGGTTTTCAGCTCAACTTGTGTCCTCGCAGAGCCCAGGCCTGGAGACGCAGAGCGAAGGATTCAGGAGCGCAGGCCCTGCCGTCTGTTTTGGAGTTTGGACCTTGGCTTTTCAACCTGCTAGCTGTACGACCTTGGGCAGTCACCCAGTGGTTCTGTGCCTCGGTGTCGTTGGCTGTTCTCTCGTCTGTTACGAGAACAATGAGATGGTCTATCCTAGGGGCTTCGTGCAGTGCACTGAATGATGGTGATGACGATGACGATGGTGATGACGATGATGGTGATGGTTACCGTCTCTCTTCCCCCTTTTCTGCGAGCTGTAAGGCAGATGTGAGAGTGGCTGTCACGGTGCACAACAGACTGCCCTGATGGGTAGCCAGCCGCTGTCTCCAGGGCTGAGCTGGAAGCGCTTCCTTACACGCGTGACGTTTGGGTGTTCGCTCACTGGACCGTGTCTGGGATGGCGGTCCTTAACCCGAGCCCCAGAGAGCGCAGCGTCCCTGAAGCTCCCAGTGGCGGGCAGAGGGTTGTGCATCCGTGGGGATGTTCGTTTTCTTGAGGGAAGAGGGGAGACAGTAGCTCTCGTCGGAGTCCCCGAGGCCCGGGCCCCGCGGAGAGGTCCCCTGGACTTCAGATGTTCAGGGTCCTCTCTGGGAGACCGCTCCAGGGGTTGGACACCTGGGCCTCCTGGACATGAAGCTCACTCTTGAATTTCACACCGTTTGTTTTATACGACACAGAAATCATTTTGAGGATATAGTTAATAGTTAAGATTTTAATTTGAGGGGCACAAGTATAAACGGAATGTTTTTCTTCTTCCTCCTTTTGTCAAAGTTCTGAAGAATCGTAAGAGCCAGGAGAAGTTAGGAGTGTAGTAGGCCCTGGAGTAGCCTCCTGGTTCAGGTTCAGCTCTACCGCTTCCTGGCGAGACCTCGAGCGAGTGACTTAGCGCCCCCGCCTGTAAGGGGGGCAGTGATGGTACCCGCCTCCTAGGGCCCTGACCACCAGACCTGGAGCGACCTGGACGGAGCCGGGGTGGCTCCTCTCGGCACATGTGACCCTCCTGTCCAGCCGTTGCCTCCTCTCGGCACATGTGACCCTCCTGTCCAGCCGTTGCAGAGCAGGTGAGGGAGGGAGGCGGCCCGGGGCAGGGCCACTGAGGCCCTGAAGCTGGTGGTGTTTCCCTGGGGCCTCTGCTGCCTGTGGTCCCGGCGCCCAGGAATAACGGCTCCCTCCTCACGGCTCCGGAGCTCATAGCAGTCGCTCCTCCTGGGGCAGCACTGAAGAAGCAGTGCTCTGTCCCAGCTGGGGGGGTGGGAGGAGCCGCTCTGAAACGAGAGCGCTGGAGGCCCGAGGGGCCGCTTGGCAACCGCGGGCACTTTCTCCACGTGCACTCAAGCTAGGACTGGTGTGAGGTGCGGCCCTGCCGTGCGGCGGCCCGAGTGCAGCAGGACGGACAGCAGGATGGACAGCAGGGCACGTGTCCAAGGCCAGCTCTTTTTCGGAGCTGGTGGTGCCCCGGTGTAAGTTGTCCCCAGGTTGCTTTCGAGAAAGGCTTTTCCAGATGCCCCGCCATCGCGGCATGGAGTGGCCTCAGGCTGCCTTTGTCGCTTCTGACTTCGCTCTGCGCCTGCCCCTGCCTTGGCCCCTGGCTCTGGCCTGTGTGGGGGCCACCCGTGCCCACCCAGGCAGGCAGAGTGGGCTCCCAGCCAGACTCACGGCGGCCAAACGGCGCCGAATCGCTCGCGTGCTGTGGAGCCCTGGGCAGCGTGTCTAATCTCTCTCCGGGCCCCGTCTTCCCCTCTTTCACGAGGGGAATAGCAGCACCGGCCTCGCGGGGCGGCTGCGAGGGCTAAATTAGTTAAGTGTGTGCAAAGCTCCTAGCAGAGTGTCTGGCGTACAGTAAGCACTCAATAAACGTGGGCTCCTGGCGTTGCCGCCACCTGTTCTGCTGTCGGGCTGGACGTGCGCCAGGCCCAGCGTTTCTTCTCCGCCTCTGCAGCTCCCCCCTGTCCCCTGTGAGGACCCCCTCACGTTCTGCGCGTGACCTCCAGGCCCAGGTCCCCGCGCCTCCCTCCCACCTGCTGTCCCGCGGCAGCCCGCAGTCCCGGGGGACCTGGCTTCCAGGGTGAGGCCCACACGGTGACGGAGAGGCAGCAGAGGGGAGACTTGGGCTGACTGAGCACCTGCCGCGTCCCAGATATTGTTTCCGCGGACGACTGGTGGTCACCCTCAGAGTCACGGTCTCGAGTGTACCCACAGAGGCTAAAGCCCAGAGAAGTTCAGTCACTTGCACGAGGCCATGTGACTAGTGAGTGACAGGGCTGGGATCTGAACCCGGGTCGCTGTGACTCTGGAGTCCGTGCCTAAGTGACCGAGACTGGGAAGATCGCAGCACCCACGCACACTCCACACGCTCAGTCTCTGCACACACGCAGTCTCTGCACACACGCTCAGTCTCTGCACACACGCTCAGTCTCTGCACACACGCGGTCTCTGCACACACGCGGTCTCTGCACACACGCGGTCTCTGCACACACGCGGTCTCTGCACACACGCGGTCTCTGCACACACGCTCAGTCTCTGCACACACGCGGTCTCTGCACACATGCGGTCTCTGCACACACGCGGTCTCTGCACACACGCGGTCTCTGCACACATGCGGTCTCTGCACACACGCGGTCTCTGCACACACGCTCAGTCTCTGCACACACGCGGTCTCTGCACACACGCGGTCTCTGCACACACGCTCAGTCTCTGCACACACGCGGTCTCTGCACACATGCGGTCTCTGCACACACGCGGTCTCTGCACACACGCGGTCTCTGCACACACGCGGTCTCTGCACACACGCGGTGCACACAGCCCGCACTCAGCCGCCAGACCGGACCGGCGTTGGACTGGGTCTGAGAGCGGTGTGGAGCCACATCAGGTCCTCCGGCGGGAACTCCCTGTGCGCTCCCCCCCCCCCCCCCCGTCACCTCCGTTCTTACCGTGCCTGGCCTGCACGGGGCCTTACGTGTTTGTCAAGGAACAGATAGGAGACAGGTTTTCAAGCACACGGAAAGCGGTGGCGATTAGCCCGCGTAGGTCTGCGGAGCGCAGCCGTGCCCGCCAGCCGCAGTGTGAACCTCGGGTCGGGTCGGGTCGCTGGGCAGACAGGAGAGGAGCTCCGGCCTAAGGAGGCGGTCGGTGGCGGCCTCTCCGCGACACTCTGGTGGAGGGAGCGTTGTTCAAGTGGGCCGAATACTGGGGCCCTTAGGGGGGCACCGGCGAGCTGGGGGACCACGGGGAGGTGCTGTAACTCCGCACTGCTTTCTCAGCCCTGTTCACACCCCGTTTTTTAATTGATGGTTTGTAGTTTCAGATGCTTTCAGTGGCAGGATGATCAGAATGACAAGTGATGCGAAGCCAGGGGGAGAAGTAAACGTAGTGAACCGGCAGCAGCCGCCGTCACAGAAGTAGTTTTCGTTGACGTGAAGTCCCCCTCACACAGGGCCGTGCAGGCCAGTGCACTCGCAGCTGACAGGGGACGTCGCTAGAAGCCCGAGGTGGAAGCCGGGGAAGCGGGGTCCTGCTTCCTCCCTGCTCCTGCTGGCGCCTGGGCCCCAAGTCCATTCCCGGGTTCCCGGGCCGGACTTGACATCTGAGGCCCATGAGTTGCTGCGGTCAGTGGGGGGCGAGCAGTTCTCGAGGGGACTGAGGGCATTCGGGTTGGAGGGGAGAGAAGACTCAGGTGGGGGGTAGCAGCAGACCCTGGGAGCCGACGGCTGACCTGGAGAGGCAGGGCCCCATGTGGACGGAGCCGGGACGCGTCTTCCGGCCCCGCTGCCCTTCGGACTGCGCACTCCGGGCGTCACCCGGCCTGTGCGAGGGCCAGGCCTCGGACCGTCCCCAGAGCCCCAGTGCGGGCAGCCGGCGGAGCTCCAGGAGCGGGAGCCGGGGGGTTCTGTTCTGCTGCAGGAGAGCTGAGCGCCACAGCGAGACAGAAAGAGACAGACAGAGTGAGGGGGCGGGAGGGGGGAGGCTTGAGGCCGGGACGGGCCTCTGCTGCCTCCTGCGGCTGAGCGGTGTTGGACCTCGTTCAGAAGGGAAGCCGCTTGAGCTTCACGGGTCATTGAGCACCCCAGGGTGCCCAGCAACTTTAAAAAAATCAAGTCATGAGCTTTCATTATGTCATCAACACTAAAAATGTAAGATTTCACTTTTTTTAATTTCTGAATTTCTTAAAAGGGGATGGGGCTTCACATTAACAGTAGGAAGGAGCGAACGTTTCAGGTGGTTAGATAGCTGCTAGTGTTAAAAACCAGACTGCCAAGTTCACCCCCACCGGTGCCCATCGCCCTTGGGCCCCGTTGGGCCGGCCTCGTCTGCGGTCGGGGCTCGGAACCTGGCGGCCAGTCCCTCTCGCGTGGGCACGCGTGTCATGTCTCCGTCTCCTGAAAGGCACTGTGCCCCAGCCGGCAAGGCTCGCCTGGGCCGCCCACGCACTGAAGGGTCGGCAGTGCAGCTCCCACGCGGGGAGGGCGCCCGGGCTGCCCCTGGTCCCCAGCCACAGGGCTCGAGGAGGAGGCAGCTGACCCGTGTTTCTCTCTGTCCCTCTCCCCTCCCCCCTCCTTTCCCTCCCTCTCTCTGAAAATAACTTTACGAAAAGACACACGTGCTGAATTCTGGAAACTGCAGTAAGGTTGACATTGGTTCTGAACAGGTTATTTAACTACTAAATACAGGTTTTCTTAGGTCAAGGCCACCTTGTGTTTTATTCTAAGGAGATTTCCAGGCTGATGTGATACAGCAGTTTATATATTCAATATTGTACTGAATATTCAGTATTTTATACATACATACACATGTATGTTCCTATGTACATGTACAATGTGTATATATTCAATATCAATATGTACAACTATACAATTATGTGTATATGAGTATATTCAATACTATACGGAATATGTATCCAGTATGATATATACACATACATATATACTACTTACACACATATGTAATACTATCTATATACACATACTACTTACATACATGTATAACGTATACAACACATACATTCGACTAACAGACAGCATGCTCCCAGGGAGGCTTGGCGCGGAGAATGCAGGCCGTGAACCCAGCACGGCAGACCTTGAACCCCCCTGGGCCCAGCACATGGGAGTGGAAGGGGGGCCGAGGAGAAGGAAGGCCTTCCCGGCAGGGGGAGGGGCGGCCCAGCGAGGGGAAGGCGCTGTGGTGGGCAGGCCAGCTCCTGGGGCAGACCGTTAGTGGGGTGAGTGGACAGGCCCCCCTGACCGGTTCACTCGGTGGGGTGCGCCAGAGGGAGGGAAGAGCCCGCAGTGAGAGCGCCTTCTCCCCCTGGGGGGTGGGGGCAGGGGGGACTGCGGGGGCCGGGGGTGAGTGGGAGTGCTTCAGGACCTGGTGCTTAGGAGGGGACAGTGGGACCCACTCGTGTGGACCTGGAGGGTGAGGGAGGGGCTGGGCGGGCCTTTCCAGGAGACAGTCAAGGAAGCTGTGGACAGCATGAGAGCTGCCCCTGAGTGTCGGAGGTCAGGGGAAGCCGAGGAGGGGAGGGTGAAGGGGAGGAGGCGCTGTCGGGCCTTGAGAGGAGGGCCTGGAGGGCAGGTGCCCTGGGAGCCAGTGGGGGCAGCCCCTCCGGAGGGGCAGGGGCATCGCCGGCGCTTGTGTGAGGACTGGGAAGGAGCAGCCGGGGCTCCCACTGTGACTGTTGCCCTCCGGTGCCCGCAGCCCCTGAGGGTGGCACTGGGCAGAGGGAATGACGGGGAAGGGCGGGAGACACCCACCTGAGGTACTGCACGCTGAGCGGTTGCTGGCATGCAGGAGTGAGCGAGGCAGGAGCGAGCGAGGCAGGAGTGGTATGGCCCCTGGACAGGCCCGCTGCTGCGCCCCAGCCCTGCGCAGGGTCCGGCGCGCCGGGCTCCGGCATGGGCGACTCGGGGGTGCTGGGGAGCTTCTCCGGCACGGGGACAGGACACAGACAGCCCCCACCGTGCCGCCAGCAGGCCACCACGCTCCACAGGTGTGCCGGTTCTGAACGTGTAGCTGGAGCCACCGTGGGTGCGGGTTTCAATTACGGCTGAAGGCAGTGGATTGGGGACTCGGTGAGCGGGCCCCCCAATTAGAGGCGGGAACAGGGCGCCGTGGAACACTGTGTTCCCAGATCGGCAGTTTTCGAATCCCCGCGCAGTGGTGGGTCTGGCTGTGCTGCCGGCGGCACACCAACCTGAACAGTGAGCCGTGCCCACTGACGGGATGAAAAGAGCGATGATTTTGTGTTACAGGGAACTTTTTACGAGAAGCCAGAGGGACCCGCTGGAGTCTCTTTCATCTTGAACAATGGTTGTTTCTGCAGAGGCAAATTATGCAAATCGGGACTCAGTGTTTCCTAGTCCTTCAGGCCTCTGTTGGCAGGGTTGGGAGTGCCCCAGAACAGAGTTCCTGCCGTCCTGGGGACGGGCGGGGGGAGTGGCTGGCGAGTCAGGCGCCTGCTGGGCTCTGCTGCCCAGGACAGTGCCGCCTGCTTTGAACTCCCCTGAAGCCAAACCGCCAGTCCTCTGTGCTGTTCGAAGACCCCCCCCCCCCCCCCCCCCCCCCGTCCCCGCACCGTCGTCGTTCACACCAGGGTTTTTGCTCTGCACTTCCCCTCCTTTGGGCCACTGACAGAACGCCCACCAAGGAGCAGCTGGGCAGGACGGCCTGTGGGTGACACGGGTGCACGGGTCTGGGCCCGCACCTGGGCGGCAGGTGGCAGCCAGGCTCCCGCAGCCCCTTGGTGACCCCTTCCAGGGCTCATCCAGGTGCACGTGTGCGTTTTAAACAATGTCACTTCAGCTCCTGCCGCGCAGGACAGTTAACCTCTAATAGCCCTTTGATTCTGGATCAAAGACAAAGAACCAGAGAACATTAAAAGCCCTTGGGAAAGAAGGTGCTATTTTTGAGCTCCTGTAACTGCTACCTCTGTAGTCCTTGTGCTGCCCTCTAGTGGGTAGTGGGAAGCATGTCGCCGACTTCCTGTGGGGGGCGTTCTTTCTACCCGCCTGCTCATTCCTGTCGGGGAGAGGAGAGCAGCCTTAAACCGTACAGGAGAACCGCTCCGGGCGGGGCCCCTGAGCAGTTTGCACCACACTTCAGAGCCAGGTGGTAACATGCAGGAGGGGCCTCAGCCTGGCCTGCCGTGGCCCAGCAGACCCGTGGAGGCGGGGCGCCCGGCAGTCGGACGAGGCGGCGGCGTTGGGAGGTGGGGAAGGCTCAGCGGGGACAGGGCCGTGGGACTGGACTTCAGGAGCTGGACTTGACCCTGGAGTCAGGGCACACTTCAGGAAGGGGGCGGGGAGGTTTACCTCTTTGTTTAAAAAAGCGTTCTGATCGCCAAGGTTGTGCACACTAGTCACAGGACTTCTGAGGTACGGGAAGGTGTCGAGGCTACGGCAGCCTCCCCGCCTCCCCGCCCAGACAACCAGGTGCGCTCAGGAGCGGCACTCCAGACCCCTCCCTGCCCGTGAGCGGCGCGCCTGCCGTGTGTTCCGTGCAGGTGGGCCGCGCAGCATGCACTTCGGCAGCCGTGGACTCCCCCATGCAGAGCGTGCTCCTGGGGAGCCTGCCCCGTCGGCGGCCCCTGGGGCCAGACCTCCCTGGTGCGCGGGCTGGGATGTTTCGGTTTTGTTTGGGCTCTTTTCGCAAAGCCCCTGTGTGTGAGGACAAGTCACTCGACATTCCTTTCCCTCGAATCCAGCGACCGTGGGGAGGGACCCACTGCGCTGTTCCCTAGTCAGTGTGCTTTTGCGGTGGGTGGGTCGTGTGGAGAGCGGCAGTGCCTTGGTGGCTTTCGGAATTAGCTTTATTAGCCCGTAGCCACTTGGCGGTGAACTCGATTTATCTTCAGAGAAAGAAAGGCGAGTCGGGTGAACACCCGTGGTCTCAGAATGGAGTGTAAGCAGATGGTTTGGTTGACAGCGGCTCCCTGAAGGAGCCGGGCGCTCGCCGAGCCGGCGTGGCTGGACCCCGCGCTGTCCCAGCGCCCTGACCTCGCCTTTAACCGGAACAGGACGCCCTGCTCCATGTCCGGTGCCGCCTGGTTCCCTCGGAGGTGTGGTCTGTGCTCCTGGGGAGCAGCTCGCAGAGAGCCCCGCGCCCCGCCGGGGCAGCAGAGGTGTCCTAGTGGGCAGATACATCTCCTGCTTGTTCTGGACCGTCTACCCAAGACGTGTCACCTCGGTGTCTTCTCGCCTGTGGGATGCACGCGTAATGGGCTCTGTCTCATACGGTTGTTTCCAGGAGCAAATCGGGGAGTGGATACAGGCCACTTAGCGTGGTGCCCGCCGCATAGGACGCACTCAATAAAAGTTGGCTCTTAGCTCTGCTACTACTGTTCTGCAAAAACAGTTTTTACAGCCCTCCCTTTGTTGTAAAGCCCAGGCATATTAGGCAACTTGCTCAGAATTTCAGTTGGCAAAGCTTAAGAGTTTAGGGGAGCCTATAAAAGCACCCCTTTCTTCCCAGCCCAATTTTGGAACCAACTGAAAGAGAAATGCAGGCGTCAGAACACCAAGAGCCAAGTGGACGAGCTGGCGTTAGACCCGTGGCCAGACGTGGGCGGAGCGCAGACCAGAAGAGACCCTCTGAGGCAGTCTCTCTGCCCCTCCCTCTCGCCAGGTGAGGGTTCAGCGAGAAGGCGGCGTCTGCACCTGGGAAGGGGCCGTCACCGGACACGGACCGGCCAGCGCCTTGGTCGTGGCCTTCCAGCCTCAAAACCTGAGACATGGCGATCGCTGCCTACACCGCCCAGCCTACGCCGTGCCGTTAGAGCAGCCCAGGCTGACTGAGACGAGGCGCGTCTGTTCTCACTGCTGGTGCAGCACGTCACCGCCACCTCAGGGGCTTAAACAGCACCCGTTTACCACCCGGTGGTTCTGCGGTCGGGAGCCCGAAGGGGCCTCCCTGGGCTGACACCCCTCCCCGGGCCGGGCAGGGCTCTGCTCTTCCCGGGAGGCTCGAGAGGAGAGCCCACTCCCCGGCCTGGCCCAGCGTGTGCAGGCCGCCCGCCCCCTCCCTGCTCCCCTCCCCTGCCGCCCTCTGACCCTCTGCCGCCAGGAAGGGCCCTCGTGGTGGTGACACAGGGCCTGCCCGCCTGCCTGCAGAGTCCAGGGTCTCTCCTGCTCTGAGGTCCGCTGACGAGCAGCCTGGCTCCCGGGCCGCGCTGAGGCCCCTTCCGCCCGCCGGCAGCACAGGATCCTCGCAGGCCGCAGGGCTGGGCCCTGGACGTCTTCGGGGGTGGGGGGCGGGGGGCAGCCCTGCTCCGCCTGCTGCGGTGGGTCATCACCTGGGGATGTGCAGCCCCCCCTAGTCCGCCCCGGAGGCCCCGCTCTGTACCAGGAACTGCACCTGGCAAGCTCTGAGGACAGAGAGGGGGCCCTTTGCCCTCTGGGAGCTTGTGGTCTGGCGAGGGGGTGCCGGCCCCTCATGACTCACGTCACCGAGGAGGAGCAGGTGCTAACACGGGTGCACGTGCACGAGTAGGCCTGGCAGCGCCTGGGCGTGGGGAGGGCGTGGGGAGGAAAAGAGGCTCTGGGAGGAGGAGGAGGACCCGGCAGCGGAGAACAGAGGATGGGGCACCCCAGCGCAGGGGAACCACGTGGGCGGGCGTAGTGGGAAGTCCTGGGACTCGGCCCCGGGGGCAGGGTGGGGCAGGGTGGGGGGGTCCGAGTTCACACGGACGTCTGCAGCTGAACTGAGCAGGGCCTGGCGTGCGGTGTTTGGGGTTTGGACTTGACCCCATTGGTTAGGCCCAGAGGTAACGCGCTGGCTGCTTTCTGGCAGGTCAGCCAGCAGAACCGCTTGCTTTGGCTGCAGTGCATGTTGAGACCAGAGCTCACCGCCGCCAGAGGTCCTCGCCGGTCCACTTCCCTTGCTCTACCCGCTCATGTCGTGGGCCTGGCCCTTCGTCAGGCTGGGGACGGGAACCACGGGAAGTTCCAAGATCGAGTAATTGGGTCACATTTGTCTGTGACGCAGTGAACACTTTGCGCATCTCTTAGGTTTCTTTCCCGGCAGACTCAGAGGCCAGATTTACGCTGCAGTTCCAGAGGAAAACAGGAGTGGGTGTGGGTGTGCAGCCCTGGTCTCCAGCTGGAAAGTGTTCGGAGTGTGGGCTCAAACAGTCCCTCGAGTCCCGGCCGGTGCACGGAGGTGACACCAGGGGTGAGCCACGCTCCCAGAGCGGTGAGGCCTGGGCCCACTCAGGGCTGCTGGGCACAGGCTCGGGTGCCATACAGGCACGAGGGCGAGCCCCCGGCCGGCCGACAGGGTGTTGGACAGACTCGGCCGTCGTCATCTGGTAAATGAATGAGGACTGTGGCCACGCAGAGCTTTCTCTTTGGTTCCTGCCCTGGAGAGGCCTGAGGGCGCTTCTCCGAACTGCCCGTGGGGCTAGCCTAGACGCGGTAGGAGACGTGACCCGACCCCTCCCGACCTGCCGCAGACCACCGCGAACGTCTCTCTTGTGAAAACACCACTTCCGTGTTCCGACCTGTGCTTCCTCCCAGATACTCACTGACCCCTCCTGTGCCTTGCCTGGGCCCCTCCCTGCGTGGCTCTGGCCCCCCCCTACCCCCGACAAGCACGCGTGCAGAGAAGTTCAGCCCGAGGCCGGGCCGGGTGTAACGGAGTGCCGGCGGGTGGAGTGCATGAGGGCCGTCAAACGCAGAGCAAAGCGAAAACTCGCCGGAGTCGGCCTTGACAGTGGACCTGCGTGGAAGAGGTGGGAGCTGAGCAGGCCCTCTCAGGCCGGGCCGCGGGTGTCCGCACTATGTACAGACGGCGCCCGGAGGAAGCCGGCCGAGTGGCGGTCGAGGGACAGAGCAGGCCTCCGGCTTGGCCGGCCGCTCTCGCCTTCAGGAAACACGTCCGTCCCTGCCCCCAGCTCCTCGCTCCCCCACCCCCGCCCCTCTGCATTCCGTGGGCTTCCTCTCGCACAACCCCGTGCACAGTGCTCCACACGCAGCGGGTACTGCCCAGTCGGCGGTCACGGTGCTGGAGGTCAGCCCGCACGCGTAGAAGCCCTCCCACGTCTCCGTTCCTTTTGTCCCCCGTGGCCGGAGGGATGGTGGGGGTTTGCCGTCGGGGTGGACAGTGGCCCCTGGACCCGCAGCTCTGCTGCTCTGCATGGCCCCGTCCTCGCAGGGGAGGCTCCGGCCCGCACCCGTGCCCTGCACACCGGCCCGTGCCGCCCGGTGAAGACGCACCGGGGAGGAGTCGGCCCTCTCCCGGCACCCGCTGCATCGTCAGTGCCGGGCACACAGCAGCACCTCAGGGGGTCTCGGAGCCTGGAGGTCCGCTCTGCAGACCTCCGCCGTAGAGCCCAGCGGCCACAGGAAGGCGGAGCCTCTGGAAAGAGACCGAGGCCCGGGGATGGGGCCACTTGGGTGAAGGGGCTGCACTGGGGTCTGACACCAAAGTTGTCCGGCTTGCGGTTTCACGGTCTCTCTACAGCCTGCGTCCCGTCCTCCGTTGCCTTAAAGTTTATTCCGTGTGATGGTGACATCTGTCTCTATAAATTTCTTTTCTTTTAATTTTAGATTTCACACATCGGCAAACTGAGGGATTTTCTTCTGGAACACAGGAAAGATTATATTAATGCTTATAGGTAAGTACGTATTTTTTACCATGATTTTCTGGCTGTTCTTTTCCATACCTACATTACATTTTTAAAAAATATACTTTGTCTATTTACTTTTAGAGAGAGGAGAAGGGAGGGAGAGAAATGTCGATGTGAGAAACATCAGTTGGTTGCTTCTCAGATGTACCCCGACTGGGGGCTGAACTCACAACCCAGGCATGTGCCCTGACCGGGAATCGAACCAGCGACCTTTCAGTCTGTGGGATGATGTCCACCCAGCTGAGCCACACCAGTCGGGGCCACACCTGTATTCTCATCTTTTACTTACTGACTCTCAGAGTTGAAAGGGGGAAGATCAGTTTGGCAATGGGGCCCGCAGAGCAAGGGGGCTCCTGCACCGGTGGGGGGTGGCTGCTCTGCCAGACCCCCATCTCTGAGTCACGATTGCCCCCGCCCCGGGCCGTGTCTCCTGTCCCCATGCCCCCTCGAGTTGGCAGCTCTGGGTGCCCCGTCACCTGGTGGACGGCAGAGGTGAGTGAGACAGAGCGTCTCACGTTTAGGAAACGGGTGGAGGGACGATACAAGCCACGTGAGGGCGGCCTGTGGGGAGCTGAGCCCCTGCCTCCAGGGAGGGCTGTGGTCAGGGGGATTTTTAAAAAGAGAGGAAGCATTTTGACCGAGGCTTCCGGAACGGTTTCTGGAGCAGACCCCAGCTCCCACCGGTCAGGGACGCCGCAGGGCGGGTCTCCGGTCTCCTCCTGCGCCCACCTCCCCCCGCGCCCTGGGACGCCGTCGTGTGCTCTGTGATGGGGGGAGGGGGGCAGTTGGACCTGGACGGGACGTCAGGCGGCGCAGCCGGAGGCCCTCCCCGTCGGGGAGCAGCGGTGTTCGCGCTGCAGAGCCCCCCGTCCTCGCACGGAGCGGGAGTGGGACAGCAGGAAGGAGACCTTCTGGCGTTTTTCAGAAACCTCGTCAGTGGCTACAGAAGGAAACTAGTTTGTATAAACTCTTTAACAGAGAACATAGCTATATGCCTCAGGTGAATTTTAGATAGTCCCTGCCACTTTGTTCACTGGAACAAGCAGGCAGATTTACACATTTCAGTGCATTTCATTTGTGTAATTTAAAAATATACTAAAATTATTATTCTAGCAAATAGCAGAAATTATTCTAATGCATAGTACCAAGAAGTCCTTATTTTTTAAGTTTAGCTCAAAGAGTCGGTCAACACTAGATGGCAGTGTGAGTTGCATTTCTGAACGTGTTTGTGTGCCGAGTACCGGTTTCATGGTCTCTTAGAATGGGAGTCGCTCTGTTCTTTTCCATACCTACATTACATTTTTTAAAAATATACTTTGTCTATTTACTTTTAGAGAGAGGAGAAGGGAGGGAGAGAAATGTCGATGTGAGAAACATCAATTGGTTGCTTCTCAGATGCAAACTTCAGCACGCCGGTCTCGACCTTCAGTCTCGGGCTCCTGTGGGTGGGGGAGCCCTTCCCGGGAATGCCCTGCTCACGTCCCTTCGCCTCGGGGAGGCGTCCCGCTGGGTGGAGGCGTTACCGTGGCCTCGGCTCCGCCATCCGCCTCATTGTAGCCGGGAAACCCCGTGTCCTCCTCCAAACCAGGGCTCGGCGCGCTGCAGCCTGCATCTGTGCAGCCTGCGCAGGAAGAACAGCTTTTACACGTTTAAATGGCGGGGGGGGGGGGGGGGGGGCGGATAATGACGCTTCACCCCACGTGGAAATCATGTGAAACTCGGAGTTGAGTGTGAGCTAACAGGGGTGCCTGGAACAGCACCGTGTCCGTTCGGCGGCGAATTTCTGTGGCTGCCTTGGCGCTGCACCAGCAGAGGTGAGTGGCCGTGGCAGGCCGCACGGCCCGCAGCGTCCCGTGCTTACATGCTGCGCGTGTTTGCGGAGCCCTGCCTGAGGTAATCGGGGTGATAGTCCCTTGCCAGCTAGTGGGGAGACTCAGATAAGACAACAGGAGTTAGGCCCTGGCTGGTGTGTCTCGGTGGACTGAGTGCCGGCCTGTGAACCAAAGGGTTGCCAGTTCAATTCCCAGTCAGGGCACACGTCTGGGTTGTGGACCAGGTCCCCAGTAGGGGGCGCGTGAGAGGCAACCACACACTGATGTTTCTCTCCTTCCCTTCCCCTCTCTAAAAATAAATAAATAAAATCTTTTAAAAAATGACAACAGGAGTTGAAATGCAGTACAAAAAGAAAAAGCACCTGATTGATTGATAACAAAGACTGCTGTGTCCTAATCAGACACAGGGTGTTATTCTGAACCTCTGATTGTAACAGAGTCACTGGGGCGGCTCTGGGGCGGCACAGCTCAGCTCCCCCTCAACCCCAGTGTCTGCAGACCCCCACGGCCAGCCTCCCTCCAGCGCCTTTCCCTCCGCCAGCATCGATGGCGGCAGACGCTGGGACTGAGGGCCAGGGTTCCTGGGGCCAGGCCCGCTCTGCCCTCCACTGGCCGAGCGACTCGCGTGTCTGGTGGGGCTGTAGCGCCTGAGGCTTTCCTAGTCTTGACCAGCCTATCGTCCCTTTCCCAGCCAGCCAATGTCCCCTGAGTTCCACCCTAGCCCCGTTTTCAGTCCCTCTGGAAGAGCAAGGGCCCTGGGGCCGTCACACCTGAGAGCCAGCATCAGCTCCGCCAGGTGTTGGTCATGTGGGTGCACGCAGCTCACTCCACGGCCGCCTCGGGCTTGTTGGCCGGTTTGCAAACTGCGGACCATGCCCTTAATGAGGATTAAATGCGAGGGTTCTTGGCACACGTGAGTCCCTTGGCGAATGGTAATTGAATTGGAATACCCTTTGACCTATGATGCAGTTGGGGTGGTCGTTTAAAGCAGAAAGCACCTCTGTCTCCTGCCAGAGGGAGGTGGGAGGGGGAGCAGGAGAGAGGCGGGTGCAGGAGGCAGGTGCCGTGACTGGGAGGGAAGTGCCGCCAGTTCCACCCCCAGCAGAAGCTCAGGTGCCGGCCGTGCTCGGGTCTGCGGGCGGGCGGCCCTCATGAGGGGGGGCCTGAATTATGCAGCCTCACTTGGCCGAGTGGGGGGCACAGAGCAGCCCCGGCTCCCGGGGCACAGGCAGCGGGGGCGGGTCCCTAAAGAGCGGGTGAGAGGGGGGTGCAGCACAGAACCTCTGCCGTCCAAGCAGGCAGGCCCCGAAGGGCGAGGAGGGGGAGAGGAGCTGTGGCCGGCAGGTCCTCGTTCTGCCCGGTTCCTCTGCCCAGCTGTCAGTCAGGGGAGCCCCTCCCCTCCCAGGGGCAGGGCGGGGGAGGGGAGGGGAGGAGGCTAGGGTCCCCCTCAGGGAGGTGACGGGCATAGAAACCCCACGGGGACTCAGGAGGCCTGGGGAAGAAGCAGTGTCCTCGGTGCCTGCCGTCTGTTCGGAGGGAGGGTGCCGCCCTGTCCTCCTCTCGTCCCGGTGAGTCCTCCTGCCCAGGCCCTGGGCCGCCGGAAGCCCGCCCCGACACAGACCTCCCCCCGTCTGGTAGACGCGCCTTTTCCGCAACATCCTGGCAACAGGACGTCCTTGGCTTCCGTTGTCACCAACAGGATAACCGCACTGTTGTTGGTTCCCAGCTGAAGGGGCTCAAGTGCAGTGTGTCCGAAGGGAGTGCCACTTGTTAATCGTGGGACCAGTGTTGTCAGGTTGACCCTTAGGCCTGTTCCGTCTCACCGAGCGGAGGTTCCACTGAGTCAGAACGTAGCACAGGAAGGCGTTCCTCCGACGTTCTTGGAACTGGTTGTCTGCAGGCGCCTGTCTGCCCGGCCCTGTCCGCCTCCCCGTCTGATGGGATCTCTGGGGTGCCTCCCCTCGGCCCGCCTGGCACCCGCTATGCACGGGCTGGCCGCTCCCCCCGTGGGTCCCACCTCCCCATCAAGTGTCAGTCTCCCCGTCGTACAGCACGCTCTGTGGGGTGGGGGGGGGTCAGAAATGAGCCTTGTTCAGCTGCGAACCCCCGACCCCTGCTGAAGCACCGGCCCTGGGGGTAGGGGGCGGGAGTGTGTAATCGAGTCCGTGAATGAACCGTGAGGGCCAGACAAGTGCATGGAAGGCACCGGGAACGGTGCCTGGTAAATGTCAGGTGCCCAGCTCGTGTCGGCACGCCTGCTCGTGTGAAAGCGTGCGTGTGTGCGGTGGCCGCCCGTGGTGCTGCATCTGGGCCCGGGGTCGTGATGGGGCCTCGAGGGCTCCGCCCGCCCCGTGTCCGCCGCACCCTCCCTCTGCTGGGCCGCTCGCTCTGGTCTCTGCGGGGCTCCGTGTGCCCACCAGCCTTCTGGGTAGGTCCCACCGTCCAGATGCCCCCTCCCCTCTCAGCCTGGCCGGCCCCCGCCCCTGCAGGTCTCAGTGGGGTCACTTCAGGGGTGCTCGTCTTCCCTTCGCACCCCGAGCAGACGGCGGGAGGTACTCACCCCCCCCCCCGCCCTTCCCTCCTGCCGCTCACCCCCCTCCCTCCCTCCCCCAGCCACGTCATGTCTGACCACGGGAGGATGACAGACACTGAGCGGGACCAGATCGACCAGGACGCGCAGACCTTCATGCGGACCTGCTCGGAGGCCATCCAGCAGCTGAGGACTCAAGGTGAGGTGTCCGGGGACGCGGCGGGCAGCCGCCCCTGCCGCCTTCTCGGCTTCCGGCAGCACAGCCCCTGGGGCGGGGGGGTCCTCTCGTGCGCCTGTTTGGGTCCGGGCTTCGAACCTGTGAAGTCTGTCTGCTCCTGGTCAGGGTTTAGCCTGAGCTGTCACCGTAACAGAGGCCGTAATTCCAGGTTACCTGCATGGGCAGAGGGGGGTGGAAAAGGCCTCTCCAGACAGGATTGAAAATGGACTTTGGGGCCAGGGTCACAGGAAGTGGGCGTGCGGGTGTGTGTGCACACGGGTGTGCGTGATGCCTGGGCTCCGTGTGGCGTTCCCTCGGTCCCTGTGGACAGCCGCAAGCGAGGGCGATCCACGCCCTCTACTCCCGCTGTGAGGTGAACGCCAGGCTCGGGCTCTCGAGGTTTGGGGGAAGGCTCCGGAGCCTCCCTCCACACCGGGTCCGAGTCTCCCAGCCTCAGGCCGGTCGCCCGATGGTGCCGGGCCTTGTTCCTTCCCCGGACCGGGAGGCCGTCACAGGGCACAGCACGCAGGGCCGCTGTGAGCGGTGAGCCCTCACGGCGCGCCCAGGACCCTGGCGGGCCCTCCTCCGGTTGTGTCCTCTCACTGTCTGTCACCGTGTGTGAGGCTGAGGGAGGCCCTGAGGTGGCTTCCCAGGTCACCTGTCCCCCTTGATTGTGTTTTCGTTTGCTTGGGCAGATACGGAATGCAGTCAGCAGTGTAGAGTTCAAAGTGACCAAGGGCTGCTGTGCCCTTGACACAGACTTTCGTTTGGGGAGCTTCCATTAGAACGCTGGAGCGTCTGATGAAAGCCCAGTGTCACGGGCCCTCCGAGTCCCCCACCTGCCCCCAGGTGAAGGGCATAAACCACGCCCCCTGCCCTTACGGGTCTGCGCTGACAGGTCCTGGAAAAGACGCACAAACACTAACAAAACCAGGAATGAGTGCCAGCGCCTGCACCCCGGGCTCCTTATTGCCACAGAACCTTCGTTTCCTCGTGTGTGAAACCAGCTCAGTCAGAGTAGCCGTCTGGATGGCTTTGATGACCAGCAATGACGTGTGTCGAGTATTGTACTGGCAGCCTGCACGTAGTAGGTGCTCATCCACTCCGTTACTGGGAGCTGCCCTGTCGAAGTGAATGGCGCAGACTGTAAGAAGATGCAGCAGTGTGCAGAGGAAAGGCATCCCTGTGGGTGGGAGTCCGGGGAGGTCCCACCCCTCATCTGCAGACATGGGGTGGGCGTGGCCAAGGGGAAGGGCGGAGCCTCCCGGCTCAGCACTGCCCAGGCAGCGGCAGCGGCAGCGGCAGCAGCAGGCCGGCGAGAGTGATTTCAATGTGTTATTGAAGGTCAGCCGGAGCCCCGGGCGCCGCTAACACAAGCGGGTCAGCTCTCAGGAAGTGGGGCGCTATAAAAACCGTGAAGCACGTGACTGCGGTTTTCTGCGGGTTTAATCTCTCACTCCCGTACAGCCTGATAAGTCTTCCTCTTCACAAAGCGTCCTGTCACTTGACCCCCCACTGTCTCAGAGCTGTATTTTAAAGACCGCTTTGAATGCAGCCGTCTCCCTGAGGAAGCCTCCGACTGCTTCCCCAGCGCAGCCGAGCGTGGTGACCTGAGTGTCCTCTTTCCTCTGCAGCCCGCAAGGAGCTCCAGTCCCAGCAGGTGAAGGAGCACCGGGGCGCCGTGGTGGACTTCGTCGAGGACTACTTGAAAAGTACGGCATCGCGGCGTAGCGGCCAGCGCGGCATTCACACTGGCTGGGGTGGGCGGGTTAGCTCTGCCGGCTGAAGACCGTGGTGTCTCCTTGTAGTTAATGGTCTCGTTGCCTGAGGAGTGGTTTTAAATGGTCTGTTTTCTGGTGTTTTCCCTCCAACAGGAGTGTGCAAACTGTACTCAGAACAAAGAGCCATCCGGGTGAAGCGAGTGGTGGATAAGAAACGACTGTAAGTATTGCCTCTGTCAGGCTCCGTAATTAATCCCGGGGACAGCGTCGATGGTGATGATGATGGTGACGGTGACGGTGACAGCGCAGGTCCCTTGGTGCCGTGCTGGGGTGTCCGCACGGAACGCCGCGGCCGCTGCTCCCCGGGCTCCTCCGTGTGTTAGGCGCGTGCTGGACTCCCGGCTCGCAGCCGCCCCCCGGCCCCTCGCAAGGCAGGTCACCCGTTACCCTCGTTTTATAGGTGGGAGACCTAATTGTTCTAAAGAAGAATTTAAAGGGAAACAACAGTAGAGTGGATGAAGCTGAGAATCAAATCATAGATTTGGAAATAAGGAAGCAAAAAACAACCAGTCAGAACAAGAGGAAAAAAGAACCCAAAGAAGCGAGGATAGTATGAGCAGCCTCTGGGACAACTTCAGGACGTCCAACATTGGCGTTATAGGGGTGCCAGGAGGAGAAGAGAAAGAGCAAGAAATTAGAAATCTATTTGAAAAAAATAATGAAACAAAATTTCCTTAATTTGGTGATGGAAATAGACAAGCAAGTCCAGGAAGCACAGAGTCCCAAACAAGTTGGATGCAGAAAGGCCATCTGAGACACATCATAATTAAAAATGCCAAAAGTTAAAGAGAGAATCTTGAAAGCAGAAAGAGAAAAGCAGTTAGTCACCTACAGGGGCGTTCCCATAAGACTGTCACCTAATTCCTCAAAAGAAACTTTGCAGGCTACAAGGAATTGGCAAGAAATATTCAAAGTCATGAAAAGCAGGGACCCAGCCAAGATTGCTCTACCCAGCACAGCTGTCATTTAGAATTGAAGGGCAGATAATGAGCATCCCATACAAGAAAAAGACCAAAGGAATTTATGATAATCAAACCATTATTATATGAAATGTTAAAGGGGCTTATTTAAGAAAAAGATCAAAACTGTGAACAATAAAATGGTAGTAAATATATAGCTATCAACAATTGAATCTAAAAAACAAACTAAACAAACAAGAACAGGACAGTGTCATAGGTATGGAGAGCATTTTGACGGTCTCCAGATGGGAAGGGAGTGGGGGCAATGGGTGAAGAGGAGAGGGGACTAAGACGCACAAGTAGGCAGCTACAGAATAGCCATGGGGAGGGCAAGTCCAGTACAGGAAGCGGAGCAGCCAAAGAACTTACGCATGACCCAAGGACGTGAGCAATGGTGGGGGGACTGCCTGAGGGAGTGGGGGGTGCTGGGTGGAGGAGGGCAGGGGGGGAATCAGGACAAATGTAATAACATAATAAGATATAATTTTTTAAAAGCCTCCCCTTTGTGAACAGTCAGTGCGCAGCCCAGAGTGGGGCAGTGGGGTGGGCATGTGCAGTGGCGGGGAGCGCGTTTCCCAGAGCGGGTCAGGTTCAGCGCAGGCCCCGGAGCCCCAGCGAGGAGCGGGTGCGTGCACGTGCGCGTGGGGAGGGCTGGCAGTGGAGACGGCGGGGGGACTGTGCACGGAGGGACTGGTCAGATAGCAGCTGCTGTGTGAGGGTGACAGGAGCCGGGCTTGTCCCTGCTGGGGCAGTGAGAGGGAAGGAGCCGGAACGGACCCCGTGGTGGTGGTGGCTGGGAGTGGGAGACACTGGTGTGCACTCACGGCCTGCGGTTTCCGTAGGTAGATACAGATGTGGTGGTAAACGTGTGCGTGCAGGTGTGCAGGCGTGCAGGCGCAGGGGTGTATCTTCTAGCGCTGTCCACCGAGAGGGCCTGGGCCCAGGGATGCCCCAGCGGCCATACGCACACGTAGCCCTCGGGTCTTGGCTTCTAAATAGCAAGTTCAGCTTCCAGGAACCAGGGCTCCTTGGAGAAATGCTGATTCTGGGGCCGGGCAAGTCTACAATGAGCCTGGAGCATTTCGTTGCACCGGAAAGCAAGGAAGGTCGCAGAGAAAGAGGGGAACGTGTGAAAAGGGCATAAGCCACTTTGAAAGGGCTTCTCCTGGCCGAACTGGAGCCAGGTAGAGCGTCCTCGCCGATGGTGGTAGCCGGCTGCGACCCACTGCACATCGTGCGCCCATCTAGCTAGGAATGAGTAAGTGACCAAACTGAAAGTTTGAAAAGGTTCATTACCTAGGGCCAAAGCGTCCCCTGCCCCAGGCGTTCATGATTGCAAAGCGGGAGGGAGTGAGTTCTCGGTGGGGAAGGGGGGCAGGCACCACCTCCACCAGGCAGCCCCAGCGCACTCGGGCGCCGCTGGTCAGGAGGAGGAGGAGGAGGAGACTGCGCCGGGAACGCCGCCTCCTCTTCAGTGCAGAGGCCGCGACCTGCATCCGACCGCGGGAAAGGGCTGGCCAGGCTCAAGCTGAGGGTGGCCTGCTGGCCGTGTTTGTTTTCTCCATTTCTTTTTTCTCTCCAGGAACATAATACGTTTTCTCATTCATTACAGTGTTTTTTTTTGTATCTTTTAAGAACATCTTTCAGTTTTTCACATAGGGGTTTTGGACTTTTTTTGTTAAATTGGTTTATGCTGCGGTTTGTATCGTATTTTTCATTGTTGGTGTTTACCTCCTGTGCGGGCGTTGCACACGGAGTCTCTGCCGTCGTGCCTTCCAACCGTACACCAGGCACTGAGGGTGCGGGGCTCCGTCGCCGCTCCGGCCCCATCGCCGCTCCTGCCCCGTCGGCGGGGCCGAGGCACCGGGCGTGTCTTCTATGCCCACCGCGGCAGGGCACGTGTTCCAAAGGAGGCCGCAGCAGACCCACCCCCGCCCGCCCACGAGGTCTGCTCAGAATTCGATGTTGTCACTGCTCCTCCGAGAGGCTGAGGCCTCTGTCCCCTCCCCTGGAGCCCCGGTGGGCCATCGCACCTGCCTGGGCTGTGGAGCAGGGCCATGGAGCAGGGCCGAAAGGACGGTGTGTGGCTTCTGGGACCGAGGTGTGGAAGGTGTGGGAGCCTCTGCCAAGTGGGTCTCCGAGACTGCTCTGGGCGGACCAGCCGCTCTGCGGTCACACACCTGGGGCTCCCCTGGCTGTCACCCCTCCGGTGGAGCAGCCCACCTGCCATCTGGCAGTGCCGGATCCTGTCAGCCGACACTGGTTGCATCTCCTCTGAATGTACGTGGTTCTCTCTGCTCACGGTCTGGCTGCCTGCTCCCACGACTCACCGCAGATCTCGGCACCCTGCCTGTAATCCCGTAGCACCGCGTGGGTTCCCGGGAAGCCGTTACAGGGGCTGGCGTTTCACAGCCAGGGCGTTTCCTCTCGCGTCAGCCTTTTACCGAAAGTGGTAACGCGTCCACTCCTTCAGCGTGTGGTTGCTAAGCCACACCGAGTGCCAGACACTCGTCCGGACCCGGGCCCAGCCCACAGGGTGCACAGAGTCCCGGACCTCGCCCTGAGCGTGCGCTGTGGGGGGCGAGACGGACGAGAGAAACAGACGGGCGACGAGCAGGTCGTTCTAGACCCGGGGTTCGTCCCAGACCGGGGGTCGTCCCAGACCGTGGGGTCCGTGCAGGGGAGGACAGGCGGGCGCCCCAGTGCAGAGCAGCCGGAGGAGCTTTGTTCGGTTCCTGAGACAAGTTGGTTCCATCCAGTGGATGTTTAAGGTCTCGTTCTTTATATTTAAACCACTTCAAGACGCCACTTTCCCATGTGTTGTGTGAAGGGTGTGTGTGTGTGTGTGTGTGTGTGTGTGCGTGTGTGTGTGTGCGTGCGCGGCAGCACTCTGCACTGGTGGGAAACAGCCGACGATCTGCATGTGCTGAACTAAGAGGAGGAGGCAGCCCGCGCCGCCCGCATGCTGAGCCTGGTGTCAGCGTGCAGACGCTTCCGGCGCTCTTCCCTCCCTTCAGCCCACGCTGGCCACGCCCCCCTGCGCGCTGTGGCCGGGGTGCGCAGTCCTGGCCCTGCAGGTGTGACACGGGGGCCCTGTATTGAGCGCGGGCTGGAGGCGGTGGCTCCGCCCCCGGCAGAGGGCACTGGACAGGCCTGCCGGGGTCACGTGGGGCTCCCTCCTGTGGTCGAAATGGGATTTGGTTGCCTAAGCAAATTGTGTGACTGCTGGTTATTTTTAGATCCAAGCTGGAACCAGAAGCAAATCCAAAGACCAGAGACTCCACGTCCTCTGAGAAAGTGTCACAAGATCCTTCCAAAGAGGCAGAAGAAAAACCCACCCCTGAAGAACATCCAGGTGCGCATTCCACTCAGCACCCGTCCTGCCTTGCGTCCTGCCTTCCGACCTGCCTTGCGTCCTGCCTTCTGACCTGCGGGCACAACACAAGCAGGCAGGACGGCGCCCAGGCCCGGGCCGTGTGCTGTGTGTCCTCACCTGAAGCCGAAGGGACTTGGCAGCGGCCTTTCCCCCGTCACAGTGGGCCTTGCTGGCCGCTGCTGGGACGGGGTGGGGGGCGCCCCCATCGCCGGGGCACTGGCAGGCCCGGGACCAGGGGCCTGCCTGACGGGGCCGCACAGCACGGGCGGCACTGGGGACTCGGGAGGAGACGTCGGAGGTCTCTGCCCAAGGGTCGTTGCATGTCAGTCTCAGGAAAAGGGGCACTGCCCCCCTGCCCCCCGTCCCCAGTTTCAGGGTGCTGCCCTGTGTGCTGGGGCAGCGGGAATCCACGAATACTAGTGGGAGGCCAGGAAGCATGGAGAGGGGTGTGGGGAGGGGCGGAGCCAGTAAAGAAGGTGCCTCGGGTGAAGCGTGTGTGTGGGTGGGGGCAGGGGCGGGAACTAAGGTTGGGACGGCACCCAGACCTGTTTGGTCACCAGTGGGGCCCTGGGTGCCGGGCCCCGGCGTCTGGCCTTGCCTGCTGGCCTTGCTGTGCCGGTCGGGGCAGAGACCGGCACCAGCGAAGGGAGCGCCGGCTGGTTCCCGAGGCAGGTGTCAGCGTGGCTCCCGGGGCACACGGGAGCCTGTTTGAGCGCGAGTTCCCTTAACTAACCCTCGCCTCGCCATCCGGCTCAGACATGACCTTCGCTTGCCTCTGGGGCGAATGGTATTTGTGTTCCCAATTTCATGTCCTTAAAAAACATAAAAGCAAAAGCTTGACATGGATGCCCTGATGAGGCCCCTTCGGGGACAGCGGGCTCGGGGCTCAGGGCGGGGGCGGGGGGAGGAAGCGCAGATGCTCGCGTGGAAGAAGGTCATCTCGGGGGCTCCGCGTCGGCCTCCAGGGGAGCTTCCTGCCCGTCTCCCACAAACACACGTCGTCTCTAGGCTACACAGGTGTTTCGCACGTGTGCAGAGGACGCAAGATTTTATGTAACTGTGTCTTTTGTAAATACGATAACGGTTCTGGGGGGAAAGCCACACAGCCAGTTTTTAAACACTCGCCCGAGTCGCAGGCGACATGGAGGTTTGGGCGGTGAAGTGGCCCCGGGCAGCTGTGCCCTGCACACGGCCGCCCGGTCGCTGCGCTCCTTCCCCGATCGGCCTCAGAACACACACTCAGGACGCTGTCCATCTCCAGGGGCGGGCGGGGGTCAGCTGTGGGAAACTTCCTGAGATTAAGAAGAAAAGAAAGCAGTGGCACCTGCCTTTGAGTCCATAAAAGGTCGTCTGGCCCTAAGCGGCTCACACTCTGCCCGCCAGCCGCTCACGCCAGGGGTCCAAGCTGGGGTCTGCTAACACACGCACAGCACAGACCAGCACCCGGCGCCGTGGTCCGGGAAAGCTGAACAGCCGGGCCGTCAGCAGGCGGGGGTTACCTAGGAGCAGAGGGCGCTCGCAAGGGAGCACTGCGCAGTGACTCACGAGAGTGGCGTGGGTCTGTGCGGCCGTGCAGGGCTGCCTCCCAGGCACGCGTTAGACCGTGAAAGGCACGTTTTAGACCAGTCCGTGTGCGCGCGCTCAGACGGAGTCTCGAGGCCATGTCAGAGCGCGGCCGAGGCTGCCTGCGGGAGCGGAGCGGTAGGGCCGTTTGTCCCCGCACTCCGTGTGCCTGCGGCTCTTCGCAGTGGGAACGCCCAGGCGCCCCCGTTCTTCCGGAAGGGGGCCGTCAGGGGGTGTGTGTGCGGGCTCTGAAGGGACGTGCAGGGGAGGCCGGTCTGGAAGAGCTGCTGAGGCCAGCGCAGCACTGAGACTCCGCAGGGTCCCTCACGCCTCCCCCACATGCGGGCTCACACACACATGCACACACGCACACCCAACCAGGTGCACGCGAGCATGCAAACCCGCGTGTGCGGCGCACAGACACGCCGGCCTGGACGCCGCGGCAGAGCCGCGCTGCCGTGCCCGGGTGTTGGCCGACAGACAGACGCGAGGTTCTCTTCCTTCCCGTGCTCGTCGCGTCTGCCGGTTCTGAAGTGAGTATTGTGCCTTCTGCTTAGTTTTAATTTTTTTTTTTAGCAGAAAAGGCTCCGGCTGAAGCACAGCCCGAGTTGGGGACCTGGGGAGACGGCAAAGGTGAAGACGAATTGTCCCCAGAAGAAATACAAATGGTAACGCTGTTCTCTGCCTAATCCTTTATCTTTAACCAGTTCGAGCGGGAATATCCACTGAGTAGGAGGTCATCCCAAATACCCGTGCCTTGGTCTTCATACTGAGCTTTAAAAATTATATTTTAGATACAATTTGTCCACTAGGTTTTTTCTTTTTTTTTTTAAGATTTTATGTATCTGTTTTTAGAGAGGGGAAGAGAAACATCAATGTGTGGTTGCCTCTTGTGTGCCCCCTACTGAAGGCCTGGCCTGAAAGTCAGGCATGTGCCCTGACTGGGAATCGAACCGGCAACCCCTTGGTTCACAGACTGACTCTCAATCCACTGTGACCAGCCAGGACTGCCCACTAGGTTTTCTAATTCTTTGTATGCTTTACATTTTAAATTTCTAGTAACATAATAAACAAAGAAATTACTGTGGAACAATTTTAGTAATGTTAGTATCTTTTCAGCAGCAGTAAAATGTTTTCGAGACTAAGTGGTCTTTTATAATCGCTGCTCTGCTGCCCTTTAAGTGCTCAAATCGCTGGCGTCACGGCGACGTGAGGACAGCGTAAGTGGTGACCGCACCGCAACTGCCTCCCTCGCCTTGTTCCGGCTCCCTGTCCTCCGGCCGCCACGCGCCGCAGTCTGCCAGCTCGGGCTGGGTCTCCAGAGGGAGCCAGCAGGGTGCCGGGAGCCTCGCCAGCCCCTGGACGGCAGTGTGGCTCCTCCGGGCGAGGGCGTGATGCAGCCAGGCGGCCCCCGGCCCCCGGCGGTGGGTGCCCCCCGGAAACACTGCCCTCCAGCTCAGAGCTGAGAAGCTGGCCCCCACACAGCAGCACCCCGGGGGGTGTCCTGGACAGAGGCTGGCACCTCCGCCTGCGCAGCAGTGTGCAGGGGACGGAACTTCCCAGTGCGCGTTCTCTCCGTGACGTTCTTAATGTGCGCAGTAAGGGGCGGGGGGCGTGGCCGTCTCCTTTTAACTTCGGTGGAAAGCAGTGAGGGTCCCGCCCAGGTCCCTAGTTGCTCAGAGCAACACTTAGGACGACTGGGGGGAGGGGGGCACGTTTCCACCCCAAGTCTGATCGGGAGGTGAGTGGACCGCCGCGCCTGAGCTCGGCCGGCGAGGAAGGGCCCGGGCTCCGCCCAGTGGAACCTCCCCGACGCAGGCACTCGCGTGCCCGGGCTCCTGCTCCTCACGGCTGCCCGCACACCTTTCGGGACTCACATGCCATGTGCTCAGGGAGGCCCTCCCTGGCCGCCCCGCCAGGACTCTCCCGGGACTGGCTGTGGAGGGTCCCAGGAAGGAGTCTGCGGACCCTTCTGCGGAGTAATAAGCAGAGCTGGCTTGGACCTCTGTGGGCTGGGATGCTCCTGAGCTGAGGACGGGACGGAGATGCCTTCAGGTAGCCTGCCAGGCCCCGCCCTCCCTCCAGCACCTCTCGTCTCCGGGATGCACCGGATGCGGATGTTTTCACCCTGACAGCCGGGCGCTTCCGGGGTGCCCGCGGCCCCGAGCTGGAGCGGCGCGTGGTGGTTCTGGCGGAGGGATCTCAGAGGCAGGCTCCTGTGCGGGTGTGCCGCTGGGCCCGTGCCTTTGGCCGCGTCACTCTTGAGACTTGGGCTCAGTGTGACGTCACCTTTAACGCATGCGTTTCCTCGCAGTTTGAACAAGAAAACCAGCGCCTCGTCGGCGAGATGAACAGCCTGTGCGACGAAGTGAGGTACGGGGGTCGTGCCCGCGTGCGCGCGTGGCCTCGTGTGCGGCTTCTCCGGGACCGTGGGCCTCCCTGCACTCACTCTGCGGCCCCGCCGCCCGCGTGTGGCTCCCAGGCAGCGTGTAGCCCTTCGAGCCTTGGGGGGGGGTCCCGGGGGGGGGGGGGTCCCAGCACCCACTCACTCCCCTCAGCTGTGCACAGCACCCACTCACTCCCCTCAGGGCTGGGTCTGCTGCCTCTAAGGTGAAGTGGGGGCCTTGAGAGGGACCGCTGGCAGAGGGCCGCTGCCGCCCGCAGGCGCTGCCCGGGCCTGTCTCCCAGACCCCAGTGAGCTGCAGCACAGGAGGGGAGGGCCCCGCCGAACCGCCCGCGGCCCGTGGCCCCGGGGGTGTCCAGCCTCCGGAAAGGAAGGCCCGGAGCCCTCGCTGTGGCGAGAGCTCATCCCAGCAGGAGTGAGTCCTGGGCGCTGTGCCCACGCCGCCCTGGGGACGGAGCGCAGTTCCCCCCCGCCCCTCCCCCACCCCCGCCCTCGGGCAGAGTGCTGCCCCGGCTCCTCCGGCCGGTCCCCCCGGGGCGGCTGCTCCGCTCCTCTCGCTCTTCTGGCCAAGGCTCCTGCCCCCAGCTGGCCCGCCTGGGCTGGGCACCGCCCGCAGCCTCTGGCCGCCTGTCGCCTGTCACTGCTCATGCAGGGCAGTGGCTCGCTCCAGTGCCCTTCTAAACGCCCGCCAGCCCAGCGCCCACCCCTGCTGCCCCCGCTCGGGGAAAAGCGCCGACCTCAGATGCGAGGTCTGCAGACAGCATCGGAGGCCGTTTCCCTGCCAACAGCGCTGGTGTCGGTGGTGAATGCGCCCTTTCCCCGGCCTCCTGAGCAGGAAGACTGGGGGGTATCGGTGCTCTCCGAAGGCTTCCACGACTCCCCCCATGAGTCGCTGTGGTCACTGGTCTGGGGGTGGGCCTGGCAGACTCCGACGCAGGGCCGTGGGCCAGCTGACGTGGGGTGGGGTCCAGGGCGCCCCGGTGGGCTGGGAGACATCAGGGGGGACTGCCCACCTTCCTCCCGGAGCCTGAGGTGGTGTCACCCCTCACCGGTGACACGGTGTGTCCCCTCCCTCTCACACACACCTTCACTTGAAAGAGATTTGTTCAGAAATGTGCAACGTTCCTTTCAAGATGACCAAGTGCTAACAGTTAACATGTAACCTATTTTTTTACGAAGGCAAATTGAAGGGAAAATGGTTGAGATTTCCAGACTCCAAGAGATATTTACAGAAAAGGTGTTACAACAGGTAAGAAAAACAAGAGCTGTTTAAGAACTCAGGGCACTTCCGAAACCGTCTGACGTCACAGCTGTGCATGCGGGTGGGGGTGGGGTGGGCCAGCGCGCATGCGCAGAGCTCCGCGCGGGCAGAGCCCGTGGGGTGCCTGGGGCAGCTCTCTGCACGGACCGCAGGCTGGCCCGGGCCCCGTGGGCTGGGGGGCGGGTAGGAAGGCCCCTGGATCCAGGCTCCGTGCGCCCTCGCCAGCGGGCAGCCTCTCCGAGCTGCGGTTTCCCATCTAGAAAACACAGCGGCCCTTGCTCTACGTCCCGTGAGGGCGCATGCAGCACGGCCGGCCGGCACTGCGCCTGATGGGCCGTAGCTTTTTATTTACTATTGCTTTTTAATAATAACCAAGGGTAAAACTTAATCATGAAAACTAAGGGTGTGTTTTTGTTGATTTCTTGAGAGGGGAGGAAAAAGACTGTCCATGTAAAAGAGAAATGTCGATCAGTTGCCTCCTATACACGCCCTGACCGGGGATTGAACCCACAACCTTTTGGTGCGTGGGAGGATGCCCCCACCCACTGAGCAGCCCGGCCAGGGCGGGTAGGAGCCGTTGACTCAGTCTCGATGCAAGAGCCTCGGCTGGGCCTTCCTGGGGTGCCCGACCCACAGCCCCCCCGGCCGCCGCCCTCGCAGGAGTTACGGTGCTTCTCACGGATTCCCAGGGCAGGTCTCCCCCCCACCACCGCCGAGGGTCTGCTGCCCGGTAACGGCAAGGTCTTTACAGGTCTGATCAGCTCGCCCTTGAGCTCTCAGCCTGCACGGACTGTGGAGGGCTTTGAAGGAGAAGCTTTTTCTCCACCGTTAACTGGGCTGTGGACTCAGGACGCTGCACCCCCAGAACCCCCCCCCCCCCCCAACCACAGCCAGGGTCAGGCTGGGAACGCGGCACCACGGTCCGACGGCAGTTTGGAAAGGCAGGTTTCCAGGAGTCGCCCCTCTTCACAGCGCAGTGACGGCCCGGCTCCAGCAGGCGTGGCGCAGCCTGTCCCGGGACCCTAAGGGTCCTCGGTCCCACCTGGCACCCGAGACAGCGCCATGCAATGCCTCCCTCTCAGGGTCACGGCTTGTTTTGGGAGGCGGCTCGGCCTGGTTGAAGCGCAGAGGCCGGGGACAGTCACCAGCCAGCTCCCACCTGGGCTCGCGGTCACATCCTGACGTGGCTCTCTGGGGCTCTCCTGAGCCCCGCCTCCCTCTGCAAGCGGGGCGGGTGCCCTGCCTCCCGGACCTGGTGGAGAGGAAGTGCCTGGCACGGCCCTGCCGCTTGGTGGCTGGGACTTTGGACGACTGACTGAACCCCTCTGAGCCCTGAGCCCCCACCCTTTGTAAATGGGGTCTCGCCCACCTCTCAGGTGCCGTGAGGGCTTCTGGGTGCCGGCATGCGGATCCGCCCCTCATGTGGGACGGCAGCTGTTTGGTGTGGGGTGTGGCGAGGGGGGGGAGGGGCGTGCTCACGCGCCCTGTCCCTCCCCAGGAGGCCGAGATCGACAGCATCCACCAGCTGGTTGTGGGAGCCACGGAGAACATCAAGGAGGGCAACGAGGACATCCGAGAGGTGGGTGCCCTCGGGGCCCAAGTCTGCCCCGGCGGGTGCGACCCCGAGTCTGGCGGGAGCGTCAGCCGCACCGGCAGGGCTGCCCGAGCGTCTGCAGGGGCCACGCCTGCAGCGCTGCCCCCTGCCGTGTGCTGGACAGTCCCGGTCCGTCCCTGCCCAGCCCGGTCCGTCCGAGGGGCAGGGTGCGAGTGCTCTCCTCAAGGGTCTCACCTGCTCCCTAGACCCAGGGGCGGGGCCCCGCCAGGGAGACCCGGGCACGTCGTGGAGGCCACCATAGCCAGCTGTTGGGTGACCTTTTATTCTGAGTGAACCCTGGGGCTGGGCTGACAAAGGATTGTCCCTAGGCCACCACCCTCACACCACCAGGGCAGCTGCGGTGCTTAGGGTCTGTGTGCCGTGTGCACCCTGGCACGGGGGGAGCCCCCTCCGGGGTGTGGGGGCTCCACGTGGCTGGCCGGGAGGGCAGGGCCGCCCCTTTGTCCCCTGGTGGGTTTAAACCACCACTCGGGTTTCGCTTAACAAACAGCCTTCTGCTGAGGGGAAGCCCGGGGTGCAGGGATGGTTGGGGTCACGGCCCGGGGAGGGCTTGCCCGCCCAGCGCCGACGCCTGTGCTCCGCCCCCAGGCCATCAAAAACAACGCGGGCTTCCGAGTGTGGGTGCTCTTCTTCCTGGTCATGTGCTCCTTCTCCCTGCTCTTCCTCGACTGGTACGACGGCTAGGCGCCCGCAGACGGTGCGGGCATGTCTCCGCCTCGGTGACAGCGTGCGGTCGTGACCAGCTTCCGCCAGAGCCGTGTGCGGGGCGGGGGCTGAGACAGACAGACACAGTCCGCAGGAGGGACACCCGAGCCCATCATCAGCTGAAGCAGAAAACAGTGAACCCAGGCTGGAAGCGGTCAGTGCGGCGGCGATCACGGGGCAAGGTGGACGGACAGGAGGGGCTGTCCCCGAGCCGCCCGGGACGGCCCAGCAGGTCCCCCGCTCCACCAACCATCCTCTCGGGGGCTCAGAGGAGGCGTGCCCCCCAACTTCCTGCCTCTGGGCTGAGGAGTGTTTGTTCAGAGAAGGAAGGGGCCCCCGAAGTAGCCCGTGCCCCTGACCCTCAGGGACACGTGTGGGGAACGCCCACCGGTGGTGGGCACATGGGACAGCCAGAGCCACGTCGTGCAGAGCGCGCCGGTGGCCACTGGGCCACCTCGGGGTGGGCACGGCCGGCCCTGCGCTGCCCCCTGGGAAACTTGGGCTGTGTGGGGGGCCCTCGGGCAACCACGGGGACCCTGGTGTTCTTCATGTGCCCCCAGAGAGTGTCCGGAGTCCTGTGTGAGTGCCCTGACCGTCAATAAAGGACCTTTCTGGTAAGCAGCGTGCGTGGGGCTGGCCTTGGCGCTGTGACCATGTCCGCAGACAGCCGGGTGCGGGAGACCTTCCCGCAGGCGGGCCCCAGTGTGTGTGCTCACCGCAGCCCCTGCCACACGGTGCACTGCCTGCGGTCGCCTGCGGTCCCGGTCCGTGCGCAGAGGCCCTTGGGGCGGAAACACGGTCCGTCTGAGAAGCGCGCTCGGGAGGCGGCATGGAGCTCCTTCGCAGCGGGCCTCGCCCTGCGCCGTTCGTCCTTGGTTACTAGACACGGGGAGCCCTCGGACGCGCCCGCCAGAAACGACACACTCGGAGCACAGGGGAGAGGGTGTCTGAGGATCTGCTGTTTAATCGTCTTACACACGTAGTTGTCTAACTGGCAGTTTTGTAAACATACTTTAATGTCGAGATTCGGGTCGAAACAACTTTTTACAGAGATTGGGAGTTGAGACGCCATCACTGGCCTTGCAGGGGCTGCGCCAGCCCCGCCCCAGCCTCCCCTGCCTGCGTCTGACATGGGGGACGGGGCCGGGGGCGGGGGGCAGGGGGTTACGTCTGCTCCACAAAACTAAACTCCAAGTAGCCTCAGCTCACCGGCAGGTACATTTTCACTTTTCCCACCCACTAACTTCCCCAAAACTAACTTGCTAACAGGGCCGTCGGTGCACATTTAGTCACGACAGCTGTGAACAGAAGGGCCAGCACCGGTCACCAGTGGCAGACCACCTCCAGGGAGGCGCATCCGGCCGCCTGGGGCCCTCTCCCTCCAGGCTCCCCGCACCCCAAAAATGCCTTGACAGTCAACATGCACCCGAGCACAACACGGCCTGACAGCCACCTGACGGCACCTGCCCCTCCCCCCCTGCAGTGCCTACCACGGGGAGCCCTGGCGGTCGGTGCTGGCGCCCCTGGTGAGGGTGGGGAGTGCAGCTCGCTCTGGGCAAAGCAGGGGGCGCGCTAGGTGGGGGTGGGGCGGAGGTCTGCGAGCAGCAAGGCGGTTTAAAAAATCAGTTCTGCGAGTGCACCATTTGTCTGAAATCCAGACCCCTTGCACGTCCAGGGTAAATTTATTTTTGGGCGACATCAGACAAACCCCAGCAGAGGAGCTGAGCTGAGGCCCCGCAACGTGGGAAGTGGGTCGGCGCTCTCAGGGCCGCAGACGCGCACTCGACTTTATGCTCGCAGGAGGTCTGCGGCAGGTTTCGTTTGCAAAGCAGCGGTAGCAGACAGAAGCGGTTGCACCGTAAATGAGTAACCTCTAAATTACCGGTGGTTATGTTGAATGAAATGTCCCTCAAAGTCCCTCTGTTACCTTCGGGCGGTGCCCTGTCCGGAGCCCGCCCGCCCCGCTAGGCGGACTTCTCGGCCGCCTCCGTCTCCTGCTCCGACAGCTTCTCCTCCGACAGCACGGACATCCAGGGCGACACGGAGCGGGTGATGCTCTGCTTGGCCAGGTTGTAGTGGTTCACGACGGCGTAGAACTTGTCCGGGGAGTGGGGGTCCTGCTCCGCGTAGTAGGCCGCCAGGCCGTTGGGGATGCACTGGGAGTTCTGGAAGACAGGAGGCCACCCAGAGGCGGGGTCAGCTGGGGGGGTGGTGTGACGCAGCGCCTGCCCTGGGCTCGGAGGAGACACAGCGCCCCAGGGGCCGGCCCAGCCCGGGTGCAGGCCCACGGAACTGCGGCCCGTGACGAGGCACGACAGAGCGGTGTGTGGGGGGGTCCCCGGGCGCGTGTCACAGGGCACTGGCCTTCCCCCCGCATGAACCACCTTTCGCTAGGGGTCATGTGGATCTAGAAGTCAGCTCAAGTTCCCACGTGTGCGCCAGAACAACACACTCGGACGGAAAGGGAAGGAAGGGGAGGGGAGACAGGCTTCCCGTGAGCCAGGTTGCTGGCAGGCCTTGGGGGCAGGGCGCGTCTGGCGAAGGAGACGGGCCTAGGGGCCGGGGGGCGGGGGGGGGGGGACTGGGGAGGGGGGCGAGGGGCCCAGGGGAGCTGGCAGGGGTGCCTGGCGGTGCAGGCACGGCAGGACAGCCCCGAGGCCCTCGGGAGGGCACACTGAGCGTGGTGGGACAGTCCCGGGCACGTGTCCCTGGTAAGGAGGAGGCTCCGCCCGCACAGGCCAGAGTCCAGGGTGGGCGGGGGGCAGCCCTAGGGTCCGTGTGAACTGTGCACCGGGGCGTGGTGCAGGAACACCAGTCTGCGGCTGTCATGAGTGCGCCGGGTCGGGGCCCAAGGCTGCTTCTCCTGGCCCCTGCAGATGAGACCGGGTGCCACCTGGGCCACAGCCCACGGGTTCATCACCTCCGGGTCTGGGGAGGGGGTGGGCAGGTGAAGAGGGGGTCACAGTTTTGGGGGGAAGGGGTGTCGGGCACCAGCATCCGGCAGCGGCTCAGGAGTCCGTCAGTGCTGGCGGCAGCCTTACGCTCCTGTCCCCCGCCAGGGCCTGGCGCTGCCGCGGCTGTCCCTGCCGGGGCTGCCGGAGCTGCCGGTCTCCTGCACCCATCGGTGCGGATGGGGACGTGCTGGCCCTCCCCACCGGCTCCCCGCCCCCTGGCGTGCAGGATCCAGGGACCCCTCCCTGCGCACACAGCTGCTTCCAGGAGGAACCAGCAGGGCCGGCAAGGTTTCCACCCAGTGGTTCCGGGGGAGCTGGGGGGCGGGCAGGAAGAGCTCAGCTTTGGAGACAGGTTCCGGAGCTCACGTTCTCCCTGAGCCTCTGTTCCCTCACCTTGAACACAGGGCTGAGCCGCCCCGCCCAGGCGGCTGTGAGGGCTGCAGTCCTCGCTCAGTAGCTCAAAGGCGCACCGTGAAGGGAAGCCCTTCCCCGGTCAGTGTGTCACCGCCAGCCGGGACCCCTGCCGTGCCCTGAGCCTTGCAGCCCGGCCTTCCTGGCCAGCCCAGGAAGCGGGGCCAGCTCTGCCGCCTCCCCCTCGCCCCACCCCTCCCCCCGCTGCTCGCCAGCACAAGGTCCCACAGGCCCCGAAGGCCAACACCTGCCGGGCAGCGGAGAGTCCACCCCAGGCTGGGTGGGGACGGTCCTGGCAGGCAGCCTGGGTGCTGGGGAGCCAGAACCCCAGGGCGAGGAGGGCTCCAGAGCCGCCTGAAAAAAGGTGGGGAAGGGGGCTCCCCAGGAAGCTGCATCCTGGCCCCTCCCAGCCAGCTCGATGGAAAGGAGAGCCCTTGTCCCCCATGGGGGTGCAGGGGGGGGGTTGTCAGCCCGGCCCCATGCCTCCTCCCTCCGTGGGAGATGAAGGAAAAAGGGGCCCTGTGGGGTCACCCAAGAACACACCGTGGATGTCCCTGGATGTCCTGACGGCCTCGGCCCACCCGTGCCCCCACAGATGAGTTCTCTCAGGGGAGCTCCCAGAGGAAGGGTGTGTCCATGGACAGTGCACCGAGGTGGAACCGCGGTGGGGTCTGGGGCGGCACCCCCTTTCGTTAGTGTTTGACCCCCATCTGTGGAACTCCTGGCGGAGACCCAGGCAGGAGCCCCAAGTCCTCCCTGGCCCGCTTCTGCCGCTCGGAGTCCCCTTGGAACACCCGCCCGCCTGGCGGGGGGGCCCTCCCGCACCCGCTCTCGGGGCCCCGCCCCCCTACGTCCCAGAAGCTCTGCTGTGCCGCCTGGGGGTGTCCTCACCGGCCCAAGGGCTAAAAGGACCCCTCCTAGGATCCTGGCCCCCAGGAGCCCTGCAGTCCCCAGGAGCGGGGGGCCCCGGCCCTTCCCAGCACTTGGCAGTGTCCGGACAGGGGTCTGCGTGCCGCCCCTCTGCACAGGCTGGGCTCTCCTGACCCTGTCCCGCACTGCACCCCCCGCACTGCCCGGGGCTGTGCTGGGGAGCACACTGAACATGTGGGGGGTGGTCGTAGTCAGGGCATGGCCAGGCAGGACGGACTGCCTCTGGTGACGGCAGGTGGTGCACACACGTGCACAGAGGGAGGGAGGGGACTCCCCACACTCGCACCCCCCCCTTCCTCCGACTTCAGCCCAGCGCAGTGGGATTCGGACCAGCACCCCCTGCTGTGCTGTCCAGGAAGGACCCCCCCCCCCGCCCCCGCCACCCCTCCCGCATCAGGTGCCGGTGGAAAATGCCCGTCCCCGGAGACGCAGCTGCAGAGCAGGCCGTGAGCGACGCTGCATCCCCAGGCCGGCTGTGCACGGGGTGCCCTGGACCAGGGTGCCCGGCAGCCCTTGGCCTTGCAGGGGCCGGTGCAGTCTGCCCCTCCTCGTGGGGAGCTCATCCCGGGCCCAGAGAGAGCCCCTGTCCTGTGACCGGTGTGCAGTCCGACGTGCGCCAGCCCTGCTCCCGCATCCCGGGTGGCCCCAGCCCGCCCCTTCCCGCGGGGCCGGCCCCACCGCAGTGCCCCCCGTGGGCGTCCCTCCCACAGGAACCCTGAGGGTCCCAGGGGCCCTCGCCAGCCCTGGTGACGGCTGCTCAGGGGCCCAACCGTCCCTCCGGGGCTTCGAAGTCCAATGGGACCCGAGGGGCAACGTGTCGGGAGCGGGGTGGGGAGGGGAGGGGGCGGGCGGCGCTTTACCTTGAGGATGAAGCCGTCGGGGCAGAGGCGCTCGTACTTGTACACCTTGTAGACGACCAGGAAGACGACGCAGGTGAGGAAGGCCAGGGCGATGACGACCAGCACGGAGACCTGCAGGCAGAGGGGCGTCAGCGCGGCCGGGGCCCACGCACCATGCACACGCACACGCGTGCACACGCACATGCGGGCACACGCAGACGCTGTGTCTGGGAGGGGGCACGAAAACGAGGCACCGGGAGGCCTGGGGGACGAAGGGGGCCGAGTCACTGTTCGCTGGACGACTTTCTGTCAGTGTCCGTCCCCGCCACGGCCGCACGTCACCCTCGATTTTGTAAACCAGCCATTTTCAGGGGTCCAGGCCCTCCGTCGAGGGCTCCAGGTACACACGTGACCAAGCCTCACGGTCACGGAGACACGGGATGGATGGCCCGTCTGACTGCCGCCAGCCACCAAGGCGACGCGGCTGCCGCCAGCTCGTCGGCTGTTCCCAGTGTCTCAGAGGCCTGACCGCCAGCCCTGCCCCTGAGCCGGGGCCAGCTGGGCCCCGTCCCCTCTGCCCTGGGCAGTGTCCCTGTCACAGAGGGCAGACCACGTACACAGGGACTCGGCGCTCGTCACTGCCGGGGGCCGAGCGCCAGCACAGTAGGTGTTGGCAGCGCACAGTGTGTGCTCAGCCAGCGTCTGCAGGTAAATGCGGGGCGCCCGTGGGAAGAGCACGGCGGTGGAAGGTCCTGCCCCAGCTGGAGGGCGGGGGGACGACAGGGCCCCGGGTCTGGGCCTCGAAGGTGGTCCCCGTCAGGGCCGTCACCCCCTTTCAGGGCCAGTGACCTCCAGGCTGTCCAGACGACGTGCACTGCACGTGGGCCCCATGCCCGGGCCTGGCAGGACAGAGCCACGGCTGCCCCGGGGCCGAGCCCCACGGGGAAGGTGCCATCTGGTTCTGGTGGCAGGGACACAACCCCATGGCCCTGTGTGTGAGGCCGGGTGACGGGGGGATTCCAGTCACCCAGAAAGGGGAGGCTCCGAGCTGCACCCCGGCTCCGCCCCTGCCAGCCGAGTGTCTGAGGCCACCTGCGCGTTCCTTTCCTGAGCAGGGGACTCGCATATCAGGACAGTGACGGGAGGTGAGGAGCACGCTGTCACCCCCGGTGCTGGGCCTGCTGTGGGCTCCGCCGTGTCCCCCCAAAATGCAGCAGCCCCGGCCCCTGGTACCGGCGACCTCACTTGGAAACGGCCTTGCAGCCGTGATTAAACTAGGTCGAGGTCATCCGAGTGGGCCCTTATCCGCAGCTGCGGGCACACCGCCTCCCACGGGAAACCGGGAGAAATAGAAATTGCAAGGGAGGGGTCCTGAAAGGCCAAAGCAGTCTTGAGAACAGAAGCAGTCGAAGGACTCACCCTTCCCAACTTCAGAACTTCCTACAAAACTACGGCACCCAAAACCACGTGGTGCTGGCGTAAGGACGGCCACGTGAAGCAGTGGCGTGGAACAGAGTCCAGAGACACAACCGGGCGTCCGCGGTCAAATGACTTGCAGTCCCCGGTGCCAGGGCCGTTTCACGGGCGAGAACAGTCTCCTCAGCCCATGGCGTCGGGACACCTGGACCTCTGCACGCAAACGGGTGACACTGGACCCTCACCTCACCTCACCTCACACCACGGGCTGAAGTTAACTCAAAATGGAACAGAGACCTACAGCCAAAAGCTAAAGCCGTAAAACTCTTAGAAAAAGCGCCGGGGAGCTCGCACTGGCGCGGTGGTAACGGAACAGGCGAGCGTCCGCACCGTGCCAGGAGGTGGAGCCCCGCGGCCGCCCACCGGGCAGCTGCCGCGGAGAACGGGCTCCTCGATGTGTCAAACGTGACGTCGCCACGTGAAGGGCAGCCCCACTCCCGGGGGCAGGCCCGAGACCACCAAGCACTGGTGCTTTCTGGAAGGAACAGCCAGGCACGGAGGGCAAATGGGATAGGTGGGCCTTGGGTGCATTCGGAAGGAGGTGTCTGTAAGGAAGGGACTGTGGGTCCTAAGTGCTTGGGACAGCCCTGGCTGAGTCCTGCCTGGGTATCCCAAGAGCGCTGTGTCCACTGTTGCTCAGAAGAGGCCCAGCTGGGCCGCTCGGCCCGCAGGGAGGGCCGGCCTGGCCCCGACCAGTTCTGCGTGCGTTCACTGTGCGAGCTGGGCGTGGGGAAGCACCCACCATAGACACAAGGGACAAGCGTGGCATTGGACTTGGCTGTGTTCCCACCTGCTCTTTCCAGCCTGGGGTCTCCTCTCCTACTGGGGGTCTCCCGGGGGTGACAGCCCCACTGGGGCGGGGCCTCTGGTGTCTGCAGCCCGGGACAGTCATGCCACGGAGCCCACGCAGCCTCAGGTGTGGGACACAGAGCCGGTGGGCTTGGTGTGGGAGGAGCGTCTGTTCAACCTACCTCCACCCCTGACTAGCCGAGTGACCTTAAACCTGCTCCTTAACCTCTGACCTCAATCCCCCCAACACCAGGGCAGCAGACCAACCCTCAAAACAGAAAGGAACAGCCCTCGTGCAGCTGGGGGCCCACAGGCACCGCGTGGACGGCAGTTGGACTGTCCTTGCTCTGGTCGCTGCCCTCCCACCCCCGGGGGAGAGGAGAGAAATGTGCATTTCCACCGAGTAATGTGGTAAAAAAAAAAACCCGGGGGAGAGAGGGTGCATCCTGACATCACCCGGTGTTTGTAGCGCTAGGTATTCTGGGTAGCCCACCCAAAAGCAAACGCACAGACACCCCACCCTGCAAGGTGACCCCCGGACCCACTCACCACCCAATGCTGGGCAGAGCCCTCACTCGCCAGCTGGGTCAGAGGACGTGGGCTCCACACCCTCCAAACCGGGGCTGAGCCCCATGGGTGCACAGCAGGAGGGAGGGGTGTTCAGAGGCACCTCTAGGAGCTCCGGGCCGCCGCACCAAGGCCCCACCACTGAATGCCAAGGAGATGCAGTGCCGTTCATAAATATTTAACAGGTGCGTCTGGAAGCACAGCCGGGGATTACCGGGGAGTGTGCTCAAGGTCACGCAGATGAGAAAGACGCAACCCCCCCCCCCCCCCCACAGACTCACGTGTGACAGGGTGTGCAGGGACGCCCCCTGCTGCGTCACCTGCCGGCGGTGGGGGCCGGTCACACGGACACGGCCTCTCCGGCTAGGGCGCTCCCCCAGCTGAAAGACCCTCCCGGCAGGCCGACCTTGGGAGTGTCTCATAGAAGCCCAGAAGGCCGCCTGGCGGGGGCGGTCTGCTCTCCCAGACCCTCGGCTCCCAGAAGGAGGGCGTGCAGGCTCGGCAGTGTCAACCGCCCGGCAGCCACATTGCACACCGGTCGGCAGCACACTGCCCGGCCCTCCCGCCGCTCCGCCCCGTGGTGGCGGGTCACCGTCCCTGCCCAAGCTGGGCCAGGGCGGTGAGCGGCAGCCCCAGCAGCCCCGATCCGCCGCTCTGCGTGGGCGAGCCCGAACACGCAATTAAGGACTGTTTATTCGCGGCATAAACACGCCTCCAGTGAATGGAACAACGGCTTTTCTCGTTGACACGAATGTCTCCAGAAGCCCGGGTGTTTGGCCACCGCGGGCGGAGGGGGGCGGGGTTGGGATGAGTCTGGCAGTCTTTGAAAACCCGGCCCTCGGTTACCTAGCAACCAGCCTAGCAACCTCGCGGCCCGAGATGAATCCCCGAGCCATCACCGTAAAGCAACAGCCAAAGAGACATCGCGGCTCAAGGACGCCATCCGAGGCCGCACAAAGACGGGGCTCGGAGCGGCGGCGCCTGACTCCCGCGCCACGCGACTGAGAGACAAAGGGACATTCTTTACTCATTGCTCCCACAGCGGGAAGGCCCCAGCTCGTCCCTGAGAGTCACTCGTGGGAGAGGACGGCAAGAACTGAGGAGGTGGCTGGGCCGGGGACAGACACGGTCCGGCGGGGTCACGGGGCGCATGCGAAAGGCCGTCTGTCCCAGTGTTCAAAGAGAGGGTCCACAACCCCGCCCCGCCAACGCCTCCCATGGGATGCCAGAGACAACATAGCAATGAAAGGCCAAGAGAACATTCCAGAAGAGCGAGCACTCAGCATTTCCAGAGGCACCAGCCCTCCTGAGCCTGCCCCGACCCGGTGCTGGAACGCACCTCGTCCATAAGGGGTCGCTAGGGAGCTCGCTGCAGGGCACACTCCCAGCGCTGGCCCCTGTGTTACAGGCGCCCCCCCATCCCCCCCTCCCCAGGCTGGGACCCAGTGGGGAGCGGCCAGGCAGAGCCTGCTCCCCTCTTCAGGAGGGACCCCCAGCACAGGCCGGCGGCGCCTCTCACAACGCAGGCGGTTCCCCCGGCCGGGGGCAGCCCACGGGCCTCCCAGTCACAGCGCTGGGCTGCCGGGTTCACAGCCCGCTGCCCCTCACCGACCGCGTGCCCCAGGCAGGTCACCTGCCCTGCTGGGGGGAAAGTGACAACCTGAGGCCGAGAGACAAGGCTGTCGAGAGCTGCCCCTGAACCAAGAAGTGAGGGCCCCGTGGGCAGGGGCCCCTCCGTTTCACACGGCCTCCAGCTGACCTCACGGGGGCGCCTGGCTGTGGCCTGACGCCAGAAGAGAGTCCTGGGCGGAGCACAGCCCCTCGGAGCAGGGAGCACGCAGCAGGGGGGCGGGGGCACCCCGCTGCGAGGGAAGAGACCAGAGGAAGGTGACGGTGACGCTGACACTGGACGGCCGCCCGCTCTATGGGCTGCTGAGGGGGACAGCTGACCCATGTGGTTCAAGGTCGAGGGGCTCCTGGAAGCACCAGCCCAAGGGTGGCCTGGGGTGAGAGCGCCCCAGGCAAACCAGCCCTCCAGGAGCAACCACGTGACCTCAGGGGTCACCGCCAAGGGCAAGCTGCCTGGACCCGCTCTCTGCCTCAGTTTCCCCTCGGCAGCACGATGGAGACGACGCCCGTGCATTCTTTCAGGAGGACTGAGGGAGACAGTATGCATCACAGGCTGGACCCAGAGTGTGGCGCGTGGGAGCAGGCCACAGTGTCGGGTGCCGCCACTGCCCCCCGAGAGGGCGGGGGCACCTGGAGGTGAGGGAGTCCTCAGCAGCTTCATGGGGGAGATGCTCTCCGAGCTGGCACTGGAGGGGGGAGGAGGGTGGGGGCTGGGGGCTGGAGGTGAGGTGTGTGCAGTGGGAGGCTGGTGAAAGGCCCCGCCCCCACCAGTAACCGCCTGGGACTCAACAGCTTCATCTGTGACCGGGGCTGCTGACGCCCCCTCGGGGTGGCTGTGAGTCAGCAGGGGCCACAGACGCTGACACCAGAGCGCGCCCGGCCCGCGTGCGTGCAGCGCCGGGGAGAAGGGCGCACTGCAGGGCAGCGAGGTCCCGGGCCCCCCCTGCACCGTCACCTTACACATCCCCAGGGGGGCAGGAGCGGAGATGGGGCGGGGTTCTGCCACCATTGCTGGTCCCCTGGGACGGGCACCGGTCCTCCGAGGTCCTCTGGGCCCAGGCCCTGGGCAACAGGAGCCAGGTAACCAGAGGCCCAGCTGCAGCTGCCGAGAGCCCTGGTGGCCAGGTGCGTCACCGGTGCCCTAAACAAGGGACCTGGGGACTGGCACCCAGGGAGCACTCGGGAGATACACAAACGAAGGACACCAGGGGTGGGGGACAGGGCCCGGCACCCGGTGGGCGCTCCATAGGAAGAGACTGCCACTCAGGCGCCCCCTGTGCCCGTGCACACACCACAGCGGGGCCGGGAGAGGCACAGGGCAGAGTGGGGGTGGCCCACCGTGGGGACGATGCCATCGAGACCTTCCGATCCAGGTCCCTTCTGCCTCAACCGGGGGATGACCCCAGGGCAGAGACAGGGCAGGTAGTGAGGGGCAGCAGGTGAGGCTAAGCTGGAGGGAAAGGGGGGCACCGACCTGGGCTCAGTGCGGCCTGGGCCTGGCCCCGAACCTCTCAGCCGAGCCACATGGGCCAACGCGCCCTCCTTACCCCACGGGCAGGACCCGCAGCCGCAGACCGACCCGGGCCCCAGCTTCTCCCTCTGTAGAATGGGCCGTGCGAACAGCACTTACCTCTGCGGGGGGGCTAGATGGGCCAACACAGGGAAACACCCCTCCCCCGGAACTCGGGTGGGATCCGTGGGCTGCGCTTGCTCTTGCTCGGGCCTCCGCAGGGCTTTCCTCCCTGCCCAGCGGGGCAGCGTGGAGCCACGGGGAGGAGCAGGGATTGAGGGTCTCACCCTGGCTTCCCCAGCCGCCCCGCAGAGCCCCTCACCTCTTCAGGCCTCACTTCCATCCATGACCCACCCCCGTGTGGTTCCGGAGCTGGGCAGGGCCCCATGTGCGGGCACTGCAGACACTGCCCCCCGCCCCGGGGCCAGGGCATGCGAGCACCCCCACAACCCGCACCAGCAGAGTACTCATGCGTCCTCAGAGAGCAGGCCAGGCTGCTCCTGGGGGCCTGGCAACACCCGACCTCCCACGCATCACCCCCTCCTGTCTGCACAGGGGCTGCCCTCCTACTGCGCCGGCTCTCGTTTCCGGAAGACCAGTATCCTAACTTGTTCCTCGACCTACACAGCTATTTGCACCCCCAGAAGGCACTGCCCTCCCCTGCCTGGTGGGGACCCACCTTGTCCAGCAGCCGCACCTCCCCAGAAAACCGACCGGAGTGAGGCTTCCGGTCCCCACACGAGTGTGTCCAGCAGCCCGTGTCCAGAGGGCCGGCCAGCCTCACGACCCATGCCGTGTCGGGGTGGCATGGAGTGGCTGAACACTGGGCTCTGGCCCTGCCACGGGGAGCCGTGACTGCTCTGTGCCTCTGTGTCCCCATCTGCGAAATGGGCCGTCCCACGCACCCCACCCTGGCAGGGGGGGCTGTGTAGATGAGCTAGCACCCATGTAGGGGGACTGGGGTCCGTGCTGGGCAGGCGACCAGCGGGACAGTTACCCTTCCGTCTCTGTGTCTCCCTCCTACCACCACTAGGCCGAGATTTCCACGTTTGCTGTGTGGTTTTGCACATGTTTAGGACCGTTGTCTACAAGAAAGTTCAGGGGTGGGCTTCCCCCATTTTTAAAGCTAAGTAACATGTGCTCACTTGGGAGGACGAAACATGAAGAACTTTTTTAAGCCACAAGTGGTCTGGCATGGCGGGGGTCAGGGGGTCAGCCCAGATGGGTGGCGTCTCATCCGGTCCCAGTCTCTCCCCGGGTCACCCCTGCAGCTGGGGACCCTCCTGAGGTCCCGCCGCCCCCCCCCGCCCCCCCACGCAGGGCCCCTCACCTTGAACCTCTCCGACATGCCCTCGGTGATGCTGACGGTGAACTCGGCAATCTTGTGCACGCGCCCCTTGCCCTTCTTGCGGTCAGGCTCATACTCGGTCTTGGTCTTCACGACCACCTTGTGCAGGAAACAGAAGCGAAGCTGTGGTCAGTGGGCAGCCAGGTGCCTCCCGACACGCCTGCCCGCGCGGACACGCGTGTGAGAATGCTGGTGTTTGGAGTCACCCTTTCACCAGGAACCAGTTCACAGACAAGAACCAGGACGGCCCCCACCCTCGGCAGCCTCCCCTGTGCCTGGACTTCCGGGGAAATTACCCACGAAGGACCCCGACAGCAGCCCGGGGGAGGGGGCGGTGGTAGCTGCGGGGCAGAGGAGGTCAGCTCAGGGCCAGGGCCACACAGCTAGGAGGTGGTGGGCTGATGGGCCCGCATGCTGCCTGCTTCCTCCATCTGCTGCCCCGAGCCCTTCCCTCGGCGGGGGGGCAGGTGCCTTCGGTTCCCACTGGCCCCCAGAAGGAGCCGGGGGCTTTGAAAGGGGAGGCGGTCTTAGGACGCTGCTCCCTCCAGGGTCGGGCGGAGGCCGGCGCCGGCCTTCGAGGAACGTGACCTGGGTCCCTCTGCCTGTCTGCCCCGCACCTCCCTGCCCTCTGCTGTGAGGCGGGTGTCTCCAGCCGGGAAGCCTGCCCCGCCCGCCCCCACGCCAGCCTCAGAGGAGGCCCCAGCCCGCCCCTTCCTGCCTCCTCACTGCCCCTGCCCTCCCCACACCCCGTGGCCGGGGACTGTCCACTTCTGTCCTCACTGGACGAAGCGGCGTCCAGGAGCGGGGCCTGGGGGTCACAGGTCTCTAGTCCCGAAGCCCCCACCCCCGGGCAGGAGCCAGGAAGGGTGTGTTGAACTGGGGAGCCCCGCCCCCGTTTTCCCTCCCCCCGTGACCACGCCCCTTCGCCGGGCAGCCCGTGGTCTGGGATGGGAGCCGGTCTCCGCGATGGTGGGACCCGGGCGGGATGAGGAAAACCTCTCAAGTCAGGACGGTCACCCGCAGGCCGGCGTCCGGAGGGACTCCCGCCCTGAGCGGGACCCTGGGCCCGTCTCCTGGAGAACGTGGCCCGTGCGAGTGTCCCTGGAAAACGACCCCTGGGAGCCATGTCCTTGTGACCAGCTCTCGCCTTCCCTCCACACCCGCCTTCCCACGCAGAGGGGCGCGAGTGCCCAGCGCAAGGGCAGCCTGCGTCCCGCCCCGGGAGGCCCGGGCCTGGGGACCATGCTCGGGCACCACCCTGCCGCCCACCCTAAATTCCAGCCTAGCCCAGCTGGCTGTGTGACCTTGCTAGTCCACACTCGGCCACGCGGGACCTCAGCGTCCTCGCCCGGCAGCACAACAAGCCCATCCGGGTGGGCTCCGACGGTGGGGGGAGGGGTCCGCAGGGCCTCAGCCCGGTGGGGCTGCTCCGCGCCCCCTCCGCCTGGGTTCGGTCTGCATCTGCCGCCACTAACAGTCCGGGGGACCGCGGGCAAGCCCCTCAAACCCTCTGGGCCTCCGCTCGGCCCGTCCCACGGAGTGACAAGGGCGCTGCCTGGAGTGGTCCGCAGGGCAGAGGAGTTCACACGCGGGAAGAAGCCCGCCGCCCAGACTCCGGTGCGAGAGACACAGTCAGGGCACGCGGCCTGGACCCCGCTGCCGTCCCCGCCACCGCGGTCACTGTCGCACCTCTGGAACCGAGGCACACGCTCAGAACAGAGTCCGCCGACACCCCTAACTGCCTCTTCAGCCCTCGGGCACCGGGTCCGGTGGGACAAGTGACACCCCCCACCCCCCCTGCAGCCTGGGACCCCTCCCCCCCGCAGCCTGGCTGCGAGCAGCCCCGAGCTGCCGTTCGGGCTCCGAGGGGCCCCGTCCGAGATCCCTGACTCCAGCCAGACTCCAGGGGGGGCGCCGGAGGCCCCGCCGGAAGCGCCTGCGTTCCGGAAGTCGGGTGCGCGAGCCCAGTGACCTTGGGCCCGTTCTGTGCACGGCTCTGACGCCGGGCCTCCTCCACGCCGGCCTCCGGAAGCTCCGACACCACCCTCGGCCCCTGCCAGCTGCTGTTCCCTGCGCTCGAACACCCCCAGAGACGGGGGACCCTTTCTCTATCTTTGGGAGCTGCCTCGGCGACTCCTGGAGGCCTCGCTGGTCGGCCAGGACCCCTCCCTGCCTGACCTCCCCCCTGACAAGCCTGTGCACCGGACAGTCCTGCAGCCGGACAGTCTGGGGGCGAAGGAGCAGGGTCAGGGTGAAGGGAGGGGTCACGGCCAGGCTCTGCTTGGACCTGTCACTCCGGGCTGGGGCCGCCCCGCTCCGGGGGGGGGGGGGCAGTGGAGGGGGCTGCGGGCATGGGGCTGGGCTGTGCTCACGGGGCGGGTGTGCCCCTACACGGCCCAGCCCCTCCCAGGCAGCCCCCTCTGGGCCCTCAGTGCCCCGGAACGGCCACGGCCCAGGTGCACGGGTGACCGGGGTCCTCCTTGCCCAACCTGAAGGACGCGTGCTGCCTGGCTCCTGCCCCACCCCGCCCCCAACACCGACAGTGCAGCTGGGGAGCGGCCCACTGTGGGGGGGCGGGGGGCGGGCGAGTGAACCTCTCACAGGGCCCACCCCGGCAGTGAAGGGATCACCGAGAAGGTAAGGGCCCACCACGGGAACCTCCCGCCGTCCTCACGGCAGCCCTCCCTCCCCAGCGAGCCCAAACAAACAACTGTGCCTGAGCCAGAGCCTCCTCACCGGGACGGGGACGAGGTGGCACAGCAGAAGCAGCTGCGCTTCACTCCGGGAAGGGAATGTCCTCGCCCGTGGCCGTGGCCGTGACCATGGTGGGGGAGGTTTTCATGAAGCAGCAAGGTGGTGTGCAAGGATACTGTTCATTATTTTAGGTTTGTATTTTACAACACAATTGTGCAAGCTTTTAAGCATCGTGTTTAGCATCTCCAGTGTTAACTCCCGGAAATATTATCCCTAAATGAGCACAAACTACGTCACTGGGCGCTGTCTTCAACAAAAGGCAGGATCCTTTAAATTCAGAAAAAAAAATAGAACCCTCCACCGCCTGGGGGTTGTCCCCAGTCACACCGACAGCGCGGGCAGGGGCGCGCGTTGGGAGATTTCACAAAAGGAACAAAGGAGGAGGCGGCTGGGTGTGAGCGCACGCAGCCTGCAGCATCCACCGCCGCCGGGGAGGGGCGGCGCCACGGGCTAAAAAGGGGATTCGGTCCCGGGCGGGGCCCCGCGGCCCTGGAGACTGGCCTCCCCACCGCCGTGGGGCAAATCAGGCTGAAACGGAACCACCTGGGACCGCACGAGGGGCAGCGGGTCCTGAGCTCACCCCAGACCCAGGGCTCCCGGGTGCATGGGGCAGGCCGGGGAGGGGCAGCGCTGGGGTGCAGCTCGGGGGCGGGGGGCGCGGGGCGGGGACATCTTTCCGACAAGACTCCCCCGAAAATCGAGAAGGGGCCTTTCCCGCCGCGCGCGCGCGCTCCGTTGTCTGCACGGAGCCGTCTTTCCAGGCCCCCAGATCAGCGGATCCAGAATGCCGCGCGGGGACGCTGGCCCGGGGGAGGGCTGGCCCCCAGCACGCCCGAGCCCGCCCCACTTCGCGTCCCCAGCGCACGCGGCAGGTTTCTTTTGTTGCAGCCGCCGCCCGGGATTTGGGGGTGCGCAGCCGGCAGAGCGGGGTGCGGGGCCTCTCACCTTATCCGGGGGCGGGAACTGTAGCTGATTGACATCGAGGGGCGTCATCAGGGGGATGGTGTCGAAGCCATCCTCCAGCAGCACCTGCTTGGTGCCCTTCTCCGCGAAATTGCTCCCCAACTTCACCATGGTTCCGGGAGACCCAAGGCTGCCGCCTGCGTGGGGAGAGCGGGACGGGAGTCACCGCGAGCAGGACCCGCCCGCCGTCCCCAACTCGCCAGCCGCCTGGTCTCTGGGGAGGTGCAGCGCGGACGCGGCGGCCCAGGCCCCGGGCCGGGGGATATGCTGTGTCTGCACAGGCTCGGGTCGCGCTGGACCACAGCGCAGGGACGCCCCGCGGGCGGGCGAGGGGGCGCTGCCCCTGCCCGGAGGGTCGACACGCGTCCCTGGTCCTAGTACCGCTGCGCCCGAGACCCCGGTCCCTCCCGCCTGGAAAGACTAGCGGCCCCAGAGCCTGCTCCCGGCGGGCAGGGCCCAGCCCCGGCCCCGCGGCCGCCCGCACCTACCGCGCCCGGCTCCGGCAGGTCTGGGCTCCGACGCGCTCCGAGCCTCCGTGTCCCCGCTCTGCTCGCAGCAATGGCGAAGGCGGTGCCGCGCGGCCGGGGCGGGAGCCAGCGATTGGGCTCCGCGGCAGCCCCCTCCCCCTTCCCCTTCTCCCTCCCCTCCCGCCTCCCTTTCCGCCGCTCCCGGGGGCTAATTGTGCGCCGGTGAGTGTGCGCGTGTGGCCGCGGCGCCCCCGCCTTGACGCAGCGCGCGCGCGTTGCACAAAGGAGCTCGGGCGGGCGAGAGGCGGGCCCTCCCCGGGGACCCCGCGCCGCAAACTGGGGGGAGGGGGCGAGGAGCGGGACGGGAGCGCGCCCGGAGTAGGGATCGCGGCGGCGGAAGGCACCCGGGGGCTGGAGGCCGGGGATGCGGGAAGCGGAAGGAGGGCTGCACCACACTGGGGCGGCGGCCGGGGCGCAAGACCAGTCGTGGCGGAAAAGGGGAATGTCCTAGGGACGGAGTGACCCCTGAAAGTGAGGGAGGGCCCTTCGTCTGCGGCCGCTCTGACCTCGGCGTCTTGAAAGATGCGGAAAGGCTCGGGTGGCAGGGGGTTTGCCGGACGCGGTGGGCGTGGCAGGGACGGAGCGTTCCCTGAGCGCGCAGCTGGGCCGGGGAGGGGGAAACAAAGGGGGGCGCGTCCCAGTACAAAGGGGGCACAGATGGAAGAGGTGGGCGATGTGAGGTGATGAGGGGCACGCTCTCCGGGGCTGAGGACAGTGCCCGAGCGCGGGGGGCAGGGGGCGGGTACGTCCCGGGGTGGTGGGAGGGAGGGTGTTCAAGGCAAAGAGCGCTTCGCGCGCCGCGTCGGTGGGAGAGGGAAAGGTTTCTCTGGGCTGGTCGGAGGAGAAAGCCGAGGTCCCCTTTCCGCAACAGCAGCCCCCAGCATCCCGGGCACCTCTAGAGGAGGCGCGGCCTGAAATGAAGGAAGGGGTTCTAGCCTCCCTCCCGGCCCCTCCCCACCCTCAGCGGGCACTGTCGCGGCTGCCCACAGTAAGGCCCATTTTGCAGACTTCCAGCCAGTCCGGCTGCAGGACCCGCAGGTGCACGGCTGTGGCGCTGCGGGGGCCGGACCAGGAGCTGCGGGGAAGGCCGCGGCTGCGGACACTCTGCCACCCCAGGCACCTGTGTCCTGCTCTGGGCCCGCACAGGGTGGGTGTCCCCCAGTCTTAGGGTCACAGCCTCGCCCGGGTTCCCCCTTTGCCTGGCTGATGGCCCCAGCCCAGCGTTTTCCACGAGCCGACTGACAACCGTGAGAGAAGCCCCCCCACACACAGTAAACCGAGAGGCGCAGTCACCAGCCACTGCCCAGAGCCCTGGCTGGTCACCTGGCCCGGGCGCCGCCCCTTCTACCGGTGAGGTAACCGGATTCCTCTTCACGCACCGCAGGTCTGCAGCAGGGTCTCAGTGGGCCTTCGACGACGGCAGGGCAGCCTGACAGGGCCCAGGCTGTGGGCGGACGACCCCTGGCCGGCCCAGGGAGGGCAGGGGTCCTGGCAGCTGACCTGTGCCACCAGCCCAGGGCCTGGCCCCAGTGCCCTTTTGTCAAAGGCCCTCCCTGGAAACACAGGACTGACAGGGCCCTCTGTGTGTCATTCGGTTTCTCCCCTGGGGGAGGGACCCCGGAGCAGGGGAGGACAGCAGTCGGAGCTGCTGCGCGGCCGCCCTGGGGCCGTTTCCCAGCTCATGGAGGTCAGGGGTCAGAAGAAGCCCTGTGGGCCCCGGGGAGGAAGCTGTTTTGCCCCCGTCTCGGTCGCCAGCAGTTTACAGGCCCCCGGCACACAGGAGTGCACTCACACGGGCACGTGCACACACATGCACACTGGTCAGAGCCCCACACGGGCTGCCGCAGGGCGGGCCGTCCCAGACACTGTGGGGCCCTCTCCCCTCCACGTGCCTGTCGCCTGAGGACCACAGAGATGACAGGGACTCGTGGTTGTACCAGAGACAGCCATGGACAGTCCCCGTGCCGTCCTGGGTTTTGACTGGTGCTGGTCATTGGGGCTTTGCAGCCTCGTCCTGCAGGAGGTGTTCTGTGGGTGTCCCCGGTGCGCCGGGCCCTGTGACCGTCACGCACAGGCCGTGCACAGGCACGGCACACACCCACCCCGCCCCCCCGGGAGCGTAGGGAGTGGGGAATGGACCGGCCAGTCTTTGAGTGAAGCAGTGAGCCCACAGCAGTCACCCACACTGCCAGGGGGCTGGGAGTAAGGGATGGAGCCCCCGGGGAGGCCCGAGGGACAGCCAATGGGACCTGGGCGCAGGGACAGCATTCCAGGTGGGGGACGGACGGGATGTGCATGGCAGTGCCACTCTGGGTGGCTGACAGCAGCAGAGGTGTATCAACTCTCGGTCCGGAGCCCAGGCGTCCCAGAGCAAGAGGTCGGCAGGTCAGCGGGCCACCCTCCCCGTGGGACGGCCTCCTCCAGATCCCAGTGGCCCCGGCAGTCCCCAGCCTCTGGCCGCGTCACTCCAGTCTCCGCCTCTGCGGCCACACTGTCTGCCTCCTTCTCTGGGTCTCCTCTTGCCATCCCCGCGCAGGGCGTCCAGAACGAGGTTCTCTCCGCCGAGGCCTTCACGGAACCATGCCTCGTGCCGTGAGGTGTGGTGACAGGTCCCGGGGATCGGGGACGGGCAGGCTGGGGGTGGGGGCACCATGCCTGCCAGGGCGCAGTGATTGGGAGAGCTCGGAGTGAGGGGGGTGCAGATGGTTGTGAGGAGGGCAGGGTCTTGGCGAGATATCAGGCGGAAGGGGCCACGGTCGCAGAAACGGGGACCATGGCGGCTGTGATGGTGCCTGTGGGGTGCACAGGAAAGCCACCAGGACTCGGCCACCCCCAGGCCCCAGTGTTGCCCGAGCACCCACGTTCTGTCACCCCAGGAGCCTCGCAGGGTTTTCGACAGGTGTTTGGTTTTTCCAAATGACTCCTAGGGACACTCCCAGGGTCACCGGTCCCAGGGCCAGACCCTCCACTGCTGGGGCAATTGCAATGACCCTGCCCCCCTGCACCCTCCGCAGGGCAGCCCCCTGCTGCTCCCCAGCACTCGGGACCCTGCCGTTTGCAAGTCCAAGCCCGTCACCGACTTCCCCTGCCCCCCCAGTCGAAGTCCCGACTGCCACAGCAGGAGGCTGTGTGACACAGTCCCGTTTCTGACCCTGTCTCTCCCACTTCCTGGCCGCGTGCTGTGGACTCGCTGCTCAGCTTCCCTGCACCTCAGTCTCCGCACAGAGAAAATGGGGTGATGCTAACACCTTCGTCAGGGTGGCGTCCTGAGAGTCCATCGAGCTACTATTGTATCTTAAAAAACAGAACCGGGGCCTGCTCTGGCTATGATCACGGCTCTGACCTCTCACTCCATGCCGTGTGCTGTCTTTTCTCGGCAGCTCGGGCGGGAGCCAGCTCGAGGTGGTGGGTGTCATGGGAAGGATTAGCGCTCAGAGCGGCTAAGGAGACTCTGTCCCCAGGTCCTGAGGAGTCTTTTTGGAGCTCAGGAAGTAAATGCACAGGCCCAGGTGCCGGAGAGGTGGGCCCAGGCTCACCCAGCAGCCCTCCCGGTAACCAGCCCCGCTGTCCACACGGGGAGGCTGCAGCGGCCCAGAAGTTTCTGCCCCCCTTTCCACAGTCTGCTCGGGGGTTGCTTCACCCATTTGTTCTTGTTTCTTTAAGTTGAGATAGAATTTACAGACCACCCATTTCCCCCACTTAACATGCATGCTTCGTTCCCATGTTTCGTTTGTCCCAAGACTGTGCCGCCCTCAGCGCTAACTCCGAACACGCTCATCACCCCGAACAGAACCCCCTCTCCCGGAGCCCCTCGGAACTACTACTTTGTTTTGTCATTGCCAAGACAGTATTTACAAAATTGTCCAGCTTTATTGAGAAGCGCTGGCACGCAGCATTGCATAAGTTCGGGTTTACCAGGAGATGCTCTGACGTCCATGAGCACCGTGAAGTGATGGCCGCAGCGAGGCTGGTTCACATGGCCGCCGCCCACCGCGAGTGCGTGCGGCGGGGAGTCTCAGGTCCCCCTCCTCCACTGTCTGCCGCTTTGTCTCTCCTGCACACACCCTCCCGTGCGTCGGGGCTCAGTGTCCCCGCCCCACTCCTCCGCTCTCACAGTCACCGGTACCCTTGACATGGACTAGAGGGAGACACGGGGCCTCTGGGCTTCTGTACTCGCAGGAAGAATCAGCCCGCTCCCTGCCGTCTCCCGATGAACCCCTACTCCAGCCACACCGCCCTCCCGTCCCCAAAATGCCCGCATCCAGGCCCTGACCCAGCCCCTCCGTCTAGCCTGTGGTGCACCCACCCCTTCCCCACGCCCATTTGGCAAACTCACACACATCCTCCAAAGCCCAGATCCAATGCTACCTCCTCCTGGAAGCCTTAAGTGGCCTCCTTTATGCTTCTCTACCCCTGAGTTTAGGTAGTTGCACCTCTTTCTAGATCATGATGGAATCCTGGCAAAACTTGGCCTCTCGTGTCTACACCCTCTGCGCTTAGAGCAGCCGGGCTGGCACACAGCAGGGACTTGAGGCCTGCGTGAAACGAACAGGCATGCACTCATTTCACGTTCACAGTGGACTCAGACATTTAAGTGTCAGCTTGCAAAGCCAAGTTCAAGTGTGCAGTAAGACAAGCCATGGTCTAACGCAAGCCGAAGGCAGGGTTGCCCACACGGTCACTGTGAGGTGGTTCTTCCCAGATCTGACCCTGCTGCGGAACACTCATTTCTGCAGAACTCTGACCCTCATCGACAAATGACACGTATGTCCCTACTCACCAGAGAGATGCAAACGGAAGCCACAGTGAGATATCCCACCTGTCAGAATGCCCATCGTCGACAAATCAACAAACAGCAAGTGCCGGCGAGGACGTGGAGAAAGGGGACCCTCGTGCACCGTGGGTGGGAATGCAGACGGGCCCAGCCGCTGGGGGAAGCCGTGTGGGGTCCCTCAGAAAATTAAAAATGGATCTGCCTTATGACCCAGTGATCACATTTCTGAGGATATGCCCGGAGGAACCCAGAACAATAATCTGAAAGAACGTAAGCACCCCTGTGTTCATTGCAGCATTCTCTACAATCGCCAAGATATGCAGGCCGCCCTGGTGTCCATCGGTAGGTGAGTGGATAAAGCAACTATGGGACGTTTACACAATGGAATACTACTCGGCTGTAAAGAAGGAAGTTTTACCCTTTGCGACAGCATGGATGGGCCTGGAGAACATTATATTAAGTGAAATAAGCCTGTCAGGGAAAGACAAATGCCATATGATCTCACTCCTAGGTGGAATCTAATGAACAAACTGAACCAAGAAGCACAACCGAGACAGACTCATAGATGGAGAGCAGATGACGGCTAGTGTGTTTGTGGGGGAGGGGGCAGGGTTTGGGGGTGGAGGGATTCAGCAAAAAGGACAAAGGACTCATGGACTTGCACAGCAGGGTGGTGATTGCTGGGGGATAGGAAGATATAAAGGAACTAAATAATAATGGAAAAAATACAATAAAGATTACATCAGCCCTGGCTGGTGTGGCTCCGTGGATTGAGCACCAGCCTGTGAACCAAAGGGTTGCCAGTTCAATTCCCAGTCAGGGCACATGCCTGGGTTTTCAGGCCAGGTCCCCAGTAGGGGGCGTGCAAGAGGCAACCACACATATTGATGTTTCTCTCCAGAAAAAACCACACAGACAAAGTCATCAATGCGGTCCCCAGTGAATGATTTACTTGCGTGTTCCTCAGCAGTGGCACGTAGTAGGGCCTCCGTAAACAGCTGAGAAATGAGCGATACGTTTCTCTGAGCCTGCAGACGCTGCATGAACAGTTCTGGGGGCCCCAGACCATTCGGTGACCTGTTATGTGTTTAAACAGAACACTGTGTGTGTGTGTGTGTGTGTGTGTGTCTGGGGCTCGGGGCTTTTCGGAGGGTGTGTGTTGGTTGTTCCCTACACGGTCGTGAGGAACCCCTCGGCAGTCCCTCATTGTCCCCCACAGCTCTTAAGATCAGTCTTGCTCGGCTGCCAGGCCCCGGACCTCGGCGGGGGGAGGGGTCTGCGAGCAAGGAACGGGAGGGCGCGGCCTCCGTGAGCCCTGGCCCCTGTGCCTCCGTTGCCTCCTCTGCAAATAGCTGGGAGCGACGACAAAGGCGTTCTTTTTTGCAGCTCCCAGATTTGGGCTGTAAGAAAAGATGGTGGCGCTCCCGCCGGAGCCCCACTTTGAGATGCGAGGTCAGAGCACGGCGTGCAGGCGGTGGGACGGGCACGCAGGGCCGCGGTGGCGCCTGGCGGAAAGCAGCTGAAAGGGTGTGTCTAGTGACCCGGCGGGGCGGGGGTGGGGGGGGAGCCGCACCCTCCCCCCCAGAGGCTAGTCAGGGGCTCCTGGGTGGTAGTTCCCCTTCTGCGGGGGAGGGGGGTCAAGTTCAGGAGAGAAAGCTCCAGTCTTGCCTGGGGAGGAAATACCAATGGAGAGAAAATTTATCTGAGGGTCCAGGGTTTCCCGGAGGTTGATGATCTTCTTCCACATCCCCAGTGTACAGCTGGGGAAACTGAGGCCGGGGAGGAGTGGGGTGTCTGTCATCAGTCACTCAGCAGCGAAGCAGGACCTGGCCCTCGGGCATTCCGACGGTCCCTTTACCGCCAGCGAGTGCTAAAGCCGGCGGTGCACAAACCAAGCCAGACAACCTTGGCCCCTCCCTGCCCTGGGGGCGCCCACGGGGCTGTGCTGGGCCCGCCCCTTGCCCTCCAGGCCCCGCCCGCCGCCCGCCCGCCCCGCCCCCAGGCCCGAGGCAGGCCTGTGTAGTAGATCCGGGGTTACCTCTCGGACTCCACGTCCTCTGGCGAGCGGGGAGCTGCCCCGCAGGCCCTCTCCCCGCCCTCCCGCTGCTGGCCCGGGAGTGGCCTCCGCCGCCCCGCCGCAGGAGCGGCTGCTGGACCGCCTCTCCCGGGCCCCACCCCTGGCCACACTTTTGCGGGCCGTCCCTGGGACGTGAAGCCTGCTCACGTGCCCCGGTGTCAGCTGCCCACTGGGACCTCTGGGCGTCCTCAAGGGGGCAGAAGAGCGGACCCTTCAAGAGCTAGTCACGGGGCAGGGTCCCAAGGAAAAGCTCAACCGCCTCCCGGTGCTCCAAGCCCAGCCCTGCCCCCACGGTCGCTCGCTCGCTCGCTCGCTCCCACCGTCGGACCCCGGAGAACCCGGCTGGGCCTCGGACTGCCCCTTCCGGGCTCCAGGTTGGCTGTCGGCCTCCAAGTGAGGGGGGGGCGATACCCTGAACGAGACCGTTACCCCCCACGCCCCCGTGCTGAGTTCAGCAGGCCCTTCTCATCATCTAATGGGTCACACCGGCGCTGTGGCCTCGGGCGAAGCACGCGCCCTCCTGGGCCTCAGGCTCCCCTTCCGTCGAAGGAGGGTCCAGCTGCGGTGACTTAATTCCCCTCCAGCTGGAAGCCCCGCCCCCTCTGATTTGGTTCAGTCACCAGAACGGCCTCCTCGGGTGAATCAGACCCCAAGGACCAAGGGCACGTGGAGGTCAAGCAAGGTATTGGCCAGACCTGGGGAAGGAGTGCCCGGCCCTTTGCATAATTCATCAGCCCCCCCCCCCCCCCCCCCCCCCCGCACTTCGCTCATCGTTTCCCCACATCGCCCTGCACCGGCTGAGCACCAGGTTTTCCAGCGCGCGTAGCAATAACTTAAATTATTTAGCTGGTAAACGATTACAAAATCACTCTGCCAAAGTAAAGAACCACGGAAAGACCGAATTCTAGTAACAGTAATATCACTGTACGCTTGAATTAATTATTGAATTTTTTAAAAGCCCACAGACGGATGAGTGCAATTCATTGCGCGCTTGGCGGAGCCAGGGTCCCCGGGCGAGGGGCAACAATTCACGGAGTCCCCGGGGCACGCTAGAGACCGCCCCGCGCAAGGCCGGGCTGCATGGGGGCAGCGCAGCGGTGACCTGATGGGGCCTTGGTGCCTGTAATGTTGCCGTCCCCACAGCGGGGGCTGGGGCTTTGGGAGACGCCATGGAGAGAGATTAGCACGTGGCCGATGCACAGACTCGGAGCTGACTTGGGCTCCCGGCAAACGGATGCTCGTTCGAACACCCACGGCGGCTACCCTCTTCTCTGTCCGCAGTCCCCTCGTTCCTCCCGGCCAGGTGGGGGATGGGGGTGGGTTTCTCCCGGGCCGATTTTCTACGGATTGAATTTGTATCCCTCAAGGCCTCATTTTCCTAATGTTGGACCAGAGTCACTCCAAAAGCAAGCCACGTTGCCCTCCCTGCTTTTCAAGACAGAGGACATTGAAAGAAACCATCAGCTTTCAACACAGAGCAGGACCAGGAGCAAAGGGCTGGGGACCCTCACGTGCCCTCACACTCGAGCACCCCCAGAACCCCAGGCTTGGAGAGCGCTCACTGGGCTGTGCTGGTGGCTCTGTGACCTCCACCCTCTTCAGGGTTGCTGCGGGGACCGCCCTCTGGGGCCACCCTCACCATGGGCCCCATCAGCTCTTTCGATGTGCTGTGAGCAGAGAATCCACATTACCATACTTATTAGAATAACATGAAGAAGGAGGAAGAGGAAGAAGAAGAAAGGAGGCTGTAATGAGTTGAATAGTGGCTCCTAAAAATTCATGTCCACCTGGAACCTCAGAATGGAGCTTTGGAAATAGGGTCTTTGAGGATACAACTGGTGGAGGACCTTGTGATGAAATCACTCTGGGTTTAGGATGAGCCCTAAACCCAATGGCTGGTGTCCTCATGAGACGGAGAGAGGACCCAGGGAGACAGAGACGGCGTCCAGGTGAAGACAGGAGCTGAGTGATGCTGCTACGAGCCAAGCGACACCAGGACGGCCACCAGTCCCCGGAAACCAGCGACTCAGGCAACAGACCCTTCCCGGGAGCCTTTGGGGGGGGCTCACCGTGCTGCCATCCTGGCTGGGGGGGCATTGGCCTCTGGAACTGGGAGAGAGCCCATGCGCTTCTGTCACTTTAAGACGCCCATTGTGTGGTCATTTGTTACCAAAGCCCTGGGAAACTGTGACAGAAACCCTGCAGCCCACACAGCTTGCTCAACGCTCTCAGACTTTACATCTCAAGCTATTACGTGTTTCTACATCACGTGCATTTTTAAATAGCTCTGAGAGCTTTCAAAGCAATTCACCAGCGTGAATTTCCACGATTAAAGCTCAGGACAGTGAAGGTGCATGGCACCTGCCCAGAGCTGCTGTCCTCGCCGGAGGCTGTCACCGGAGCGCACGGGGTGGCCTAGTCCAGGCCGCTCGCAGGACGGGCTCCCTGCGCCGCACCTGCGCTGTGGGTCCCAGAACCACGCACCTGCACTTCAGAGCTGGGATGGACTCAGAGAACATTAGCCCAGGGCCGTGGTTCTCAAAGCGGGGTCCTGGGACCAGGGGCATCAGCCTCAGCTGGGAACTCAGATATGCAAATTCTCAGGCCCCGTCCCGGGCCTGCCGGATCAGACACCCGCCAGGTGTTCCAGCGCATCCTCCGAATCCTTGGTTCCGGGTTTGCAAACTGGAATTCTGCAGCCTGGGCTATGCCAGACACACAGATGTGTTGTTTCTTTGCACGTTTTAATTGCTTCTAGTTACTAGAAATGTTCGAAAAACCAGGAGAGTTCACAGGACATCCAGGTTTCCTGCTTCTTTAGAAAAACTGAGTCATCTAGCCCTGCCCAGTGCGGCTCAGTGGGTTGGGCAACATCCTGCAAAGTGAAAGGTCACAGATTCGATTCCTGGTCAGGGCACCTGCCTGGGCCGCAGGTTTGGTCCCCAGTTGGGGTGTGTACAAGAGGCAGCCAATCGATGTTTCTCTCTCTCTCTCCCTCCTGCCCACTACCCCCATCTAAAAAGATAAGTAAATAAAATCTATTTTTAAAAACTTAAAAAAAGTCAGTTATCTACCAACAAAGACCTTCCAGCATGTCTGACCAGCCCTCCCTGCCTTACCCCTGCCTTAGACGGGTGTGTGCGTCACTCACCTGGGCCACCTAACCTGCTTGGCCCCTGCGGGCACCTGAGCGTGGGACCCTAATCTCATCCCAGACCTCGTTTTACAGGTGGGGACACTGAGGGACAGACCAGGGAATGAGCACGTTCCCGGGCCACAAAGGGTGTTGGCCTGTGTGGCCACTCCGGCGGCTCAGAAGCCTTTGCAAGCACTTGAGGCAAATGGAAGAAGCTCACGGGGCTGGGGGCGGAGGGCACCCGGGACAGCCTCCATGCTGAGGACCTGGGCCCTGAAGTTAGCAGCCTGGGCGGCACCACGGGCCACAGTGGAGGAGGACAGGAGGGAGAGACTCGGGGGTGGGCAGGACGGTTGAACCAATAGCAGCAAGGGTGGCCACACGGGCCGGCGGTGAGGATGGGGGGCTGGGGTTCCTGCACATGGCTCGTGGACTTGAGATGGGGCAGGCACCCTGGGGAACCGTGAACTGCTGAGTCACCATCTGGCCCAGCCGTTCCGCTCCTGCGTGTGCAGCCGGGAGGATTAAAACACGCTCCCACAGACGTGGGTGCGTGAGTGTGGATGGAGCCTTGGTCATAAAAGCTGAAAAGTGAAAACCACCCAGATGCCCATCAGCTGACGAGGGATCAGCACGTGGGGGCGAAAGAGCGCCCTGCTGACGCCGCTCCAGCCGCGAGGGGGCACCATGCCGAGCGAATGAGCCGGTCACGGAAGACCGCCTGCTGTGTGGTTCCGTTTCCAGGACATACCCGGAACCGGCAAACACACACACACACACACACACACACACACACACACACGACAGGGGGTAGACCAGTAGACCAGTGGCCCCCAGGGGTGCGGTGTGGGGGTGGCAGGGTGAGCGGTGACTGCCAACAACCGAGGGGTTTCTTTGCAAGGATGAAAATATTCTAGAACTGGAAAGCGGTGAAAGCTGCACTGACTACCCTGTGACTGATAAAAACCGGTGAGCTGTGGGCTTCACAATGGCGAACACTATGGCGTGTGAATTACTCGTAAATCTCAACAAAAAGGGGAAGTGGTCGGGTGGCAAAGGGGTCGGCTCACTGGCAGCTGGGTGGCAGCTGAGGGAGGTGGGGACAGAGTGATTCTGAGGCATGATAGTGTTCATTGCTGACACCTTTGTGGCACTGTCATGACAGGCTCTGTCTTAAGACTGTACATGCATGAGCTCGTCCAAATGCCATCCTGGCAATGGGTGTGTGAGGCTGACTGATGTGATTGCCACGGCCCCGTACAGATGGGGAGCCTGGGGCTTCTCCCGGAGTGGCCGGGCTGGGACTCGAACCCAGGGAGTCACCTGCCCCGCCACCATGTTAGCCAGCTTGTGTGACGTGGCTGTGTGTATCTGTGAGGTCATGGGTGTGCGTATATGTGGGCATATGTGCTTGTGTGTTTGTGTATGCACACATAAGTTTGCATTGGGTACGTGTTGTATGTGCACATGTGTGTGTGTGTGTGCGCGCGCCCAGGTGTGTTGCACACCCACAAGAGGAGCCTGAGGGCCTGCTGGGGAGCCCCCACTCTCCCGGTTGGGCGGGTGGTCTCCCCAGTGGGCTGGAGCTGGGCGAGAGACTCGGCGCTCCAGAGGAAGTCAGCCTGCACCTAAGGGCTACAGGGGCCGACAGAGGCAGGGGGTTGGGACCAGAAGAATCCTCCCAAGGTCGGCCCCTCCTGATGAACTTCAAGGTCAGCCCGAGGCACAGTTCCTCTGGGAAATCGCACCCTCCCAGGCTGAGACTCCTGCCCCCTTTCCCGATGCCCCCTGTGTCCCTCAGGGCACCCACTGTAGTCAAGGGCCGCAGACCGCAGGCTTAGAACGGCAGAGACAGGCTCTGCAGTCGTGGGGGCTGGAGCCTGAGATCCAGGCGTGGGCAGGCTGGTCCCTCCCGAGGCCGCTCTCCCTGGCGCAGTGACAGCCGTCTCCTCCCTGTGTCCTCGCATGGTCGTCCCTCTGTGTGTCTGTGTCCTAATCTCTTCTTATAAAGACACCAGGCACATTGGAACAGGGCCACCCACATGACCTCATTTTAACTTAATTACCTCTTATCGCCAAACGCAGTCACGGTCTGCGGTCCTGGGGGTTAGGGCTTTAGCACGGGAGATTGGGGGGCGGTGCGGGCAGGGGACGACTCAGCCCATAATGCTGCCCCCACAGAGTAATGCTTCGGGGAACAGCTTGGGCCTCAACGCCAGACAGGGCTGGGTTCCAGCCTGCACCTGTCCCTTTCCGGCCGTCGGCCATTCCGCCTTTCAGACCTGCTTCCTCCTCTGAAGGAGGACAGTGGTCAGGAGAGCGGCTCAGATGCCCTAGGTTTTCTGCAGTGACACTGCCCGCCGCACCGCGTGTGCTCCACAAACAGCATGCTCCCCCGCCGTGGGTGTCACCCAGCTCCCGGTTTCCCGAGGTTGCCGTGGGCCAGGTCCGTGCGGGGGACTCTTCAGATCTCTCCCTAACAACCCCCCCGCCCCCTGCCCAGCCCTGGGAGCCAGGGCGGCACCCTTATTAGCTTCGCCTTACCTGCAAGGAAACAGAAGGTGAAGTCCTTGCTCAAGGTCAAACAGCCGGGAGGTGGGGGTGGGCAGCTGGGCTTGGGCGGGTAGCTCAGCTGTGTCTGTGACCCCTCTGGCCTGTGGGCTCTGGGAGGACAGAAACGGGGGCTCGATCCTTGGCCCCCGGTGCTAGCAAGGGGCTTTCGTGAACTAGATTCTCCACAAACGGTGCTTCAGCTGCACTGCTGTGACTTGAAATAGGCAAGAAATGAGGGTGGGGGGATGGGCAGCCATGACATCGACTTTGCTCTGTGTCATCCCGGCTTCCAGAGATTGTTTCTAAACCTCTGACAATGACCCTTGAGTGTGAAACGAAAGTCTTTTCCCAGCGAAAGATGCATCCGCTCGTGTGGAATGGGAGGCCGAGCTGTGAGTGGCTGCTCCCTGCTCCCCCCGAGGTGGCAGGGGATGAGATTTATAAAGGAGGCCGCTGATTGTGCTTTTCTACAAGGTTAGTTTCATGGTCCCATTATCCGCTCCTCCTGAAGCCGTTCGGGGGTGGATTCTGTCGCGGCCGTCACCGCTGGAGCTTTCCCTAGTGATTAAATCACCTTCCAGGCAGGAGCCCCCAGGGGCCGGGCCGGGGAGACTTCCGGCTGCAACGACGGCCCGTAGCGTGTCGCAGGGTCAACGTCAGAGCTAACGTCAGTGCTGACGTCAGGACGCCGCGGGGTCAGGACCCTGTGCTTCCCCCAAATCCGACGTCAGGAGGGGGAGCCAGCATTCCATTGGGGTTCACCGGGCTGCAGACTGCGCCGGGGGCACGTCCTCTCGGGAAACCTCGCGAGAGCCTGGGAGGTCTGCACGGTCGCCCCAGGTTACAGGTTAGGGGCCGAGCGTCCCCTGTGCGTGACGGGAGAGCGGGACGCCGTCAACACGGATGTGAACCCCAAGGCCGTGTCGCCCCGCTCTGTCCCGCGGGCCCAGCTGTCCCTCCAGAGCGTACAGAGCCGGAGGACAGAGCCTCACTTTCCTGAGCTCTAAAAGATAAACCGATCAGAAACCTCTCTAACGAGGTGCGTCCAACACACCGACCCTGGTGAGCCGTCGCTCTTCCGGCTGGAACAAGACGGGGCAGGTGGCGGAAGGGCCGGAGTCACCCACACTCCCTCCGATGCAGCAGGGGCTGTGCGCCAGACAAGCCCTCTCTCTCTCTCTCTCTCTCAGCTCTGGTCTTCACCGTCATCCTAACAGGTAAGTCGAGTTTTCTTCTGTTTCCCAGATGAAGTAACAGGTGCTGAGGCCAGGCATTGAATGTCTGGGTTACTAGCTGGGACCCCAACAAGAGGTCTCGAACGGTCAGCATGTTTTTGAGTGTCACAACGACAAATGACAGTGTCATAAACAACCCTGGGTGTGTACAGGTCTCTGTGCACAACTTGGGCAGCAGCAGCTGGTGTGGGAGTTCCTAGAAATGGCATTAGTCGTCAAAGGGTATATATGCTTTTGGTCTCCTGTTCAATAGAGGGGATCGAAAGGGAAATACTTGGTTTCCAGACTCCCTTGCAGCTAGAGAGGCCATGACCCGGTCCTGGCCGAGGAGTGCTAGAAGCAAATCTTTGGGGAGTGTCTAAAGGGAAGCTCTTGTTTTCCTATTGAAGAGGGACGTACAGGCTATCACATTCTTCATCCTTCTCGCTGCCGTGAATGAAAAAATGGTTTGGAGCTACCATAGCCTCCTTCTGTCCCCAAGGCTCCCAGTCTGAGGATGGACACTGACCCTCAAAGTGTGGTCATCTCTGACATGGCTGCCCTACACCAACAACTAAACATTCTTGTTCTCTGAGAAAAATCAAACACCTGTTCGTAGGAACCCCGTTGGGGCAGGACTTCTTCCGTCTTTGAAGCTCAGAGAGCCCTCCCGGGCAGGCAGGCTCGCCCAGGGGAGGTGTAGCAGAGACGTGGACTCTGCCTCAACAGCCATCATTTTTCTCCTTCTGTTGTGATAGCCACACCCCCTCCCCCAGATTAACATTTTCTAGCAGAGCTGCATGGGGCCTCACGTAGGACGTGCACGTGACACAGACGCAGGCTCTCTCGCCTTCCCGTCCCTGTGACGGTGGCGGTGTCGTGGTGGGGAAGACGAGTGTCGTCCTGTGCGCACGTCACACGACTTCAGGTACCACTGGATCCGGGTGCCTTCTCCGACCGCTCCTGCACTCAGGTGGAGCTCCTGCTACCCAGTCATCTGCCCGCTCGTTCTTTCATTCGTGCGTTCATGCGTTCAGTGGGTGTGCACCAAGGGCCTCCCTGGGCCTGGAAGAAGGCAACACTCCATAGCACTTACCGTCCACCCTGTGCAAACCCACAATGTGGAATTCTGCCCAACCTGTGCGCCTGGAAAGTGGCAAGGATTTAGAAATCCTCCCATGCGTATTGTTCTGGACAATGGCTGCAGCAAAGCCCCAGCCCTCCCCTGGGGCGAGACCCAGCTCGCAGGCATGCCTTTGTTGGCCTGTGACAGGGCCGCACACAGACCCTTCAGAGTCCCCCTGTGCTCAGAAGAGATAAGCTGGACTGATTGGGCCCCTGGACCCTGCTCTAGGACGGCCCCACCCAACCTGATTCGGTGTATCTGAACGGCCCTATCTCCACGTGAGACTGCATGCTGGGGTCCTGCAGGTTAGGGCTTCACCACGAAGCTTTGTGGGGACATGGCCACCTTCTTCCCATGTCCTCAGGGGGTCTTCCTCCGTGGGGGCCCTTGGAGAGAGAGAGAGAGAGAGAGAGAGCAAGCGCTCTGGGGTCTCTTCTCCTAAGGACACTAATCCCATGGGACCAGGGCCCCTCCCTTATGACCTCATTTAGCCTGACTCACCTCATCAGCTGCCCCAGCTCGGAGTACAGCCACGCTGGGGCGTCAAGGCTTCCCCATGTGAATCTGGGGTGAGGGGGGGGGGGGAGAGGGGCACAGACACAGAGGCCATCAGCACCCATAGCAGCCCGTGCGCATTTCTAGGTAACGACCACACCCCCAGCCCACCTACCCACCGTCCTGCTGTCCCTCTGCCTCGGTCCCCTTGTCCACTTGAGAAAGACAGAAACATGCTTGCATTTCCACAGCTGTCTTGCAGCAGCGGGGCTGGTCTTGGGAAATGCAGCCTGGTGGAACTGTCCTGTGTTGATGGCACTCAGCGACACCCCCAGCGGTCACTTCTGTCCCTGATGTCGGCCCTTTATGCCCTGTTCTTGGAGTCCCGGGGGTCTCGTGGAGCCCCCTTGGAGTCCCAGGCTGCCGGGGGCTGGCGTGATTGAGGAGAGGCCTCGCACGCAGCACCGGCCGCCACCTCCTTGAACCGGACCGGCTCGGTTTCCTCCACTCCGCCGGCTGGGATGCCCCGCACGGGTCCACACTGGCTTGGGGAACCCTGAGGCCCAGCCAGCAGCAGGGGATCAGCCCTCAGGAAGAAGCCTGTGTGCTCAGAGCAGATGGCCCATATCCTGTCTTCTTTCTCGCAGCTGAAGGGCCCCACACAACCGCCTGGGAATCTGGGAGACCAAGTGGGAGGGCCTTCAGCAGTGGGACTTCCTGTCCCTGGCCTCTCCCTCAGGTGTGGGAATCGTAGGCAGATTCATTAACTGGGTTGCTCAGCACACGGCTGGCGTGGGTCCTGGGGTCCTGGGGGTCCTGGGGGAGCTGCCTCGAGGTCACCAAACAGGATTCCTGGCCACACCTCCATGCCGAGCATTCTGGCCCTTCTGTGTCTTGCTCTGTGTTACGGGCTGACTTACATCTCTCAAACTCCTCCGTTGAAGCCCTCACCCCCAGGACCTCAGAATGTGACTGTGTTTGGAGATGGAGTCTTTAAAGGTAAAATGGGGTCACTGGTGCCCTTGTAAGAAGAAATGAGGGCACAGACGCGCACAGAGGGACAACCACATGAGGACACAGGGAGAAGATGGCTGTCTGCAGGCGGGGAGAGGAGGCTGGCTTATATAGAGAGAAAAGTTCCCACCCCTGGCCCCTGATTGGTCCATTTATATGCAAATGAGGACTCCAAATTCAGTTTGGCCCCCAAAGCACTGTTCTGATTTGTGGTTTTGGAGCCACTCTGCCTGAGCTGCTCTAATTGGACAGGGCAGGTATCAGCTCATTGGTGGAAACAGGATCCCAGGAATCCTTTCTGAGGCTCGGAGGGCAGGAAAGGGTGCAGGTGGCTTCCTCCCGCTGGGCAGAGCGCCGAAAGCCCCCACCCTCTGTCCCCCTGGGCCACAGCTGCTGGACTCACAGATTCGGGCCTTAGCAGGTACACTCTTCCTCCTCGGGCTGGAAACCCCAGACCCATGAGCAGTCACTGCGCACGCCCCACCCCTCCCCGGCCCCAGCCCCTGGCAACCACTGGTCTGTTTTGCCTCACTGTGGATTGGCCCGCTGTGGACTCTTCCTACACATGGAGTCATACAACAGGTGACCTCTTGTGTCTGGCCTCTTTCACGTAGCATCACGTCTTCAAGGATCCCCAGGACTTAGAGCTATTTTCTAAGCCCCTCTGTACAGAGGGGACATGGAGAACCTCGAGAACGGTGTCTAGCTCATGAAGCTGAGTGGAATCCCCTCTTAATGCTGTCAGGGCGGGGGCCTCCTCCCCCAACAAGACACCTCCTGTGTGAACGCCGGAGGCTGGGATATTGTCAGCATCAACACGGATGAAAAGTAAGTCAACAGTGACTTCCCTTCTTAGGACACACTCCTCCAGACTGGGGACAGCAGCAGGCTTCCTGGGGAGCCTGAGGGGCTCCGGTGGGCGAACGCACCCTGTAATTACAGTGAGGGGCTATGCCGCCATCTGGAGGCTGGAAGGAAACAAAACAGCCCGGGTCCCACAGGCTCCCTTGCAAAGTCAAGGAAAAGAGCGCGTTTTTGTGGAGCGCGGCTGCCTGCCCAGGGCAGTGCCGGGCCCTTCACAAACACCCTCCTGCTGAAGGGAGTGATGGGAATGCCAGCGCTGATGTCAGCCCGTTTTGACAAGGGAGTGTGTTTATGACAATTCGCTCGCTGTGTGAAAAGGCAAAGAGGTACGTATGGCATGAGCTGATTGAAAAGTGTTGGAGTGGTGAACTCATCTGTGTCCGATCGCGCAGGAAAGTGTCTGGAAGGGAAGACCGAGATGCACACGGGGCGGGGCGGCACGTCCCTGGGCGGCGGAGGGTCTGAGAGAGAGCGTGCACTGCGGCGCCCTGCGATCTGCCCTCGGAGCCCCGCCCACCCGCCTCCAGCCTTCTCGCCCCTTCTGAGTTTTTATTTACTTAGGTTATTAAGGCTTTGGGCCCCTTCTGAGTTTTTATTTACTTAGGTTATTAAGGCTTTGGGGCGGAGGCATGGGGGAGGAAGGGAAGAGACAGGGAGCGTGAGTGAAAATAATCCTGGTGTAGGTTAGTGTCCTGCGGTTTTGTTCCACAGGAACAAACTCCTGTCCCCGCTGAGCAGAGCTGGCCCAGGGGCCCGGGCAGGCTGCATTTCTGAGCCTGGGGCCAGCCCGGCACCGGCGGCATGCAGCAGGCAGTGGGGGGCGGGGCAGGCCGTCCAGCTACCGTGCATCGAGTCCACGCCCACGCCCGGGGCCTCGGCTCTCACCCTGACTAGCTGCGTGTTTCTGTGCAGGCCACTACGCCCACGTGACCCTGGGCTCCTGCGCCACGCTGCGCCTGCCTTGCAGGGCTGAGAGCGGCGAGTGGCTGGGAAGAGCAGCGGTTGAGCCTTGGTCCTCTCCCCTGCGACCGCGCTGCTTTTCCTCGGAGACGCCCGCCCACCCACCCACGTTCCTCTCACTGGTTGTCCCGCTGCGATAATGGTGCGTTAGAGCTGATGACAGTAGTTAGGGGGCGCTTTCTAACATGCTGGTCCTCTGCGCAGTGTCACAGGCGGGCAACTCATGTGCCACGCAGGGAACCGCATCTTCACACGCTCGGTCCCACTTTGCCCTTGTAGGGACAGCCCTGTGGACAGACACATTCCTCACACGGGCCGGGGAGTCTGCGGGGAGGGGAGGCGCGCTGGGGGAGCCACCAGCGACGGGGCCCTGGCAGGCAGTGTGCAGAGGGTGACGGGGTCAAGGGAGCCTTGGAGGGACGCAGAGACGTTTATCTCGGACCGGACGAGAGAGAAGACCCAGAAAGAGCCTGAGGACGTGCAGCCGGCCCACGGCCTGCCTGGCAAGTGGCAGCCGGGCCTGGGCCCCATTCCGCTGGTTGCGGAAGCCCCCTGTCTGTCGTCGCAGGGTGGCCACACAGAGCCCAGCCGTCTCCCGGAAGGGCGAGCCCGTTGTTTCTCACTATTGTGGCCTTGAGAGTAACAAAAATGCTGCAGGGAACACACTGTATAGGAAGACAAGTTTCATTTATTCAAATTAAATTATAGTATGAGTTCCATATACAAATAAAATCTGTGTAAATAAAAATACAAAACGCAACAAATTCCAGGCATGTAAAAACGCAGGAATATGTGTTACTATGTATTTTTTCCGCTGCAGCATGGCCACACCGCACAGCAGTTGGCGCTGCCCACACTCCGTCGGCTGACCACGGTCAGAGGGCGGCTTCTCCAGCCTCTGGCCCCCGTGGCGCCCGCTCCCGAGCCACAGCCCGCTCCCCCGTGAGCCTGCGGCCTCTCCTCCCACGCCCTGAGCTCACAGGCATCCACCGCAGCCACACCAGGAGGGAAATGGTGCCGCCGTGCCTGGGCTGACCGGAGGGAGAGGGCGCCGCGGGGAAGGCTCTCTCCTGGAGGCGGGCTGCTGGACTCAGCAAGAGCCCCTGACGCTGAGACGCGCCGGGCCGGCGTCACTGGTCCAGCTCGTTTTCGTTCTGCAGCGTCTTCATCGCCAGCCCCCACAGCGTCATGCTGGAGAAGAACTGGCCTTCCGAGTTCCTGCAGGCCGTGGCCGCTGCCCGGCCGCCCGGGGGGTCGCCGCAGTGGTTGTCCAAAACAGCCAGAGAGGAGCGGACTGCGGCCACGCCGTCGGCTGGCGGCGGCCCAGCGCTGGCGGAAGTGTCTGTGGCCGCGTAAGCAAAGGCCTGGTGCTGCACGGGTGGTCCCGGCGCCTTAGCGAGTTTGCCAGGGTCCAGACCGAGCTTCTCCCGGCCGCTGGCTCCGTGAGGCTGGGTCGAGGGCCGGAACTTACAGCAGGAGCCGGCAGGGTGGCCGTCTAGCTCCGCCACCGAGTCTTCCACCGGGGCGCCAGGAAGCTTGGCAGACGCGGGTACCACAGGCACAGACGCGTCTTGGGAAAACGAGTCGGACAGCGGGGCCCTGTCGAGGTCGGAGGTCTCGAAGGCGTGCGCGAGCTCCTGCAGCGCGTCCGGGCCCTCGTCGTCGTCGGGCCGGCAGTGCATCCGCCGGTGCCGCCGCAGCACGGCTGAGCGGGTGAAGCACTTGTCACAGATCTCACACGTGTACGGCTTCTCCCCGGTGTGAGTGCGGACGTGCCTGCGGAGGTCCCCGGAGCCCCCGAAACACTTCCCTGGACAGAGGAAGAGGGGCCTTTTCAGGAGCGGTGTCGGGAGGACCCCCGCCCCTCCCAGAACGCGGAGGAGCTTGCGTTGATGGGGCGGAGTCGGGCCCGCCACCACCCACTCACTCTGGAAGCGCCCCCCCCCCCCCCCCCTGCAGCCTCGTGGCTTGGGCGTCTCCGTGGGACTCCGCCTCCTTGCACAGGAGCACCTGGCCAGGTGAGCCGGCTGCCCGCCCTGCCGGCCCTGGGGCCGGGAAAGCTGGCCAGTTTCATTTACATCTTTGCAAATCCAGCACAGCCACTCTCCCACGTAGAAACAGCTTTTCTGAAGGCACTTGTGTGTTCAGCTGTGAACATAACTTTACACATATTTCTCCTGGCTCTGTTTCCTCTCTCTGTGGGTATGGCGGAGGCAGGAGACATCTCCACGATTGGAGAGGTAAGGGGAGCGGAGGGGAAAACCCGTCAGTGACTTTACGGAAGTCACGATGTGTTTATGAAGCAGTGAGAACGGCCCAGTTTCTGCACATACACGTAGTTCACGCCCCCTCACTGTGCATCAGTCATTTGAGCCCTCCGCTCTCCAGCCCTGGTCAGCACGGTGGGCTAGCCAAACAGCACAGCCCGTGGGGCCTGCAGTCCCCGGGAGCATGGAACGGGAGTGTTTCCACCAGGACAAGGGACACGGTGGCCGGAGGGCTGACCTGGAGCCCCTCTACATCCAGTGTTAAGTGGACTGGAAGAGTGTCCACTGAGACCCCAACAGAGGGTCTCAGAGGAAACTGCTGCGACACTGTGGGCTGGAGGAAAACAGCGGGAAGGGCATGAGATGCCAGGGAGGGGGCGGGGAGAGGGGAGGAGAGAAAGGCTATAAACATGCAAAGCCCAGAACGTGAGGCCATCTTAAAAATGGAACCTGTCCTTTGAACTTAAGGAAGTGAAAACACACCCACACATAAAGCTGTACACGAGTGTTCGCTGTAGATCTGCTAAGTGAAGGAAGTCAGCTACAAAACACCACGCGGGGTGTGACTCCCTTCCCAGGAAACGTCTGGAGTAGGCGACCCCCAGAGACGGAGCGAGGCTGATGGTCAGCCTGGGCAGGGGTGCGAATGGGGGGGATGCCAGTGAGTGCGGCATTTCTCTGGGGCCACGGGTGCTCTGTGACCTGCGGGGAAGGCTGCACAGCTCTGCACCGGGCACACGCCCTCTGAATGGCTCACTCTACACGGGCGCGTGTTATGGCACGGGGCTTCTACTTCAATGAAGCTGTGCCTGGCCATCTGGACCTGCCACGCAGGAACACCCTTGCACTCCCTCCCGCCCCAGCTGACAGCGAGGTGGGGAAGGGGTGGAGGCGGACGGTGGGTGGGGAGAGAAGGTCCTGCTTTGCCCTCTCCTGCAGGGCCCTCGGCCTGCAGCAGGTCCCCGCTGGGGAGCGAAGGGACAATGTAATCTGGAGTCAGGTGGATGGTGGTAACGACGATGTGGGACTGACACTGTGCAGCAGCCACTAGATACTGCATTTGTGACAGACAGTGACACAGTTCTGCTTCTTGAGAGTGACCGGAACAGTCACGGAGCTGCCTGCATCTGGACCCGGGAGACCTGCACGCACTGAGTGGGGACAGAAACAAAGTCGTTCTGCGGTCGCACCGGGCCCCGCCCTGCTCAGGTCCCCATGATGACCGGAACCAGCCACACTGAACAGTCCCCCATTCCAGGCTTCCCACAGCTGGCCTCGGAGCATTCCCCGCATTTGTTCCCTTTGTACACGGTCAGGTACTCCTTGTCACAGATGTGTCACAGGTGTGCAAACACACACGTCCCCAGATCGTCAGAGGCCGGAACATGCTGCGATCACGGGTTTCGTGGTCTGCACAATCAAGGACCTGGACACGGAGGGCTGTCGGCTTTCCCTCTCCGCCCTGGATGACTCCACTGACCTGTCACATGCCCATGGGAATGACCTTCGCCCCGTAACACTCGATCCCAAGAGGCCCTCCCTGTCGACCCCGGCGTGAGCTCTGATGCTGCAGAGGCCAGACCAGCTGGCTGGCTGCCCCCCCGCCCTACTCCCCGGGCGCTGCGCTCGGGCACCGGCTGCTGCACACCACACCCCCCCATACTCGCCACCGTCCACACCCCCGGCCCCGGCCCAGGAGCACAGCCCTGGGGCCCTGTCTCAGTCATCTGGAACCTGGAGCATCTCAGCGGAGTTCCGGACACCCGGGACACTCAGGGAATGTCTGGGACATGTGAACACAGGAAGGGGAGAGGAGACCACGTGAGACGCCAAAGAAACAGCAGGGCCACCAGTGTACCCGAGAGGGAGGGACGCCGACCCGCGACGCCGGCACAGCCCAGCGCCGAGGCCGGCAGACACCCACCGCAGGCCGCGCAGCTGTAGGGCCGCTCCCCGGTGTGCCGGACGCGGTGCTTCACCAGCTTCCTCTGCATGTTGAAGGACTTCCCGCACTCGTCGCAGGTGAACACCTTCTCGGCCGTGTGCGTCTTCTTGTGCTCCTTCAGGTTGCTGAAGTTGCTGAACCCTGGGGGGGCCGGCACAGGGGTCAGCGGGGGCCGCGGCGCTCCGGCCGGGCCCCCTCGCACACGGGGAGGACAACGTGCAGCCATACCTCGGCCGCAGATGTCGCACAGGTGCGGCTTCTCCCCGGAGTGAATGACGATGTGGCGCTGCACGTCCCCGGAGGCCGCGAACCTGTAACGCAACGTGGAGACGCGGTCAGAGCCCTTCCTCGCCGCCACCGCCGCGTGTCCTCCTGATGCGGGCCGGGCCCACACTGACCTCTTGCCGCAGACTTCGCAGATGTACGGCTTCTCCCCAGAATGCCGACGCAAGTGAGTCTGCAGGTTACCTGCCTGCAAAACAGGAGAACAAAAGCACACCAATAATGAAAGGGTTTTTAAAAAAGTTACACGCATTCAAACGGAGAACTGACAGATCCGCCAGGTTCCCGTCCAACTGCCAAAGCAAGACTCGATGCGCATGCCTCGGAAGGAGCCTCAGCGAGACGAAGGGCCGCCCGGTCCCAGTGTGGGGGGGTCCCCGCCTGGCGTCTGCTGGCCCCGGCTGGCTCTCGACTGTGCTCCCGGGCCAGGGCTGCCTGTGAGCCCCCGCCAGCCCCACCGCAGGCCTGCCCTGTGCGGCTTCTCTCTTACAGGGGGCAGCACACAGTACCGGCTGGTGGGCGTCACTGAGCTTGTACTGTAAACAGACCTTGATGTATCATTTGAAATATTTCTGAAGTTGGACGATCTATATGCAAGGATCACTTGGGGGAAAGGTAGCACTTGCACGTGGTTATTTCATGTTAATTGTTTAGTCCTAAAAACATGCTTTTGTTCATAAAGGCAAGACACTTCTGAACAGCATTTCCTCCGCAGTACCAAGCTGTCCTGCCTGACCGGCTTGAGGTTTTGCCCTGTGTGCAAAAATGCAAATCGGGAGTCACGAGAGTCCTCAGCTGCAGGGACTCCATGTCCCTGACTCTGGCAGTCGCAGGACTTTAGGAAGATCAACTCATTTAAATGGAGGTCACAGAATGGACTTCCAAGTACTGATCGATAGGAAATCAATGTTAAATTGCCTAAAGCAGTGAACTTGAGACTTGCAAGTGCCTCCGAGAATGAAACCGCTCCTGTCTAATGCTTCGCATTAGGGTTTGGAGACAACGTCTTCCCTGCTGTAATTTAAGTTAATAGTCTCAATCTGTCATACCCGTTTGATTTTTATAGTGTTCCATTAAAAAACCACACACTGAATTGAGCAAATGTACCCAAGTGTAGTAAAGCACAGGCATTACGCACAAAATAAGCCAAAAGCAGGGAGACTGAACAGCAGTGCCCAACCAACACACCTGGCTATATAAATTTGCAAACTGTGTTTTCAATAAAATGCAAAGATAGTTCATGGCTCTGGGTCTGAATGAAGATGGGTCTGAAGTCCATGTGTGGGCGGAAACGTATGGGAATGAAAAGTGTGGCCTGGGTTTCCTGTCACGACGTGGAAGATCCTGTGTGTCCATCGGACTCTGGGAAACTCTGCATTCGATGTCACCTTTCAGAATACAGTGCACAGTATCCGGCACAAATAACACCCCCTTTCATTACCAAATCTTTTATCACAAACCACACGCATGTAATTCCGTAAGGTAACAATGTCACACACTCAAGCACACCCTATGACATTACAGGTGAAATGTTCAAATTAAAACTATAAATTATTACACCTGTGTCATTACCCTACCAACCACACTCCAGCAGGCCTTACTTCTGCCAGCTCCTGTATATGGTTTAGACAAAAAAAAACCCTCAGGCTTATTTTAGGTAGCCAAAAAGAAAGAACTTGGCAAAATATTGGGAAGTGTTTTGATAGAACAGCTGTGAACCACATAGTTAACAGAGCAACAAGTGTCAGTAGCAATATGCATGTGGTTTGTGGCCTTCACACGCCCCGCCCCCCCAGCATCCCCAGTCACCGGTACTGAAACCTCTGTTCCCTGGGCCGAAAGCGGACATTTGGACACAGCGGCCGTGGCTCCGGTCACACGGCTGGGCCGGGAGCTAGCGCTGGTCTGTGCGGGTCTGAGGGCCGCCCCACCTGAGGGGAGACACGGAGCGCGCGTGCGTTTCTGTGCGTGAACTAGCTTGTGCTCGACTGTCAGTGCAATGACGAGGCACGCTGCCCCCGGGACAACGGGGTACGGCACGCTGGGATCACGACAACGCACCGCTGGCGGCTTTCCATCAGCCACTCCCGACTTTCAGGAGAGCTCACCGGTCACACAGCAGCTCAGATGCCACCACCTGCTCAACCGGTCAGTCGGACCCCTTGTTCCAAGTCCTGCTGTAGAGACTGTGCCTCACGAGGGGGATTCGGCCTCCGAGTCAGCCCTGAGCGGCGCTGCCCGTCTCCCTTCAGAGTGAAGCACAGCCGTGACGTGTCTTCCGCGCAGTGTAATCGGACGGGCTTCTGCTCAACGCTACAGCGAGCAGTAGTAAAAACTTTATAGTGTTTCCGTAACTATTTAATAGTGGTCATAAGTAATGGAAATAGTGATCTTTCCCCACATAGAGGAGCACATATCAGTTTCATATATGATATAAAAGTAGGTTAAATAATGGAAAAATTCTGGCAAAAAAGTCCAATCATGCATTCAGATCATTTATACCAAATTACATGGCAAACAGGGCCCAGACTGTTTAACCTTTACTAACCTTTACTTGTGTTTTGGTTTTGGTAAACTTGGCTTTGCTCTAGTTATGTGCTAAGTTCACAGATCAGGCCCTAGGGGTTGCTCATATCGTTGGATCCATGAAGAGCTCTAGCAAGCGGCAGGAACAACAGTGGCCGTCAAGGACTAAGACGCCACTTTGAACCACGGCTGACCTGACTGACCACCGCCACGTCCGCACACAGCAGCACGGCTCGCGCGGCACAGACGGGCAGATCTGGCAGGGGAGTCAGCCCCGCCGACAGCGGGCCGCAGACCCTAGCCGAGGTGGGTGTGCCGACGGCCCGGCCCGGCCGCTGCGGAGCAGACTGGCTGCACCGCAGAGTGTCGGCGGCAGGAAGGGGCCCTCTTCCTAAGCACATGCACTGTCACACAAGGGTGCGGGTGTCAGAGTTTTGAACAGACACACTGCACTGTAGAAAAGGACTCGGATTCGCTGAGTGATTTTTAGAATGCTCGGAGCCCCTTCTAGCGTGCCCTGGAACAGCAGTGCCCGAACAGGGGCGGACCAAGCGCGTCACTCTCTACCGGAGCGCCCTGCTGACGGCAGCTGACTGTCCGTACGGACCAGCCAGTCAGGAAGTCACAGAACTTTAGAGATAACAGGGGTCCCAGATCTCACAAGTCACCTAGTTCGGTTTTAGGACTTCAGGGTTTCACAAAGTGATAAAAAGGGAAAAACCTGGCGATTAACACTCGAGTCACCTACACAAAAATGATCGTCACACTGATAAAGGGCATTTGACACCAGAAGTGTGGGAACTGCCCTAGAAGAGCTGAAAATTGTGTAACGTGGGAAAAGTTCATCAAACTACGGTCCTCTTATTTTTGCATGTTCACCATGGATGGAATGAAACTTTGTCGCCTCTGGCGTGTGGCCACATCAGTGCCCGGGGACCACTGATCTAGGCAGCCTCCCAGAGGGGGCTGTGGCCCTGAACAGGGACCCTGCAGCCACACGCTCCTGGACGGCTCAGTGGGCGGGGGCCGCTGAGCCTCCCGACACCTGCCTTGCCACCCAGCTGCTTCCCGGAGAGGCACGCGCTCTGCTCCTCCCCCGCAGACAGCTGAACGCACCCAGTGCGCTCCAGACCGTCACTCACACCACCGCAGCCTCCTTCTGGGGCGGCGCCCGACGTCCAGCTTCCGCTCCGCACAGGAGACCCCTCGCTCCCAGGGGAGACTGGTTCTCACTCTCCAGTGGGCCTCCCACTTCCTCCCTGAGACCCGGGCAGGCAGAGTCCAGGATTCAGTCATACGTACGTACGTACTGCTGAGGCCTGATCTAGGATTATAGCAGTTTCCTAAAGCCAATGTCTAATACTGCTTGCTGATTAATCATTAACATTGTGGTTGACTTTTTTTCAAACTAACCCTGCTAAATACTAAATGGAGCAAACAGCAAAAAGGATCAATTCTCACTGATAAACCTATTTTCTAACGTTCGAATCTTCCAGAAGGGAAACCATTTACAAAGTCACTTCTCCCAAGCAAATGCTCTGGCCCTGCTCGGGACCCTCCCAGTCTGCCGCAAGCCCAGACCCGTATCCCAGGTCGTTATGAGAAGCAGTGCTGGCTCGAGGGGCAGGGCGGCCGGTGGGCATCCCTCACTGAGCCTCTCTACGTAAACGACGCAGCCGCTCTCCTGGCCTGCAAGGCCAGACTTCCAAGCTTATCCAATGCCTCCTTGTCTTCGAGGCCGCCCTAAGCAGTCCCTCGACCTGCTTCGTGTCCCCACCACCACAAACAACACGCCGTTCGCGCACAGAGGACCGCCCTCTCTTCCACATGCTGTTCCCTGCCCAGCCCCGTCACGGGGCTTCTGAAGTCTCACTGTGCTGCACGGTGTACACGTCTGCCCCTTCCTCTGGGCTCCGTGAAGCCTCCCTCATCTCTGCCCCCCGCCCAGAGCTCCCTGGGCACGGGAGGCTTGCAACGGACACATATGGAATGAAGTCTTTGTCCACAAAAATCTCATCATTTCACTATGAAATAAAACAACCTGCATCTGAAAACTGGAACTACACATAACTCTATATCCATAAAAATCTGATAAAAATACAGACACCAGCAGAGAAAATGATTTCTGTCATGCCCACCAGACAGACTGCCAGGGGAGGACTCAAGAGGGAAGGGCAGGATGAGGTCTACGGCGTGGGCCTCGGCCCTACTGCGCACCGAAACCCGCCCCCCGCCGCCCGGGCAGACAGAGCCGGAGTGGCTGAGGGCCGCCGGGCACGACGCCAGGGGAGAAGGCTGGGGCAGGACGAGAGGTGCCTGGACGTCTGCGTGCACCTCACAGGGTCAGCGACAGGAGCTGCGGAAGGGGTCCAAGCAGGAAGGGGACAGAACTGAAACGATCCGAGCTTGAATGAACAGAGGGCTTGCCAGTCCATTTTCTCACTTACCCCTAAACCACTCCCCTGACATAGCATTACCCTCACTTTAAGGATGACTAAAGTGAGGCCGACGCAGCTGTGGCTGCTAATAGTCGCCGGTCACTCTCCCGGGTCTCGGCTGCCCCACCGCACGGAAGCGGCGAGAGTGACCGGCGTGCGGGGCTGCGAGCGCAGACGGACTGACGAGGAGAGAGGAGGTGCTGGCGACGGGGCAGGGCATGGCGTTTCCTGGGCGCCAAGCGTGGGCCGGGCTCTAAGCACTTGATCTTATCAACCCATTCGCTCCTCACACTCGGGCCAGTGGGGTCAGCCCTTGTTCCACAGATGAGGAAACGGAAATGCCAAGAGGCGGGTAGCCTGGCCGAGGTCACAGAGCAAGCCACTGGCAGGGTTCGGATCCAGGCTGTCGGGCGCTGGAGCCCAGCTCTGAACCCCAGGAGAGGCTGATAGGGAGGAGCCCCAACCAGAACGGCAGCCAGAGGAACCATCACTCCGTCCAAGCACCGGACTTCCTGCACACCTAGCGGGTGCCCGGCACGTCCCTGGACGGTAAATGAGACACGGCCTCGCTGTGACCAATGACCTGAAGGGAGAGGATGAGACTTGCTGAACCACCGCACGCAGGGCACAGGCGACTGAAAGCTGTTAGGATCGCGGGTCTGGCTCCGTGGGGGAGGCGGCAAAGATGGCGCTGCTCTGGCTGTTGCCGTGGCTCAGCGGGGCCCACCTCCCGACTCTCACCAGACCAGCGGTGTCTGGTCCCGATCAAGGCCCAGCCCGACATCCTTTCCCCAGGAGAACAGCCTGCACGTGCTGCTGCCACAGGATGTACCCGCCGTGTGTCAGAGCAGCCGTGTGTCAGAGCAGCCATGTCAGAGCAGCCGTGTGTCAGAGCAGCTGTGCAGGGGCTGTGCCCTGGCAGGACTGTGCCCCCGGGCCCCACGAGCAGCCGCTGTCTCATTCACCTCTGGAACTGACCATGGGGCCCGGTATGGGGGGAGCGCAGTTTCCTTCCGTCTCAGGAGGAAAAAGCTGTTCCCACAGGCCTGCATCCAGAATTTTCTCTAGAACAGTCCATCTCTAGGTTCCTTTGGGTCTCGCACCCAGATCAGCACAATGCCCACTGGAGGGCACGGTGAGTGTCGACTGCAAGGCGAGAATGAATGCAGCTGTCTTAACGGAGGTCAGCGAAAGACAGCAAAAGCAGGGAATGAAAATTGGTCTGTTTCTAACGCCCTAATATTTATATCACCCCAGCAAGAACTAGAGGACACCCGTCTGCACGTGGCCCGGCACAGTCTGCAGCCTCAGGCAGAGTGCTACATGGTCTGCTTCACTCACGAGACAACACGCTGGGACTGGACCCGCTGCGGGGTGGACGGGGTGAGTGCGGGAGTTCTCACACTCACAGAAAACGGTATTACCCCCCCCCCCCCCCCCCGTGAGCCAGAAATTTGTTTTCTTGAAAATCATCTTCTCCCGCTAGAGTCTGAAGTCTTTTGAATCACAGACACCCTCAGAGGCTTCTCTCACAACCCCCAAGCATGTCTTATTCGTACTAAAAACCAACCCTGGGTTTCAGGGTCCCAATTATTAACAATAAATAAAAGTATTCCCACCTGAGAGAAATGTTTCCCACAAATGTTACATTCAAAAGGTTTCTCACCTAAAACAAAACAGAAAGTAACTTGTAAGATCAGTCACACTATTTGCACAGCATAGTTTCCTGTTTACAGTGTTTAGATCACCCGTGAACGGCCATTGGCAGCAGAGACTGCGCAGGGGAGACCCTGCACCGTGGAGAGCAGAGCAGGAACGCAGGAGTCCCCACGCCCCCTTCCCCGTCCCTCTTGTCCTTGGGCGGGAAGCAGAGGTGACGACTCACCTCTAAAACATCAAACTGTTCTCCAAATACAAACCTGTATCTGACTTACGTTGAAGTCAGACTGACTTATTTGCAGTCAGACCCTGCCTAGGTTTTGGAGTCTTTCCCTTCAGTTGTGAGTCAAATGTGAGTTTTCTCACCGAATGGCACGACCCCATTCCCGGGTCCTCTGGCCCGACCCCTCACTTCACCTTGAATTCCCCCCAGAGCCAGGGCCTCGTTCACACCGCACTCGGTGCAGATCCACGACAGCCCCAGACAGGGAGGGACCTCCTGACGGTGGGTCACGGAACAGCCCCTCACCCTGCCTTTTAGCCTTGGCTGAACACACTAACAGTCCGGGAGCAAGGTAACACCGTGCGAGCCACCTCTGGCTTTAGGAACTCTGAATGATTACATTCTCGTATGGATCAGACTGTAGAGAATGGGACTCTACTACAAAGAAATCACAACAGTTACGAATCGTCTCTAGAAAACGATCGGTTTAATAATATGCCTCGAGGTACCACCTTTAATCTGGATAACGCTAATAAACAAAATTGGAAGACCAAGAGCCTTCCATTTCCCCCTTCCCCTCAAACAAGTGGTTTCATTAAGATTCTCTTTAAAAAATAACCACCTGTGACTTCCTACTGCACTGCTGGGGCGTGCAGGTCTCTGGGCTCCCGCTGGGATACTTCTACTGGGTTGGCCGAAAAGTCCCTCACGCTTTTCCATAAAATAAAAGACACATTTTTCATTTTCACCAGTAACTCTATGGATCTGGATATTTTGAGTATGCTGGCTCTCTCCCACTGTTGGCCTCTGGTGGCGAAAGGCCAGTGCTGCTGCTAAACATCTTCCAATGCATAGACAGCCCCACGGCAAAGGGTTATTTGGCCACATGTCAATAGTTCCAAGAAACTTTGCAAACCACTTTTGACGTGTTTGATCCGTCACTGCACCTTCTCCGCACACTGCACAGATCTTTTTTGCGCCTCACTGGCTTTTTGACCTTTCTTAAAATAATGAAGTATAATATGCTGAAAATTTTGTGTTTTCTTCTATCTTCAATGTTAAAATGGCTACACAAAAATTCACCAGTGTTGATATTTTTTTAAATGTACGTCGATATGACAACTGTCACAATACAATTTAATAAAATTGTTTCAAATAAAGTTGAAGACAACTAAGCGCTACTAGAGCCAATTTATGGAAAAACACAAACATTTGGTCAAATTTTATGTTTTCCCCTGAAACTATTTAATGGCTTCCTCAAGGATGGGTGGGCAGAAAGCTTTTGACTCTAAATAATTATAGTTACATTAATCCTGTATTTGGGGGCCACATTTATGCCTGAAATTACTGGATAATAGATAATGTTAAGTTAAAGCGCCCCTTATGAGATCTGGGAATATGAGGAAAGAGACCACCGACCATAAGACCCCTGAGTGACCAGGAGTAACGCCCCACTCCAGTGGCCATCCCACTGTTCGCTCTCAGCAGCCCTCCACACTGAGGCCCTGAGAGCTGCGGTCTGTGTGGCCGTACCTGTGAGCATGGTCCACGTGAGAAATGAAAACCGGGCGGCTCCTAACACACGACTAGACACCGCCTTGGCCACCAGAGTGATGACAGCCATTGGCCAACTCCACTGACCACTTGCGGGAGGAGGAGGAGGAAGAGGCAAGCGACACCCTGCACCGCGATGGAGACAGCTCTGGCCTCACAGAGCCCTGGAAGCGTGTCCCCGATCCTCGGTCGAGGACTGCTGCCCTCTCAACAGAGGACTGAGGCTCAGGTGAACGCCTTCGCCGTGATGCACGACTATTGTCACCCAAAGATCTTCTCACACGATCAATAATTTTTATTTCCTTCAAAACTAAATGGGTCTCTCAAACCACAATTATAGTGATCATTAAGCTCTAAGAAATTTAAAGCTAATAGAATGACCCAAATTAAGTTTTTTTCAGGGCAGAACTGAGTCCGTGATACTGCCTTCACACGGAGCACACTTCTGAACTACTAGTGACGATACTGGTGGTGCTCTACACGCAAACACACCACAAAGGGCTTTCGCAAACACTGACCAAGCCTCTCACCGTGCGCGGAGGCAGTAAACACCCAGGCCCACCAGGCACCAGAGCGACAACAGTGTCACACCAGTAACTGCAGTTACGCAAGCACCGTAAAAGCAGTTCTTCTGGAAGCACCTTGGGAAGCCTATTACTTCTCTTGCCTATGAGGTAACTGGCGTTCATTTGTAATGTGCATTAGAGTCCTCATGTTTGAATGTAGGGAAAAAAGTTACACATATTGTATAATGGAATGTATATATGCTGTATAACACTTAAAAAAAATCTTTGTGCAAGGGAAACATCGATCGATTGCCTCTGGAAAGTCCCCACCTGGGGACCTGGCCTGTAGCCCAGGCATGTGCCCAACTGGGAATCCAATTGGCAACCTTTCCATCTACAGGCCAGTACTCGGCCCACTGAGCCACACCAGCCAGGGCCACTTTTTAGAAAGCTTTTAGAAAAAACATACTTTTTGGAAAGGCGAGGGAGGAGGTATGACTCAAGGTAATAAAACTTTGAAAAGTCAATGTTCAAAAAAGAAGAACTTCCATTTGAAAATATCAAATGGTTAAAACTGATCCTTATTAAAAAGTTTACTACCTTCCCAGCCAGGGTACATTCCTGGGTTGCAGGCCATAACCCCCAGCAACCGCACATTGATGTTTCTCTCTATCTCTCTGCCTCTATCTCTATCTCCCTCCCTTCCCTCTCTAAAAATAAATAAATAAAATCTTAAAAAAAATAAAGTTTACTACCTCCTACCTCCCAAATCACAATTTAAAAAATCTGATATTCAAATTACTCTACAGAGAACTTTTAGAATTACTCAAACTAAATTATTTTAGTCTGAATTAACCTATGTTATGCTTTTAAAGAATAAACTTAAAATAAAGGAATAAACAATCTAATTCTAAAGAGACAACTAAACTATAGCTTATCTGTTTCAGCACTTGAAAATTTCAATACATAAAAATAATATATTATACGTCTTTAGAGATGGAAAGTTTATCATATAAAAACATAATGAAGCCCTGACTGGTGTGGCCGTTGGTTGGTTGGCCGTTGTTCTGCAAACTGAAAGGTCGCTGGTTCACTCCCGGTCAGGGCGCATGTCTGGGCCGCGGGTCTGGTCCCCAGCAGGGGCGTGTGCGAGAGGCAACCATGAGAGGCAGCGGATCAATGTTTCTCTCACAGTGATGTTTCTCTTCCTCTCTAACCCTAACAACTCTCCCTTACCCTGTCTTTCTTGTTCCCTTCCTCTTCCTCTAAATAAATAAAACCTTAAAAAACACAATGTAATAAAAATAAAAAATGTGACATCTTTTAAAACTGGCTCTATAAAAGCATCTCTAGAACTTTAAGAGTCACCACCAAAAATGTCAATGACGTCATCAAGCGATAGCAAAACTTCTTACAAAAAAGAGGGGCAGGCCATGGTGTGTGGTCGTCTGCATCCTGTCCTTCCCTTTGCCTGCGGGTACTGAATCAGTGTACCTGTATGAGACCGTTTGTGAAGCTCCAAATTGCTCGGGTGTTTAAAAGGTTTCCCACACAAGTCGCATGCGTATTGTCTCTGGGACTGCAGCATCTGGGACTGGTCTTCCAGCGCCACAAGCTCTCGAGGCCTCTCTTCAGTTTCATTCATGCAACTGAAATTCTCGGAGCTGACCAGTTCTTCGCTGCCTCTGTCTTCAGCACTCCGACTGCTGGCCTTCTCGCCAGTGCTTTCGCTAGCAGGGTCCATCCTCTTTGCTACACCCTCATCCGACTCGGGTGCAGAGGTTTGCTCTGCAGATTTCTGTGACTTCAGGAAATTGAGCTTCCTAAGGTGAATGGCCTTTTTGAGCCTCATCTGCTTGGTGGGCTGCTGGAACGTGTCCTCTGGCGCAGGGCCCGGGGCAGGTTCACTCAGGGGCTGGGCCAGGAAGTGGGCGGGTAAGTGCTCTGAGGACGGCATGGCACATGGCAGGGCACAGTCGGAATGGCTCGCTGCAGGAGGCTGGATTTCCTCGGCTGTCGGGTCCGGGGACGGGCTGACGGTGAAAGGCTGCTCGACTGTCCTCTCGTGGCTGGGACAAGTGGCTTGTCTGTAGTACTGCTTGCTGTACAAGTTCCTGAGTTTGTGGTAGTAACTCGGCTGTTTGAACGGCAGCTCTGTGCAGCTGCCGTCTAAAGCTTCGGGGGCTTGTTTGGCTGCTGCACCTGCAGGGCGGTGAAGGAGAACGGGCGGCGGAGCCCGAGAGTGCGGCCCGTCCAAGGCCTCGCCGTGCGGGGGGCCGTCTGCCGCGCACCCCTGCAGTGAGTGAGGGGAGTAGTGCTCGCCCACGACGCAGCTGGCGTCAGCAGCCAGAGTGCTCTGCGGGGAGAACGCACCGTCACAAGGCGTGCCAGGGGGCTGCTCCCCGGCGGCTGACTTCAAAAACGTGTGGCACAGATTGAGGACGTTCTGGACCTGCAGACACTGCGCTATGTCCAGCATCACCTGCACGTTGTCCTGGGTGAGATCCAGGTGAGACGTGTACATGAAGTCCAGGATCTGCCCGATGCCGCTCACATTTTTAATGTCCAGGTGGAAGACATCGTTCTTCTGGCCCGAGGAGTTCTGGAAGAGGCTCCTGGGAACAGAAGAGACATCTGTTTACAGGACAGCAGTTCACACTGCTGGTACTTTTTCTTATAAATAAATAACACTCATGTCAGTATTCAAAATCACTATCCTTTTATAAATGCCAGGATTTTAAAATTAAGTATGCGTTAACCTTTTTTAAAAATTGGCAAGGCATCCAATAAAGCAATTCAGATCAATGAAATTAGTGTGTTGAATGCCCAAAGTTCCAAGTAGATCTCAAAGTAAAATTCTGCAACATACTCGCGGCTCTTTTTTCAGCCGTAATTACCATAATGGGTATTAATTACCCATAGAGTGCAGAAAACTAAAGGACACGCATTTTTAACTGTTTCACGTTTAGTCTGACAAATCACGTATTTTGGGCCATAAAACACATATAATATTTCCATATCTAAGTGCCTTAAAAATCTAAAACTAAAAAATGGCTGTACTAAACCAACCCTTGATACACACTTTTTTATCTTAAATTTTAATTGTGGCAAAACATGCCTAATCTTAAACCCTGAAGTGCGTGGGCAACCATCACCCCTATCCACGCCTACAACCTCTTCGTCACCCAGAGTCCCTGTCCCCACGAGGCGCTAACTCCTACTCTCCCTCCCCTCCGCCCCGGCAGCCACCGGTCCACTCTCCGTCTCCGTGGAGGCGGCTGCTCCAGGACCCTGACCCGTGCCCATGCTGCCCTCGTCGCTCCTCGGGCCGTCAGAGGCTGTCTGTGAGCCGGCCCGAAGGCCTTAAACCAGCAGTGAGGAGAGCCCGAGGAGGCCCCGAGGGGAGAGGCACCCTGCCATGAAGGCCACACGCTCTCCTCTGGGCACCAGGCAGACCTGCCGTGAAGGAGCCTGTGCCGTGTAAACGCCACACTGGGTCAGGTAGACTGTCCTCAATGCTGCTGAAGACGTTTTACAGGCGCAGTCACCTGCTTCCCCAGACAGCCTCCGATTCTGCTTTTTCTTAAGGAAAGTACGAGTTAGAAGCGGGGCTGGGAAGACACCACACCGTCAATGTATCACAACACTCAAACCCAAGGGCCCTGGGCGGACGGGGAGAAAGGCGGAGCCTGGCTCTCGCCCAAGGACGGAACGTGCCGCCCGCCTCGGTGCGCTGTGTCCTTACGGCACACGCTGCGGCTGAGCTCTGGCCTGGTGACTCGGGTGACTGAGCAGGGACTGAAGCCTGTTCCGTGGGCTGTCACCAGAGCGGTGCGCATTCCAGGGGAAAAGGTACTGGACACGAGCTCCAGTGCTCACAGAGAGCTGAATCCAGCTCCTCAGGACATGTGCGGAGGGCACTTAACTGGAAGTTAAAAATGAAACACTGTTGCCTGACGTTCCCATTCACAAGCAGATCTTTCATGTGGGCAAATATGATTACGGGGGTCAGCCAACGGGGTGGGAAACTGTTCTTAGTCAAATGAGAAACAAAAAGTAAAATGTTTTCATTTAAAAAAAAAACAGTACATAGGCTGTTTCCCCTCTCTGATTTCTCATCACAGAAAAGTTTTTACCAGAAATTTTATTCCTCAATCTTTTCATCCTGAAGGGATACAAAGTATATATAAAAGACTGACACGAATTAGAATGATTAACATCGAAGTACTAAAACGCGTTCAATCACCCCAAGTAGATGTATTTTTGTTCAGAGGCCCTGTCGCTCTGAGGGCGCTGTAAACACGAGAGCGAACCACCCACAGTGCTGGGCGCGGAACTCACGATACGTGGATGACGTGTTACAGGGCTGTGACCTGAAGCCTGCGTACTTTCATCAGTCCACGTCACCCCATAAACTCAGTGAAGGAAACCCCACAAGGCACCACAAAAGAAGAGGAGAGTGAGGTCCAAGGAGCAAGTAAAGCTGGGTGAAAGCGCCCCCGCCCGAGAAGCGCCCCTTCCGCGCAGTGAGGACAGCGCCCGCCGCACCTGAAGCACTGGCTGAAGGCCGCCAGGACGTTCTTGTGTGCTTTGAAGCAGACGCCCCTCACCACCAGCGTGCAGTCGCAGAGCAGGCCCTGGATGCGCTGCTCGTGCAGCTGCTGCAGCAGGTGGCAGCCGTGAGCGGCCACGGGGTCCATGCTCCCGCGCAGGACACCTGCAACGAAGAGTGCAGACGAAACTGTGGGTCTCGTGGCAACGTGGGCACTAAAGGGCGCCTAACCCCCGGACTGATCTGAGGCTCACTGCCACAGTTCCCTGCCACAGCAGTTTACAAACAAACAGGCGAGCAAACAGAAGCAGTTTCTGAAGCATCTCGATCAGTGCTGTTCAACAGAACCACCTGCAATGACAACAGTGTCCCATACCCGCACTGTCAGCCACACGTGGCCACTGAGCACTTGGAATGTGGCTTGTGCAATCAAGGAACTGAACTTTTAACTTAATTTAATTTATGCTTAAACAGTCCTATATATAAACACTTATGGGTTGGAAGAAAGCCAACTGGAAAAGATCAACTCAGCATGTGCTGAGCACTGGTACGAGGGCACGGAGCTGGAAGTTGGGGGAAGCCTGGAGCTTGGGGGGAGGGAGGGGCGAGGGAGAGAAGAGGGTCATGTAGGGCCTTGTGGGCCCTTCCAAGAACCCTGAATGAGATGGGAAGTCATTATGTGGATACAGAGAGTTCATCACCCACCATCTATTACCTGGCTGACCGCCGGGTGCCAGGTCCTGGGGTGACAACAACGCACAGAGCACATCAGGTCCCCGCCCCCGAGAAGCTTCAGTTGTAGGGCTGGGAGCACGCCCACAAGCACACGACACCCAGCCAAACACAATGGTCTGAGCTGGACACCTGCACACACGGGCGATTGACAACATGGGCTCCGCTGGCCAGGAGCTCCGTGCAGTAAGAGACGGTGCACGGCAGGGGAACACGGCACACCTCCTTGTACCGTGCTTCACCAGGCTGCGCTCCACGGGCGCTGCATGTTCTATGAACCGGAGGCAGGCAAGGCCCTCCTCCACCAGCAACAAGACTGCTGCTCACTTTACTGCGGTGGCCTGGACTCAAACCCACAGTGTCCCCGAGGTGTGCCTGCAGTGGGGAGAAACGGAGTCAGACAGGGGTCAGACTGTGGAGGTTAATATGGCAGTTTGCTGCACCAAAAACCTAAGAAGTCACTATCCGCTTTGTTTTCATTTTCAGTGCAAAGCCATTACTGAAAAATGTCACTAAACCAAGAGGCCCAAATCTAAGCTTTTTAACAGGGCCCCTTCTTCTTCTTCTGTTGTTGTTGTTATTATTATTATTGTTGCTGCTGCCTTACGCCCCATGACTCCGAGATGTGCCAGCTCCACCAAAACAAACAGGTGGTGTTCTCGGCCTGGGCTGGAGCCCTGGCCCACTCTCCCTTGCCATGTGACTCTGGGCAAACGACTTCCCCATGCCCTACTCTCCTCATCCCCTCTCACAGGCTCCTGAGATGAACGCGAGAACCCAGGAGAACACCGAGAACAGCAACGGGCAGATGTAAGCACTCAGCAAATGCCGCTGGTAAGGAACGCCTGGGCAGCCTGTTAAAAATGCAGGCTCCTGGACACCGTCCCAGGGCTTTGTTCCGCTGACCTAGCAGGCGGCCCAGGCATCTGCACTACAAGCACCTGGGGATTCTGAAGCAGGTAGACTGGGGACCCTGGCCTCGCTCTCTCCCCCAAAAGCCTCTGGTTCTGGTAATTCCTGTCCTGGAAGAACTTTACTTCCTTTGGACTCTCCCGCCTTCCCCATCAGGGCCAGCCGAGCTGTCACTGACCCTGGGAAGCCTTTTCTGCCATTCATAACACGCTCCCTCTTCCCCACTGTGCCTCCCCCAGTCCGACTCCGGGGCACCCCGCTAGGATCTCACAGCCCCCCATACACACTGCCATAGGGGTGCTTGTTGTTGTGTTCTGCTGCCTCTCTCTCTGACTCTGCTGTGAGCTCTGCGGGCACCACCTCACTCCTCTTGCCCGGCACACAGAACACGCTCAGCCAGGAAACCCATGCTGGCTAACCGCTGCTGATAACGAGTGGTGGGCAGTGGTTTCATCCACGTCTTCTGACCCCTCCGCATTCCCCGGAAGAGTTCTCCTACATCCTCTGCACTCTCTCCATTCTCACCACACCTGTCTCCCTCGCTCACAGAAATGACCGGGACTTCACAAGGGGGCTGAGCTGACGGATAGATAACCCGACACAACCGGAGTGCCTTCCGTTTCCTTTGTTTCACATTTCCCACTGCCCTCCCCCAGCCCCTCCAGCTTCACGGGATGAGGCGTGCCCCCTCCTTTCCACAGCAAACTCCCTGCTCCCTACTGCCTCCCCAGGGTTTTGCTCGTCCCCTCCTCCCCCTTCTCACTGCTTCCCTCTGCCCTGCACTGGTTCACTGGATTTTACAAACACACCAGGATCACCCCACGCTGAAACAGAACAAGACAGCACAACACAACACACCGACTAGGTACAACTATTCACCTCAGCCTCTCATACAGTTTCTTTTTAGCAGAGTCGGGGAGAGAGGATGAGAGAGGCAAGGAAACATGGATGTGAGAGAGAAACGTCGACTGGTTGCCTTTAGTGGATGCCCCGACCGGGGACCAAACCCGCAACCCAGGCATGTGCTCTGACCGGGGAACTGAAGCAATGATGCTTCGGTTTGTGGTACGGCACCCAACCGAGTGAGCCACACGGGCCAGGGCACCCCTCATCACTTTCGAAAGAGCAGTCTACACATCCCGCTCCACTCAGGACTCCCTGCTGACCTTGCAGCCTTGCCGCCATCCCCACTGTGCTGAGGCAGGCTTGCCCACACTGTTCTGTCCCCCGCTGCATCCGCCACAGCCTTCCCGCAGCAGGTGCAAGTGCGGTCCGCCCACCCCCTCCGAAGTCCTCCATCCCCAGCACACATCTGCTCCTGTCACTGCAGCCCTGACCCGCTCTGCTTCTTCCTCTGCGAGACCCCCAAAGGTCAACGTCCCTTAACACTCCGCGCCTGCTCTTCCCCTTCATAAGCACATCTGTTCTGGGCCTTCATCTGTTCTAGGCAGACAAGCCCTAAACTTGAAACTTTAGTTCCGAACACCAGTCCTGAGTGTCCAGCTGTCTGCTAAGCATCTCTACCTGTATGCCCCTCAACTGAGAATCTCTGAAACGTATCCCCCCATCGCCTCACCCTCAGCCCCACACCTTTTCTGACCCCCCATTTCTCTATGGGAGCTCAGTTTCTGGGGTGTGGGGTTTGGTGATGGCACGACCTCCTGGCTCGGGTTGGGGTGGGATTCAGCAGCGGTGTCCCCAGCACCAGGAGTTCACAGTCACCGGAAAGGAGAGCAGGGGAAGGGAAGCATTCCGACAGGCGGCGGGGCGCTGTCCCCAGTGCTGAATCCTCCGAGCCCCAAACAGCCTGAGGACGGAGTAAGTTACCTGCGCCACCTTACTGGCTACCCGAACAGAAGAGGTCTTTTGGTTTGTCGTTACCAGCTATCGTTTACTGACTGCCCACCACAGGCTGGGCACTGTGCTCAGCATGGTGTCTACATTACAGTGCTGTAAGACCCTCCATATTACCACTTCACAAGGAAATTAAGAACGAGGGAGTTTACAGTCTGGTGTGGCTCAGCGGACTGAGGGCCGGCCTGCGAGCCGGAGGGTCACCAGTCTGATGCCTGGGTCGCAGGCCAGGTCCCCAGTGGAGGTGTGCGTGAGGCAGCCAGCCGAAGTGTCTTTCACACAGCAATGTTTCTCTCTCTCTTTCTCCTACCTTCTCCCTTTCTCTGAAAATAAGTAAAATCTTTTTTAAAAAGCCAGGATTTAAATAAATCCTGCTTCCTAAACCCTGCAGTCTATGCTTTAAGCTATGCTATCTCCCATGAGAAAAAAAATGTTGGAAAACACAAACAAAACCTTCCTCCACAGACTTAAGTGGCAAAATGCAGCAAATATTCTCTACCTGCATTAGACATTTTCAGCTATATAAGAGTGATAAAGGGAAAGATTCTTTGGAATGACCCTTAGAGTCATGATGACATGCAAAGTTACGAATCATTCCAAAATTTACTTTGACAATAAAGAGTATGACTAATCTGTATTTTCTAGTGTAATTCTCTAATTGCTTCATGACATTAATCCTGTAAGTCCCTTATGAAAAAGCCTCTAGAAAAACATTGGCTACTTATGTTTCTTATGTGTCCTATGCATAACAAGTGTAAATAATAATGCACATAACTAATACAAGTAACAATAACAAATACGTACCAAATGTTTCCCAAACGCTATCAGACACTGTTCTAAACCTTTTACACGTTAACTCACTTAATTACGGAACGACGGTAAGACAGGTGCAGCTATGAATCTCATTTCCTAGATGAGGACAACGAGACAAGGATGAGAGGCGCCTGGCAGACCACAGACGGCCACAACTTCTCTGATGCTCCCCCCAGAGGGAAGAGGGCCGGTCTCCCCCCCTCGAATCTGGGTGGCCTCTGCCACACTCAGCAGAACAGGTGAGAGCAAGGGCCCATCCCCGGGCCGGGGCGGCGGTGCAGCTGTAAGACGCCCGTGAGGAGAACACACGAAGGGGGAGAAGGGTTCTGCGAGCCCAGCCGACCAGCCATCCTTCTCAGGCACCAGATAGGGCAGCAAAGCCACCGTAAACTCCCCAGACCAGCCCCGCCACAAGCGACACCAGTCTCAGCTGACACCACAGGGAGCTGAAGAACTGCCCAGCACAGCCCTGCCTGAATTCCGGGCCCATACCAATGTGAGGTAAAATAAACCAGTTCAAGTCACTAAGTTTAGGGTAATTTGCTGCACAGCGATAGATAACCTGACCAGGTACAGAGAGGATGGTCACAGGGTTAATAAGTAACAGGTGATCAATATGGGGCAAAGCTGTAATTTAAACCCAGGAAATCTGACCTGAAAGCCCACAGCTTAACTCCTACTCCGGGGTGTGTGTGACAGATCAAAGGCCTTCCCTGGATCACACCGGCTGCCTCTGCACTCTGCTGCTAGCCTGAGTGTGCAGGTGGCCCACACACAAGCACACACTTGAGGACCAGCGCACACAACACCGGGCGCTGTGCTGTGACACAGGAGCACGGCGCTCCCTCCCGCCTTCGCGGCGAAGTCCCTCTGTGACAAGGAGCAGGCTCTCCTTGGTGAGAACATGGACATCTGTCTTACTGCTCAGTGCATCTCTCCTACCGAGACGAGGCCCTGGACACAGCAGGTGCTCGATACACAGTTTCTGGATTGCTGTGCAGGCTTCAGTTCTTTCATCTGCAAAAATGAAGGGGTCCCCCACTGGGTTAATCTCTCAAGTTTCTTCCTGTTCTAAATGCTAAAACTCTATACTGAGAACGTGATGGGGGGAGACGAACTGAACCGCACAGTCAGTCAACCGATGTAAGGAAAGGGAAAGGTGAGAAGAGAGAACGAGAAGAACACAAGAGGAAGCTCGGGCAGATGGAGACGAAGGTGGCTGCTACAGGGACAGGAGCCGGGACGGAGTTTCACCCCACAGAGATGGCTCCCGGAGACAAGGCCCTTCTGTTTGGTAGGACGGCCGACCCACCAGCCAGAAGAATGGTCTTGTGGAGGGTTGCCCGGTGGGGCCATTAACTGAGAACTCCCCCAGGGTCCACTGCCCTGCGCCCCCCCGCCCCCCCCCATTGCCTCACAGCGCCCTGCCTTCCTCTTTGGCCGCCATGCTTTTCAAGTGGCGCATTCCCGCCCTTCACTCCAACTCCAACGACAAAGGTCCTGGCTCTAAGCAAACCAGCCTGGAGTCCTGTCCTAGCTCCACACGACTCCACAATGCTGCATGGGCCAGTTCAGTTAAGCCAGTGTTGCGGGCCTACTATGTGCAGGACAGCGGCGTGAGGATGGAAAGCTGATAAACCGAACGGGGTGCACTCCGGGACCTCCACAGGCCACGTCTCAGTGTTCACTGAACTTCGCAAAGTGTCCACTCTGCACCGGGCACCGAGGGCACAACGGGGAACCACTGGGACACGGTCCTCCACGCCTCGGGGCAGAGTCTGTCTAGCGGGAGACGAAAGTGTAGACACCGCAGGGAGGAAGCACGAAGCTAACTTGGGGCAGGAGGGCTGGGGAGGCTTCCTTGAGGGAGAGGCGTCCCGAGAAACCTGGAGACCCTCTGGCTGTGCCAGAGGGGGGGGGACGGGAGCTCACCCCAGCCACCAAGGGAGGCGCAGGAGACGCTGCAGCAGCGAGCGCAGACAAGGAGGCGCCCACCCGCGCGCCCTGCCTCCAAACCTCCTGGCCGCCCTGCCCCTTCTCCAGGGGACTGTCCCCCTCCTGGTCCATCCCAGCGAACTCCTGCCCTGGGCTGACACGCGTCCCCCCCAAATTCCTGTGCTGACTCCCCAGGACCTCACAACGTGGCTATGCCTCTAAAGGGGTGATTAAGTTAAAACCCAATCCAGTGACGCCAAAACCCGAACCCAGTCTGACTGCTGCCCTTCTGAGAAGAGGACCTCGGACGCTGAGACCGCGGGGACGCTCGTGCAGAGGAAGGGCCCCGCGAGGACGCAGCGGGAAGGCGGCGCCCACGGGCCAGGAGGGGCCGCCCGGGGGGAGACAACCACACGGCCGACCCCTCGGTCTCGGACTTCTCCCTTGCAGAACTGGGAGCAAATGAGCGGCCGCGGTGCAGGCCGGCCAGTGCGCGGCGTTTCGCCAGGGCAGCCGGAGCAGGGGCGCGCGCACCCCCTGCTCAGGCCCAGCACGGCTCCCCGCAGAGCGAAGCCCACACACGCCCCCTCGGGGGCCGGCTCTCACCCCGCTGCGCTCACCCCACCCCCCCGACCCCGCGCAAACGCCGGTCACTCACCCACGTCCCGAACGCCGGGTGCCCGCCGCGGTGGGCCCGACTCGGCGGCAGGCCCCGGGCCGGGCGCCTGACTCCCGCCTGCCCCTGCGAGCACCGGACCAGGCAGGGGCCGCTACCGTCCTCCCCCGCAGGAGGGGCGGGCCCCGGGGCTCACCGGGTCCTGGACCGAGCGGGGCTCCGCGCTCAGCGACAGGGAGACCGGGAGGCCCGGCAGACGGGAGCCGAGAGCCGGAAGCGCAGGGCGGCGGGGCCCGAGCCGGAGGCCGGGTGGGGTTTCCAGGCCGAGGGGGCTAGGCGAGGGCGAAGGCCCCGCTGCAGGGGCCGGATCGGGTGTTCGTGTCCCCAAGCCGGAGCTCGGCGCCGCCTCTGGTTAACGCCGCACGACCCGGCGGCTCTCCGCCACCCTCGGGGTGTCCCGGGAGGCGGGGGCGGGGGCGGCGGCGGCGGCGGCGGGTCCCAGCCCCGTCCGGCCCTCAGGCGCCGGCCCCCACTCGGGGCCGCTCCCGCGGCGCGGGACCCGCACACCCTCGCCAGGCCAGTCTCCGGGCCCGGCGGGCACCTTACCCCCGGACGCCGCTCTCCGACCCGCCGCCGTCTGGTCACCCGCGGCCCTCAGCGGAGCTCGCGGAGCTCGGCCGGCGGCGGAACCGGCCGGACAACGCCCCCTCGGCCGGCCGGGCCCGCCCCCTCGCTTCCGCAACGTCACTTCCGCCGGCGCGCTGTGTGGTCGCCGTGCGCGTGCGCGCGGGCAGCTGAGAAACGAATTTTGCGCCGCGAAGCTGTGCCGGGAGGTGGTGGCTGCGCTGGGTCGGCGGTCGCGGCGACTCCACGTGCTCCCCGCGGCCGGTTTCAACCGTTGGCGGACGCGGGCTGAAGGGTGAGGAGCGGCGGCTCAGAGGTCCGACCCGGGAGGCTGGGCTAGAGCGGGAGGAGGGGAGGGCGGCGGGGCTGATGCCTGCGTTTCCACCGAGCGGGTCCCTCTGCTTGTCGCACATGGAAGGAGAAAATCCATTCAGATCTGTTTGTGCTCTGGGTAGGTGAAAGGAGTTCTGGACTTAGAGTGACCAGTTCTTCTCGATTTTAAAATGGAAAGGTTCTTGTGCAGGAAATCCTCCCTGTCCTGGGCGAAGCAGGACAGTGGGTCACCGCCGGGCTGCAGTGCTGGGGACAGGGCTCTCGTTTTCTCTGGGACTTGGGGAGCTCGGTCCTTGCGGAGGAGGCCTGAGGGCATGGGGGTTGGTTGAGAGCACGGACTTAGGGGCACGTGTGAGTCCAGGCTTGCCACCAACCGGACGTGTGACCACCTTAACGTTTTTGTGCCTCAGTTTCCTCGACTCTCCAAGGGGAATGATGCAGAACCTAAGTCAGGACTGTCGTGAGGGTTACAGGAGCACAGATGTGTTAACCACCTATGACAGGGCTTGGCACATAGTAAGTGCTCAATAAAAGTCAGGATGCTCCTACCGTTGGGGAGACAGGTGGGGGAAGGAAGTGGACTGTATTTGCAAGGCTGACCTTCCTGCAGAGAGGCCCCACTTGGGACTGGTTCACACAGCACCCCTGTCCCCACGTCTAGCATAGAGCCTGGCCGGTGGCTGGCTTCCTCAGAGGGTTGTTCAACCAGAGAAGGGATGTTGTTTAAGACATAGGGGCTGAGGTCGGGTTGACTTCTCCCAGCCTTAGTTTGCTCATCTGTTAAGTGGAGATGGATGTACTATCTTCTCGCGGGGTTTGCAGAGCGCAAGGGGGTGGTCCTGTGTGAATGCACGTCAGAGCCTCCCGGGTTTAGGTGGGATGGTGGACCCGTGTGTCCTTCCCTGCAGAGTACCTATGGTTTCTTGGAACTGTACCACTGAAGGAAAGGGCTGGTCTGGTTGGCCTGACCCCTTGTTTCATAGGGGAGAACTGGAAGTTCAGTGACTACCTTGTGGTCAGAGTGCTCACCGGGGACTGTGCCGACATTGCCAGCCTGGCCTGTCAGATGGACTCTTTGGGTGGTCGTGGTGGTGATGGGGTTTAGATCTGTGTGTATATGTGCTTGAGAATGTTCTAAGAATAGTGAATGCAATTTTTGTAAGAAAAAAAACATAGAGGGAGGGAGGCAAAAAAAATCACTCCAAATCCCAGTCCTGGAACTAAACCTGGGGGTCATGTTCTCAGGGAACATGGCGCTAGGGTAGCACCCCTGGTGGGGCGCCAGAGGAGACCGGAGTGAGTTTTTGAAGATGGGTTGAAGGTTCTATTTGAAGAAGAATGGGGTTGGGTGGGCACTGGGTGTCATAACATTGATGTGCAGATTCATAGGGTACAGGACATTCTACCATCGGGTAAGGACGAAGCTTCCATATTGTGCCTCTTATTTAACCTTTGGCACAGTGCTCTAAGACTCATTTATAGGTAAACGGATTCCAGTTAGGGTACCTTGAGGTGGTTTAGTTTGCAGTTGATAGATGTGGGCTCCAGCTCAGATCTTCCGGCCCGGCATCCAGGCCCAGTTCAACAGAACGTGGCTACTGTCTTTATAAGTTCCTCACAGTTCCCAGCCCCCCACTGATTCTGTCTCTGCCCCTCAACTGAGCATCACTTTCCAGAACCTGACATCCTCCTCCGCTGGGACACAGGTGGTTTGGCACAGTGTGGGCTGGCCTGAGAATTAAGACGTGGGTCCTCATGTTTTCAAATGGAAGCTCACTTGTACAGCCTTTGAGTTTTTCTGGATGAGGGGCTCAAGATCCTAGATGCCAAGTCACGGCCAGGGACACGACAAGTCAAGACGGGAGGCAGGGCGGGAGCTTCAGCGTGCCGCCTGGCTGTCGGGCTGCCCCTGCCACGGAGCGTGCCTCCAGGCAGGTCGCCTGCCCTCGCCGAGTGTGGGTGCCTGTGTGGTCAGACCTCTTCGGGGGTGTCAGTGCAGTTGTGGTCCTAGGTGTAGAATGGTTCTGTGGACAGCTAATGCTCATGTTCTGTCCGTCTTCATCCTTTCCTCGGGTTAGGGCGAGTGGTGAGAACTCAGCAAATTGATCAGACAGCTGGCAGCTCATGCAGAGGACCCAGCTGACTTTGGGGGCGGGCACCTGGGTGTACCTGCATCCCAGTGCACACTTGGCATCCAGCCAGGGTCTGCCGAATGGAACCACAGTGACTTACTCGGGACTGGAACCCGCATGTGCTCTCTGCCAGTCTGGAAACACTGCTTTCTGTTCACCATTCCCTGCTCTCACATGCCCGCATCTCTGGGAGGGAGGACCCACGGAATCTCTGTGCCTCATGGGGACCCAGCCTTGGGCACCGAGACTGAGGAGCCAGGGAGGGAAATGGGGGCTCTGATTTAGGTTCAGCCCCTAAAGAACGCCGTCTCTTTACACTTGGGGCCGAACGCCGAATGACGCCGGAGCCCAGCGGACGGTGTCCTGAGCCTGCAGGTAGCACGCTTCCAGCCCTCCTCTGGTCCAAAGGGGAGATGTCACACGTTTCCACACACATCATCTGGAGGTTTAATTGTTTACATTTCTTTCACATTTAGTCTCGTGAAATTTTAATAAGTTTAATTTTTTGTTTTAGGCAATGCTTGCTATCTTCACTTGGAGGGACTGATGTCACGTGGTGTGTTTTTGTAAGTTTTGTTGCATTTGCACTTCTGAGATGGTTAAGCCTGCACTAAGACTTGGAATGCCTCTCTGCTGTGCATTTAGGATGGTTTTCAGCTTACTGTTCTTTGCGGCCCACCCCCCAGACAGACACACACACACACACACACACACACACACGTTTCCCCAGGGGGCTGGGTCAGCTGTGAGGCCCAATCAGGGTGACCCTCAGCTGGTGCGGGGTAGCCTCTGGGCTCTGAATACGTGATCAGTGAGCTCCTCACGGGCCTTGCTTATCTCATCAGCCAGCAGGCAGCCGCGTGTTCCGTTTGGCATCAAGGGTAAAGTCGCACGCAGGCTGTGAAGCCTGCGGCAGGCACTGAGGGACCGAGTCCGACTCCCTGGGCACGCTGCCCTTTCCGAGTGGGAAAGACAGTGCGCCCACTTCTACACGTGGATGTTTGCTGTATGAGACTGAATGAAAGGGTTGGGGGCGCCTTTCCTGTGGACATGAGGTCAAATTCCAGCCCTCGCCTAGCTGATGTTGACACTCTGCGGGTAATCCCTGGAGGGGTGACGTGTCCTGCACAGATATTCCCACATCTTCTTTGTCAACATCGCTGGCTCCTGTCAGTCCGTACGTCTTGTTTCCGCCTGCCCTTCCCAGGCCTTTCATTCCAGACCTCCTGTGGCAGCCGAGTCTCCCCAGGGGGTCTCGAAGCTTGCTGACGCCGCCGCCTCTTCCCTCGTCCCCCTCACCCAGGAAACAGAGTAAACTTGAACGAGGAAGGCCAGGAAGCTCTAGGGCCCAGGGGTGTCCAGCCTGTGGCCCGCGGGCCACATGCAGCCCAGGTTGACTGTGAACGTGGCCCAACACAAACCGTAAATCACTTAAAACACTCTGAGATTTTCTTTCTTTGTGATTGTGTGTTGCAGCGTATTTAATGTGTGGCCCAAGACAACTCCTACTCCAGTGTGGCCCAGAGACCCCAGCAGGTTGGAAACCCCTGCCTAGGCCATGGCCTAACCCTGAGGGCATATTTGTCATTGTGGAATTGCATCACCAACGTACTTAGCACATTCTTCAGCAGATAATGTGACTTCCCGCAGCTGCTTCTGCTGTGTGTGTGCGCGGCGGCACGCCCTCTGTGTCTTGGTGACGCGTTGACGGTCGGCCCTTGCTCTCGTACCAAAGTGCCCCCTCCCCCGGTGTATTTTTCATCGTGCTGCTGGCTCTTGGTTCAGCCTTCGTTGCCCCTGAGAGGCCAGTCAGCCACTGTCCTTGCTGCCCGTCACTGACTGAGCACCCTCCTGCCCTGTGCAGAATGCCAAGCTTGGAGGGAGCTGGGTCGTGGTTCCCGTGGGGCCCACCCCCCAGGACTTGCGCCAGCCTCACCCACCTTCGCCGCACCCAGGGCGGGAGACGGCGTGGTTGCTGCACGCCCAGAGCACACAGACGTGTTGCTTTCCTTCGGATTCTGTGCGAGGCTGTGGTCGACCGCACGCCCTTCCTCGCTCACCTACCCTGATGGCGAGTGGGGGTGCGGGGGGCCTGGGCCAGGGCCTGCGTTTGCACACAGCCCAGCAGGCAGGCTCCTGTCCAGCAATGCTCTGAAGGGCCAGAGGCCCCCACGAGACACCGGCTGGGCCTTCGTAACCCAGGAGCTGCAGCAGGACATGCATTTCCATTCAAGGCCGAGTGGCCGGGAGCAGCCCTGGTCTCTGCCCTGCCTGGGCGTGAGCTCTCCGGCAGTGACCCGGAGGGAGTGGTTCAGGCACAAGCCTGCTCTGGGCACCGAGGGGCCCTCGTCTGTGCCGAAGGGCTTGGGGGTGAAGTCTCACCTGAAGCAGACTGCCCCAGTTTCCTTGATCCTTGCCCCAGTTTCCTGGGTGAGCAAACGAGTGCTGGGTCAGACAGTTCTGGTGGTTTTGCTGTGACACTTATTTTACTATAAAACAATACTCTTTAAGAATCTAGTGATTAAAAGGTTACATAAGCATGGAAAGTTACTGTGACTTCTGTCACACTTTAGACAAATCTGCATTTATTTATTTATTTATTTTAGCACAGTAGCAGCCCGGTGGGTTTTTAAACGGTGCTTATGTATCTGTGCGGCCCTGTGTAATGCCGACCCCGTGCTGGGCACAGGTGGGTCTGTGCGCCCGCCCGTAACTCAGCCCCCGGCAGGGAGGACAGCCGCAGCGGCCCCCGTTTACTGCGCCGGCAGGAGCCCACGGAGGAGGCCCCTCACCTGTTCCCTCTCCGCTGGGCCCGAGGGCACGGCCTCCTGTGTTCGCACCTGAGGGCACACGGTAAAGCCTGCACGGAAGTTGCTCGTGCTCACAGGGATTGTGGGCGGGGCGCTTCTGTACTTTCTAAAGCGCCCTCATCCGCCTCATTGTGTCCTTGTTGGGTCCGTATTTGGGGGCCTGAAATGCTTTGCAGTACTCGCCTAAGGTGAGAGAGAGATTGGTGGGAGGTGGAGAAAGGAGAGAGAGAGTTACTAGAAAAGGTAAGATATTTCACTTAATGCCCCCCTAACTTGTCATGTTCGGAGCCTGCTACCATGTTTCAATCCTGGTCCTGCTACTGTGTGACCCTGGGCAAGTCACCTGCTCGCCCTGTGCTTCCGTAGCTCGTGTAGACGGAGCGATAGTCCCCCCTCGGGTGTTGCTGTGAGGATTCCCGTTAACGTGGGTGGAGCTCTGAGAGGCCCAGAGTGGAGAGCGAGCCCCCCCACAGATGGCAGGCATCGGTGTCGTGGTCGGTCACAGTTTTGCTCCCGTGGTGGCAGCGGTGTGTGGAGATCGCTGACCGGCTCGGACTCTGTTGTTTGTAGTTACCTTCGTGTGAAGTTCCAGTTGGAAGGTTAGCCGTGTGATTGTTTATTGAGAATGAACGTTTCACATTACAATGATAATTATCTCTTTTTTCCTTTATTTTTAATTTCTCTTAGGACAGGACTCACAGTCTCTCTCGCATAGAGCCTATCGCGGCGCTCAGCGAAACATGGTGTTTTTCACCTGCAACGCGTGCGGCGAGTCCGTGAAGAAGGCGCAGGTGGAGAAGCACCTGGCCGTGTGCCGCGGCTGCGAGTGCCTCTCCTGCATCGACTGCGGCGCCGACTTCTGGTGAGTCCCGCGGGGCTCGCGTGGGCCCGGCGCGGGCCCGGGCTGGTCTGAGGGGCCGTTTGCACCGAGTTGTGGAAAACAGGCATGCTGGAAGGAAGACAGACATTGTGGAAAAGGTGGGAGTGGGTGCAGGACCGTTCGCCCTGGGTGGACGAGTTAAGGAGAAGACGGGAGGAGGGGAGCTGTGGCGGTGCGGCGGGAGTGCCTGACCCTGCCGTGCGGCCGTTTCATCAGCCCGTCTCCAGAGCCTGGGCAGGGGCCGCCGAGTAAGGCTTCGGGGACCGGAGCCCCGCCCGGACTGGAGAGAGGGCTCACACGCCAGAAAAGGGGGGCCCTGCTTCACAGTGGGGGGGGTCTGAGAGGGGAGGCCAGGCCCTGCCAGGAGATCAGAGGTGGGAAGGGGCTCCTACTCCCGGAGTGTCTCCGATGCTTCCACTCGGGGTGGGGGGCAGGGCAGACCCTGCGTGTCCACCCACGGTATCTTCAGGGGGCGTGTCCTCAGGAGGGCGTCTGCGGCTGGCTGACTCCGCCGCCTCACCCCCGCAGCCTCAGAGGCTCCAGTGAAGGGGCGGCTGTGCTGCCTGTGCCCGCTGTCCTCTGCGGCGTTTGGGTGCTGTTTGCCAACAGCGCATTTTACTTTTATGCTAGAGCAGTGATAGTTTAAAAAAAAAACATTTGAAAACTGCTGCAGTCCTTGTTCGTACCTAATGCTAGGAAGAAGCTTGATATGGAACACAGGTGAAACTGGGGTCTTTCTCACTGGGGGTTTTGCCCCTGACCTTGTCCCACACATTTCCCTGGAGGCCCACACAACCTCCAAAAGACTGAGACAGAATTGAGATTTTCTCTCTTCCCAAGACTCTGAGATCCAGAACTTTTAATGATCTAACACCATTTCTTTTTTTAAAAATTATTTTTATTGAGGTATAATTAATATAACGTTATATTAGTTTCATGTGTATGTTATGATTCAATATCTGTATACATTGCAAAAGTGGTCACAAAGTCTGGTTGACACCCGTCCCCGTGCATAGCCACAGAAAGTTTTTTCTCTTGTGACGGGGCCTCGCAGCTCTAATCCCTCGGCCACTTGCAGACACGCAGCCTTACCAACTGTGTAGGCGCCATGCTGTGCGGGGCACCCTCGTGCCTTTTCAACCCGGTTTAACTTTTTATTGTTTGTATTGAGGTGTATTGATGTGCAACATTCCTTTAGTTCTGGTACCACATTTTATACCAGCTTTTAACTTACATTCCAACTAATTATTGATTGCCAGCTATGTTACCTGGCAGTCTTACAGGTCTTGCAACTTAAGACACAGCCACCTGTTGCAGAGGATTTTTTTAATTCAGTGTGGAGGCACTTACCACTAACAAGTACTGCTCATCAGTGTGGTTGAAGGCATTAGGGTGTAAAGCGGGTGGGGAGTTTGGAGGCGGGTGCCGCTGTGGCGGGTTTGGCGGAGGGAAGCCGTGGCGGAGCAGCGGGTCGTGAGCAGAGTGAGGGAAGGGCAGGGGGCGGCAGGCGGGCCGGTGAGGAGCAGCACCCGGCTAGCACGCGACAGCCTCCGCTCTGGGTGTCATCTGACGGCGGGACCTCTGTCACCTCACAGGGGCGATGACTATAAAAGCCACGTGAAATGCATAAGTGAAGATCAGAAGTACGGTGGCAAAGGCTATGAGGGTAAAACCCACAAAGGCGACCTCAAACAGCAGGCGTGGATTCAGGTAAGGTCTGGTGCATCTAGTAGCGCCACCTGTCACCTTCCACGTTTCTCCGCAGCCTGGGACACCGAGAGGGAGCGCATTGTCCGTGCCGACTGGAGCCGGAAACAGCGCGTCTTAGCGTAGACCACGGTTGGGCAGCTGAGCCTGGCAGAAGAGTTCTGTGTTTCTCTGTTGATGATTGCAGTGTCGTTTGTCTTTAATTCGTATGGTTTGTAGATTTCATGCAAAAATATTTTAGAATTCTCACTAGCAAGTCTTCCAGTCCACGAACATTTCCATTTATTTGTGTCTTCTTTTTCCGGCAGTGTTTTGTAGTTTTCAATAGATGTCTTTCATGAACTCCTTGGTTCTGTTTGTGCCTGAGCAGTTTATTCATGCTCTTGTGAATGGGATTGTTTTCTGAATTTCTGTTGCAGGTTGTTATTTTGTACAAATGCTCCTTGACCCTTGAGGGTCAGTTCTGCAGGTCTGCTGACCTTGCTCCATGGGTCCAAAGGTTCTTTGTGCGGAGTCTTCAGGGTGCCCCACACGTGGGAAGGACCGTGTTGGCTGCGAACAGAAATCATTTCCCTTTTTTCTGATTTGGATGCCTTTTATTTCTTTGTCTTACCTGACGGCCCTGGCTAGGATCTCTGATACTAATATGTGGAGTTTGTAAGCATAGACATTAATACAGAATCTGGACTTGAAATGTGAATTCTGTAGCCGTGGCTACAAGACACTGATGTATCAGTTTATTGCTTTTGTTTTATTTTCCTTTTTTTCCAGAAAGTTAATGAATTAATAAAAAGACCCAATGTCAGCCCCAAAGTGAGAGAACTTTTAGAGCAAATTAGTGGTTTTGACAACATCCCCAGGAAAAAGGCAAAATTTCAGGTACGTGGTTGACGGGGCTTCCCTGGCCGGCGGGGACGGGCCCGCCAGTGACAGCCTGTGGGCCCTGTGGGATGGGGTGCACGTTCTCGTATGTCTCTCTGTTCCTTGTAGAACTGGATGAAGAACAGTTTAAAGGTTCACAATGAGTCGGTCCTGGAGCAGGTGTGGGATATCTTTTCTGAAGCTTCCAGCAGCGTAAGTCCGATCTCATTTCCGAGTCTCAGTGTGGCAGAGTGCTTAGGAACGATGCAGTGGGAATGTCTTCGTTTTGGAGGTCAAGACCGCCTTCTTTTTCAGAGAGCCTCTGCGGGCCTTCGTTTATGGGAAGGAGTAAACTGAGTGCCTTGCAGAGAAGAGTTCCTTATTGTGCGCAGAAAGGTATTTTACCTCAATGTTTGGTGGCGGTGGCGGCCCGCATGGAGTGATTGACTTAGAGGTCAGGCAGCGGGCACATTGGAGGGGACAGGAGCTCTGGGTGTCTGACAGACCTGGGCTGAGTCCCTGCTGCTCCCTGCCAAACGTTCGGTCTTGGGCACGTTAATTAACGTCTCTGAGCCGCAGTTTCCTGCACTTTAAAAAGTGGATCGTCATATTCATTCATTCATTCATTCGTTCGTTCGTTCAGTACTGACTGAGTGCCTGATCCGTGCCAGGACGTGAACAAACCACAAACCACCTCGTGTGGTGAGAGTGCCGTGAAGGGAGGCAAACAAGGCGGGGCCACGGAGTGAGCGGGGGGTCTGTTAGGAAAGGGGAACAGGGTCCCAAGGGCCCCTCGATGTGCTGCAGTTTTGAAACAGGTGAGACCTCGGGAGTGTTCCCCCTGGTGCCCAGCCCTCAGCCGGCACTCGGCACTCGGTGAGCGTCTCTCTCTCCCCTCCTCGGAGGGAGGATGCCCCGGGGTCCGGCGGTCCGCCGCCTGCCGGTCAGAGTGGGTCTGTGGGTGAGTTCCCAGGTGCGGGCGCGCCTGCGGAGAGTGCTGGTGTGCCGTCCTGCAGCCGCACTGTGGGTTACATTGTTGACTTGATTTTTTTTTCACATGAATTCAGTCGCACTCTCTTCCTGTTTGGATCTTACATCCTGTTTGGAGACTTGTATCAGTAGTAGTTTAAAAAACAGTGGGTCTGGCTGGTCTTTTATTCTGGTCACGTTGTTAGGAGTTGATTTGCTTTACATACAGAGAATATTTAAATGATGTATTTATTTTGTAAAGGATTTTATTTATTTATTTTTAGAGAAAGGGGAAGGGAGAGAGAGAAATATCAATGTGTGGTTGCCTCTTGTGCACCCCCTACTGGGGACCTGACATGGCCTGTGACCAAGGCATGTTCCCTGACTGGGAACTGAACCTGTGACCCTTTGGTTTGCAGGCTGGCATTCACTCACTCCACTGAGCCATACCAGCCAGGGCTAGAGAGAATATTTTAGACAGCAAATTGAGATATCTAGCATTTGTCTCAAAATATCAGATTGGCCCTTGAAACCCTATAACCAATCATTTAATTGGCCTTTATATGGCACCTATTTTGGAAAGGTTATTTCCATTGCTTTTACTAAGAATCAAAGATTTGAAATGATTTAGTTCAATTACAGAGTTGTTTTTTTTCTTTAAAGTTCTTGCAATCTCCCTTTTGAAGCGGTGGACTTTGTGAGACTGCAGTGCAGTGGTCAGCGAGGGGCTCGGGGTGAGCCCTCACGTGTTGTCGAGTTGCCTGTGCCCTGTGGCCTCCGCGGCGAGTCCCCGTGCCTGGCGCGGAGCGTGGGTCCTGAGGCCCCCTTCGCGCTCGCGCCAGTGCGTGTGTGTGGCGTCAGCCCTCCCTCTGCTCTGTGCCGGGCTGTGGGGGGCAGCCTTCTCTGCCCTGCCGGTTGCTTTCTGCACCAGCACCGCCGGCACCTGGTCCGGGCCCCCAGGCCTGCCTCGTGCAGCTGCGTCCGAGAGGGGGCGACAGACAACTGCGTCAGGTCGCCGGGACGGGATTGAAGGCGGGAGGGTCAGGGAGCCCAGGAGGGTGCTCGGGTGGGTAGGAGTCGGCGAAGGTGGAGGGGGGGGAGGCCATGGTGGAGGAGACCCCGGAGTGGAGTAGAGGGAGATGGGGAATGGATTCACCACTCCCTGTGGAGTGGCTGCTGGTGGGGTAGAAGCATGTCCCTGCCTCCCTCGCTCTCCCTTCCCTCCTGCAGGGGTGGGTGGGGAGGCAGGGCACCAGCTAGAGACTTGTTCTGACCTGGGTGGACAGTGGGCCGAGGTCTGTGGCCCTTGGTGGTTATAATAACTGACACGCAATGAGAACAACATCGTGGGGTAGATGGGAAGCTTCTTTGCCCCCTTCTTCCTCCTGAGTCTGTTCTGGACTCCTTCTCTGCTTCCCCCGCACACACCTGGTCTGCTTTATCTCCCTGAGCTGCAGCTGAGAAAGCCCCACCCCTTTAGTTCACACCTGTTTCCTAGATGCTGCGCCTTCCGCCAGCGGCTGTGCGCCGGTGTCAGAGCGAGGCCTGCCTGCGCGGTGTTCTCGTACTCGAGTTAAAGCCGGTCTTTCTGCATCTGGTCCACCTTGAGGGGCAGTGGCTCCCTGCTTGGGACCTAGTCTCTGGAGTGGGGGACGGAGGTGACTGGTTGGGGCCAGCTGGCTGGTCACTTACAGGGACGAAAGCTGGGTGAGGGCTGCGGGAGCATCAGTGCAGTGACTCCCTGGAGCTGCTGCTGCCACTGACGCAGCTGGCCCTGCCGCCAGGCGTCCCTGGGCCCACGGCAGTTCCACCGGCGTCCCGGCCCGTGAGCAGGGCCAGCGTAGTGGCGCCCAGCGCATCCTGAGACCAGGAGTGCAGTGGGCACTGGGCCGAGCTGTGCCGAAGTCATTTTTAGAGGCAGGATGCGTGTGCTGATTGAGTGAGGGCGTGCGTGCAGTAGGCGGGAAGGTGCTCTCACCCAGGCCGTGTAGCTGCCCAGTTTCCGTGACGACGAGGCTCCGCCTCCGTCTGGCATGTGGTGGTTCACAGAGCCCTTCACGTGCTTCAGCCCGGTGAGCCGAGCGCCCTCGGCACTGGGCCCGTGACGTTTCTCTTCTCGTTTTATTTGCACACCAGCTGTATGAGAAGGGGTCGCTACCTTCACTGTACAGACTGGGAGACAGGTGTGGACAGATGAATGACTTGCCCTAGTCATTGTCAGAGCTGGGACTTGAACCCAGGTCTGCAGACACATAAACCTTCTGGTTTCTGCCACACATAAATACTCCCCTTTCGTTGAAAACAAGGTGAACAGTGAGCCAAAAATGACGGTCTGTGAAGCGATCTAAGGGTTCCCCCCTCTCCCAGGGGAATGGACAGGTTTGTGGCGTGCAGAGAGGGCATGGACGTGGGCAGTCCCCCCCAGTCTGTGTGTTTCTGCCGCGTGCTAACTGCGGGGTGGTCGCGGCTCTAAGTGGTAAGTAGTGAAGACGGTCTTTTCGTGGAACAGGGTGAGCAGTAGATACACTCAGTGAGTGAACAGGTGTGCCTGGAATGAGTACTTACCGTGTTTCTCGGTTTTGCTTAATAATAAGGAACCAGTCAGTAAAGGGCACGATCAACAGCCACTCAACCAAGCGGCAAAGCCGCCTGCAGAAGTCTCCACCAGGGCGGCACCTTCCAAAGCACATGACACCGCGGAAGGGCAAGTAGAGGCGAAGAAAAATAAGAGAGAAAGGAAGGAGGAGCGGCAGAAGAGCAGGAAAAAAGAAAAGAAAGAACTAAAATTAGAAAACCACCAAGAGAATTCGAAGAGCCAGAAGACTAAAAAGCGAAAAATGAGACAGGAGGCGGAGCCAGAGGCCGGAGCAGGGGATGCCCCCGAGGCTGCCGGCCCCGTGGGGAAGAAGGGCCACAGGAAGAAGAACAAGGGCCAGCGCGCGGAGGACGGGGCAGCGGATGGAGCCTCGGACCAGGCCCAGGCCCGTCCCGGAAAGAGGAAGCGGAAGCTCTCCGAAGGTGCGTGGTTAGCTCATGCTGTGAGGCTTGTTAAAAACTAGTGCTGTGGACTTGGGGTGTGTAAGATCTGGTAGACCTTGCGTTTCTTTCAAACCAGGTAAGACAAAGAGCATAAGCTTTGGGGTCAGGCCAAGCTGGGCTCTCAGCTCCCCGTGCGCCCCCACCCTAGAGGAGAAACCCCACGTGCTGGGGTGCCCGGGGGGCCAGCGCAGGGATGGATGGGTGTGCAGCTGATGTCATAATCTCTCTTTTTTAAAAACCCTTGTTTAGTTGAAGCAGATTCCAAGAAGAAAAAGATAAAGCTCCCAGGACATTCTGAGGGCGGAGAACCAGAAAACCACGAAGCTACTCCTGCAAAAGGTACCGCTTCTGGCTCCAGGCGGGTGGGCCGGTTCGCCGGAGCCCCATCCCGCCCGCCGACAGCTGTGGTTCAGTTCCTGGTCGGGGCACTGACCTGGGTTGCAGGTCCTATTGCCGGTCAGGGCACACGGGGAGGTGACCAGTCAGTGTTTCTCTCTCAGATCTCTCTCTCCCTCCTTCCCTTCCTCTCTTTTCCATACCACCTCTGGCCCTCACCCCCAGAAGAAGATTAAAACTAAGGAAGGTATGGCTTCCGTCATTTGGAAAGCTCTGTGCTCTTTAGGTTGGGGGAGGGGACAGTGAACCAGGGCCTTTTGGCAGGTCATGCCCTCCAGAGGCGTGTGGGAGAATTTGAAGCTAAGGTGTGACCCCACAGTCACGGATGAGAACCGTGCGCGTCACGCCTGCCGTGTCTGTCGTGCTGTGAGGATAGGGGAGAGCAGCCGGGCCCGGGAAGAAGCGTGATCTCTGGAACTGACAAGAAGCCCAGCACTGCTCTCCGAGACCCGCCTCCCTTCCCTCCTTCCTTCCAGCCAGACCTGGCTGCTCCCCTTCTTATCTCAGGGTTCGTCCCTGGTGTCCCCTTGCTTGGAACCCCGTGGCCACCCCTCTTCCTCAGCCAGAGCGTGTACTTGTCAGAACCCAGGCCCTGGCCTTTAAGGCTCCCGTTCAGAGCAGCCCCTTCCACAAAGCGGCCCCTGTTCCTCAGGCCCGAAGCTCCCCGGGTCCTGCCGGTTCGGAAGAGATGCAAGGACTCAGGGGGAATTGAGGCTTTGTTAGTGCAGGTTCCATGACTGCCCACCCCAGTCGGGTTAGGTCTCTGAGCTCGGAACCCAGCCTCCAACTTCCTGTATGTACACGAGGCTTTTACAAAACGGTTTTGAGGTCATTGCAGATTCTCCTGAAACTGTAGGGTGAGTCTTAGCCCACAGCAGTGGTATCTGGGGCTGTCCTCTCGCGTCCTAAGTGACGCTCCGTTGCGCATCTCCGGCGCGTTGTGCTTCGCTCCCTGGTCTTGGTGGTGCTCAGCCTCGCTGAGGTCCTTCAGCGCAGCTGTGTCTGTTTACGGGGATCGGTAGCGGTGACAGTGTTTGTGACACTTGAGTGACCTGCTCGCTTGGAGAACAGGGACGGTGAAGGGTGGCCGGGCTTGCGGGCCATGTGCCCATGCAGGACCGGCTCCCGTCCCGGGAGGAGATGGATGTGCGGAGGTCATTTCTTCACCCTCCTGGTAGCGGGTAGCATGACAGAACAGAATGTCTTACATGTTGTTCTTTGTACTGCAGGTAAATTCAACTGGAAGGGGACGATTAAAGCAATTCTGAAGCAGGCACCAGACAATGAAATAGCAATCAAAAAATTAAGGAAAAAGGTATGGCCCGTGAACCCAGATACATAAGCTGGGGAGAATGAGTTCTTTATTTTAACATGTACAGTGTTTAGAACTACCTAGAATACTGTGAACTTGCGTGTGTGCGTCTCAGCGGCTTCCACGTTGCTCTGGCCATCCGTCTGGGCTGGTGGGGCCGGGACACCCGAGCCCTGTGACCCCTCTGCAGCCGGAGCAGGGTCTGTGTTCCTTGGAGATTGTTCTAGATGGTTTGCTGACTTGTGATCTCTCCAGAGCAACGGTTTCTTCTCTGTTTTTAACTCTGCATCGACGTGTGGCCCACTGGCAGCCAGCCAGGTGCTCGCACACGCGCGGCTGCCTGGGTTTTTACAGGCAGAGCCCGTGGGACCGGCACTGGGCCTCTTGCTTCTCGCTGCTGCCCCCTCTGGGTTGGAGGGAGAGCGCGTGAGGCCGGTTCCGGGACGGGAACCCTCGTCTGACAGCTGTTCTCCCCCGTGAAGGTTTTGGCTCAGTATCACGCGGTGGCAGATGAACGGCACCGGTCCGAAGAGGAGCTCCTGGTCATCCTCAATAAGAAAATCAGCAAGAACCCCACCTTCAAGTTACTGAAGGACAAGGTCAAGCTTCTGAAATGAACATTTTTATATTTATAAATTGAGTATATTCTGTTGATTTCTCCTTTTCACTGCTGTTTGTAAAACATGTAATGAATAATAACAACTTACGTTTTGCTTTCCTAACCTGGACTTTTAAGTTAAGAAGAATATATATTTTTGGTAGAACTTTTATGAGAAAATAAACTATATTGTCCAAAATACTAAATCTGTGCTGGTGAAAGTAATTAATAGACTCCTGTGTGGAAAGTATTTTTAAATGTCACAAGTCAAAAAATCCCCCCTCCTTTGCTCAGACTAAAACGTATTTGTTTTGACTACACCCTTTCTGCGAGAGGTTATTTGTGGGTGTGTCAGTGTTGGTGAGTGGTGTGTTCGAATCACAGAGGTCCTGCAGGCGCGTGTGCACAGCTGTTGTGCGGGGTGACCCTTCCCTGGCCCGGGGCGCTGCTCTTGGAGGGGGGTGTCCACTCTGCAGAGCCCCCGGTCTCTCAGCCGAAGACGGATGTGTCAGCAACCAGACCCAGGTGTGGCTCCAGTCCCCTGGCCGGACTGCAGTGCATTCAGAGACGCCGCTCCAAGGCCTAGCCTGCTGTGCCGGAGAGCTGTGCTGTGCCGCTTTCCCTATCTGAATAGGTTTGGGCCACAAGTCCCTTAAAGGTGGAATTGCCCTTTTATGCAGTGCTGGCTTGTAGTCAGCACCTCATCCTGCAGGGGTGAGCAGGAATAGGACGTGGGTGCTCTTGGAACCTCTGCTCGGGGTGGGCCCGAGGAGCCAGCTGCTGCCCTGCACGTGCCGGCCGAGCCCAGCAGCTCTGTGGTCAGTCCCGATTGGAGCCGTGCCGCTGGGGAGTGACGGGCGGGCTCCAGGGGCACAGTGTCCAGGTGGGTGAAGGCCGAGGCCTCCAAGCCAGGCCTGCCGTCAGGCCCTGGCTGGTCCCTGGACGGCTAACCTCTCTGAAGCTTGCCTGTTCCACCTGGACGGGGGATGGAGGTCCCCCACCGAGGGGTGAGGGAACGCACTAGTGTGTGTAGAGTACACAGCACCGTCCCTGAAACCTGGCGGAGACGAGTTCAGGGGTTACCGCTGCCGTCTTCAGTGACAGTGCTCAAGAGCTGTGGACACTCCGTAAACTGGTGGAGGGAGTCCTGACCCAGAGCGTGTGGTCAGGGACGAGGGCAGAGCCCACTGGGACTCCAGAGGCCAGTCCAGGACGTGCTTCCACCCCTGTGCACAGTGGGGTGCGGGCCACCCCCTAAGGGTCACATTGACTGACAACACCTTAGCTTTGCGAGATTTGTGTTGATCATATTTTTTGGTCAGTTTTACTGTGATGCTGTAAGGCAAAATCTGGCAAAAGGAAGGGTCATACACTGATAGGGTCCTCATTTCTGTCACCCCTGCCAGCCACGGTCCTCAAGGCTTCAAACGTGCCGGCAGCACAGGGCACACACGGGGTCGGCTGCACAGGAAAGTTAGCGCAGCAACTGCACGTTGGGGCTGGAGGTGGTGGCCTCTCGGTTCCCAATGAGGACGAGGATGAGGATGAGGAAGCAAGGCCAGGGGACAGTTCCGATGGGCAGTCTCCGGAGGTCTCTGCTGGAAGCGGCAGCTGGAGGCAGGAGGAGCCCAGGGGCTCTGGCCGCAGAGCAGGACCCGCAGCCACCCCGGTCTGGCACAGGGACTGCCCTTGGGCTCTGGCAGCTGGCCGCCCCTCGCAGACTCGAACGCACAGCACTGGAGCTCCGGGGGTTTGGGAGCTGGTCCGGCGGTGCTTGGGGCAGGCTTGACCACTCCATCTTCATCTAAGGTGAACGTGAGATTGAACTCTTCCACATTCCGCCTCTCCCAGCGCAGGTCTAGTGGGCCTGGCGCTTGGGTGTCTCCAGATCTGCCAGAGACCCATCTGACACCCACCCTGGTTTTCTCACCTGCCACCTTTCCGGCATCCCTGGCATTGGTCACTGTGCCCTGGCCATTGTCCGTGATGCTGCTCACAGGCAGGATTGGGGGACAGTGGGCTGCATGTTGCCTTCCAAGTGATGAAGACGCGTGACAGGCTGGGGCCTTCATGTCAGGTGCGCCCAGCGTTTTGCAGTCCAGTGTGGCAACCGAGGCTCAGAACGGGGAGGCCATGCAGGAGTGAGCCCTGGGCCACCTTCCCTCCGACCAGCTGTGACGACCAGACTCGGGCTGATGGCAGAAGTCCAAGAATGCAGCTCCTGAGGGCAGAGGGCGTCTGCCCGGAGGGCTCTCTGTGCCAGTGCTGGGGGGGCGAGAGGGTACCCTAACACCAGATCTTCTAGCCTCGTCAGAGCCCTGATGCAGGGATCCAGAAGGTGCCCCCCCCGCCCCACAGCCATGCAGTCTGCTCTCTGTTGCCATTGCCAGTCTTGAGAGGCAGGGGTTTTCTCCCTCCTGTTTTGTTTGTTTGTCTGTTTGTTTTAACTTGAGGCCTGTAAGTGTCCTCAAGAGCTGTTTGTGGTACCGGGGATGACGTTCAGGGGGCACTTAGAGCCCCAGGGACGCTCTGCATGCAGGGCTCTGCCCTCCAGGGACCTTGGGAAGCCTGGGTCTTCCTGAGGCTGGCCGGGGAATTTCCCCACCGGCTCTCTTCAAGACGTGCGTGGGTGCGTGTCTGCCTCTGCGATTTCAGGGCATCTAGACGAGCCATGTGCGGCGGCTTCTAAGGAAGGATGCAGATTCTTACTGGCATAAGAGCTTGCATTTCTCTACTGTCGCCTGGCCTGCCCTGAGCCCTCAGCTGGGGAGAGCAAACAGATTTTATCTGACCCATCACTCTAGTCAATCAACACTGATTATCCGGCTGTTCTTCGGGATTTGGAGGCCCTGCTCCCGCTCTTAGGAAGGGGAAGACGTGCCGTGATCGATTAGCAATGTCTGCCAGGGCCTGGGTGGGAAACGGCCAACGGGGCAGCCAAGTCACCGTGTAGTCCCTTCCTGGCTTCCCCCCGACCTGGCGGTCCAGCACTGGGGGGCCAGCACTCAGCACGAATGAGCCTGCACGCAGACTTTTCTGCAGCTTGGGTCCTGAGAGGCTCTGCATCAGCAGAGGCCGCGTGCAGCCTGGCAGCTCCGAGGCCAAGTCCACCTGGGCTCCAACCCCAGCTCCACTCTGCTAGCTGTGAGGTTACGGGCAGAGACCTGCGCGGGGACCAGCCTTTCAACTCCCAGAAAACGAGGTACTCACTCTGCAATTAAACTATCAAGCAGCCAGTTTAATCACTTACATCCAGGGGATAAATGAAAGCTTCCTCAGATGCCATAATAAAAAAAGTCTGTGCCTCAGTTTCCTCGTGTGCAAAATGGTAATCGCGATAGTCACTGCATCATACGGTTGCTATGAGGATTAAGTAGTTGCCACACCAGGGGTAGGGTGCTCCGAGAAGGACGGCCATTGTTTGCAGCATCATCAAACCCCGCCCCCTTCTGTAGCCTAAGCTCCTCCCCCTGGCACCAGCCCACCGCTTCCTGGCTGTAGTGCCCAGACCTGGGCTGCTCTGCGGGCACTGACCACGTGCACCGCAGGACTGCCTTTCCCACTGCCGAGACTCCACTTCCCTGGCCACGACGTCCTCGTAGTTCCCTTCTGCGGAGGGCTTCCTCTGTGCAAGGCGCGGCGCCAAGCCCCTTCCTTACACACACCGCGCGCGCCCTCCCGCAGCTCCGGGAGGGTGATGTCATCGTGCCGGTTTCCTGGGTGAGGCAGCGCAGAGCGCTGACGCGACTCGCCCCCGGGTCACACGGGAAGCAGTAGCATCAGGGTTTGAACTCGGGTGTCTCCTTGGTAACTTGGGTTTCTCCTCTTGGCCTTTGATCAGGACCTCCATCCTTGTTTCCACTTTCTTACCACTGATGATTTTTAGACCATTATTATGGAGATACTCCAGGTAGAGCTTTTAAAGAAAAATGGCCGACGCGAGGATTCCAAGTACGGTCCACGATGGGTCATGTGACCAGGAAGCCCTTTTCAAGGTTTCATCCAACATGAGATAGTTCGAATCATACACTAACCGACACGGCAGAGCCCGTGGTTGGTGCACGTGCTGCGGCCTCTCCTGCCCACTGCCCAGGGGGTGCCGGGCAGATCGGGGCGTCTTCCTTTTGGAGCTGGTTTGAACAGAGCAGTCAAAGCCTTTAAAATGCTTAGGTCCGTTCACGGAGCACCCCCAACTGCACAGCTTTGGCAGTGAGGTGGCGCTGTGTAGAGACACATTTCATTGCATTGTCACATAATGGAAGGCTTGCTTCTTAGAACGAAGGGTGGTATCCCAGGTGAGATACATTAACGTTTACGAGCACTTTCCATACGGCAGGTGCTTTTCTAAGGGCTTTACCTGTGTGAACTCACTTCTGGAGGGACCCACAGTCCAGCCGGGGACCACTGGGGCAGCCACGGGGCACAGTGACAGACAGGGCTGCTTTGGTCTGGCCCCAGGGTTGCAAGTAGCAGAAAACAAGTCAAGTTGGCACTGATTTTTTTTTAGACAACCCTTTTTTGCGGGGGGGGGGGGGGGGGGACTGAGAAATCTGTGCGGACTCAACAATGGAGTAACCACAGGTAAGGTGAATTGAGAGCTTTCTCTGGGCCATGCTTGTTATCAGAACTTTACATATGTTAATGTAATTTTGACATAGTCCTGTGGGGTAGGTGCTATTCTTAACCCTGTTTGGCAAGCGAGGAAACTAAGGCAAAGGAGAAGATAGGAGGCCTTCCCAAGGCTGAAAGGGCCAGTAATGACAGAGCCACCAGGCAGCCAGCCCCCGCGCTCACCTCCTCACCTAAGTGAATTAGAGCTTGGCTGGGTTCAGGAGTTGAGACGACGCTACTGAGACCTCTTGGCTTGGCTCGCATCCCAAAGCTTCCTTCCTGGTGGGCTCCCTCCCTGACTCCATGGTGGCAGCCCCAAGCCCACACGGACCTCACGCCCCACCAACAGCTCACCAGTCCTGGGGGCTGACAGATCTGGGTACAGCCCGGAGCCCTCTCCTAGCCTCCTGAGAACTCTGTGGGGCTACTGCAGAAAGCAGGAGAAGCGGTTTCTCAGAGGAAGGGACGCTGGGCAGACACACGTGTGGCCACACGGCCAGCTAAGGCCTTGTGGGATCCCTGTGGGGTCCGGGGCCACAGTGCAGACCAGGCAGTGGAGCTCCTGTTACGTGCCAGCTGTTTGCAAGGCGCCAGGGAGATGCCGAGACATGGTGGTGGCCCCCGTTGACTAAGGAGAGAAGCGGCAAAGGAAAACTGCAGCAGCGAGTAACTGGAGCCCGAGGGGAAGGGAACACCTGACTGAGAGGCGAGCAGGAGCTGGAAGGCCTGGCGAGCCCTGCTAACTAGTAATGAATAGTAACTACATACTGAGTTCACATACTGTGTAGTTACTATTGAACACAGACTGTGTTCACATACTTGAACACATACTGGGTGCCAGGCACTATGCTAAGCAACTGGGATACATTTATCTTCACTCCGGTACCTGCTGTGTCATAGATGAAGAAATGAAAACTTTTAGAACAATGAAGCAACTTGCCCAAGACCCCACAGTGATGGAGCCCCATTGAATAGTCTAAAACTGTGCTAGAGTTAAGCATGCTGCTAAGGGGAGGCCAGCCAAGGTCACAGTCCAGTTCATCACCACCACCAGCACCCACCCTGCACCTCCCCCGCCAAGTAGTCCACACTGCATTTGAGAATGTCTTGGTGGCTAGCACGCAGATATCATGTATCTGTCATGAAGGCGCACAGAGCACACATTTAAGAACTTGAAGACGTAGTCATTAGACACTGGATTTTTCCCAGCCTGCTTTTAAGTATCATCAGTATGGTATTCAAGTAGTGCCCTTTAAAATACCAAGGGAAAAAATGCTGGACAGTTTCCAGAGCCAAATACAAAGACCCTGAAACCACCAAAGGGGAAACCGGATCTGACTGGAACATACTACGTGTGGAGACCCTGGGATTGCTGCAGTGTTCTGGGAATATTCAGTTACAGGGGAGACCCAGCACTGACCTTTTTGGAAGGACCTCCTTGCAAAAATACAGTCTTCTGTTGATTGTTTTCTGTTGAGACAATTAACAGAAGACTGTATTTGATAGGAGGAATTCACTTCCTGTTAACAAGCCTTCTGACCCTATACAAGAGAGAGAGAGAAGAAAGGAGGGCACAGACCCCAGATGGCTTTGAAGGGATGAACTGTGGTTCTTTAGGAGTCTGAAAAGAAAAAACAAAACAGAACAAGAAAGAGGAGGTATTGTGTAGAAAGGCCATATGATCCAACCCGCTGTTAAATCCTTTGCTCCAGTGGGTTGGCTAGAAAGGCTGAAGAAATGACAGAAACCAACCACTAGACACTTGACATTCTTACTACATTTCTTCTGCAAATACCCATGACATAGAAGATCTAAAGAGCGCCAACTGAGCAAGTTAAATTTTACTTTCTGGGTGGCTTTCTGGGCTGCCCACTTCTGTATCTGACACACTTCAAGCCACTGCCCCTGCTCCCCACACCTCCCCCGCAGAATGCACAGGCCTTTATTCTGTGCTGGAGTAACCCTATATACAGTGTTTCCATACATTGTATTGAAATCATCTCCTCCACAAGATTCTAACTTCACTCCTTCCTTGGCATTTTTAGCAGATGCAGCTGTTTGGGGAATGTCTGTTGACTTAAGAAAATGCTTCCATACATTCATAAATACCCGAACATACTGTAGTACAGCTCTGAGGTCATCTTTGGTCCAGGAGCTCCTCAAGTGTAACATCGCATCTTCTTCATCTTTCCGTTGTCTAGCACAGTGCCTAACAGTTCCAAGCAAACAGTAGGTGCTCAGTAAACGTCTGAATGGTTAAGCACACTCAACACAGGACACGGTAGGAGTGTGATAGGATTCTTGATACAGAAAACCTTGTGAGTTAGTGACACAGTGTTTTTCGATTTATGAGCATGAGTGAGGGGAGATGGCAGTTTTCTGGGAAAGTATAAATTTAGGGCCCACATTCCCAGCTGGTGAAATTGCTCAGAAGTTGGAAAAAGGGTGCTAACAGGAACAATACACAGATGCTTCGCACTTAAACCCCGCAACAAATCGAGGAGGCAGGTATAATGCCCGGGGTGCAGAAGAGGAAAGGCCCGGAGAGGTTTATTTCTTGCTCAAGTCCACCCGAATGGTCGGTCAATGCCAGGCCTGAGGCTCAACAGCTGGTGCCCACGGTCCTTTCCTCCTCCGAGGTCTCGCTGGGGAGAAGTGAGAAAGAAGCCGGGGGCTGGGAGTCGAGGCCCGCACGAGGGTACTCCTCAGCTTTGGGCACCTGCGGAGGCAGAGAGCACAGCGAGGCAGGCGGCATCCGTAATGTCGGTGCTCCGGAAAAATGGGATATTTTCGGCCGTGAGAGGATCATCATTTTGAAACAAATCATTTAGCGGATCTGAGGGCGCTGATTGCGAAGCCAACTCTGCCCTAGACTCTCACCAACTGAAACCTTAGAAGCAATACCCTCTCCGGCGCTCACAGAAAGAAACCCGTCCATCCGGAAGTCGATACCGGCGGTTCCGGGGGTTGACGTCACTTCCGTCGCGTTTCCTAGGACGCCAAGATGGACGCCAAGATGGACGCCCTCCGGGCCCGGGAGCAGTTACGGAGACGATACCTGTTCGCGCTCGACGCCGAGGCGTCGCTGGACGGCGAAGGCTTCGCCAGGCAGGGTGAGGCGCTCTTGCGGGCGCGCCTCGAAGCGCGCCGAGGTTCGCGGGGCCGAGGCGCCCCGAAACAGCCGGCTTTGCGGGTCTCCCGCAGCCCTGCCGGGTCAGGAGGGGCGGGTTTCGTTTGTCGAGGCTTACCAGTAGTTTGCAAGGAGGCTATTGAGTGTCCTAAAAGATCCTTAGAGATCACGTAGTCCCGCGCATCTTCATCCCAGGCAGCGCTTTAGGATCCCCAGAAATGACGATCTAACCCCATTAAAAATACTCACCGGTTCTATTTCTAAGAATAGGCCAAACATACTTGTACGGGTAACCCAGGACGTATGAGCCAAGTGTCTCACCTCAGCATTGCTGGTAATAGCCGACAGCTGCCTGAAGACTCGCAGGCAGGTAGACTTTTGTCTACCGACGTGGGTGATTTTCAAAGGGCGGCTCAGAACAGTGGTGGTATGTCGCCCTTTGGATACAGACGGGTCTGGGATGCTGTGCGCTGTGTGTTTTCCTGTAGATGCGGAGAGCGTAGAAGAACCCAGAAGGGGATACTGGCGGTTGCTTCTGGGCAGGGGAACTGGGAGAGGTGGATTTCATTTTAGACCTTCTTGCCCTGTATGTTGTAAACCATTTGCATTTAATACCTTTCTAAAACAGAAAACATGTCCAGGCATTCTGGGTTATAAAATTTGAGGGTATTATCTCCCGGAATTTGTATTAGGAACAGGCTTCTTAGGAATCCTAAAGGTTGAGAGCCTCCAATGTATACCAGGGGCATGTCAGTCACCTGGGAGCTTGACCCAGCCCCGGCTGCAGGCTCTTTCATATTGGGCCCCAGGACTAGATCCAGCATGCCCTCTCCACTTTTGAGCTGCCTTAACAGCTGTGTTTGTTTAAAATAAATAGTTATGAGTAGTATTTTTGGAAAATCACAGGTCCATTTTGTGCTCTAACATTTGCCTTTTGCATTTGCCTTAATAGGACTGATTACTTTCCTAAATGAAACATGAAACATAATGTTAAAATTCTTACACTACCAGATGTCATCATTCTTTCTGAAAGACTGAATATGTAAATTTGATTTCAAAATTCATGGAGAGGAAAAAGGTTGACTATATAGAACATGTTTTATAGTGCATGCCTAGTAATTATTTCTGCAAATATAAGGTCATATTGGTGGTTTCACAGAAAAAATTAATGCTATGCTGGGAGAGAATCTGGTTTTTAGAAAGCCCTAGAAAATTTTCTTTCTTGGCTTAAAACAGGTTCATTTGTCCCCAGGAACTTGTGGTAATTTGATAAGTAGAAATCTCCCTTACTTGCAGGAGCCTCTGCAGCTGTTGAGAAAAAGCAGAAACCTCTTCCAAGACTTAACATCCATTCTGGGTTTTGGATATTGGCCTCCATTGTTGTGACCTATTATGCTGACTTCTTTAAAACTATTAAAGAAAACTTTCACACCAGTAGGTAAGAAAATGTTGCTGGTTCATACGTTAAACACCCTTGTCTTATTTTTCATGTTTTATTTTGTCCGTTGAAGTCTTCAAACGCTTAGCAGGTACCTGGTGTCTGCTAGGCCCGGCGCTGGGAGGTGCTCATGATAGCTAGGTGAGTCAGCGCATGCTCGGGGCGTGTGCCGCAGAGTGGGTGAGACGGGAGTTACTTCCTTGTGCCTTTCAGCACAGGTGTGTTGTTGGATGGGAAAGGTGGTAAATGAGAGAAGGCAGTCACGGGAGGAGAAAGTAGAGACGGAGGTCTTTGCAAAGATAAAGCTCAGGAGCTCTAGGAGGAGGGACTGAGAACTGTGGTGTGGAGAGGTCTCTGAAGGCCCCTCAAAAGGAGAGTGGAAATACTTGACCTGGAGAGAAAGGACATCAGTGGCATAAGGGGCTTGAAGCGCTGTCCTGGGCATGATTTCCTTTTCGCAGCTGTTTGTGCGTAAACACCGTCAGTACGTCTGAAGCACGCCGCAGTGCCCTGATTGGCCCCGAGTCACAAAGCTGGTCATGCCAGAGCTGAATTCAGACTCGGGTGTTCAAGATTGTGTTCCTAACCACTGCATCCTGCCTCCCACAGTTCTCTAGTCCAGAGTTGCATCATCATAAAAGCGATCTAGAACCTTGCCATTGTTGGACGTCCACTCAGTACCTGTGAACTTGATGACAGTTCCAGCGCCCTGTGCCCCCTCTGTCTACTACATGGAATGCCAGTCTTCTCCCCATGGAGAAGCAAATGATAAATGGGGGTATTGGGTGGAGTTGGGGGACTGGCTGGGAAAGGGACTCTGTTCCCCGAACCTGGCCTCCTCCCATGACCAGCAGGGGCCAGAAGGAAGAGGTCAGTGGGGTCACACACACTGAGTTGGGTCTTGGGTACAATTGGAAGCGAGAAGGAAGACATTGCCTCTTGGAGGATCATTGGAAATCTTCCAAAAATGTGAGGGCTTCACTTAGCAATCTTTTATGAGAGACACCATGAACTAACCATCTTCCAAATTGACTTTCAGCATTCTAAGAAACCCTACCTGGAGGAGTTAACAGTGCCTGTTATTACTGTCACACTCAAAAGTTCAGAAACAAACAGAAAGCCGCTCTCTTTCCTGTATTCTTAAAGAAAACGTGTCTCCATAACCAGGGGTCTGTTTTGCCTGGTTGGTGTATGAAAGTACATACGCACACCTGTATCTAAAGTCGCACTTTTCTGTCCTGCCGTGGGTCCCAGGCTCATCCCTTCTCCCCTTGTCTCCCAGGAGGTGGAGACTTTCTGAGGTCGGGGATCGCGGAGCTGTGGGTCCCTGTGTTCCTTTTTTCAATTGTTGCGCTCGCAGAAATGGAGTTTTAGGCGGTCAGTGAAAACCTGTATGGTGTCTGCTGATTCGCTAAGCGCCGTCAACCCTGACATCGTCTTTGTCTCCACAGCTGGTTCCTCGTTGGGGGCGCCCTGCTGCTTCTCAGCCTGTCCATTGCGCTCTTCTGCATTCTCTACCTGGAGTGGTACCGCGGGATCGGGGACTACGATGCCCAGTACCCGGCCCTGATACCCCTCACGACCGCTGCCTTTATCGCAGCGGGGATCTGGTGAGTTCACGGGGACATGGCTGACAGGAGCAGAAATTCTGTTGCTCGGGCGCTGTTGTACGTGGTGCGAATTTCAGAGCAAAAAAAGGAATAACGGGAAAATAGTTCCCCTGTCATTTCTAGTCTCTGGTTCCCCTTTTCAGTAATACCTTTCTTCGTGTGTTCAGTTATTTAAAACACAAATGGTGAACTCGAACAATTTAAAAACAGAGCCAAAACCTCCCCAACAAATGGTGACAATGCTATATATGCATATATTCTGCAACTTGCTTTTTAAATCATCTTCACTGTGAAGCATAATGCACACAGAAAGTAGGAAAAACGAAATCTCACAACTGAGTGAACCATGAAAGGGGCTTTGAGGTAACTGCCCCCACCCCGGGGCTAGAAGGAGACTCAGGCCCACCCCCCACAGCCCCTTTCTCCCTCCGCAGCCGCTGCCCCACCCGTCTGGCCACAGGAAAACGCCACCCCGGCCTCAGTGCCGATTGCTTCCTTTTGCATCTCTTGCATACTCTATTTTTGTTTGGTTTGTGTTTGTAAACTATATAGAAATGTATTTTTACATATTCTTTTTTTTAAAACTTTATTTATTTATTTTTAGAGAGGGGGAAGGGAGGGAGACAAAGAGGGAGAGAGACATCAAGGTGCGGTTGCCTCCTGCACGCCCCCAACCAGGGACCTGGCTTGCAACCCAGGCACGTGCCCTGACTAGGGATGGAACTGGTGACCCTTTGGTTCATAGGCTGGCATTCAATCCACTGAGCCACACCAGCCAGGGCTACATATTCTTTTATGTTTGCTCTTTCTGTGTTGCATTATGTGTGATTTATCCATGTTGTTACGCATAACAGTTACTCATTACTGTTTAGCAGTCCAGCCTATAGCCGATTCCCAGTGCATTTTTTCTACTGTTGATAGCGTTTAGATTGCTTCCAGTTTGGTGGTGGTATTAACAATGCTATTGAGAACATGCTAGTATATGTCTCTTACGCACAGGCGCACGTTTCTGTTTAGTGTGTGTGTGTGTGTGTGTGTGTGTGTGTACATACACACATTCTCCCATACTGGTGCACCTCAGTTTTTGGTAGTTGCGTAGTCAGCGCTGCGTGGACATCACTAGCTCAGCCAGCTTCCTGTCGTTGGGCTTACAGTTGGTTTTATTCTTTTATTCCTACAACGTAAAAACACCAAAATCAGTATCCTTTTTTGTTAGTTCATAGGCACTCAGTGAAATGTCTATGAAAGTGTACTTGCTCACTGAAGAGAAATCTGTTAATTACAGAAAGTGCAGAGGAAATAAATCCCACGGTGCCACCAGTCCGGGAGAAAAGCCACTCTCCATGCACAGGGAGTTCTCACTCAGTGTCGCCTTCAGGTTCTTGATTTTGGAAAAGGCATGTACTTTTGTACATACTCCGTTTAAATCTGTTTTTTAATGACTTTCTGTAGTTGAAGTTGAAGGGTGGTTGACGTGGTACGTTGGGACGTGGCTGTCATTAACCCTCCAGGAATGTGGGTCGACAGGTGTGTTAATTTGCATTTTCTTGTAAGGCCCCTGTCGCCCTCAGAAATGTCATTTTATTCTTCAGAAGAGGATAATTATAGCTATTTGAAGGTCCTGCTTACTAAAGCATTACATATTAAAATCCATAACTACCTGAAGCGTTGAATTGACGATCGTCTTCCCTCGTTAACTTCTGCTCTTCTAAGTTCGGCCCACAAAACCCCGGCACGCCCGGAAGGTGTTGGTTCTTCCCCTGGTGACAGGGGTGGTGCTTCCCTCCGTGGGAAATGCGATAGAAAGTCACGGATGGTCACTTTTTCCCTCCTGGTGCTGCCAGGGAAATGCCTTTACCATCTTGTTACCGCGACCGTTTGTGCGTGAGGCCAGGCTGTGGCCATTTCAGTCCGTGTCCCACTGGAGACACCGGCTTTCAGAGGCTCCAGTCCCTAGGAAGCCAGCTCTCATTAGAGGACCGTTAGTGATCCCAGTTCCAAGTCCTTTTGGGAGAGATTGTGATACTTCCGATGTTTGAGAAATCACATCTCTGAGAAAATATACATATAATGTTGTTGGCCAAATGAACTGTCCCAAACTGAGTAAAAAAGTGAGTTCTTTAAATCTGGATTCTGTTATAAAATATACAAAGAAGGATGACTCCCGCCCCCCCCCGCCCAAAAAACCCCTGGAATTTATTTATAAAAAAGTATGTACATATTCTTGTAAGAATGCTTAAATGTCAGTCACCTTCAAAAAGTGCTCTCCATTTGATGCAATGCACCTATCGAGACGTTTTTCCACTGCTCAGAACAGTTTCTGAACTTGTCAGTTTTGATGCCTTTTAGAGCTTCTGCCGTTTTTTTGTTTTACTTCTTCCACACTGGCAAAACATTTCCCTTTGAGGACTTTCTCATGTAGGGAAACAAACAAACAAAAATCGTTCAGGTGAGACCAGATGAATAGGGGGGTGGGGCATGGAGGTCGTGCGAGTCTGGTCAGAAACTGCTGAACACTCAGGGCGGTATGGGCGGGTGCGTGAGTCACCTGTCGTGAAACGGGCAGACGCATGGAAAGAGTCTTCAGAAAAACTCACTGAAGCTGAACGCAGCCTCTCACAACGATGCCAGCTGGTACGTGGATACGGCTGGGTTCCTAGAACACTCACCCAGCGGAGGAAGCCCGCCCCACAAGGGGCCCGCCCTCCAGAAGATAGTTCTGAGGGGGGTTTTGGTTGCCCCCTCACACGTGGGTGGATTCCAGCAGGAGTTGTCAGCCGTGTGTTTTTTGACTTTTCCTTTCAGCTTCAACATCGCTTTATGGCCCGTGTGGTCATTTTTCACTCCGCCGCTGCTGTTCACCCAGTTTATGGGAGTTGTGATGTTGATCTCACTCCTCGGGTGACTTGGAAAGGTAAGGTCTCTGGGATGGTGGTGCTAATTCTGGGCCCCTTCGGGAAGGGCCTTCAGACAGTTCCAGGTGGCGCAGCAGTAGCAGAGGGCCTGTGACCTCGCTCCCCCGTGTTTGCACCGGAGCTGTTCGCCCCCTGAATGCAGATCGCAGGGACCGAGACCCCTCCCTCCCTCCCTCCCTCCGGTGCTCGAGTGCGGACTGCCCGGTGGAGGTGGCACGCCGCCCTGCGAAGGCCTGGCGAGTGCAGTGCCCAATGTAAATGAGTTCGCAGAGTAGACCCTTTTCTTTTTTACTGCAGTCAGCTTACATACGAGTGAGTATTGGCTAGATAGTCCTTAAGGATTGGAATTTGGGGAAAGTAAGGAATTTTACCCATTTGGGGGAAGAAATTCTGTCATGTTCTAACTCTTCTGGCTGCATCATCAAAATCTGGTGGACATGGTGTGAGCCTTTTCCCTCCAGTCAGTGGTGGAACTCCCGCCTCCCCACAGGCCCCGCCCCCTCCCCGGCCTGCCGCTCTGCGCAGGCCTGTTTGCTGAGTGTCGTGTAACTCATTTGTTCACGCCGTGTAGGTCGAAAGTGCTCACTCTGTGTGCTTGGGGGCGTGGTGGGAAAGACAGAGGTGGTCTCCGCCTTCACGTCGCTAGCAGCAGCACGTGGTTTATGCTCACACGCTGGTTTTGGGGGGGGGGGGGGGGGGGGGGACTGCGTCCAGCGAAGTGAGAGTTAATACGCTGAGAAAGTCGCTGGGGCGGGAAGGCAAACCGGCATTCCAGCTAACAGACCGCACGCCCTCCCCTCGGAGCCCTACAGGGAAGCTCCTGTGAGCACAGTGGAGGAGAAGGATGTCACCCGGTGCCGCCAGGCTGAAGAGCTGCTGGCGCACTCGTGACCTTGCTGCCGCGTGGGGCCCCCTGCGCACACGCGCCTGCAGAGGGGCCGCCAGGCTCTCAGTGCGCCCCTCACCCCGTCCGCGGGTGTCCCCACAAGCACCTGCCCTCGGCTGGCCACGGCTCCTGCTTCTCCCCCTCCCCCGGGTGCACCCTCGTAACAGGGCCGAGTTTTTGCACGTGTGGGGGGCTTTTGACCTAGTGCTGACGTGGATTTGTGGTTGGTGGCGGGGAGACAGGTGGTGTCGTGGGCTTTTTAGCATTGTATCCAATGACGCAGTATGCATTATCTCACGTGGGGCATAAATGCCGGCTTTCTTTCAGGTTCAAGGGCAGGAGTATGTGAAGTGGATGATCAAGCATCCAGCTAGCTGAAAGCATCCCAAACGTGGAAGAGCTACAGTGTCTTTTTGCACCTTGAAGTGAGTGGCTTTCTGGGAAAAATGGCCACTTCATCGAATCGTGGTTGAAATCGAAGTAAACTATCTCTTTTGAGCTTTCTCAAACCCAAGTGATGATTGGCTCCTCACTCCGTGGGGGAGGGGCGGCCGTCTGTTTGGAGGGCAGCTGGGTGCGCGCCTGCGCCTTCCACGGGTCTCAGCGCGCAGCCCAGGCCCCGCCTTTCTGGTGCCTCCTCTGGCGGGAGGGCCAGCGGGGCGTGTCCTATGCATTGCCTTGTGCATTCCTGGTGATAACACTTTAGGTCTTATCATCGTGTAAATGATGGGTCTTAGCATGTCTAACACATGAACTTTGAGTGATTTTAGGTATGTATGATTGTTCCTGAACATTTAAATAAAATATTTTTGTAGCTTTCTTCTGGGTCTGGTGAGTACACACACTCTGGCATGGTTTCTGTGTTCAGCTACTGGCGCTTCGAATCAGCCGTGGGAACGCGGCCTCTTTTCACAGCAGGCCACCCTGCTCCTCAGAGACCGCGTGAGGACAGTGTTCGCGCTTCCACGCGCAAATGTGTTCACCCGGAACCCACACGCCGGGAGCGTGGTGGCACAGAAAGTACCGGTGTCGGTTCTCCTCCCCGTGAAGCGGGGGGTCCGGCCTTCCGGCGTCTCTGCGCCACACTGGAAGAAGAAGGGTTGTTGTGGGCCACATGTTAGCTGCATTGCGACACGTAATCACAAAAACAGTCGATGATTTTGTGTTGGGTCACAGTCACAGCCATCCTGAGCCGCGTGCGGCCCACGGGACTCTTAGTAAAAGGGGCTCCCAGACATGATCTGATTCAGTCCCCGCTCCTGTCCGGCTCGGGTCACACCCTGCGCCTCCAGCTGGGAAGTGGGGGCAGTAGGGGTAATGCTGATGAGACGCCTGCTGCGGGCCTGGCACACAGTAGGTGCCCACTCGGTGAAGGCAGTGGAGAGGGAAAGAGAGAGCAGACCCGGAGCGGGAGCGGGCAGGCCCGGTCGGCACACAGGACCCAGCCCAGTTCGTGTGCACCTGCACATGAGGGTGTGGGGAGAGTTGCATTTAAAGGCAAGGGCAGGGGCAGGCAGGAGTCAGCCAGAGATGTGGTGGTGGGAGGGGGTGGGCAGTGCCAGGCCGAGGCTGCGGACCCTGGCAGGCAGGGTTACAAAGCGCTAGTTCAAACCCATAGCAGGGAACTGGGGTGGGGCCAAAGGTCAGTGCCCAGTGATGACGCCCACAAATTCTGTACCTGTCTGCCTGTCTGGGTAGGTTATGCAAAGGGACAGTTATCCGTGGACAGGTCCTGCAGAGGAATAGACTATGCGTCCATTCGTCCACCTGTCCACCTGTATATCTGTCCGTCTACCGCTCTGTCCTTTCTCACTAGGCACTTTCACTGCTCAGATAGAAATCCAAGACCAGGATTTCCTGACTAATACAGCTTGTTAAGATCCAGTTAGCCAAATGCCGATACTGCGGTCACCTAGGATGGTCAGGTGACTCTCTTCCTTAAAAAGAGACCTTTTGATACATCTTCAAACAGGATCATGGCTGGCCCTTATTTCTGTTAAATAGCCATTCTACAGGTTACTTACGGGCCTTTTCCTAGTATTTTAACTTTTCAGTAAATAAAAACAGTGTCAAGCAGTAATGCTATTGCTTCCAAACAAGCACCCACTCCTAAGAATAATAACTAAAGCAAGGGTCAGTGGTCAGTTGCAAACCCTTCCCATGGAAGTCACACAGACAGTGGGAGATGTGTACTCTCAGAGCCACCAGGTTTTGAACCCGGCTGGCACCTGAGTTGCTCAGGCCCTAAGTGACCGGTGCGTAAGTTCAGTTCAGTGCCTGACAGGTAGTAGGTGCTCAGTAAACAACGAAGTGTCTCAGGTACGGTGTGTTTGGCAGGCGCTTCCCAAAGTGCATCACATGTATCGTGTAGGAGCTCACTGTATCCTCGTAGACACGGGTTAAAATGGTTACTATTAAGAGCTCCGTTTTACAGCTGCTGACATGGAGGCCTGGTGGGGCTCAGTGACTTGTCCCGCGCCACACAGCGGTAAGGGACGGAGGTGGGAATCAAAGCTCCCAGCCGGCTTCAGAACCCACCCGCTGAACCACCACCCAGTACTGCCTTCCCCCCAAAACTCCACGTGGGCTGGAGCTGGTTTGTGAAACAGGCAGCGCACGTGAATGTGGGTGGTAAAACCGCCAAGTGGACTGAACGCAGAGGGCATTGCTACGGCAGCCTGGGCGTTCACGGAGCCCCTGCCGCCTGCAGGCACGCAGCTCTCCCTCTCCCGCTCCCTCCCAGGTTCCTGTGGCACCGGGCGCAGGCTCTCTGCCGCACCCTGTCCCCAGGTCTGACCCCATACCTGGCACGTGGGCAGGGCTCAGCACACAGTTCTCCGTGGATTGGAAACAATGCTGGGTGCTAGAGAGAACAATGATTCAGATGTAATTCTTGCCTTTAGGGAGCTCAGAATTGAAAAACAGTTAAAACTTGATTAGGATGCAGGTCATAGAGGGATGGGGAGGTGGACCAGCCTGCAGGGGGCCACCTCAAGCCCCAGAAACGTGTGGTCTCACGACTGTCAAGACCAGAAGTCCAGGGCCACGCTGTCGGTCAGGCTGGTTCCTTCTGAGGGCTGTGAGGGGGCGCTCTGTTTCAGGCCTGGCTCCTGCTCCTGGCAGGCTCAGGGGCCCCTCGGGTCACAGATGGCATCTCCCTGTGTCTTCACATCACCTTCATGTCAACTGTGTCTGTCTTCGAATGTCCCCTTGAAAGGACACAGTCCTGTTGGGTCCGGGCCCACCCCCACGGCCTCCACCTGATCATTTGCAAAGACTTTGTTTCCAAATGACATCACACACACCAGTGCTGGGGGCAGGGACTTCAACATCTTTAGGGGGGGGGCGACTGTTCACATTTACTGAATACCTACTATGTGCTGGCCACCCCTGTTCCATGTCCTGGACAATACAGCCGTGGGCAGAACCGGCCACATCCTCCTCCTGGCAGTGGGAGAGGCAGGCCACAGGTGTGTGCACGGTGCAGGTGAGGACGTGTGCTACAAGGAATGCAAATAAGGTGAGGGGCCAGAGCACGGGGGACAGGACGGGCCACGGGGTCCTGCACCCTCACTGGTCTCCGGAGGAGGTGAGGTCTCCTCGCTCATTCACACGGCATCCGCCCGTTTGTGCACCTGGCGACCCTCGGGTGTGTTTACTGAGCGTCCACCTGTGTGTCTCGGGGGACATCAAGGTGATGCACACGGTCCCTGGCCACCACTTCCTCGTCACCCCCATTTCCGTGCACATGCTGCATCCTCTCTCTGGAACAACCTCCCACCCTCTGGCCCCACCCTGCCCCATGTCGCCTGGCCAGCTCCTCCTCCATGCTACAAAGACAGCAAGTGCAGGCACCCCCTCCTCCAGGAAGTCCTCACCCTCCCTGGCAGACTGGGGACTCACCCACGCATCTCCTCCAGGCAGCCCTGCCCACAGGGGCTGCTTGCGCCGTCTCATCCGGAGCCACGGGCTCCCAAGGCGGGGCAGACAGAGCCTCACACGGATGCTCTCCCGCTTCCCAGGGAGCACCGGCCTGCTGAGTGTGCCTCCACCGGGCGTCAGCCCTTCACTGACTGCCCAGGGCCTAGAACAGGGCCTGGCAGACGACCCGGAAGTGAAGAAACGCTGACCCCATGTGGGCACGGATGAAGTGAAAAGTGCAGGCCAGGTCCCCTGGTGCACTGCCTCCTGGCCCCGGGCTGCCCAGCAGCCAGGAACCTCTGGCAGTCAGCACGGACTATGTAATTTGCTGCATCCACTGCAGAATCAAAGCACGGGTCCCCTGCTCAGAAACCAAGCATTTCGGGATAGCAAAAACAAAGTGTTAAGCCAAGGGGAGAGGGTGTCTCCTGCACGCAGAGCCTGGCCTTGCCACCCAGGTGGCTGCCCACGAAGCTGCCGGTTCCTTCCCCAGCACCTCCCAGCTCATGCACCAGCTCTTAGGACACTCGCAGAAACCTCCCAGGCCCTCCCCTTAGCGGCATCTCAGCGGGCACTCAGGAGAACGGCTTCCAGCAGGCTGGGGACTGAGGGAGAGGCTCTGAGGGAGAACCCGGGGCACCCCACCCCGCAGGTGCAGAAGCAGCTCCTCATGCCCTTGCAGGAGGGAGGGAGGGAGGGAGGGAGAGCATCTCTGTTCTTGGGAAGTGGCTCTTGTCTTGGTCGCATCTGGGCATCTCCCAGCAGACACGCAAGCACAGCAGACACACACAGACACAAAAAGACACGCCCTCCCCTATTCATATAGATCTAGGGACAAGCGACGCGCCTTGAAGACAGCCGGCCAGACAGAGACGCACAGAGAAAACGTACCGCAAGGACAGACAGACTGACAGGCGGAAACAGTGCACGGACGCTCCTAGGCTCACCTGGACCTCCGCACGCGCGGTCCGAAACCCAGACGCGCGGGTACAGCCCCGGAGAGGGCACGCCCCCGCGGAGCCGGGGCGCAGGCCTCGGCCGCAGCCACGCCCCCCGCGCCCACTCCTGCTGCGGCTCAAGGCGACCCCCGCGCAGCCCCCAGTCCAGGAGCCGGCGGGAGGCACCTCTCGCTACCCGGGGCTTCCCGGGACACCGGGCCGGGGCCCTGGGACGGGAGGAGGAAGACGTAGGGGCGTCGGGGAAGGGAATGGGGCTGGGGACAGCGGGCGGATCCTGGCACCCAAGGACCGAGCAGGAGGACGCGCGGGCGTCAGGGCAGGGCTGGCTGCGGTCTGAAGCCTCAGGGGCGGGGCGCGGCCCGCGGGGATCGTGGAGGGCGTGGGAAGGCTGCCTGGGGCACCGCAAGGTGAGGAGAAGCAGGCAGTGCTGATCCGGAGCGCAACACAGCCGGGGTCAGCCCGGGTCAGCCGGGTGGGGGCGGTAGTACTGGGTGGGTACCTTGGCCGAGGGCAGACGGACGGGAGAGGGGAAAGCCGGCATCGGAGGGGCATCCGAAGAGGGGAGCTAATTGGGAGAGGGCGTGGGGGCAAGGGCCGAGTCAGGGGCAGCAGGTGGGAGCCAGCCCGGGACTAGACTCCCCGTGGGCCACTCAACGATGCCCGAGGACCAGGGGGCGCCTGCCTCTCCCCTGGAGGCGCGGAGCTCCCCGGACAGAAGTTCGCCGGCGCCCGCAGCCAGCCCGCAGCCCCAGATTCTGGCCCCGGGGTCCCCTGTCCCCCGGCGGGGCGCCGTCCGCGCCAGCGTCCCGCAGAAGCTGGCCGAGGCGCTGAGCAGCCAGTACGGGCTGAACGTGTTCGTGGCGGGGCTGCTGCTCCTGCTGGCCTGGGCCGTGCACGCCTCGGGCGTGGGCAAGAGCGACCTGCTGTGCGTGCTGACCGCGCTCATGCTGCTGCAGCTGCTCTGGATGCTGTGGTACGTGGGCCGCAGCGCCGCGCACCGCCGCCTCACCCGGCCCAAGGACACGCACGCCGGCGCGCGCTGGCTCCGCGGTGAGTCCCGAGCGGCCGGGCCGTCTTCCACCGCCTCTTTCCCGGCTCTCCCCTCCTGCCCTCGGTTCTTTCTCTTCCACCCCTAAACCCGCAAGCGGACGGGAGCCTCCTCTCTCTGCGCTGCGGCCAGTCCACACCTCGCCTTGGCTCGCCGCCCTGCGGGGGTTCCACTGACCCCCGCATGGAGCCCGTATTCCCTATCTCGGCGCCCCAGGCCTTCCGAGATCTGGCCCCAGACGGCCTCCTTAGTTGTATCCCCTCGCCCTGCGCTCCAGTCAAGGCTTTTCGCTCCCGTCAGAGTTATTTCGTGTTTCCTTGACTTTGCATATTCTGTTCCTCCCTCCCCAGAGTGCCTTTCACCTGCTCTGCTTTCCGAAACTGGGCTCGGCCCCTCCCCCCAACCCCTCCCCCACCCTCCCTGGTGATGGTTCCCAGCCAGGGTAGACTCTGCTGTACTTGTTGACGCTTCTGTCCCCTCTGCCAGAGGGGAGGTCTGTGACGCTGCCGCCTTGGGGCCTGGCTCCTAGCAGGTGTTAAGACAATGCGGTTGAGATGAATGAAGACCTGAACGAGCAGGTCAACAATGGTCAGGCAGTGGGGGGTAGGCGCCTGTGCTAGGTGCTCACAACATGCCGGATTGAAACATCGTGAGGACAGGGACCCACCCCATCCCCTCAGGGTGCTTCCACCCGTGGAAGGGCGCTGGGCAGACACAGGTCAGAGGGAGGAGGCAGCGGGTGGCGGAGAAGGCCGTTGTTTGAGAAACCTTCCTGGGAGAGGCCAGGTGCAGATGCGGCTCGCGCCTCCGTGCCACTCATGTTTAAACTGGAACTTAAAGTCTCGCTTAGAGTGTGGCCTTCACTCTCCTTGCATGGCCTCGAGCAGGCCCCTTAGTCTGCCCACCCACGAGTAGGGTGCGGGAATCACGCTTAGCGGGACCCATGATGGCCGTGCACAGGTGGGCGCCCAGCACATTCTCCTCTCCTTCCCGCCCGCATTCCCTCCGCGTGCCTGCCCCTGTGCCGCCTTCGCCCCCTGCCCGCCCCGAGGGTCACCCCGGCTCTGTGGCGGGCTCTCTCGGTGCTTGCCCATTTCTGTCCTGTGTCACGACTTGCTGGGTGTGAGGCTTGTTGCCCGGATGTGATTTGAGGTTTCTTAGGCTCAGGGGCCATGCCCAGTTCATCTCGCCTTTGGAGAAAACAGGGCGCAGCTCCAGGACGGCCCAGACACCCCCTCTGGAGCGGTCGTTTCGGGGAGGCCCATGGTCTTGTGAGTCTGTGAGTGGCAGATGTCCAGTCCCGCGTCAAACAGACGGAAAGAAAATGTGTTTATTGACTTACACAGGCCAGAGCAATGTTAGAAGCCCCCTGGGCTTCCTGGAGGGGAAGGATCCTTTCTTTGTCCTTCCCTCCCTCCCTGCCTCCCCCCTCCTTCCGTTCTTCCTCCCCTTCTTTTTCCCTTCTTCCTCCTCATCCATTTCTTCCTTTCTCCTTCAGCCTCCCCCCACCTCCCCTCGCCCTCTCTCCTCCCTTCCTTCCTCTGTCCCCTGTTTTTTCTTCACTTTCTCCCTCCTTCCTGGAAGGCTCCACGCACCGGGGCCTGAATAGGTGGGTGAATGGTGTGGCCATTTGTGAAGACTGGGAAGCCGGGGGGGGGGGGAGCGGCGTGGGGATGCAGGGTTCAGGCTGCCGTCCGAGATACCTGCCGGGCACCAGGTCGTGGCAGAACGTGCGAGGCAGTAGAGAGAGGGCACGTAGTCAGCGTTCACCAAACGGTGGCTGTTTAGACACTCAGCAGGTTGGGCCATGGACATGGTGCTGGCCGTGGAAGGCATGACTTGCAGTCTCGACTCTGTCACTGTCACCTTTCTGAGTCCCAGTTTCTTCATCAGCAGAATAAGAATCCTGACTGTGTCTCAGGGAGGGGTGTTTGCAAAGCACCGTCCATCCCTCGAAATAAGCTGTGGCTCATCAGAGAAGCAAGAGGCCAATTATCCCCAAAGAATGTCAGGATGTCCTGGCTGGTGTAGCTCAGTGGATTGAGCACGGGCTGCGAACCAAAGTGTCGCAGGTTCGATTCCCAGCCAGGGTACATACATGCCTGGGTTGCAGGCCACGGCCCCCAGCAACCACACATTGATGTTTCTCTCTCTCTCTCTCTCTCTCTCCCCCTCCCTTCTCTCTCTAAAAATAAATAAATAAATCTTTTTAAAAAAACCTCCTTTTAAAAAAAAAGAATGTTGGGATGCCATGGTGTCAGGGGACGTGCCTCCTGCCCTGGCGGAGACTGAGGTTTTCCTGGACTCCCGGCTGGAAAGACAGGTCTCATTCAGCTCTGCCCTGGCTTCTGGGACGGGCTTAGAAGTCTGCGGCTCTGAGAAGGAGCCGCCCTGTGGAATTCTGGGCTCGGAGGGTTTTGGAGAAGGGTTTGCGGTCGTGGTGTGGGTCGTGGGCTTTGCTCAGAGCCGGAACCATTCTGCCCCACCTGCTGGGTAGTGAGCCGGTGACGACCTCTGTGGGCTGGGCGCAAGGTGGTGTCAGGAGGCTCCGGCTGGAATAAGTCACCAAGATTTATTTGAGGGTCTCAGAGTTTTCGAACTCAGAACGCAGGCAGGCAAAAACCCAGAGGTGTTCCAAAGAAGGAAGGCAGGTTCGCAGCTCTCGAAGGAAAAGTCAGGTCCTTGAGAATAACCGGTCCTGCGCTGTTAGCCCTGGAGGCGGCACGGGGCGGCTGTCAGTTGGGATGCCAGGTGGTTTGGAGGTGGGTGGGTGGTGGGAGGTCGGGTTGCCTCCTGAGTCCTTGATGGGGGGGCTACCTGAAGGTGTAGTGTGGACACACAACAGAGCCCTGGCCAGGTAGCTCAGTGGTTGGAGCATCGCCCTGATAGACCAGTGTTTTGGGCTTGATCCCCGGTCAGGGCACCTACAGGAGTCAGCCAGTGAGCACATGGATAATTAAAACGAGACACAGCGGACTGGTGTACATACATCCTGGAATTAATGCAACACTGGGGAGTTCAAAAGTTTCATTTCTCAGGCTACGTAAGACAACAAAAAGAATTGTTTCTTCATCCCTCACCGTTCATATGGCTAATATTTTAGCAGCTTGATTAAAAGGACTCCGTTTTACACGTGCCCTATCTTCACTCTTTTCACACTTCCTTTGGAACAACAACAAAAAAAATCGACCTGTTTTTAACACTGTGGTAGACACGGTGGGTTAGGAATCCAGCTCCTCTGTTTGCCAAGAGGCCGATTTCTTTTGCAACAAACAACAGTCGCCCGGACTCCTCCCGCCAGCCCGGCGCGTGTGGTGAAGGAAAGCCACCAAAGAGCCGCTTCACCCCCGTAACACGCAGGCCCCGTTTCTGCTCTGCTTCCAGTCTCCTGGAGGACGGCGGCGGTAAAGGCCGCCTTTTCTTTCCGCTTGTTGCTGTCCCGTCTCAGGCCCACAGAAGTGTTATGGACACAAAGTTACGGGAATGCCCACGACCAGAATAACGGCTGCGTTTGTTGCACGCCTTTGGCGTGCCGCCGCCTTGGGAGCGCTGGCCCACTTATTCGTCACGGCGGCTCCCGCTTTGTGCGCGGTCAGCTGTTCACACAGAGCTTTTTTCTTAGAATGGGGCACGCCCCCGCGCGCCGCACAGGGGCTCTCTGTGCAGCTGCCGCCCGGCGGGTCGTGGGCTGCGCAGATCACTCCGCCCACCGTCCCGCAGGGCCCCGGAAGCCGCGGGGCAGAGTGCACTGCCTATAGGTCAGCCTGCGTGGTGGCCTTGTGCGCTGTGGCGATGGAGGAGGAACACAGAGTCTGTCTCCATGGGTGAGAAGGTGCAGGTGGCTGAAGGAGCTGTGTCTGGGTGTAGGTGGGAAGAGGAGCAGAGCGTGGGGGGGCATGGTGGCAGAGACCAGGTGGAGGGACAGGGGATTGGGGGGCGGGGCGCGGACAAAGGCTGCAGGACACAAAGACGCAGCAGTCCCTGCGCTCAGGGAGCCCGCAGCCTGGCTGCGCAGCCAGGACGGGTGAGAAACTGCTCGGCAGGCATCCGGGCAGATGCAGCAAGTTCACGGACGCCGGCCTGGGCTCCACTTTGTTTTTTCTCCTGAGAGCGCATGCTCATTTTACTGAGACAGCCTAGCCCTGCTCCGCCCCTCCCCCCTGTTTCCTCCGCTGCAGCAAGCCCGACGTCAGTGTGTCCCGGCCACGATCGGTTCTCTTTTTCGAAAAGAGCTTGGTTGAGACATGGTCAATATAGGCTCTACGATTCGCCCCTGTAGAGCACACTGTGACTCAATGGCTTTTAGTTTATTCACAGTTACGGGCGACCATCCATCACCACGGCCAATTTCGGAACATTCTCGTCATCTCAAAAGGTACCCTCGTCATCTCGGCTGTACCCTTCAGCCGACGCCCCCATACCTCCGTTCCCCACGAGCCCCAGGCAACCACGGATCTACTTTTGTTCCCTGGAGTCGCCTGGTCTGCACATTTCCTGTGCATGGAATCATAGGACGTGCCACCTTAGTGACTAGCGTGGTGGTTTCGATCTCATGCAGTTCCCGAGGAGGGTGTCGTCACCCCCGTTTACCAGACCCGGAGCTGAAAGGGCTTCCGAAGGCGGGTGGAGGCCCCCCACCCCGGCAGTATTCGAGCAGAGTGGGAAAGGGGCGGGTGGCATGGTATTAACAGGTGACAGAGAGGGCTCGGCCCCCTCCTTTCATCTCGCTCTGTCTTCTCCGTGCACAGAAGGCTCTTTGGAACTTGCAGGGAGCGAGACAGAAGGGCACTGAGCCCCGCGGCATGGAGACGTCTGCAGTGGCTGAGCACACACTGGGGTCTGGTTCTGTTCAGCCGCCTGGACTGAGCTCCCGTCCCGTGGGATGCCAGGCGCGGGCTGGGCCGTGGTGGTGGTGGCAGATGATCCCGCAGGGCCCTGCACCCAAGGAGAAGGCGTGGATGACGCAGACGGTGTGGGGCAGCCCAGGCAGGGCGTGGGAGACCCTGGCTTCCGGCTCTGGGTCCTCCCACTTCCTCTCTAGTCCAATGAGATAAGACCTTTGGAAGTGGCTTGCGTCGTGTCCTCCTTTTGCTCCTGTTGTCCCCGGGACCCTTCTCTTTACCAGGAGACCTCCGGAAGGTTTTCCACCTCTGCTTCCCGCCCAGTCCGACTCCAGTTTACCCGGCATCACAGGTCTTTGCAGAGCGTGTGAACCACGCATTTCTGGACAGTTTATCTCCCTCCACGGGGGTTGGATGTCTCCTGTCCTGTTTTCTCTCCTGTTAGCTTGCCGGTCTATCTCCTGGACCCTCCGTGCATCCGTCTTTCTCCCCCCTCTGTCCCTCCCTCCCTCCTTCCTTTCCCTCCTTCTCTCCCTCCATTGTATATCCATCCGTAGCTACTAGTTGTTTGGTTAAAGCCCTTGGTCAGGTGCGTTACGTGGGTGAAATTTTTCTCTGACCCCGAGTCCTTTCTGACCACCCATTGTCAACCTCGACCCTCTCCCTTGCTCCGCCTTCTTCGTGGACTTAGCACTTGCTGACTCCTCTCTAGCGATTTGTGTGTTTTTCTGCCTTCCCCACTGGAACGGGAAACTCACTGAAGGCAGCTACTTTCTTTCACGGGCCCTTTTCTAGCCCCAGTGCAGGTGCCTGTGCTTGGACCCTAGTTGGTGCTCGACAAATGGGTGTTGAACGAATTATATTTTGCCTGTCTTCAAATACCCTTCTAAGCCCTGGCTGGCGTAGCTCAGTGGATTGAGCGCGGGCTTGCGAACCAAAGTGTCACAGGTTCGATTTCCAGCCAGGGTACATGCCTGGGTTGCAGGCTATAACCCCCAGCAACCGCACAGTGATGTTTCTCTCTCTATCTCTATCTCCCTCACTTCCCTCTCCAAACATAAATAAATAAAATAAAAAAAAAATACCCTTCTGTCTTTGGCCCAGACAAGTGGGTGACACCTTGGCTGGGAATGGGTTCTCGAGCGGCAGTCCCTTCCTTGCCGGGGACTCTAGCTGCTCCTTCTAGGGCTTCTGGTGTCCCAGGCTGCGGACAAGAAGTCGGCTGCCAGCTCACCCCTCTGTATCCTGTGCACACCCCGACTGACGCAATATTATACCCGTGTTTGTTTCCCTGGGAATCTTGTTGGCGAACCTTGGAGCCCCTGGCAAATGACTCCTGCACAAGGGGAGTCTCCGAAATATATATTTGTTGTGTCACTATATGTGGATGAATGAGTCCACGGGCGGTGGGTGGAGGAAGGAAGAAAGGGCTTCGAGAGTATGAGTGGGTGCCCAGTGTATCTGCCACGGCCCTTGCAATGTCACTGACAGAGACCAGTGGTTATCCAGGTGGGCTCCCAGACCGACAGAGTCAGCCCTACCTGGCAACTTATTAGAGATGCAAATTCGGGGGCTCCGCCTCACACCCGGGGGTGGAGCCCTGCTCTCCCAGTGTTTTGACAAGACGAGGGGCTGATTCTGATGCCTGATCCCCCGTGAGAACCACAGCTGTGGACCAGTCTCACTCTGTAGATGGGAAAGCTGAGGGTGGGAGCAGGGAGGCGACTCGCCGGAGCTCCCTGGACCGGTGCCTGGGTCCCCGCAGCTCCAGCCTGTGACCCTGCCACTGCAACCACCTGCCTCGCCTCCTCTTGCTGTGTCTCTTTGTAACCAGCACGAACCACGCCTTTGTCCGGCGATTTCAAAGCCCGGGGATTGAATCTCCCCTCTTACAAAGATTCTGCTTTCACTGGGGGTTTTCCAGGATTTAAAAAAAAATGTGACTTAAAGCTATTTCTATAAGACTTTGAGGGAAGGCCCGGAGCCAGGTGATTGCATTACCGTGCACAGGAGGCCTCTGGGCGGGGCTGAAAGGTTATAGCTTGCTGTTCTGGCCCCGCCCTTCGCTCTCCCACGCCGTGAACCCTGTCACTCGCGATCCAGCTTCCTCCCACTCCTGGGAGAGACCGTGTAATCAGCGGTCCGTGCTGGCCCAGAAGGGGGATCAGGAAGTTTGACGTGGATCAAGTCCCCATTCTTGCTATTTTTTCCTCTGTTACAAGCTTATGTATTTTGTGCCTTCCTTTTCAGTCTTTTTCTTATATGCATATTTTTGGTTTGTATTTATTTTGTGGCCCAAACCGTGCTGGATAGACCACTCAAGGAAGTTTCCTTTTTCATGGCACGCACTAAAGACTCTCTCTACGGCATTCCTATAGAGCCCTAACCTCTCGTTTGAAAAATAAGCTGTCTGCTCTAGAAAAGTTTCAGACTTACAGAAGAGCCGCATAGACAGTGCAGTGGGTTCCTGCACACCTATATGCCCCCCCGCCCCCCCAGCCCCCCGCCTTTGTTCTGCGGAGGACAGGATTTCAGGGCTGGAGACCTGAGATTTCGGAGCAGAACAGTGACTCTTACATTGACGGGTTTTGGGGGGTGGGGCGGGGAGGAGCGTCTGGAGGCGTCCGGTGCATCAGCCGGTCTGTTGCGTATGTATCGTGTGTCAGACCCTGGGACATGCAGGGGTGGGCACAGTGACAGACGGGACACCATACTGCCTTCTAGCTTCAGCTTATTAGGCCAAGGGTAGAATTTATCATATGCATTATTTTTAATTGCGGTAAAATATACATGACAAAACTTACCAACTGGATCATGTTTAAGTGTTGGATTTAGGAGTGTAAGTACATTCACACTGTGCAGTTAATCTCCAGAATTCTTTCATCTCGCAAAGCCCTGCACTCACTAAGCCACGGCTCCCCACTCCCTCTGCGCCCCAGCCACTGGCCACCACCACCATGCTGCTTTCTGTCTCTCTGAATTTAACCACTTCAGGGAACCGCGTACCAGGGGAGTCACACAGTTTTCGTCTTTGTGACTGGCTTGCTTCACTCGGCATAATGTCCCCAGGGTCATCTGTGTTGTTGCCTGTGTCAGAATGGCCTTCCCCCTCGAGGATGGACCTACCACATGGGTGGACCACCTTCGGTTTATCCACCCATTCATCTGTCGTTGGGCACGTGGTGTGCTTCCACCTCTTGGCTGTCGTGAATGATGCCGCGTGAATGCGAGTGCAGAAACAGCCCTTCGCATCCCCGCTTTCAGTCCTCTTAGGTGTGCACCCAGGAGTGGAATTGCTGGATCACCTGGAAATACTAGTTTTATACACTATTTCCCACAGCGTCTGCACTGTTGTACATTCACGTCAAAAGCGCACAAGGGTTCCAATTTCTCCACGTCATTGCCGACCTTGTTATCCCCCACCCCTACCCCGTGTGTGTGTGTGTGTGTCTCTCTCTCTATCTCTCTCTCTCTCTCTCTCTGCTAGCAGTCACCTTGCATGGGAGCTGGTTTTCATTTGCATTTCCCTCCTGGTTAGTGATGTTGAGCATCTTTTCATGAGTTAATTAGCCACTCGTTTTCTTTGGAGAAACATCTACTCAAGTCCTTTGCTCCATTCTTAATTGGGTTGTATTTTAAATTGTATTTTTAAGATAGATGCTGGGTACTAACACTTTATCGGATATGATTGTTAAATACTTGATGGCGTCCTCTGATGGACGAGGTATTTTTTTATTTTGATACAGTTCAATGTGTCTGTTTTTATTTTTGCTGCCGGTGCTTCTGGTGCCACAGCCCATAAATGATCGCCAAGCCCAACATTGTAAAGATTCCCCTCCCCCACCCCGCGCCTTGTCCTGAGAGTGTCACAGCGTTAGGTTTTGAGTTCAGGTCTCCGGTTCCTTTTGAGTTAACGTTTGCATGCAGTGAAAGGGGCGGGTCCAGCTGGTCCCTCTGCAGGTGGAGGTCCGGTTTCCCCATCGTCATAGGTTGTTGAGACGACTGTCTCTCTCCATCCAATGGCCCGGTCATCCTCGTCGGAAATCACGTGACCACCCACGTGAGGGTTTAAAGTGACCTGCTTTGAAGTGGTCTCAGGAAACAGCGATGCTGACGTGTCCCCCCGCCCCCCCTGCTCCCTCCATCCAGGCAGCATCGCGCTGTTTGCTTTCATCACCGTCATCCTGGGAGGCCTGAAGGTCGGCTACTTCATTGGATTTTCCGCGTGCCTCTCGGTCACCGAAGGAGTGTTCCCGGTCACACACACGGTCCACACGCTGGTGCAGGTAGGCCACGCGGTGTTTGTTTGTGCAGCCAGGGGCCCGAGGGGCCCGGGTGGGATCAGTGGGGCAGCCTGGGGGAGCCTCCCTCCGCCTCTGTGACCAGGCTCCGTTCTTGTGAAACTGGCGCCCGCGTCCCTTGGCTGTCGCCGTGGGAACCATGCAAGGCAGAGCTTGTGCATTGAGGAGTTGAGGAGTCGGAAATCCTGCCCAGCCAGCCTCCCCCAGGAGAGGCCGGGGCCCTTCCGACCTGGGCGTTTCATTGATCTGCGTAATGATTCACACTCCTTACAGGTCGCCCACGGAAAGCCTACGGTTTAGTGGTTTGGGGTATTCGTGGGCATGTGCAGCTGTCCCCACATCCAGTTTTGAACAATCTCATCGCCCCCGGAAGGAACTCTCAGCGGCCACGGTCACACCTGGGGGCCGTGGAAATCCTTGTATTTTGTTTGCCTCCTTGTGGGCTAAAAGCTTTTGGAAACGTGCGAGAGGTTCTTTCTCCGCATCAGTCAACCCGGTGTGGCTCAGAAGTGTAGGCAGTGAAGGCCGTGTAAACGTATAGCTTCGAGCCAGAGAAGTGCCACGTTGGAGAGGAGCTCGGAGGGGCCCTCGTGTGCCCTGCATCCTAAGCAGAAGCCCCTGGTGACGGCTGTCAGAGGCCGGGTCCCTGTGACTCTGATAGTAAAAGCAGTGATTAAGATTTCTAAAGAAATTTCGGGCCTCAAAGTGCCGTTCCTCTGTCCCTTCCTGTGGCACATCCACAAGGCCAGGTGTGGGACCACCCTGCTCACTTCCCAGGAAGGGGCTGGGGGCGCCGAGGACCAATGACTTGCCCAAAGTGACAGCCACGTCACAGTGATGATTCTCCTTCTCCATGCACGTTACCCTGTGAGACCGTGAACTTGGCCCAGGGATGCTGTCATCGCTCAGAAGATTTCTGGGCTCCCAGTTGAAGAGTGTCCTTCAGGACTGAGTTTCCACCTGCAGAATGCCAACACCACCAGTTCGAAACGCTTTCGTCCAGAGCGGTCTCCAGTTTGGACACGCCCATGACGTCACATGCTTCTTGGGACTGAGCACGTCTCACGAGGGAAGCTCTCTGAGAGGGTGGGCCGGACATGTGCGACATTGGCCTGGCCCTGGGTGCTGGTGGGATAGGGCTTCCTGGGGACCAGTGTGAAGGGGTCACCTCCCGAACCTCAGAATGTGGCTATAGGTGGAGAGAGGGTCTTGACAGAGGCAATTTAGGCTAAATGTGGTCATAGGGGTGGCCCCTGACCAAGTGTGGCTGGTGTCCCTATCAGAAGAGAAGACTGGGACACAGACACACACAGAGGGATGACCAGGAGAGGACCCTGGAGGAAGATGGCCACTACGCACCAAGGAGAGAGGCCTCAGAAGGCCCCCGCCTGCCAACCTTGATCTCGGACTTCTGGCCTCTAGGACTGTGAGAAAATAGATTTCTGTTGAAGCCACCTGGGCTGTGCTGCCATGTTATGGAAACCCCAGAAATGTGGGAGTTCACCGGCTGTTCATCCTGGGGCATCAAGTTCCCTCACGACAGTCTCAGAGTGATGCCCCTGACATTTGGGAAGCCCTCCTGAGACCGGAAAGAGCTTCCTTCTCCCCTCCCTCCCCCTTCCTTTCCTCCCTCCCTCCCTCCCCCTTCCTTTCCTCCCTCCCTCCCTCCCCCTTCCTTTCCTCCCTCCCTCCCTCCCCCTTCCTTTCCTCCCTCCCTCCCTCCCCCTTCCTTTCCTCCCTCCCTCCTTCCCCCTTCCCTTCCTCCCTGCCTTCTCTCCTCCTTCCCCCTCACAAAAGCAGCAGTCAGGTAGCTGTCTAGCTTAGAGTTCAGTGATAATTACGAATTGACTTAACTGTTTCACTGTTGTTTTAAATTGTCAGAAATTTCAAGAGTCATGCCCTGAATGTTTTTCCTAAGCAGGATAGTCAACCTCAAGGAAAACAGTGTGGAAGAGATAGCATGCATAAATGTTTTTTTTCCTTTTGTGCCATCTGATTTTCTTTTTAGAGCACTGAATAGCAAAATGAAGATTAAAAAGACAAGTTGGTAAAGTGCCCACCCGTGTTTGGCACAGAACAGATGCTAGGCATGCGCTCATTTCTTTTCTTTTTTTTTAAGATTTTATTTATTTATTTTCAGAGAGGGAAGGGAGGGAGAAAGAGAGAGAGATAGAAACATCAATGCACGGTTGCTGGGGGCCGTGGCCTGCAACCTAGGTATGTGGCCTGACTGGGAATCGAACCTGCGACACTTTGGTTCGCAGCCCACGCTCAATCCACCGAGCTACGCCAGCCAGGGCTGCACGCGCTCGTTTCTAAAAGGAGGCCCAGGCCCTGGCGGGAGCTCAGTCAGGCCCGGTAGGTGGCTGCCGCGGAGCGAGCTGGCTGTCGGCAACGCTCGCTGGAAATGCACCCGCTCCAGCCGCTGCTCCACGCAGTTGACCGGGGTCATCTCATTGAATCCCCCACCACACCCTCCGAGGGGGTTCGGACTCACCCCCGCTTCGCAGGTGGGAAGACACACGCAGGAAGGTCCCCGACTCGCCAAGGTCAGGGTTTGCGCACAGGTCCAGCCAGCCCACTCAGCCTCTCCCCTGTATCTGCCAGTGGCCGTGTGGCCAGGGGACGGACAGCGGATGGAATGGACTGAAAGGACCAGCCCGGTGGAGTCTGTCCCACATTTGAAGGGCTCAGCCTTTGGTGCCCAGCCACTGGCCTAGTAACTAACTGTTCGGAGGGCGGCATAGCAGGTTACCGGGGGTGACGACAGGCAGGCTGCCGGTCCCCAGAGACCCTAAGTCATCACGACCCCGTTTCCCCCTAAACCCGAGGGCACCCCTCTGATGCTCACAGCCGTGCTCCGTGACCCCTGTCCCCACCAGGGAGTGGCACTGCCACCCCAGATGAGCACAGGGACTTGCCATTCTTGGGGTGGGAGGTCACGGATGCCCCCAGCATTCACCGCACCTTTTCCTTACGTTTTAGAGTTTCGGACACGTGCGGAGACAGCGCCAGTTTCCCACTGATGCATCTTTCTCTTCTTCCCTGTTTCCGTCCAGGTGTATTTCCTGTGGGTGCACGCAAAGGACATCATCCAGTCCTTCAAAACCCTGGAAAGGTAAAGACCACGGCTCCTCGCTTTACGTGCTGGATGTGGCGTTCCTTTAGAGCAAACGAAACCCATCAGTGCCGTCCTGCTTGGGCTGCACGTAGGAGGCCAGCTCTCCCCTGCATCCCGACAAGCAGATCCTCCCTCCGCGCATGCCCAGAGAGGCGGCCCGCTGACCAGCAGTCCCTTCCTGGGGACAGCCCTGGAAGGGTGGTGATGTGGGTCTGAATTTTGGCTCCACCTCCTTAGACACTTCCCCTTCATGACCCTCGGTGTTCCTCACCGGTGAACTGGAGAAGGTGGCAAAGCCCGAGTCCCCGGGCTGAGTGAGGCCGTGGCTGCAGCGCCAGCGCCTTGCACATGCGCGGAAGCGCTCAGTAAGGGTCGGGTCCGGTAACAGGCGGGTCCTCCCTGCTCTCCAGGGAGAGCGTCCCTGGGAGGGCGGGGCGGATAAAGCAGGTGTTGTTATCATGTAGGAGAGCCTCTGTGCACACACACGGGTGGATGTAGGCAATGGCATTTGCTTTATTCAGAGACCCCTCGTCACGTACGTGGTCAGTGCGGGACGGAAAACTCCCCCAGCCCTGCTAATTCAAAAGATTGATCTATGTGTGACGGCTGGACGGAACTATTTTAATAGACTATTGAAGTAGAAGAAACTCACACCAACCTCATTACGCACAAAGGATGGGCTCCAACAGGCGGCTAGGCACTTAGGGAGCCCCTACTGTGCGCCGGGCCTGCCGCGCGCACTGTTGGGACATCCCGGGGGGGCCTGCGGCTCAGCCCCTGGAGTCGTGCGCTGACTGGCAGCCTGCGTTATCCCCTGTGCGGCCCCACGCGGTGGCCTTGGCTGTGATCTTTCACACAAGAGCCCCACCTCCTGCAGGGGGCGGAGCAAGGGAGGGAGGGAGGGGAGGGGCAAAAGTGGGAGGGGAATGGGTAAGTGAGGCCACATGCACAAGTTAGGGACAAAGGAGTCTGGGCCCCAGGGACCCAGAGAAGATGGCTTTATTGGTCCCTTCAGGCAGGACAAAGACCCCCTCCCACCCTCACCTTTAATCCCTTTGTGGCTCTGTGGGGGTAACTATGGTAACTCCGGGGAGGCAGCAGGTTCCAGCAGGTGAGGGGCCTTCCCCCTGCTCCGTGTCCCAGCCCCAGTTTGTCCTGGCTCTTCTGCGGGGGAGGGAGGAAGGCGAGGGTGCCCCCTGCCGTCCCCTCCGCTGGCAGGCTGGGCTCTGCCCAGGGCTCGAGAACACCTGGGATTTGGTTCCAGGTCGTGGGTTTGGCTTCGTCTACTCCACAGTTATCCTCTGAAAAGTGTGCTATATTATTTCCCTGATAAAACTGGGAGGGTTAGAGTAGAATTTAAAATCACCATGGTGCCACTGTTATGGACCAAAGGCACGTGTCCCTCAGGGCGTGGGTCGGAGCCCTGCACCCCAGCCTTCTGTGCTTGGAGGTGCGACCTTTGGGAGGGGATTTGGTGAGGATGAGGTCATGAGAGTGGGGCCCCCACGGAGGACTTAGTGTCATTATACATAGAAGGGGAGGGGGCACCAGAGCTCCCTCTGTGTCCGTGCGCCCCGAGGAAAGGCCTCGTGAGCACAGGGGGAGAAGGTGACCGTCTGCAGGCGAGGGCAGAGCCCTCACAGGAGCCAGCCCGGCCGGCACCTTGGCCCTGGACTTCCAGCCCCTGGAACTGTGAGAAGGACACGCCTGTTGTTTTGTTGTAGCAGCCGGAGCTGACTGGGGCAGCCACTACCCAGAGGTTACCGCTGGGGACGTCTGGGTCCGTGTCCTGCCAGTCTTTTTTCCCTCGAGAATAGATACATCTTGTTCCTTTCTTCTTTTTACAGACGTGGTCCTGCTCCTCTTGCTCTGCTTCTTCGTTTCAGTTCGCTGCCAACCTTCCCTCCTTCCCCCACCCCTGTCAGCCTTTCTTGACCCCATGACCTTACTGACTGCTCAGCACGCCACTGCCATAGGTCACCTAATCGCCACCCCGAGGTGCCGGCCAGCTTGGTCGTAATGGTGTCACAGACTGGGGGCTGCAGCAGCAGAAACTCATCATGTCACAGGTCTGGAGGCTGGAAGGCCAAGGTGAAGGTGCCAGCAGGGTTGGTTTCCGATGAGGCTCCTCTTGGTGGCTGGCAAATGGCCACCTTCTCCTGGCATCTCCACACGGCCTTTGTTCTAGGCAGGGAGAGAGACAGAGGGGGCAGAACGCTGGTGTCTCTTCTTCTTCCAAGGACACCGGTCCTGTTGAATCAGGGCCCCTCCTTGTGACCTCACTTCACCTTAAGGGCCTCCTTCGAGGCCTCGTCTCCAAGTGCAGTCCCATTAGGGCTTCACCGTGTGAACTTGGAGGGACACCATCCATCACACCTGTAGTTGGACCACTAATCTTTCTGAATGGCCGGTCATTATTACAAACAGGGCTGGGACGAACATCTCCAGTCAGAGGTATTTCTGAACGTCCCTGGTGATTTGCGTGGGTCCAGTCCCTGGAGGCGGGATCGTTGGGGAAAAGGCGGGGTGTGTTTGGCAAATGCGTGCTGAGCCCCCGTCTGGCCCCGGGCACTTGTGGCTGGAGACAATGAACTTCCCCGCCCACCGAGCGTGTTCTTTCATGCGTGTTACGTAGGAGGTCCTCCCTCACGGTCGTCCTGTTGGTTACGGACCGTAGGGGTGGTCGCAATCCCATGCAGCAGATGAGGAAACTGAGGCTCAGACGGTGAAACAAGTCCAAGGTCAGGCAGCCCAGCCTGCCTGTGCCTCGCTGGGCGGGACCTGAATGTTGACCGCCACTTCCAGGGCGGCACAGCGACTTCAGGGGCGGCCGGTTTGCTGGGCGAAGCCTTTCTCTTGGCTGTAGTCACTTATTTAACCGCAGCCTCAGGACACTTGGGTCCGTTCCCCTCCGAGCAGAAGGGGGTCTTTGTGTTTGCTTCCTGGACCTGGGCTGTCCTGGACAGCAGCCGCCAGCCGCTAGCCGCCAGCTGCACACAGGCGGCTGCAGGGCACTTGGACTGCGGCCGGTTCAGACCGAGATGTGCTGGGACTGTACACCACACGACGCCTTAGGGACCAGCATGGCCAACAGAACATGAACTACCTCCGGAGGACTTTTTTGGTATTATATGATGACATCATAGTATCTTAGATGTATGGGGTTTAACAAGATACTGTTAACATTATTTTCACTTGTTCCTTTCTGCTGGTGTTTCATGTGGCCGCTAGGAAGCGGAGAACTACACGTGTGGGTCTTGGACTGTCTGTGTTTGGACAGTGCTGCTCTAGGCCGTGCACCCAGGCGTGGAGCCCCAGGGGCCTCCATCCGAGGGGCTCTGGGGGGCAGGACACAGTCCCGCTCGGCCTGGCTCGTGCAGTGCCTGGAAACAGTCTCTGCCTGCCTCTGGGTCTTGTCCCTAAACTGGACAGTAAGTGGCTTGAACCCGGGACGCATGCGGCGTGAGGTACCCTGTTTTGCTTGAAGGGCCAAGTGTTACACATTTTCGAGTTACTTTTCACCTGTAGGGGTAGGTTCAGACTTTCCTAGAAACAGTGGAGGATTTGGCAATGCCACGTGGGTGTGGTGACGGAGAGCTACAGCGGAGTGGGAGTTGTGCCTCTAGCGGCTCCTTGTCCTCCCCGTTTGCCACAGTCCTCACCACTCCCTGATGCCACCCTATACCTGCTTTCTCCATCGACATGTCTGGCCAAGCCCTGAAGGCTCAGGAACCTGCCCAACCTGGATTTACTGTCTTCTTCTAGTTGTTCGAAACAGTGTCCCACGACCCCGTACTCTAAGTACATGTATGGACTTTGTCCCGATCCAAGAATTCCTCTTTCTGCTTGCAATTGTTTTCTCCCCCCAAGGGTGAGGTGGGTGGAACAGTCGTTTTGAAAGTGGAGCTGAAAATACAAATTGAGGTCAGAAATGGCTCCCGGAAGCCTTCCCTTTTCTGTGGTCTGGGGTTACTGGGCCCAGGCATGGGAAGGGCAGCCTGGCATGAGGAAATGCCGTTCTCCCCGGGCTTGGAGGACAGTTCCCGGATCAAACCTGTAGGAGGGTGGTCACTTGCGGGGAGCTCACAGGCAGGACAGTCTGCAGCCACGGGTGGCCCCCTCGTGCCCTCCTCGGGCTCAGTGGGTCTGGACTTGGAGAGCCGCCACTGGGACCAGGAAAGGGGAGAAGAAAGGGGAGCTGTGTGCATTATGAGGAAAAGAAAGCCAGCCAGCCTGCGGCAATGGCATTGTGTGCGTTTGTGAAAGACTCCACACAATGCCTCCCAGACACTCCCGCGGAGGCTGGCCACAGTCTATAGCAACTTGGCAAGGGAGGGGCCCACAGGTGGGCAAACACTGGCCCAGGAACCGCTGGGAGGCTGCTTCCTTCCCCGGCGGTGCCCGGACAATGCGCAGCTGGCAAAGGAAGCAAGGATTTGCCTGCAGGGGAGTAGGCTGGGGTGAAAACGGAGAGGAGAGACAAGGTCAGGGTTGAGGACCCATGTGCACCGTTTTCCTGCAGACCGATCATGGACAAGGGTGTTTTCCATTGGACAGGGAGGGGGCGTGTTTCCTCTGGGCCTCTGCTCTCCTACTGAGGAGCGATCAGTTGCAAGGAATGCCCCTCAAAGCTCCAGTATTTGCTGCACCTGCTACAGGCAAGGCCCGTTGTTAACTACCCTGGCAGCTACCAACGTGCATAGGTCTTAAACCAGCCGGCAGGGGGAGACTTCGCAGGTTTTGAAACGTGCAGTGACCCCCTTGGAACCATATTCCCTACATATCGCCCCTCTGTTCCCCAGAGTCCAGGGTCCACCTTCCACCTCACCCCTTTTCTTCTTCAGGAGGCCACATGGCATGGAGGCGAGGGCAGGACCCTGGGGTTAGACTAACACAGCCCTGCCACTTACTAACTCTTCCAACCCCCCATCACTGCTTCCTCTATCCGGGACCATGGCCTCACTTCTGAGTCTGTCCGAGACTGCAGAAGCTCAACAATGTCACAGAACAGACATTTTGTGTTTGCACCCTGCCATCCTCAGGGGCTTAGGGTTTCATCCCATACTGGTTGCTTCATAGTCACATTATAGCTGTCAATGCTCCAGCATTCATGCCTGCATCCAAGGCTGGAAAAAAAGGAAGAATGACAGTATGCTGGCTTTTCCTTTTCTTATCTCATTCATTAAGAAAGCAAAGGCTTCTCGGTACCTCATGTCCCACTGGCCACAGTGGCCACACCTAGCTGCAAGGGATGCCAGACAGCAAGTCTCTGGCTTGACTCTGTGTCTTTCAAGGTAAGCAGCAAGGCAGAAGGGGTGAGGATGGTTTTCGGGTTGGCCAACCGATGGTAAGGGCACACCCAACTGTCCAGATTTCCAGCGTAGCCCTTTCCTCATTCCTTCATTGATCTCTTCCTTTCCAGAAGACAAGATTTCGGGTATGGTGGGGTTGGTTGCCTGCTTTAAACAAATTTTCATCCTGGGTCCCTGATTTCCAGATCCAGTTTCTTTTCGTCCCATAGACAATGAGTTTGAATACTGGCACGTTCAAGGTTAAGGCAGAATGCCACAACCGTGGTTTTGATAGTCCCCACGCAACTGCCCTTCCCAGCCAGAGGACCCACCTGGGGACTGAGCTGCCAGATGAATGAAACCAGGATCGTGACTGAGAAGGAGGCGTGTGTGTGTGTGTGTGTGTGTGTGTTGTGTGTGTGTGCGTGCAGTGCCTCTGTCTCGCCTCACGGGGCTGGGAGCTCGCCAGGGCTGCTCGGGAGCCGAGACCTCATGTTTTCCAGGTTTGGAGTCATCCACTCGGTGTTCACCAACCTGCTTCTGTGGGCCAACAGTGTCCTCAATGAGTCAAAGCACCAGCTGAACGAGCACAAGGAGCGGCTCATCACCCTGGGCTTTGGGAACATCACGATAGGTGAGTGGTGGGGGGCGCCCTGCCACCACGCTGGAGCATCCTGGGGACGCAGGGACCGACTGGAGCAGTCAGAGGTGAGGGCGCGGGTCCCAAAGAGCCGCAGAGGCCCTCTGGCTCAGCGCGGGCCAGACAGTCTGCTGCTGCCGAAGGCCTGTGAAAGCACCCCCCCCCCCCCCGTGCCATAAGTAGGGTGTGCCGGGCATAATTACAGGTTCCTTCCGTGACTCGGGGGCTTGTCGTACCCCAGAGTTCTCATCAGGATCACCCTTTGCTCGGCCCCGGGTTAGCACGGAAATGAACGTCTTCTTTGTTTACAACTATGCAAGATTGACAGTTGTTTCTGACTGGGCTTCATTAAGCCCTTATTAAACCAGTTCTTTCTCCTCAAAGTATAGCTTTTAAGAATCCCTCGGCATCTAATGGTAGGTTTTGCTCAGTTGGTTTCAGTTCATCTGACGTTTTCATTTAACTCTACTCTGCTGATCAGGTCGGCCCCGTGTGAGAGCCTTTAGCTCTAAGCTTCCCATTTTCCTCCAAAGTCCTTGGGCACGGGTGACCTGTCCCTTCTCCACTGGGACACTGGGGTTGAGAGGAGTGTCGGGTAGGGGACAGCACAACGTCCTGGGAACTGGATGTCCCGGGTTTGTGTCTTATTCCCATCCCATGTGAGCTGTGTGGCCTTTGGAAGCCATTCAACCTCTCTGATCCTCCCTTCCAAAGTGAGGGCACCCTCACCACGTGCTGTCAAAGGGCCCCTCCAGGCTCACTGCGCCACGCATCTACACCAGCCGTGGCGTGGGCGTGATGCAACCGGCGCCCACACTCATTTCCTCAGCCCCCCAGCCAGCAGCCCCCTCTCAGGAGGGCCCTGCTCTCTTCCGGCCTCATTGCCTCGCTGGTATCAATGGCAGCAACGACAATGACAACTATAACAGAAACAAAGTTTGGTTAAGCACCTGCTGAGTGCCTGGACTGTTCTAGGCGCTTGGCCGTGTGCGGCTCACTAATTCTTGCCCCTATGCTCCGAGGTAGGCAGGGCGGACCTTGTGGGTGGACGAAGCCGTTCGGTCCCAGGGAAGTTAAGCAACTGGCCCAGGACCACACCATGAGTAAGCAGTCAGGCCGGGATTTGGACCCTCGCAGTCTGGCCCCAGATACCTCTGTGAAAGAGGGGTTCAGGCAGTTTTTAGAGAGGACCCCGTCAGCTCTAACACTCTGTGAGCCTGAACCCGTCCTCCCCGTTTCTTCCCTGGTATCTGTGTTGTACCACATTGCCTCTCGGAGAAGGGCAGTGTTCCACGAAAGTGGAGGGCGTGAATGCTCCCCCAGAGCTTCTCCATCTGATTTGATACATAATAGGTGTGTGTCGTAAGTCACAACAATGACAAAATGCGTGGAAATAGATCCACAGGGATACCTACCCAGAAGCTCAGTTGAAGGCAGTTGCCATTTGGCTGTTTCTTTGTAGTGTGCTCTTTATTTATTTATAGTTGAGATCACACGGAATGTATTTAAGCTTTATGTGGACTACAACCTATGGTAAGAAACAAACTTTACACTGTAACCCAAATGCACACACACCTGTACGTGCACACACACACATGTACTGTGGAGTAGTAATATTTCAGAGACACTCTGAAAGTTCTAATGTACTTACTTCCATTCATTCTGCCTTATTCTATCCCATTACAACTCTATTCTGTTAAAAAACTGGTGGCTACTTTCTAAATTGATTTTACAATGGAATGCTGGATTGTGATATGCAGTAAAAATATTGGACATAGGATTTGTTCTTACGTTTTCTCACCATTATTGTAACATGATTATTTTCCTGTATCGCTGAAGCACCCCTTAATTAACTCCCACTCCTTTGTACAGATGTACCAGAATCCACTCAATGTCTAAATTGTTGCACATGGAGGTATCTCTCTCTCTCACGCACACGCACACACACATACACACACACTTTACGAAAAGCACAATATTAAGTGTTAATTTTATCTCAACAAAGCAGGGGAAAGGTACACATAAATGTGTCCTTTACTGAAAAAAAAAATAGCAAAGAAAAATCAGCTGCCACTTTTCCTCCCAGAGGTGACCACTGTTCATATTTTCGCTTACGTCTTCCCAGACATTTCCGTGTCTGTCTGTCTGTCTCTCCACCATCTGCAAATCTGTAATTTACAAGCACGGAGTGGTGCTCTGCCCCTTTGGCAACAAGCTGCTTTGGTTCAACAGTGTCTTGTTCACATTGTTGTATGTCGATAAGTACATTTCTGCCTACCACACCCTTTACAATGCTTTATAATGTAATAGTCCAATGTGTGCACAGAATATGACTCATGTAATTAATTCTCTTTTGGCCTTATTGGTGGCTGTCCATTTAGCCACGATGTTAACCATGATAGCAGCCATGAAATAAAGCTCTTAATTCTATGGGAAAAGCCAAGCGTGAGCCCACAGTGAAAATATGTCTTTGTGCTTCTCCGTGTGCCCGCGGCCCGCCTCCCCGCCCCAGTGCTGGACGACCACACGCCTCCGTGCAACTGCAGCCCCCCCGCCCTCTGCGCAGCCATCTCCCACGGCGTCTACTACCTCTACCCCTTCAACATCGAGTACCAGATCCTGGCTTCCACGATGCTCTACGTCCTGTGGAAGAACATCGGGCGCAGAGTGGACGGTCGTCGGCACCCGAAGATACGGTTCAAGTTTCGCGGGCTCACGGCGGGCTCAGCCCTGGGCCTGGCCGCCCTGGCCGCCACGATCGGGGTGGTGGCAGTGTACCTCATCCAGATCGGGCGCTCCAGAACCAAGAGCGAGTCGGCGCTCACCATGTTCTACCTGTGCGCCACCACCCTGCTGGCGCTCATGGGGGCCGCGGGCCTGGTCGGGATCCGGATCTACCGGCTCAGCGAGCAGTCGCTGGATGAGTCCAAGAACCCGGCCCGCAGGCTGGACGCGGACCTCTTGGTGGCCACCGCCTCGGGCTCCTGGCTGCTCTCCTGGGGCTCCCTCCTGGCCATGCTCTGCGCCAAGGCCCGCCCTGCCTACACCTGGTACAACCTGCCCTACTCCGTCCTGGTCATCGTCGAGAAATACATCCAGAACCTTTTCATCATCGAGTCCACCTACCGAGAGCCTGGGGAGCTCTCCGACGACATCAGGACCCTGCGGGTGGTCACCGTCTGCAACGGCAGCGACGCACCCCTGGCTTCTTCCGGCCTCAAGGGCGGAGCTGCAGCTGGGAAGGATGTGGCTCCCCGGGACGGCCGGATGCCACCTGCAGCCGATGGAAGTATGTGCCTGAGAGAAGGCAGTGGCGAAGGGGACGCGGGGCCGAGCTGGGAAGGGGCCCGGGGCCCGGCCGGCCGGCAGCATTTCCTGCAGGGTAACGTCAAGAGGAGCATCTTGAGGAATGTCGCAGCCTTCTTGTTCCTCTGCAACATTTCGGTAATCTGCACCAAGTTACTTACTGTTTAAACACATCAGTGAATGTATTTAGTTTTGCCCTTTTCCAATAAGGAATGGAGGCAGGTTGTAATCAAAATAAGTTGCTGTAAGGTTGAAAAACGAGGTCGGAATGCAGGCCCATAGTCTACATGCCCATATACTGAATATCTGTCATGCACTGGGAGCTGGGGTGGGGGCTAAAGATTACAGGTGAGAAGGTGTAACCTCTTTCCTCAGAAAGGTCACAGTATGGTGGTGGAGGGAGAAAGAATGCAGTACAGCAAGTATGGCAAGTGCTGGGGCAGGGTGTGCGCAGGGAGTAATAGGAGCAGGGGTGCAGGGAGGGGCTTGGACGAGTAGGGGCTGGAGGGGAGGCCCAGTGCTGATAAGAAGTGCTCCTTGCTGCAAAGTGTGGAAAGCTTGACCAGCAGTATCCTTAGTCTTTGAGACAAGAATTCTGGAGGTGGGCTCCTGGGGTTGCCTGGTCATCTGGGATCCAGGCGCTGTTCACCTTTCTACCTGACCCTGTTGGGTGTGGTGCTTGTTGCCATGTGGTCACATAATGGCTGCAGCGGCACCGGGCATCACGTCTGGTCTGAAGACAGGAAGGAGGAGGAAATAACTGGTGCCAGGCAGTGTCTTCTGCGTGGCCGCTCTGAGCTGCAAGGGAGGCTGGGGGCTGGGTGGTTTGCCCTCCTGCGTCTGTGCTGGAAGGCAGCGAGGTAAAGGGGAGCTGCGGTTAGTCACTTGATACCATCCGCTTCAGCCTCGAGGAACGGTTGGAAGCGCTCCAGGTAGTCAGGGCCAGGAAAAGCCTTTTGGGCAGAGGGCACAGAATGTGCAAAGCCACAGAGGCGAAAGAACACATGGCCCAGCTGGGGAGCACCGACTAGTTTAGCCTGAATCCCACACATGTGACACACAGCAGCAGGGTGAGAACTAGGACGGAGTGTCCATCAGGGGATCGGCTCCGTAAGCCCGGCCGAGTGTGGTCTGCATGCTGGGCGCCCTTTCGTTTCGTGTTTTGGAGGCATGCCCCATGTGCGGGCAGGATGGGGGGAAGCGAGACCAGAGGCAGGAGCCTGGGTCAGAGGCCCCTGCAGCTGCCAGAGAGGAAACGGCAAGAGCCTGAACCAGGGCAGTGGTGGCGGGGCTGGAGAGACGACGGAGGAATGCACAGCATCGTGCGTGGTTGGGTTTCGATCTGGAGAGCGTGGGAGGGTGCAGGGCTTGGCGAAAAGGAGGGGAAGCCGCCATCGGCGCCCCACAGGCCTCTGCGGTGACTGGCTGCTGGAGGGGGCGGAGCCTGCTCTCCTCGCTGTCATTGCTCTGCTCTGCAGAGCTGCCGCCGTCGCCGGCATGCTCTCTACCCTTTTCCGATCCTGCAAAACCGAGGTTCTGTCTTCAGAAAGCAGCCCTCTGTCCCCCCCACCCCAGCCACCAGCCTCCTTTCGGCCTCTGAGGTCAGTGACTCCGTGCAGCTCACGTCGGTGGGACCACACGGGACTCGCCGCTTTGTGACTGGCTCATGTACTTAGCGCCGTGCCCAGCAGGGTCCTCCCCGCTGGAACACGTGAAGGGAGGGAGGTGTCTGGAATGATGCCCCCATTCTGACTTGGGCTCCTGGGGAGCTGCTGGTGCCATTGATGGGGGGACTGGGGACCCTGCAGGGGCGGCAGGCTCGGGAGGGGCTGCAGGCGGAGGAAGATGGGAGCTTAGCGCTGGACCCGTTCCGGCGTGAGACATCCAGTGGGCGTGGCCAACGGGCAGCTGTTTGGGTTTCCTGCTGCCGAGTAACCGATGATCCCAAATGTGTGAGCGCACGGCAGCCACTTTGTTGTGTCTTAGGACCTTGTGGGTCGGGAGTTCCGGCAGGGCTTGGCTGGGAAACACTCCAGGTCCTGCTGGTGTCCACCGAAGCTGGTGGAATGGCTAGGCTAGAGGCCCGAGATCTGGTGCCTTGGGTGGGGGTGGGGAAAGGCTGCACTCCGCCTGGACCCCCGGCCGGGGCATCTGCCCGTAGACTCTCCAGCAGGCGGTCTCGGGGAAGGTGCACTTCTTACGCGGTGGCCCAGGGCCCCAGAGCCAACCCTCTAGGAGACTGGGGTGCCAGTCTCTGAGGCCTGGGTGTGGACATTGCCCAGCATCAGTTCTGCCATATTTGGTGGCTCGAGCAGTGACAGGGTCCATGACATCCGAGGGAAGGGAGGTGGACGCGTTTCCCTCTGGGGTGAGGAGCACATTGAGGCCTACGTGACGGCAGATAGAAAGATCTGGGCTTCAGGAACGAGGCCCGGTGGTCTCCCCTTCCTTTCTCCACGTCCCTCCCTTCCTCCCTCCCTCCTGCTGAGTGCCTGCTGGGGGCCAGGCACAGCTGTGGCTGATGGCATAAGGACTAGTCAGAGACGGGGCCACAGAGCTCACAGCCCAGACCTGCGTGGCCGGGGTCTCCCAGCACCGTTTTACAGAATGGCGGGTGTGGCAGACAGGCAACCTCTCGGCAGGCTGACACGGTGGGCCTGGGCACACAGAGCGAGTCCCTGCCCAGACTGGTTAGGTCAAGGAGGGCATCCTGGGAGTGGGTGGTGTCTCGGTGTTAACAGGAGAAACCCAGTTCTTCTTGCCAGTGCAGCAAAGACTTACAGAGGAGCAAGACTGTTAACCAGCAGACAAAGTTTATTGGTGCTGAGTTCTAGTGGGAGAGCAAAAGGAAGGGTGGAAAGAGCCGGTGGCCAGAGGCTGAGTGGTCAAGGGCCCCCCTTGTGGCACAAGGGCGAAGAGAGAGTCCTTTGTTCTGGGGACTTACCCAGTGGGCGGGAAGGGGTGAGGGAGGGACACATTGATTGACAGGTAAAGATGGTGCCTGCTTTCCCCCGGGAGACGTGACCGCCCAAACACAGGCGTGCATGGGGGTCTGTTAGCCCGAATCCTTCTTTGCTCCAGACCCCATTTGTTCGTTTTGTGTAGGAGACGTGAAGGAAAGCAATTAAGCAAAGCTGTTTCATGTGCTTTTTCTTTGGGCACTGTGGGCCCCCGCCCCTTCCCCTCCCAGGCCTTGGGGTGAATAATACACGGTCTCAAAGTTTCCTTTTCCCAGCTGGTGGAGACGGCACACACAGACTTCCAAGGGCTTCCCCCACCACCCCCTGCACTATCATGGTTTTGCTTGTGTTGTTCGGATGCTTGGCAGCCCTGGCGGACCAGGCTCAGGACCGCTCAGTCAGTGCGTGAGACAGGTCTCCCTCCTCCTCCCTGCCTTGGTTTTCCTATGTATCCTACCTAAGTGCTCAAAGGCGTTGCCTGGCAACCAGGATGCTAGCCGCTGGCCAGCCAGAGCAGTGCAGTCTCAGAGTCCTTCCTGTGCTGTCCCCTGTGTCATCAGGACTCGGAGGAGGCAGGATTTAGTAGAGGGAAGCCGGGGCGTCCCTGCTAGGGGACGAGGCAGGAGCCGAGCCCTGGAGACGCGGGACAGACAGGCACCCTTGGGGACTGTACACAGCCTCTGGTGCAGAGGCTGCTCATCGCTGTGACAGGTGTGACCCAGTCTCCCTGTCCAGGAGGGCCCCTGGGATCTGTCGGGGCCTCCCAGGCGGTAGCACGGACGGTCTCCCTTCTCTTACAGCTGTGGATCCCGCCCGCCTTCGGCTGCCGCCCCGAGTACGACAACGGACTGGAGGAAACCGTCTTTGGCTTTGAACCCTGGATCATTGTGGTCAACCTGGCCATGCCCTTCTCTATTTTCTACCGCATGCACGCAGCTGCCTCCCTCTTTGAGGTCTATTGTAAGATATAGTCCCGTCCACGCCCGAGGCCGGGAGTGAGCTGACGAGAGGACTCCCGGGGGCCGCCTGGGGACGAGTGGCCGGGCTGGGCAAACACGGTCTCACCAGTGTGAGGAGGCCTGCCCTTTGTCCGCGGCGCTCGGGTTTCCTGTGTGCTAGCATCGCCCGTCCCCCCTGGACGCATGTGGACAAGTTAGGTCGGACTCAGTGCGGGGGCTGAACTCCCTCCCGGTGAGTTAGTTCTCGTCAAACCAACCCAATGATTTTATCTCCTTCTACCTGGAGTCCTCTGGTTTGGAAGAGTGTGATCCCAGTTTGGAAAATTTTTTTTTTACCCAGTTTGCTTTTCATAAAAAGCCTTTTCTGTGCTCAGTTTATCGTGTTACTGCACTCGGACTCTGACCCCTCGCGTGGGCTAATCACCCCTAGATTGTATCCTGCCCAGAGCTGGCGAATGTGGATGTGATCCCATGTGGTGTATACAGCACTCTCTGAGTGTGTTTCCTTTCTGAACGGTTATTGTTATTATTTGGGTGGAAATGGGTGCATAGATCAATATAGAGACATATTTCCTACCTGTGGTTTTGGAACATTTTTTTTGTTTGTGGGCATTTTGGAGTTTTAAAAAATATGCATTTTACTCTTTTACTCCTCTCTCTCTGATCGTAAGTGCATACATGCTTTCTGCAGAAAACGTGGACATTCCAGAAGAGTAGAGAGAACAGACTCTCCCAGGATGCCAGCAGTGAACCACCTTCTGACATCCTGGTGCATCTTCGTTCAGCCGCGTGGTGTGTGCGCCCGGGTCTCTCCGTCCTGGTTGTGCTTACACTCGCCAGGGGCGAGGAGACCGCACCGGATTGTGTGGGTTCCCCCCACTCAGCAGCAAACTGCCATCAACCCGCCTCCCACGTTGCTATACCTTCTTTGTAAATATCATTTTAATGCGGTATTGTAGTCTACCGAGTGAACGTGTCATCGTTAACTTGGCTTCCTGTCGTTGGCTTTAGAGCGCCTCTCACTTCTTGTTTTTTTGTGAGTGGCCCTGTGCAAGTCAGCCGTGTTTGTAGAGCACTTTCCGTACTGAGAACTGCTTCTGTGAGAGGCGCCCTTGAGGTCAGCATGCCTGTACGAAAGGCCGGAAATATTTTAGAGCCTCTTAAGGAATGTTGGCACTTGGGAGGCCTTTGTATAGGTTTTTTATAGTCACTCTAACATCATAATAAAGTTAGTTTACTTACTAGAAATACTAATCGTTTTTTATCTGAGTGTTTCTCCTCCCTGCCCCCCCCCCGCCCCGCCCTGACAGCATAGGCAATGAGACATTGAGAAACACTGAATTTGTACATGACTAAAACACTTCATGTTCATTTTAGGTAAAAACCTAAAAAAATGGGCAGATAGATGAAAAACAAAGTCGAGCATCACCCTGCATCTCTTCCGTGTAAGGTAGTGTGGCTTGCTCCCCAGGAGAAAGAGGGTGACGTTGGCAGACATTTCCCATGGCCACCACTAGGGGGTGCTACTGAAATGCGGCTGAAGATCTACCACGCACAGGCGCGCCCCTACCACAGAGAATTGATCTGGCCCCAAATGTTGAAAGTGCCGAGACTGAGAAATTGCTGTTAATTTTGGGTACCTAGGTACCTGCTAGTACACACACACATACAGACGAATGGATTGTTTATATATACACTGGATTTGCATGTAACCTGCCTTTTCCCCCCCTTACTACACCAGCGTGCTCCTTAACTATATTAAGGTCCCGGGGACATGGATTCTGACACTTCTGTGTGCATAAGACTCATCTAGAGAGCTGTTAGGATCGCTGCCCTCCCACCCATAAGTTCAGCTTCCAAGGGGCCTGAGTGAGACCGGACCTCGACTCCTCTCCCCGTGAGCTCTCCATTGCAGGGGCCGATGCCCCGGGCACCCAGCCTGTCAGGAAAACCTCGCACTCAAGTGTTGCAGGTTTGATTCCCAGTCAGGGCACGTGCCTGGGTTGCAGGCCATGACCCCCAGCAACCACACATTGATGTTTCTCTCTCTCTCTCCCTCCCTTCCCTCTCTAAAAATAAATAAATAAAATCTTTTAAAAACCCCCTAAACCTCGCACTCACCTGCAGCGACCTGGCCAGAAGGAGCCTGTGCATCTGGCAGTCTGAGCTCATCCATCCCCCACCTGCCGTCAAGCCAGGATCCACCCTGTGTTTTTTGGGTACCAGGAGGGGCAAGGGTGTTGCAGGTGGACACCCAGGGCCACGACCAGCCCCGGGGGCCCCCGGGTGTGCATGAGAAAAGGCACCCTTCCCACAGGACATGTCACACACCCTTGGACTAACCCCTACCAGCACCCCCTCCGAGCCCACGCCTGGCAGCCGCTGGGACTCCTTGTCTCTCCACTGAAAGCGTCAGCCATTAAAGCCAGCCGGAGCAATTCCTGCCGCCTGACCTCACCGCATGACCCTTGCACCCCAGGGCCTGCCTCTAGGGAGGCCCAGCTCCGTGCTGGCCTGGGCAGGTCAGCGTCCCTACCAGTCCCGAGCCTCTGGACAGCACCATTGGGTATCTTTAAAACTCGTTGCCTTTCCTCTCTGTTGTCTTTAAAAGAAAGCCAGCGTGGTAAAAACACCCATCAAACAATCACTTGAGGATATGCACACAGAACAGCCCAACAGCTGACAGAAGATTTCATTTTTCACCCAGTTATAAAATGTTGCACGTGGCTTGCAGAAAACAGCCCGGGTTTCTGCCCTGAAGGTACGAAGCTTTGCTGTGGAAGAGCAGGGCCAGCAGGGGGCGCTGGTGCCCGTCCTTCTGAGTCCTCACCTGAGCTTTCAGGTCAAACGAGGCCCAGTGGTGGTGGACCTGAGGGTAACCCATGGGGGAGGGGTGCCCTGTGTCGGGCTGCATTCCGGCCACGGCTCTGGACCCCTGTAGTGGGAGTCGGAGATGGCCGTCCCCGCTTCCAGGTGAGGGCGGACAGGATTCCGAGCTCCCACAGGAAAGCTGAGATCAGCCAGGATGGTCCCCCCACCTGCCCCCAGGCCTCCCCCTGCTGACTCCCTGTGCGGTGGCATCCTCACCCCCTCTGGAGGCTCTGGAGGAACCTGGTGGCTGCTGGAATCCCCAGCTGGAGGCTGGGGTGGACTTGGTGCCCACCCTAGGGGCAGCTGGCAGGGAGGGCCCTTCCGCAGGGTGTGATGGGGAGTGACTGTGACATTAGCCCCGCTCAGGGCAGGCCCTGGGGGGCCACGGGGTGGGGACAGGAGAAGGACACCTGCCTGCAGGGTTTTCATGCTGCAAAGGGATGGAGATTCTGCTGTGGCGTTTCAGCCACATGAATAACAGACGAAACAGCGCAACACAGGTAATAATGCTAGCTGTCTAAAACATGTAAAGTAAATCAGGTCACCGCTAACATCCCTGTAATGGCTGCCTGTTGCTTTTGGAAGGAAGTGTTCCACCGGGATCTTCATGATCCGGCCTCTGGTGCTTCGTCGTCTCCTCATGCCCATCCCTTCCTATGCCCCCCCTTCCCCAGGCTCCCCCCACGGGCACGGCTGCTGCAGCCATGCGTGCCTCCCTTCACTGTCTTGAGGACGCCGAACTCTTCGGCACCCCAGGACCTTTGCATGTGCTACTTTCTCTCGGGAATGTGATTCTGTGGCCCCTTGAAACAGATCTGTCCCTTTCTCATCCTTTAGGCCATGGGGAGTGGCCCCTGCACAGCGAGGCGAGCCCCTGTCATCTGTATAAACGTGCTCATTGTTATGCTTCCCCGTGGCCCCCATTGCCAGAGTTTGTTTGTCTGTGCTCATCCCTCCCGGAGAGCACTCTCTGCCTTGTGAAGGTGGGGACTTTGCCTCTTCCTCTCCCAGGCCCTCACCACACGGGTCGCGTGAACACGGGTCGCTGTCCTCCCAACACCACCAGACTGGTGCAGGGCGTGGGGACACGCCAGGGACACGTGAGCACCATGATAGGGGTGCTTCCTGGGCGGTTTTTAGGACCTGGGCAGGGGCTCTGCCTGCTTCTCCATTCTCCTTTCACCCCCATTCACCTTTAAGGCACGAGGTGGCCCTTTAAGGCTCATCGGTAACCGAGTTCGGAAGAGCATGAATCAGGATGTCCGCCCCTCTGCTCGCCCTGGATCATGACGAGGGGAGCAGTGGGAGCCAGCTCTGCAGAGGCTTGCAGGGGGGCCATGCCCCTCCCCCCGAGGCAGGGAGGAACCAGCCGCCATTGGCTCCTTCCCGCAGTGACAGAAAGTGGAGACCTGTCCACAGAAAGCGCCCACATGGCTCTGGCAGGCGTTTCTGGAACTCCAGTTTCGGGTAATGGGTCTAAGCAGAGCATAACCAACCCACTCCACCTTTGCCGGAGGTGGTTTTAGAGGTGGGCACGGGAATAGTTCTAGACCAGGTGTTGAGAAACTGTGGCCCCTGAGCCAAGAACGGCTTTCACATCTTTAGAACATTGGGGAATAAAAATCACAGCAGAGATATCATACGCTGCAAAGATGAAATATGGCCCATAAAACCTATATTGTTTGCTCTTTGGCTTTTTATAGAAAACGGTTGCTGCTCTGACAGGGGGAGGTAAGGAGGGCCTCTGTCTGCCGGGGAGCCCGGGAGGGTTTTGAACGAGACCAGGTCTGCCTGTCTTCCTGCCAGAACCTGGTGATGGGATGCAGCCGAGCCCGTGGGAGGCGAGCGGTGGCTCCCAAGGGTGCCCTTGCCCTGACGCCTGCAACCTGTGACTCCGTCTGTCGCCTTCCGTGGCAGGAGGACTCTGCAGATGTGATTGAGCCCAGGATCTGGAAGGGGAGAGATTCTCCTGGATTGTCTGGGTGGGTCCCATGTCACCCAAGTGTCCTTGGGGAAGGAAGGCACAGGGGTGGGCAGTGTGACCACAGAGGCAGAGATGGGAGTGGTGCGGCCACAGGCCGGGGAATGCCAGTAGGTGCCAGGAGCCAGTGGAGGCGGGGCTCAGGTTCTCCCCGCATCCCCACTCTCTGCGGATGGCCCTGCAAACACCTTGATTTATGGCAAGTTCAGTAAGACTCATTTTGGACTTGGCACCTCCAGAACAGTAAGGTAAATTTGAGTGGTTTTCAGCCATTGAAACAAACTATACAAACTTTTTTTTTAATAAAGAATCTTTTATATATTTTTAAAGATTTTATTTATTTATTTTTAGAGAGGGAAGGGAGGGAGATAGAGAGAGAGAGAGACAGAGAAACTTCAATGTGCAGTTGCTGGGGGTTATGGCCTGCAACCCAGGCATGTACCCTGGCTGGGAATCGAACCTGGGACACTTTGGTTCCCAGCCCGCGCTCAATCCACTGAGCTACGCCAGCCAGGGCAAACTATACAAACTTCATCTCGGCTCCCTCTGCTGTTCCCCACTCCCACCCCACCGCCCTGCTTCAAGTCACTGCCATCTCCTGATGGGTCGTTGCTCCGACTCATCTGCTGCCCTGCCCCCCCCCAAGCCCCTCCTACCTCTGCTGTGGCTAGAGTGGCATTTGAGAAAGGCGAGTGTGCTCATGTCCCCTTCCCTGCTCTGCCCCGCCAGTGGCTTCTCCTTGCTGATGGGACGGAGGACAGAATCTGACCTCGGCCCCTGGGGTCCTGCGTGGCCCTTCTCATCCACCTCTGCGGCCTCACCCCCCGATCACCCTGTGCTTCCCCTTCCTCTGGGCACCTTGCACCGACCAGCTTCTCCGTGCTGCTCATGCCGTGCTCCTTTCCTCCGGCCCCAGGGCCTTGGCCCCAGCTGCGCCTGCTTCCTTCCGCCCTCCATCTCCCTCTGAACAGGTGTCTCAGGGAAGCCGCACTGGCCTGCAGGGCAGGCCCCCCGTGCCTGTGAGGAGCTCTCACGACACCACCGAGCTCTCCTCCAAGGAGGCTGCTCTTCCTTTCAACCACGCAGATACCTGTGAAGTGGCCTGAGGAGCAGTCGTTCTAATTTTTCTTTCTTTTTTTTTTTTTTTTTTTGCTGCTGTTGTTGATGTGAAATTTTTTTAAATGATTTAAAAATTTTATTTTTAGAGAGGGAATGGAGGGAGAAAGAGAGAGAAACATCCATGTGTGGTTGCTGGGGGTCATGGCCTGCAACCCAGGGATGTACCCTGACTGGGACTCGAACCTGCGATGCTTTGGTTCACAGCCCACACTCAATCCACTGAGCTACGCCAGCCAGGTTAATGTTTCTTTTTTTTTTTTTTTAAGTTGAATTCTTTTTTTTTTTTTTTTTTTTTAGATTTTTATTTATTTATTTTTAGAAAGGGAAGGGAGGGAGAGAGAGAGAGAGAAACATCAATGTGCGGCTGCTGGGGGTCATGGCCTGCAACCCAGGAATGTACCCTGGCTGGGAATCGAACCTGGGACACTTTGGTTCCCAGCCCGCGCTCAATCCACTGAGCTATGCCAGCCAGGTTAATGTTTCTTTTGTTTTTACCACTTAACTGGAAGCCTCAAGAGGGCGAGACAATGTCTGCTTCCTTCCCCAAGTGCGTCCCCACTGCACGCAGGGGAAGAACTCCACCCAAGGTCCTCGCTGAGCGAATGAATGAATAGGTGGGGAGTTAAAGGCCTTCTGAGATAAAAAAGGGGAGCTGAGAAATGGTGTCAGTACCATGGAAAGCTCGGTCAAAACACACGAATTCATTTACTCTTTGGCTGTGTGGGTTAAAAGTGATCCACCCATATTTTGCTGTGTATAATGCCCACCCATGTTTTTGGTCCAAACTTTCAGGGGGAAAAAAATCTTTTAATTTCTGAATTCAACTTTTATTTATTTATATTTAGATACTTGTTTTTTTTTTGTATTATATAGGCATTTTAGCATTTATTTTTGGACATATCATGGTACAAGAAATTTTATATAAGAAATACAAAACAAAAGGTATGAGGTACAAGAAATTTCATGTACCGGTAACAATTGATGATATTTATGCATCATAGAAGGCCACGGACTCTTCATCACTGTCAACTTCAGAAATTATTGCATTAGCCCTGGCTGGTGTAACTAAGTGGATTGAGCTCGGGCTTTGAACCAAAGTGTCGCAGGTTCGATTCCCAGTCAGGGCACATGCATGGGTTGCAGGCCATGGCCCCCAGCAACCACACATTGATGTTTCTCTCTTTCTCCCTCCCTTCCCTCTCTAAAAATAAATAAATAAATAAATGAAATCTTTAAAAAAGTTATTGCTTTTAACACACAAACATAAATAAAAGAATTAAAAGCGCTTCTATAGATACGGAATTAGTACTTATTTTTCCCTCAAAAATGTGGTCAAAAAGGTGCACCTTATACACAGCAAAATGCTTGGTTTTGGAAAGGCTCTGCCCCCTGCGGCCGCCTTCCCCCCGCGCTCCACCCTAACCGAGCTCTGGAGGGACATGGTGGTCTCCGCAGGGGGGCAGAGGTCTGCAGAGTGGCGGGACCGCCCGGGGACACAGACCGTGACCTCCGGGGGTGGGTGCCGCGTCTTCACCCCCAGGATTCCGACCGTGGGCTGGGGCTCGGCCGGCGCAGGAATGCGCCGGGACTAACTACCGCACGCCCTGTCCCCCGCCTTCCTGCGGCGACTCCTTCGCTCGCTGAGAAACCCCTGCTTTCGGTTGGAGACCAAGGCACCCCGTCTCAGGGCATGAATCACGTTTGTTTAAGCCCAGCCCGGGCGTTCTGGGTGCCCTTTTGCCTCGGACTCCAAACGGTTTACAGCCGGCCTGCAGCCAGGCCCGGCTGTGTGATTCACTTCTGGCTCGGGAGACATAGGTCCTCCGGAGGTTTTCCTCCCCGGTGACAGGCGAGACACGCCTGAAGAAAAGTCCCCGTGACGTAGCTCTCCCTCACTGTGCTCCTAGAGGTTGAACTTCGCCATGGTGACCGGGACTGTGACGGCCATCCCGTGACCGTGGGGCTCCAAGGGCACAGAGCCACAACGTGGGTGAAGGCAGAGCATTTGGGTGGACAGAGGGCAGAGTGGGAAGAACCCGGGTCCTCAGTCACATGGCTGAGTGTTTGCGCCCCGCCCCCTTGCCTGCTCCCTCTTAAGATCTTAATTAATTGTTTTCCTTGCAGATGCCACGAGCAGGGGGGTGTTCTGGTCCAGCTGAATGCATTCCTAATCAATACATGTATTTAAAGTTTCTCTTACTCTACCCAGCTGGCGTAGCTCAGTGGCTTGAGCGCGGGCTGTGAACCAAAGTGTCACAGGTTCGATTCCCAGTCAGGGCACATTCCTGGGTTGCAGGCCCTGACCCGTAGCAACTGCACATTAATGTTTCTCTCTCTCTCTTTCTTTCTCCCTCCAGTCCCTCTCTAAAAATAAACAAATAAAATCTTTAAAAAATTTTTCTTTTATTCTGAAGTCATGTCAAACTCAGAGAAGATTCGTATGACAAAGAACTGTGGCTCCTGCCCTGCACCCCAGTTAAGAGCAAGCCCAGGGGACCCCCGGCGTGGGAATGAGAACCATGAGCCACCAGAACCCGACCCACCATCCGGGGCGAAGCTTTCCCAGCCGACCGCAGGCCGCCAGAGAGAACCGACGTCTGCTTGTTTACGCCGTTAAGACCGTGGGGGGGGGCTGTTTGCTACTCAGGATCGCGGTAACCAAGCCGGCGGGCTGACACCGACTTCCTGTTTCCGAAATACAGCGTGCCACTTATTTATAATATCTCTGCATAGTGTCCCTGTTAGCATTTAAACGCTTCCCAGTTTCAACGACAGCTGACATCCGGTATTATTTTGTCCTGGTTTCAGGTGTACAGCATGGTGGTTGGGCAGTGATGCAGTTCGCACGGTGGCCCTCGTGACAACTCAGGTACCCCCCCCCCCCCCCCCGGCACCATTACTGCAGTGTGACAGCATTACTGGCTATGCTCCCTGTGCTGCACTTGACGGCCCTGTGACTGTTTCCTGACCACCCATCTGTCCTTCTTCACCCCTTTGCCTTCTTCACCCGCTCCTCCCACGCCCCCCCTTCAATGTCACCATTTCTGAGATAAGGAGACTCAGGCTCAGAGAGGTTAAGAAACTTGCTCGAGGTCGTCCCAGAGCTAGTGAGCCAGAGAGGAGGGATTCGAACCCAGGACCGTCTGACGTGCAAGCCCGCCCTCCTTCCTCCATCCACCCACCAGTGCTGACTTCTGGCTGAGTGATCTCATCCTGCCCGAAGGGGCTGCCTTTCGCTTCCCGTGTTTCCGTGTCTGGGAGAGGGCGGGGACCCAGGCCCTGACCTTTGGGTCTGGAGAGGCCTCAGCCCTGTGTGTGGGCGGGAGGCAGCTTCCCCGGCCGCAGGGATGGGTGCTGACGGAGCGCCGGCGCTATCTGTCTGGGCTCCGATAAGCCACGCCAAGTGTGTCAGCGGGGCCGTGCCCGGCCAGCCGCGAGCCAGGCCTGCCTCGGGGTGGGCTGGCCTGCCCTCTGTCCATAGCGGCCGGGGTAGGAGCGGCTGCTGACCCTGCTGTGGTCTCTGGACTGAACCACGGGTCTCGGGAAAACAAATCCTGTGAACCCCTATCTTCAGAAGAAAAAGGATCAATGAGTTTAGATAGAAGCATATTTGGATCAGGAAACCGTGGTGTGCTAAGAAGTTCCTAGAAAATCCTCAGAGTGTGATGTTGCAGGAGCTGAACTCGAGTGAGGATCCCTCCCTCCGAGGAAGGGCAGGGTTCTGGCCGGGATCAGATAAGAGCCACAGAGTTTATGGTGAGCGGAGTTGATTAGCCGTCCCGGAGGAGCCGGCAGAGTCCGAGCTGACCGAGGCCGGGCTCAGGGGTTGGCTGGAGGCACTCCTTGGTGTTCAGCTGATTGCTCTGCCCAGCTCTTCCCAGAAGTGCGGAGAAGAGCCTGGGGCAGAAGGGGCAGCCCGCGCTTGCACTAGACCGTCGTCCCCAGCAGACCGGCTGCGGCAGGAGACCCGCCCGGGACAGAGGAGGAGGGGGTGTGAGCCGCAGCTACCTGCTGGCTGTGCGTTGTTGCCTCTGGGTGTGCCTAAGGTCTTACCGATACAGAGAAGACCTGGGATGACAGAGGAAGAGTCCCAGGGTTCTGAGGATCTAGCCTTTCACACACGCAGCCTCACGCCTCTGAGCCTTTGCACATGCTGTTCCACTGTGCAGCTTCCCCCTTGCTGCCCACCCGAGACAGACAGCCGCCCCACCCCAGACAGCCACCCCACCCCGCCGTTCTCACGCCACCACCTGGCTCACACACCTTGCTTATTTTTTGTGCTAGGCAGGGCTTTTTCAGTCCCAGGTGAGGAGGGAAACTCCACTCAGACACATGTTAGCCAAAAGGCAGTTTACTGGCTTTTGTACCTGCAGGGACCAGGCTGTGCCCGGAGCCAGAGGTTCAATACCGCGCTTTTCTCTCCGAATGAGACCCAGTTCCTTGATGGAAGAAGTTCAGCGTCGAGAGGACCCGACGGCCATGCGTGGCAACGAATGGCAACAGCACAGCGTCACAATCGCTGCGAGAGTAGGCAACACCGGGGTCCCCGGGGCACAGGACCTACTTGGTCCAGAGGGTCGGGTGGGCCCCTGGTCTCTGCTTGCCGGCACACCGGCTTCCTCCCCTCCTCGCGTCACTTCCACCCGGAGCGTTAAGTCTTGGAGCCTCTCTCCGCACTTGGCTCCTTCTGCTCCTTGTTACCAAGGCAAACATGGCCTCTTCCTCCTGGGACCGCTCATTCCTCCTGCAGCCTCTCCGGTCCAAAGACGCGTCCACTTTCTGACTCCCCATCCCAGAGCCGGGGCAGAAGCCTCCTTGGAGGGCAGCCCCGGCAGAGAGGGGCACAGGTGCAGCCGGGGGAAGGGCAGAGGCTTGGAGCCCCCCCCCACCGCCTGTAGAGGGCCTACGTGGGTCTCCTCATACCTGCCTGCTAAACCGCTGTGATGAACCCATTTTGCAGGTGAGGAAACAGAGGCCCGAAGATATCATGTAACTCGCCCAAGATCCCTGTTCCTGCCGGCCATGCCGTTCCCTCTCTGTTTTCCCGCTTGTCCACTTCACCGTGATTCTGACCCAAAGAGGGACTTCCCCAGGGAAGCGCTCCTTACAGATCTCCCCCGGGGCCATCCCTCGTGATGCTCTGTGTACCGCTTCTTCCTAGCACGCGGAACCACGGTCAGTATCTCTGGACAGTCCTCAGGTCAAAGTCTGTCTCCGGCGCTAGACGGTGACCTCGACGAGGGAAAGGACAGCACACATATTTTTATGCACTCTCGCGTGTCCCGTGACCAAAACAGCCTTTGGGACACAACCGGTGCTCAGCAACTGTTTGCTGAATGAGAGACTAAGGAACCGAGATCCAAACCCCTGTCTCCAAAAGCCAAGCCGTTTACAGGCCTCGCGAGCTGGTGTTCTCCGGCACGGGCGGGGAAGGTGCTCACCCGGGGTGAGGAATTCCCTCCCACGAGACCCATCAGGGAAATGACAGTGTGTGTGTGTGTGGAGGGGGATGGGTAGTGGCTGGACTCCAGGCTGTCTCTAGACAAGGAGGGGTAGTAACAGCCAAAGAAGCAGGGGCAGTGAGCGAGGGCATGATGACCGGACACTTGCAGGGCCTTGCAGGACTGCCTGAGGCTCAGGGGCCGCGGGGAGCGCCTGAGGGCTCTCTGTGTGTGTGTGTGGGGGGGTGACACGATTGTAGGTGCATTTGACAAGAAGGGTCACTGTGCCTGCCATCGAGTGGAGGGTGGACAGAGGCTCGCAGCCGACTCCCTGGTGCTGGAGTGCACCGCCCCAGGGGAGCGTCGCCGTCGGCCAGGGTGGGGAAGCCCTGGGCCGGGACATCCGTGGCAGAGAGGAGAGGTCCAGCTCCGGGAGATGGGGAGGCAGGTGGCGATGTGACTCTCCGGTTCTGAGTGCAGACATTTGGGCAGACGGCCTTGCCCACTCGGACAACAGAAAGCAGGGTTGGGGGGAGAAGGGGGGATGGGGAGGGGCTGTTGAAGGCTGAGCAGGTAGAGCCTGAGAGCCGCTGGGACCTTCAGGTGTTGCCCGGGGGCAGGCGGGTCTGATTTGGAGGGACAAGAATCCAGCCCCTGCATCTGGGCCCCACAGAAGGTTTCAGACGGAACCTCGGAGCAAGATGGTGCCTCCTCCATCTCCCCCAGCTGCCTTCCGCTGAGCTTAACACCAGCGCGAGACCTGGCGGTTCACAGACACAACTTACCAGCTGGGGAGGCGTGGTGAGATCCTGGAACACCTTCCTGGTGCTTTCCCACCATTAAAAAAAAAAAAAAGATAATTCAGGCTTTGGGCCATCCATTCAAGCCTGTTCCCTCTTCTGTCACGCACCGAGGTGGTACGAGGCCGCCCCTCCCAAGGCCGCGACAGCCCTGCCGGGAGGAGGCTCCCACTGCTGGGGGCTCCCTTCCTCTTCCTCGCGTCTCCCGGGTTCAGGGCAATGATCCCCCAAAGGACAAACGGCTCCAGGGTTGGGGTGGTGGTGGGGAAGCGGACTCTCCCAAGAGGTCAGGTGAAGGCCTGGAATCTTAGACTGTGGAGGGGACTTTGGGAGAGGGTCCCAGGAGCCCTGCCTCCCGTGCAGGTGGGGGGCGGGGGCGGGGCGGTGGAATGGGGCAGGTGGGGCTCCGCTGCATGACTTCCCCCAGCCCTCCCACCACCCGGAGGGGTGGGCATCGTTACCTCTTCTTGTGGGTGAGAAAACCAAGGCCCAGGGTAGTTCGGTTCAGACTCAAGGTCGCACAGCCAGGAAATCAAGTTTGAATTGGGACCCAGGTCTGTGAGAAATCCAGAGTCGCCCCCTTTCCCCTACCTACAAGCGCTCCCGCGGTCCACCCCCCCCCCCCCCCCGCCCCGCCCAGTCTAGAAGCCAGCGCTTCCCCCCGGCTCCCCACCCCTACCCTCCCTCCCTTTCTAGTGCCCAAACGCCGCCAGGGCCAAGGCCGCGCGCACCGGGGCTGGGCCGGACCTCTTTATCTTACTGGGGCGTGTTCTCCCCAGCTCGCCGCACGGATCTGCCACTGGAGCGCCTCTAGGACCTGCGGGTTCGCCCCAGACTCCACCGGGCAGAGCGCGGACAGGGAAAGCGCCCAGGCACCGGTGGGGCGGGTGCGCTGGAGAGCGGGGAGCGTGGAGGCGAGTGGGCGGGAGCGCGGGCCCCCCGGGAGCAGCCCGGGACCCACGCAGCGCTCGCCCGTGCCTGCCGCTCCCGGCCCCCGCCCCCTCGGTGGTGGCTAGCTCTTCGCTTCTCCGGCTCCGAACCCGACACAGTCTCCACGGCTTCCCGGCGCCGCCGCGCGTTGCGGGCTCCCGCTGCTTCCTGTCCCCAGCGCCGGCACTGAAGGGGCGCAACGCGGCCACCAACCCGGAGGCGCTTGAGGCGAGAGGGGTCCCCGCGCGATCTGGGGCCCCGGCGCAGCTCACGGTGAGCGTCCCCCAGGGCTTGAGGACCCCTTAGCCACGGGTACCCTCGCGCTACCCCCGGGTGCCCGATGGGGCCGCCCGGGGGGCACAGGGCTGAAGTTGGGAGCGCACGCAGCTCACCCCCGCTGCGGAGTCCGACATGCTGCTGCCGGGGCGCAACGGCACCGAGTGGTTCGGGCAGCAGCAGCCAGCTCCGGGAGGCGCCCTGGGGGGCTCGGAGGAGGCGGCACCACTGAGACCCGCGCAGGTGGTCACCGCCTGCCTCCTGACCCTGCTCATCATATGGACCCTGCTGGGCAACGTGCTGGTGTGCGCGGCCGTCGTGCGCAGCCGCCACTTGCGCGCCAGGATGACCAACGTTTTCATCGTGTCTCTGGCGGTGTCCGACCTCTTCGTGGCGCTGCTGGTCATGCCCTGGAAGGCTGTCGCTGAGGTGGCCGGCCACTGGCCCTTTGGGGCCTTCTGCGACATCTGGGTGGCCTTCGACATCATGTGCTCCACCGCCTCCATCCTGAACCTGTGCGTCATCAGCGTGGACCGCTACTGGGCCATCTCGAGGCCCTTCCACTACCAGCGCAAAATGACCCAGCGCGTGGCCTTGGTCATGGTCGGCCTGGTCTGGACCCTGTCCGTCCTCATCTCCTTCATCCCAGTCCAGCTCCATTGGCACAGGGACAAGACAGGCTCCTGGGGCGAGGTGGACCCGCCGCCCACCCTGGCCAATGGGACGCCCTGGGAGGAGGCGGGCGAGCCGGAGGTGCAGGCAGAGAACTGCGACTCCAGCCTGAACCGGACGTACGCCATCGCCTCCTCGCTCATCAGCTTCTACATCCCCGTGGCCATCATGATCGCGACCTACACGCGCATCTACCGCATCGCCCGGATGCAGATCCGCAGGATTTCCTCCCTGGAGAGGGCCGCGGAGCATGCGCGGAGCTGCCGCAGCCCCGAGGTCTCTACGCCCGGTGCCAGCCTGCGGGTATCGATCAACGCGGAGACCAAGGTCCTTAAGACCCTGTCCGTGATCATGGGGGTCTTCGTGTGCTGCTGGCTGCCCTTCTTCATCCTGAACTGCCTGGTCCCCTTCTGCAGCGCACACCCGGGGGGCCCCGGGAGGAGGTTCCCCTGCGTCAGCGAGACCACCTTCGACGTCTTCGTCTGGTTCGGCTGGGCCAACTCCTCCCTCAACCCCATCATCTACGCCTTCAACGCCGACTTCCGGAAGGTGTTCGCCCAGCTCCTGGGCTGCGGCCGCCTCTGCTCCCGCACCCAGGTGGAGACGGTGAACCTCAGCATGGAGTTCATCTCCTCCAACCAGGACACTGTCCCCCACGCGGAGAGGGCAGCTGCCCACAGCCACATGATCCCCAGCGCGGTGACCCTGGGGGACAGGGAGGTGGACGAGGCCAAGGGGGGCCCTCTGGATCGCCTGGCCCAGATCTCCCAGGCGCCCCCGGACGGTGACCCTGCAGCCAGGTCTGCCTGGGAGCTGGACAGTGCAGGGGAGATTTCATTAGGCAAAACAATGCCTTTCACCCCCGGTGGATCCCATTAAACGACGGAAGACACGCCCTCCGTGGATCTGCGGAACCGCACAGACCGTAAGGAGCATGCGGAACTCGGCCGTGGCCGGGTGCCACGGCTGGTTAGAGCGCCCTCCCGTGGGCCAGGGTTGCAGGCCCCATTCCGGTCAGGGCGTGCACATGGGAAACATTCATTGTCATGAATGCATCGTATGCGGAGCAACACAGCCATGTTTCTCTCTCTCTCTCTCAAGTCAATTAAAGAAACTGTTAAAAAAAGGAGCATGTGGAGCACACGCACACGCGTGTGCCGTGTTGCTCATCTTCCCCCCCCCCCCCCCCCCCCCCCCCCCGGCGTCGGTCGGAGCCTCTGTGCTCAGAAACCTCCCCCACTTGGTGTGCGGCTGAAGGAATCGGCAGGCGCCGTTGTTGCGAACTCAGTCACACGCACCTCGGCCTGCCAGCTGCGGACCAATGGTCCTTTCAGAGGTACTGTCTGGTTCTTAAAAAGAAAAAGAAGGAAAAGTGGGACTCGGTCTTTACAAACTATACTCTCCCCTCCCCTTTTAAGCGAACGGATGGCTTTTCCAGCCGTGGGTTCCGCATGCGGTGCTGATGGGGCTGGTGGCTCTCCCCTCCCTCGCCCTCCGAGGCCCGAGTGCACGCAGCATCCGCTCTGCGTGCCTCGCCCAGGGCCAAGGCACCCTTCCTGACCCGTTCTGGGTGCAATAAACACAAACTGTGCGTGCGATGGGCTGATGACCTCTGCTTTGGCCAGGCCGGCTTGGAGGCTGGCTGCCGGAGGAGTCACGAAGCGTGATCCTTCCGAAGCTGGGAAGGTGTCCTGGAAACACACATTTATTTTCCTTAGAGACAGCTAGGCCCTTACGGTGCCCTCGGGGCCGAGGGACCTCGGAGAGCTTTCGATGTCTCAGAATGTTTTTTTATGAGACGTGTACATCCTGAGTCTCTGCTGAAAGCAGCTTCAGGGCCGTGGCGTCAACTGTGGACGCGGCAAGGCTGGGCTTCTAATGCTTTTTTTTTTTTCCTGGTTTGGCAGCTTCTTTTTAAAATGATACAGCGCAGAACCACTCTTTGATTCCCATGCAGTTTCTGTCAGTTCCGTGAGAAGACGGCATGGAATGATAACCAGACCTTTCTCAGCCTCGTCTGCCGTGTTGTTGAGTTACGTGGCTTTTGATTAACCACGCTTCCTGAAGGACTTTGACGTGTGTGTGCCGATAAGCTTTAGGCAACAAAACCTGTTTTTTATATGGGAGCTTTTATTTGTAGACAATAAGAAATGAGGGGACGCATTGTAACGAAAAAGGAGGAGGTAGAGGTGACATGTGGGTGAACTGAGAACTGGAAGATGGGTTGAGTGAGGTGCTCCCCTGAATGCACTTCCTTCCGGAGCCCTGCCCGCTGAGCGCGGCTCGCGCCCATGAGACCTAAATGCGAGCGTTGTTAATGGAAGTGCACGAAATGTTGACCGTGGAATTTCTTGCAGGCAGCGCGTACTTTGGAGCAGGCTCATCAAGGGCAGCTCGCTCCATCTGGCTCTCTTTCAGGATAACTTTATTGCCTGGCTCCTGAGCAGCTGTGTCCTATTCACTGGGAAATGCGCGGTGCCCGGCCCCTAATGCCTAATAAGTATTTGCTGAATGAACAGCTGACTATTTCTGGAATGGGGAGGGGGAAAGCAAACCCCATTTGGTACCTTGGTTTCCGTAAATGACTCGGTCAGACTGACGTGGGAGTCTGAGGTCTGTGTTCAGCGTTTGGCCTCTTGCGAACCGATGGCTGAGTGCACCATTAGGGAAGCACGCGGCCAGCGCCCAGCGCCCTGCTCCACGTTTCAGGAGACGGCTGTGTGACCTTGAATGACTCGGCCAGTCTCTTTGGGCCTCAGGTTCTGCCTGCGTCTGCAAACTGAAAGACCCTGTGCATTTCCCCCATTGTGCTCCCCTCTGCAGCTGCTAAGGGTGGGCCTGGGGCGGCACAAGGGGCACGGTGTCTGTTTTCTCCACGGGCCTTCTCGGAGCTTTCCCTGTGCGTCATGAAACCACAAGCGGGAGGCAATTCTGCATTGTTTCCCCGATGTCTTTGACCTTGCGAACCCTTGTTAAAGGTGGACTTCCTTCTTCCTGGCTCCCAGGAGGCCGCAATGTCAGGGAACACAGCCCAAGAAATCCCCGTCGATCAGGAAGTCTCTGAAATGCAGCCGTTCCAGAGAGGCTGTGAGAAGTAAAGTCTTTTGTGGGAATGTTCCAGACCCCAGTTCAGATAATCTCTGTGCCAGGAACGATGGGTCAGGGGAGGACTTGGGAGACCCCTTCTGCAAAGTATCATTCTTTACGGTTATTTACAGCTACTACGTGCTGGGCGTTCGTCACACACTCTGGTGTGTTGGAACTTCCCTTTTAGTGGGGGGACAAGCAGAGGCACCCCGCTCTGCTACGGAGTCTGGGGTGTCCCGTCAGGCGGTAATAGCCGAGAGCCGCTGGCCCAGGAATAAACCCCGGGGTTACAGCTAGGTGAGTGTAGTGATGAAGCTGCTATTTATTTAGGGTGGTCCAGGAGGGCCTCTCAGAAGAGGTGTGATGAAGAGAGACCCAGAGGAAGAAGCAGGGGTTGGAGCAAAGCTTGTGTCCAGGCAGAGGGAATGGCGTGTGCCAAGGCCTGGGGTGGGACCGGGTTTGGCATGCCCAGGGGAAGAGAAAGGCAGCCTGTGTGGCCAGAGGGCTGTGCGAGGTCGGTGCTGAAACAGCAGGCTCTCTGCAGACCCCTCCTGTGCTGGGTGGCCCTCCCGTGCCGGGTGCCCCTCCTGTCCTGGGTGGCCCTCCCGTGCCGGGTGCCCCTCCTGTGCTGGGTGCTGCTTCTGTGCCACGTGGCTTATGCTCGCAGCCCCGGGTGCAGGCATTCTGATCACCCCATCCCACAGGTGAGGAAACGGAGGCAGCAGGAGGCTCAGTCACCAACCTGGGGTCACAGAGCTCATGAGGGGCTGAGCTGGACTTGAACCTGGGCAGCCTGGCCATGGAGTCTTTAAGCTGCCCAGCGGTGGTGAGAGGGGGGCTGCCCTGGCACCCCCAGGCAGCAAGTGCAGAGTGCCTGGGCCAGAATGTTCCTCGTTCACGGGTTAGCTAGCTGGTTACTGTGGTGTTCCTCTGTCCGCAGGGGAGCCCGCCTTCTCTGTGCACCTGCACCGAGCGCCCCTTTGTGGGGAGCACAGGCAGCAGAGGGCCGTGGGTAAGAGCCCGGGGCCTGAGCGCCCTTCCGTGGTGGCTAAACGCTGTCCTGATTCTTGTTGGGTCCTCACGTGTCAACCTCAGGTGCCATTATTTTTCCATTTTGCAGATGAGGACAGGGGGGTTCTGGGAGGGTAAGTAGCTTGCCCAGTGTCCCAGCACTAGGAGGTGGTGGAAGCAGGGGTTACACCTAGGCCGGTGGTTCTCAGGTGGGGTGATTTGGGCCCCCCGGGGACATTTGGCCATTTTGGGTTGTCACAGCCGAGTGTGGGACGCTCCTGCCATCTAGTGAGTAGTGGCCGGGGGTGCTGCCAGACGTCCCGCTGTGCCCTGAGAGGGCTTGAGCCAGGTGGACGGAGTCCAGGCCCCCGCTGCCTGTCCACAAAGCCGCACTGCCCGGGCTTGGAGACTCCACAGCCCCGCAAGTGAACACCACGATGAGATCCTGCCTCGCGCCTGTCGGGATGGCGCCCTCAGTAAGCCAACAAGCAAGTGCTGGCGAGGACGCGGAGAAAGGGGACCCTGGTGCACGGTTGGTGGGAACGCAGGCGGGTGCAGCCAGCGTGGAAAGCAGTATGGAGTTAACCTCAAGACATTAAACATGAAACTGCCTTTTCAGGCAGTGATTCCACTTCTGGAAATACATCCAAAGAAACCCAAAACGCTAATTCGAAAGAATGCATGCGCCCCTTTGTTCATTGCAGCATTATTTCCAAAGCCAAGATTTGGGAGCAGCCCAAGTGTCCTTCGGCAGACGAGTGGATACAAAATCTGTGGTGTGTTTGCACAAGGGACTAGGACTCAGCCGTAAAAAAGAAGGAAATCTTCCCCTTTGTGGCAGCATGGACGGACATGCAGAGCGTTATGCTAAGTGAAAAAAGCCGGTCAGAGAAAGACAGGTACCGTGTGATTTCACTCGTATGTGGGACCTAAAGAACAGAATGAACTAACAAGCAAACTAGAGACAGACCCACTGACAGAGAGCAGGCTGGCCACTGTTGAGGAGGGTGGTGGTGTGGAGGGGTTGAGCAAAAAAGAAAACGGAGAAAGAATTCACGGACACAGACGACAGTGTGGTATTTGCTTCGGGGGGGGGGGGGTAGGTGGAGGGGGAGGGGGAGGAGACATAAAGGTGATGGGCGGAGACTTGACCTGAGTGGGCGGGCACACAGCGCAGTGTGCAGAGGGCGTGCTGTCGGATCGAGCACCTGAAACCTGCGTGATTCTGTGCACTACTAAAACCCAAACTCCACAGCCCCAAGCTCAAGTGTGAGCCCTCCCTGCCCCCTAGTTTTAGCGGAACGTGGGCACCTCTCTGGCTTCAGTTCCTTCCGCTGAGAAGTACACACGCCAGCCCCACAGGTTTGGGCGAAGAGTCAAAGTGAATATAACCCTGAGGTTAATTTTGTGTGGGTCTCTTTTATTCTTTTTCCTTTCTTTTTTTTTTTCCTTTTAAAAGATCTCTCTGGTCTGACACGTTTGAAGAAGGCTCCGGGGTTCCTGAGCTTGGGTAGAGCTACCTTGTCCTGGAAGCTGATGGCTGTGACAGCCGAGACGCGTCTCACCTCCTCTGTCCCCTCTGCTGTCCCCTCCGCCTTGAGCAGTGGTGTCTGGCACGGAGTAGGTGCTCACTAAACGTCAGTCTCTTCACCTTGACATGCCACACACACACACACACACACACACACACACTCACACACACAAACACCTTTTAGGTGCTGCAATTGAGTGAGCGTGTGCCAGGGTGGCATTGCCCATTGGCCTGGTGCAGCGGGGCAGTCCTCACATTTGGGGTGACCAAGGCCTGCAGGGCTGAAAGCCACACAGGATGTGTGATCATCACGGAGCACACGCCAACGCTCCGTTATACCCAGCAAAGCGTGTGTGATCATCACGGAGCACACGCCAACGCTCCGTTATACCCAGCAAAGCGTGTCCCCGGTCTTCCCTGGAGCTCTCAGCGCCCACGAGGACCTGCCAGGCTGTCGGGTAAAGAGAAGAGACCGTTGACCATGAGCGGGATCCAGAGGCTCAGCCAAGTCCCTGAGCCAGAGAGAGTCACCCTGAATTTGGAGGTGGCCTTCACGCCTGTGTCCTCTCTGCCACACCGGGCCCAGGAGAGACGGGACAACCGGTGAGCAGGGAAGTGCTTCCTCAAACCCGAGTCCCACTCCCCTCGTCTGTGCCTGGCTCTGGGTGATGGCAGGGACGACCTGTCCCCACCTGCGGAAGGCCCACAGCCTGGTTGGGGAGGCATGGAGTGGCGGTGAAAAAATGACCCTTTGTCTCCGGGGAACAGCAAGAACCCCTCAGCTGCGTCCACCTCTCAGAGGTCTCCCACACAGTCCCACCAGCACGGTGGCGTCAGGGCAGGTGCACTTCTTACACAGTGGCTCAGAGCACACGGGTGTGAGCCCCGAGACAGGGAGGCCCAGGGGGGCGCGGAGCTTCCTCTGCGACCTGGCCTCCACGAACCACAGGGACTCGGGGACTCCTGAGTCCACCAGGGAGAGCGGACCTTGCCTTCTGGGTGGGAAGGGTGTCAAGGAGTCTGCAGGAGAGATGTTTTACAGTTTTTGTGTATTAAAAAATTATTTTGACGTAATTTCAGGCTTAGAGAAAACTTGCCAAATATGACAAAAGAATTCCCAAATACCCTTGATTCAGGTCTCCCAACCATTACCGTTTTACTGAGTTATTTATTCTCTCTCCATTTAAGACACGAGGCCCACTCACCTCTGAATACCTCACACTTCAGAGCCCTTTTTCCCATAGGCAAGGGATTTCTTATCTAACCCACATGCCTCATTCAGATCTAACCCGCACGCCTGGTCACCAGGGCCACAGGAAGGGATTTGCCAGGAGGAATGCTCAAGAATGCACACGCCCCTCCCTCTACCCCCGCCTTTTATCTCCTTCCACAACTCCGGGCCAAGTTCATGATCTCTGTCCCCGAAGGGCCTCAGGGGCAAGGAGAGAGAGCGCCCTGGGCAGGGGAGCCCTGATAATGCACTCGCCGGGTACACGCTGCACACACCGGCTTAGTGCCGTTTCGTGTTCACACGCGAATCCAGGGGCAGGCGGGCTGGGCAGCGCTGCTGTGCAGATGACAAGGCGGAGACTCGCCCAAGGTCGCACAGCGAGTGTGGCAGATTGGAGATGCGGACCCAGCCAGGACCCCGGAGCCCGCCGTCCCCCTCCCCACCTGCCACCTGCCTGGGGTGGCTATGTGACTCGGGCTTCTGTGGGGGAGGGGCGAATCCCCCTTCTCCTCCTGGTCCTTATGGCTGGTAGAGTCATCAAAATAACGTAAAGCAGATGCACTGGAGAAAAATCAGATCTGCTGCATGTGCCCCGGGAATTCACACAGACTTGAAGAATCACAGAGACAGCGTACCTTGCAAAGGTAAGAGGAGGTCCCTGCGTCACTCTGGACCAAGAAGGAAGTGAGACGATTCAGTTACAGGGAAACGAGAAGAGTTAATGTTTAATAAACAAATGTTTGCAGGGCCGTTTGGAGAAAGTGGGTCAGGAGAGGACTTTGCCCGAAGAGGCCCCTCCCATCGGCCACACCTGGTGCGGGTGAGACCGCTCTGAGGTGCTAGCTCCTTCCGGCGGGGCGCCCGGCCTGCTCACATGCCTGTGGGCAGCGAGAGGGGCGGTCAGACGTCCTTCCCCAGACTTCCGCCCTGTGAAAACAGCCGCCCTCAAAGAGTCAGTATTCCAAAGGGGCACGTTTTGGGGCGGCACACTCTGCTCCCCTTCACTCCCTTAGGCCCAAGTCCTGGGGGTGCAGGGGGACCCTCAAATATTCCTTCCAGGCACGACCATCCCATCTATTCTGAGGCAGCCCTGGGCGCTCACCCTGTGAGGTTAGGAGAGCCTCTCTCTGACTTGAACACTGTCACCGGTAGCTGTCCCTGGACCACTGCCCTGCCCCACAGCTATGAGAGGCCCGTGGTCCTCGTGAGCAGGGGGTCCCCACTCATCGGAGGCACGGAGTGGAAAGTCGACCAGATGGCCCAATGGGACAAGGGTTACCTTCGGTCTCTCGGGGTGCCCCACTGGCGTCCGGCTTGCCGGCCCAGTGGTCCCCTGCACAGTGGCATGCCTTACCTTGCCACCAGTGTCGGACGGTGTCCCTGCGGTTCCGGAACCCTGACCCCCACAGGCCTGTGGGTTTGGGTGTCCGTGGTCCGGGAGGAGCGGACGCAGTGAGGAGGAGGTCGGTCTGGGGGGCGGTGGGAGCTGCCTCCTGTGGTGGGCTCGCATGCCAGTCTGAGGGGTCAGAGACGGAGGGCCCAGAGGCCTGTCCAGCAGGAACCGGTTCAGCAGTCAGAACCCTCCTGCAGGCAGACCAATGGGATAGGATGTGCAGAGGGCGAGAAAGAAGAATAAGGGTTATGGAGATGGGAGACTGTCTGCTGGCTGAATTTATTCTGTGGTGCAGCGAGTGGTGGGTGGGGGCTACTGGGTGTTAGGACTGAGAACACAAAAAGAATTGGTGGTCCAAGGCGGGGCGGCCACCAGTGCTCGCCCTGGTCCCTGGGGCAGGCTGAGGAAGGGGCCCCGGAGACAGTCACGTCCCAATTCCCAGGACTGTGAGTGCGCCTTACAGGGCAAAAGGGTGAGCGTTACCTTGTAGGTCAAAACACGTGATGAAGCCCCGGCTGGCGTGTCTCAGTGGATTGAGCGTGGGCTGCGAACCAAAGCATCACAGGTTCGATTCCCAGTCAGGGCACGTGCCTGGGTTGCAGGCCATGGCCCCCAGCAACTGCACATTGATGTTTCTCTCTCTCTCTCTTTCTCCCTCCCTTCCCTCTCTAAAAATAAATAAATAAATCTTTTAAATAAAGTAAAGAAGTTTTTAAAAAATGTGTGACAAAGATAAGGATCTTGAGGGGGCGAGGCTGTCCTGGGCTGTCCCGCAGGCCAGGCCACCACAGGGGCCGAGCCGGTGTCTGCTGGCTGGCTCCCGGCTCTGCACGCTGCTTGCCCCTGTGCTGCAGGCTGAGGGGGCGGCCTGGACGGCTGGCTTGGCCGCGGGGTCCTTCCCCACCCCTGCAGACCGACTGATCCCCCGGCCTTCTCTGCCAGGGCAGCACAGACTCTCACGGGATGAACTGAGCGATGACAACGGTGTTGTGGTCCCGGGGAAAAGTCACAACCTGCCCCGGAGAACAGCGTCGCCCCAGCTGCTCCGTTCACTTCTCCGGAGAGACCGGTGCGCACCCTTCCTGGGTGAGACGCTCCGTGCCCTGACACCCGGTCGGTCGGGAGAGTCCATGCTCCTCTCGGCTTCCACCTGCCCTGGGTGCCTCCCCCTTCATGCCCCCCTCCCACCGCCTCCGGTGGCGCCCAAGTATTTTTAGCCGGAGGAAACAGCCACTTAAACATCTATCCACGCCAGCTTCCCTTTCCACCCCTTTCCAGCCCTGTAGACGCATGCTCGCACTGCAGCGCCCGCTCGGCCTTCCCTCCCGTTGGCCTTGCGAGCCCGCAGGCACCGTGGACACGCTCCCCTGGGGACCGGCACGCGGCTCTTCCCAGAGCCCTCGCCCGTCTCCCACGGGTCCACAGGAGACAGGGCAAAACGCTCACACACACCTTAGGGGTGGCAGGCAGGAGCGGAGCAGGGCTGGACAGAGCGTGTGGGATGCGAGAAGGAAGGGCTGGGTCCCCCCGGGCGGCTGAGTGCGCAGGAGGAGGAGCCGATGAGGTTTATTCTGGTCCCCACCTTCTCTCTGGCCCTTGGGGGGGACTTTCCCCAGGGTGGGTCTGCGCACCCAGACACCAGCCTCTGTCTCCCAGGGCCGCAGCACAGAGGGGAGCCCCTGGAGCCCCCTTGGGTGCCTCAGGAAGCAGTGGGCGCGGGAGGCCCTCGTCTTTCCTCTTCTGAGGAGTGACCTCGACGTTTGTTGGGTCCCGTCTGCTGGCTTCAGGTTGGCCCGGATTCCCAGACAGATCAGAGGTGGCAGCTTCCCGATCAGTCTCAGGGTTTGCACGGCCACGGGCAGTCGCGGTCACGGCCACGGGTTCCCCCCCCCCCCCCCTGCAATCAGGGCCTGCCGAGGAGCCTGATTTTCTCCGTGGGTTATTTATAACCCAATCAAAGTGGGACTCATTATGCGAAGAGCGCTGTTCCCCTCCCGCCCCCCCCCCCCCCGGGCGTGTCAGGTGAGGCTCCGGCCACGGCAATCAGACTTAATGAGCGGACCCGAGAACCGCAAAGTGCAAGGGCGAAGGAATCTGGTTGCTCTTCTCCTGGGAGACGAGAAACCCCAGAGGCAAAGGGGGGGCTTCGAGATTTCCTAGTCTGACTCTCTCGTGTCACAGACGGAAAACTGGGGGGAGCACGAGGTGCAGTGAGCGGCTGCAGTCGGGTAGTCATGGAAGGGGCCGTGGCTTGGGAGCCTGAGCCTCCGGCTGCAGTGCAGGCTTTGTCACTGCCGACTCCTGTGATCTGGGGCTAGTGACCTGGGGTTCGGGGCCCTGAACCGTCCCTTCTGGAAAGCGGGGGGACGAGGGCCGACGCTGTGATGCTTAGAGGTGACGTGTGCAAGCAGCTGGCCTATCTGTGGCAGATGCTGCAGAAACGCTGCAGCAAGAGCTGGCGCCGGAATCGCCACCCTCTTCTCACCGCCCACGGCGCCCCGGCAGGCTCACAGCTGCGCGGGAGAGCAGGCTTCCACGTTCCCCGGCTCCCCGGGTGACGCACTTTGACTTTTCACGATGCGGAAGAGGCAGGATCACGTGGGAGTTCTGGTTCCTCTGGGCGGCCAGAAAATGCCAGCGGGAGGGAGGCACGGAGGAGTTGAGGGAGAGAGATCGCTGACCCCCAGTCTCCGTGACACCCCCTCTGCGATGTGTTCTGGTTTTAGGTAGAGTGCTCGGCAAACGCAGCTTCCGTGGCCCCTCCTCGCTGCCCCCCAGGTGTGAATTGTGTCTCCTCGACCTCGTATGTGGAAGTCCTAACCCCCGAGTGCCCCAGAATGCGAGATAGGGTCTTCACAGAGGAGCCAGCGTTAAAATAAGGTCACTAGAGTGGCTCCCAATATAACATGACTGGTGTCCTTACGAGGAAAAGGGGACATTTGGAGACAGACACGAACAGACACGAATGGAAATGCAGGGAGACCATGGCCGTCCACAGCCAAGCAGGGAGGCCTCCGGAGGAAGCAACCCTGCCAACACCTTGACCTTGGGCTTCCAGCCTCCGGAACTGTAAGACAACACATTCCGTTGTCTATGCCTGGCAGCCTATTGTCTCAGCAGCCCCAGCAGACTCCCACAATCAGTACGCTGCCTCGTGGTCCTGCGTCAGTCAGTGTCACACACACACGGAGGCTCGGGAGGCGCTTGCCCGCGGGGCTTTGCCTGTTGCCGCTGGGGGAGACCTGAATAAGACAGTGGCCCCGTCGCCCGCTGTTGCTCCAGCTGACAGCCAGCCGACCACCCGCGTGGGACGAGGCCACCCCAGACCAACCATCTCTTGGCCGATCCACCGCCTGACCACACAGGTGCACAGCAAACCCAGCCCAGATCAGCCCGGTAGAACCTTCCCCCGAGAGGCAGACTCACGAGCTAAGTAAGTAAGACTTCGGTGTGGTTTCTTGTACCGACGGCTGGTCAAGCTGCAACCTACAGAAAAAGCCAGCTCGGGGAGTGTACGGAGCTCGTCACCACCGTGGGTGCAACCCCACCGGAGACCCTGGGGGGCGCTGCGCAGACTTTCCGTCAACGCTGGGGCTGCGAGGGGCCGCGCTGCTCCCCCGCCGGTGTTGGGAGTTGCTCCCGTGGGCATGAGCGCTCCGGAACCTCTGGGCTGTGGGTCCGAGCCAGCTCCCAGGGCTCCAGATGAGGCCGAGGGAGCAGAGCGGAGAGACCAGACAGTGCGCCGGGGACTGTCCATCCGCCGGGAGCTGTCCGTCCGCGGTGGCGGGCGTCTACGGTGGCCCGGAGGGGGTGCGGGGAGCACTGGGGGCGTCCACAGCCAATGGGTCGTCGCGGTCACCGCACCGGGCAGCCCAGGCAGGGAGACGCCTCAGGAGGACGGGTCAGAGAGTGACGCGTGCCGGCCGTGTGCGTCCTCATGGTTCCTCCCCCTCCAACTCGGGACCCTCTGCAGCGCGGGCTCTGCAAGCGGAGGAGGAGCAAGCAGGGACCGCAGCAGCGGGATTGGGGCGCTGCGCCCGGGCCGCAGAGCTGGGGAGTTCTTCTCTGTCCCCCTGGGGCTGCTCGCTGACGGGGCGCCCCCTTTGCGGAGCGTGGCCCCGCACCTGCTTCTGGAAGGTCGGGCTGACATTCTCAGTGCGAGGCAGGTGCCGATCAGCCAGGCTTGTTGAGCCTGGGAGAAAGTCTCTTAAGTGGCCATTCCAGTGCACGAGCAGGGGGACGTGTGTCCACATGTGATTAGGGACAGAGGGCCCACGGATTCAAGGTTTGGGGAGACACATTTCCTGCACGGGCTGTTTTAAAAAAACTAGAATTCAAAATAAGGAGAAACGAGTTTCAGAGAAGCGGAGGCCCGTGGCGCCGACAGAGTGAGGAAAAGGCACTGCTGGGCACGCGGGCCGACCCTGGTGGCCTTCCCAGGTGCTCGGGGACAAGCCGGGGCCAGGCTTTGGAGAGGAGGGCTCTGTGGGAGGCCCGCATGTGGAGGGTGGGACAGAGCCCTGCCCCCCTGGGACAGTCACAGTGTCATCAGCATATCCATCTCCCCCAGGGGATGGGCGGGAGGGAGAGCTCTGTGATCTGGCCTAAGTCAGTTGGCCCAAAGGTGCTTGGTCACAAGACTTCACACCTGGCAGAGCCCAGGGAATGTCCCCAGGGAGATCGTGGACCGCAGGAGTTCGCGACACACTCATTTCTGTGACATGGACCTGGTCTCGGGAGTCAGAGGTTCTGGATCCTGGCCCCGGTGTGGCCCTATCCTGCTGTTTGATCTGGGTGAGGGGCCACGTGGCCTCTGTATGTTTCCATCCACCCGAGTCTTCCTGTTTCCTTATCCGAGAAGTGGGGGTTAATGGCCGTGGTGTTGTCTGAGGATTAAATATGAGCGCCACGAGTGTTGTGGCCCAGATACAAAGGCTGGGATTCGTAACTCAGACTCGTTTTCTAGCTTGCATACACGGTACAAACAGGCAAAGTATCCCTGTGTGTCCCTCGAGGTTTCCCGGAGGGACAGGTGCGTGGGCGGGGAGTCCTGGGCCTCCCGTCCTGCTGGCCCCGGTCCCTCCCCGGGCTCCGCTGTCCCTTCGCTGACTCAGGGGGCAGTGGTGCTGGGCTCGGGGGCTGGGGTTGCGCCTGGTTAGTGGGGGTAGGAGGGAATGGGGCTGGCCGTGGGCGGCTGGATGCCTTTTCCACGCAAACAGAAACCCCTGCTGACCAGTGCGGGGCGGGGGGACAGTCTGGGGAGGCGGGCTTGGGTCTCTTGTCCACACCCTGGCAGAGAGGAGGGGGCGGAGTCGTTGGGTAGAGGAGGAAGAATCGGGGAAAGGCTGGGGAGGGGAACGGGCAGCCCAGCACAGTCCAAACAGCCCTTGTGCCTGACCCACGGGGCTCACCATGGCCCGCCCTCTGCCAGCCTCTCTGAGGATAAAGCATTCCACCTCAGTGTGGATAAACAGATGCAGGATAGAATCCCGATTCCTTGCTGGTGGCGTGGGGAAGCTGACACCATGCAACACTGTGGAGCGGTTGCGAGGACTGGAAAGGACTCGTCCTTGACACCAGCATGGCTCCGTACATGTCAGGCATTCTGTTGGTATCGCTGGTTGTAACTAGTCCCGACCCAGGCAAGCCTGTCCTCTCAACCAAGTCCTTTGTCCCTGTCGGGCGTTACTGACCCATGATTCGTCTTTCCAGAGCTGAGACCCTAGAGGCAATCTTGTCCACCAGTCCACCAGTTTTGTAGGGGGACATTTGAGACCTTTGGGTGACAGTTTGTGTCTATTCTGACATTATTGTTCTCCGGCCGCCCGATCTAAACCTGCATTGCGTCCACCAGCCCTGGGCTCGGGGTGTGACCTATTGATTTATTTGGCCATCACTCTCCCTCTCCCTCCACTTGAATGTCAGCTTCACGACGGCTGGAAACTCCTCTTTACCATCACATCCGCAGCACCCGGAACACTGCTGGGCACCCAGTAGGGCCACAGTCAGTGTCCGGTGAAGAAATGGGTTGTAATGAATGGTGAGTGAGGAGCCCTTTTCTGGGTAATAGTTGCAGTGTGGGGGCCTTGGGCAAGTCGCTTTGCTGAGCCTTAGTTTCTTCTGAGGTCAGGTGGGGGTGATGGCACCTAGGGGCGCGGCAGGGGCCCAGGCACCTCCAGGGAGGCCTCAGGAGACACCTCGCAGGATGCGAGTTTTGCCAGCCCGCCGTGATTTGGCTTTTAGCATTAGAGAGGAAATCTTAGTAGCTGAGAATTAGCTGGACGGGGGGGACGGCTCACTCCTACTGCTCTCAGAAGAGACACATACAAGCTAGATGTGGTAATTTACTGATTTGTGCTATGAAACATAGAATTACTAAAAAAAAAAAGAAAAATCAGCATTTGAATTGGTTTGACCCGTTTTCTGGAGGCCAAAGGACGATGAGCATGCTGCCAGGACGTTGCGGGGAGGGGAGAGAGGGCGGGAGTCCACCGGTGGGAATACTGGTCATTTCTGGCATCTGGCTTTTCAAAAAAATTATACATATATATATATTTTTAAAGAGTTTATTTATTTATTTTTAGAGAGGGAAGGGAAGGAGAAAGAGAGAGAGAGAATCATCAGTGTGCAGTTGCTGGGGGCCGTGGCCTGCAACCCAGGCATGTGCCCTGACTGGGAATCGAACCTGCAACACTTTGGTTAGCAGCCTGCACCTCAATCCACTGAGCTACGCCAGCCAGGGCTGGCATTTGGCTTTGAGAGCCACACACTCCTTTCCCAGACTGGGAGCTACTGGACAGGCTGAGGCTGTGGGCCAGGCGGGGCGTCTTTGTCCTGGAGGGGCCCTTAGGGACTTGGAGCTGATCATCATCCCTAACGATGGACAGAGCCGGCCCCGGACTCTGCCGCCTGTAGTTTTCCGTCCTAAACACACTCTTGCATCCTCTTCCGGTTCCCCAGGGGCCCCCGGCTCCAGAGGGCTCTCGGAGCGTTGTCCGTCTGACGCCCTGTCCCCTGCCCACCGCTCATGGAGCTGTCCTCTCTGGCCGCTGTGACGGACCCGGGGAGGCCCGTGTGGGCTGAGCCGGGAATGGGGGTCTTTGTGAAGTTGGTGCCTGGACATTGCGGGCAGTAGGTTGTCGGCGAAGCTGGCCACAACAACCCCTCCCGTCCCACGTGCCCCTTTGCCGCGTGACTTTGGATGCAACCCCTCGAGAGGCAGTGGGCTCTCTTCCCTCTCGTCTCGAGTCTGGGCTGCTCCCGGGGCTTGGTTGGGTCAGGAGAAGGCTGCTGCGAGAGTTCCGGGCCTCGGCCCCACTGGCAGGGTCTGCAGGTTCTGTCCTCACTCCCCCCGAGCCCTGCTGCTCTGCGAGCAAGCCCGCTGGACACCCCCCCCCCCCCGAGATGGAGCCACTTCACGTGGGGAGGGACCGTGAGGATGAGGGGGCCCACCCGTCCAGCTGCGCTAGCCACGCCAGCGAAGCCCCTGGCATGTGGATGAGGCCATCCGAGGGCAGCCGGCCTGCAGGGGATACCGCCTGACCACAGATGCCTGGTGGCACCCAGAGTCCTCCACGTGGGTCCACGCAGCCGCCCAGTCTGCTCACCTGGAGAACTGTGAGCAGAAGAATGGCCGTTCTTCTAAGCCACTAAATTCTGGGATGTTTTGTTCCACAGTGACAGATAACTGACACATTGGGAGACTTTTTCTGCAGCGGGGGGCCAACTGAAAACACGCCAGGCCACTGCTACTGGAGGCTGCCGTGTGGAGAAACTCAAACAGAGGAAGCCAGGCAGAGGACAGCAGGACCAAGGGGTGGACGAGAGAGAGAGAGAGAGAGAGAGAGAGAGAGAGGTGGAAACATGAGTGACGTTTGAGCTCCTGAATCCAGCCAAGATGAGGCTGGCTTCCTTGCTAGACTTCCTAGCTGAACAAGTAAGAAACTTCCTTTCATGTTTTTTTAAGCTAGTGTGGGTTAGGCTTTTGTTACCTGCAACAGAAAGCATCCTAATGGATGCACACTCGTTTGCTGGCTGTGCTCTCTGTCATGAGGTTCCAGCCCAACTGGACTGGCCCGGGGTGTCTGTTATCTTTAACCTTAGTTCCTCCATCTGTCAAAAACCCCTGGTTTCTGAACATTGTCTTATTGACAACTAATGTATTCATTTAGCAGCTCTCTATTTGGTACTCACTATGGGCAAGAAACCGGGGAGGTGCTGGGGACGTAGCAGGCACAGGGACCATCCAGTGTCCCCGCCCTCCAACCCAGGCTGTTTAGTGAGGACTACGTCGAATTTGAAGAAGAAAAAGAAACGGACAGGATGAGCATGCGCACACCTACCCTACCTACCATCTTGTTGTGAGAAGCAAAGGGGATCGTACGTGTGAAAACACCTAACAAATTTCCAGCAGAAAAATATTCATTTTCACTCACGGGCTAAGACTGTAAGCCCCTGTCTGAAGTGTCTGCTGCCATCACTGAAAATACCTTCTTCCTTTCTGCTTCCAGATCTCACACGGACGGCCACGGTCCCCACTGGCCACATGGGGAGCAGCGGGAGGGGAGCCCGCTCTGGATGCGAGAGGCACACAGTCAGGGGGCCGTGTCTCCGTCCTCACCGCCCACCCTCCCTGGGGGGGACCTGAGTTCCTTTCTCCTCTGCCTCTCTTACCGCCAGGCTCTGGCTCTTGGCGGAGGCGAAGTGCGGTCTCCAAATGCCGCGCTTTAATGAGAGGAAATGGACTTGACTTCCCGTACAAATTTGCCAGGGGAAGTGATTCTGATAAGGAAAACCACACCCACATTAAATCACTGCAAATGTCTGCAACCAGGAGCAGCTGGAGAGTCCCTGTCACTCAACGCGGCTCCCGCCCTTAGGGGTTCACGACCCCGTTAGGATGGTCTGACCTCCCTGCGTCCCACCATTTACTCACGTAAGAGGCCGTGTCAGAAGAGGACGTTTTCTGCACAGGCCTGTGTGCAGCCATTGGCGGAAGCCGTGGGGTGGGCTTGGTCCCGGGCATGCTGAGGGAAGGGTGTTGGTCCCCCACTCATGGTGTTTCACAGTCTAGACCCAAACCACGGACCAGCCTGATCTCCTGCCCTTCCCTGCATGTCCCCGCCAGCGGTTGGCTGTTCCCCGAATTTGCCGTCCCCAGGTCACTGACCCTTGGCTCTCCGATCCCTCCTCCCCTGCCTCTCACTCGGGTGGAATTCGGACCCCCATCCGAGATGCAGCTCACACGCCACCACCCCTCAGGGCATCTGCCCTGCTCGTCCCAAAGCCACAGTCACTGTCTCCTCCGGGGCCCCACGCCATCCTCTTCACATCCTTGTTATCATGGCGTCTAGTCCTGTGGTCAGTCTCCAGTGGTCACGTACCAGGAACACGGCGTCCCGAGACGAATCGGTCGTTTTCTCGTCAGCCCTCCGAGTCTGGGAGGGAAGACATTCAAGTAGGAAGGGATCGCCACAGCGCAGTGACTTACTGCAGCGACAGATCCTCCGTGAGGGTGAACGTCGGCTTCTGCGGGAGTCAACGGGAAAAAACCCAGGCGGTGCCAGAGGCAGGGGCCTCTCTGCCCGGTCTTGATGATGGACGGAAGTTATCCGAGGGACGGGAAGGAGGGAGACTTGTGCGGACTGCCAGGGGTTTGTCTTTCTTCCCAGCCTCTCGAAGGAAGACATTGGCCGCATCCCTTTTTGATTCCCCTGCACCTGGGGCAGGTGCACCGTAGGGGCTCAACACCTGTTTGCGGGATGGACGAGCTAGACTCCACCCCAGAGAAGGGCAGTTCTGTTCTCGTTTCGGGTGCGGTCTCTAAGCAGCGCTACGTGACTCCGTGAGTGAGAGCACGGAAAGGAACCGTGCCCGAGCCTGGCAGTTTAAAGCGACGATGCATCACTTCTTGTGGTCCTGTGAGTCGGGTGGGCGGTTCTTCTGTAGCTTCCTCATGGACTCGCTCACACAGCTACATTCAGCCGGAGGGTCGCCTGGATTTGGGCTCCGCCTCTTGGTGGGGACTTGAGTTCTCCAGGAGGCTGGGCTGGGCGTCCTGCATGATGGGCTGGGACATCAGCAGGCTAAGAGGGAAGGCCCTGGGGCACAAGGGCTTATCAAGCTCCTGCTTGTGTCACGTTTTCTGACGTCTCCGTGGCCAGGACAGTGGCAGGGCTAAGTCTGGTTTCGATGTGATAGGTAGGGGAGACACAAGGGCCAGGGGGCGTGGCTCGCCAGGGCCATTGCAGTCTTCAGTCCACACCACGGGTCAGTGGGTGGCAGGTCGTCACGGTGGGAGGGATGGGTGCGTGGGTGTGGCACATGGGTGGGGATGCACATCCAAGTCATCGCTCTGGGGGTTGGGGGGGCGGGGCCAACTTCCTGAGGTCCTGCCGAGTAGCGGCAGGGACATTAAACCTGGCTGGAACAAAACAAAACAAAACAAAACAAAACAAAAAAACACCTGGCTGGAGTTAGAGCTGGACGACCAGGGTTTGGCTCAAATGACACGAGTCCAGGAACATCTACTTCCCAGGTTTTCTCCGGCATCAGAGGCAATCACGTGACAGCACCTTGCACACTGGAAAAGCAGCGAAATGAGCGTTGTCAGGCCGAGAAGCCGCTCAGCACCACAGACAGCTCCAAGGCAACGCTGCGGTTCCCAGAGGAGCCAGGAGCGCCAGTCCCTGCTGCCTTTCCGCAGGCACCGGTGCCCCGAGGAAACCACCTGCTGGACGTCTGAAGGGCCCGACCTAGCCCGCGGACTCTCATGTGCCCTGGCTGTTTCCTGTTAGGCTCCGTGTACCCTGAGTTTGGGGCTAGTCACGACTCAGAGAAACCTCAGACAGGAGTAGCTTTGACGACAGAGACGTTCCGGCTCTCATCAACAAAGGCTCTCGCTGGGCAGTGCAGGGCTGTCACAGCGCGTCTGCCGCGGGAAGTCCAGCCCAGGAGGATCCTTGCTGCTCGCTGCCCTGCTCCCTTAGGGGGTGGCCCTCAGCTCCGTGGCCTAAGTGGGTGGCCACTGTGCACCTGTCATGGTGTCCACCTTCTTTCATTTGCTCCTCCCTCTGGTGACGGCCATTGTTTTCCTGGTGTCTAGCACGGACCAGAGAGAGATGAAACCCTGTTGCGATGTGAGATTAGAAAGCCAGCACTCTCGGGGCTCCGAGGAGAGGAGGAAGAGAGACGGAGAGAAAGGAGGAAGAGGGGCCTGTCTCCTTTGAGACAGACGTCTGTGAGGCGGGGCAGCCGAGACGACTGATAGGCTCACGGCCAGTCTGGGTCGGGACGGGGTCTGAGTTACACAATACGCAGGCACGCCTGCTTTTATCGTGCTTAGGAAGGCCGCGCTGTTTGCGCCCTGAAGGGGTGTGGCAACTCTGGGTCAGGCACGTCTGTCGGCAAGTCCACTGGGGAAGATGCTGTGAAGGTCGTCGACATGACAACGGAGGGTTCAGACTGTCACATGAACTCAGCTGAGCGGGCGGCAGCAGGGACCCAGAGGACGGACGGACCCCGGTTCTGCAAGGGGTTCCGCTGCTGCGGGTGAAACGCTGTCCAGTGGCACCACGTGCTGCAGAGACGTCGTCTGTGAAACAAAGAGCCGGTCGGTGTGTCGAACTTCGCTGTTGGCCGAGCAAATTGGCACGGCCGCCCGGGTCCGCCGGCAGCCCTCAGCACGAGGCAACACCCTCTGCCAGGGGAGAGGCTGCGACTCCCCGAAGGCTCAGGCGAGGGGGAGAGAATTTTAGCAGCAAATACAGGGTCCCTGTATACACTCCCCTTTTTATTACAAAACCTTTTATTAGAAAATCATAACCATGCAATTCTGCGACACAACAATATCACACTCAAGCACACCCTAGACACTTTAGGTGAAATGTTCAAATCAAAACTATAAATCATTACAGCCGTATCATTACCCTACCCACCACGCTCCAGCAGGCCTTACTTCTGCAGGACCTTGCATTTTAAATTAAGGGATGTACACAGTTTGTATATGATGCTATTTCGAACTTTGTAGTGTGGAGTAAAAAGAACTCCTATGTGCATCGGGAAGCCCTAAGAATGTGTGTGACTTGTTTTACAGCGATGCTGGCTTTATCGCTTCTGGCCTGCAGCCGAGCCCACGGGGTCTCGGAGCCATGCCTGGGTGTGTGTGTGTCTGCCCCTCTGCAGAGCCCCCGCTGACACGCTGTCCTCCAGAGGGAGCTCTTCCGGGGGTGGCACACAGCAAGCCCACGTGTGGCAGATGTCACCGGCCAATCACAGCGCTCTTCCCCACCGCACCTGGGTGCAGCTTCAGAACCTTCCCTGACATTGTTCTTTCCCGGCTGAGAAGAACTTCAACTGGCAGCGTCTGCCCCACCTAGTAGGAAGGTGCGTCTCGTAACGTGGGCCTCTCCAGGCCTTCCATGTGGTGGCCGTCCTTGTGTTCTCTGTGACGTCTCGGATCCTCTGAGGGGAAGATGGTTCGGGGCTGGGGGTCTGGAGCCCCGTGGGATACAGTCTAACAAAGGCCTAGCCTAGAGGGGGGTGGGTTGGTCGCAGGTTCTCCTGAGCCCGAGACCCACAAGGCAGAGCCAGCGATGGGAAATGGGCATGTTTCAGAAGGTGTGAAGAGTCTTCCAACTGAGTTCTGAACACCTCCACCCAGGACCAACACCAGGGGCTCGCTGCGGGTCCAGGGTCCAGAGGCAGAGCTGGGACACGGACCGCAGTGGGCGATTTTCAGTCCGCCCAGCTCTGGGTCGGTGGAGCGGGCTGGTCTCCTCTGAGTGAGTCGACTCCTCTGAGTCGAGCGCTGGTGCCTCAGGTCCATGCTGCCACCACACGCTGACACACGGAGGAGGCAGGCCGTGGGCCCGCACGGGACAGTGCGGGGTGACTCCCTCCAGCTTCCAGAAGAGTTTGGGGGAGTCAGCCATGAATAAAGCCCCAAGGGTGGCAAGATGAGATGAGCAAAGATTAGTTTATTTTTAAATATTTCCTAATGTTAAATGTGTAGGGGGGTCTTTGGTCCTCCGAGGTGCCGAGGCCATCCACTCAGATGATCCCGTTTTTGACGCACTTGTCCAGCGTGGAGGAGGGGCCCGCCGCGTCAGGCCTTTCGCTGGGCTTGTCGTCGGTAACAGCTGCGTCGACTTTCTCCTCCAGGGGGTGCGCCTTGTTCCTTCGGGCAAACGCCTGGGTGATCTCCGCGTGGGTCCTGTTTTTGGTCTCAGGCAGGACGAAATATAAATACAGAGCCCCTGCGGAGCAGATCGCGGCGAAGGCCAGGAAACAGTAGGTGCCCAGACCCTTCTGTGGAAAGGCAGAGACAAGAGCCGTCAGACAGATGGCCCCCAACCCGGCCGCAAAACCATCTCTGAACAGATTGTTTTTTTTATCTCGTCCCCCATCGGGAAGCTGAGGTTCCTGGGTAGGACGCCGCACCTGTGCAGCTGGCTGTGCGGGCCAACGAGCCTCCCCATCATCCCCTCGAGAGGTCTCACCTGAGGAGGCACGGACAAACCGGCCGGTGGAGATGAGGAACGAGCATCTCCAAGAGCAGGCGCGCAGCACTGAATCATCATGAAAGCACAGAGTCATCTGCTGAACCTTGCCTTACGTTCAGCGAGTTCAGCAAGTCAGATAAGCACGTTATCTTAACTTGCTGTTAACCTCGTTCTTCCTCCCCCGCAAGGTGCGTGTGAGAAAAGTGTGACGTCACAAGGAAGGAGCGTGCCTCCGTCCGTCAGAAAAGTGTGGAGCACGGACTCAGCCGGGATAACGTCATCGTTTCTTAACACACAGACGACATCCCCCCCAGCTGGCCCTCTGGTGCGGCCTTGTGCAAACAGGAGAGGCCGGGAGAAAGAGGAATGTTGAATGCGACTGCTCCACCTCCTGTGTCCGGACTCTAACCCCTAAAGCTCGGACGAGCACGGCCCTGCCAGCTGCTCGAGCCCTTGAGCTTCCCAGTGGCCCGGCTGCCTGTGCAGCTGCGGGGTGCGAGGCACGGCACCCGGCCCAGGGAGCCGCTCAGTGAGCCCGGGTTACACGAAAGACTTTGTGGGTTCCTGGCTGGGTTATGGCTCCTTCATGCACCAAACATCTACAGACCCGAAGAGAAGGGTACACTATTTCGAATGACACCTTACAGGAAGCAATATCTTGATTTTAGTCGGTTCCATACTGTTCTTTGATGTGACCTTTGTTTTTGGAACCCGACGCAGGGCTTATGAGCTTGAGGGGCAGGTGGCGTCCCGGTTCCGCCCATGACTGGGACGGCCTCACGTCACTGCCAGGACGGGATGGTGTTGCATCTGGGCGGAGGCAGGTGCCAATGCAGCCCCTCCCGGGGGCCAGCGATATTCCAGACATGACCTCGTCTGATCCCCAAAGCCACTCTGTGGTCGGGCCCCTTTTACGTCCATTTCGGAAGAGGACACTGAGGGTTAGAGACCGTCTGAAACTCGGCCACGGCTCCGCAGGGGCCGGCGGGAGACGGGACGCGCACTGAGGTCTGCCCTCCCGGGAGCTCACGCCCTCTCTCCTCTGTTATTTCTCTCCGCTGGCTCGCTGCTGGGCGTGGGGTGGGGGAGTGAAGGGTTCCCCACAGGGGTCCCCAACAGCAGCCGGGAAGTAAGACGTCTTACCCTTTTCTGAGAAAATGGGGATCAGAACGGGTGAGTGATTCGCCTGGGGTCACCCAGCTGGCAAGGCTGCCCCTGGCCTTGAACTTGGCCTGATCTGGAGGCCACTGTCTTGCTTCCGTGCCTGCCTCTCGTGTGCAAATGCATTCGACGCAGTCCGGTGACACAGCCGGCCCGGAGCTGTGGGGTCCCCGTGTTCCTGTCCCCTCTTTCCCTTCTGAGTGTCTCAGCGAGGCCCCGCGGTCCCTGAGGAGCTGCTCAAACACCAAGTCACAGCGGGTGTGGGAGGGCTGCCCTGACGCATCTTTTCTCCTTTTTTTTTTTAAAAAAAAAAACACGCAAGTTTTTCACTAGGGTAAAATTGACATTGAGTGGCTTGCCCAGATCTTAAGTGCTTCGTTTAATGAGTCTGGAGACAAGCACCCCCCTGTGTCAGTGACAGCTAGTCAAGATGCGCATCATCTCCAGCGTTCCAGAAAGTTCCTCGTGCCGCTTCCTCCCCTCTGCCAGCACACACGGGGTTAACCGCGGTTCCGGTTTCTGTCCCCTTCGTGTCTGTTTCTCCTGCCCCTGCCCTGGATCTGGTTCCCACCAGGCAGCCAGAGAGTGCTTTTAAAAGCACAAAATGAAGCGTGTCTTACGCCCACACAGTGGCTTCCCGGAGTCCCTGGGACAACCCGCCGTCCCTCTCCTGCCTGGGAGGCCCTGGGGATTCGGCCGGGCCTCCCTGTTCTCCCTCGGAAATGACACCGTCCTCTCGGCCCTCAGCCCTTGGTGGTCTGCGGCACCTCCCTGCCCTCGGTCAGCCACACCCCCCCTCCCCCACACACTTACTTCCTCGGTCTCCTCTGGCTTGAAGGGCCCCTGCCCTGCTCAGCCCAGCGAGGCACCCCGTTCGCCCCCTCCCCTGAAACCTCACTACCTCTGTGCCCTGGAGGGTCACCTCTGCTCCTCCTGAAATGTTGGGCCAGGACTGTGCCCCTCCTGTGCGACCCCTGCCACCCAGGCCCGGCACCAGCTGGTGCGGCCACCTGACGCCTGTGAGTGAGGTGTTCTCTCCCTGCCTCCAGTCCCACGGGGTGCCCCCCGGGCCCGCCACAGAGGCCAGAGGGCCGTGTGTTTGCTGTTAGACCCCACTGCCCGGCCTGCATCAGCTGTCCCTCACTTTGCAGGGGCATTTGGAACAGGACCCCACAGTTTTCCAGCCAAGAAGAATCCTTCTCCCGCTCCGAGGTTTTATTGCCCTGGGATGGAAGTTTCTGGCTCCGGTGGAAACAGGCAGGCGCCACATTTGCATGTAATTTTCTTGGAACCAGAAAAGAAGGGTGTGGATGACAGAGGCCGGGGGCCCTGGCCCAGGGGTCCGCAGGCTGTTACAATGGACGGCCCAAGGGACACCCTGGTGCTGGCCACGGCGCAGGCCCGGGGGGAAAGGCGGCCTGGGGCTGAGGGCAGAGGGACAGTGACACGGTCTCCCCCCGGGGCCCAGGCAGCCCCCTGACCCCACGTCTGGGATATTTTCCAGGAAAGGGGTCGGGTGGAGGGCAAGAGGGGGAGGAGGGGAAAAGTCACACTTTGGGGGGTGATTTGTCCTGAAGAGCTCAGCCAGTTAGGGACGGCGTCAGCCTCCGGCCCTGAGCGTGAACTGCCCCCTGTCCTCTCTCCTCCTCCCGGCGGACCCTTCCGCCCAGGACAGGAAGCACCTTTGGGGAGGGATGATGGCCGAGGTAGCAACCCTCCCCGAGTGTCCGCAGGCAGCCCTGAGCCCAGGCCCTGACGCCCCTCCGATTCTTCAGGGAGCCCTGCTGCCAAGTGCGGGCGACTCTCCTGCTTCCTAGGTGTGGACATCACGGCCCCGAGAGCCACGGAGGTCAGACCGAGCTTGCCCCGCTGAGCAGCACAGCCAGGGCGTGGCGAGGTCAGGCTGTCTGACCCCAATGTCTGTGCAGTGTGTCCCGTGTGTCGTTTGGGTGGGACACAGAACCCGGCGAATAAAGACGGTCAGAGCAGCACACGGGCCGAGGGGCTGCCATTCCCCAAGTGGCTCTGTTCCTGAGTGGGGTCCCCCCCAGCTGGGGTCCTCGACAGAGCCCGACAGGTGGGCAGTGGGGGGTCACTTTGGAAGGGACCTCCGGAGGGCTGGGAAGGGAGGGGCGGGGTGGCCAACTGTCCCTACATCTGGACACAGCACAGCCGAGTGCCTTAGAGACTCCCGCCCCCTTGCTCCGGGGGCAGGCACGGAAGTCCACACCTGCGGGCCCGCCGCCTTGGCCCTCACGGGGGAGGGCGCTCTAAGGGTCGGATTTGCGATGATGGGCTTGCCTGTCCTCCAGGAGCCCCCAGACCCGCGTCCAGAGGATTCCACGGGAAGGCCTGGGGACCGCCTGGCAGAGATGCAGACAGGGCACCCACACACCCACTGGGGGGCTTCTTCCTGCACTGAGACCTGCCCTGCTCTCCTCATGGCCCCTGGTTCTCACAAAGACCCCGCCCCTTTGCTTCCACGGCCCTGCCACCGGACCCAGCGCGCTCCTGCAGGGAGGGCTCTGGGGCTGGCTTTCCTCCCTGGCTCCTCCTGACCATCCGGCCGTAGCTGGGTGAGCACCCTGCCGAAAGCGAGCCAGTGGGATGGAAGCGATCCTCCTCGAAACGCGCTGTTACGCAGTGTGTGACTGTACGGGAAATTCATCTAGCACAGTGACAGACACGTAACAAAAATGATGAGAAGGTTGTGGGTTGGAGATCCTACCCAGGTTTCCTCGCACACCTGCAGCGACGGGAAGCTCCCTCCCTCTGAAGCAGCCCCTGGTGTTTAGGGGTAGCTCCCGGAGGGTGCGGGAGGGAGAAAGAAGGCTGAGGGTTTCCGCCAAAGCCCACATCTCCCATCCTTGGGCTCGAGTTTCCAGTGGAGAGAGGATCGGCCTCCGCTCCCTGAGTCGCCGCTCACCCGGAGGGCCGCCGAATCAGAGGGGACCCCACGGGCGAGGGGCCCCCCGGGCAGTCGTACCTGGATGAAGGGGAAGAGCAGCCCCACGGCGAAGTTGGAGAACCAGTTGACGGTGCCTGCCACGGTGAAGGCCGCCGGCCGCTGAGCCTGCTCGAAGAACTCGCCCGTCAGGATGAAGGGGATGCCGCCTGCAGGCAGAGCCGGGGCTGGAATTAATCACTGCGAGGGGGAGCCCACGAGGGGGAGGCCACGAGGGGGAGGCCACGGGCCGCCACCCACCCCCCTGCAGTGGGGGTTGGGGGTGGGGCGCCCTCTTGGCAAGAGCCACTGTGTCTGGGTGAGCAATGGCTTCCGGGGTGGGGGCAGGAGTTACAGTCCGGACTCCTGAAGGCGTCAGAACCGTTTGCTGCCTCGGGTCATCCAAACGAGAGGCGGGCCACGCCCTTGGCTCTCCCCACGCCCTCTGACCCACGCCGGGACCGCTGAGCACCCTGTGCGCTGGTCTGACGTACCGGGCCACCGACGACCTTTCCCGAACGCGCTGAGTTAGGGGTGCGAACAGTGTTGTCTCTGGATTCACTGGGTCGGGCAGGAACGGGCCACCTGGCTCCTGGGTGAGGACCTGGGAGCCCACAGGGGTGACGCCTCTCACCCGTGGTCCCCCAGCTCCTGGGGAGCAGAGCCAGGACGCAGGCTTGGGACTCCGGCTTCCCAACCTCGGCTTTTCCTGCCACCCCCTCCCTGCGAGGGTGGGGCCTCCCCCGCCAAGCTAGCCCAGCTTTGCCTTCCGTATCGCCCACGACTGGGCCAGTGCTGGCCTCCTGAGTCACCCGGCAGGGGAGGTGTGAGTGAAAATACCGTTATCACTGGGGCGGGGCCAGTCTTTATTTGGAGAGGCCGTCCAGGGTCAGCAGACCTGGGTGTTTACCAGGCTTTTGGATGCCAGCACCACGCCCAGTCACCGTGGCGACCCACGCTGCCTCTCTGAGCGTCTACAAGCCCTCAGGCGCCGTGCTGCGCTCAGGGTCTCTGAGCTCTGCACCCGCCCCTCCCCGCCTTCCCCTCACTGACACTCAGGGGTGGGCCCCCTGCCCAGTCCCTGGGGCTCGGTGCGCCTGCCAGGGTCCTGCTTGCACCACACCCCCATCCTCGGCCGGAGCCCCCACTCTGCCCCCACTCAGGCCCACGCAGCAGCGCCCACAGGAGACGGGGAGGTGAGGGAGGGGAACCCCAAGAGGTCTTCACCAGCACCAGATCGGAAGCCACTGGCCTGAGTCACTCGTTCTACCGACACTCAATGAATATTGACTGCTCTGGGCTGGTCCCACGGGGGTGACAGTGTCTGAGTGACAGTGTCCCTGCCCTCCTGGGACTCCCCCCTCTGACGGGAAAGGCTGGCTTGTTCATGGAGAAGGAAATGAGTGGGTGGATCAGTGATGACACCCTGCGGTAGGCACCCCACTCAGGACAGTGGGCGCCCGTGGGGGCAGCGGGCAGCGGGCAGGGAGGGCCCTCGGGAGGGGCTGGGGGAGACGTGGCTGTGGGGAGCAGGCGCAGCTTGTGACGCTGTGGGGACGGACGTCTTGCCAGGCGGGGGGTGGGGTGAGGGGGTGGGAGGGCAGAGGCCTGGAGCCTGAGCGGGATCGGGTCAAGGGCAGCCTGCCTGGGACAGGAGAGAGGACCTGGTGGAGCGGAGAGGGGTTGCCGTGGAGAAAAGCAAGGAGGGGTTTCAGGCAGCGGCGGAGGCTGTTGGGCGGTGCGGGGGGGGGGGGGGGGGGGCGCAGCTGTTCATGGGCTCGGGGATGGAAGCGAGGAACGGATTCGGAGACCCTCCACCCCACGGAGGCAGCGCTCCCAGAGGGAGCATGGCACACGGCCACACTCATGCTCAAGGTCAACCGAGGTCACAGAGCCAGCACCCCTCCAGCCTGGGCTGCTCCTGAGCTCTCGCTATTACACCCCACCCTGCCGCCGCCACAAGATGGGGACCCCTGCTCCCCAAAACCGACGGAGGGGGACACACCAGCCCTCGCCCCCCCAGGACGGGCCAACGGGGAGCACGTCGCGGGGGACACTTCTGATTTGAACCAGACTCTCCACATTTGATTTTGAGAAGACCGGATGCGCTGCTCCCCACAAAGCAAGAGGACGCCCCACATCTTTAGGAAACCTGTTAAAACGCACAAGAGCAGCGGCTGCACACGGAAGCGGCTGCACACGGAAGCGTGCTAACACCGGCCTCAGGGCCACACGGAGCGCACACTGCCGCCACGACAGAGGGGCGGGTGCCACTCGCGCAGCTGCTGCTGTGGCGAACCCACCGGGAGCCTCCCTGCTCATGGGATGCCCTCGCACCTGGGACCCACGTGCCTGTGGCTGGCTGTGTGGCCCCTGGGGGGAGTGCCTTCTCTCTCTTTTCTCTCTGTGCCTCGGTTTCTCCACGGACACAACTCACACAGGCTTTGGCGAGAGTCACGGGACTTGACGTGTGACATGAAGTGGACCCTCGGTAAAAGACGTGAGGAGCGAGGCGGGCGAGGGGGGAGGGAGGAGCAGGGTTAGACCTGCCCCTCCCCCCCGTCACACAGGAGGGCATGGAGCCCCACGGGTCTGAGCCTTGAGCTCGCGCTTGTTTCGGAACACCAAGGAGTGGCCGTGGCTCTGGACCCGAATGGTGCTGTCGCCAGGGCACATCTGGCCACACGTGGCGGCCGTTTTGTTGTCACGATAAAAGGTGCTGCTACCAGACACTCGTGGGGAGAGGCCTGGGATGCCGCTGGATGTCACATAACGGACGCACAGGGTTATCGGGCCCCAAACACCAGCCGTGCTAGAACTTTCTCCAGCCAGGCACACCACACGTCGAAGTCTGCCTTGGTAAGGAGGCCAGGAAGGGAGCTAACATTCGCCACGCGCCTCCTGTCCTGGGCACGGCGCGTCGCCATAAACAGCCCTTTCTGCGTGGCCGGGTGGAGGCCGTCAGTCTCTGTTGGTTTGAGTGACCTTCCAAGGGTGTGACAAGGAGCGGGAGTGGCGGCCTGACGTGACCCCACGCCCAAGCCTCTCCCTGGTGCCACATGGCAGGCAGGGGCGAGTTCCCGCTCTCCTCACTGAGAGCCGAAGCGGGCAGCGGAGCCACACGGCCTGTGCAGATCCGCCGAGCGGCAGGTGAGCCGGCCCCAGGCCCCACAGGAGCCCCGCCGGTGTGTAGGGCTCCGGTCCAGCACCCGGGCTGTGGCAGGTGACTTCAGGAGAGTGGGGGGAGGGAGGGGGGACAGGAGCACGGGGGGGTGGGGGACAGGCCCCAGCCCTCACTTTGACACTAACTGCGGTATGGGGGGCCAATTCCTTACTCTCTGGGCCCCAGTGTCCTTATCTGTGAAATGGGCGCACTGACCCAACAGGGCGACGGATGGATGGACCAGTGGCTGCTCATTACTGTCGCCTCAGCACTACTCCCGCTGTCACTGTTTTTGTTGGAGGACCCCCCTCCGAGCAGCTCTCTGAGGACGTGGTGCGGGGGCGCACCGCCTCCACCCTGTTAGCCCCACGGTGGCCAACGCAACCATTTGAAACAGAAATCAGGTTGGGTCGGCCCTCTGATTCAGCCCTTGGACGGTCTCCACCGCCCTGTGAGTCCGACAGCCAAACGGCCCCGGTTACAGGGGCTCGCTTCCTCCCGCTCTCTGGCTGGAGCTCCCGCCAGCCACATGGCTCGTCCTAGAACTACCCCAGCCTGTGAGCCTCTCGCCCCAGGGGGTTGCGGGGCTCTTGAAATGCAGCCAGTGCGAGCCGAGACTTGCTCGGGGGTACAGACTACGGGCCGGTTCCCAAGACTAACCATAGAAAGAAAGACTTCTGAGTCCCCACGCACACATCTTATGTAACGATTACATGCAAAAGTGGGCATGTTCGGGATACACAGTTCTGAGCACAATCTACTGTTAAAAGTAGTTTCACTTGTTTCTTTTTTTATTTTTTGACTGGGGCTAAAATGCCATCTGTGCCTTGGGGTGTGTTTCTGGTGGGCGGCCCATGGGGCCAGGCCCAGCAGGTTCTTTCCTCAGGCAGTCCTCCCGCCCCCGCTGGGGCGGACGGTGGGGGAGGGTCCCCTCAGGTGTCTGTCTGCAGGGCTCAGAGCCCGACCTGCCTTGGCCTAGAGCTCCACTCAGCTCCACCCGCCTTGGGAGGCCTTTCCCTACGGCCTCAGCTGCAACGCACCCCCTACTGTTCTGTCTTATCCAGTCTGGGTGGCCCCAGTGCAGCCACAGGGGCCTTATGAAAGGGGGCAGGAGCCGAGGGGAGAGGAGACGCCGCCGGCTGGCGGTGAGGACTGAGGCGGCAGCCTCTGCAGGGGAAAGGCAAGGAAACCCATCACCCTGGAGCCCGCAGGGCCCGGCCGAGCCGCACCACGGATCTCGGCCCGTGGATGTGACCACAGCCTTCTGGGCAGCAGGTCTGCGGGAGAGCACGAGTCTGTGGTCCTGAGTCACCAGGTCCACGGTCCCTTACCACAGCAGAGGTGGGGAAGCCCCACAGCCCCACCCACCTCACTGGGCCCTCCCACGCACCGCTGCGTCCCATCCGCTCCTCGAGACCAGGGGCCTGTGCTCCTTCTCCCCCTCCCTGCCCGCCCCAGCAGAGGCGACCGTCTCTGGCCTTGAACCCTCATCGCGTCTGGTCGGCATTGACATTGCTGGCGCGGAGGGGCGGGGAGCTGGGTGCTAAAACAGAAGCTGCATTTGGCCTCTGAGCCCAGAATCAACGAATTCCAGTTGCCCAGTTGCAGGTCACCTGAGGACAGGCAGCAAGGGTGATTGTCACAGCTCTCCAGCCCTCCCCCCCAGGAGAGGGGGGCGCTGCTCCACTCACCCGTGGACAGAAGGGCCACACACTAATCCCGACAAGCTCAGGGGAGGCCTGCATGGTGGCCTTACAGACCCAGAGGCCAGGGTAACCACCGAGGGTGGCCCGAGGTTAACGCTTCCTAACTAAAGGCAGGTCGGTCGTGGCGGGTAGTCGTGTCCTGGGCCACATTTCCCCCTAGCAAAGGTCAATCTTTATATCTCAGTGGAGTCTGTCTGTTGTCTCTTTTTGCATCTGGGATAACATACCTGGTGCCGGGGCTTTTGCATATCAAAGTAACTTCCTTTTCCCCTGACCCCTCGCTGCACCAGAGCAGAGACCACCCCCCCACCCCATGGTTACTGGTATTGATTTAACTGTTAACTGTTAACTACCCTGTGCCCGCCTGTGGAACAGAAGTGGTACCTATTCCCTTTCCTTCCGATCCAGTCCCAGACATCTCCCCGCTCTGCTTTCTCCCGCCTCCCTAATCCGTCACGTCTAGATTTCACGGAACCCCCTCACGTCCTCCCTTTCGATTCTAAAGTGTGCAAAACAAGCAGTAAAACGGCCACTTTCCGGGGCATTTCCTCAGTCTGTTGCGAGTTTGCTTCCCGGCCGTTGTGGTGGGTTTGGCTCGAATAAACTCATAAAACTCCCTGTGGGTTTGCATGTTCCTTACGCCGCCACACCCCATCCCATAATCCCCGGGGTGTGCAAATGTCACTTCAGGTGGTGAAAGATGTGACTGAGTTCAGAAACACTAGAGGAGGCGCTGCTCCTGGGTCACCAGCCCCGAGCCCACGTGACCCATAACAATAACAGGCAGAGGGACTCGGGGACACAGGCGCGAGGGGAGGGTGGTTTGAGGACAGGGACACAGAGCGGTGTGACAGAGCTGCAGGTCACGGAACACCTCGGCCTCCAGGACAGAGGCAGGGACAGCTGCTCCCCAGGGCCTCCGGGCCGGCGTGGCCCTGCCCACACCCGGGCGTTGGACCTTTGGGCTCCGGAACGGCGAGAGAGTGCATTTCTGTCCCATGAAGCCCCCGGCCGGTGGGGCTTTGGCGGAGCAGCCACAGGACCCTGCCACGCTCAGACAACCCCCTGTCGCTGTCTCAGCGGCTGCGAGGAGCGGCTTACAGCACCCATTCCTCCACCCGGTTCCCGGGACGGCCCTGGGCACAGCTGTGAGGCGGGCAGCGGCTGGCAGCCGGATGCCACAGGAGGGCCCTAGGAGCCGGCCAGCTGGTGGCCCCGGACCCCAGGGGCTGCCGAGGCAGGGGTTCACACCTCCTCATGTTTTTGCTGAAGACCTGGCTTCATACAGACACCTTTCCCCCTGTTTGTGCGTCGCTGGGATTGCTTCTGAGGGATGGTCCTCTCGGGAGAGGATTTGCATAAAGTTGTACGGAACACCGCTATATTTTTACGTTTCTGCTTCAGGAGATAAGCTCTCACTAATTAGCTCTGCCTCCGGCTGTGGGAAAGAGATGAGAAGGGAAAACTGAGCACAACCGGGGGGGGAACGGCAGGAAAGGTGGGACTTCAGAACTGGGTAGACGTGGGCTCCAGTCCCGCCTGGGCCACCTGCATGCCCTGTGACAGGGGCAGGGTGGGCACCCTGGTGCCCAGTGTCCCCATGGGGAGGGGACAGGCCCTCTCCTCTGAGGATGGTGTCAGGCTCTGGTGCGTGGGCAAGTACCCAGCGCTGAACGGATGCTCAGCGTACGGAAGACGATCCCGTCGACTTTTACATTTCCCTTGGCCTTCCTGAGTGAGCAGAAGGCGCACCATAAGCTTCGTGGGCAGCCTGCCACCCATCTGTTCCGAACAGAGCGTTAGATGGTGCAAAGCTCTCGCTCCCAACGCCTCTGGCCCTGCGTCTCCGGCTGTCTGGGGGCGGGGCATTGTTTCTGCTAACTTCACGGCTGCCTGAGGTCCTGAGGCTGCTGCTCACCAATGGCCGTGAACTCGTCTCTCACAGCCCCAGGGCCAGAAGCCCGGGCTCAAGGTGTCAGCAGGGCTGGCTTCCTCTGGAGGCCGCAGGGAGGAAAGGTCCCGTGTTTCCACCCCGGCTGCTGCTGCTGCTGTGGCCTGGGACATCCCTGGGGCTCCTTGGGCGGGAGCCGCGCCTCCCCAGTCTCTGCCTGGGCGTGTGCGCTGTCCTCTCCGCGGGTCTGTGTGTCCTCCCCTCGTCGTAGAAGGACTCCGGTTGCTGGGTTTAGGATTGAGATTTTTGACGAATTACATCTGCAAAGACCTTGTTTCTAAACCAGGTCCCTTTCTCAGGCTCCCAGCAGACATGGACCTCGGCGGACACTGTTCACGCCTGACAGTAGGTAGGCACATGAACGTTGCCATCCCTCTGACTGCAGGGCCATCTGCCCCGTGTGACCTCCCGGGGCCGCAGCCCCTCCTGTGCAAACTGGGCACATGCCGGTCAGCCTCTCGGGGCCAGTGCGAGGCATCAGTGAGTTGGCTGGAGCGAGAGAGACCCCAGCACAGAGCTCGAGCTACCAGCCAGACACTCCACTGTCCCCAGTGTCACCGCTGCCATCACCCCTGTGCCTTCTAGTCCTGCCCTGAGGGAGTGCCCAGGGGGAGTGAATGGCCAGGGCTCAGTGTGGCCGGCTCACCTGGGCACAGGTGTCCGGCAGCCCAGGAGCTGGCCAGAGAACTCCCACCGTGCGCCCAGGTACGAGTTAAGACGGCAGGTCCTGGAACAGGAGGGTACAGCCAAATCCGGACCTTGCCTCTTAGCTGTGTGACTCGGAGAAAATTACTTGATCTGTTGGTTTGCTTTTCTCATCTATAACACGGGACTCCAACTGGTTTGGAAAGTAAAGTTGCAGCAGCTGAACTGCAGGTAACTCATCCCTTATCACCTGGGAAAGAGGAGGAGGGAAGAAGGAGAAAACCGGTGCGGCCCGCCCTCCGTGCCGGTAAACTTGCCGGCCCCCTCACGTTACAGCGGTGTGACCGGCAGGGACACCGGGGTCCTCCCGTGTAAGACGTGTCACCAGGCTTCACCGGGCCCGTTGCTGAGGTTGGAATGGCAGCCTTGGGCACGCCCACGGACACCTGTCACTGTCAGCTGTGCGATGACCCCAGGAGAAAGTGCCTGGAACACTTCCTGTGCTTCAGTGACGCCCCTCGAGGGGTCTCTTAGGGACCTCACACGTCCGGGCGGGGCCATTGTGGGTGCCGGACGTGGCGGGTGGGTGGGGGTGGGGGGCTGGGGAGATGGCAGGTGGTTCACCTGCGGCTGCAGTCGCTGGTGCCCTGCGAGTTATTAGCCACGCTGGGTTCTCGTACAGAGCTCTGACTGTTGTGATTCCATGTTGACAGCACGACCCCGTGGTGGCCGATATTCAGAGAGGCCTCCCCGGCAGGTGGCTTCTCGGGCGAGACGTCCACGCCCGTCTTTGAGCCCCGGGACGGCAGACACTGCCTGTGTCCTGCTCCCCAGGGCTTCCAGGCCTGGCCTGGGGGCCCCCCGGTCGCCCACTTCCTGGGGCACCCAGGCCAAGGCTGCCGGTGGAATGGCAGGGCGGGTGGCCCTGTGGGGCTACACACACTCCCTCCTTGAACTGTGTGCGACGTGTGCCCCTCGCTCAGCCTCCGGCCTCCCTCCCCCTCCGCCGTCCGACCGTCCTCATCACCACAGCGCCGTGGGTGTGCGTGTCCGTGGGCGTGTGGCCCTGGCGCCCGCCCTGGTCACGCCCCGGCCCATTCTGCCATTTCATCGGAACTTCCCGGTGTCCTACATGGGTAGGGATGTGTTTCACCCGCCGAGAACACGGTGGGCCGTGGGCCTGATGGAGAACCGACCACACCAAGGCAGAAGCAGGAGGTCGGCACTGCCTGTTCTGCCGGAAACCTGGAGCGGTGGGCACCCACACGGAAACCGAGACGGGGAGGAGGCTCGGCAGCGCCCCCTGGAGGTGGGGAGGAGAGCTCTGTGCTCGCTCCAGACCTGCCCTGAGCCACTTCTCAGTCCCGCCGGGCCAGGGGGTGCGGCTGGGGGGAGGGCACAGACACGGGGCTGGGAACGGCGGGGCTCTCAGGCTCACCCACCTCGGCCACATTACAGATGGGGAAACTGAGGCCCATGGAGAGGAGAGGGCTTTCCCACTAGAGCCATGACAGAGGCGGGGCTGGAAGTTAAGTCCTGGGTGAACAGCTTAGCACATTCCAGACTGCACGCCCGTAGAGGAAGGGCAAGGGGTGGTCAGGGACCGGTGACAGGCCCTCCGTCTCGGCCGGCTCCATGTACGGCTCCGCCTATCTCCACCCCCTCTGGAGCGGCCTCGAGCCCCGTGCGGCACTCAGTGACCGATACGTCTCAGCCGTCACCACCGTCATCATCATCATCATCACTGCTCTGTCTCCCACACCACACCGTACCTGGTCTGTGGGTGGGCACAGCTGCAACCTGTGTCCCTTCAGTCCATTCCAAACTAGTGTGTGGGGCTCGTTCCCCGCCCCCCCCCACCAACCGCTGCGGTGCGGCTGTATGTTATCATCAATGCACCTCCGGGGAGCACGTGACCTGCCATCTGCGGGATGGAAATCAAGGCAGTCACTGAATTTAAATGCCCGGGGAACGCTCTCGTCCCCCTCCATTCCCAAGCAGGCCTCCCCTCCCTGGGCCCCGGACTTCCGTCTGTACAGGGGAAACCCCCGCTGTGGTGGCACCGTGAGCCCCGGGCCAGCCGGTGCAGAAGGCGAGGGGCACCTTACCTGGGCCACTGCAGAAGGAGGCAATGATGGCCAGGATGCAGAAGATGCTCAGGTAGGGGATCCAGGAAGCCCGGTCCTGCGAGAGAGCAGCAGCAGGCGGGTGAGGGGGCAGGTGTGTTCCTCGAGGACCTGGGTTCCCACCACCCCAGCGCCTCCTCCGTCCATCTGCGTGACCTTGGAGAGGTCTCTTTACCTCTGACCCCAACTTCGGTGTCCAGAAAAGGGGCATAATGATGACCCCTGAGCCATTCCAGCCGCCCGTGTTACAGACGGGAGGAGCAGAAAGGTTGAGTGACTTGCCCAAAGATTCATGGTGAGCCAGTGGGGGAGCCGGGGACTCACACCCAGGCGGTCTGGCCCGAGAACCCCTGCTGGTCCCCACCAGCCAATGCTGTGACAATCGTGCAAGGGCCTCATATGGCAGTGCCAGGCATCTTAGGAGTCACCTCTTTCAACAAAACAAACAAACAAGCAAAATATAACCAAAGACACTGAAATAGAGAACAGGCTGACAGTGACCAGAGGGGAGAGGGGAGGGAATTTCAGGGGAGAATGGGAAGGGTTTACAGGAACAAATATAAAGGACACGTGGACAAAAACTAGGGGGTAGAAATGGGAGGGAGGTGGGGAGAGATGGGTGGGTGGGCTGGGATGGGAGCAAAGGACAGAAAACTGTACTTGAACAATGATTTAAAAATATGCATGTAAAAAGAAAAGAGAGAGTCACCTCTTTTATTCTATAGATGAGCAAACAGAGGCTCAGAGAGGGGTGTGTCTTGCCCTTGCCCAGGGTCACACAGTTCATCGGGCCTCTGGTCTCCCAGTCCGAGGACCCATCACGGAACCCTCCCCCGCACAGCGGCAGGGCTAAGAGGCCCCGGGGAAGCCTGGGTGCCAGAGGCGTCCGCAGGCCACGCTGACTTCCCAAGCCAAAGCCCTGGGGCGCCGAAGCCACAAGCCAGCTCCCTGCTGACCCCCCCCCCCCCCGGGGTGCACCAGGCACCCAGTCTCACCTGCAGCGTCAGCGTGGCCGTGAGGATCCCGAAGAAGAGGGTCATCAGCCCAAAGCCGCCGATGAGGAGAGGTCTCCGCCCCAGGCGCTCGATGACCAAGCCCTGGGTCAGGGTCAGAGAGGGACAGTTACTACTGCACGTCCAGCAGGAGGGGGAGGGGACGGGGAGCCAGGCCGGGGTCCTGGCTGAAGGGTGGCATTGACCTGAGGCAGGCCGCTGAGGCAGTGGTCTCTACTTTATGAGGAAGGAACAAGGAAGAAAGTTGCAGTTTTTGAGCACCTGTGTGATCTGACATTCACCCCCCCCCCACCCCACCAATCTCCTGTCAGGGGGCGGGGCTTATCTGCTGGGGGGTCTGGGAGAGGGGCCAGGAGGACAGGGTTGCTGCAGCCCTTGCCACGCTGCCCTGGAGCCCCGCGGCCCTGGAGGCCACACGCTCTGTACTGCTCTGTGCCCCACGCTGTGGATTTCAGACGGCACACTCCCAGGGCCCAGGCGCAGGGGTGGGAGTGGGCAGGGAAATTTCCCTTGTTTCCCGCTCTGCTTGTGCCTGGGGCGACCCATTTCATTCTGCGGTGACACCAGGAAGCCCAGGGGACAGTGGTCCCTGAGGCGGTGCCCCCAGCCCAGCTTCCTGCCGCTGTAGGACTGCCCCTGACCCCCACTTGCTGGACCTGTGTCTGCCTTTCAGGTGGGCCAAGGCGGGGCTGGCTCCTCCCTGAGCTCCTTCCAACGCCAAGGACCCCGGAGGACAGTGATTGTAGCCAAGTTTCAGAAACGGGCTGGCCTGGGCCTTCCATCCCAGGTCTTCCGCTCTGCAGACGGGCTCATGTTGGCCTGGGCCTCCCCTCCCCAGAGGCCCATGGGGCCCGCTGGTGAAAGGAGGACCGAATACCCTCCAGCCAGGCTGTCTGGGGCGGGGGGCTGTGTGGGTCTGGGGGTGCTGCGCGGGTTGGTGAGAGATGACATCCATCACACACGCTGGGTTCTGTCAGCTGCTTCCCATCCTCGCCCCTTCCCCTCCCCTTCACAGGAGAACACTGGAGATAGTTTATAGCGGCGGACTCAGGCTGGGGTTATTATTTCGTGGGGTTATTATTTCACCTGTCGTTTGCCAGCCTTTTCCAAGTCTCCTACAACGAGACTTTTCACCTCGCAAAATAAAGACTCAAAGAGCCACATAGCTCAAGCATGGAGACACAGATTTCTGTGCCCCCAAATTACAAATCTTTACTCTTTCGCCACGTCCAGGTATTTCCAGTTCCTGCACCGACAAATTTTCATCACCGCGTAGGGTGTGTTTTTGCTTTACTCTAAGGAGTCAGAACCGTTCTGGCGGTTAACAGGGCGGAGCCCAGACCTGAGCCCAGACCTCCGCTGGCACAGCAGACGCAGGCTGCTCGCGGCTGGAATACGGGGTAGCTTCAGTCCCCTAGCCGCCGGCTCCCACCGACCCGCTGTCCGTCACTGTCGGTCAGATCAGTCCGGATTGGAGTGGGGGAGATGGGGGCGGTCCACGCAGATGATTGGCCGCTGTGCTCTAGAGGCCCACCCGCTGCGTACGCCGCCAGTCCGCCCCTTCCAGTGCCGAGGGAGCGAACTGTCGGTGTAGTTCACCGTGGTTCAGCGCGCTTTGCTCCTTCCTCCATCCGCTGGCGGACGATGGGCTGTTTCCCGTTTGGGTCCTCACGAGCGAAGTTGCTATGAACCTCGGCGTCCACGTCTCTGTGCAGCGTGTGCTTTGATCTCTCCTGGGTGGGTACCTGGGAAAGAACAATCGGGATGCACAGGTACCGGTTTTATGGGAAACTGCCGCAGCGTTTTCCCGGAGGGTCGTGCCATTCCCGCTTCCCACCAGCAGAGGGTGCACGTTCCAGTCGCTCCGCCTCCTCTGCAGCCCGTGGTGGGACCGGCCCTAGTACCGTCCTTCCTGCGAACACGGGTGTCTCCTTGCGGGTTCCAGTTTCATTTCCCCACGATTCACAGTGTCGAGAACCTCTTCACCTGTTCGTTGACGCTTTGATATCTTCTTTGTAAAGTGTCTGTTCGAGGCGTTCACCCATTCTGGATTCTGGATTCAAGTTCCCCATGAGTCCCGTGCTGTGTGAGCATTTCCCGGTCTGGCTCGCCCCGCATTTCCTCAGCGATGGCTTGTAACCAGTCACGGCTCTGAATCGTGGGGCAATCCAGCCGACCCCATTTCAAAACCGACTCACGCTGTTTGGGCCCCACCTAAGAAATCTCTGCGTCCCCTGAGGTTGAAAAGCCTTCCTCCTGCGTTTCCTTGGAGAAGTTTTAGCATTTAGCTTCCACCTGTTACTCCTCGGTCCATTCTGTGTTAGCTTTCGTACATGCCGTGAGAGAAGGGTTCCCGTGTAAAACATCTGCTTTGTACAGCACCGTGTGTCATAGAGACGGCCTTTCTATGACGTCTTTCTTCTTGGCGTCTTTTGCCTTTCTGGACTCCGTCCTGTCCCGTCGGTCTGCGTGGCTGTCCTGAGCCCAAAACCTTGCCGCCTTGATGGCTGTGTGCCGAGCACTGTCATGGCACTCACCGGGTGCCAGGCCCGGCTCCAGGTGCTTTACCGCTAGAAATAATTTCACCCTCATAATATCCCATGGGGCACATGCTTCCCCTGTTACATCCAGAAACTGAGACTCGGGGAGGCATAGCAACCTGCCCAAGGGCACACAGTGGCGGAGCGAGCATTTAGGTCCAGGCTTGCTTTTACCCCCTGTGCTCTCCTGCTCCCCCTACTGTCGGCGAGAGAGATACTCATACCAATTTATCAAGAGGAGACTCCCACTCTCCACAGCTGCCCTCCCTCCACCTGTGGGAGGCCGGGCACGGTGCGGGGGCGGGGGGGGCGGGGGACAGGGAAGAAAGAGGCGGGAGTCCTTACCCTCCGGGAAAGTGATGGGTTGAACTGAGGCCTCCCCCAAAACTAGATGGCAGAGCCCTAGCCCCCGGTACCTTGAAATGTGACTTTATTTGGAAACAGGGACTTTTACCAAAGTCATCAAGTTCAAATGAGGTCCTCAGGCTGGGCCCCAATCTAACGTGACCGGTGTCCTTGCATAAAGGAAATCTGGCCACAGACATGCACACGGAGAGAAGGCCCCATGGAGAGGAAGGCAGAGATCTGGGGGCACTTCCACAAGCTGAGGCCCGCAAACCTGAGATGGCCAGCAAACCCCCAGCGGTGGGGAGAGGCCTGGAGCCGATGCGCCCTCAGCCGCAGAAGGAAGCTACCCTCTGACACCCTGACCTTACACTTCTGACCTCCAGAACCTCGGGACCACACACGTCTGTCACTGAAGCCACGCAGTTGGTGCCACCTGGTTGGGCAGCCCCAGCAAGCGCACACAGGGAGCTCACGCCTGGCGGAGGGCCGGGCTGGGCACGCCGGGTGTCCGTTATGGGACTCAATGCACGAAGGAGGAGAAAGAGGGGGGGGAGAAGGAAGAGATGGCCTGAAGCTTCACTGATTCCAAACGTGGCTCGAAGCTCCCAGACCTGACCGAACGTGGCTTCGCAGACGACAGGACCGCACAGGTTACTTTCCGGGAAACGTGTCGGTTGGTCTCGTTGACACCGTGTCCCGGGTCCACATCTCAGTGTAAAGTGCGTGAGGCACACACAGTGCTGGCCGACGTCCCGACACCTCGACGACCGCACAGTGCGCTCATGGACGAGGGTGGGCCCCGGGATCATAGCGGGTGCCCGTTCTTTCTGCGCCACGCCAGGCTGGGCCTGTTCTGACCCTGCTCAGCCCCGGGGACTCGCCTGGCTTGACGTGACCCGCACTGGTGAGCTGCTGGGCCGCGGGGGCTGGCTGCGGGGGCTCACTGCGTTGTGTGTGGGGCTCCTCCAGGAGGAAGCGCTGTCGGTGGGGGTTCTCCATCCCGCTCAGGACAGGCCCTCTGACTGCTCCCGGCTGCGGAGCCAAAGGCAGAGTGTCTGCCGCGTCAGCAGACGCACTTTCTTCACCCAGCCTCAAAGGGGCCCTAACTAAGCCCCTCCAACGGGGTGTTTGCGATGGGCCATCACCCAGCCTAAGGGGGGCACGAAGACTGGGATGGCAGAGGTGTGATACGACAATAGCCATAGCCATTTCTTTATATCTGCAATGTCGCACACACACACACACACACACACACACACACGGGTGCATGGATACGCAGCAACACACTCGGAACACCAGAGTGAGATGACGCCACCCTGGTTCGGACCAGCGCCCTGGTGTTCCAAATGACTGTCCTTGAGCTTGACACTCTGGGGCAGTGCGGGGGGGTGGGGGTCCGTGAGGAGCCTCGCCCCACAGCACTTAGTGACTCCCCAGGCAGGAACCGGGTTACCGCCAGAGCCTGAGCGCCGGGAATATGGGAGGGGGGACGGGGAGGAGCCTGATTATCGCTGACTCCGCTCTGTCCCGGGGAAGAAAGCCGGGCAGACCCAGAAGGAGCGCCAGCTGTCTGTGGCTCACCGCTGACGGGCGGCCACCTGGTTCCAGGCATGCGAGGGTTCATCTTCGCTTTCCCTGGTGTCTGCCTGACAAGACGCCGAGAGCTTAAACGGCGGTGGCTATTTTTAAGGTCATCGAGTTTTAAAGTCTATCTGCAGAAAACAGGGTCTCAGAAAAAGTTTTCTCCTTGGAACATGCTCTCTCTCAGCTGAACATTTAAAAAATGAATTCATTGAAACATACGCTCTGTTTGGAAATTGCTGTTCGAAGGACGAATGTGTGAGGCCTGTGTATCTGTTTAGGCCAAAGCTAGGAGAAATGGAAAAAGTGACTTTGAAATGCTTGCCATTCCAGGGTGGTTCAGGGACCCTAAAAATAATAAAATGGTCTCGAGACATTTCACCCCACATGCCACCTCGGACGTGGACAGGGGCCGACCGGACTCCAAGGAAAGGCTGGCCACAGACCAGGCTCCTGCGAGTCCCCACGTCCTGGGGAAAAACTTTCCCTGGGCCGAAGCCATAGCTTCGGCAGCTCCTGAGGGGAATGCCTCCCCTCCCCCCCGCCCCCTTGGAAAGGACAAGGGAGTTTTTAAGAGGTTTATGATCATACATTTAAAACTGCTCTCAATTTGGGGCAAATAGGGGAAAAAAAAGTTAGCTCTTAAAGAAAGCTCTCACATGGAGCTGAGAAAGAGACACTGGGTGGCAGGTGGTGGAGGAGTCAGGGCAAGGCCATCAGGACACAGGCCGGGCGGAGGGCCAGGGGGGCATGGGGGACGGGGCTGGGGCAGCCCGCACCTGGGGCCCACAGGGTACGCCCCTCCCCCCGCAGGAAGTGGGCGGGGCTCGGCCTTCACCCCAGCCGGCAAGTGCAGGGCCAGGGGGCCCAGGGCCCAGAGCCCAGCCGCCCCAGATTCCGCCTTGTCGCCCCCCCCCACTCTCCCTTGTGATGCGTGGTTCAGGGTCTGGGGGCTCCGGGTGCAGCAGTGAACTCCACAGCCTTTGATTCTGAAACCGGGAGGTTACTGAGGAAGCAGAGGGGGGCTGTGGGGAGTGGAAACCAATAGGACATTTCCCCCTTTTTTTTGGCCTCAACCCCACGGCAGAGTGCACTCCTGACAGCTACCCAAACCCATGGCGGCGAGTGCCAAGGAAGTGATCCACGTCTCTGGGCTCCGTTTCCCCCGATCTGAGAAAGCGCCGAGTCTCAGCCTCTCCGCAGAGTGGGCCTCGTGTCATGGGCCGCTGGCCCACGTGGCTGTGTGTGCTGGGGCCCCCGTGGCCTCAATGGCATGCATGGAAGTTCCCCTCATCGGAGAACTCACGCCACACCAGGAAAATGTCTGGAACGCCAGCTGTTTTTGCAGGACGGCCATTACTCACAGCTGCCCACGCGGAGCCCACACCGATCGCGAGTCAGACGAACAAACACGCCTTTCTCAACGTCAGCAGGCTCCGAAGTCGTTGTCGCAGACTGCCTAAACCTCCGTGAGAAGAAAGGACGAAAAACCGCACAGTCCTATTCGATTGGCTGGAGCGTCACAGGGCTGGGTGAAACCGACCCTGTGTTTTCGGAGACGGAATGAAGACTCCGGCGGGGCCCAGGGCCAGGCTGCATGGCCTGCTGACTCCGCCCCCAGCGGTGGGCCTTCGGGCACCTCCAGACTCATCTCCATGACGACTGTCTAGGGTGGTGACTCCCTGCGGGGGCTGCCGTCACCGATGACCGCAAATTCAGCAGCTTCATGAACATAATTCTCTCTCACGGTTCTGGGGGTCAGAGGTCTGCAGTAGGTTGCCCGGGCAAAATCCTGAGGTGCTGGGGGTGGTGCTCCCTGTCGGGGCTCCAGGGGTGGGGAGTCTGTCCCTGGCTTCCTCCAGCCACTCCAGGCCTCCTGCCTCCCTCGGCCGGCGGTCCCACAGTCCCACCCTCCAGGCTGGCAACGGCGCCACACCAGCCTCTGCTTTTGTCCTCATGTTTTCCCTGACTCTAGGTCCTCCCCTCTCAGCTTCGCCTGTAAGGACCCTCGTGATCCACTGCGCCCCGGATAATCGAGGAAATCCCCGCCATCCCAAGGAATCTTAACTTAGTCACCCCTGCAAAGCCTCTTTTTCCATCTCAGGTGACACAGTCCCAGCTTCCGGGAATGAGGACATTTGTGGGCGGGGGAGGGGATGGTCCCCTGCCTGCCACCAATGAGCACGGTTACATCCATGTTAAAGGTGAGCAAATAAGTTCAGACTGGTCAGGCAATTTCCCCAGGGCCATGCAGCTGGCACAAGGGTGAGGAGGGTCTGCACGCAGAGCTGCCAGGCCCCAAAGCCAAAGCTCTCTCCCCCCAGCATATTATTCTATTCAGATTCCTGGACTCACGCTGAACTGAACCTCATGATTTTTCCAGGGATTAAGGTACGTGCCACCATTTTAAGGACCATGTCCAAAATGGTCCTCAGACCAGACTATTATAGACTGTTACATTATAGACTTGTCTGTCGCTTTCGCTCTTTTAAAAGATGAACCAGGGAGGAGGACAGGCGACTGGGGACAGGCTCACGGGGCCGTGGGACAGGCTGCCCAACGCACTTCCCTTCCATTTGCCTGGCTAACTCCTGCTGGCCCTGCCGCTTGGTTTCCTGGTCCCCTCCTCCAGGAAGCCCTCCCGGACTCCCTCACAGGAGCGTTCTTCCCCGTGTTGCACGTGGTATGTGTCTGTTTCTGGGTCTTTCTCTCTGGATTGTGACAATTTCACTGGTGACGTCCTAGCGTGAGCATGGCACGGGTGCGCCCAGGGTGCCGGCGGGGTGGGTGAGTGCCCGGATGCGTAAATGTCACCGGGGTGAGGGAGCCTCACTCCCCACGGTGGGCCACCTGAAGGCTCCTGAACCTCCGGAACACACACGCGATCCCCATGACCGTGACCCAGACTGGAAGGTGACGGCAGGGAGACACCCCCAGAGGCTGTGACTCCCAGTCCTGATTTTAGAAAGGCCCTATCTTTCTCTCCCAGGAGTCAACTCCTAAAACTGGACACCTTTGGAGTGACAGAGGGCACGCCCCTTTAGCGGGGCCGGCCGGCGGAGGGTCCCCGCAGCCCTGTTGAATCCCCGGCGGCACTCTTGGGAGTCACCCTCCCTCCGCTCACTTACGGAGAAGATGGCGGCCAGGGTCTCAATGCCGCCCGTGCTCAGGGTGATGTAGGGGATGTTTCCCGGAGGAATCCCAGCTTTCCCGAAGATGCTGTTGGTGTAGAACCAAATCTGTAACGCAGGGAAGCAGAAGGAGGGAGCGGGGTCAGCGAGGGGCATCCGAGTCCCGCATTAAAACCAGGCCCGCGGTGTTCTCTCGCGATGCGCAAATCCAGCGTCACAAGGTGGGGCCCCGTGGGGTGTGGCTGGGCGCAGGACACTCGGACGCCGGCTGTCCCCACGGCCGACTTGGGGAGCAGACGCGATTGTTTTTTTCCCACCACGTGCTCACGCCGCGGGGTTCACGGACACACCCTGGTGGAATGTATGAGGTCACGTGGGGCATGCAGATCAGAAAGTGGGGTCCCGGCGGAGAGGGAATGCCGTTGAGTAAACGCCACGGCTCCCAGTCTAGAGGCCGCAGCACACACGGATTCCCCACGTGGCTCTTGCGACTCCAAGTCTGGGCTTTAAGAAACCAACGTATTCTCCCTCCCTGCTTTCTCAGAATGCGGGTGGGAGGGGCGGTGGCTTTGAGACCCTGAAGCATGACCTCGACCTTATGAAGAGGAGGAAACAGCAGGACTCGTCCAAGGTCATGCGGTGGACCTAGGCCCCTCCTCACTCTGCATACCTCCATGAGTGGGGAGCTCACCACCCCTGGAGGCAGCCCCCTGTTTTCCTCCCCGGCCCCCGAATTCCCAGATTCTAATTTCTGGGGCCCTTGAGAGAGAGAAGGAGCAGCTGAGCTCACCAGAGAGGGTTTGGGGGCTCCCCGGGAGGGCCCCCTCTCTCCCCACTTCCTGCCCACTACGTGAGCTCGGGCCCAAGACACTTAGTCTTTCGACCTTGAGATTTCCTCAGGCCAAAGTTACCATTGAAGCGAGTCCAGCCTCGAGTGCTTTTATTTAACTCATCTCAAGGTCTCTTCCTCATGACTTCCTAGTACCCATTTTATTAGCAAATACAACTTTTACGCATTTTAGGAGCAAGTCATTATACTGATAGGCAGTATCCGTGACGGGGTAAACCGGCTAGCTGCCACACGGAACACTTCGCACGGATTACTTTTGTGTGTTCAGTTGTCCCATTTGACAGATGAGGAAACTGAGGGGCAGAGTACGCCCGACGGCACAAGCTGGCCGAGGTGGCAGAGCTGGGGCTGGGAGCCCCCCCACGCCGCCCCGCCCCGCCCCCGTCCCACCCTGCCCCCCGGCTGCTCCACTTGGGCACTCACCGCGTTGAGGCCGCAGAGCTGGTAGCAGGCCATGGTGACCACCACCGTGAGGACCTGCCAGCGGACCGAGGGGCTCCTCAGCAGCTCCCACACGGACACCAGGCGGATGCCCCTCTGCGTGCGGCCCTCCGCCAGGGCCTCCTCCAGCTCTCGGGACACGTCCTCCTTGCCCAGGAGCCTCTGGAGGGCTGCGCACGGGGACAAGGGGGGGCGTTCAGCAGACAGTGGGTCGTTGGCTGGGTTGGACACGGGGCCCCTTAGGGAAGGCCCGGCCGCCCAGACACGCACCTTGCCAGGGAAGGAGGTGGCAGGGACCTTTGGAACCACGGGGTTTAAAAATAGGAACACAAACCCCCAGCAGGCGGAGGGACCAGCCCGTGGTCGCCCAGTTGGCCGGGAGAAGAGTCAGGAGAGTCCCAGGATCTCCCAACTGCCCCCCCCCCCCCAGCAAAGCTCAGTGTGCCGAGGGTTCAAGTCCTGTGTCTGCCTCTGGGTGGATGGACACTCCGGGCCCATTCTGGCCTCTCGTGGCTGCCATGGTAACGGCATGATTCACTGCCCACGGATGCACACACAGGCACACCCCCCGCTCGCCTGCGGGCTCGTCCTCCCGGCCGCGTGCAGCCGGAGGTCAGATCCCCACTTGACCAGGGCGCCCGGGAGCCGGTTCTGTCACTGGGAGGAGGGCCCCCAGGGCCTTGGCACATGACCCCTGAAATGCAGAGACCACGGGAAATGGTCCCGAGGAGCTGGCCTTCCCAGGGTTCAAACGAACCCAGGTGGCGTATGCCTTTTGCACGCCAACACTGCAAATGCCCAGCCTTAGTGAGCCTATCCTTTTTTTTTAAGATTTTATTCATCAATTTTTACAGAGGGAAGGGAGGGAGAAAGAGAGAGAGAGAGAGAAACATGAATGTGCAGTTGCTGGGGGCCGTGGCCTGCAACCCAGGCATGTACCCTGGCTGGGAATCGAACCTGCAACACTTTGGTTCCCAGCCCGCGCTCAATCCACTGAGCTACGCCAGCCAGGGCGAGCCTATCCTTTTTACCAAGGTCTTCGCTGTGTGAACCTCCACAGGTGGATGTGTGAAGATGGGTGACCGAGGAGGCCCCTGAGGTCGTAATAATCAGGGCACGGGAGAGGCCCTGAGAGGGCGGATTTAAACCCTCGGCGCTGCCACATTCATCCCCCTACGGGGGCAGGCGGCTCTGGCGTCGGCTCCTGCGGACAGTCCATTCCGGACACAGTGGGCGTCATCTTAAAGACACTGCTCTGAGCCACAGGGCACCTGAAATTCCTCTTTAGCAGAAAAAAAGGCCTTTAAACTTGCTCCAGATTCTCCAAGAAGCAAGCCCTGAAGGCTCTCGGTGTTATTTCCGGGAGTGCACTAAAAACTGCTCCAGAATGTCTCTTTTGTGAGCTACGCTTTAATACTTCTAGCATTTATTAAGCAGAAATGGGAGAAGCAGCTGAATGAGCAACATTTCCACATCATGCACTAAGCCGTAGTATTTCCAGTACTTCTGCCGAGTTTAAAATGCAACATTTATATGATAAAGTAATCTTAGAGGTTTGGGTCAGGAAAATATTTCTCTCTCCTCCCTGTCATACGTACTTTCCATATAAAATAAGGAAACTTTATAACCTATTTTTCCCCTTTTCACCTTGGCTGTTGGGAAGCTCTCAGCTAAATTTAATGCTCAGGTCTTAAAAGACAGCAACAGAAAGAAAGAAGGAGCTCCTACCCTTTGCAACAGCATGGATGGAACTGGAGAGCATTATGCTAAGTGAAATAAGCCAGGCAGTGAGAGACAAATACCATGTGATCTCACCTTTAACAGGAACCTAAACAACAAAACAAAGAAACAAGCAAAATATAACCAAAGACACTGAAATAAAGAACAGACTGGCAGTGTTCAGAGAGGAGAGGGGAGGGAATTTCAGGAGAATTTCAGGGGAAAAGGGGAAGGGTTTGCAGGAAGAAGTATAAAGGACACGTGGACAAAAACTAGGGGTGGGTGGAAAGGCGAGGGAGGAAGGGAGGGCTGGGTGGGTGGGTTGGGATGGGAGTAAAAGATAGAAAATTGTACTGCAACAACAATTAAAATAAAATAAAAAAGACTTTCCTAGAACAAAAATCTCTCTTCTTTCTCTTAAAAGTTATGATCTCTTCCTCCTCTAATGCGTCAAATTTAATTTCCTGTCGTATATGTGTTCCTAAAAATAGTTTGCTCTGCTGGCCCCATTCCCCTTCGTATAAGATTCCTACGCCTGGGTGAGGAAGTGTGTCTTATGGGACGAGCATGGCGAACACGTGCACTCAGTCCCTTCAGGAACGGACCCCCGAGGCTGTGAGCATGGCAGTGCAGCTGTCAGCTTCGTGGGCATGCACCTCGGCTGGGAAGCCCAGGCGGGGCTGGACTTGCGTTTTTGGTTCACCCACAGCCCATGAGTAAGAATGTTTCCTCTAGTCTTCGGTGGGGGGGCGGGGGGGCTGGAGCCTGAGTCTGCGGCAGGAAATCCATTCCCAAAAGGGCAGGAAACTGCAGGGAGGGGACAAGGCACAGTGTCGGGGTGTCCTGCAGCTGGCAGATGGTCGCCGCCCCTTCTCCTGTCATCGCTGTGACCCTACCAGCTCAGGGCAGGTGCTTGTGCTGGTGTAAGGCTTATGCCACTTCCTGCCCGAGGCCAGGTCTTGTTCAGGGCCTGGCGTACAACAGGTGCTCCAACCAGGTGGGATCAGTGTCACTGGACCTTCCTCATATTGTTGATGTTTCAATGCATGTGGGTAGGATTGGTCTTGTTCTCCTGGGTCCTGAGTTCAGGACCAAGGTCAGGAGCTGTGATGTGTCAGAGGTCAGCTCTCCAAAAGGAAGGACTGTCCGACAGATGTTTTCAAGGGTGGATTGGGTGGTTTCACAAGCAGTGAGTTCCCCATCCCCGGAGGTGTGCAAGGAGAGGCTGGATGACCACCTGTGGGAGATGTTGTGGGAGGGACCCTGGCATTGAATGGGAAGGTAGACCCGGAGGTCTTGAAAGCAAGTACAGAGATCCAGCGTGTGCAGCATCCCTGGCAGACGGGGACGGGGAGGGACGGCACAGACATGCAGTTGTAACCAGCTGTCCTTGGAGAGAGACAAAGCAACCTCAGAAACCCGAGGAAAGTAACCCTCACAGAGGAGCCTGTTCTCTTTCACGTACAAGTCGCCTAAAGAGCTCCTCCCACCTCCCCCAGGCCCTCTCCTCCCAGCTCAGCCTCCCGCCCTCGCCCGCACTGGAAAGTGAGAGTCTCCCCACGGCTCCTGCTCATTCTTACTCCCGCTCACGTTCCAGTCTCTGACTCCAGGGAGCTGGGGAGGGGAAGGAGAATTTGCACTGCCCAGCTGGAAGGCAAGCCCTCTGGGGGCCTGGTCAGCTCTGGGGCTGGGAAAGGGAGCCCTGATGTAACCAGGATCTGTAGCCAGGATCTGCCCCAGTCAAAGACTCGCCTGTACTCAGGGGGAGAGGAGGCTAACATTTACTGTGTACCTACTGGGTGCCAGACAGGGGCTAGGCGTCCTACAGACTTGAGCACAACTCCTAATGCTGTGCAGTGGGCAGAGCCTCAGGGAGGTGGGGGAACGGGACAGAGGTCCCAGGTAGAGAGAGAGGGACAACGTCCCACTGGATGGCTTTGATCTTTCTTGCCACACCCCTCAAAGAACGATGGAAAAGCAACTGCAAAGCTGAGAAGCTTGTGGGACCAAAGTCAGTTCATTTCCATTACCCTGCAGCTCTGGACGGCTTGCTAGGTGCTGAGCAGGGGTCCGGGGCCTGGTGCTAAGGTCACCGCGTGAAGGGAGGAACGAGGCGTGGTTTCTGCTCAGAGGTGTGAGGGACGGAACTGCCACTCCAGGAGGCAGTGCCGGAGGCCGGGCCTGCAGGGCCCTCACAAAGCCCGGCCGGGGCAGTGCTTTTACTGTCATTTAACAGACGGGGAAACTGAGGCTCCGAGGGATGAAGAGACATACATGCCCGCGTCACACAGGAGAGCTGGCAATCGCACTCCGGCACTGCTGCGTGCCCACAGGGGTCTGGCTCCGAGGATGACGTCGACAGAGGCGGTCACAGACAGCGCACCTCCTTGCCCCGAGCCGCCCCTGTCTGTCCGAGAGGTCAGGCCCCGCCAGGAGACACCCGGAAAGCCCTCTGGCCCAGCGGCGCTCTCCAGCTGTCTGCGGGCCCCCTGTCCTGGCCACGCTTGCGTTCACACGCCCTGAGATGACAAGCGCCTTCATACAGTAGGAGCACTATTCGTAGCTGTGGCTCCTGTTTCTTTCATTTGTAAGTAAGTCGTTTATTGTTGCAAAGTTTTACGGTGTCTTCACTGTGCGGCGGACAGAACCCACAGGAGCCGCCTCTTGGGATGCGCTCCGCAGCCGTGCTGGGGACGGGCGCCGCGCCCTGTGGGACAGCATCTCCCAGCGGCCTCGTCCTCTCTAACCGGCCGTTCCCGGCCCCGGGTAGTGCGATGCTGGCGCTCTCTCTGTGCTCGTGAACTCCGCTCCCTTGCACGTGGATGTGAGGACAGGAGAACTGGGCGGGGGGGGGGGGCGGTGTGGGAGAGGAGGAGCAGAGGGAGGGCCACCACAGACCGACACCACTGAGAAATCTGCCTCCTTCTCCTCTCTGTGGTGGGGACCACCCAACGAACAGACACCGCGCAGCCCAGAAGTGAGCGGACCTGGGTCTCATCCTGCTCTGTCCTGGCTTCCCAGGCTCCCAGGCGTGACCCGTGTCCCCTCCTGGGCTGCCCATAGCAGGCTGTCGGGAAGATGGAATGATTTACAGTGTCCTCAGGCGCCCAGCACCTCGCCCGCAGAGAGGGGTGGTGGCCCAGGCCCCTGCGTGTCCCCCCCCACAGACCCTGGGAAGATGCCCCCTGGCAAAGGCAAAGGGCCCTACCTTTCTCCGCGCCCACCTGGTCGTGCTTCTCAAACAGCAGGTAGCGTGGGCTCTCGGGGAGAAAGGGCAGGCTCACCAGCTGGACCACGGCGGGGATGGCAATCACGGCAAACAGGCACGGCCAGGTGCTCTCCTGAAAGGAGAAGAGGGGTCCAGTGGGTGGGCGTGGCCTCCAGTCCTTGCCCGGGAGCTGGCCCCAGGCCGTGCGGCTTCAGCTCTGCAGAGGGTCCCTCCCCTGCACCAGTGCGACCCCCACCAGTGAAGGCCAGGGCAGGGGCCGGACACAGTTTAGCACCGGCCCCACGTCTCCGGAATTCTCCACGAGGCCGTGAGTCCTGTCCGGTGGCGACCTGTGGGGAGCTCTGAGAAGGAGTAGTTCAGGGAGCCACGGGCTGACTCTGATGGGTGCCAGGACTCCGGGCACCAGGGCAAGCCTGGAGGGGCTTTGCCCTCCCGGGGGTGTGGCCTTGGAAACCATTCTCAGAGCCTGCCAGTATCTCCATCTCTTTACCTGCAGTGTGGGGACAGCCCCAGCCACTTGTCAGGCTGTCCTGAGAGTGGGATCAAGTCACACTTTGACAGTGGGCCCTGGCACATAGTAGGTGTACAGAGGAAACCACCGTTCATGCTAGTGTGACCACCTAGCCGCCTCCAAGGCCTGCACTCTCCAGCCTGTCAGTGAACCAGGCGGGCAGCACCCTCCTGGCTGCCAGGGCCTCGTGGCCAGGCCACGTCCACAGCCACGTACCTTTCCGTCCCTGGGACTCGGGAAGTCCTCTCTCCCTTCCAACACCCACGCCCACTCAGGCCACAGACTCCAGGTGCACCTGAACAACCGTTTTCCCCTGAGGCTGCCTTGAAGACAGAACAGTCAAGTGCAGGCAAGATTCAAAGTCTTTCTTTAAAATCCACATGACGTGACTTCAAGCACTATTGAATTTATTTTCCACTCCCTTCAACCTTCCTTGCTGGCAGACTGAGATCCCGGCTGAGCGGGTCAAGAGGTCGAAGTTCCCCCAGCCCTGGGCGGGCGTCAGCACACAACCGCACAGCATTACCCCTCAACCCAGCAGCCCGAGAGGGCAGGAGCCTTGTGTGTGGGGGGGGGGCGGGGGGGCGGGCTTTGATTCGAGACCTTCCTTTGAGTGCTCAAGGGCAGGAGAGGGGACTCACCCAGAGCCCCAGCACTGAGCACTGGGCTGGCCTGAGTCTTGCCCACACTGCACACGGCATAGCAGGTGGGCCGGGGAGGGGTGGTGGTGGTGGTGAGGGGCGGTGTCTGTCTGTGTTCTCACAAGCAAAGCAGCATCGGGGAGCATCTTAAGGCCACAGACCCCAGTCAGATCTATGGCGGTACAGAGACGAGACCTCTTGACACAGGAGAGTAAGAAGCTCGGAAAATTCCTGGGCAAGTGGGACAGCAACACTGAGACAAGAAAATTACACAGAGCCCAACGGTTTGAGCTGTTTACTGGCAGCCGGTGAGTCACAAGGCCTTATCTTCCCTAACCAGAGAACGCATAACCTCAGCTGGCTGTAAACCACAGGTGTCCAGGGCAGAGAGGAATTCTAATGTAGACGCAGATGGAGAGACAACACCGGAACCTACCTAGGGAGGCCGTTTGGGAAGAAGCTGCCGATGCCCCTGTCAGCTCCCCACCCTGCGCGCCCCCCCCCCCCCAAGAGAAATGGCACATCTGCACACCCACTAGGAATTCCCCCCCCCCAAATTCCCACGTTTCCCCGTATAAACTTGCTCTGAAAGCTCAAGGGAAGGTGAATGCTAGGGGTTCACCGGCCTCCTGCTCAGGCTGCTGGCCTCTGCTATTAATACAGCACGACTATGATCCAGCCCCTGTCCCTGCCTTTTGGCTGGGCCGGAAAAGGCAGCCTGGGCCCCAGGCCCGGTTGCCCTCCGGTTTCACTCTGGCCTCAGTGCCTGGGGAAGACCAGCGGGTGGGTGACCAGTCAGTCGCCTCCTCTGTCTCTAAGACAGGAGTACTGTTTGGGGAAGGTTGAAGTGGGACAGCGACCTCTAATGGCCACAGGGAAGAGGCGATGCCTGAGATGTGCCCAGAGAGGCACACCTTGCATGCAGTGACACTAAATGGAGCTAAGATCTCAGGAGTGGTTCCCACACGCAAGGTATTGCCCTAAGAATTGCGTGTGTCACTGGTTGAATTCTCACAACAGCTCAGTGAACTGTGCACATTCATCCTCATCTTATGAACCAAGATAACAGAGGCACAGTGAGATTAAGGTGTCAGATTTTGCCCAATAAGACTGGTTTTGGCCCTGGCTGGTGTGGCTCAGTGGATTGAGCACCGGCCTGCAAATCCAAAGGTTGCTGGCTCGATTCCCGGTCAGGGCACATGCCTGGGCTGCAGGCCGGGTCCCCAGTTGGGGGCGTGTGAGGGGCAACCAATCTATCGATGGGTCTCTCACGCGTCAATGTTTCTCTCCTTTTCCCTCCCCCTCCCTTCCCCTCTCTAAAATGAATAAAATATTAAAACAAAAATGGTTTTGAACTTCTGGCCTCCAGGAACGGGACAATAAAATTTAGTCTCTGGTGTGGTAATTTGATATAGCACCAACAAGAAACGAATATCCTTATGAAACCTCCCATCCTGCTAATAAGCAAAGAAAAATTAAAAATATTATAATGCGTCCTGGCTGGGGTGGCTCAGTGGATTGCGTACCTGCCTGCGAACCAAAGGGTTCCTGGTTCAATTCCCAGCCTGGGTTGCAGGCCAGGTCCCCAGTAGGGGGCGCCTGAGAGGCAACCACACATTGATGTTTCTCCCTCTCTCTTTCTTCCTCTCTTTCCCTCTGTCTAAAAATAAATAAACAAAATCTTTAAAAAATGATAATGCAATATGATACTATTTCCCCTATTAAATGTCAAAGAGTTAATTAAATGGTTACGATGACAAGCATAGGGTCACACTCGGGCTCCCGCGTGCACACCGCTGGTGGGAAAGCACGTCGAGGCAGCCCCTCGATGCGAGGGAACTTGGATGACACGTAGAAAAGCCTTAAGTGAACTGGTGTTCTCTCACCCATTGCTTCCACTTCTTGGACACTGACCTACACGAATAATGAGAGGTTTGAGCGATGACTTCTGTAGAAGGTCGTTCACCCCAGGTTTGCACATTGCAGTGTTTTAATAATAAACACAGGAAACAATCCGAATGCCCAGCACTAAAAGAACAATGGGTCAAATTATGGTAACTCATAAAGGAGAATACTATACAATTATTAAAATTATCATGGCAAATGATTTTAATGACTTGCTCACAATATCACGTCGCAGAATAATCACCAGAGTTATAAATAGAATGAACCCGATGGTGCATTGGTGCATATGTGTGTGTGTGCATAAGTGATGTGCACAAAATGAAAAGGAATTTTAAAACTGTTAGTGTTCATCCAGAAATAATGAGATAGAGAAATGTTTTTATTTCCCGAATTCTTCCTCATTGGGTGTGACGGGCACACAATGGTTGCATCGTAACCATAAAAATCAAGTAAGTGCAAGGAAGGAGCTGAAAGATGTACAGAACAGGTATTTGTTTTAAGTTCACTCACGTTGGTGACAAAGCAGAAGGAGCAAAGGCATCAACAACGGACAGCAGTTACCGTGCGCCTTTGAGATGGAAGGAGACATTGACACTGTTTAAACTGCGTGTTCACGAAGAGTCTTCAGAGGCGTGGGGAAGAGATGTCGGCCTGATGGCGAGTGATGTTTTACGGCAAAGCACAGAGCCAAGCTCAGCAGTATTTCTGTCATGCGACAGGTCTCAGAAATGTGGAAATAAACCAAAATATTGAAAGTGGCTGCCCCCCAAATAAAATGGCAGAATTTCAAGTGGCTTTACTTCTTCTTCTTTTTTCCCAAATGCCCTAAGCTGAGCACAAAATAGTTCTACAGAGGAACGAAATGGACATGTGTCATGTATGAAGTGTGTTGCCATCTGAGCGACGCTGAGCTTCCTCCCAGGCACCCGGAACCACTCGCCCCTGACCCCGTGTTCCTCCCGTGTCTTCTTACCCATCTGCACGGGATTTTTACCCAAGTTCCTTCTTTCTTTTTCATTGCAGGAGAAAGAGCAAGTTAGTATGTTTTTTAAAATAGCCTTTGGAGGCATAAAACGTCATTAAAACCCCACCCCCCAGAGTACCTGTGATGTGTCTTGGATTCTAGTCCCGACAGCACATTGATTCCGGCCTTTCCTTCCCTCCCTCCCCTCCCCCGCCTGCAGCCCGTTGTGCCGCCTCTGGCTGCTTCGTGCCGCCTCTGGCTGCTTCGTGCCGCCTCTGGATGCTTCCCGCCACCTCTGCGCTTCAAAGCGATCACCTGCATCTGCATCGAAGGGCAGTCTCCCTCCCTTTATTATTTTTTTTTACAAGCTTGGTTTTTCTCTCTTTAATGTTTTTACAAGCTCAGTTGTCTCTGTCTTTAAAGACAAATGAGAAGGAAGATTAATACAGAGAAAATGAAATTCTGACACTTAGTGAGATAACTGTGGATCGCACTTGCCCAGAGTGTCACAAGTGCCCAAAGAGATGATGAAAATCTCCCGCCCTGGCTGGCGTAGCTCAATGGATTGAGCTCGGGCTGCGAACCAAAGTGTCGCAGGTTCGATTCCCAGTCAGGGCACATGCCTGGGTTGCAGGCCATGACCCCCAGCAACCACACATTGATGTTTCTCTCTCTCTCTCTTTCTCCCTCCCTTCTCTCTCTAAAAATAAATAAATAAAATCTTAAAAAAAAAAAAAGAAAATCTCCCATTCGGTGTTCTTTCCCGGACCACAGCCTCATGTCCCAGAGTGTGGACTGGAGACCCAGACATTCACCGAGTCACTCACGTTCCCCCCACCCAGTTCCCAGAGCATCTGAAAAAAACAACCCGATGGGGAAGACAGACCCTGAGAACGAACCAAAGGCACACCTTCTCAGGGGCTCTGGTCAGAAGGCGGACTCGGGCATGGAGTCCCTCAGGAGGGCGTCACGCTCAGGAGCCCTGTTTTTGCAGGGAGAGAGTGCCCACCCCAGAGAACCCCCACACCGGAGTCCCGCCCTCAGCTCTGCCTGCAAGCTGCTCCGACTTGGGCAGTTCCTGCCAGTGGCCTCGCCATTCTACCTTCTGCGAAAGCTGCTCCTTTCCCGCCGGGGCTCCCTCTCCTGGCATCCGGTACCCCATTCTCCCTGCACGACTGGCCAAACACCAGAGGTCCCGCCCCCAGACACTGCGGCCAGTCACTCACTAAGCGATCTCCTCCGCCTGCCTCCACGCCCACTGCGTGGCCCAAATCCAAGCTCCCAGCGACTCTCCGCCGGCGGAGCGCAACCTCCCAGGCTCGGCTGCAGCCCCCACACCCAGCGCAGTGATGGGCAAACGTGCCGAACGAGCGAATGGGGAGAGAACACAGAGGTACAGGGAAGACCGGGGAACTTGTATGGACCGAACACTCTTGTCCCCTCCAAACATACTTTATGTGAAAATCCTAACCCTCAAGGTCATGAGATGAGGAGGGGGGCCTTCGGGAGGTGATTAGGGTATGAAGGTGGGGCCCTCCTGGATGGGACCAGGGACCTTCCTTATGAGAGGGGACACGAGAGGGATGCTCTCTCTCACGCCCCCAGGAGAGGACACGGCGAGAAGGTGGCTGTCTCTAAGTCAGGAAGGGGGCCCTCGCCGGAACCTGATTGTGCTGGCACCCCCACCCCTGCCTTCCAGCCTTCAGGATTCTGAGGACCGAGTTTCTGGTGTTTGCAAGCTCCCCTGTCTGTGGGGTTTGCTACAGCACCCCAAGGGACTGAGACGGCATCCGGCCAGCAGAAATGGCCTGGTATCGGTTTACAAAAGCAGACCTGGATGAGCGATGAGCAACGGGAAACTCTCAAAAAAGAAAAAGCAGAACCTCTGTGGAAACAGATGGTTACTTACTTTCTCCCCCTGGAGGACAATAGTGCTACTCATTGACTTTAAAATATATTTTTATCCTCAGGGAGCTGAGGCTGTAATTGTTATATTGTGGTGGGTTTTTTTTTTTGTCACACACATAATGTTTAAGATGTTTAGAATGTTAAAATAGCTCCAAAACAAAAGGCAAAGAGTCTCTTTAGAACGGATCCTCGCTTTGCTGGGGAGACGTCTCCAACACGCTCACGTTAATCACAGAAATTGCGATGCAGGCGAAGACCGCAGAGGGGACGTGTGAGTTGTTTTTTTTTTTTTCTTTTTTGACAAGAAGAGAAACAAGCTGGAGCCATAAAATCCCAAAAGGGTCGATAGTAAAAGATCAGAAGCAGGTGCCTCTGCGGCGACGTGCATCAGTGGAAATATAAAAAAGTCACACTTCCTGCTCTGGGGTCGTTCGCTCTCAAACGGTGACAGTGGTAAGCCACGTGCCATGTATGTTTTGCCGCAGTGAACACAGTCAGCAGAGCGCCCCAGTGTTTGAAGGACAAGTGCCAACCAGGTCCCAGGACCCCGCCTGTCCCCGCGCGGCCGCCGCGCTGGATCCCTCCGCGCTGGATCCCTCCGCGCTGGATCCCTCCGCGTGGACAACCTTCCCCGAACCAGGCAGGGGCGGCTCTAGGGTTTCTCAGCTCAGGCTCGAAGGGGCTCTGGGACCCCCTTACTTAAGCTCTCACTGCCATACTGTGACTTACAACAGGAAACATAGATTTGGTCTTCTATTTCTGGCACAGAACTCCTAGAACTGAAGGAATTTCCTAAGTGAGAGGAGCAATAAAGGTGTCTCGACCTTTGTAACAAGCCCCTTCCAGCCACACCTGAGTTTAGTTAATGAGGTGGCTTCTGGAAGGTACCTAAGGATGAGAGCTGGCGGCCAAGGGGAACCACCCTTGGTCGGAGGGCTGGGATTTCCAGCGCCCCCTGCTGGACCTCCGGGCCATGATTTGATTAACCACGTCTATGTGATAAAAGCTCCATAAAAACCCAAAAGGCCAGGGACTGGCGAGTGTTCACAGGGCAGGGGCGCATCCTCTGTGCTCTGTTCCAGTGCATTCGACCTTTGACCTTCCCTCCCGGGGTCATCTCCGCCCTCCCTCCTGGCCTTCGGGTGTAAGTGGGGAGGTAAAGCCTCTGCATCCCTGCGAGGCGTCCCAGCCCTTCTCCTTCCCTCGTCTTCCTCCTCGGATACTCTGGCAGCAGGCAGGCCCTGGACTCAGCCACCCATCCTCGCGGTCCCCAGGGCCCCTGCCTCAGCTCCCCCTCCCCACGCCCCAATCACAGCAGCCTCCTGCCGGGCCCTTTCCTCCCCCTTCACCCTTCCACTCCCTCCTCAGACGCCCTCTAGTGCCTCCTGCCCGGGATCCCTGTTCCCCAGGACAGTGTCGGGGCAGCTCAGTGAACGGGGCCTCACGTCATGCTCCCCACGCAGGCTCGTCCCTCAGCCCTGAGCCACTCTCGGGTCTTCCACTGGGCCGTGCCCCATCTCCCGGCTGTGCCCCACCTCGGCCTTTTCCTCCCTTGCTCTCTTTCTCTGCAATGTCTTCTCTCCAAACCCCACCACCACCTGCCTAACCTCTGCTCACCCTTGAGCAGGGCTCAGGTCTCAGTTCCGAGGCCACTTCTTCTGGGAAGCCCTCCTTGTTCCCGCCCCCACCCCCCCACCCCCTCCCGCCACGCGGACCCAGGCCAGGCACTCCTCCTTGCCAAGGCCCACAGCAAGTGAGTGGTTGGACTGGGATTCAGAGTCAGGCCTTTCTGCTTCCAGAACAGAAAGCCAAAACCAGAAGACTGGGCCACTACCTCTTCATGCAGGAGAGGAAGGCTCAAGAGGGAGGCAGAGCTAAGCAGAACATCTCAGAAAGTTGCGCGACATCCGTTGAATGAGAACAGCAAATGGAGGGACGGTGCATGCGGCATGATGCCATGACAAAAATGATACAGGCTTGTATGGGTTTGCAAAAGCCTAAATGAACTCTAATTGAACTGTTAGCAATAGCTGCGGGGTGGGTAGATTTGAACATTCTGTAAGGTTGGAATTTGTTAGGGTTCTTTATATCCTAAAAAAAAAATCAAACCCAAAGTATTCGATGGTAACTTTTCTGCAACAATAAGTGAGAGGCTTGAACGCTCAGGAATTCCAAGGCATAGGTAGGGCCAAGCTTCCAGAGGAAGGGCTCACCTCTGATTGCCCTTTGGGCTGGGGAGCCACGCTTACCTTGCCCAGCAGCTCAGGCAGGCCCAGCAGCTGTCCGGTGAACACGCCAATGCAGATGAAGATGGCGGTCACCTGCCCCAGAGAGCCGCGGATCTCCTTGGGCGAGATCTCGCTCAGGTACATGGGGAGCACGCTGAGGGCGACGCCTGCGGAGGGAGCACAGCAGTGATGAGAGAGTCATCTCCTCCGAGGGAGGAGCACCCTGGTCAGTGAGGAAGCTGTCTCCTTGAGGAAGACTCTGGTCGCGGCACCTCCTCTGCCTGACAAAGATGGCGCGGCAGCCACAGCCCCATTCCCAGCACTCCCCACTAACCGCCAGTGCTTCACCGCGCACTGTGTCATTCGGTCCATGAGGTGTGGCTGGGAGGTGGCTTCCACACAAGAGGAAACAGCTGATGATGGTGATACAGGTGCTGCCGGTGGTGGTGGTGGTGGTGGTGATGGTGATGGTAATGGTGGTGATGGTGGTGATGACAGTGGTGGTGATGGTGGTGGTGATGGTGGTGGTTATGATGGTGATGGTGATGGTGATGATGGTGGTGCTCATGGTGGTGATGGTGATGATGGGGGTAATGGTAATGTTTGTTTGGTGTTGGTGTTCTTTCTTTGAGAAGTCATGTAGGCCTTGAATTTCCTTTGTTGAAAGTTTTAAATGACATGTTCAACTAATTTAATTAAATAGGACTATTTAGATATTCTATTTCCTCTTCTGTCAGTATTGGTGAGCATTTTTCTTTCTTTCTAGACATCTGTACATTTTATCTAAAGTTTTCAGATATACTGCATGAATGTGTTCACATCTCTGAACCTCATTGTCCTCATGTAAAATGACAAACACCCCCTAGGAATGCAGGAACATGTCCCCGCCCCTCCCCAGCCCTGGAGAAGTCTCACCTCCATCTATGCCCATGATGAAGCGGCCCACGATGAGCATTTCAAAGGCTCCCGCCGGGAGAGCACAGGCCATCAGCAGTGCGGCGGAAATCGCAAAGACATTGTTGGCCAGTAGAGTGTGCTTCCTGGAAGAGAAGGAGGGGTTCAATGGGGAGGCCCGACCATGAGGCTGTTACTAGCCTGTCCCACCAGGAGCAGGGTCCCCCACGGTCCCCATGGCCACTTCTGGCTGTGTGATTCTGAGCGAGGTACTGGCTCCCTCTGGGTCTACCATAGGGGGTGATCGCCATGACCATGGACTGCTCTGAGCAGGACTGTCACCACTGTTTCGTGAACATGTACCCGAGACTTCAGGTTTGGAAGCGTGGCTTGTGTGGAGGTCCGGGACCTGGTTCCCACACCAGCTCCCTCTTTTTAGGAGCTGGGTGACTTTGCAAAGTGATCACAGTAGCTCACATGTACGGGACTCTCGCTCTGTGATCGACCTCCTTATACGCTCTTTACATGAATGAGGAGCTCATCTACGGCTCAAAATGACCCTATCGGGTAGGTAAGAGTCTTATTCCTATCTTACAGAGAAGTGAACCAGGGCACAAATTAGAAACTTGTTTGAGGTCACATGACTAGTGAGTCAAGGACCTGGGGAAACATCTTAGCCTCTCTCGGGATATTTTTTCCCCCTAAAGACTCAATGAGTTAATGGATATTAAATTGTTTTATAAATTGTAAGACGCTCAGGATTGGAAAGGGGATTTCGTTATCGCTTTTAGGAGTTAGATCTCTTCCTACTTTCTATTCTCACTTCCTGTTCCACTGGGCACGGAAGCCATCCGAGAGGCCCTTCCCACGTTCCCTCCACGTGCACAGGCCCGCCGGCTTCCATGCCCAGACACTCTGCCGGCCTTGATTCCCTGCATGGGCCCCCCCCCACCCCTCTCCGAGGGCAAGCCCTCCAGTTACCTACTAGCTGCCCACCCACTGTCGGCGCTCAGGGATATTGCTTCAGGAAGTTTCACTTCTCGGTCCTAACTATGCATTTCTCTCTCCGCTGGAACACCTCATTCATGTGCTGCCGTAGCTCCCGTCTTGAAAGAAAGCACAAGAACGGTGCTCCTGGGCCTCCAGCTTCCTCCGTCTACCGTGGTCTCTGCTCCCCCAAGCGGAGCTCCTCAAAGAGAGCATCTCACTGGGTGTCTCCACTTCTTCATGTCTCCTTCTCTCTCACACCCAGTCCGGCGTTTGTCCCCTCTGTGGTGCCCTTGAAATGACTGTCGTCCTGGCAACTGGCAACCTCGGTGATGCTGAATTCACCGCTGAAGCTCAGGCCGCGCCTGCTTTTCTCGGCAGCGCTGGGCACAGCGGATTGCTGCCTCCTTCTTTCTCTCGCTTTCCAGATCTCACCCAGTGGCGGGTCCGCGCTGATCTCGTTGGCCGATATTCACCGTCTTCCCAGCCCTCCAGAGAGTGGAGGGCTCAGGCTGCGGCAGCTTGTTATGGCAGCGCGAGCCGACCGCTACATGCTTAGATGTGCAATGTGAGCTTCTCCAGCCGGCATCTAGGGAGCTAACATTCTTTTCTACTGCTATAAAATAAAGACATGCTTTCAAATATGGAAGTAGAAAAAGAGGAGGAGAAAAACGACACTTTTCAAAACCCGCTCTTCGCCTGGCGTGATGCACAGGGGGCTGGTTGTCGGTGTTTGCTGACTATCTGTCCGTCTTCTCCTGGTGGGAGTCCCTCGGAGTCCCCCCCAGAGCCCTTCCTGCCCTCAGCCTCAGTGTGGGGGCCTGTGGTGGCCGCCTCCACCCAGTGGTGGACCTAGGGATGGGCATGTGACATCAGTAATCTTCAAAGACATTGGAAATGTCATTCGCCAGGAATCCAGCCCTGGCACCAGTAGCATTTGGAGCTGGAACTTCTTTGCGGCGTCCTGAGCATCGGTGGGATCCCTGGCCGCTCCTGACTAGTAGCACCCTTCAGCTGCGACAACCAGAAGTGTCTCCAAACACTGTCAAACGTCTCCTGATGCGGCAGTACTGCCCCTGGTGGAGGGTCCCTGAGGGCGTGCAACCTCACTTGGGTCTCTGAGATTCACAGATGTGTGCTGCAGCGCCAGCAGGGACGGTGTCCGCCCGAGCAGATGGGCCCGCCTTGCGCTGACATGGGGGAAGACCACTGTGCACAAAGCCGACACGGAGCGAGGCAGAGCCCAGAGACGGAGAAAACAGCATTTCTTATGATACTGTATGAATTGCTGGGTTCAACCGAGGTATAGTTCAGTTGTGGGAGCCAGTTCCAATTTTGAGCCTAGGCCAATTTGATCTGGCTCCCTGTCACAGGCATTAAACAGCCTTCTGAGTGACAGGGGACACGTCAGCACGATTTTCATAATGAACTGCACAGGGCTTGTCTCCCTGCTGCAGCACCTGCCCTGGGCAGCAGGCCTTGGTCTCCGCCCACCACGGGCCCAGCGCCCGGCTGCCGGAGGGCACTCAGAAAGGCTTGCCGAGTGGACGAGCACAGGTGGGTGGGCTGCCCAAGATGCGGGCCCAGCGTCTGAGGCCCAAGCCCTTGGGAGATTCCCCACGTCTCTTCCCTAGCTTCTGTGCTCCGCTCCAGAGAGAAGAGCCAGATCCAGTGCCGGGTAAGGAGGCTCCTCTCGGTGCAATTTCATGAACACGCACATTGGCTCTGCCAGCTGCTGGCAGGACGCCCTTGGGAAGAGCTAGCGATGATGGTGTTGCGAGGACAGTGACCTTGAGCTGGGCGCCGACTCTGCATCGGTCGCTGAGATGAACCCTCTACAGCCACACGACAATCCTGTGACTCGGTCTTCATTTTCCTGGGAGCCAGGGGAAGCCCAGAGACTTTGAGACACGCATCCTCGGCCCCACGAGCTGTGAGCATAGGGACTCGAGGCCGAGCCCGTAGCCAGCACCTGTGCGCCCACATGGCCATCGTCCTCTCTCTTACCAAAGCCATGCGAGCAGAGGACTAATGGCCCCACGTGAGGGACTGGGGCTGCAAAGCGGTTCTCTACGGCCAGAATCCCCCAAGCTGGAGCGTGCAGGAGACCAAGAGCCTGCGCCCCTGAGCCCAGATGATGGGATAGCTCATATCCAGAGTCAGTGCCTAGCCCCTGTGTGCCCTGTCCTCACCCCTCTCCTAAAGCAAGGTGAGTTTAACATGCCCTACCTGTACCTACCTGTGACCACACCCACCTGACTCCCAGGATGCCCGGCTCCAGCTGAACCTCTCTCCTAGCCCCTTCCATGGGCTCTGACCCCAGCCATGCACGTCGAGCCCAGCCCCCTCCTCCTCCCCGATGGCCCCCAGAGGGGACCAACAATGAGGCCTCCAGAAGCATCACAATGGGCACCATGTGGCAGCAAGAGTGCGGGCTCGTGGTCAAGCAGACCCAGACCCGAACTGCAGGCCAGCTGTGTTCTGTGGAGCCCGGGACACCTTGCTGGGCCTCTCGGGCCTCGGACCCGTCTCCCGTTGACCACTTCTCGGCCTTTTGGCTAAGCTCAAGGGTAAAATCTCTCCAGGTGAACTAAGAGGCATGTTGCCGCCTGCTGGGATCCCCGCTATAGCCCAGACACACCATGAACATCACGGAGAGCATCCGCAAACAGAGACAGGCTCACTGACCTCCCGAGGAACTTTCCAATCAGCTTCACCATTAGCGTCCCCGCGAGTCCGCCGATGGCGAAGATGGACACGGTCACTGAGAAGAGCAGAGTCAAAGTGTCCGGGTGTATCGGCTGTCCGTACCTTCTTTCCCACGTCTCGTTGTAAAAGGCCTTGATGTACTGGGGACAGACAGCAAACCCGGTTATTCCTGCCGCCCGCCTGCCCGCCGCCGGAAGCTGGCTGGGGTGAGAACAGAGCAGCTGGGGCAGGGTGCGTCCTCCCTGCTCGGACCTCGCCAAGTTCCGTTCGAGCGGACGAACTGTGCTCCAGTGTCCGCTCCTAACTGAGTCTGTGGATAGGCCCTATTTTTTTTCACCCCATTTTGCAGATAGAGAAACTGAGGCTCCGAGAGACAGAGTGACTTGCTTAGTAAGTGACCAGCCTGGGACTCAGACTCAGCTCTGACTCCACACCCAGAGCAGCCGCGATGCCCGGGCTCCTCCCACGTGGGTGCCCAGCAGCAAGTCCCGGGGAGTGTGTTACAGATGCGCACTCCTGACACAAGAGAGCTCCCGTGCCACCCGGCCACAGGCCAAGACACGAGATCAGAAAACTCTAACTGTAAAAGAGAAACAAAGTGGCCATCTGCATTTCCTCGGAACTGAAGACTGAGATAACAGGTTTGCAACACACATTATCACAAAGGACTGGCACTCACAATCCATAAAGAACTCATGCGAGCCAATAGGAAGACACGCGGCCCAATTTAAAGCGAGCGAAAGACTCGAACAGACTCCGGAGAAAATCCAAGTGACGAGCAAGCTAATGCCATCATGCCCAACGTCATCCGTGAGTCAACAGGGCAGTGCAACTGGAAACCACAGCGAGACGCCCCTTCACACCCACCAGACCCTCGTTGCTATCGATTCGATGCAGTGGGTTTGGGACCGGGACCAGGTGACTGGGATGTGAACCAAAGGCTGAGGTCACAACACTACACTTCGCTGAGGGCTCCCTCCCCAAGACGCTCACAGTCACCCACTGCTGCCCAGCATGGGTCCACAAGGCTCTCCAGAGCCGGCATACGGGTTTGGGTTGCAAAGACCTGGGCATGAGTCCCAGTGTCACAATTTGCTCATCATTTAAACCTGTGGGACCCCGGTCTCCTTATCTGCAACACGGGAGCAATGACACTGACTCCTCGGGGCCGTTGTGAGGCCCAGACAGGAGCCTAGCACTGGGGGAGGGCTCCCACGGGCCCAGCAGCCCGAGAACCCGCATGTCCGGCGAGGGCCCCGGGGACCCGCCAGCAGCGTGTGCCCTGCCGCACTGGCAGTGGGACTTCAGTGTGCCCAGCCACCCTGGAAACCAGTTTGAGGGCACCCCTAATCTATTGTCCAACCTATAAAATCCATTTCTAGAGAACTCCCCTAAAAACCTGTTTGCCACCTGCCCTGGGATTCATCCTTGCAAACGCCCAGGACAGCGTTGCACACAGCCACGGGGGCTGCCGTGACCACTGACTGCCCGCCTCCCCGAGCTGCCCTCTGTCATTAGCTGGCATTAATGCTGACCCTCGGTTTTCATGTACGCCGGTGGCATCTGTCATCTTTTCGGCTACCCGGTGTCAGAAGCCCCCATCCCATTCAGGAGTCATTCCTGCCTTACAAGCCCAGTGGGAGCAGGGCCCACTCGTCACTGCGGAGGGTGGAAATGCCGGATGCCTGCCCTCCCAGCATCACTCGTAGCTAGGGAGTAGACACGTGATTAAGGCTCAGCCAATCAGAGGCCTGGGCTCTGCATGAGGCTCCTGAAGCTAAGGAATGGGGCCAGGGGTTGTCCACCAGCAGAGGGATCTCCCTGGCAAAAGTGGCTTTGGGGCGGTGGCAGTGGCCCCATGGGAGCTGAGGTCCTATTCCAGGTGCAGTAGGTGGCAGAGGTGGCTGCAGGGGACCCCCAGGCCCCGCTCTGGCGTGCTTTGGGGCATCACCCCAGGCTGCAGAGCTCCCGGCCTGGCTGGCCAGCCCTCCTGTTGACCCTGCGAACGGCCCATTACTTTTCCAACACCTGTTTTTCCTGCTTCCATCAGATGAAATGGTGGTTGTCGCTTACAACTGCTGAAACTCTGCCAGAACCTCTGCATGCTCCCATGTGACCCTCACGACAGCCCCGGTGTCAGAAACCTTCGTTTCCAGAGGAGGGAAGCCAGAGCTCTGTCGCTCGCTCAGTCACCTGGCTGAGGTGGCAGAGGAGGGTTCATGTGACATTGGCCTTGGCCTGACCTCAGGGCCAGAATGCACCCAATCCACTGGCGGCCCCTTCGTTTCACAGCGAAGGAGTGGGAGAGAAGCGCTGAGTCTGACGCGCACTCGTTGATTTGACAGTAGCCCCAGTGAGGCCCCCGCTGGGGGCTAGACACTCTGTGGCCCTGGTGAGTGTGACAGCAATGACCCCCCAGGAACCCAGAGTAGAGCCAGAGAAACTGTGATGATTCCTGAGCTGAAGGGGTGGAGGGGCCCCCGGAAGGCAGGGGTGCAGGAGGCCCTGGGGGCAACAGCAAGCGTTTATGGGGCCGCGCCCCTTTGGAGAAGCTGGAAGGTGTACCCAGGACTTCGCAGGCACCCCTCCTGCTCGCTGTCCGATAAACAGGAGACCTCCAGGCATAGAAGGGGGTTCTTGGATGTGACCTTGGCCCCTACAGCCGTCCTGCATGGATTCAAGTGAGTGCAGCTGCCTTGCAGACCCCCACCCCAGAGGCTCTTACTACACACAGGCCGCCGTGACCAGCTTCCCGGAGTTCGTGTGCAGAAACTAAGAGGGTGCTGTTTGGAAGGAAGTTCTCTCTTGTTCTTTCCGGGCACTCAGGAGGCTGGAGGGGAAGGGGGCGGCTTTGCACCGCTCACTGCTCGGTGTTGCTGAGGGGCGTCTGCAGAGCGTGGGGCAGGCTGGGACACAGCCAGGCAGGCCTGCCTGTGCACGGGCGGGAGCACCTTTCTCCAAGGCTCCCGGAAAGCTGGTTTCCAAGGGATGATTTTGGCGGTTAAATGTCTGTCTTCACCAGTGCAAGGCAGGCTGCCTCCAGGCTGGAGGCTTACGTGGCCTCGGGCACCGGGAGATGAAGGCTGTTCTGCTATTTGCACGAACATCCACTGAGTGTGAGATGTGCGGACCTAACATCTGTGGTCACTGACTGGTAGTGCATGGCTCATTCCAGGTTCTCAAGCAAGTGTTTGTGCTTTCATTGAATCTCTGCTGTGAGTTACTCACGGTATAATAATGAAAATAGGTAACCCATTCATCTTACTTATACACTAAGTCCTCCCTTGGCATCATCAGTAGCAGCTGTGACTTAACGCAAAGTGACGTCCAACAAAACCCGTGCACCGCAGCCTCGTGGATCAAAACCAGCGTTAGGTGCCTGCAGCATCTCGTCCGTGGTGTGACGAGAGGACGGTGAACGGAACCACATTTGTGGAAGACCCGCTGTCCCAGCGAACCGCTCCTCCTCCCCCGGGGCCACCTCATTCCCGGATTCCATGGCGGACTTCCCCGAGCTTGATCTCCAGGAGGCCCGTGCTTGGGTCTCTCTGGCAGCTCCGCCTACCTGCTTCCTCACCTCCGGGGCCCAGGTTCCCAGCCCGTCTTCTGCACACAAGTTCCACAGCCCCTGTTTTCAAGGAGCTTGGGGTCTAGCGGAGGCCACGGCAGGGCGCACGCGTGACGATAACCCTGGGTGGAAGGCTGTGGAAACACAGCCCCGGGAGCCAGGTCAGGTGAGCCAGAAGGGCAGGTGGGGGGCACCTGGGGTGGGCCCAGGGAGGACGATGGTGGTCGGAGCTCTCACAGGCTCAGAGCTGGAAGCCACGTGTCGACGTGGAAGAACCACAGACGATGCGGCGGGGTTGCAGGCTGGCCCGGTGGCAATGGGAGGAAGGCTGGAGAGCGAGGTGGGGCTGGTTGGGACGGGCCTGGACGGCCAGCCCCAGCAGCCCGTGCTGAACCCGGGGGTGCTGGGGAGCGATTGGCGGATCTGCGCTCAGACTCAAGGGATCCGACGTGCGGGTTGGGTCACTGCAGGTGCCGCGTGGAGGCTACACCAGGAGGTTCAGACTGGAGGCCTCCGGACCAGTTGGGAGGCTCCTCCAACTGGTCAGACAGGACGAGGAGGATGGAACCTTTGAATGAATTCCCCAAGAAAGATTCATATTTTGATGGGTACGGACTGCAAATTGCAAAGAAATGAATAAGAGGCTACATGGTTAAAGGACAAGAGGCTGAGCCAAGAGCCCAGAGTCCTGGGTTCAAGGCTTGCTCATGCCCAGGGTCTGTCTGTGACCTCCAGCAAGTCTCTCTGCCTCTGAGGCCAGGCTCTCCGTGGGGCAGGGCGCTGGGAACCCACTGTATTCCACACTCATCTCTGCCACTTCCCTGCTAGGTGACCCTGAGTGCGTTACTCAGCCTCTCTGGGCCTCAGACTCCTCATCGGTGAAATCCTCTCCCTCCTTAAAGAGGACCCACAAGCACGTCACGTGTGGATGAGCAGAAAGCTCAGTGCGGGTCCACAGGAAGTGCACAGTGAGACTCGGAAGTTGGGGTGGCTGGCAGTGGCGCCGATATCCCCATGTCTGTGTCTGTAAAATAAGGGCCCCGGACGTGTTCCCTTCTCGGGCCTGTGGATCCACGAATGATTTACCGCCGTCTCCCAGCCAGTGACTCAGCGGTCAGGCTCCCGGACACACACTGGACTTCAACCCACAGTGGGGCAGAGCTGCTCAGAGCGCTTGCAAAGGATGACAGCAAACTGCCAGGCAGTGGGAGGCAGATGGCTGTGTGGCCTGCTCCCCAATATTCCTGTTCCCCACTGCTTCACGCAGGGCCTGCTGGGACTCTGTCTGAGATTCCCCTCCGAGTGTTGTACAAACACACAGAAACAGAGCACGTCCCCTCCGTGGAGGGGCCGGAGTGCACGCCCACCGTGTCACCCAGCACAGGACCCGAGGGATGGATTGGTGAAGACGGACCACACCTCTGACCGCCCCGGCACAGCGAGGAGAACAGCCTGGACGTCCTTACGAAAGCGCCTGCCACCAGACCAGGCTCTTGGAGGTGAGGACCACACAAGGGCAAAGTACCCTAATGTCACCTGCGTAGCAGGACGCAGGTCTCCTGTGCAGGGCGGTGAACGCAGCGGCCGGGGGCTGCCGTCCTCTGAGAGGCCAGCGTGCACGGCGGGCGGGCCCTGGGCTGGCTGCGGGGACTGTGAAAGTGACCGATGACCCTTGACGTAGGGAGACGGGCTCATCAATCGTAACAGAGGCACAGCCCCTGCGGGGGCTGGGGACAGAGGAGCTCTGTGTGCTCACGTGCCTCGGGGCACGAAAGGTGCACAGGCAATCTGTACCTTCTGTTCAGCTGGGCCGTCCACCAAAATCTGCCCTAGAAAACACAGTCTCCGCAGGGCTAAAAACCTTTGGAAGCAAAGCCAGAATTGGCCCTTGCTCCTGTTCCCATAGCTGTTGCCCAAACTGTTATCTGTCCGCCCACGCCATTCTGTTCCAGGTTCGAGTTTCACGTGCCTGCTCCTTCGGCCTCGAGCGCAAAGGCTCCCCGCGCCGCCCCCCGCCCCCAGGGTTTCCGCCGAACTGACAAGATGAAGCAAGAGTGTCATTTCCCAACCTCGTTTAAGGACAAACACGGACAAATCCGATCTCCATCTCAGGGTGATATCCCAATGTCAGCACCAAAGCCACGGATCATTGTCAGCATTAGGAGACACGGTTTTGACCCTCTGGTTTTCGAACAGTTTTTAGCACCAGAATCCATTTTTTCAAATGAACTTGCACAGAGTTAACAGTAAAAAAAAACCATACATGGCCTGGCGCCTGCCTGCCTCCGAGCTTCTGCCCTGCGCTCTCCAAGTTGCGCCCCACGCCCCAGCCGCATCGCACCTGCAGCTCTGCAGCGTTCCCGCACACGGTCCTCTGTCAGGCCCCTGTGCCTTCGCCCCACCCTCCAGGCACAGCCGGGCCTCCATCCTCCGGCAAATCTTCCCTCGGGCCACGGCCACCTGACCCCGAGGGCGGAGGCGGGTCCAGTAGAGGCCAGCACCCCTAGGAACAGGTAGTGCCTAAACCTAGCAGCCGAGACAGGTGAGAGCCAAACCGTCACCCGCACACCAGCAGGGCAACGTTGGGGGGTGGGGGAGGGGGGATGCTGGGGGAATTGCACCGAGTGACCCGATTCCACAGGAAACAAAAGCCAACAGTGGATTGTAAGCAACACATTCTCAAGTGACCCCTGGCTCTGGTGAAAAGACGCGAAGACAGACAGAACGAATCAGGAAAATGATTCTGCCTCCGGCCCCTCGGTGGGTCCTCAGACTCCTCGCTCCTTGCCCTGGAAGACAACCCTTGGGGTCGCCCCTGGCAACTCTGGAGGCCCCTCCTCTTCCTACACTGCCCCAGGACCCCCACCCTCCAGCCTCAAGGAACTGACACTCCCCCCCCCACTGGCCCCCCACATCCTCCCCGCTTCTGTACTTTCCACCTCCCCTTCAAGGCGGGGGCCGGTGTCCTCTCTGCCCTTCCCCTCCCCCGGCTGCCCCCAGGGTCCAGCGAGGGTCTGGCACAGAGCCTGCCCCACAAAGGTTTGCACAGTCCGGTAGGTACCAGCCAGCACCCGGAGCCCCCTGCCCAGCACGCCCATGGCCGAGGGCACTCACCGGAGTCGGGGCATTCACCACGGAGAGGTTGTACCCGTAGAGGAAGGAGGAGCCGAAGGCGCCCACGAGCGAGGCCACGACGAGCGAGCAGGTCCAGCCCTGGGAAGGAGAGGGCGGCGGCAGGTCAGACCTGGCGCAGCGCTCAGCTGTGGGAGCTGAGCGGGGCCCGCTTCCGACCACACGGGAAGGAGCACCAAGCGGAGCCAGGCGGAGCTATAGGCCGGGCGTTGTTCTGAGCCCTCCGCTGGGTGTCCCATCGGGGAACCCACACATCAGTGCCCTTTTGTCCTGATTTCATGGGTAAGGAGACAGAGGACCAGAGCTGCCCCAGGTGGCCCGGCTCCGGCCCCCACACAGTCACCCACTGTGCCCACGGCCTCCCCCCTCCTGCCTCTGCATCTGGGCGGGGGCCTCGGAGGTCTTGGGCCCCGAAACTCCTGGCAGCCTTACTGACGCGCCCACCACACCCAGCCACCCACTGCTCCGGGCTGAGGCGCCTGTCTTACAGGCCAGTCCGAACACTTTGGGACAGGGACCTGCAGACAGAGAGTTACAGGATGTGGCGTCCATGCAGTCCAGCCCCCCGTGGGCTCCACCCAATGGCCACGGCCATGGCCACGGCCACGGCAGAGCCAGAGAGCAGAGATGTCTGGGCTCTTTGGCAGAGGCTGGCCCACTGGCAGAAGCTGGAGTAGGAAGGGCTGCCCTCTGGGGCTGGCCCAGGGAAGGTGGGCCGCTCACCAGGTGTGGGGGCCCGGGTGCTCTCGGCAGGCACATCCTCTGCCGTCACTGTGTGCGTGTCCTGAGGGCCAGGCCCTGACGAAGCTCGCGGGGTGCGGCAGGACGCACGGCCAATGAGGCCCACAGTTCAGGGAAGTGTGCCACCATATGCTCTTTGGAAGGGGCCACGGGACCCCCGAAGCCGACTCCCTGCTCTGCCCACCTTGGTGGCCTCCTCTAGCCTCGCCTCTACACCAGACGGCCCCGCCACCGGCTGTGGCGCTGCGCCAGTTTCCCGGCCTTCCTGGGGCTCGGCTTCCCGGCGGCACCCTGGGGTCTCAACAACAGCACGGGCTGCACGGCTGGCGGAGGGTCTGCGTGTTGTGCGTGAGGATGATCAGGGTGTTGTGTGCATGTAGGGAGCGTGCAGAAAGCATGTTGACTCTGTCTCTCTCCCCACGCCCTTCCACCCAGTCCCCAGAATGGCTGCGGCCCGAGGGACATGCTGGTCTCTCTTGGCCTGGCCTGGCTGGCGTCCATCTGCGGTCCTTCCTCCCTTCCAGAGACCACCTACGACCCATTGCCTACGTCTCCCCCGTGCCCCCGACAGCTCCACCTCCTCGTTTTATGTCTGTCTCTCCGATTCTACTCCGCCTGACCCCCAGCTCTGCCACTTAGGACTGTGTGGTCTTAGACCTGGCTCGGTGACTCAGGGCCTCATCCGTACGATGGGCGTGATACGAAACCCGCCCCCTACGACAGTCAGTACGCTGGAGAAAGGAGCTGAAGCAGGGGAGGTGCTCACCGGCCCTCTGTCGGGTGCCCAGGAGAGCCAGCGGCAGAGGCTGGCCGGTGGGGAGGGTCTTACATTTCACGGGTGGGGGCCTTGCCTCTGCTCTCTGCTTCCAGGCTCCGAGCCCGAGGCAGGGGAGGTGCTGACGACGGAATGGAGGGCGAGACGGGGTGGGGGGAGGTTATGGGTCGTGGGGATGAGTATGGTCAGCCTCTGTACCCACGGGTTCCGCCGCGTGGGTTCAACCAATCACAGATTGAAAAGTTACATTGTGGCAGACACGCAGTCCGTACTCACGATGGTTGTGTCTGTGCGGAACATGTACAGACTTTTTACCTTGTCATGATGGGTCCCTAATCAATCCAGTATAATGACTGTTGGTGCCGTATTAGGTGTTGTAAGTAAACCAGAGGGGATCTGAAGTGCACAGGAGGGTGTGCGAAGGTTCTGTGCAAACACTGCAGCATTTCACACAGAGGACTTGCACCCCCGTGGATTCTGGTGTCCTGGGGAGTCCTGGGACCGGTCCCCTTGTGGATGTCTGGGGACAACTGTGCTTTCCCGCACGAGAGGAGTGTGAACTCAATGGGATCCGCTGAGGAACAGAATCCCACCGGGGACAGAACACTGTTGTGTTCTGTTGTCTTTGGACTCGTCCCCTGTTGTCTTTGGACTCGTCCCCTGGGTCTCAGCTCGGCTGTCCCTGCCCTGCCGCCCCAGCTGGGCTGGGCGGGTGCCTTCTCTCCCGGGGCCTCCCTTGCTCCCAGCACCGTCACTCCTGCTCTGCACGGCCCGCCCGAGCCCACCACCCTCCCCAGCAGCCCCAGGGGCAGAGGATGCCCGCGGTGGAGAGGGGGAAGGAAGAAGGAACACCGCCCGGCGTGGTCTCGTCACGCAAGTGAGCACAGCCACACTGACAGGAAGCGCTGTCAGCCCCAGGAAACCGCGGCTGGAGAGCTGGCCAGTGTCACGGGGACCAGGATGCAAGCCCCACGACCTGCGGGGCAGGGCGGTCACAGGGACCCACTGCCACCCACACGGGGACTCCGAGCCCTCCCGGGGGGCAGAGGCCCTGTCTCTGTTTACCTGGTTTCTCCTCCCACCTGGCTTCCCGCTCCTGGGCCAGGCTCCCTTGGGGGGGCCCCGGTGGCTAGGGTCCTGTGTGAGGGGAGCCGAGCTGAGCTCCTGGGAGTCCATGCTCCGTCCCCCGCGGCGCCCAGGGGCTCTCCCAGGGCATCTCAGGCAGCCGGGTGAGGAGGCAGAGTCCACGGGAGGGGGCGGGGCACCACAGCGGAAGTGTGGCAATTGTCTCTTATCTGAACAGGAAATGGACAACGTTTCTCTTTCTTTTTTTCCCTCCTGTTCCTAAGTCCTAACAGCAACTGGAGCAACCAGGGAAAACTGGCTTCTCAGGACTCACCCCTGGGTGTAGATCCTGCCTTTGGAAACTTTTTATTTTCCTTCTCATCAAGGCCAGAGCAGGGAGGGGAGAGACTAGCATAAACCCAGGGTGCGTCTGCCTAAGGACTGGAACAGATGAAAAGGTCACTGACTGTTTGTTGCAAAGAAGCCTGATGGAATTCCAACCCTGACTCCACCCCTTTTTTCTCTTCTGATGCTCTTCATTAGCATACATGAAATACACTGCCAATCACCCGTGTTTTTACTGTGTTCTTAGGCAAATTGCTTTGCTTCTCTGAGCTACCACATGAGCAAATGCAAAAGGGGAACTGAGCCCCCCTGATTGTCCTGCAATGTTATTCTTTTTCTAAAAAAATTATTTCTTTATTTTTGCCCTGGCTGGCGTAGCTCAGTGGATTGAGTGCAGGCTGCGAACCAAAGTGTCGCAGGTTCGATTCCCAGTCAGGGCACATGCCTGGGTTGCAGGCCACGGCCCCCAGCAACCGCACATTGATGTCTCTCTCTCTCTCTCTCTTTCTCCCTCCCTTCCCTCTCTAAAAATAAATAAATAAAATCTTTTAAAAAATTATGTATTTATTTTTAGAGAGAGGGGAAGCGGGGGAGAGAAACATCAATGTGAGAAACATCAATTGGCTCCCATGCAGGGACTGAACCTGCAACCCAGGCATGTGCCCTGACCGGGATTCGAACCAGTGACCTTTCACTTTGCGGGACGGCGCCCAACCAACTGAGCCACACCGATCAGGGTCCTGCACAGTTAGTCTGAGGTTCAAAGAGAAACCACGACGCAGGTGCCCTGCAGTTCTGGAACACGTGGGGAGGCTGTGGGTTTGGAAGGAAAGGGATCTGCCATTGGGTCATCGCCCCGGCCCGCCCCTTCCGCAGTGGCTGGGAAAAGGCCCCCCATGTGCCGGCCCCGCCTGGCCCCAGGGAAGCACCGAGGCAGTCAGACCCCTTGTGCATGGGAGGATGGGGTGGGAATTAACTCGCCCCGTGGCCCGTTTGCCCCAGTGCCAGAGAAACGCCTCGTGTCCAGGACCGGTGGCCTTGGCCGTCTGTTCCCGGAGGCAGAGAGGAGACCGGCAGGTGTGTGTTTGGGGGGGGGGGGGGACGCAGAAGCACTAGGAGGCCCCTGTGGCCTCGAGCCCACGAAAAGAGACAAGACGCCCGCAAACTGGGTTTGGCAGAAAGCACACATTGAAGTAGACGCGGACACGCCGGGCGGGTGTGGTGTCACACGTGGGTGAGCACACCCGGCCCCACGATGCACAGCGGTGGGGAAGGAACTGCTGCTCGGGGGCACCAGGGCTTCCAGAGCCGGGGCGAGCCCCCGTCAGCAGGCGAGTGACTGGGTGAGCGCACGGAACACTCAGTGCGGCCACCATGCTGCACGTCAGTCCCGCAGGGACACTCGGGGAGCTGGCTCTTTATGGAGCTGATTTTTAGCTAGCTGCCCGTTGCACCCCATTGCCGGGTGCCGCTGTGGCCCAGAGCAGGACCCTCGCGGTGACAACATGACATTCGATGGCTGAGGAGTCCCCGGGAGACAGAGGAGGTGCTGAGCCAACCTGGGCCTGGGTCACGGAAGACTTCCCGGAGGAGGTGGCTCCTGTGACTCAGCCCGGGGAGCATGCAGGCCAAGAAGGGCATGGGGTGGGGGGGCACCGAGCTGAGGCCCGGGGTACGAGGGCAGTGAAGTCGTGGGGTGCGGGTGGGGCCCCAGGGGTGAGGGGCAGCACGAATCACCCCAGGCACCTGCACAGCGGGGCCTCGACTCAGCCCTGTGTGAGCACCAGGAGAGGCACACGGTGCCCACTTGGAGGGAGTGTCTACTGACAGGACTCCGCCGTGTCCCAGGAGGACCTGCAGCAGGTGGCCTGGGTCCCTGGACCTCCCTTTCGCACCTCCGAGGTGAGGATAACGGGGCCCAGCCTGCTGAGGTCCCACTTCCCGGGCAGTCTGGCACGTAGGCTCGTGCTGATCTTTGTCCTGCTAAGTAAAGGTTCATGACCAACACGGACACATTCTCCCCTGAGTCCTGGCTGCTTCCACACACATCACAGGAGACCAGGCACAAACGGGCCGAGGTGTGAGACCGGCTCCACCTTGAACTTGCCACATGGCCTTGGACAAGCAGCTCCAGCCCTCTCTGAGCCTTGGTCTCTCTCCCGTGAAGCCGGCATCATGATGCCTCCCTGGGGTGTGGCTGAGAGAGCCGAATGCAGACCCTGCGCAAAGGTCTAGGTCAGAGGGGGTGCCGGCCGGCTGCTGGTGTTTGCATCTGGTTTGAAGAGAGTTGGGCTCAAGGAGTCTCAAGGAGTCTCAAGGAGGGGGAGAGGCTTTCTAAGTGGCCAGGACTTCCTGGGGGAGAAGGCAGGTGAACGGGGCCTTGCGGTGGGGTGGGGGATGGGTTTCAGCGTCTCCTCAAGGATGACGCCATCCTCACTTTCAACACCCACGTGCCCTCTAGAGAAAAGGAGACACGTGCTCCCCTCCAAACCTGGGAGGTCCCCGGCAGACAGTGCTCGTATGAGCGGGAGCACCAGCCACCGGCGACCTGGGCCTCGTGGCACACACTTTACGGCCCACCCGCTCCTTCCCACAGAGCCCCGCTTCCAGCCTCTGCTCTCCTGGCCTGACCTCGCCTTAGCCTGCACTCCCCCGGGGAGAAGGCTGGGGGCAAGGAGGGACCACCGCCCCCACCCTGAGTCACCAGAAAACTCCCACGGAAGAGGTGAGGAGGCCAGGACTGACCGATTTCTTTTTCTCCAAGTCTCCGTCTTTGTCATCCGCCAGGTTCCTTTCGCTCAGCTTCATGGCTTCCTGCCCAGGTTTGGGACTGGGCTTTCTCGTTCCTGAGGAAGAGGAGAGAGGAAGACGCTGTTAGATGGTGTCGGAGACAGGGGACGCAGGGGACTTGGCCCTGAACCAGCGAGGGGTCCTGGCGACCACCCCACGATGGGGGACCCCGGCTCCCCTGCAGACCTGGGCTTCAGGCCTGCGTTGTGTGGTGGTTGGGCGGACTCCATGCTTCCCACACTGGCCACCTGCTCTTTAGTCCAGGCCCCTCCCGGAACAGTCTCCTACAGACGGTTGTCCTCACAGCAGGGTGCACCTTGGAAGCACTGGACCTTCTGTCCCCAAGATGGGAGCATACAAGCTGTGACCATGAAGAGACAAAGTGCCAGCCCCCCTGTCGGAGTGGAAGCGGTGCCCGGAAGGGTCCCCCGAGTCCCCGGCACAACAGAAGTGAAGGGCCGTGCGGTTCTCCCCCAGAGAGTGGAAACATGTTTCCAGAACTATAAAACGGCGTAGGCCCTTTGGCCAGCTCCTCCATTTATAGACATTTATCCTAAAACAGTAAAAAAATGTGCACCAAGACTGCAGCCAGAAATGACCATTGCAGCGTTTTTTTTCATGTTAGAAGAAATGGCATTCACGACAGGAAAAAAATATCTAAGAGGAAAGGTTAAATAAATCGTGGCACCTCCCTCGGGTGTAAACACACACAGCACTCAGAACCTTCCGTCCAAGAACATTTCAGGTCGTGGGGGAACGCGCATAACCCTTCTCGCTGGACAAGAGGAGGGCCAGCTCCCTGGAGTCTGTGTCTCTCTTTCTGCCTCCTCCTCTCTGCCTCTGCCTCTGCCTCCCAGTCTGTGTATCTCCATCTCCACGTCGCTCTCTCTCCATATGTATCACCGAATCTCACACACAGATACAGGTCCCTCTGGTTCTGTCCTTCTGGAGACCCCTGACGGACACAGCCCTCACCCCGGGGCCGCAGCCGACTCATCCCTGTGTGCACAGAGTCTGGGATGGGCCTGGCCCCGGAGGAGCCCAGGAAGCAGGGTGGGCAGGCTGGGGTGGGGGTGAGGGAGGGGCAGAGGGCACCAGACTGGGCTCAGATGGGATGGGATGGGATGGGATGGGATGGGACGGGATGGGACAGGATGGGACGGGACGGAGGAAGCCAGTGTGAGGGTGTCTACAGCCACCCCTTGCCCCATCCAGGGGCCGCCTTCCCATTTGACCTTCTCTGAGTGGCTGCCGCTGCGTAACTCCAGGGAGGACCATTCACCCAGATGGCACTGTAAATGGCCCCCTGGAGTTACGCCTCCCGATGGCCCTGCAGGGATCTGAGCTCCGGTTCCGTGTCAACCAGTGGAAGATAGCATCCCCCCGTGTTAGGTGAGGGTAACTGAGCTAGCAGGCCCTGCGGGAGGATGCTCGGGGTCCGATTACTGGTACCTATCACTCAGGTGCTAGGTAGAGACACCCAGAAAGTAACGGGTGTGGTGATGGCAGAAAAGGAAGGGTTCTGTCTACAAAGTGAGCTCGACGTGATTGTGTGGCGTCCACGTGCAAATGTCATGGGGGCAGCCGGAAACGAGAGTGGCGCTGGGGCCGGGCCTGGGCCGGAGTGGGGTGGGGGCCGGAGCAGGGTGGGGCCCGGGCCAGGCCACCTGGGAGAGTGTGGGGAGAGAGGGGTCCGACAGAACTCCCACCTGGGAAGAGCAGGTGCGGGGGGGCGGGGGAATGGCAGAGGAGACTGAGTCGGAGAAAACAGGGAGCTCGAGGTGTTAGGACCGGCAAGACAAAAATACCCGCAATGTATAAAGAACCCCTAGAACTGACCCTCTGATGAGGGGTGTGCCCATGGCCAGGACGGGGCCAGGCTGGTGCTTTCTGCCCAGAAAACATGTTCCCACAGGGGAACGGGCCTGGCACCAGGAGGGTGTGTGGGTGGTGGGTGGTGCTTCCTCTGGGGTCACAGTCACCTCGGAGCTCCCATTTCCAGGCCAGCAAGGAGAGGGCAAGGGTGGCTCAGTCCACAAGGACCCACTGCGCAGGGGAGCTGCGTGCGGCCAAGGTCCGAGCCTGTGCACCTCACCCTGCAGAGACCAGCTCAGAGCTGCGGACGGCCTCGTCATCCCTGAGAGGTCGGGTCACGTGTGGGAAGCTGCCTGCCCATGTGGCACAAAGCCGAGGGCAGAGAGCTGGCACCCCAGGCAGCATGGAGCCAGAGGTTCAAGTCCCAGCTCCACTGCTCACTCGCTGTGTGACTTGGGGAAAGTTCCTTCACCTCTCTGGACCTCCGCTTCTTTAGGTCAAGTGGGGAATACGACCAGGGTCTGCCTCACAGGGCTATTAAATGTGAGGATCAAATATATTAATGCTAAGCGGCCACACACTATTGTCATCATCAGCAGACTCCCAGCCAGGGGCCTCTGCGAAGCACAGGTTGGGCGCTTCTTGTTTGCAAGGGCCGCACGCAGCGGACGGTGTCTTAGGGCCGGTTAAGAAGAAAGGGGGGGAAACCATTTTGTGATTGACTAGAGAACCCCACACTGCCCCAAAATTATTCTCTAAGGTTCGAATAGAATAACAAATAACATAACATAACATAACATAACATAACATAACATAACATAACATTAAATACAAGCTCCATAGACAAGGCTCTAAAAATGCTGGTTTCCCGTCCTTTTGGTCCACAGCAACGCTACGAACACTGCTGCTCTTCAAACCTAACACAGTGCCCACGCTGCCGGTGTGGCCAGGCCAGGCCAGGCCTAACAGGTAAGGACGCTGCAGTGCTCACTGGGGACTGCCCACGTCCCGAGCCCCCTGGTTGCCCACCTACCCAATCCGGGCCTCTGCTCCCAACAATTTGATTGGCCGCCGCCTAGGCCGTCGCTGGGGTTAAGTACTACGGGAACAACCTCTGCTTCTGCTCTTGCTGCTCCTCCCGATCATACACCCCTCAGGGGCACCCTGTGTCCGACACCACAGCCGCCGGGTGAGAACACAGCAAGTTCCAAGTGGCTTTAGCCGCCCAGCCCGCCCCAGAGCTCGGGCCCGATGACTTGAAGCCAGACCCTGGCTCATGAGCCTGTGTTGGGTGGAAGGACGAAGACGGAGCACAGGCTCTGCTCACACCAGCACGGCACGGCACAGAGGGCGGTGGACAGCAAAGCAAGGGCCTCGTTCTGTCGACGCCGGCGCGCCAGGGGAGGCCGCCTCCCCGCGACCTGGAGCTCTGCCCCGAGCGAAGCCCCGTGGGTCCATAGCCGCTGGCTGACAGCTCCGAGCGGGAAACGCCACCAACTCCCTGGCCCCCAAGTTCCCTGCCTGATGACTGCTTGAATGTGACGTTATTCTTAATTTTTAGGATGGAGTCTCTGCTGACTTTGACCTGGAGCTACAGATAAGCCTAAATCAAGGTATTGGAAAGGAATGTGAAGAACAGAGCAGGAGAGACACAGAGAGAGAGAGGGAGAGACAGAGAGAGAGAAAGAAAGAAAGAAAGAAAGAAAGAAGGAAGGAAGGAAGGAAGGAAGGAAGGAAGGAAGGAAGGAAGGAAAAAGAAAGGAAAGAAGGAAGGGAGGAAGGGAGGAAGGGAGGAAGAGAGAAAGAAAAAGAAAGAAAAGAAAGAAAGAAAGAAAGAAAGGGAACAAGACGGAAAGGAGGGGAGACCGAGAGGAACAAGGGTACCCGGCCCGGCCGCCAGCCCGCGGAGGAACAGCTGCCATCGCTCACGATCAATGTCGTCCTCAAGCTCACGCCTGTGAGACACCGCACGGAGCACTTCCTGTGCGTTCTCCCACTTGCTCTTCACCGAGTTGATTTTAAACTCCCTCAGTTCTCAAACCCCTGGTTCCCGCCGTTCTGGAGGAGTTGCCAGCAATTCTCGACACCATCCCCGCAGCCGACCCGAGTCTGAGCGTGGCTTACCTGTTTCCGGGAGCTCCCCTCGCCTGTCCCCGACAGAGGAAGACACAGAAGGCGCTCTGCAGGGAGATCAGCTTCCGACAAAATCAGATATAAACCTGGGAAATTATAAAACACCCTTAGTGCTTACGTGGCCTCCGGGACAGCTGTTCCTATAAACATGCTACGATGCCTATCTTGACAAGCAATAAATGATTAACAAACATGCCCAGGTTCGGGTCAGCAAAATTCTGGACCGGGAGTCGAAGGCAGAGGCATCCCAGCAAAGCCCCTGCTGACCGAGGAGTTGACCTTCCTGGGTATTGGACCCCTTCTCGCTAACGTGCGGCTGTGCCCGCCTGGGGCCAACCTGCCCGGGCCGTGGGGAAGGTCCGGCGAAATGACATGCAAGCTCATGAAGCAGGACACAGGTGCATGCAGGCTGATCGAGCCCTCGGCCCACAGGACCAGGATGAGGGGCTCATTGTTGCTACTCCGTCGATGCAGGAGTAAAATCAGCCCGTGGAGAAACACACCAAGTTGTGTTTCGTCACTCCGGTCGAAAGTGATGCACACGGGCTAATCCTACCGTCCCTTCAGGACCCCGAGAGGAGCAGGGGGCTGGAGTGGCAGAGAAGACGTAAGGGACCCGAGTGTGCCTGTGTAGCTGGGGCAAGTCCAAGTTTAGCCAAGGGCACCAGGAGGAGGGGAAGGCGTGGGCAGTGAAGGAGGGCTCTGGGGTGGACGGAGCTGAGGAAGGCGGGTGGCAGGGAGTCCCCCGCTCTGGGAGAAGGATGCTGTGCCTGGCTCCGGCACATCCTCGGGCCCTGGCAGACGGGCCGTGTTTGGGAACATGGGAAAGTCCATCGGGCGCCCTGAGTGTTGACTGAGAGCAACCAGGCAGCCTTCCCAGCGCTAACCCCATTTCCCCTGAACCTCGGTGTCGGACCAGCAGGTGCCAGATACGGGTCTCCCTGAGATGTCTTTATCAACCACCCTCTGGTGTTGGACAAGTGGCACAGTAGAAGGATGACATTTCTGTGCCCAGGGGATTTTGGTTGTGCTTGGGAAATGCAAACACCAAGTTGGAGGTCACCTCTGAGCAGTGGCGTTGCTGTCCAGGCTTTTCACACCGCCGGCAATCCCCCAGCTGGTGCCCCGCCCCCTGTCCCCAGCTCTCCAAGTCTTATCAGAACGCTGTGAACAGCCTGGCCTCCCGGACTGCACCTTAAACCCGCCTCGGCTCCTAGCTTCTGGGTAGCTGCCTAGCCCTGAACATAGATACAATAAGCATTAGAGAGAGAAATTCCACTTGCTGCTTAAGTTTTACAAACACAAAACAAAATAAGACAAAACAAAACAACCCAGCTCCTTACTCCAACCTGCCTCCCCTGAGGAGAAGAGGCACGCACCCAAACGACGAGTGTTTGTGGAAGTTGGGTAGGGACCCCATGACCAAAACCGTGGCCACTGGAGCCCGCTGGCCGAGAACAAAAGTCGGCTCCTCGACCTTCTCTGTCTCCTGGAGGTCTCTCGCTGTCAGTCACCTCCTGACCTCGGCCCCTCCCGTGGCCCCCCTTCCCTTGCATTAGGAAAGCCTGAATTCTGTACTTGCTTTTTGGAATTTTTAGAAATAGGTTTATTGATTTAGAGAGAGAGTAAGGAAGAGGGGGGGAGAGAGAGAGAGGAACACTGGTGTGAGAGAGAAACGTCGATTGGCTGCCTCCCATACGAGCTCCAACCGGGGACTGAACCCACAACCTTTTGGTGTGCAGGATGATGGGATGGTGCTCCAACCAGCTGAGCCACCTGGCCAGAGTCTGGTCTTTCTTTCTCTCTTCCTTCCTTCCTTCCTTCCTTCCTTCCTTCCTTCCTTCCTTCCTTCCTTCCTCCCTTCCTCCCTCCCTCCCTCCCTTCTTTCCTTCCTTCCTTCCTTCCTTCCTTCCTTCCTTCCTTCCTTCCTTTTTCCTTTCTTCCTCCCTCCCTTCCTTCCTCCCTTCCCAGGGAAGGGAGGGAGGAAACAAAGGGAGGGAGAAAGAGAGGGAGAGAAGTACTGCTGTGTGAGAGAACCATCAACCAGCTGCCTCTCTGGGACCAGACCCACAACCCAGGCACGTGCCCCAACTGAGCGTCGAACCAGTGACCTTCCCCTCTGCGGGATGGTGCTCGACCCACTGAGCCACGCTGGCCAAGGCTGTGTTTTCCTAAGGTGGCTCTGTAGGAGGCTAATCCACTATCTTCTCGGCTTGCTGGCATTCCGAATGAAGTGCTTTCCTTGTCCCAACACCTGTGCCTCAGCGTATTGGCCATCGTGCGGTGCATAGTACACACTTGAACTTAGTCACATCTCTAGCTGCAATGAATCGCTCCGTGATACCATTCAACCATTCAACCATTCAACCATTGGCTTATCCAACCATTGGCTTAGCAGCATGTGGACAGACAGCAGAAGATGATGATGAAGAGTCTGGGATTCGACGTCAGACCTCCCTCACCAGTCACGTCACGCCAGACGGGTCTACTCTGCAGGGTGAGGTAAGGGCGCACACATCCCAGGCCAGGTTGCGCAGGTCAAACGGGACATTGCCCTTGGAATTGCCTGCCACATAGCAAACAATAGTAAGTATTCCCCATTACTGTTATTACCAGGAGATCTCTTTTTTGATCATTATTTTTATTCCTGTATCTTAATTCTTTTTTTTTAAAAGATTTTATTTATTTATTTTTAGAGAGGGAAGGGAGGGAGATAGAGAGAGACAGAGAAACATCAATGTGCGGTTGCTGGGGGTCATGGCCTGCAACCCAGGCATGTGCCCTGACTGGGAATCGAACCTGCGACACTTTGGTTCCCAGCCCGCGCTCAATCCACTGAGCTATGCCAGCCAGGTGTATCTTCATTCTTTTTCAAGTATCTATGGAGCACTTAGCAGGTGGCCAGCACCGTGCTAGATACTGAGAAGGGTAAACTTGTTGCTTCAGTCGGGCAATTCAGAAGCTAGCAAGAAGGATGAGCCACTCTAAGGGAACTGTGTTCAATGAGCACCTACTATGTGCCGGGCACTGACTTACTCCTATAAGTCAGCTGTTGGAGCTTTGTTCTCTCCACTCTATGGCTGAGCATACAGGGGTTCTAGGAGTCACCCCACCTGCCCAAAGCACCACGGCTTGTGAATGAGAATTCGGGTTTAAAGTGAGACCCCCCACGCGGCCTGTCCCGACGCCCCCCATCCACTGCTGCTCTGTGGGAGTGCCCGTCACCAGGGGGCACGCTGGGCAGACTGAGCCTCAGGGCCTTGGCGTCAAGGGCACCTTCCCTTCTGGCTTCGGCTGCCCAGCACCCCGACTTCCCGCTGCCCATCGTGCTCACTGGGGATGAGGGCCCCCCCACCGTGGGTCTGGTGGTCCCGTCCCTCCTGCCTTCCCAAGGATCTCCCCCGGCCACTGGTCCATGGCTCTTCAGCACCATCAGTTTCTCCCTCTCCTCTCCCGGCTAGGTACACAGATGTCTGAGTAGCACCACTTAAAAAACAACAACTACAAAAGCAAGGATGTGGAGAAACTGGAGCCCTCGTACATTGTTAGCGGGCATGCAAACCGGTTTAGCCGCTGTGGAGAAGAGTTCAGTGGTCTCTCAAAAATTAAACTCAGAATTGCCATATGACCCAGCAGTTCCAATCCGAGGGGGGTACCCAGGAGACCTGAAATCAAAAACTTGTGCTCAAGTCCTGGCTGGCGTAGCTCAGTGGATTGAGTGCGGGCTGCGAACCAAAGTGTCGCAGGTTCGATTCCCAGTCAGGGCACATGCCTGGGTTGCAGGCCATGGCCCCCAGCAGCCGCACATTGATGTCTCTCTCTCTCTCTCTCTCTCTCCCTTCTCTCTCTAAAAATAAATAAATAAAATCTTAAAAAAAAAACAACTTGTGCTTAAAAGCTCACAGAGGTGCTCTTCACAAGAGCCAAACGGTGGGAACACTCCAGATGCCCGTGAGCGAGGGAAAGGTTAAACGCCTGTGGCTTATCCACACAACAGAATCTTATTCAGCCACACGAAGAAATGACGTTCTGATGCATGTTACAACATGGAGGGACCTTGACACCATCATGCTGAGTGAAAAAAAAAAAAGCCAGACACCAAAGGTCACGCGCTTTATATAATTCCATTTAAATGAAGTGTTCTGTATAGGCCAAACTACAGAGGCAGGAAGCAGGCGAGTGGTTGCCAGGGGCTGGCGGGAGGGTGCATGTGGGAGCAGCTACTTAACAGGTGAGGGGGTTGCTTTGCGGGGGTGACAATGTTCAGGAACTAGACAGAGGTGGCGGCTGCGCAGCCCTGGGAATGTGCTGCAGGCCACTGAGTGGTTCCCCGTAAAACAGCTGATCTGCTGGTTAGTGAATTTTACCTCAATTTAACAACAACAGCACTCAGGGTGACCCGTGGCCTCCTGTGAGCACCCCTTCCCCATGCTCTCGGCTGCAGGAAACCCTCCCAGAGAGAACTGGCTGTCAGCACGCCCCACCTCCCACTCTCCCCTCGGCTCCTGCCCAGGGGTCGGCCCCCCACACCGCTCAGGCCGCTCTCTCTAGGGCGTCAGTGATCCAAAGCCAGATGTCAGTGCCCCCTGACCTCCCGGCAGCTTTGGTGAGGTGACCACTCCTCTTCCTTCTGGGTCCTTCTAGAAATACCCTTTGCAGCCAGCAGACTGGCCTGCTTTCCCCTCCACCTCCCTGACCACTCCTTAGCCCACCGTGCCACTCCCCAGAACCTCCAAGGTGGCACGCCTGGGACTCGGCCCACGGCCCTCCTCTCCGGGCTACCACTCTCCTCCCACGAGGGACCCCGCCCAGACTCGTGGCCTTGACACCGACGCCACGCTGCGGACTCCCAGATCTGTCCCCCGGCTCAGACCCTCCCCCGAGACCCAGGCCCCTGCACTGCCCATCCAGTCCTCGCCCTCGCCTGGCTGAGAAGCCTCCCAAACACAGCGGGTCCCACCCAAACGGAACTTCTGACATCGCATACCAGCGCCCCCCGACCCAGTCTCTCAGCCCAGATATCCAAGACCCCTCCCTTCCTCTAGACCCCCTCCTAGTGCCTGGCCATACCACTGAAACCCCCCTCGAGTCTGCTCTCCATTGCATCTGGGCCGACGACATCATCTGTCCCCTGGAGACTGCCCACCACCGCCTCCTGACAGCAGTCCCTGCTCAGCTCCCCCTGCCCATCCAGTGGCAGCTAGAGTGACTTCCTAGGGCAAAACCACGTGACTCACGCTGCTTAACGCCTCCAGCGGCTTTCCTGGAGTCAGACCCCAGCCTGCTGTGCCCTCGGCCGGATTCAGACCCTCCTCCCCGCCCGGCCCCATGACACGCCTTTGGCATCCCCGACCTGGATTCCAATTCTGGCTGTGCTACCCACCCCCTGGGTGACATAAGCGGGTCATAAAGGTCCTGGGTCACAAGGTGGGTGGCCCTACCGGTGCTGCGCCCAGAGTCTGACACGGGGAGGCAGGGGCCGTCGGGGAAGCACAGGGAGGCAGGCAGAGGCGGGTCAGGGACCTGCTGAGCAGGCTGTTCTCTGGCTGCTTGCTTCCCCCGTTTCCTGTGCGTTTGCAGAGCCCGGAGGCATAGTTTCCCCACTGATTCAACCGGGAGCTTCCACCCTCCCCCGCCACTCAACTTGTTCTCCGCCTGGGTCCCTCGGGGCGCGTCTGAGGCAGCTATAACCAGGAGCCCAGCTGGCCCGTTTACCTGGCTCCTGCAAGGTGCGCCGTTCTGACCTCTCCACACCCACGCCCCTCATCTGGAAGGTCAACCGGAAAGCCCCGGGCGCCGGGCCATTCCGTCCTGGGTCGGGCCTGATGTGGGCCTGACGACTCGGGCGGAGGAACCAGGCCTTCGTGGTGAGAAAACCCAGTGAGCTCACATGCAGCCCTGGAGACCCCCTGGGAATGTCAGTCATTCAGAGAGCGGGGACGGTGAATGACTGTCTGTCTGGTCACGGGGGCCTTCAGAGACAGTTGGTGCCACTCCCCCGGGCTTGTTCCCTTCTTTCATTCTAGAAAAGTCAATGTGTAACTACGACACTCGTAAAAACGAAGCCCAGAAAACAAGCGGCCCTCTTTTGTGGCTAAAAACATTTTCGAGAGAAAAATGACAAAAGTGCTTTCTACAATGTTTAGATGTTAGGATGGAGAACTACTTCTTTTTTTTAAAGATTTTATTTATTTATTTTTAGAGAGGGAAGGGAGGGAGAAAGAGAGAGGGAGAGAGAAGCATCAATGTGCGGTTGCTGGGGGCCATGGCCTGCAACCCAGGCATGTACCCTGACTGGGAATCGAACCTGCAACACTTTGGTTCGCAACCTGCGCTCAATCCACTGAGCTACGCCAGCCAGGGCTTGGAGAACTACTTCTAAAAGTGTGCAAAGGTGAAAGACTGCCGATCTCAGGCTTGGCTGGGTCTCCCTGAAGTCCCCCCGGGGCCATAGCCTCAACTGCACACACCCTGCACGGCTGGTTCATGGTCAGCCCCTAGGCCTCCGACACGTCAGCATCTTGAAGTCCATTCAAAATTTCAACCTGTTTCTGAAAAAGTGGCGTGGGACGGTCTCAGACGCAGCCCCTCCTCCTCCTCCTCGCTCATCAGTCTGGGCAAAGCAGGAAGGGTACGGCGGCACCCACCGCCACCTGGGACCCACCGCCACCCGGCTTCCGTCCCTGGCTCTGCCCCCACCCAATGGTGCGACCTTGAGCCACACGGCCGACCTCTCTCAGCGCAGCTTCCTTAGCTGCGTCGCAAGCGTGACGCCGCGTCCCTGTGTGAGGGCTCGTAATCGCGCGTGGACACGATACTCTGCCGGGCAGCAGAGACTGGTGAGTGGGACCTGTTTTTAACATCGGTTTAAGTCAATCATTCATGAAATTCAGCAGGTCCCACATAAATATTTACACTTAGCTGCTCATTCAGGTGCTCCCGGTCTCTCGTGCGGCTTGACCTGGGTGGGCATGCGGGCGCGCAGGGGCCTCCGGCCATCCCGGAGGGTCCCCGTGACCTTGTGATTCCCGGGGAGACTCAGCACGTGGCTTAGACGTCGAAAGAAAGGCCGTGGACCAGATGCACGTCGGCGTGGGTCCTCCTCGGACCTGGGCAGGCTCACCGGGGCCGCCTCACCGAGCCCCTGCTCGGTTCTCTCCCTTCTCCCTGGCCTCCTTCCAGATCCCTCGGTGGGGCTCCCGCCCCCTCTCCTCTCTGCACTGGCTGCACAGGGTCTCCGACCCCAGATCCGTCTGTGTGCTGACGGCTCCCCCCACGTCGTTAGACCCCCTCCCCCGCCCCCGCAAGCCTGCTCCTCTGTGGGCTTCCCCTGGCAGGCAGCTGGCAGCCTCGTTTCGCCTCCTACCCACATCCCACCTGGACCCTGGGACCCACCCAGAATCCGACCACTTTTCGTCAGAAGCGGCTCTTGTGCCTGAGTCCGAGCTGCCACACAGCCTCTTGCCTCCTCTCCCTGCCCCTGCCCTGCCCCTCACACACACCGCCACCGCCGCCACCACCACCACTTACACGGTCCTGACATCAGAAATTAAAACAACAACAACAACAACAACAACAACAAAACTGTGAACAGATTCTTGCCACGTCCTCTTCCAACCATGTTGTCTGACAAGGTCCGAACGTGGAAAGAGGGAATTCAAGGAATCCATCTTCCTGGAAGAGAGCGTGGCATACAAAGGGCGGGGGGTGGTGATTTTCCTGGGGACTGCTCCTAATAATTTCCTGGCTAATATAGATCATGGTCTTACTTTGTACCCTGATTCCCATAAGAACAGGCCACGAGGAGAAAGAGGCTCGAAGTGAGTCAACAATTAACTTTGAGGGAAATTCTGAAGGGACAACTAGTTCTCCCTAGACTATTGAATCATGCCCAAATTGTTTTAAACAAGGTGTTTATAGACCTGAGTAAGAAACTATCCCTGATTGTTCCCATAAAAGAATTCATGAATCAGTTACAACAGGTTGAATTATTGGCAGACTTTCCCTCGCCTGTTCTATACCCATAAATACAAAGGGTCTTCCAAGAAAACAAGAAAGAACTATATAGACCCCTACCCACAGCCCAGGGATACCCCTGGGTAGCATATTGGATTAATGGCCAATTACGGTATCCCCCAAGAGGAGCTAATAGTCTCCAGAGGGTTCCAGATACCCCATTGCCTTATACAGGAGCATATAATGAGGATGGCATTAAAATGGTCAATAAGGATGGAGTCCAAATGCCTTATAATAGTCTAAATTTCATGGAAAGGCTAGCTCAAAGCAGACCTCCCTGGTGTTTATTAATTAAGGAACAAAAATGTTTTACTGTGGCTAAATTTCCTGTTTATCTCTCCTTACATGTTTGTTTTGGTGATCAAAAGGTGGTAGGATTGTTAGACACCTGTATTTCAGGTTTATTGATTCGCATAATTCCAATGAAGTTGTACAAAATAATTTCTTGGCCAGAGAACAAAATCCCCTCTAATGAAATAGCCCCTGAATGTCTAAAAGTTGTTGGAGTAACAGCCCCGCCTTTACCTTGAATAGGAATATACATCAAGTAGAATTAGACGGGCAAAGAAATAAGAAAAGCTGGTTAGCTGTTACAAACTAAGCATGTAGAAACAGTTACCAGGGAGTCAGAGTCCATGGTGCATAGAGAAACATTTTAGACAGAAAAGATAGATAGCTAAATTAGACATCACAAAGGCCTTAAATTTCCTATTACCTTTACTCAATCTAGCATATCCTTTTGCCCCATGGCAAATTCTGAGATCGTTAATAAACAATAAGACATTCAAACTTTGTATATACAGCTATTTCTAATTGTCTGATTTATGGCTCTCCCGGTCAAAACAATCTTTGGTTAATGTAACTGAATCTATGGAAACTTTCGTACTTTTCCTGGTTACCTTTGTATTGATTTTTTTCTGCTTCACCGAAGCGTAAATGTTAATCACTACCAAAAATGAAAGTATAAAAACCTGCTTGTACTTGCAATAAACGGAACAGAGCATCACCGTCCTCTGAGGCGTGTTGTCGTCTGTCTCCCGTCGCCGACGCCTCACCCACCTTTCAGGAACCCCTGGACCCCGCTGCAGCCGGACCGCGGCAGATTCTGTAGGTCCCTTTGGACTGTGTGATCAGCGCAGTCCTGACTGAGACTGTCACCTGTACTGGCTGTTACCCTCAGGGTCCAGGTGACAGGACTTTCCTCCCAGCCAGATGGATGACGTCCCTGCGATCCCCTTGACCTTGGAGCCGCGGCTATCAGCCCCACCTTCCCAGTGGAGGTTGTGCACAGAGAGTTCTGGCTTACACTCTGCCCGGGTGAGGCAGCAAAGACTCCTGCCCTGCTTGGGGCGGGGGGGGGGGGGGGGAAGGTCCCCAGGACTCATGCCTCTGCGCGGGGGACAGGCAGAGCCTAGCCACTTCTCCAGCAGGAGGAGAGCTTCCTCACTAAGCAGGAGCACTGCACGAGCACCAGCTCTTCGGGACTCCCTCGGTCGTCCCACTTCCAGCCAGCTGGTTGTCACAGCGGCTCTGTGACAACTCTTTTAAGCGGAGAGACCCACAGCACCTTAGCCTTCCGAGGTGGGCGGTTGCATTTCGGGGTCTGTCGGAGCTGGGGTCAGGGCAAGGGGACAGGGAGGAAGAAACAGAACGGCAAAGCCAAGTGCTGCTGGCCCGAGGAGCCACGGGGAGCTGCCGCCTCCTTCCTGCTCTGTGTCCTGAGAAGCAGCTGCTGGGGGCGGGGTGGCAGGCAGGGGTTTTCTCTGTGCAACAGGGTACAGAGGGCAGATTCTCAGACATCAGGGGAGGACAGGGTCTCCCTCCCGGCAAGGGGCAAAGAGGCAGAGCAGGGCCGGGGCAGAGTCGAGGCTGATACCACCATTGCTTCCTTCTTTTGCCCCAGCCAGCTGGACTTGCTCCTGGTGTTCAACTTTTATAGTCGTGATCAGTTCCTGGGGCTCTGAACATCCCAGCAGCCACAGGCGAGGCCATAGGGGGTACTCATTTGCTACATTTTGCCAAGCAATCTCTCCTCTGGGAAAGAAATCCACCCATCCATCCATCTATCCATCCAACCATCCATCCATCCATCCACCTGTCCATCCATTCATCCACCCATCCATTCATTCATCTACTTGTCCACCTGTCCACCCAACCATCCAACTATCCATCCATCCATCCATTCACTTACTCATTTATTTATTCAACAAAGGCTTCCCAAGGGCTTACTAAGAGCCAGGCCCTTGGTGAGTGGCTGGAGACACAGAAATGAATCTGACAAAGTCCCTCCTGGAAGCAGCTCACGGTGCCAGGAGGAGGAGAGACACATGACATATGGCTGTGACCACGTGGTCCATGTCCCTCCATTCACTCCACACACCTTGACTGAGGTGCAACCCCGGCACCGGGCCGGGCGCTGTCCCAGGCAGCGATGCCCATCCTCACGGAGCTTCCATTCCAGGGAGCGGGACGGATCCTGAAACAAGACACGTGAGTCAATGACACGGTGTATTCGAAGGTGGCAGGGGCTGTGGGAAAAACCGTAACAATGGGGATGGGGGGCTAGGGTGATGGTGGAGCTAGGGAGATTACAGGCTTTAAAAAGATGGTTCTGGAAGGCCTCCCTGGCAGGGGGGCATCTGAGCAAAGACTTGGAGGACGGGAGAAGCTAAGCCTTGTGGACAGCGGGGCTGTGGCCACAGCTGCTGAAGACACAGGCGTCTGTGAGAACCAGGACCGGGCTCCTGACTGCCCGGCAGCAGGAGGGAGAGGGGAAGACTCCCAGCAGGAGGACCAACAGGCTGAGGGGTGGCCGGAGTGCAGGGTGAGGACCATGATGGGCGATCTCTCCGGAGACAGAAGCGGGACGAGAAGACGGGACCAGCCCAGTTGCTCAGACTGGATCCTGCCGGCAATGAACTTGCTCTGAGAGGCGGGCTAATGGAATGAATGATGGAGAGGCTAAGATACTGGGTCAGCGCCCCTGGGTTCCAACTCCAGCTCCACCTCTGGCTCTGGGGCCCTGAGCAAGTCCCTCTGCTCTCTGAAGCTCAGTCTCTCCCCTCTCTGCAAAATGGGGAGCATCACAGGACCCCCTCACAGGATCAGGTGACTTAGACCGCCTCTGCGTTATGCATGTATTCCTCTGAAAGGGCATGGGAAGGCTTGGGGAGCTGGAGGTGTGTGTGGGGGGCCCAGGTCCCATTCACAGCACAGGTGCATCTGAGAGCTCCAGAAGGACCTCTCACAAGTCCCGGAACCCAGTCCCAGAGCAGGAGGTTTGTACATAAAGACAGTTTGCAGCTCTGGCTGGCGTAGCTCAGTGGACTGAGCGCTGGCTGCGAACCAAAGTGTCGCAGGTTCGATTCCCAGTCAGGGCACATGCCTGGGTTGCAGGCCATGACCCCCCCAGCAACCGCACATTGATGTTTCTCTCTCTCTTTCTCCCTTCCTTCCCTTTCTAAAAATAAATAAAATAAAATTTTTAAAATAATGGCTTTTCTCTAAAAAAAAAAAAGACAGTTTGCCTCTTTGTTCGATACATGATTCCTAAGCACTGGCCACTTTCCCAGCAGCGTGCCGGAGATACGGGTGTGATTCTGCGGTCCTGGGTTGGTTGCCTGGTTGTGGGGCAGACACCGCGCCAACCAGACAGGCAGGCAGGCTCACACAGAGTGTGTGGGCTCAGGGGGCAGCGCCAGACCCCGGAGAAACCTGGAATGCCAGAGAGGGCAGCAACCACAAGAGCCTGTTCATGGCCGCTACCTGGACAGTTTCTCAAAAACATATCTCTGGCCCCTGTCCAGAGCCAGCGATTCTGAAAATCTAGAGGAAAGGTCTCATAAACTACAATTTTAATGGGTCCCAGGCAATTCTAGGTGTTAGCAAAACTGGCAAATGCTGGTCCCACACAATGCCCCCCGCCCTTCTTGCAGACAGGAAAGATGAGATTTGGGGATTTGCCGCTGGACGCACAGGAGCCTGTCGCTGGGCGGGGCTGCGGCCCAGGTTCTTCGCCACGTTTCCCCGCTGCACCCGACACTCCCCAGGGCTTCAGAGCGAACCGTTACAAACCGGGGGGCTCCAGACGACAGAAATGTACGTTCTCACAGCTCTTGAGGCTGAACGTCCGAGGCAGGGCCACACTCTCTCCAGGGCTGCAGGCGCCGGCCTGGTCCCTGCCCTCCCCCTGGCTTCCGGGAGCGGGCGGGCACTCCTTGGCTGGGGGCTCTGATCCCCACGTGGCCCTAGTATCCCCAGGCCCACCCTCTCCGGTGTGACTGTATCTGCACTGACAACATCTGTGTTGACCCGATTTCCACGTCGGTTCACCTCCAGAGACAGTGGGCACGGGGATGTCACATCACTTTCTGGGAAGACACAGTCTTCCAAAAAAGGCGGGGGCTCCGACCTGCAGCCCCACCCCAGGCTTGCGTGTCACTCCCACGGACACGCAGGGTGGGCAAAAGTAGGATTGCACTTGAGAGCACACAAAACACAGTGTGTTGTTGTGTTATTATTTACTCAGGGCTGTAGTATTTCCCGTACGAACAACGGCACACCTGCTTTGCCTCACCCCGTGCTGAACTATTGCGGCCCCCCTAATTCCGGGAAGGTTTGAGGGACACCAGTAAAACAGGACTCATACTGGAAGAAATCACCCTGACCAGCGTGGCTCAGTGGGCTGGGTGTCGTCCCACAAATGGAAAGTTCTCCAGTTCGATTCCCAGTCAGAGCGCATGCCTGGGTTGTGGGTTCGGTTCCCGGTCAGGGTGCATACAAGAGGCAGCCAACTGCTGTTTGTTCCTCTCTGACGATGTTTCTCTCCCTCGCTTTCTCCCTCCCTTCCCTTCTTTCTAAAACATCCATAAATAATTTTTTAAAAGAAAGGAAAGAAATAAGTCATGACGAAGAAACCACAGTGTGGAGGAGGGGACCAGTGTGGCAGACACTCAGGGTACAGGTGGCGTGCACCTCTGAGGGTCTCCGTCGTGCCTGGCTCCTGGCTGCCCCCGGGAACTTCCCACACTCGGGGTGATCTTTACGGGGTGCAGTGGCGGGGCTCAGAGAAGAGCCTGTGGGCAGAGCCGGAGCCGGCACTGTGGGGGTGCATGCTCTGTGCCTTCAGGGCTGGGGGAAGTTACTCCCCAAGCCCGTCTCACAGGCTGTTGTGGGAAACCAATAAGCGATGCCAGGTAAGTGATACTGGGAACCAATAATATTTTGTGTTGAGCTTGACCATTTACAAGACCCTTTCACATTCATTACCAGAAACAACCGTACCGGGGGATTCTGTGGGGCGGACTGGGCCGCACTTCACACTCACGATGAGAAGACCGGAGCGGGGGAGAGGTAACTCAAGGTCACACTCTGAGTCGCCTCTAAGCCAGGTGTCCTGGTTCTCCGCCCAGGCCTCCTCCCACTTCTCCCACGACAGTGAGGCTCTCCCCACCTGCGGCTTCCAAAGCCAGTCCATCAGTCAGTCTATCCATCTGTCTGTCAATCAGGACTTAAGTAACTACACGGCCATCTTCCATTTGAAAACATTGTTCATGGTGTTGCTTCCGAGGTCACACGATCTCATCCAGTTTCAGCAACAACCCGTGAGACAGCCTTGGCTGGAACCACCTCCAAGGCTGGCTGGCTGGGAAAGGTCAAAGCCACCAGCACCCCAGCCAGGGAGTGTCTGCTGGGTGGGACCCTGGGAAGAGACGCCAGAAGGAGCAGAGGCCGCCCCCTTGGAAGGATAACGCCAGCCGCGGTTGCTAGTGCGGCACCATCGGCCGAGCAGGCCTGTGACCTTGTGCAACACGACGGCCACCCTGCTCTTCTGAGCTTCTGTCCCCGGGACTGGAAATGACTGGAAAGCAAAACACAACAGAACACTCCCCACACCCACGGGCGGAAGATAACAATCGGAACAGACTGCGGCCTCCTGGGAGAACACTCCGACAGCCCGGGGGCCACACAACCGCAACCGCCCCCCCCCGTTTGATTCCAATGATAACCCAGTAAAAACTCAACCCCCCCCCCCCAACCCCAACTGCAATGCTGGCGTATCCCTCCGCACCATGCCCCTCTCCTTTCTTGGACAGGGAATAAAAACTTTATTCTGTACCCTTACTTCTCTTTGTGAATTCCTTCACAGACCTCATCACCAACCACCCGAACGCCCCTGACCCCCGCTCCCGGCTTCAGCCGCCTCTCCTGCCAGCCACGGGAGACCACGGAATACACTGGGCCGACTGACTCGCAAGGACCCCCGGAAAGGCGTTGGAGAGAGCCACCACAATGAGTTAGCGGGGCTTCCGCGGCTACTACGCTGGAGTCCGGTTCTGCAGCAAAGATGGAAATATCCATGGATCAAGGGTGTCCAATAACAAGCAGCCACTTGTCACTTTTAGACCCTCACGTAAAACTCCGGCATTCTTCCCCCCGAATCGCCCTGAAAGAATCTGTTTGCGGGATGGATACGTCGAGCCTCGGAGGGTGAGCGGCTTGCCAGCTGCCGGCCCGTCATCCTGCTGCTTTTACACATAGACTTTGCCCGGGGGTGTACCTCAGGGGGACAGAGGTTTCCCTCCCCCGGCGAGCTCGCTGCGGTCGCCGAGCACCTGCGGTGACCAGGCTGTGGGCACCGCGGGGAATGTGCAGGCGTGGGGTGTTCAGGCGGTCTCCGCAGCGCCTCTGGGCGTCAGATACCGGAGGCTCCAGGTGTGGGAGTTACTCACCGCCTTGCAATCCGCCTGAGCAATCTGCCACTTCCGCCAAACGCACCCTCAGACCATGTCGCTGGACTGGGCGTTTGTCCGGCCTCTCGGACTCCTTCCTGTCCCCGGGGAACCAGGCTGGACACGCTCAGAGGAGCCTCAAGCTCTGCATCGAGCACAGAGCTTCCCAAAGAGCCCCAGTGCGCCCAGCACGGCAGCTCTGTGCCCCTCGCTGCCTTGGGTGGCCACTGGCTCAGCACCTCCCGGGTGTCAACGTGCCACTGCCTGGCACAGGCTGGCAGGCATCCTCCGGGTCTTGACCTTTGGTCTGGACCTTTGTAAATGAGTGGCTCATTACTGCCCCCACAAGGCCAGGGTCAGGGTAGCTGATGAGAACTGGCACTTCCCCGGGCCCACCCCTTGGGATTCCGATGGGACGGGTCTGGGATGGGGCGGGGCACACGCCAAGCCCACCGCCCCCTGCCCCTGCCGATCCGCAGCCTTCAGACGAACCGTCGGGCTCACCAGTGCTCCCACACTTCAGCCTCAGCTCGCCACCCACGACACATCACTTCTATAAATAACTTAGAGTTATTTATATTTTCTACCTCGCTTTGCCTGAAGCCAGCGAGCTCCGCCTGGCTGTTGACGAAAGCACCCAAAGCCAGGCCCCTCTCCGGGCTGGAGCGCTGTTACAGGTCTGTGGACGATTTTAAGCAACGACGTGCAGGGAATCAAACAGACATGAAAATGCGGGCAGAAAAACTACAACCAGCACGCTCATCCACAAACAGCCAGAAAGCGTCCCAGGCTCCATGCTCTAAAACACCCCGGACTGGCCGGGAGACCCCTCCGGTCTCTCGGGCCCACGTGGAGAAAGAAACAGACTCTCTCTCGTTGAGTCTGTCACACGCACGAGACCCTCTCGGGCCACGTCGCATGTGACCTGTGACCCGCCACAGCAACCCCAAGCGGGAGGTCATTCACGATCAGGCCTGTTTTACAGATTGGCACGCTGAGGCTTAGAGGCTCCCAACGGCTGAGTCCTCTAGCATTATTAGCAAGCTGCTTGGATGGAATTCAACTCCAGCTGCTGTGCCCCGTGCAGGGGCAGACAAGTGGCAGGCCCCCCTCCAGTAGGTTGGACTGCGGGGTGACGGGACTCCACGTGGGCACCAGTCGGTAACGCCTGGTCAGAAGAGAATTTCCGGAGGGCTGGGGGCGGGGGTCAAGGGCGTTTGCCGGGGCGAGCCCAGCCCTCTGCAGGCTGCCTGGTGTTCCCGTGCTCGCCCCTGTCACGGACTCCCGGTTTCTGCTCAGGTTGGGAAACGGGAACAACGCTTCATGACCATCAGAGAAGCTAAGCTTTAGTCAGCTTCATAGCTACCTGGCCATCCGCCGTTTGTGGGGAACAGCCGCCGCCCCACCTTGCGTTCCTGGCCACGCCTAATTGCAGGAGGGCTGTGCACAGTGTGAACGCAGGCTGCATTGTTGACGGGTCCCATCTAATTGGCTTCACGTTCCCTGACCAGCCAGAGAGCCGAGGGTTGCCCTGTGTCCTCCAAGGCAGGGCGGCAGCCTCCCTGCGCGGTCTGCGTGGGCCGCCGCTCCCGGGGGACTCGGAAGGGGCAGGGTGCCAGGGGGCAGGCGAATCAGACATGGAGCGCCCGTGCACTGGAGTGGGGGTTTAGGTGCAATTATGGAAAACGCTAGAGAGGGTGTAAGGTGGCAGGATGAGGAGGTCCTCACCTCTAAAGAGAAGACAAAGAGTTCCCCTGACGATGGTGCCTGTGGGCTGGGGGTGGCGGTGGGGGGGGGGGTCGGTCCAGGTGGAGGCTGGGAAACCCCTGTGGCTGGGTTTTCCAGGCCCCTGATCAGTCGGTCGGCCGGGGCCCAGGGTCTTAGTCCACACTCTCTTCTTTCCTCTTGAAACGCAGCCCCCATACCCTTCCCCACCCCACCGCCCCCCCCAACACGTCACTCCCTGCACCGATCCCCAGCCAACCTCCCCCCTCCCCCCACAGGGCCATCCCACAGGGCTGTGCGCTGCACCCAGCACCCCAGCCTCATTCAGGGGCACTAGCTGGGTCCCTAAAGGGAACAGAGGCACAATTCAGCGATCATGAAACTTTGATGGCGATACATTACTGATTACTTTACAGGTGTTACCCCTCAAACCGCCCTGGGTGGGGGGAACCCAGCTTTCATCCACATTTTACAATGAGAACGCTGAAGCCAAGAGCAGTTCGATGGAGCGTCCAGAATGTGGGTCGCAGGGAGCGGAGCAGGGGTTCAGCTGAGCGGGCAACCTCGCCGCTCGGCCTCCCGGACCTGGCGGCTGGACACACGCAGCCCACACCGGCCCAGCCGGGCTCCTGCCCCAGCCGCTGACCTTGGGCGGGCTACTCCTCCTTTCTGGTTTCCTCTTTCTTCCCAGGAAGCCACGCACGTCCCACCTGCTTCACAGGGTCACCCTGAGGACGAACTAACGCCCCCACGACAAGGAAAACCCTTCCAACGCCTGGCCCCTGGGCTCAGCGATTGTCAGGTGTCACTTTTCCTGTAAGAATGTTGGTCACCAGCAGCCCCGTGGGGGCTTAGCTAAGATTCTTCACAAACAGCCAAAATTCCAGAAGGTCAAGCTGCGCCCTCACCCCCACACCTGCGGGCCTCTGTTTCTGCAGCAGAAAGCCGATCTTTCTGCGACTTTTCTCGGGGAAGGAAGAAGGAAGAAACACGAGAGGGAAGGACCGTCCGTAGTGACGGGAAAAGGACTTCCCGCACTCCCCCCTCTTGTTTCTCATCACGAAGGGGGGGTGGGGGGGTCTTGTGGACACACACACACTGCCGGAGGGGCCGGCGGGGAGGGGTGTTGGACTCCCAGTCTTGCCGCTTCTAAGCGGCATGCCCTTGACCAAGGTACGTAACCTCACAAGCTTCCATTTGCTCAGCTGTGAAACGGGGAGACAGCGCCAGCCTCCCTGGGCCGGCAGGGAAGGAATGCTGAGGACTTACACAGAGCGTGGGGACAGAGCATGGGGACAGAGGCCATCAGTAGCCCTGCAGCGCGGCAGGAGTGCTCTGACACACGCCCCCTGTGCCCTCTGCCCTGTCCCCTCTCCCCTCACCGCCTGAGGGAGGGTGTGTCCGGCTCCTGTGCCCAGAAGCAGAATCATCAGGTCTCAGACGACGACTGGAGAAAGACTGCCCCAGAGCGTGCCCCACGCCCACACCCCCACCTTCAGTGGGATCCGTCCCCACACCCACGTCCCCACCACCGAGGTACCAAAGGTCACCGAGTCAGAGGGCAGTCCAGACCTCTGCTGCCCCAGCTCCCCCGCTGAGTTTATCCGTTTGCTCCCGAAAGTAAAAACACCAGCTGCAAGCCACACAACGCAGGACAGCCACTCACCACCTCTGGTCTCTCGAGCTAAGACTCGGAGCCGGGGCTCCCCAGGCGAGGAGCGCAGTCCAAGCTGCACACGCGGGCGAGGGCTGGGCTCCTGGTCCTACCTCCAGGGCTGCCTGGCTGGCTTCTTAAGGTTCCTCGAAGCTCCCGGGCCTTTTTGGTCCCGGCCACGTTCCCCCCAGCCTGTTTTTCCAGTCCTTCAGGCGTATTCCCTGTTGCCCGGTTAGGCAACTTCCTGATTTGGCTTCCTGATTGCAGCGCAACCCTCCTCCTGCCAAGGGGCGAGACCTTAATTTCCTGAGTGACTAAGTGTTTCTCCATGCAAACCCAGGGTCTGTCTGCCTGGGCTGTGTGACGTTTCTGGCCGGCTGCTCCTGTCACAGGCCGCTGTCCATCCCGTGCACTGGGGGCCGGCTGCAGCATCCCGGGCTGTACCCGCTGGGTGCCAGCGGCGAGCCCAGCACCCCTCCCTCACCCCATCTCGGCAACCAAAAATGTCTCCAGAATTGCCAAATGTCCCCCAGGGGGGCACACCAGCCCGGGTGGGGGCCACTGTCCTCACCCCACAGAGTCCCGTCCCTGGCTGTGCATGAACCTCGGGCGGCCGTACCTCCATCGCTGTGCCTCTGCTGCGGTTGCTTAGACCAGGAGACCTGGACTGGCCTCCCCTGGCCTGCGCGTCCTGTGCCCCGGGCCGCCCGCTCTGCGGTCGTGGCCGTCCACAGAAGAACGAGAGTCGGATGCTTTACACGCAGCCGCGTCCAACAAGGGGCCAGTTTTGACCATGGCGTTGTATGAGTCGGGGCTCTCCAGAAAAATGGAACTAATAGGATGCGTGTATGTATAAAAAGAGATTTATTTTAAGGAATTGGCTCACGTGATTCGTGGAGATGCAAGTCCCAAGATCTGCAGGGCAGGGCCGCAGGCCTGAGACCCAGGGCAGAGGTGCAGTGCGAGTCCAGAGGCTGTCTGCCGAGGAACGCCTTCTTGATCGGGGGAAGTTAGTTGTTTTTCCTGTTCAGGCCGTCAACTGATTAGACGAGGCCCACCCACACTACGGAAGGTAATCTGCTTCACTCTAAGCGCACAGATTTAAATGTTGATCTCACCCACAAAACACCTTCACCAAAACACCCAGAACAATGTTGGAGCAAATACCTAGGCGCCTTGCCCAGCCAAGCTGACACATACAGTGAATCACCACAGGCAGTGATAATGAAGGTATGACAAAGAGTAGGAGGTGAGGCCAGGCTTCTGTGGTTACTGTCTGAGATGTCCACGCTACAGATGCCACCCTGCCGCCCGCAGTGGCTCTCAGCCCTGGTCATAACAATGACCTTGAAGAGATATGTGTGTCATAGCTGCCCTGGGAGAGGCAGAGCCATCTGGTGTGAGCCGGGCTCGGGCACGGGCGCACTGTCAGAGACCCTCGGGGAGTCCTCCCTGCAGCTGGGTTGAGAGCCTGCAGGCTGAATGAACGACCCCAGGACGGACCAGCGGGATGAGCCCAGGCCTCCCAGCCAGGCGGACTGGGCTGGAGCCCTGCTTCTCTTCCCGCGAGTGTTGGGGTGTTGGGACGGCCTCTGCCCCTCCCTCAGGCTGGGGTTGGGGGAGGGGGAGCGGTGAAAAGAAAACCCTGGGAAAGCTCCCAGCGCAGGAGGGAGGTGACACAACACATGTCACATGTCAACATAGGCCTGTTCCCACCACCCACGTGGAAGGAACCACCTGGCCTGGCGTTTCTGGTTCCCGCCAAACGCTAGTAACAACTCTGCGTCTCCTCCTGCTCGCGGAGCCGGGAGACCGGCTGGCGCGGCGCTACAAGCAGGTGTTGCTTCCTCTCGCGGTGACCTGGTGAGGAGGAGCCTGCGCCAGCCCCGGGCTCTCAACAAAAAAGCGGGGGCCCAGGCGGGGTTAAGAGACTTGCCCCAGGCGGATGCTGACAGCCTGGGATGTGCCAGACACCCTGGAAGGGTACAGCTTTTCCTGTGCCTGGCTTCCAGGAGACAAAGTCAGAGTTATTACGGCCGCGGGGAAGGAGGAAGCCCCGAATGCCATGGTCTCCAGATGTTACCCGTGCGCACCTGGAGACCCTCAGGCAGTGAAAACACACGGTTAGGAATTAGTGTGGGAGTTTGGTGACGACTTGGTGCGTGTCCAAAACTCAGTCACGGGCCTGGAGAAGAGCCCGGCAGTGGCAGTCGTGTTTAAGAAGGCAGAGCTGGTCACAGCGGGCAGAAGCGCATGGAACTCCTGGGACCGCAGGGGTGCGGGAGGCGCGGCGCGCGGGCGGTGACCCGCGAGCGTTGCTGAGGGGCGGAGGACGTCACCACCGCAGGGACGCACTGCGCATGTGCTAGGGGCTGCAAAAATGCCCATTCTTTGCAAAGCGGTTATAGGTTTAAATGATTCCCTCCGTTTTTCAAATCAAAATCAGGCATTGAAGTAATTTCCAGACACTTTCAAAAAAGTTCAGCGTGTAATGTGTGGAGTGACTTCCAAATCACTTCCAATACCTGAGACGGGAGGAGTCAGCCGGGGCTCCCCGGCACCCGAGTCCAGCCGGCGCTTGTTTCGGATTCTGCTGCCGCCGAGGGCAGCGAGAGCCTTTCTGCTCGGCTGCACCTGGGAGCACTCGTTGTCAAGCTGATTTACCCTCTCCCGCTCCCCCCCAAAAAGGCTCCATGGTTTAGAAATTGTTTAATTGCGAAACATACCATAGGTTTTTGAATATCTATAAACTACATAGATACAGGGTCCGGCAGAAGTAACGCCTCCTTGAGTGTGGGGGGGGGGGGGTAGGGTAATAGTATGGGTGTCATGATTTATAGTTTGAATTTGAACATTTCACCTAAAGTGTCATAGGGCGTGCTTGTGTGATATTGTTATGTTACAGAGTTACATGCTTATGGTTTTGTAATAAAAGACTTTGTAATAAAAAAGGTCGGACCCTGTATAATACACATACATATTTGTATTATATATCTTATGACTATTCTATTCTGTAAAAATATTTACACATTTATTGTATAATATTACAGCTATATATTGTACAATATTATACATTTATGTAGCTATCATATTTTACAAGTCTATTTACATATTTATTATGCATCTATAATTTATATATGATCTGATCTTTATATATACGTACACACACACAATCTAAAAATTGAACAGGCACCGTGTGACTACCTCGGCAAACTGTTCAGGAGGCCCCGGGATCTGGCTTTCCTGTGCCGTGTGGGCAGAACCTGTCACCTGCTTCTAGACACAGAGAACACGGCAAAGGTGAGGGCTACCCACGACTGCGTGTGCGCAGCAACCGCATGTAAGAGCGGACCGCCTGCAACGCGCCGAGCTGGGAGCGCCTGGGGGAGAGGCCCCTGCATCTGGCCCACAGCCGGCCAGCCCAGGGCCCTCCATGCTGTGGGCTGCTGCGTGCTGCCTGCTGCCTGCAACCCCGACAGAGGCAGAGCCTGCCCCGGCTGAGCCTGGAGGAGCCTCCAGCCTTGACTGTCGCTGCGCACAGGACACAGCCAAGCGACCTAGACTCCTGAGCCACAGAAACCACGAGACAGTCACCAGGCACTTTTTTAAGCTGCTAGGTTTTTGGTCATAGTGTACCTGCCCAACAGATAACTAACATGCCAAGGCCCACATTGCCAATGCCCCAGAATTCCCCAGGTGCTTGGCCTGCTCAACTCCGCTGCCCTGGTGTGTGGGCAGGGCTTGGCCACCTGGGCGCCCTGCTAGCAGCCAGTCACCCTTCCAGCTTCCAGCGCGTCCAGCCTGCTGGCCCGCCTTCCACCCACCCTCACCGCCCGGCCTGGTTGCCAGCTGCTCTCTGCTGTTCCCAGGTGACCACTACAACCGGTGCCTCAGCAACTGGCCCGCAGCAGGGCCCGGGGAAATGAAAGGAGGCCTTCCAGGAGGAGGGAGGCAGGGTTACCTCCGGGAGCTCTAGAACCCTGAAAGGTGGGCTGCCATTGCCCCCCCGTCCCCCCATCCTCGCCAACCCCAGGCTTGTCCTTCAGGTTCCCGAGCCTGCTCGGCACAGCCCGGCTGTGCTGGACAGATGGAATCCCGAGTTAGGTGCTTCCCCAGCCAGGAAACGAGTCCCGCCTGTCTCCTCTCCAAGGGCAGCACGTCCCCTGAGCCGGGGACTGGGGTGTCTGGTTCATAGTGGAGAATCAATGAATATGAGTGAGTAAAGGATTTGAGTGGGCTTTGTTGAATGAAATGAGAGAGGCAGGTAACTCATCTTTATTCCTTTTAAGAGCACGAAGCCAGAAGGATCTCAGTTGCAAACCTCTTCCAGCACCCAGCAGCCCCCCCCCCCCCCCAAACCCTGTCTGAATAGAAGGGGCCCTCTGGCCTGGACCGCCAGTGTCGGGAGAGACTTCCGGCAGTCACCACCGGGGGCACCGAAGAGTGCAGAGGACAGGGCACTGCCCGACCGCGTGCAAGGGGCAGACAGCCGCCACAGCAGAGGGTCGTCCTGCCCGGCGCTACTGGGGCTGAGGTGTCTGAGAGCCTGGTGTGAGGAAGTGGTGGCCAGAGGGGTCAGTCAGAAAACCACACTCCCAGGAGTCTAGGACTTCATGGAAAAGAACAGGTTTTTGTGTCAAAGAATGTTGGGTTGCAACTGTTCACCCTCACAGAAGGCAGGCATCCCCGCAAGAACCCTGGGTGATGGTGGACCTGGTCTTGGGTATGTTCCAGGATGGTGCAACCATAGTCCTGTTTGCCTCCCCCACCTGGAGGGCCGCCTGCTCCAGGAGGCCCACCCTGGTTTTCCTGCTCCGGTCTCCCCCGGCTGCTGCTGGGACATGGGGCACTATTTGCTGTGTATCGTTAGCTGGGCAGTAACTGTGTCCACCACCACAGTGGCAGCTACCACATGCACATATAACTAATTGCCTTTTACACCTGTAACGTACTGCGTCTATAATGTACTAACGTAAATGGAATAACGGTTTATTCCATTCACTGTGGGCCAGCCTGTCTCAGGGTTTACCCGGAGTGTCTCCCGCACTCCCCGCACAGCTCGGGGAGGCGCGCCATCATCATCCCCACCCCACGCAGGTGGACATCGGTGCACTCTGCCCACCCTTTCTACGCCCACGTGAGTCGGTCGGGAAGGGCTCCGGCGGTGCCAACAAGCCGATCTCGGTGGACTGATGGAATGAGGGTCCAATGTCTTCAGATTGTAAAGGGAGAGATTACAAAGGCTGAGCTGTGGTGGCCCAGCAGGTGACGCGGGGACTTGGTGGCTGGCATGGCGACAAGGGCCCCTCCCCAACGGAAAGGCAGACCTGACCACCCCAGGGCCCGGCCCGTCTCCTCTGAGCATGCGCCCCCAGCCCCCAGGTGCCCCACCACACAGAGTCAGCCATCCACAGTAGAGAGAAAAGATCTTTAATCGTCTCTCAGTCTGATCTTGTAAAGCGCTCAAAGTGTTTTCACAAGTGCAGGGGGGATTGCTTTTAGCCGACATCGACCTGACCAGTGATTCCGACACACGCAAAAAAACTCCAGATCACCGTGCTTTATACTTACTTTTAATTTCTGCACTGAAAAAGAAGAGGTGAAAATGGTAACGGGGTTACAGTGGCTTCTTTACCTTTAAATTAACTTTGACCTCGGGGACAGGAGGGGTAAGACAGAAAAACACCAAGGGGTGACGGTAAAATGAGGACAGGACACCTCGGTCTGGCTAACAGGGGCTCAAACGCCCCGGAGACAGCGCCCACAACCCACTAGGCTTGTAAACAAGGACAAGCAACAGTTAAGACACATTAAAAAGAAAAAAAACCTTCACGGTTCCATTCTTAAAATCAAGCACAAAAACGGACAGTGAAATACAAGGTCATGTGTGTGCCCGGCCGCTCTGAGGCTCCCTGGAGGTGACCGAAGGGCGTGGCACGCACTCTGGGACCACGTGATGCGGGCCTCATGGAGCTGCGGCGCACCCTCCCCTCCCTGCGCGGCCACCGCGGGCAGGTGGGCCTGGGACACAGCCTCCCTCGACAGACGGCAGGAGCCACGGGAGCGGTCTGTGTGCTTTTGAGGCTCTGCCTCTGGAATGTTCCGCACTCGGGCTGCGCTGGGGGTGGGTTTGAGTTATGCTCCACACACTGTTTAAGTGCTCGCTTTATTTTCATGTGCAAACTGTCACTGTCTAAAGCTTTCAGAAGGACACGGATAGACACGGACGCCCTGCGGAGACGAGGGCCGAGGGTCGCCGGGAGTCAGGGCCCCTCCCTCGAGAGCGGGCGGGGGCGCGGGGGCGTTACAGAAATATTTAGAGGATCGCTGTGTTCTGCTGCGGTGAAACTCTAGTCCCTGATTCGGTCCGTCCGGAGGCGGGTCCTCAGTAGGAGATTGTCCACTCTTTGACAGAGGCGTCGTGCGAGGTGGTGACCAGCGTGTGCTCGTCCAGCCAGGCCAGGCTGCTGACGTGGTGCAGCCGGTGTGCATCTGCGGAGGAAGGATACCCTCTCTAGGGAAACCCAGCTTTTCCGCCCCTCCCCCACCCTGGGCAAGGGCAACGGAGCGACCCGTGCCGAAACCAGCTGGCCCCGGGAGGCCAAACACAACTGCTGCTAAGCGGCCCTGTCCCCTCTCCCCAGAGGGATCGGACCCGGGCACGAGAGGGGAAGGTCGGCGTGCCCTAGGCTGCCACTGGCCACGCGGGGCCCTGTCCTCCACAGGACGGTCCCACCCAGGGCAGAAGCCACGGGGTCAACACAGCCCATGGCATGAGCTACTGCCACCTCAAGGAAATAAAATGCTGGGCTAAAGAACACTGACTTTTTGGGACGTGGCTGCTAGAAAAACACCAAGTCTACATGTGGCTCACAGGCTGCGCCTCCTGGATGCTGCTGCAGCCGACACATGAGACCGGAGGGCAGGGGAAGCGAGGCGGCCCCTCCAGGGGCCGGAGTGCAAGCATTCCAGTGAGTGTTACTGTTCCCCCAAAGCGGGCTGAACACCCCAGTCTGGCACAAGGCAGCGCTGCAAGGAGTTCGGGTTATGGACAGGAACAGTGCTCCCGTGAAAGAGGTCCCACCGAGCCTGACGCCGTGGGGACACGCACGCGAGAAGTGTGCGATGCGGAGGAGGCCCTCGTGCACAGGGAACCGACCCACGTAAGCGGCAAACGTTTACTGCATATCTTTAAAGTAATTTCTTAAAGTCTGTGCTAATCCTCCCGAGGACGGAGTGTAACCAGCTTGACTGCTTTCCCCTTAGAATTTGCAACATGCTGTTCTTTTCCTTCAAAGAAACATCCTTTCCTTGTCACCTGTAAAAGGTGACCACCTATCAGGGACCTGTGCACAGCACACAAGGACCACCCTGGATGTGACGTGCCCGGAAAAGCAGTAAAAGCCCGTCCAGGCGGGGGTCGGGGCCCTCTCTCACTCAGAGTGGCCGTGCCGCCCCTTTGTCCCCACAGGACCTCTGCAGTCCGTGTGAGTTTGTTCATTGCAGCCACGACACCGCGGACACCGCTGGTCGGAGTCCGCACCACTCACCGGCCACGCCGGCACCCCGACCCCGATGCCTTCCAGCCTCCAGGACTGCGGGCAGCTAACTCCTGTCACGTGTGAGCCACCCCGTGCGTGGGCTTCTGTCGCAGTGGGCAGAAGGGACTGAGCCAGAAACGCCAGGAGCAGCCCCTCGACCCAGCACACGTCCCGTGTACGGAGACCACCTACTCTCGCGCTGGGACCTCTCGGTCCCTGGGAGGCCTAGCTCAGGGCTGCAGAGCCGGGGGTGTGATGGAGAAGAGGCAGAGACTCGCCCTCCCTGGACGCCCTCCCCGAAGGACAGGGGGGCCACCGGAGGTGCCCAGGACCGGCTGCCTGGGAGCCAAGACAGGTAAGTGAGTCACCTTGGATCTTGACCCTGGTCTCGGGGTCGCTCAGGGTCCAGACGTACACCATCATGTCCATGCCGCCGGAGGCGAAGTGCTCGTTGTCCGGGGACCAGGCCAGGCAGACGATCTTGGCGTGGTGCCCGTAAAACACGTTGGTCTCCTGGGCACAGGCGACAGCAGAGGCGGCAGGTCAGGCTCCGCCCACCCAGGGGGACACGCCCTCTCCCTGTCCCCCGGCCGACAGTGCGCGTGAGGCAACGCCTCCCAGCTTCCCTGTAAATGCCCACGAGGCCCCTGCTCCTAGAAGGTGTGGCCTGGCATCACTGACCAGCCCCCGCCCTCCAGAGTCCCCTGGACAGTGCCGGCCACACTGGCCACCCTCAGAGCTCTCAGCCCGGCGAGGGGACAGACGGAAATGCTGCCCACAGGAGCATGGAGATGGGGAAGTGCGAGGAGGTCCCTCCTGTCCTCCCTGCACAGGGCACTGGGCGGCCTGGGCCCAGCCCTGGGCTCTGCCCGCGGCCACGTGCAGAGTGCGCCCGGCCTCAAAGCCCTCTGGGGGATTTCTCGTTCTGCAGCCCCAGGAAAGGCCAGCTTGGCCACGGCTGTCTCTCGGGTCTGCCTGCTCCGGCCCCAGTGCGTTCTACGCCCGAAGACGGCTCAGCACGTCTCAAACACGGTTCGTCACAGGCGAACGGAACCACTTAAGTGGGACCCTCGCGGGGCCAGGAGGTCCAGGCTGCAGGCAGGTGAGCACAAATGCGCCCTTGCGTTCCTGGCACCTGTCACCCGGCACAAACTCTACAGCCAGAGGCGGCTACTGAGCTCCGGCCCACCGGCTGCAGGCTATGGGGAGTGTTCACGGGAAACACACCGACGGCCTGGAACCTGCTGCGGACGCACCAGCACCCAGGTTACCGGATGAGGCGATGCAGCACCCCTCACCGGAGCGGCGAGACGGGGCATCCCTTCCCCTCCACCGCAGGTTCCACACCTGTCACAACCGCTGGGGTGTCGGGGGAGGCCCTGGGGCTGGAGCCCCTCCCAGTCTTGGGCAGCCTGTGCCTGTCCCTCCCCCCGCTCAGGGCTGAACCCCCCAAGTGCACCCCCTCTTCTGTGGGACAGGATGGACGCTTCCCGGGGCGCAGTCCCCACCCTCACGCGTGCACCGCTACTTCCCACGCCGTCTCTGCTTGGAGCAGAGTGAGCTCCCAGGGGCCTCCAGGCCCCCAGGCCCTCCCTCCCCGGGCCCCCTCGCAGCAGCATGCCCCGGGCGCAAGGCAGTGCCGGACGACCCACACCCTCCGTCCAGGACGTGAAACAGAGCCCTCTGCCCAGAGAGAGGCAGGTCCCAGAGAGCCAGGCCACCCTCAGCTGAACCCCTCTGCGGCCTCGGCTCCAGACGGCCACTGTCGCCAGCTTCCCAGCTTCCTGGCGACCGTGACCCGGCTCTCCGACAAGACCTCCGGCTCCCAGGAAGCAGGGCTGCGTTCCACGTCACTCACGCTCTAAGAGCGAGGGAGTCACGCGGTCTCGTGCTTCCCCCTGGTGGTGACGACAGGAGGGGAGAGCCACAGCCTCCACTCGCCGCCTGCACAGCCTGCACCGGGGACGCACAGCCCACTCACCGAGTAGCCGTCAGCCACGCCGAAGACCGTGACCACCTTGCTGGCGTCACACACGGCGAGGAAGGCGCCGTCGTGGGAGTACGCCACGTCGGTCACGGGGCCCTTGGCCTCCAGGAGCTTGCCCTCGTCCTTCAGCGTGGTGCCCAGGATGGAGTACAGGCGGACGTTCCCGTCCTGCAGGGCACAGGGACGGGGACAGTGAGCCACTCCCGTGGTCTGTGAGCACTCACTCGTGCACACACATGTGCACACACACACAGCTTAGGGAGGTGGGCTGGTGAGGGGCCCTAGGTACCTCCGATTCCCATTCTGTCTGACAGGGTGCTCGGGGGTCTGCATTATCTTACCAACAGTCCAGAAAGTTCTGGCGCAGGCGCTCCCAGGCCAGGCTCTGGGAAACACCTGCACTCTCCAGGTCTCTGTACCCCGCCCCCCAGGACGCCTGGCTGCCTCTGGCGGAACCTCCCTCCGTCCTGCAAGGGAGGACGTGCTGCCCCAGGCACCTCTTCTTACGGAAGAGGCTCCTACTCTTTCAAAGGGCTCGTGCAGCCACTCTGCCCCATGGCTGTCCCCAAGCCCCCGGGGAACCTGGGCCAGGGATGCCCGTGGCCGACCTCTGCCCGGCTCCCATTGGCCGTGGCCTCTGGAGGGGCCAATGTCGATGGTTCCGCCTGTGCCGAGGGAGCCTGACCAGGGTGGATGCACCTTGAGCACATCCCCTGCGGGGCGGGGAGCCCTCGATTCCATGCCCCTGGGGCCTGGCACCGGGCAGCCTGATACTCGCTGGGACGGAGAAGGGAACAGCAGTGTCAGGGTGGGTGGCGGTGTCCCTGCAACCGCCTGAGGCTGGCCCAGGAGCACACCAGGGACCGGCTGCAACCTTAGGACGGCTGAGCTGCCCGTGTTCCAGAGACCCTCGTCAGGGTCTCCCGGCGAGGTCCCAAACGCCCTGTCCCCGGTGTCCTGTGCCGGGTGCAGAGAGAGAACCAGGACGAACACTGCCGGGGGCTGGGCCACCCCCGGGGACTGAGGGTCACTATGGAGGTTGTCACTTGGGCAGCAGGAGGTGCCCCTAGCTGGCTTCCAGGGCCCCAGTCCCACCTCCCTCCTGTTTACCCAAGGCAGCCCCGCAGGCAGACACCCCAGGCAGAGGGCGGGGAGGGAGCTTACCGCGCCCCCGACAGCCACCGTGTCCCCGCCGGGGTGCACCGCCACCACTTCGGGCTCGTAGCTGAGGCTGTCGATGCTGGAGCACTTCTTCTGGTTCTTCAGCAGGACGATCTGGGGACACGCGGCGGCCAGTCAGACCACGGGGCCGGGCTGGGCGGGCTCTGCTCCCGACCTTGTGAGGAGCGGGCCCGGCGGGGGCCGGCCCCAGCCCTGTGCCCTGAGTGATGCGCCCTCCCTCATCAGTCAGCGTGACAGGAGCAGGTCCTAGTTACGAGATCACAGCGAACATGGGGGGTGGGGGGGTCATCACCCCCTTATTGTCGCTGTCACCACCACGAGCGCCCACTCCTCGGGAAGCCGACTGACGTCTGAACTCTCGCTCCCTGGCTGTACGACGAGCGCAGCAAGCGCGCTCTGGGGACCAGCTGCCTGAGGCGCACGAGTACAGAGGCACTTGGGAGGGACGGGGCTGCGAACCGGCCCTGGGCACGAGCCCGAGGCGCGAGCGTTCTCAGTCCTGGTCTCTCGGACCCGAGGACACGCCCTTCGTGACCCGACCTGCCACCTGTGAAGCACCCGACACGGTGGGCGTGCGCCGCCACAGCCCGGGGGGGCACCGCCGGCCCGTCTCATGGAGGGAACGGGAACCCCGGGCCCATGGGCTCTCCGTGCTGCTGTAGCACGACAGCGCAGCAGGCCGGGCGTGGGGCCCGTGCTCACAGCAGGACCCCTGCACGCCCCCAGCCCTGGTTCCCTGCTCTGGGGGGGCAGGGTGAGTCCTCAGGTAGGGCCGTGGGCGTACCGACAGGCTCTGGGGACAGACAGGATGGGGCTGGATCCCACCTCAGCCACCGTGTCCTCTAGGGACAGCTCATGAAGTCTCAGCCCCCCAGAGGATAGGAGCCCAGTGGGGCCCAGGCCCCGGGAGGATGAATCCAGGCTCAGGAGAGGGTCCCTAAGACAGGCAAGCGACACCAGCAGCCGTGTCCACTCAACTGGCACCCTGCACCGTGCTGGGAGTGTGCCGGAGCGGAGTCCCCGGGAGTTGGCAGGATCACCCCCCGGTCGTACGGAGGAGAAGATGGGGTGCAGAGAGCACCTGCCACGTACCCGAAGCCCCACAGCTCGTACCTCCCCCGAAAAGGACAGGTGTTCAGAGAGAGAGGCTGGGGAGTGCCCACCTGCCCCAGAACGTCCCCTCCAGCCCCTGCCCCCACTCCCCTCGGTGCTGCAAGCCCCCGACTCCGGTGAGCCCCCACTGACCACCCAGGCCGCGTGCAAGGCCTGCCTGGCAGAGAGTCTGTGTTATCTGGGACACGGGACCCATCTTCCCTGAAGCAATTAAGTCCACAGGACGGGAGAGGGGCTGTGGGTGCCGCATGGCAGCTTTCTTCAGCGGGTTCGTCTCTCCTGCCTGCGCGGCTCTGTCACACCCGCCCCTGTGACCCACAGGCCGGGACCCCAGGCGGACAGATGGCGCCTGCGACAGCAGGATGCTGCACGACGTGGGTCAGGCCGGGGTCTGTCAAGGGCACGTCAGTCCAGAAATTCCGGACGGGAAGCCACCCAGGGACCCGGGCCACACGGAGTGAGAACCACCCTCGTGGGGCTGAGCAGCAGACCCAGTCCGGGCTGGCGCCCGCCAGCACTCGGCCCTGGGGACGTCCCTGGATCACTAAGCTTTAGCCTCCTTCTCCGGGAAAGCAGCTCACCAAGATGCAAGCAGCTCCCCGCACGCTGTCAGACAGAGGAAACGGAAGCTCACGGGGCGAGGCGGAGAAGGCCTGCAGTGACACGGCTGCGCCACCAGAGGGCTGGGGCAGGAGCATGCCCACCCGGCCGGCCCCTCGCAGGCCTCCAAGGACAGGCACCCTGCGTGGCCTGACCTGGGGTGCAGCATCCGCCCAGCTGCCTGGGTTCAAACCCAGCGCCGCCCTGGGCCAGCAGCTGTCCCCTCTGTGCCTCCGTCCCCGTCTAGAAGGGGATGACGGTGCCCGGAGCGGACAGGACTGATGAGGACCGAGAGGGAACGCGTGTGAAGGCCGACCCGGTGAAGGCCGACGGCGCTCAACAAAGGTCTGCCCGGGCTGCGTCCGGGGGACGCACGGGACTCAGAAGAGACCGGACGCCGCGCGGCCGCCGCCCGCCCCATACCTGCCCGATGCACACGACCACCGCGTATCCTCCGGGGCCGACCGCCACGCACTTGGGCTGCACGTCCAGCTTCACGACGCCCTGTCCGCTGTGGGAGAGACACGGGGAGCGTTACGTCCACCGCTGCGGGCTCGGTGGGTGTCACACCCGACTGCAGCCCACAGCCGCTCCGGCTGCTCCGAGGAGATGCCGTCGCAACCCGCACAGAAGGGGCGGCGGGCCCAGGGGGAGTGACTGGGACTGGGAGTCACCGAGGCGGGAGCTGGGCCTGGGAAAGGGGCGGCGAGAGGAGCCCCGGGAGTCCCTGCCGCTGCCGTGTGACTCCGAGAGGAGCCCCCACCGCCCGGCCGCACCCGCCACCAGTGTCTCCTGTCCGCCCGCCAGTCCCGGGCTCTTCCCGGGTGCAGAAGGAACTGAGCTCCGCGGCCCCCACCCCAGGGCAAAGCCAGTCTTCTCAGCAGGTCATTTAAAAATAAACCCAATACTTTCAAAGAGTGAAAATTGTGTTATCTTTACTTTCGGCTGACACCGTGGAGTGCACCCTAGAAAAATCTGCGAACTTCCTGAAAACGACACGCGGAGGACAGTCCCACGTGCGGGGCCCAAAGACCCTGTGACCAGCCCGTGACCAGCTGAGCAGGCTGAGGCTCGGGGTGCCCCGAGGGAAGGCACAGCCGGGGTCACCGTGGGGCAGCAGAGGGGCGGGCCCAAACGCCTGGGCTGCGGGGTGGCTTCTGCACTCACCCCGAGGCTGACCCGACCAGACGCAGGCGCGTCAGGAGAGGAAGGCCCGAGGCACTCGTGTTTGCTACGATCGGGTGCTGTGCCAGTGTGAGGGCCACCAAGACGTCCCCCCAGGGTCCGTCATCTCTGAGGGGACAGTGGCATCTACACGACTGAACAGAGAGCCATCGGGCAAGGGCCAGCGGGTGGTGGGCGGAGTCTGCCCAGGAGTGGGGCTCAGCCCTCTCCTACCTCCCCGCCCTGCCCTGAGAACTGCAGTGACCGTCACAGCAGCCCCCGCAGCTCCAGCGACTGTCAACCAGCGGTGCAGGGCAGACCGAGCGTGACTGCATTCACGCCCATATCCTGGGCGCCCGCCCACCTGCCCTCATGGGCACCTGTCACCCGCCGGGCACGGGTGACTAGCCCCGGGGGCTCACCTGTAGTCCCGCAGCGCCAGGTTGGTGTAGCGCACCGTGTCGTCCATGCTGCAGCTCACCAGCTGCCCGCACTCGTCCACGGCCATCCTGGACACCTGGTTTGTGTGGCCCTTCCCGGTGAAGGAGTCGTTCTCCCCGGTCTCGGAGTCCCAGTAATGTGGGGCCCAGTTAAGGGAAAGCCCAACTCCAGGGCGGAGGGGTGCCCCCCGCCTCGAAGGGCCTAGGGCCAGCCGCCGTCTGGGGCAGCACGTGAGGGACAGGACAGAGCAGCCACGTCTGAATTTCAGAGAGAGGCATCTGGCAAACCAGCAAGCTGACCGACTGCAAGTCCACAGGGACACTTATAGCCTGAGGTGCTCGGTGACGGTGCACAGGCCACAGCCTGACCACGGGGGGCGCTCGGCAGTGAGGACCGGCGCCTCGCAGGGAGGCCCCAGAGAGACACTGCTGTGTGCCTGAGCCGACGCCGCATCCTGCTCTCCCTAGAGGCTGCTGCCGAGCCCCGACCCTCGGCAGGGGGCTGGCTGGGCCCAGGGCCCCCAGGTAAAGCCCGGGCTGACCTCCCTCAGTGGGGCTGGCCTGTGAGCTGTGAGGTGCCCGGCGTGCGGATGCACTGAGAGGAGGAGGTGTCGGGGCGCCAGGAGGGGAGGACGTGGGCCGGAGGCCGTGTGGCTGCACAGGCTCGCACCCTTCTCCGGGAGAGGCAGATCCTAACACCTCCTCCCCCCCAGCAAGGGTACAGCCACGCCCTTACCCTGTATCTCCTTACATTTAATGGAGCCGAGGGCGACTTTAATGCCCTCCTCTCTCAGGACTGCGGGCAGACTCTGTGGATTTCATGCAAACAGAGGTCAGCCCTGGCTGCCGGGGCTCAGTGGGTCGAGTGCGGGCCTGTGAACCAAACGGTTTCCAGCTTGATTCCCGGTCAGGGCACGTGCCTACACTGCAGGCCAGGTCCCCAGTTGGGGGCAAAGAGAGGCAACAGGTGGATGCATCTCTTGCACAAAGTTCTCTCCCCCTCTTTGTCCCTCCCTGTCCCCCGCTTAAAGTTAAATAAGTAAAACCTTTTAAAGGAAAAAGGAAAACAAAACAACGAAGGCCCGAGGAGGCGTGGGAAGCGGAGCTCTCTGACGGCCCCCCTGCAGAGGGCGCGGCGGCCCAGCGACGCCCCCGCTGGGAGCCAGGCTGGAGCCGGCACCTGTGGCTGGAGCCCTGCTCCGTGTTCACCACGGTACTGGGAGGTGGGGTGACGCGCCCCAGGCGCAGACGTGGGGGCAGGGGCAGGGCCTGGGGGTGCACAGAGCCTCCAGGGACCGTCTCCGAGAGACTGCAGAGCCCCGACCAGGAAGAGAGCGAGCTGGGTTCTGGCACGGACCCTGCCGCCAGCAGGCGCCGGCACAGGCACCCCTGCAGCCTCGGCCTGTCTTCCCGTTCGTAAGACCAGAGGCTCTGCTCGGAGGGCCCACGGGCTTTCGAACCAGAGGTCGGTGACCACTGCTTGGGAGAGGCAAGGCCAGCATGAGAGTCACGCACAGGAGAGCACCACCCGAGGCTACAAAGTGGGAGTGACCTGTCGGGTCAAGGCCGCGGCCGCTCAGAGGGGCTGAGGCCAGCTGGCTGCCCCGCGTCTGGCACTGCGGGAGCGAGGCGCACCCGCTCCTCCCCCCGGGCCCCCGGGCGCCAGCCCCGTGAGTCAAAGGATATTAATGTGTCCGTCGTGGCTCCCGGAGTAGATGTAGGACTTGCCGCCGTTTCTGTGCACCGTCAGGCACTGGATGGACTTGCTGTGACCCTGTGGGGGCGGCAGGCGGGGCGGGGTGAGCCGAGGACATGCCGGCCTGCCTCTGCGACCCGCTGGCCACGCTCCGCCCGGACTCCGCCCAGGACAGGAGGATGGGAAGGGCCCTCGGCCTCCCACTTGGCTGAAGCCACATCCCCAAAAGCAACCCGGGCCCTGCCACTCTCCCAAAGCCCCAGGCCCAGCCCTCTGGCGGCCTCCCCGTCTCTCCCTTCCCTGGGCTGGGAGCCCGCCTTCCTCCCCGCTGCCCCACACAGGAGGGCCACCTGGCGCCGCCCCACCTTGATGACCCGCAAGGGCTTGCTGGGGTTGTTCTTGTCCAGGTAGTTGATGTACCCGGACAGGGAGATGCTGAGGAGGTGGTCCTTCTGCCACAAGCAGCCCAGCTGCTGGTCCAGAACGTTGGAGCCCATGGTAAACGTGGTGACGACCGAGTTCGCGTTGACGTCCCAGATCTTCGAGGTCTTGTCTCCGGAAGCAGAGAGCAAGTGGGTGCTATCCGGGCTCCAGCTGATCTGCTCCGACAAGACGGCGCACTGAGTGTTGGAGAACCGAGGGGGGAGGGGCCCCAGCAAGCCCCTGGCACCCGCCCCCTCCTGAGCGGGAAGCAGCGAGGCTGGCGGGGGCGGGGCACGCCAGGGCGGGGACAGGACAAGCGTCCAGGCCATGGTACTCCGTGCCACCACCCCAACCCCGAAGCTCCCAACGGCCCATCTGCTGGGACGACCGTGAACCCAGGCGCGGCCCGACCGCGAGCCCGGGAGACGCCACACACTCACAGCGTAAATGCCTCCGTCGTGCGCCTTGCCGCCGCCCAGGGCGCACACCTGCTCCCCCGTCTTCCCGTCGTAGATGTAGATCTGCCAACAGGGGAGAGGCGAGTGGGTCCCCTGCGCGAGTCTCCAGGCAGTGAGTGTGCTAAACGCGCTCTTTCTCTCCGATCACTGCTGTCGGAGCTCCCGGCCGAGGCTCACACACAGAATCAACCCAGAGAGGCTCCCCGACTCGGAGTTCTCCGTTTACAGGGGGACAGAGAGCCGTGTCCTGGGGCTTCGGGGAGCCTGGTGACCGAGCCTCGCTCCAGGTGGGCGGTGGGAAGGAGGGGGATCCCCAAGACCGGCTCTAGTGAGTCGGACGAGCACCCCCCCGCGCGGCCCCCGGCCCTCACCTGGCCGTCTGCGCTGGCCGTGGCAAATCTGTTCCCATCGGGAGAGAAGCGCACACAGTTGACGAAGCGGCTGTGGTCCTGCGGGAGAGGGGACAGTTAGCCACACGGCGACAGGAGGGTCGGGAAAGTTCTCCGCGCAATGAGCGGCCTCTGTCCAGCAGCTGCCGCCCCCCGTGTGAGTCTGTGGCCCACGGGACGACGCAGGCTTCGGTGAGTCCCAGTGAGCGCCCGCCGGGGCCCAGGCCCGTCTCTCTGCCTGGACGGCCCTCCGTCCGCTGGCCGAGCCTCCCCCCACCCAGCGCACTCCCTGCTTCCCCCCCACCCCCCAGAGCCAGCTCAAGCTCCGCCTCTAACACTTCCCGCCGGCCACACAGGCGAGGCCTCTTCCCCAGTCCCCAGGCCTGGCCCAAGCCCGGCCCATGGCAGGTACTCGGCTGGCAATCGACTGGTATGTGAAGATATTAAACAGTGCTTGTGACCTTCGTGAGGAATAGGGATCTACGTGAGGAGGAGAAATGACCTCCAGGGGTGGCTCCTTATGTGCAGGAAGTGCAAACTCACTCTTCACTGCGTCAAGAGGCGTTTGTGTAACGACGACCCTCTAACAACCCAACTGCAAAGCCCGGGCCCTTCTCCCAGGGGCCGCGGCTCCGCCCCTCCACCCCAGCCGCAGCTGTGCCCCCGCCCCCACCCCGGGGTGCTGACTGCCTCCCCAGGGCGGACACCGGCCCTCAGGACAAACCAGCAGATGCAGCGCTCACCACCTGCCCCTTCTCCCCCAGGTACAGCGCCGACCTAACGCTACCATCTATCTGGAAACGAGGCCTTTGCGGGAGAGACGGAGTTAAGACGACGTCTCCGGGGTGCGCTCCACTGCACTGACTGGAGTCCTCCTTGGAAGAGGGAGGTCCAGACGGACACGCACAGAGGGAAGGAGACGGATGGGGCCCGGGGCCGCACTCCCACGAGCCGGCGGGGGCCTGGCCCGCAGACCCGGGAGCTCCGAGGAAGGGAGCAGAGGAAGCCCGGCCTCGCCCACACCGGACCCCGGACTCTCGGTTCCCGGGAGCGGGGGAGCCGTGCTGCCGTTGCCGCTGCCCAGGCGGCGGCACCTCGTTGTGGGGCCCCGGGAAGGGAGCGCCCGGGTGACCGGTGCTAACGCTCACGGGACGGCCTTCGGGTCACCCGTGCTGGCCACGCTGAGGAAGGAGCCCAGTCCAGGAGAGAGATTGGGGCGAGGTTCCCGGCAGGGCGCCACCGAGCCAGGTATCGAAGGAACCATGTCCCCGAGAAGTCCGCTGGGAGGGTCGGCAGAACACAGGGCCCCCTGCGTAGGCGGCGCTCACCCCAGACGCACCCGGTCCAGGCCGTGGCCCCATGCCCCCTGGCCAGAAGAGGTGGCGTCCAGAACCTGGGGACAGGCACGCCCAGGCTTCCCACCTCTGATGAGACGGGCAGGAACAGAGCACCTCCCCCACAGCCTGGCTCACTGAGGTCAGGATGCCCACCTGGAAGGCAGCACCGACACCTGGGCCTGCGCCCACCCCTCCTGGTGCCGCACGGTGCCCAGCGCTGCCACTGCGGTGCCCCCGCCTCGCCACAGAAAAGCCTTCGCTGAACACTGCCCCCATCTCCTCAGCCCCAGCATCGGCTGCCCCCGTGTCACCGGGATGTGGCCCATGGCATGTGCTGACGTGCTTGTCGTCCCATCTCCCTGCCACCACGCCCCTCCAGGCCCTGGAATGACGCAGCCTCCTGGGGGGGGGGGACCCTGCTGGACGGGGTTTAGTGGGGGCTGGACAAGTGCCCCCGTCCGAGCACCAGGCGCTGAGCGGCTTTAGAAGCTCCTGTCAGCTTTTCCTGCAACTGGAGCCAAGCGTCCAGATGAGAAGACTGGCGTCTGCTCCTGAAATAGCCCGTTCAAAGGGAGGGTGCCCTGAACAGCCCATTAACCGCAAGAGGGAGAGCTAAAAATAGCTCTTCCCACGGTGGGGGCAGGGGCAGAGGAGGCACGTCTGGGGCGGCAGCACTGCAGGAGACAGCACTGCAGGAGACCGGGGCTCGGGCTCCCGCAGCCGCCCGACCTGGCCGCCACCCACTAGGCTGGGGCCCGTGGGCCGTGCCCTCCCCATTGTCCTCGTGGCTCAGAGCAATCCTGTGGGTCTGGGTCTGGGTGGCAGGTCCCCTCCTGCTGCCCTTCAGTCCCAGCTGGCACTTGCTGAAGCTCCCAGGGACCCCCCCCCCCCCCGCCCCGGCCGTCACCTGCCCCACCATCACTGGCTCCCCTCCACCACCCCCTCCCTGTCGCCGCTGAGAGAGCAGAGGCTTAGTGAAGCACTTAGGTAATAATTAATGCATCTGAGTCCACGTCACTGATGGAGACGGAGAGCCACCGGGCCCCAGGGCCGGACTCCAGGCCGCTCGGGTGTCCCTCTGGGCGCCCTCCCCGGTCCCAGCAGCCCGTGCTGTCCCCCACTTCCAACCCTCGCACTGACACGCCCGGGGCCCACCTGCCCGTCCCCTGGTCGTGAGCCCCCAGAGAGAAACAGGCGCACATGCCTGTGCCCTCCGTCACCCCCTCCCAGAGCAGGGCGCGTGCCCCACGGCCGGAGCTCTGGAACGGGTTCTGCCCCGGCCTGGGAACTCTGCTGGGCCATCCTCCGGCACCCCCACCCCCGCCGCCTGCCTCCTCGCCCGACGGCTCCCTGTCTGGCGCCTCAAGGGGCAGTACCACACCGGTCACCTGCCTCAGCTGGACTGACAAACACCAAGGCCACTGCTCTCTGCCTGCCCTCCTGTCACCAAAGGGACAGAAGACTTGTTCTGATCCCCCTCGGGCCACCCACTGTCCACAATCACTCGCCTGCCATCAGCTGCGCTGTGCTCAGAAGGCCATGGGGTGGGGGGAGGTGGAGGGGGGGAGGCGACCTGCTCTGCTGACCCCTGGTGTGACCAGCACTAACGCACCCCCGGCCGTGGGGCAGCGGGCACGGCCGGCGCCGGGGGCTGAGGGCCGAGGCTGGCACATGGCTCAAGCGCGATGAGCGTGAAGCCCAGTCATGAGCAAGGAAACAGGAAACAGAAAACGGGAAGGAAAACCCACCAGCAGAAAACCCTGAGTGTCAGAGCTCAAACCCGACTTCATTGTCGAGGAAGCCAAGACTTCCACCACCAGTCCTGGCTGAGGTTTCCAGCTTAACTCACCCGCGCCCGGTTAACAGGAAGTGACCCCCGTCTGGAGCGGCTGTGACATGCAAGAACACCTGCACGTGGCAGGTGAAGGCCTGTCCCAGAGCAGCTGGCTGCCGCATCCCGGCCCCGAGGAGACCAGGTGTCCCCTCCACTGCAGGTGCGCCCCCCGGCTCAGACACCGAGGCAGCCGTGGCAGGAGCCCCCGCCCCAGGTCACACAGCCGTGGCAGCCGGGACAAGCAGGCCCGGGGCAAACGGGGCCCCGACGCCGGCCTCCGCGATCGCTCCATTCAACCGACTGCCCCGCTTAGTGCAACACCCGGGCCTGAGGGGACGCAGCTCCCAGGGGTGCCAGAAGGGGCGCCCCGCCCCCCAGGCAGCCACCTCGCACACCTGACAGAGGAGGGGCAGATGGCCGGAGAGGAGGAGAAAGCGCCCCAGCCCACCCCGGGCCAGACGAGTGCAGACGCTGAGTGCGGCAGGGGCAGCACGGAGGTGGGCGTCGTGCTGCCTGGAGAACTCCGCCCACGCCTGTGTCCTGTGATGCTGGGGAGTCACCTCCCCGGGATGCCACCGCATCTGCAATGAGGGTGGCAGGGGACAAGGCCTCCAGGTGGAAGGCCCCTCCATCCTGTGCTTCTTCGGCCTCTTACGAGCCCATTTCACATTCAGGCAAACGTGGGCTAAGGCTGGGCGGGGGGCCCGAGCGGGAGCCAGCAGCCAGTCTGAGTGGGAAGGGACAGCCCTGCGACCCCTCACTCCGGCCAGCAGATGGCCTGACTAGAGTCCAGTCACTGTGGCTCGTCTGGGAAACTGCTGTCACTCCTCGCCCTGCTGCCCCCCCCCCCCCATTCACACAGTTTTGTTTCAACCTGGACTGACCTCAGAACACAGCTCGCTCCTTTGCAAGGTGGTAACTTGAACTTGACCCCTGTGCTCCTCACATGCCTACCACTTATCCTACGGTCCAGAGGGAAGGGCCCGGGGCTGGAACCTGGGTGGACAGGCAGCCCCCCGCCAGCCCTCCACATCACAGCTCCGCTCGGGGTTGTGAGGGCCCACGGCACATGCGCCCCGAAGAGCCGCAGGCCCACCCCCGAAGTCATCCACACCTTCACTGGGCACTCCAGGAGGAGGGTGCGGGGACTCGAGGGCCTAGCCCTCCTGTCTCTTCTACACCAGGCCGGCCGAGCCTGTCAGACTCCACGCTGCCAGGAGCCCCAGAACTCCACTCGGACACTCGGCCGTTCAGCGGCACCCCTGGCGCCCCGCCCCCAGCTCTGCGGGGACAGCGGAGGCAGGCTGTCATCACCCTGCTTCCCGGGAGGGCCACGGGGCAACCGGCCTAAAGGTTGCAGCGCCATCTGGCTGCAGGGCTGGGCCGACATGCAGTGTGCCCTGCTCTTGCCCCAGTCCCTTCGGACCTCTCCGAGGTCCCTGGGTGGGACCCCCGTGCAGCGGGTCCTGGCCGGCAGGACCCGTGTGTGCTGTGGCTGCTAGAGAACAGACACACTCGGACTGCAGGAGTCCTGTGCAGAAAAAGGGACGGCGTGGCCACTCTCGGAGGGAGAGAGGGCGAGAGGGCCAGAGAGAGCCAGTCCCTGCCCGGCCAGGCCTTCACTGCTTCCCCGGGACATTGCGTGGGCGCAGTCCTCATTCACTCTGCGCCGGCTCACTGCGGGGGACCACCTTCTACAGGTGGCAAAGGGAAGGATGCTGCTGGTTGCTTCAGAGAGAAGGATGGCGCGGACCCAGGGGGAAGGCGGTCGAGCCGGTCACACGCCACCCCTGGGAGGTGTGGCACAGACTGCAGGAAGGTGCAGTGAGCCCCTGCTGCCTCGGTCCAGGGCCAGGGAGTTCTAGCAGAAGCAAGCCTCACCGCCGCAGCAGCCTGGGTGCAATGCAGGCCTGATGCCCACGGGAAACCCTCTCTGTGGGCATGGCCCTGCGTGCCGCTCGCTCCCCACTGGTTTTCCACGTGGAGACTGAGCTACAGCTCCACGCCCCGCAGAGAGGTTCCCTACGCCCCGGCGCAATGGGCTCCACAGGAGGACTCGGGATAAGCTGCCAGCCCGCCCCGGAGACGGGTGCCAGCTGGGCGAACCTTTCCACCCGTGACCCCAGGCCGGGGCCTCAGGGTGAGGGCTGTGTTCTCAGGCTAGAAAGGAGAACAGAAGGAGAGAGAACATTCCGGCCAAGCGAGCACATGGAGAAGGCTGGCGGGGCAGTGAGGGCAAAGGCCCGCGCAGGCTCTGGGCTCCACTGTCAGGTCCCCTCACCCGCCCCTGAGCCAGTGCGCTGGGTTTAACCCGCCTGTGCAGAGAGGAACCGCCCCCCCAGGCAGGGGCCGGAGCCCCACCCCCCACAGTCCAGAAACCAGACAAAATGGGTGGGGGCTCGGGGCACAGGCACAGCTCCACTGGGGCAGCCACGGCCGCCAAGAGGTCGCCCTGCCTGTCACACTGCACGTCCCCACTCAGGAAACACCGACCACGAGCCAGCCTTCACCAAAGACCCCTCCAGGCCCCCCAAATTAGGCAGTGGGCCCAGGAGAGGGCAGCGGAGGAGTGCAGGGGGCTGGGGAGGACACACTCCCCACACGGCACTCGGGCACCGGCCAGGCCCTGCTCAGCGGCCCCCGATGGAACGAAGACCACCTCACTACCGCCAGGGAGCCTCCGGGGGTCCTCAGGGCCGAACTGAGATGGGGCTGGAGGTCCCGCCCACTGCCCACCCGCTGGGGAGCACTGAGGCAGCATCACCACCCCTCCCAGCTACACCTAGCCCGGGGTCAGGGTTCACTGCGTCATCGACATCCAAGTCAACAGGCGTCCTCAAGGAGCACCCTGAAGGACACGACCTCACTTAACCCTCGATGAGGCAGAACCTGCGGGAGGCCGAGCACAGCCTGAGCTCCTGGCTAACCTGCTGAGGCCGGCGCCCCCACACCCACCTTGCAGATGGGAAGGGGGAGGCCTGGGGAGGGTCAGGCCCTCATGCCAGTCAGGGGCACTCGGGGAGCAGGGACCGAGACCCCAAGACATTTACCCTCCACGCCTGTGACCCTTCGCTGGGGCACTTGGAGCACCCATCAATCTTCGCGTGTCTCTCTACAGGGTGCCCCTGCACCCATCTTCTTTCCCCGGGAAGGCACCCGAGACAAGTCCCAATGTCACTGGGAGCTCACCTCCTCTGCCACCTCGGTGGCTCAGAAGGCAGCACAACGGGAGAGCAGGCTGATGCCAGCCCTGGGCTGCCGCTCTTGGGCCACACAGCTCGCAGGCACGCCCCGCCCCCCCCCCCCCCAAATGCACACTGTGTCCTGGAGTGAAGCCCTGGGGGGGCCTCCTGCTGGAGCTGGGACCACCCCCACCATCGTGAGTGCAGGAGGACTGGGGACGGGTGTGTGCCCACCAGGGCGAAGCCCCTCACAAGCCCCGCTCCCCTCCCACGAGCCCCCGGCCTGTGCCGCGGCCTCTCTGCCAACAGCGGCGAGCAGGTCTGGGCTCCCCGACCTCACAAACCAACCACCAGGTTCACCCGAAGCCACCCTAGAGAGAAGCCCACTTACGCCGATTGTAAACTTGAACTTGAATGGTGGCCCCTCAAAGAACGCCGCACAGTTATCGTCACTGCCTGTCGCCAGCCGGTAGGGCCTGCTCTGCTTGATGTCCACGCTGTTGATGACTTTGTTGTGTCCCGTGATCTCGCCCACGGAGGAGCCGCTGTCCCACAGGAAGACGGCTCCGAACCTTCACCAACGAGAGGGTCACAGGGAATCCAAGTCAGCCCTGGGAAGCTGATGACACACGGGCCGCCGGGCGGCCCAGCTCGTGGCTGTGCAGGACGCACGCCCGTCTGCAGAGTGCACCCTGAAGGCGCCGAGGTCTGGCCCTACGCGGTGTTTGTCGGGAGCACCGAGGACACGTGCCTTTCGGGAGAGACCAGAGGTCCTTCCAGACACGTCTGTACGGCCCAGGGCCCGCGGGCCTCCCGCACGGAAGGTGCCTTAGAGAGCACTGGCCAGGGGACCGGCTCCGTGGTGCCGCCGGTCTCCTCGCTGGGCAGGACCAGGGACACAGCGCTCACGACGACCCCTCGGGGGAGGAGGGGCCGCCTTGCGCTCGGCGGGCGTTCAGTGAGGGTGCGCCGTTTTGGTTACCGCGTGCGATCAAACCAAAAAGGAACCGTCAGGACCAACGAGGAGGACTTGAGCGCTACGGAAGACTTGGTACCTACCACAGTATGCACCAAGAAGAGCCCCCCGTGACGGGGGATAAAGACTGTGCCTGCCCAGGTCGAATCCGTGACGGCAGCCGTGGTGCCCCAGAGGGAGCCCTGACCGACCGGCCCCACTGGGCATTAGGCCCATGACTGCAGCAGCCACCGAGGGCCACCGACCCAGTGTCCCCTTGCCCCGTCTCCTGTGGTAGGGGGACCCGGGGTGACGTGCCCAGTTAGGGAGAACTTCCAGTCTCCCGTGCAGCCAGGCTCGGCCCTGTGCGGCTGCTAAGACCCGTGTCTCCCCCTTCCCCCCTTTCCCGCTGCCTGCAGCCTGCAGTGTGGGCACGAGACGAGTCCCAGGACTTCAAGGACAGAGAGGAGGTGCCTGGGCCCCGAGACCAACTTGGGGGGCTCGCCCGTCCCGACCCGTCACTGAAGCCCACCCGGAGGGAGCCCGCGGCTCGTGCTGGTCACACCTCTGTGAGGAGGGCCCAAGGGCCTGGCGCCTCTGGGAACGGACCTGGCACATCCCAATCCCCACTGGCACACCGAGGTCACTGCACTGCCCCCCCCCACCCCGCCCCGGGACACCGAGGGAGAAGCAAAGCAGGGGGCACGGGCAGGGAGGGGCCGAGGCCAGAGACTCACTTCTCCCTTCCTTCCCCGACCACTGCGATCCTCTTACTGTCTTCCGTCCAAGCAATGTCCTTGATCTTCCCAGCGAAGGGCTGGTACTCGTACTTCAAGAGGTGCTCCTTCTGCGTGGTATCCCAGATCCGCAGCTTCCCGGACACGTCTGCAGACACAGCGGGGTGGCGAGAGCTACGTCACCACGGGTCCAGGGCCGTGTGGGCACAGGCTGTCTGGGTGGAGGGACGTGTCTGCAGGGTGACAGCCCCTGGCCACTCACTGACCCCAGCCGCTGCCTCCACGAGGACACTGCTAGGTCTGTGTCCCTGGCCGGTGACCACCACATCACGAGGTCACACAGGCAGCGGCAAGCCCAGGGACACAGGTGGCAAACCCAAGGCCTTGGGATGCAGCCTCACTTTATTTCTTCCTCTGTAGGGGATCGACATGGGCCACTTCCAAGACACCAGGGGACTAAAGTTCTTCGTTTGCATAATGTGAGTGCACCAGGGACACCTGCCTCCCCCATGCAGTCAGTGCGTTACCGACAGAAGCAGGCCAGGACGTTCACGGGGCCCACGGGGTGTGCAGACACCTGCTCCCTCACAGCTCCCGCCCGGGGCCTCGGGCAGACTGTGGCAGTGCAGCGCAGCCCAGCCCAGCCCAGGCCACAGCTCCCAGCTGTGGCCCCAGGCGAGCCTCCGGTGAGACGTAGCACAGGGCAGGTGCCGGGAGGGGTCGTGCTGCCGTCAGAACCAGGGGCAGGCCTCGCAGCCCCTACCGTGGGTCCGTGGTAACAGGCCCTTCCCTCCCTGCCACCAGCCTGTCGCCAAGTTCCAAGCACACCCCACCGCACACAAGTACGGACCCCCAAATTAGCAGAAAAACAGAGAACTTGACACCAACACTCAAGGCTTAAACCCTCGGCCCCGAGGGGCCCAGGGGACGCCCTCCCAGCAGGTGGGCTGGTGCCGCTCCCAGGACCCTGGGCCGCTTGAGCACCCAACGCAGACTCTACAGTGGTCCCTCGAGGGCAGCTTCTGTCCTGTTCGGGGGACAAGAGAGGAGGGGCCAGCGCCTGGCTGCAGCGGGTCCGAACGGGCCTCCCGCGCCGACAGCAGGGGGAGTAACTGCCGCCTGGAGGGCCATCCTCAAGCTGAGACGTATCCCCGGGTGGAGAGTCTCAGCGAGCCCTCGGCACACCGCGGGCTCTGCGGGGCCCCCTCCCCGGGAGCAGGCGCTGCACCCACGGGCCAGCCATGGGGCAGACCGGAGACGCCTCCCACTGGAATGTCACCAGCTGAGGGAGCTCCCAGGGGCCCCGGTCCTCTCTGGGTAACGTCTGGTAAGACCGCCTGGCATATCTACCACCCACGGGGAGTTACGACTGAACAAACTGGCCAGCAGGGAAACTCGAGGCAACGGCAGGGGGCCAGGCCTACAGGGCCGTCCAGGGCTGCGCTGCCCACAGGACGAGGCCCGGGGCGCCCCACAGCACAGGGGTGTGCCCAGCTCTCCCATCCCCCTGGGCTTGGCACACGCTGCCTGTGCTCCGTCAGCTCGGGCTCGCTGCCCACCCCCGCCCCCGCCCCCCAGTGGCCCGCTCCATCAGGCCCTGCTTGCTCATCAGGTTCCTTTCAGAAGCAGCTGCGGCCAGACCGCCACCACGGAGCTGCAGACCCGGCACTCGGGCCCCGCCTGGCGCGGGCACCCCGGGCAGTCACCCCGCAGTGACGGAGCGCCACGGGCACGTGCCGGGGGCACCGTGGACAGGCAGCTGTCTGGGGTCTCAAGGGCAACAGACGGCGAGTACACAGCCACTTACGTGCTGGCCACCCCACAGAGCCAGGGGAGAGTGACTGCGGGGACAGTGGCCTCGGCTCCCCACAGCCCACAGCCTGGGCAAGGCCCACGTCCTCCTCCTCCTCCGGGCTCAGGCCCCGGGGATCCTGCTTTCTGAGGGTCCCCTGAAAATCGCTGCTGGGGGTGCAGACCGTCAGCATCAACATCACGCTAGGGAGAGGGGAGGACCTGCCCGGAGGTGGCCCCACGCCGGGAAGCGTCACTCGGCAGCACCGTGGGCCCCTCCCGACAGCAGACACACCACGGGCTGCCTCGCTTGGGGCTGGGGCCAGGCCCCAGCACAGGCTTCCTCACACGACAGGTGCTCCCGAGGGCTCAAACGTTCCGCAGAAGTGGACCGGCCGGACCGACAGAGGCCGCAAGGTCCGGCAGAGGGCCGGCGCCCTGCCTGGGAGCGAGCAGCAGGCTTCTCGAGGCCCTGGGACCCCCCCCAGGCAGGCACCGCAGGCACCGCAGGCACCGGGCAACGCATGGAGGCAGGGAGCACAGGGCTCGCTCAGCCTCCTCCTCCTCCTCTCGCCTCTGCAGCACACGTCACCCACTTCGACCTGGGCGGAGGGCCAGTGCACTCAATCGCGGACGTGAGCTCCGCCCAAGGACACTCGGGCCGGTGTGCAGCCCGAGTCTCCCCGGGCCCCCCATGCAGCCAGGGCGCGCGCTCGGAAGAGAATGTCCAGCTGACCCTTGACGTGTGTGGACTGTCCTCTGTGACCCTCTCTGCACCGGCCCTCCTCGAGGACTCCGCAGCAGCATCTGAAGGCTAGCGATGTCTGTCTGGCTGAATGCCCTGCCCAGGACACGGGCCAGTGATGCAACAGCTGGGCCCCCCATAGGCAGTGGGGCCTCCCCCGACCCTGCTCTCTCGAGAAGACACTCTCTTACAAGGCCCCAGGGCCAATCCTGGGGTTTTAATGAAGAGGCACTTTGCTGGCAAGCTAGGCCAGAACAAAAAAAAAAAAATCCAGAGGGCTAAAATAAATCACGGCAGATAAACTAGAGCAGGTTTTACAGGAGTCGGAGTAGGTCACACACAAAACCCAGTAAGTGCCCACCATGTGCCAGACGCCTGGCCAAGCCCTTCCTACACGACCCGACTGGCCGGCACTGCGCTCAGCCAGCAGGCCCGCTGCCCGGTGCGTCCGGTTGGGGTGACGGGCGCTGTGGTCACCTGCCGTCAGGTGCCCACCACACAAGAGCCGGCTTAGATTATCTTACAGGCATCGCCACACGGGACCCTGCCCAAACCGACCTGGCAGGTACCAGCAGCCGGTGTGCAGCAGAGAAAACGGGGGCCCAGGACGACAGGCGGCTGATCCAAGGGAGGCTGCGCGGCCAGGAGGGTGCACCCTGCAGGGCTGGGCCCCGGCGCCGCCAGCCACGCCCGGAGCGAGGGCGGTGCAGACAAGGCCACTGCTGCCGCGTGGGAATCCCGGCCCCCCCTCCTGGCTGGTTAGTTCCGCCAGCACTTGGGTTCTGTGTGCCGCTCTCCGGGGCCACGGGGACGCCCACGTCAGCCCCTCGCCGGGCTGTCTCCCTGGGGTCCGAGACGGGCTGGGCGCAGGCGAGGCGGACAGCGGACACCCGCCGAGCGTGTAGACGAGCAGGACGTGGGGTCGGGGTCCGTCGCTGCCACCTGTGCCCCCTTCTCACCTGTGAACAGCGAGATCTACCCGGAAGGACGAGGCGAACGAAGGCGGCACCACGGGGCAGAGCTCTGGGCCCAGAGGCCCACTGCGCCACAGCCTGGCGGGCGGGGGCAGGGGCCCAGACCGAGGCTGGCACTGCGCGGGGTGCCGGGCAGGGAGCAGCAGATAAGGCGGCAGGAGACAAAGCTGCCATTCAGAGGCGCCCGCGCGCGCACACTCACGAGCTCCAGTAACCCTGACACGGCCGCCTGCAAGGCCTCCGGCCAGCCGCACAAGAGCCTTTCTGCTGACCTCCGAGGGCGGACCAGCTGGCAAGCTGCGAGCTAAGAGGTAATGGGACAGGGCTTTCTGGTGGCTTACGCTGTTCCTGTCAGCCCCAAGGAACCGATCACATTGGCTGCACGCCCGCCACGTCCCCTCAGCCGTCCCCCACCCTCCCGAGACAGGGGCCCAGCCCGGCTCTAGGTAGGGCCGCCTCAGCCGCCCCACATGCATTTACGAGCCTCGTGCACACAGGTACCTACCTCCGGAGGCGATGTAGAACCCGCTGGGCGCGTACTTGGCCACCACCACTTGATGGGCGTGCTCCGTGTACATGTCAGCGACGGCTGGGTTCTGCAAGGGGGGCTCGAGTGAACGCAGGCACGCGGGAACCACCTCCCCCCTCCCGACGGCTGGATTTGAGGGGGCAGTGACGCAAAACCGAAGTCCAAAGCTTCACAAGGAAAAGCCCAGAAGCATACCCACCTGCCTACCTCTGGGGGGTAGAATGCTAGGGAATCGTAACTCTCTTATCTGTGGTTAGAGAAGTCAAGGTAATTTTCCCTCCCAGGTGTTTGTGAAATATACACGCGAAACAGAAGTTTCGTTCTCTAAAAGTCGGAAGCAAACGTTCTCCGATGTGTGCAAGCAGCAGTCGATTCTGCAGTCAGAGCTGCCCCTCACCCCCCCCCCCCCAGAAGCAGCCCTGTCCCTGGTGGCCATGCAGGGTAGGACCCAAACCAGAGTCTCTGCTTTGAGGCAGGAGAACAGAGCAGGGCACGGGGCTGGGGGCCTCTTCCTGGCAGCACCCTTGGGTGGGAAGGGGGGACTCCCAGCCCCTGGCTGGCGCAGACCAAAGACTGGCCGGACTCTGCAGCAAGAGCGGGGCCGGCCTTCGGGGCCAGAAGCGTCTCTACTGAGAGACAGGAGAGTTTTCACACGTGACTCACTGGACGTGAGTGCCGGCGCCCACCCCCTCCCCTCCCCACCACACACACACACACACACACACACACACACACGGAGATGCTCTCGATTTGTTTCCGTGGCCGAGCTGGCTTTCAGGAGGGAATGGCAGGAGGCCATTCAGGAATGGCTTTCAGGAGGGACTTCGGCCCCCGAGTCCCCGAAACCCGCTGTCAACTTTCTCTCTGGAAGAGGCAGCTTCCCACAGACTAGGCTGCTGCAGGTACAATGAGCCTGACCCCCGACAGACCCCCAACCTGCTCCGGCCACCTGGCAGCCCCCCGCCATCTCCTTTCAAGATCAGAGGCCTGGACTCTGCTCAGCCTCCGGCCACCGGAGCCCCACAGCCCTCCTCCCCGCCAGACAGAGACCAGAGCAGCAAACCCTAAATCCCAGCCCTGTCACCCACCGGCCACCTCCCGCCGATCCTGCCAGCCCCACGTCCCTGGCTGCTATCGCCACCAGTGCATCTCACCCCCTCCCCCTGGGAGCCATCTTCTCCACCAAGCCCCCCAAGATGGCCCGTCCCCTCCTCTGTGAGGCAGCCACGACACCCGCCACCATCCCCCACCTCCGACTCTCCTGGGACCCGCTCCCCGTGCACACCCCTCCAGCCACCACGGCAGTCAGTGACCAGCGGGTGCCCGAGAAACGCCTTTTGAAGGGAAACAGTTCCCCATCCTGCTCTTTCACCCCCGAGACTTCACGCTCACTGTGACGGGCTCATAAATTAATTCGTCTTGGAATAAACATTTGCTAATGAAGTTAGAAAGATGTCAGATATCCAAAAAAGATAGTCCGAGTGGCAGATAAGGGATGAAAAGGCGCTCAGCATCGCTGGTCCTCCGGGGAATGCAAATCAAACCCCAGTGAGATCCTGCTGTGTGCTCACCGGGACGAGTAAAATTAGAGACGGATGCCACAGGGCGGCCTGCGCGAGGGGTGGGGGCGGGGGCACTGGGGTGCTCCCGCGCTGCCGAGGGAACTCGAGCAGCCAGAGGACAGCCGGGCTGGGCTGGGCATTTGGAGTTAAGCACGCACTCACCCTGCAGAAACCCAGCAATCCACCCCCAGGCAGTGCTCCAAGAGAAATAAACACAAGAGCCCGCACACAGTCACAGCCAGTGACTCTTTATGCATCAGGGCCCAAAAATGGAAGCCACCAGAAGGTCGCCCGCCAGGAGAAGGAGAAACCAACTGACCCGGACCGGCAACACGAGGACCAGCCGGGAGCACCCCGCCACCACGGGGAGCCCACACCCAGCGCACACCTCCTCCCACGGGAAATGCCAGGAAAGGCAAACCCGAAGTGACAGGAAGCAGGTGGGTCCCTGCTGGGGGCGGAGGGGGCCGGCTGGCTGCAAGGGGCAGAGGGGGGCTTGGTGGAATGACTGGAATGTTCTCTGTGGACTGTGGGGGCGGTTACAGGACTACAGTTCACAAAAACTCAAGTTGTCCATCCGTACTTAAAATGGAAGGCTTCTTCCTTCTCCATCACCCCTCAATGAAACTCAGACACCTGGAGTCCACGAGACGCCTGCCTGCCCCACCTGCTCCCACCCAGGGCAGTCCTTCCGGGTCCCCTGTCCTGCCCCAGACAAGTCCCCCACAAAGCAGCTGCACCCACAGTGTGCCCAGGCCATCACCGGGAGGGCAACCACCCACCCACGCTGGCGCTCACGGCCCGGGGGGCCTTCGGGGAGGGGTGGGTGACGGAAGAGCAGCGGGCAGTGGCCCCGAGAGGAGGCTGTCCTAGGAATCCCTTCCCCCCAAAGGGGCAGGCGCCTGCGGGCGCAGGGCAGGGCGTGGGAAACTCCCGAGGCTGCCCCTGGCAGGCTCAGCCCCGTAATTCTGGGCTGGACAAGATGTTCCTCTTCCAAATACAACCGGCCCGTGGGGGCAGCGGTCTGCAGGCTGGACAGGACCGCCTGTGTCACTCCTCCCCACACAGGGAGCCTGGCCACCAGTGGCAGAAGTGACACCCTCCCTGTCCCCAACACGTCCTGCCACAGATCAGGCCCATCCCCCGGCAGTGGGCCCGGAGGCACCAGGACTTGGGCCCAGCAGGACCGGGGCGAGCAGCTCACCTGGGGAGTCAGGGAGGGAGGAAAACCAAACGTGGGTGGGCCAAGGAGCCATGCTGCTGGGCCGGGGCCCCTCCCCCATCCTCGGGAGACCCGCAGACCAGGGGCTCCAGGGGGGCGCCCGAGCCCCGGGACTTCCTTCCTGAGCTGCGGACACACCAGCTCCGGCAGTCAGGGGCCTTGGGCAGAAGGCCTGGCGCCGAGGCCCTGGGGGCGCCGTGCAGATGTGGGCAGGGGCTGCCTTGCCGGCACCCCAGCCCTGCCCCGTCTTCTAACAGTGCCCAAACCCACCTCCTCCCTCCACCCCAACCAGATTCCACTGAGTTCTTCCTGTCCCCCCCTCCCTGAGACCCTGATCTCTATCTGCCAGCAGTCCACCGTGGTCTCCAGGTCTCCCACTCCTGCCTCGGAACCCTTCCCTCAGCAGCTACGAGCTCTGACCCCACGGCCCCCGCTTTTGCCAGGGCTCAGCTCCGGGCCGGAGCTGCTTGGCCTGATGCTCTGTCCTACAAGGTGCCCCGCTGCTGAACCCCGGGGCTGGACTGCAGGTGAGACACACAAGACACCATTAGAGAGGAGTCCCAAACATGACAGGACTCTGGACCATGGGCCGCCCCACCGCACGTCTGCGGGATGGGGGAGGGTGCTCCCATGGCGCTGTTGGAGGGCAGGTTCAGGGCCCAGCCTCAGACCGTCCCTGTCTGTGCCCCAGCCCCGTGCAGAGGGCCCTCCCACGGGCAGCACACCCAACAGACCGCGAGACCTTGCCCAGCCCAGCCCACGGAGACCAGCCCCACGCAGCACAGAAGGGGAACCACCGATGTCCACTGCGCACCAGCAGTGTCGACCTGAGCCGCCCCCGCGCCCCCAAGCTTTTGCACTCCTGCCTGGGTGCGGAGCCAGGGCCAGAGGTCCCCACAGCAGTTTGCCCCTAAGGCTGCGTGACAGTCTCTGTTGGGCGGGGCAGGTGGCGCAGGAAGGGACTTCCCAAGGGTCGGAACTGGGCAAGGACTTGGGCGAGCCATTCCCAGGAAGGGGCAATGTCCACAGCCCAACCGGAAACACGGCCACCTCCCCGCTGGCTGCACGTGGGAGGCTGCAACCTCCTCTTTCTCCTGCAGCAAGGCTTCGGCGTCCCCACGCACCCCACGGGAGTCCGAACAGCGCAGAGAGGACGTTCTCCCAGTCTCGGTGGCAGACCGCTGACTCCTGTCTGGCTTCTCCCCTTCCCTGCAGCCTCTGCCTCAACCTTCCTCCCGGAGAACTCACCCTCACCCCCGAACCCCAGCTCGAAAGTGCCCTTTCTCTGGAAGCCTTCCTTGCTGCTCGGTGGCACCGTGGGTCTTTGGTTCTGTCCCCAAATTGGTTGGGACACTCTTCTTCTAAAGTGCTTAACCCGGTGCATCAGAATTCACCTGGCAGGGTTCTTCCCCGGCCACGCCTGACATCTTGGGCTGGGTAACTCTGTTGCTGGGCAGTCCTGGGCCTTACAGGGTGTTGGGCAACATCCCTGGCCTCTGCCCACTAGTAGCACAGCACAGAGATGCCCTCCGAGATCGCTGAATATCCCCCCAGGGGGTGGGGCAACCGGCCGGAGGAGCCCTGATTTCAGCCTTGGGCACCGCGGCCACAGGCAGGGCTCAGCGAGATGGGGCTGGCCGTGTGCGGGGAACCCCAAGCAGCGAAGACTGGCTGTACCAGCTGACGAGCACTTGCTGAGTGGTACGTACATCCTTGGTGGCTTCTGAACTGGTCACCCTGCGCCGAATCTCAGATACAAGAGAATCCACTCCCTCTACGGCAGGCTTCACTGTTGGCTGGGTAACTCTGTAATGGTTCTGGTGCCCTTTGGACCAGGGCTGGGCTCCATTGTAGGGCTGCCTGACGCCCACTGCCAGCACCCTGCACCCATCCCGGGGAGCCCTCTTGCCAGCCATGCTCCCCACGACTGGCACCACCGACCCTCCAGGGGTCTCCCCTGAGCCTGCAGGCGCCCGGAGCCTCCCGTGTGGAGTGCCCCACAGCTCCCTCTGCGTCAACCCTGGCTCCCGAGCTGGCTTTCCCTGCCAGACAGCAAGCACCGAGGACGGGCTCTAACGGGCTCTGCCTGGAGCAGCGTGAGGTGTGACCTGGGGCCAGACGGCCAGGCCTCCTCAGCCGCAGCAGTGTGGGAGGGCAGAGGAGCAACCTGGTCTAACGCAACCGGTCCAGTGTGGGGCACGGCGTAGACCCAGGCGCTGTGTGTGTTTCTGCCGTCCAGGAGGGGATGGTAGCTTGGATGAGGGTGCAAGCAGAAGTAGTGAAAACTTGTTAGGCTCTGAAGTTACTGTGAATGTGGCATCAGCAGGATTCCACGAAGAGTTAAATACGGTGTGGGAGAGAAGGGCGGAAGCGAGCCAAGCCCTGGGGTTGCAGGGGAGCGCACTGCTGTTCAGGGGAAGGACACACGGGCAACCCCAATGTGTCCTTTGGGCACATTGAGGCTGAGATGCCAACCAGATAGTCCTCGTCCGGTCCCCACCCCCCTTTCCTGCCCCTCTTCCACACGCCGAGCCTGTCCTCCAACCAGTCCTGCACGTTGACGAGGGCTCTGTCACAGGAGCACCTGCCCTCCTGCCTGAGAGTCGCACCAGCTCTGCTGCAGAGCCAGGGGCCCACCAACCACACAAGGGCCCGCGTGCCTGGTTTACACCCAGACCACGGAGGGACACCTCAGCGGCATCCCGTCCTGGCCTGGCCCTGCAGAAACTTGCACACAGCTGGGAAGTGAAAGCAACTGCATCCTCAAAGGAGAATGGTCAACGTGGGGGTGGTGGTCAAAGCACAGGGCTCAGAAAAAAAAGGACCGGCACGGGGTTGCCAAGTCAGGGGCCGGCTCCTGCAATGGGGGTGCTTGTCCGTGGCTGTCAACAGCTTCTCCACAGGAACCAGCTCCAGTTCTTGGCCGCCTTCACCTAACGGAGCCCGACGCCCTGAGAGCCATGGGCCCATTGTGGGGTCGAAGGAGGCACTGCAGTGTAACAACCGGTCACGGTACCGGATGCAGCAGGTACTTCGTGTGAGGTCGGCGTCTGGTAGTGAGTGCAGGCGGCCATGACACGCGCCTGCCTTGCCAGGGGCAAGCCCAAGGGGTCCACAGCCTGCATCCCTGAGATGCTTTCGTCCGTTCTATTTGCCGAACTATACAAGTGAGGATCTACTTAAGGCCACCTCAGCTCTTCTCAAAATTTCAGGCCCTCGCTCTGGAGATCACTGTGGAGGTCATTAAGATCAGAGTCCTTGGCGATGCTTCCCCCAGTTCTGAGCGAGACCAGATCAGCTTTCTAAGAACCCGTGTGAGTAGTAGACTAGCTGTTAGCACCCCCAAAGCACATTCACACCCACCCGCCCCCTCACTGGAGGTGCCCAACAGCCCTGGGCAGGAGCTGCTAAACCGAGCTCCTGTTTTCCAGCAGAGAAGCAGCAGTGGCTGGCTTCGCCAGAGAGAGGGGGGAAAACCAGCAGCACCTTGACCCTGGAGGGGCTCCCCTTTTACAGACAAGGAAACCGAGGCCCACAGACGCCCTTTATTCCGTCAGCCAGCCGTGGGGTTCCCGAAGGCAAGCACACCTGCTCAGTGACAATCCCAGCCCATGGAGCACAGCTACTCATGAGAGATGCGAAGCAGACACCCCTGGGGAGCATCGCCAAGCAAAACCACCCACCTACATCCTGTGCAAAAGGGCCGGGCCTGGCTGAGGAGAAGCCTCTCTGGCCCCAAATGGTCCTGCTGGCATCTTTCGCTTCCACCCCCCACCTTGTCCCTCAGACTGAGTTAGGGAGAAGAAAGGTTTCAGTGTGCCACCCTGGCAGTGAGGAGAATGACAAGCAGACTGGGTCATTTCAATGATCACAGAGCAGTGCAGAAATCTGCGAGGATTTCCCAAGGAATTGGCTCTGGAAGCATTCTTAGCCTGGGGACAGGAGGCCCGCCTTGGCTGGTGATTCATGGGAATTAACCGGTTTCTGATTCTGCACTGGGGCTCAGATTCCTAAGGGGAAGGTGAGGCTGCAGTGCAGAGGCCTGGGTGTGAGTGGGGGCTCAGCCACGCTGGGAGACCCCCGTGTTACCAGAGATTAAGCCCAAGTGCCCATTTACCAAGTGCTGGGTGTGTGCCAGTCGTGCTGAGCCGGAGGGCCACCTCCTCTCGCTCAGCTGGGCAGGGCGGCCAGGGGAAGTGGGGGGAGCCTCAGCTCATCATCTTCACAGAAGGGGAAACTGGGGCTCAGAGAGGCCTAAGTCACCAACCACCCCAAGGTCAAGCAGCAGCTGATGGGCCTGTGTCGTCCCCCAACTCCAGAGCCCTTACGCTTATGGGAATCAATCCGAGCCTCGGTTTCCCCATGAAGAGAGCCGGTTCTGGATAAACTCAAAACAGTCTTCCAGGGCCTCTGAGGTGTGGTCCCGTGGCTGAGGGGGCGTGGTGTCCTCTCCTTCCCAGGCCAACGGTCCGGGAAGGAAAGGGTGGAAGGGGAAGGAGAATTAACCACGAGCTACGCTGCTCAGGACTGAACCGGCGCCGGGTGGGGGGAAGGGGATACTTACATCGATGTTCCGTAGAATAACGCACTTTCCATTGGTGTAGAGAAAATTATTGCCTTTAGGGTCGCCGCCGATGATTTTGGAGACGCCCCTCTCCACTTGCGGGAGGCTGGCGAACACCTTCTCTGCGGAGACACAAACGCAGCGGCGCACGTTAGGGAGCGCCCCGCCTCGGTCCCCTGCTGGCGGAGGACGGAGGGGAGCAGAGCGGGGGCTCAGGACCGGTCTCAGCCGGTCACCTGTTGCCTCCACGGGAGGGGCGGACGGCACTTTGAAGGAGCGCAGGGGATCGTGCGACTTCCTGGTCCACTATCCCCTCCAGGCCCTTCGGGGACGCGGGGGCTCCACAGGGCCCGGCCCGCGGCTCCAACTTTGGGGCCCCCAAGATCGACGTCGCCCCCGAGAGCCACAAGGCGCTCGCGAGCCTGCGCCGCACCCCTCCCCCGCGTCCGCGGACCCCGCCGAGCCGCCCACGCCCCACCGATGGCCGAGGGGGTCCCGCAGCGCGGGCGTCCACCCCAGGGGCACCGGGCCGCGGCACTTACTGATCTCGTACGGCATCCTCGCCCACTTGTTACCGCCCCGCGCCCGCCGCGATCCTCAGGGGCTGCCCGCGCTGCGAATCAGACCTGGCCGAGGCCGAGCCGGGGAAACGGACCGACGGCGGCGCCGGGCGTGCCGGACGCAGAGGGGGCGGTCCGAGGCCGGGGCTCCGAGGTCTGCTCGCGCCCTGCCCTGCGCGCAGCCGCTGCGGACGCGCCGAACCCGGAAGCGCGGCCCCGCGCGCGGCTCGCCCCCAGCTTTGACCATATATAGTCAAGCGCTCGGCTCGGCGCTGCGGCCCCGGCGAGCCTGCGCGGACCTGGCCGCGCCCCTCCCCCTCCGCGGGCCCCGCCCGGAGGCCCCGCCTCCGGAAGTGTCGTCACCCGGCGGCCGTATGAAAAGGTGGCGCGAGCCGCGCTTCCCGTCAGACTGTGTTTGGATGCGGTGGCGGGGTTGGTGCTGGGAAGGAGGGTTGGGTTGTGGGAGGCTGGGCTTTGGGGGCGCTGAGAAGCTTCGGCGTGCGAAGGGGGGAAGAAAGAGCCTGGGGAAGTCCTCCATGTCTATGTTTGCGTAGCGGGCGTTCCCGAGCCGTTGGCTTCCGGCCCAGTCGGCGCCCTGTGTTTGCAGAAGCTTTGGGGCGCCCGCTGGGGTTTTGCAAGCATAGTGCTTTTTCTTAAAAAAAAAGTGGGTGAGCGGGAGTCTCCCTCAAAAACAGCGGCAGGCTCAGGAACTTGAGGGGTGTCCTTTGCTGGGCCCGAGCGTTCTCGTAACTTAAAAAGCTAAGCCAACAAGAGCGTGCAGGGTGGGGGAGGGGTGTCGGTTCCAAGAAACGCGGGGTTTTTTCCCTCATCAAGAAAGCAGAAGGAAAGGGGAATTTCATTTTATAGGATCAAAGCCACGGCTCTTAGGGGGGAAAGCGAGGGTTTTGAGGTGTTGGAGCCTCACCTTTCGATTGGGGGGGTACTATCTTTCCCCCCCCCCGAGTTGCGGGGAAGGGTCCATGTGAGAAGACGTAAAGAGCCTGCTTGTACTTTCGTGTTTTATTTTAGCTTGGGCTTGGAACGTTTGAGCGACTCGTGACTTCGTGTGTAATGGGAAATTCTGTTGGCTGTTTTTTAAAAAGTGTATCCAGCTGAGGCATGTTCTGCCTCCTTGGCTGTTCTGCGCAACCAAGTTCCGAAGGCTCACCTGGGGTAGTTATCGCAGGTGTGTCCCTGCGTTACCTTGGCTTGGGCTCCTCCCCTCCCCAGCTTTCGTCTGTCCTCCAGGTTGCAGCCTGGGTGCTTCCTTCAGACTGAAAACACTTTCACTCTTCCCCAGCTTAAGACCTACAGGAGCTCCAAGTCTCAAAGTAAAAGCTGCAAGTTCCTGAAATGGCCCACCAGACCCCCTGGGATAGTTCTCAGGGATTCTCCAGCCCCATCTACACTGTACCCTTTCGCCTGGCTTCTCTCCCCTAAGCTGACCTTGGCCGCCCGGAAATATCCTAGTTGTTCTTGCCCCAGGGCCTCGGTGTTCTTTACCTTGAATTACTTGTCCGAAAGTACTGAAATGTTCAAGCCACCCACCCTGACTACTTGAAAGTTCAACCTTCCCTTGCAAACACTTCTGATACGCCCGTCCCTGGCTTCCGTCTGGAGTCAAGGGGTGGTCGAACACCCCAAATGCAAGCTAAGGAGCAATATAGACTCGAAGGTCTCTCTATGAACTGACCGACCCTGGAAATGTTGTCTTGGTGCAAAATGCTGGGATTCTTCCAGCAGAAACTCGCAAACCACAAGTGAGGGCTGTTAACTATTCTGAGAAGCCAGCATTTAATTGAGACCTTAATGGACTGGATTTAGAGCAGGTGTGACAGTTGAATTTCACCCCGAGGGCTTTCATGTGATGGGAAGGGGCTGACTTAGGGGCATAACACTAAGGCACCAACCTCAAGCCTCCTGCAAGCTGGGATAAACCCTTATGTAGGTGCAGAAAAAGCCTTGTCGTACTTAACGCTGTTCAACGTAAGACTATAAAGCAAACTTGGGTAAAAACGCTCCCAAGTCCCTGGCAGGGTGCCAGGCTCTGTGGAAGCCCTGTGTGGATCTAGGTGCTCAGGAGCTTGAGAAGGGGGGTGGGGAGTGGTGCCGATTGTGGTAAAAAATTCATAAGTATGTCTGCAAACATGACTGGCAGGCATTTGCCGGGGTTGAAAGGCAAGGGCACAGGGCGCCATTCCCCTGGTTCCTCTGCGGGTGATCTCGGTGTGGTGGGCTCCGTAACACCAGGGTGGAGCCAGCTTTGCCTAGCTGTGGTTCCAGCACTTTCCCTGGAGTTTGCCATCTCCTCCCCCAGACCTTCATTAATATAGTCTGACAGAGTGTGCCCTTGGCCTTCAGCGGGGACCTGAGGGGTCTCCACAGTGATTCTACGTGTCAGTCCAGGACTTCGCAGCATCTCACTTGTGTAACCGTCTCCCTGGCACCCAGGCAGGGGTAGGAGGCCAGTCCCTTCAACTGGACTCTCAAAGTAGACTGAAGTACGTGTTATGCTCACTCCTGCGCCTGCTGGACGAGTCGGCCTGCCTCCCCTCCACGTGGTAAACATCGTAGGAACAGGGGCCACGTGTTTTCCCTTAGCCAGGGGCCCACCAGGTGAGCCCAATGAAGCTGATTGTCGTGCCCTGGAGGGGGGAGGGAATGGACCGGGAGAGCACCGCCTGGACTTGCACTGCATTCCAAAGTGTAAATCAGCATGTCTGGAAACCGTGCTGTTAGGGCACCTCCTCAGATCTTCCTCGAGGAAATCCCTGGGCTGGCTTCGGATAAGCTGGTTGCGGTCACGTGAGCCGGGTAACTTGGACGAAACCCTTAGAACTGGCGTCAGGTGTGTGTAGGAGGCCTTACGGATTCCCCTCGCTGAGCCGGAATGGGTTTTGGGTCACGTCTGCTGCAAGCTTCGTAGTAAAGCGAGGGCTGGGGACGCGTGGCTCTACGGGAATCCCGTCTTCCTGTGCACGCTCAGCCTCAGAGCCCTGTCCCCGCTCCCGTGAATGGGAATGCACAGAAGAGACGAGTTAGGCCCCTGCTCCCAGGAGCTTCAGGCAGGAACAGAGAGAGGAGGGATCGGACAGGAGTTCTGAACTTCTCTCCAAGGCCCGTAAAACCTACTCGCTCTCTTGCAACCCCCACATTCTGCTGTCCAGGCTCAGAGGCAACTGCTCCTTCCTGCTCAAGAGGGTCGGGCCCCCTACAAAGGGCTGTGTGCCGGGAGCAGCAGGGAGCGAGGTGGGCATTCCCCTCTTCAGGGGCATGCTGCCGGGGGGGGGGGGGGGGGGGGGGGGGGGGGGGGTCTAGTCCCCATCCTGGGAGGGCGGGGCCGTGCTCCATCTAGGAATCGGCCTTTCTGGATCCTTCCCTGTAGCTCGGGTGTGCCACACCCAAGGGCCATCTCTGAAGTGTGTCTGGGGCAGATCACCCCCACCCCCTGCAGCCGGCCTTGGTGCCGCCATCTCCCCCAGTGCTCCCCAAGGGCAGCCCCTTGCCTACAGATTCCCAGAAACGCTCTCCCCAATTGGATCAAGGGGGGTCTATTCATGGTCATCTTAGCAATGGAAGGGGGTTGGAGGCAAAGTCACCTGGGGCTCACCTGGCCACACGGTACCCACCTGGTGATTCTGGAATGCTGGGGTGGAGCTCTGGGCTTTCCTACTAGAAGGGAGAACTACTGAGGGCTGGGCTGTCACCCCAAAAGCTCTCCACTGCTCTTGTCCTCTGGGTTTTCAGAAGACTTGATAACACAACCCCCCACCCCCGACCCACCTGTATAAACCTAGGCAACAGGGATAACCTCTGGGCGTGAATGCCAAGGCCAAGAGCAAGAAGTATCTCCAACCCTGAGTGTGGATGTATTTGCTGGATTGCTCTGTGGGCCTCGCAGCTGAACACAAGTGGTGTTTAACAAGGCCCACGGGCGGCGGCGTGCTTTGTAAGCCGGTGGGTGTGGAGCACGTGGAACCTGTGCTTGCCCGGGGCCTCAGGTGCGTCCCCACCTGAGGGTGATCTGCAGGTGATGGGCCTCCGAGAGGAGAGCTCGGGGTCACTGCGTAGCTTCAGACCAGTTTTAACAACAGTCTAGGGACTAGAGCTTCAAGTTTTACTGACCTGCTATTTCTTTAAACCGTCACTTCACAGGCAGCTAGACCTGGGTTACTCGATCCCTCTGAGGTCCAGGGTGAGGAGGGTTAACTGGCTGCCACCGGCCACCCCGGCTGCAGAGACCTGGCCCGAGCCCGTGTTGTGTGCTGCGGCCCCCTCCTCCCCCCTTCCCCGTCTCTCCTCTCCCGCGGAGCGGAGCTGAGCGGCCGGGGTCTGGGCCACTCGCTCCGGCCCCTGCCCCTTATTTCGCACAGAGAAGTCCAGTGAGGGAAGTCATGCGCTTTTCGTCCTCTTCCATCTGACGTGTTCCACTCCCCATAAAACCCTTGGGGTCCGCCCCTGTTGTTGCAAATAACAGACAAAACAAACTCCTAAATACAGACGGCAGAACGGTGGTTACTGGGGGAAAGGGGAGGGGAGGGAAGGGTGCGTAGGGTAAAGGGGGTCAAGTATAATGATAGTGGAGTGATACTAGACTGGTATTAACCAACGTTACTTCAATAAACTGTAAAAAAAGTCTTTCATCTCAGAAAACCTCCCACGAGCTACAAAATGAACGCATGCTTCCCTGACTTCCCCTGCTGCCTGAGACCCTGAGGGTCTGTGAACCAAACACCCCCGTTTTAAAAGACACCAGCCACCGTGGATTAAGGTCCACCCGGCTCCTGCGTAACCTTGTTTTAACTAAATAAAGTGGTAGCCTGAGGACAGGTGGTGGTCTCGTCCTCAGCCTCCCGGAGGGACCCTTTCTTTCTAGAATAGTAGGCGTACCCCCCCGAGCACCTTGGGAGACGTGCTCTCCCTTGGGTCAGGTTATGGCCTGCTCCAGGTCAAAAGCTGGGGTGTGACCAGGATTCAAGCTCCAATCTGCCTTCAGAGCCTGAGCTGTTTTCGTTAACGCGTGAGGAAGGGCTGAGCCTTTGCCAGTCTTAGTCGTGTTTCTTGAACCAGGCAACTTAACCTTGTTCTCGTAAATGAGTTTGTTAGGTGGGGTAGATAGTAAACCCAGGCAGAGGGGGAGGATGGGAGGAGGGGAGGCCCCTCTCACCCGGCAATCCAGCACTCCTGAGCCCGCTCTGAGAAGACTGCCAGGAGTTCCGAACATCGCAAGGAAAACCGTGATGTTCTTCCCCAGCACAGGAGGCAGGGAGCCCTTGAAATTCCGTCTGTATGATTTCCACTAGCTGGAAAAGAGAGCCTTTGAAACTGCGTTCATCCCAAGGTTTGGAAGCAGGGGAGGAGGAGGGGGAACCTAGAAGCTGGCTACTACAGGCATAAAGCCCCCAAACCCCCAAGAGTCTGTGCACTCAGACAGGCTGGGTGCCTGCTCGCCGCTTTGTGCTCAAGTGTATTGTCAAAACTTGCACCCTCATTTCCTTGCCATCCTGCAGTGCTGTGTGGTGGGGTCAGGCCCGACACCCTGCAGCCTGGGGTCAAGGGTGCTTTGCTCCCTGCGGAAAGCATCCTGGCGGAAGCCCAGGCCAGCCTGTGCAATCTGGTCTGCTCAGCATGTGGGTCCTTCTGCGTGTCGCAGGCGTGGGGAGCTTCTGGATGTCACACACTCAGCACAGGGCGTGCTCAGGCTCCCGTTCTGCGGAGCTGGCTCCAGCCCCTTTCCCTGTAACTCTGAGGATCTGTGTCTAAGCATTCTGGGGATTCACCCTGGCTGCTGCACACCACTGCCTCCAGCTCCAAATCCTCTTCACGCTCCCGGTCTTCTCTGTAGTCCGTTTCTCTGAAACGTGAGCAGAGGGCCCAGGTCCTTTGTCCCAGGAACAGAAAACACTGGGGTGGGGTTGGGGGGGTGGTATTTTGGCCTAGGGAGCTCTTGCCTGTTTGCTTCCATGGAGACGGGAATGTCGATTTACCTGGACACACCTGTTTCTGCATCTTCTCTCTGGGGAGAAGTGATCTGACCAGCAGACGGGCCCCGGGAACCGGCCAGGCAGGGTCGAGTCCTCGGAGTCTGTTCCCTCCAACGGGGGGCATAACCTCCTCAGCCCAACGTGGAATACCCCTGAGGCCGAGCGCAGCTGCATAGGGCCGAGACCTGCTCTGCCTCGATACCCCTGCTTGTATCTGGGCCCGGAGAAGCCCCTGGCGGGGTGGGCCCCAGGCCCCTACCCGTGGCATTGTCGAGCCTCTGGACGCAGACAGCAGAGTGGTAGGGTGTTTGTCTTCAAGGCAGTAGTCCAAAGAGGTGCAGAGGTGCGGTGGGAGACGAATGAGCTGAGACTCAAAGGTAACAGATGAAGTAGCACCGCTGACACACGCTTGGGGACAGTTGGCCTCTGGTTTTGATTTTAAAGAAGCTTCCTGCAGCCTTATTCTGGGCATGTCTGTCCCGGGGACGCCCTGAAGATCTTTGCTGTAGCTGCTAGTTCTCAGGGAGCTGGCATGTCTGTGTCCTGAGGGATTCCCCAAAGTGGGGGGGGGGGGTGCTGCAGAGTCGGCCACAGATTTACGGACACGTGGGGGGGGAGAGTGGTCCTCAGGGGAGGCTGCCCCACTGCAGGGCAGAGGTGACAAAGGTCAGGCCACATGATCTGTGCGTATCGGCCATGAACCCAGATTCTACCCGGTGTGTGGTGCTGACTGAATAATAAATGATCCTTAGCCTCCCCATAGCAAGAAAATCAGCGGGGAGAGGTGGTTTCCAGGAGTGGCGGAGCCACGATTAATGTTCAGTGGTGCCCTTGTGACGGCTAAAACGTGGAAACCACAAGTGCTCGATCCTGGGCTGCACGGATGCTGAGTTCGCTGTTGGGTGGGGGTCAGCCCATTGTTTCAGCACGTCAGCACTGGCTGACAACACGGTCCCTCGGGTGCCCCTCCACTACCCGCCTCTCCACTACCACATACCGTATGTTTCGGACCATAAGACGCACCCAAGTTTTAGAGGAAAATAGGAAAAAAAACCTGAAGCAAAAATGTAAAATATTTAATATAAATAACTTTCATCGATGTAAATGTACACAGAACTCAACAGCAGCATTAACAACCGTTATTACTGACCTTAAGCTTTAAGCACGGAAACTCCTAATCATCAGGGAACCCCAAGAACTCCTCGTCACTACGGTCCACCTTTATAATGAATCTCTGTTCCTCACTGTTTGTAGAGGACGTCATGTTCAGAGCCACCTTAAGGCATTGCCGGTGCCACGTTTTCTGAAGCACCTCACAACGGTTCCATCCTTCCCTGCCTGCTGTGAGGTTTCCGCCCACCCACAGACCTGGGTAACAGTGGGCCTCTTCATTCGTCCAGCTGGTGTGAGGTCATGACCTCCAGCAGCCGTCCGTTTGTTCCACTCTTCTCTCACGAGACCTTGAAGTGGCTTGTCGCTGGGAGCGCCCAAAGGTTGCAACTGGCTGGTAAGCCCCCCGGGAACTATGGCTAGATGGGTTTTCTCTCCTTTAAATCTTTTTGTGGCTTCAGTGATATGTGCCCTAAACTGGTCAAGCACTAGTCGAGCAGGTTTTTCCAGAAGTCCTCCGGGATGTTTGGACCTCGCTTATTCTATCCATTTCTTCATGCCATTTCCATTCACCCATCCTCTGTCGTGAACATGAACAGTAACTCCTCTTGGGACTGCCTCTTCTCTGGCATGTTTCTTCTCTTGAAAATCAGCACTGGTGGCAGTTGGGTGCCATCTGCACGGCAGGACAACACAAGTGTGTAATGGGCTTTGTCATGCCCTGAGGTTGTCACGGTCACGGTTTGGGCACCTTTCCCATCAGCAACCTTGTTTGATGGGACATCAAAGGTTAGCGGGACTTCATCCACGTTCCCAATCTGGCTTATTCCAAATCCACTTTTCTTCCTTGCAATCCAGTACAAATTTGTGAAAAGACGCAATCTCGGGTTCACATTCCATAGGCATCGTCCTGTGCAGCCCTAGTTCCGGTGCGCAGAGCGAGGCCACATCTCTCCACAGGTCTCTGCGGCACCACGATGGTGCGCCAGCGAGTCCTCAGCGCCTTTCTCTGCGGCGGGGCATTTGGCTCCACACACAATCATTTCTGTAGGTGCCGGAAAGCCATTGTTCCTGGGACGTGTGACCCGGTCTTTCCTACCCGCTCCTAACTGGGGCCATTTTGCAGCATGCATGTGAAAACAGTTTCGTTTTTGCAGTTGATCCTCCCGTTTCCTCCATTCCTGTATCATTCTTTCAGCTGGAAGTGGTCCAGAGTGTGTCTCCGCTGCTCTGTTCCCGTGTTCTTTGGCGTAGTTCACTCCCTCCAGTTTAAAAGGGATTTTACATGAAATCCTTTCCTGCTCTGACATCTTTCCTCAGTCGTGGTACTCTGAGTGTCACCCCTGACCTCGGGGAGGGGGAGCCAGCACATCCCCAGGCAGTGTCGGCCCCTCCGGATGCTCGAGGCCCTCGTGCGGCCTTGGGGAGCCTGGTGGGTGCGTGGTGCTCCCGCCCAGCCGCCAGCCACCAGGAGCTGAGGCACGGTGGCCCGGAGACTGGTGGTGATCACGTGGCCTGTTCAGGAGAAAAAGGTGGCCCTGGCTCCAACCCAGAAACTTCGAGGGCCGGCCTCTAAATCAGGAGAGGACGGCGGAGGGTGAGGGCAGTTCTGAAAGTGACTGATGGGGAAACTGGGAGAAATGGCTTCACTGAGGACGCGTCCACTCAGGAATTTATTGAAATTGAACCTCGCTGTGAATGCCGCGATGCTGAAAATAAACACAATGAGCAAGCCACCCCCAGACTTCTTTCCGGGGGACAGTGGTTACTGGAGCTGGACTCAGAGGGAGTTTACGAGTGCACAGAAACGGGCTGACACTCGAGGCTAGCAGAAGAGCTGACATCGAGCACTGCGTGTTGTCAGTGTCAGGGACAAAGGTGCAGACCTGGTGGTTGAGCCCCGGGTTCTCGGGAGACTTGTTTGATGTTGAATGCGACCCGATCTCTCTTATCTCCACTGAGTTTCCCCATTTCCTCTTCCTGGGTCACCATGATGCCGACATGACATTCACAGTTCTGGGGTGCCGTTAGAATGTGCTGTGGAGTGTTCTGTGAGCTGTTCCCCGTGGTGGGGGGGCTGTTATTCAAAGTGGAGGAAGGTTGCACCACCACTGGGCTGCGATTCTATACAAAGTCATTGACTAGAATCCGTCCTGGCCCTTTCACGTGTACGTAGTAACCAGTAACAACCCCTTCATCCGGGATATTTTCACGTCTAGAAAGTAAACCCCTAGGAAACCCATGAGAATTGACAAACCTCCTGTTTGCCAGAAGCCATTGTGGAGTGGGAAGAAATACAGACTGATCGGTGAACCCAAAGCCAGTATCACCCAGAGGAAATTGAATTGATAAATGGTTCACTTTTAAACCTGAAAAGTTATACTGAAGCTTATTTGGAGCAACCAGCAGAGCTTTAAATTACTGTTGGTCGAAGTAGATTCCGATGAGATTGTACGGAAAGTGAAACAGTGTGTCTGGGTCCAGGATGACAACAGTTGGAACATTTCAAAAAGCAGCACAAGGGGCAACGGGCAATGTAAAATGGAGAGCGCCCTACCTGAAGGGGGGGGGGCTACGGGACAGGGATGAAGCTGGCTGACGCTTCAGGTGGAGCCAACTCCCCTTTAACAGGAGCTCGTTGAGCACCCTTGCCGGGAAGCGGGGGAAGGAGTGGGTAAAGATGCAATTGCCCGGCTGGACTCGGGTGTTACTGTTGCTGCCCCGGAGAAGAGAGACACAATTCGTGCATTTAAGATGCTGCAGCCAAGAGAGACACAATTCGTACATTTAAGATGCTGCAGCCGTGGCCAGGAAAGGAGCCGAGCAATACCACCGTCCAGAACGTAAATAACTGCTTGATTGGAAGACATCTCAGTTGAAACCCAAGCTGTGCTAGGTTTCTTACAGGCACTACATAAATCGGCAGATGACCTGAAAAAGGAAGCCTCAGGAACTTTTTAGCTGCAAAACACTTTCAGCTGATCATTGGGTATAGACTTGGTTGAGGCTTGGAACTTCAGTTTCTGGAAGCAACTTCTCGACAGCCAGCCATTGTATATAGCTCACACTACCTAGAGGCAAAGAGAATGTAAATTTTTGGAAGGCCCGAGGAAGAAAACAGTTCTATAATACCAAGATGCTTTCCTTTGTTGGCACCTCCCGCCCACATCCTCCCGCCTGCTCCCCCACCCAGACAGGGACTATTACAAAGGGGGCTTAAAATGACTCAGCTCAGGCAGGGTAAGGAATGTGGTAATTTTCTTTTTGGAGTCTTTGGACTATGAAATTCGTATCAAGTCTTTGAAACATTTTAACAATTAAATGATGGTGTGCTTGAACTTGCACCAATTTCGTTTGACATCATATTGACCTTAATGAAGACAGGTTCCCCCTTTACGCAGTAGCTTCCACACAGACACACGTGCCTCTGGGCACAATGTATCTCTTTGTGTGGGCTATAACTTCCACCTCTCATTACTAACCTCTCTGGCTGGCAGTCTGTTAAACGCCTAAACCAACGACGTTACCGGGTCCGAGAGTGAGTGGCAAGGCAGGCATCCTCTCCCACCACGGCGCTGATGCGCACATTCGGGGGTGACCTGTCTCCTCACCTCACTGGCCGCGTGCAGAGAGACCGACTGTCGGAGCTGTGCGTTTTCAGCAGCCTTCCGAAATCGCCGGGCCAAACACCTACTGCGTTTCTTGACTTTTGCCCTGGGTCATTGACTTTCGGGAGGGAAAACCCACTCAGAAATCAGCTTCGCCGGGACCAAGGGGAAACTGTCCCGTCATCTTGAAGACACGCCCTAGGGGGTAATGGGTCACACGGCTCTTGGTAACTGGTGAAATGTCTTTTCTTCTTGAATGTTGTAAAGACTGTCCCTCTCCCAGAATCATGCCCATAGCAGTTAACAACATTTTGGATGTTTTGTTTACTTACTTGAAGATGCTATAAATTACCACTAGTTTTCTGTCTGTATTAGCTAGAGAGTAAAATAAATCTCAATAAACTAATCACTTTATTTCACCTGTGGAGAACAAATTCACCTCATAGGGAACTTTTGAATTCCACAGGACCCCAGACAATCAAATCAGTGTCACTTTAATGAGTTGTTTAAAAACTGTACTGTATTATAGGAAACCTATGGACCTTGAACATTCAGAAGTATAAACTACTTTGAAGGACTTGCATGTTTAAATGTCGATTTTTTTTACGTTGTTTCTCAAAGCATAATTGCAGAGGTGAAAAGCCCAACCTATCAGGGTGTACTACTTTGATCATGTGGAGTATCAGAGTCCTGCTTACCTGTCAGGAGGGGACCACACGCGCCCCGGCACGCACGCCGAGAGTGCAGGCACCAACAGAAAGCCCTCTGGAGCCCGGCGTTCTCCAACTGAGCGTGCTGGGGAAGCAGCAGAACCTAGCTACGACCCGGCTGTACGGGAAATGCGTTTCTGTAGATGAATGAGTGAGCGGCGCCTCGTGGGTGCCGGGCACCGCGCCAGGGACTGGCGGTGCTCTGGCGCCACGGGCCACGGCTCCCTCCCTCACGTGAGAAGGCCAGGTCCTGTTCCGCGGGAGAAACGGCCCAAGTGCAAATGTGAAAGGGAGTGCGTGTGCGAAGGTGAAGTGTTTGTGCCCAACAGGGCTTCGGGCTGACGCTCGGCAGCTACGTCATCGACTAGTCCAGCAGGTGAAGACCGGCGCTTCCTGGGGGCCTCCCGTGTGGGACCAAGGCTTCCCAGGGCTGCTGTTGCTGATGTCTCTGCCTTTTCCCGCACCCAGGGCCGGATGGCACGGGGCGTTGCCACCCGTCTCACCGTCTACCACTGTAACGCCCTCTCCCTCGCCGTCTTCTCCCTCCAGCGCGTTGTTCCGAGGTTCTGCAGCCCAGCCTGGCTGGGTCCCTGCGTGCAGACCTGAGGTTGTGGCAGCTTGTCCCCTCGAGGTTCAGCAGAGTGACAAGCTCAGATCCCCTGCTGGTCTTGCCCCTCGGCTCTGTCAGCCAGTCCCGACGCTAACAGGGTTTTAGACATTTTAACTTCATCTTGGGATTTCGGTTCTTATTTTCCGACCCCGCTTCTGCTTCTGCCTCAGCCTGGGCGGCGGCGGCTAGCTGAACCGCCCACAAGAGAGGGCCCAGCCCGTGTACTTCCCTTCTTTGTGACAGCATGTGATGCATCGTTCCTCAAATGCATGGCACCGTCCGATGTCTTGGGGGTCTCCCCGTACTCCTGCAGCCCACCTGTATCCAACATACGGGCCACCCCACTCCACGGAGACGTGGGTGTCCAACCCTGGATTTTCTCACAGATGCCTCTTTCCCCGAGGACCATTTCTTTGTCTCTGGCTGGCTTGCCTGCCAGGTGTCCCTATGTACAGACCAGGGAAAGGCTCCGGGACTGAAAATCGCCTTCTACATGGGGAGGGCAGAGACAGACCCACGAGACAGGCCCCTCAGTCTGGTAACGAACCGGTCCTGAAGGGAAACTTACAAGGCGTGTCCTGGGTGCCTGCAAGAGGAAAGGGCTCCCACAGCAGTCGGCTGACTGACATTAGGGTGCAGCGGGGATCGTCAGCGGTACCAGTACCTGAATGCTACCAGGTACGGGAAATGACGTGCTGGCCAGGTCAGGAGCCAGCACTTAGCAGGAGGTGGGGAGGGGTACTGGTTTCTCAGAAGGATCATGAAGATCAGCGTGTAAGAGGCGCTTGCACAAGCAACCCGTGTTCTGGCCTGCATGCACCAGCAGCCATGGTGCAGAACAATCTCCCCTCAAGTGCCTGTCTTGCATTGTCCCCACTTGGTAAAATCACCTGGACTTAGAAAGCATAGCGGGCTCTCCAGCCCTCTCAACCCTAGTCCGAGTTGAAGACTTGGAGTCCCCAAGTTACTTCCCTGAAGCTATGTCTGCCTGACTAGGTAGCAATCAACCAGTGTCCTCCGTGGCTAGCGTGCTAATGACGCTAATGAGCTGACTTCTGCTTTGTTATGGGAGCTGGCTGGGCTAGTAGTGCTGGGCTAGCACATAAACTTTAGTGTTGAGAAATAAGCTGGAGACTTAAGGGGATAGCTTGGCTGTAAAAATATGTGAGTGGAGACCTCAAAACACCAGAACTATCTTCTACAGGACGGGCCCCTTGTAGCACAGGCTTCCCCCATCAGGTGAAGGCCCTAGGAGAACCCATCTGTAGCAGTGGACCAGCTGGCGTTGTTGTGAGAAGCTGCATTTGGCTCCAGAGAATTTGTTTTGGAGACTTCTCAGTGCGTGTGCCCATTCCACGGTGGGTGTTCACAAGTGTGCCTGTCCACGCCGCACTGAGTGTTCAGCAGTTTGGGACCAAAACCGGTCCCATGACTCCTGTGCCCCACCCTCCCTGGGTGCCGGCTCTCACCTTGAGCAACTTTTGTTTCCCCAGGTGAAAAAGTCCTCAAAGGGAAATGTTTTGCCGATGTGGAAGAAGTGAAACAAAAAATGGCAGCACTAAAAGGCATCAAAGCAAGTTCGAAAACTGTTTTTGAGCGGTGGAAATCAATGTTTCGATAGGTGTATTGCATCAGATGGAAAGTGCTTTCAAGGTGCTTGAAGTTTAAATGTGTAAAAATAAATACACAGCTTTTTATCGATTCCACTTTTGGACACCTCTCTTGGATGCCCATCAAATTGCTAATATAACTAAAGTTGCTTGGACGTTATAGGAGGTCAGACGTCGGAGTGAGACCGCCATCCGTGCTCATCAGCTGATGCTCTAAATCACAGCGCACACCTGGCTCGTGGAAATGAGGTGGACTTGGCCTTCATTGGTTATCTGTGCTACTTGTTCAATTCCAGGTTAGCCCAGGGCTGTCTGACGCCCCAGTTCTGGCTCATGCCACTGTCAGGTGGAGTTTGGACTGCTGGGGGCCTAGCCTTGGAGGCTGACTCTGAGCTGGCAAGGATTTTATCCTGCGAATGAAATTGTTTTTTTGGGGGGGGGGGGAGTTGGTAAAAGATGGCGACCCTATACTAGAAGGCTCCAGCTGGGTTTGAAAAAAGAGGCTTCATTGCACTGCATTAAGCCACTGCCTGCGCCCCCCCCCCCCCCCCCCGCCCCGGCTGAGCAGAGCTTCTGTACTGGGGTCTGGGGAGGCTGAGAGGCGGGGACACAACAGTAGGGTCTGCGGCCCAGAGAGGAGCCCGGCTGGCTCCCTCGCACTGACCCACGTCTCCGTGGTGCCTCCGGTTAGCCGCCTCTTGCCGGGGCCACGCTCCGTGGGGAAACGCAGACACAATCAGACTCACGAGTGTTGGGAGGGGAGCAGCTGCCTGGCTGGGGGGGTGGCCGCAGAGCCTCCAGGGGTTGACCCTGTGAGACGCAGGAACTGAACACGGAGTTTACCCAGAGAAACCTGCTCAGCAAGGCAGTGCTGGCTACCTTCCAGGGCCTTCTCTTAGTGAGCCAGAGCAGGTGGGCGGATGGCGGGAGGGTGGGGGCTCCACCCTGAAGTGCTGGCCTCCCCAGCTCGGGATTTCTGCGTGTGCTAGCCCCTTACTGCAGAACTTGTAGCCCGACACAGCTGACCGCCGAACTCTGCGTCTCCCTTCCTGCGCCGAGGCCCTAGCCCGTGGAAGAGGAGCCCCGAAGGCGGTAGGGATATGTGAAGTGCGCCCCCTCGCGTCGTGAGGAGCCATGGACCCGAGCCTGCCTCCTCATGCTGCCTCTTCATGCCGCTTCTGCGTGGCCACCCTGCCTCGTTCTTGCAACTCAAGTTTAGTTCCCCTTTTCCCTTCTAACGGGGCGATGTCCAGGTGCCGCTTTCCTAGCAGATGTGGTCCCTTGTAAAGATCACTCTGATGGTCGCAGGGTGCCCAGGATCTCCGTCCAGGGTGGGGTTGAAAGCGGAACGTTCAACTTCCACGTCTGCCGCTAGGATCCCCCAGGACCAGCAGGTGGCGCCCGAGGACGCCCCTCCGCCGGCGGCCAGGCTGGAAACCGGGGAAAGTCTTAGGTTCTCCGCGGGGCTCGCTGGAGAGCCAGTTTTGAGACGTCAGTGGGGCATCTTCCCCCTCTGCCTGACCGTGGTTGCTCTTGGCCCGTCTTCCCTCAGAGCAGTCTGTATTCGGTGAGTCATCTCACCCCATCTTCCCAGCCAAGCTCACCTCCCTCTTCAAACTCGGGGTGCTTCCAAGCCTGCGGGGCGCTCTCGCCGAGAGCAGGGCCGTGTGCACCTCCAGGCGCCCCCTCCCTCCCAGGCCTCCCTCTGCCTGCCAAGGCAAGGCCTGCACAGAAAAGAGGGTAAACTTCCTCTTAACAAAGTCCTCTATCGCGTGTGTGACTCACGTGGTCTCGGTACCAGGTTTTGCCTCTGAGACTTTTATGTGATAGAAGCAGGAGCACATCACTGGGGGACCACGCTCTAAGAAGGTACCTTGGCTGGGGCAGACGTAGACCCGTCACCCGGCAGCAGGCAGGACGCCCAGCCGTCCAATTCAAGATGCCCCCCGGGCAAACGGCAGTGGTGCACGGGGCAGCAGGCTCCGCCTTGTCGTGTGACTCTCCGTGCGCTGAATCCTCAACGACTGAGAGAAGCGACACAATTCTGGTTTCAAGACCAATCGTTGGGGTCATGAACCGTAATTGCCGGTTTACCTAACTGTCCAAAGCTTTTATCGAAACCTGTCTTGCACACCTAGAACCTTGGTAGCACGGCCGGTGGCCCACAGGCACATCTCCATGGCCAGGTTTGCTGGGCGATCTGCAAGTGGTCCCTCTCTCCAGACGGCCCTCACTGTGGCTGACTCGGCCCTGGCCCTGGCCCTGGCGCGGGAGGAGGCGGCTGAGAGCCGGCCCGCATGCTGGGTGCGGGGCACAGGCTCCGGAAGGAGCACCTCGCTCCCTGGCAACACCCGGGAAGAGCGCCCTGACCGCATGACGAGCACCGCCGCTGTGGCGCCCTCACCCGAAGAGTCCCACGCGGTGGCTGACCCTGACACCACCACGCTCTCTGTCCCTCGGCTGGCGGGGACTGACAAAGGCCCACCGCATGCTAGCGGGGGCCCTCTGAAATGCGCTCCGCGCCCCCTCTGGCCACGCCCCCCGGGATGCTGAACCCCGCCCCGGGACTTCTCGAGGGGGAGGGGCTTCATGACCCCTCGGCTCCTCCTCTAAGTTCTGGAGGAAGCAACCGGTGAAGGACCGTGCCAAGTCTGGCCTTGAAAGCTCTTGAGAGGTTCCCTCCCAGTGGGATGATCACGGGCTGCGGAGGGACAGGCTTTGCTGCAATAAGGCTGCCCAAGAAAGGAGATGTTACCTCGGTCCTGTAGGCGTATAGTGGCGGTGGAGACAGCGGAAGCTGCCTTCCTCGAATGGCCGAAGAAAGTCCTGGACTGTTCTCTCGCCGCATCACCAGGGTTATCCAGTGCTCTCTCCCGTCCCCTCTCCTCCGTTCCTTTATGCACCGGGGCCGGGGAAAGAGGCTGCGGTGTCTGCAGCAGACAAATTCCCCCAGTTCCCCAGGCTTTCCTGGGTCCTTAAGGAAAAGTGTTGGTCAGCACAGGCTCTCCGTGAAGATCAAAGAGCAGCCAGACCTTGCGTTGTGCTTTAGACTTGCTGGATGCGCGAGCGGCGGGCACGCAGCGAGACTGGGCGTCCGCTGGGGAAGGCGGGGGGCGGTTCCCGGAGTTTTCTCCACTTCGTTTCTGTAGCACTGGCTCCTCTTCCCTGCGGGGCTGTACTGCCCCCGGCGGCCCCGGGCTGTACTGCCCCCCCCCCCCGTGGCCTGGGGCTGAACAGAGTCCAGCGCTCCCTCCGGCGGGCCTGTTTCTGGGGCGTCCGTGAACAAGCTTGTTCTCAGGAGCCCCCCGAACCCCGCAGAGTGCCTGGTCTGGCCTGAGGCGGGTGATAGCAGACCAAAAGATTTCAGTCAGTCATTTTATTTTAAAGAAGTGTGGATTTATGTTAACTCTGTATCCTTGGGTATATAAAATCAGTTTTTATTATTTTGCCCTGGAAGGGTAGTTTAGGTGGTCAGAGCATGGTTCCGTTATGCCAAGGCTGTAGGTCTGGTCCCTAGTCGGGGTGTCACTGAAGGTAATGGGGGTTCTGCCGCCTGTCACCGCCCTCCAGGCAAAAACTCCCGAGGGCCAGGTGTTAAAGGACAGGTGTCTGTTCTCCAAGGCAGTTCCTTAAGCCTACCAGGTCACAGCTTGAACCACTCAAGCCTATCAATTAAGGCTAAACTCTAACACCTGAGTTCTATCTCGTCACCTGTTTTTAGTTCCCTTGTTTCTGTAGGGTGAGTTTGCCTACTAAAAACAACACAATATACAAAAAGCACACAGTTTTGGAAGAATGGCAGCCCTCTCTTCATTTCCATGGGCTCTGGAGGCGGCCAGCTTCTCGGCCAACGCGGCCCTAGGCTGCCCACACTTGGCTCAGCAAGCTCCTGCCCCAGCCTCTCCCTGCTTCTCCCCAGTGACCTGAGTTATCCTAACCCGATCTCCCTGTATCCCAGGGCACAGGAACCAACCCATGAATGAATGGGTGGCCGAAAAAACAAATTGATCTCCTTTTAAAAATCGATACAGTGGGCTTTTTGGTTTCTGTAAGAATGCTCCATGCACTTCTGTTTTATCATGTTTTTACGTTGTACACAGCACTGGCTGAGTCTGTGAATGGCTGTGCTGTTCAGAGAACATGAACACCTTATTCTATGTCTCTGGCATCCCCGCACGGAAGGGGTGCGGTTGAAGAAACGATAGCTTGGCTGGGGCAACATCGCCCCCAGGTGAGGACCGACCACCAAGCTAAGTCTTTCCCAGGGACATGAAGACAGCGCTTTGCAGGAAGTCTCCGCTGAGCAGACAAGGGGTGGGGTGTTGAATGCTGGCAAACTGAAATTTCCATTAGTTCCAGAAAGGTGGGGAGCGCTTGGATGCCCTCAGTTAAAGCCAGGGGAGTTCCCCAAGAGAATGGGCCCTCTATCTCCTCGGACGGGTTCCCTAAATGGAGCTCCTAAGTGATTCTCCCTCGCTCGACCCCTCTCACTCTGGGAAATCCCTCTGCCTCTGGAGCTTCGTCCTGCCGACTGGAGCCCAGAGTCCTCGTGTGCTCGCTGTGCGTGCCAACGTGCGCCCTCTAGTGCCCGAGGACAGACGCACGCATGTGGGATTAGCTCAGCTGGGCAGATGCTCAATGAGAAACACGTTTGTCCTGTTGATGCCACGTGACGTGCATCCCCGGAGTGGCACAGAGGACTGCCCCTAACCACAACAGCCACGTTGCCAACAGCTGTTCTGGAACGACTCGTGACCACACGCAGGACGTTGATGGAGACTTGGATTCTCAATCCCCGGTTTGATGTCTTAGGAAAACATGGTTAATCGTGCAAAAAAACATATTTTCCCTCCCTGACTTCCACCATGGGCCGCTGTGCAGTCACTCTTGAACATGCAGGTATCCTCCATCGGCCAGATGTTTTTCTCAGGGTGTAAGTCAGAAATCCCTAATGCCTGATTCATCCTGATGCCCCAAATCCTTGCCCATGCTGGAAGGACCAGATGGGAAAAGGGGGGACCCACACTATTTGGGACAGGTGGGCATGGGAAGCTTCTGCCCTCAGACATTCTGCTAAGTGGACTGATCAAGTGTCATCCTACAGTGCCCCAGACAGAGCCCCGATGTGAAGTAGGTGTGGCCAGGCGAGGAGTTCTGCAGCTGTGGGGTTGGGGACCTGGGGGGCAGGCTCGCTCACGGGAGCTGGAGCTTCTCACAGGCTCCGCAGAACCAGGGAGGAGAGAGGAAGCTGCCGGTGGGGCCTCTGCTTTGCTGGCGATGGGCCAGGCTGCATGCAACAGGTGGACCATTGGGTAACGATGCCCCGTGACCAACATGAAAGCTGGCAACTTTGTGATGTCTCCAATGAGGTTTCGTTTTGGCGTTGACCACAGTCCACTGAGACTGAGGGGTAAGGTGGGGGCGGGCGGGCAGAGTTCAGAAAGTCTCCGACAAAGCTGGCTTGGTTTTTCATTGCTCTGAATGTCTTCAAGCCTCAATTCTTTCTCATGCGAGGTTGTTCCCCTTGTGGTCTGGCTTTAAACCTGAGGACTGGCCCACACGCCAGGCCCCCTCCCTGAAAGGGGTGCCCACGGCCTCGCGCTTCCTGGGGCGTTTGGATGCCCCCCTCAGCTGCGTTCCAGCTCTCAGCAGGCAAGGGCCCTGCCTGTTTGCCTGGCTCGGGAAATATTCGGTCGTGATACAGCGTCCTGCAAGGGATGACGGGGCATGAGCCCTGTCACATTAGCGATTGTTCTGGAGCAGATCAGAGCCTGACCCAGCACCGGGGAACCGTTTTCCACATGCGGATCTCTTGCAGGAAGTGAGCGTCCGTTTGATTTTCTCTCCCCCTTACATCCCTTCACTGCGCTGGGCCCCCGACCTGGACAGGGCAGGCCACTGCAGGCGAGCGGAGCGTGGTGGGGCCTGGGCACTCCTTGTCAGTCCGTTCCGGAGCCGACGCCCACCGAGCGAACTTTTCCCGTGAGATTTCATGTAATTAGAAGCAATTAGAGGTTGTTTTGTAATACAGAACCTTAACACTAAACAGATGTGAATAAAAAAAAGCAATTAATTACCTAAAAATAAAACTTCGCTCTACCTGTACTGAGAAGAGTTCCTGGCATATTGGGATGGTGGCGAGGTGGAGGAGGGGGGAGGGGTAACTTGGAAGAGGAGTCCTCTTAGACAATTTCGGGGACTTCTTGGGGGTGTCTTCTGTTTTCTGTCTCTTGGCTTCACGGAACACTGTTGAAGATGCTAATTTAGGGAGTTCCACTAAAAACCTATCAAGAGAAACTTGTTTCTGTTTCAAAATGTTTGAGTGCGGCATCGTCTGTTCCTTAAAGAGCTCCACATCTCTGCTTGCCAGAGCTTTGTCTGGGGGAGACTTTTCCCCGGAGTTTGGGACTTCAGCCCGTTTCTTCCATCGGGTGCAACAGGGTCTCCCCCCCCCCCCCCACCACCCCCGTCCTCTCCGGTAGGCATTCCCTCCGCCACCATCTGCTGCTCCTTCTGAAGTTCCGAACGGCAGCCCCAGGCCGAGCTCTGCTCCAAGCTCCCCCACTAACTCTTCCACATCCTCATCACTGACCTGCAGGCCCATGGACTTGCCCAGAGACACCATATGCTTCATGGTGGGGCTACCAGGATCATCCTCAAAGCCTTTGAAGTCCCTTGGAAATAGAGCTTCTGGCCACAATTTCCTTCCAGGCAGAGTTCGTGGTCTTGAAATAGACTTCACGCCAGGCCTCCTCCAGGAGAGGAACACAGTGGAAGATATTAAAATGGTCCTTCCAGAACGCTCTAAGTGTCAGCTGGGTATCCCAGCTGACTTCAAAACACCTCTGGAAAAAGAACTAGCATATAAGAGTTTTTTTTAAAGTCGGAAATGCCCTGCTGGTCCACGGGCTGGAGCAGAGGACCTGTGTTGGGGCAAGGACTCCACGGCTGTGAAACGGAACTCCTCCAGCAGGTCGTCCGCCCAGCCCGGAGCGGGGCAGGAGCGCTGCCCGGAACTACCAGCCCTCACAGGCTCTCCGCTTTCCTGCAAGTACGTTTCCGCACCAGGGCCACCAGCTTCGTGCATCCCTCTGCAAAGGACTGCCTCATCACCCGAGCTTTGGCACCGGCCCTCCACATCACACTGGCTTTTTTGACTCACATTCCCTTTCTAGCAAACTCCAGGTTTCCACTATGATGCACGAGCAGAGGCCTGGGTTTTCAAACCCCGCTGGCATTCCCACGCGAGAGCAGGGTTAGCCCGCCCTTCACGGGTTCGTGCCCGGCAACGCCGTCTCCTCTGAGTGATGCAGGCTCCGTGAGGCATGTTCTTCCAGAACAAACAAAAGCCCCAGTCTCTGCATGCTCCCCAATCTCAGTGATGTAGCTTTCGGCAGCTCCTTTGTGGGCACTGGCGGCCCCCCGTGCCTCACCACACTGGGATGCCGGCTCTTTTTCAGGTTTCTCGAACCGCCGGGGTCTGGCTCTGAGCACTTGAGTGCGCCCACCGCTTGTCCCCGGCTTGTCTCTGAACAGATCAGCCCGCAGTTGCCCAGCTTTCCCACAAACGATCGCCTCAGAAATGCTGTCACCTGCCAACTGTTCTCCATGCATCCAGATGGAAAGCACTTTCGCAGCCTCTCCAGTGTCTGTGAACGTTGCTTGCTCACAGACGTTGCGCACTCAGCGACACTCGCTGCTTTAATCGCTTCCTTGTTTCACACTATTGTCAAGATCGCTGTTCTTGGTGTCTTGAACGTAAGAGTGGTTGGCATCGGTCAGCCCTCTCATACTTAGCTACGATCTCTTTTCGATCATGGTTCTTACTGACTGCCTTTTAGGCTTAGTGGTGTCGCTCTTAACCTTTTTCTGACCCACGATTAGCATTTAAAATGCACAAAAGTGCAAGACAGGAACAATGAACTATGTGGGGGTTCTGCACTGTTCACGAGCTACCGTGAGACTGACGTGTCGCCTCTGTTTCACCGCGTGGGAAGGGGTGCCGAGTGGCGAGCAAGAGACGATTGATGAAGCATGTTCTTGCGGGGCGGTGGCGTGACTCATGCAGGTGCGATGCATCGGGAGCAAGCACTGGGGGCTGAAGCATTTTCCTTCTCATCCAAACGCAATGAGTGCCCCCTTCGCTCTAGCCCTTGCTGACTTCTAGGTCCTAGGTAGAATGAATGAATGACCAGAACCCCCGCCAGGTCCTGTCGCCTAAGAATGAGGGTCCAGTGACCTTACAAACATGGACTTCTAGGGGAAAAGGGGCCTCCGGCTGTCGTCCCCGCAGTCCTCAAGTCATTTTCAGGGTGACTTGCGTGTGGTCCCACTTGTTGGTGTCCTGCACTAGTTTCGGAGGGAGTGTGGAGAGACATGGCCCTAGGCAGCTGCCTTGTCTTCCGCTCCTCTCCCTCCTACCCCTGTGATGACAGCTAAGTCTCTACTGCAGGCGTGAGAGAGTCGCCAGCCTCACTACTCTTGCACCCCGGGGCCAGTGTAAACTAAAATAAGGGTGACTTGTTGGTCTAATGACCAAGGCAGCTACTAAGTGACTAATGAGCAGGGAGCTTATACAGTTTGCTGAACAAAGGCACGATTTCATCATGCTCTTTGGAACAGCATGTGACTTAAGCTTATTGTGTGTTTCTGGAGTTTTCCATTTAATATTTTGGACCATGGTTCAGCCTCAATCGTTCCTCAGGCAGGACTGATCTCAGTGACACAGGCACTGAGAGCTGATGGGCGAAGGACACTTTTTATTATGGGGAGAGTCAGTACGTGTTGGGAGAACCCAGGCTCTGGACCATGGCCCCGGTGGCAGGGGGCAGGTCGATGTGACAGGACCCCTCGCTGTGGCTTAGCCACCGCCCTGGGTGAGGGAGCTCCTGGTCGGGGAGAGGCCTGACTGCGATGATGATGCGGCCGGGGGCGGTGCAGGAGGCAGAGAAGGCTGCTCAGCTCCCTGCTGCAGGGGCCTCTGTCTTTGAAACAGACCACGCCCACCTATCTACTTGGGTCGGGAGGCAGCCCTTATCTCCAAGGGGGCCTCCGGGGGTTTCTCACAGCTAGAGGGGCTTTTAAAAGATTAAGGTTTTGAACTTTTCTACAAAAGCACAGCCTGGTCTCCCCCTAAAATCTGAGCCTTGACCTCAAGGACTTTGCAGATGGTCCCCAGTGACAGGAGCAGAGTCTGGGGACAGGGAACCAGGGAGGGAGGAGCCGACACATAGGTGTATATAGTCAGGTTGTTGCTGAGGCCACGGGGACTTGACTTTTTAAACTCCCAGAGCACTTAGGATGCTCCAGTTTTCCATCCTCAGTGGATCTACAGGGAGAGGGTGTGCCCACTGTCTCCCTCCCTTCGCGGGCGGGACGGGAGTGCTAACGCTGGCTGCCCGACAGCGCTGGGTTGTCCAGGACGACCGTGTGGGGTGCCTCGGGGACGGTGTCTACTAACGGAAGTTTCCCTCCTGTATGGGGGGCCTGTGGTTAATGTGCCTCCATTTTTTGTTAAACTGGATACGTTATTGGCAACTGTGGAGATTTGATTCCTCTGGCCCCAGGGTTACTTGTGATTGTTGTGACTTTTCTAACTAATTCCATAAAGTTGTTGTTCTTTATCATTTTCAGCCACTGAACTCTGCTGAGTTATCTTAATAATCCCCTGAAGATTGACAGCTATCTTCTTGAAGGGTTTGGAACAATATGTCTCTTAACTGGATAAAGAGCTCTGAGTGTGCTGGGGCACCTTTAATCATCTGGCAGTTTTAACTCTGCCTCAGTCCTTACTTTCTACTCTAAGAGCCTCAAAGTCATCCAGAAGTATGATTGATGTTGGGGCTTTCTTTATGAGATTGGGGCTTTCTTGGGGCTTTCCTGGGGGTGTGCACAGCCTTGCCCGTGTACCTGGCCTTCTGAAGTTCCAGAAATGTGTTGGAGCTTTTCAAAACCCCCTGAGCATCTTGTTCCAGAGTCTTTCACATTTTTGATTAGCCTCCTGTTTGTCCCAGGTGATAATGCTGTCTCAGGCATCTGTATTAAAAAATTACCATTTTTTTTGACAAGCACAGAGGGGCATAGGACTCTTCCCTAGTGAGTCAACTCTAAGGGCGACTCAAGGCAAACTGAAATAACAAGCAAAATCGAAACAGACTGAGAGCAGGCTGACAGCTCCAGGGGCAGAGGGTTGGGGGTGTGGAAGTTTCAAGCAAAAAAAGAAAACTCATAGATGCAGACAATGGGTGATTGCAAGGGGGAGTGGAGGGGAAAAGAGAGTATGGGGGGGGGATAAGTAATAATGGAAAAATACAACAAACACAAAGTGCCAGAAGGTTCCAGTAGCTACTAGTTTCTGGGGCCAGGGATGTTTCACGAGGACCCATTGCCTTCAACCGTGGCTGATGGGCTGCTATTTCTGCAGCTACCGTGGTCAGGCGGCTCTGCTGCAGGGCTGGGAGGAGAGCGAGACAAGCTAAAGCACCACAAAGCTCACCGTTCTAAGTATCGTCCACATTTTTCTCGACTGAACAGTCTGAGTTGTTGCAATCATTCGGCTGATTTCCAGAGCACCGGAAAAGCTAACTGTGACAATGCACTGTCACTGGTCTCACTGTTTCTCTGTAGGAACAGATTTTGGGAGGCCCTTCCCTGCCATTCTGGAGGCACCTCCTCTGCGCTGACACGACGGGGTCGTTCTCCCAGAGCCCCACTGATTGCTCTGACCCCTGATCTGTGCGCACGATGTGTGTGGTGCGCATCGTGCGACCCTGCTGGGTGGGTGCAGCACGGGGTGATGTTTTGCCCTCGTCTACCTGACGTTCTTAGTCCTTTGTCTCAGAAAGGGGTTCCTTTCTACCTCTGGATACGTGGGATGGTCAAGGTGATCTTTTCCATTTTACGGCTGCCCAGGAAGAGGTTAACATCCCCATGTGACTCTAGACCATTGTCACTGGAGGCTGATTACTCAGGGAAATACTGACTGCTACCTCGGGGTAGCTGAGTCTTCTCTTCAGGGTTCCCACACACTGGGCAATTAGACCTGAGGGTGCCGTGATGTCTGAAGGGGATAGCATCCTAAATTCACACACAGGGAGCAAACACACACACACACACACACACACGAATGCAGAAGGTTTAGAATCAAGTATCTTCTGCAATATTTTTTGAAAAGATAATTCTTTGGTTTCACTTTGAATATTTTTTTGTCATTCAAGAACAGTTGTTTCCATTTTCCCCCGTCACTCCCACTGCCCCATCCATCCCCACCCCCCACCCCCCACCCTAGATCCTACCCCCCTTTGGTGTGTCCGTGTGTCCTTCACACATGTTCCGTGAGTTCTTCATACACCTTGGAGATCAAACCTTTGTCCAAGGTATCATTTCCTCCATCATCTCCCTCCCTCCTCCCCTCTGGTTACATCAGCTCTTTATTTCCAAGTCTCTGGTCCTATTTTGCTCACTTGTTTGTTTTGTTGATTAGGTTCCACTTTCAGGGGAGATCATATGGTATTTGGCTTTCACCACCTGGCTTGTTTCACTCAGCAGAAAGCTCTCCAGCTCCATCCATGCTGTAGAAGGGTAGGCATTCTTTCTGCTGCATAGTATTCCCTTGTGTAAATGTGTCATAGTTTTTTGATCCACTCGTCTACTGCTGGGCACTTAAGTTGCTTCCAGCACTTGGCTATTGTAAATTGTGCTGCTACGAACATTAGGGTGCATAGGTTCTTTTGGATTGGTGTTTCAGGGCTCTTAAGATATAATCCCAGCAGTGGAATTGCTGGGGCAAAAGGCAGTTCCATACTGTTTTCCACAGTGGCTGCACCAGTCGGCATTCCCATCAACAGTGCACTAGGGTCCCCTTTTCTCCACACCCTCTCCAACACTTGTTTGTTGATTTGTTTATGATGGCCATTCTGGTTGGTGTGAAGTGGTATCTCACTGTGATTTTAATTTGCATCTGTCTGATGGCCAGTGATGCTGAGCATCCTTTCACATGTCTCTGGGCCCTCTGTATGTCCTCCTTGGAGAAGTATCTGTTCAAGTGCTTTGCCCATTTTTAATTGAGGTTCTTGTCTTCCTGGAGTGGAGTTGTGTGAGTTCTTCATACATCTTGGAGATCAAACCTTTGTCTAAGGTATCATTGACAAATACATTTTCCCATATGGATGGTTCCCTTTCCATTTTGCTGATGTTGTCTTTAGCCATGCAGAAGCTTTTCATTTTGATGAAGTCCCATTTGTTTATTCTTTCCTTGATGTCCCTTGCTCTAGGGGGACATATTGGTGAAGACATTGCTGCATGGAATATGAGATTTCCCTGCCTATGTTCTCCTCTAGGACTTTCATGGTGTCGTGACTTATATTTTTTCATGGGTGCTCTCAGCAGAGATGGGGTTGCCCTGGCCAGGCTGGGGACAGGGCCTGGCCTTGTCTGAGGAGGAGGGGGCCTGGTCTGAGAGGCAGGAGCGGATAGTCTGAAACCGTTCCAGCCGCCACGGTACCCACTGCAGTGAGCCGGGCCCCTGCCGCCGAGAAGGGCGCCTGTGGCTGCCGTACATCCTCTTGGTCCCCGGGGGTCAGGTCCTTGTGTTTCCGGGGCGCCCTGTGTCCTGACTGCCTCACAGGACCGTTAGCACCCCAAGGAGCCTGGGGTTGCGGTTTAGCACCAGGGGATGAGATTTCTGAGGTTGCAACGGGCTCCTCACATTGCTTCTGAATGTCTTCCTCCCTCAGAGAGCACAGCAGCAAACTGAGTCTTACTCAATGGCGGGTGGTGTCCCTGACGGCTAGTCAGCAGCTCCTATCAACGGGGTTCCCATCAAAGCTGATCCAAGGGTCTGTGCTTTGTGCCTCAGGCTGAGCGACCACCTGAGACTTGGGTGGAAACCCAAGACTGAGAAATGGATTAAAGGAGGAGCTGGTGCTGGGATGCAGGCGATGGGAGGACTGTGGCCGTCCTCTCAGCTGCACCCAGTACAAGTGGGAGCAGCGAGTGTGTCGTGGGGCTGAGCCTGGCCTCTGCCGCACTTGCCTAGCCACTCCAGAAGAATGCTGGACCTCTCCCGGGTTCCTCTCTCAGGAGACGAGGGACGGGGGCTCAGGGCTACTAGGGTAAGGCTGCCGTGACCCCAGCGCTGAGACCCCAACAGGTATCCTACCGTGCTGTACAGGAGCAGGCTGATCTCGCCCAGTATATGGGGGTGGGGGTTTATACAGGTCCAGGCTTTTCCCAAATACAGGGCCTCGGGCATCTTTCACTGGGCATCTGACCTTCAGTCCGATCGGATGCCATCCTCTCTCGAGTAGTGGAAGAGAAGTGGTTTGGATTTCCACGAGGCCTGCTGGGAGGAGGCTGAGTTGTGTATGTGGAAGGGGGCTCAGTGTGGGGGCGTGAGGTAAAAGCAGCAGGTGTGCAGCACCGCCCAGAGCACCCCAGCTCCCACAGAAGAGCCCTGACTGAGAGAAGCCCACCCCAGGGTGTGACTGCCACCCGAGCAGGGTGAGCAGAGCTGGATCTCAGAAGAATTTGCTGGAGAAGCTGAACATGGCCAGCATCGGAATCAGTTCTCTGGGCCCGCAGGGAAGGGAGTCCTGGAGACGCTTTTGGACTTTTCTCCAGGCGTTGGGATCCTTGGCACATGATTGGTATTTCTCTCTGGACTCCTAAAGGATCCAGGAAAGGGGCGAGTTATCCGGGCCCTGAGAACACCTTGTGTGGGGAGGTTTTAAATGTGTATTTACCATATTTTGCTGTGTATAATGTGCACTCACGTTTTAGGCTCAAACTTTCAGGAAAAAAATCTTGTTTTAATTTTTAAAAATTTTTATTTAAACTTAAAAACAAAACCGATTGGTAGTGGGTATTATTTTCCACACAGGTATTGTTATTGCTTTCTAGAGTTACACTGTTAATGCATAAGCATAAATAAGGGCATTAAAAACATTTACATAGATACAGAATTAGTACTACCCATGTATAACGTGCATCCTTATTTTTCCTCTCAAAGACTTGGGCAAAAAAGTGCGCATTATAACATCCCTTTGGGTGGGTGTAAAACTCGGGCAGGTTTGGAAGGAGGGGGTGGCGGGTGTGTGGCTGCTGAGAGTTGGACTTCTCCTTTGAATGCCTTACTGGTGACCTTCCCTTTGCTGCCTGATCTGGGAGTTACGGGACAGGCCACTCCCCTAAGGAGGGACCCTGAAAGAAGGTGCTTGCATTCTAGTGACTTCTCTCACTGGGCCGCCAGAGCTCCTCCTGAGTCAACTTGACTTAAAGAAAATGTACCTGGTTTCTTTCAATTCCTTATTGACACATTAGTGCCTCCTGACCCTAGGGCAAAGTGGACGTGAGGGGCAGGCCTCTCAGGGACGAGGATGTGTCTCCCCTCCTTTCCCCATTAGCCTGCTTATTGACTCAGCACAAGGGAGAAGCCACCGACGAGTGGCAAAGTGATAGCAGAGGCGTGTCCTTGCGTGTTCTTGCTGGCGCACACACTGTACGATGTGCACGGGCTGGCACACCCCAGCGAGGAGTTGCCTCGTCTTCATGGCTCTGAGCTGCGTTTGATGGGAGAAAGAGGGTCCTGGAAGTGTGGAGTAGGGTGCTTGTCACCTAAAGGCTGGGGAAACGCAACAGGGTCTCTTCATGTTGGTCCCTCCAGAGCACACCCACTCGTTATCATGTACCCCCAAATGTGTGGTTTTCAGATGCCAGCTGCAAGCAGGAAATGAAGGCGGCTCCGTGGTAGGAAGAGAAAGGGCCGCACAGGGAGCGGAAGATGCGGCCTTGTTTTCTCAGTGGAACCAAATCATATTTGAACAATGTGAGAGGTTTAGAAGGGGAAGATTGCCATCTGTCCAACACTTTACCTCTCTCGGCTCCCACTGTTTCTAATGAGGCCGCCCTGCCTTCCTGCCTGAAGCTCCCGTGATTGGTCGGAGCGGGGACTGAGATTCCCCTCTCACCCGCAGTCTGCACCAAGCCCTCCGGGGCCTGAGCTAACCGCGCCCTGCACTGACGTGCTAAGGGGGTCCCTTCCAAAGCTATGTTGCTTTACTTCTGCCACGTCTGTGGGAGGGGAGAGGGGAGAGGGAAGAGGGGCTGACGTCCACCACCCAGGACCTTGATGGACGTACCTTGGTCTTCAACCTTTGTTCAATAGTCTTGCTCCCACATCGCAAAAAGGAGTCCGTCCGTCCTTCCCTGCACATTTGGGACGCTTCTGGTTAAGCTGTCTTACTGTACTTCCCTGGAAGAGAAGTGCTCTAATTTATGTCCAGAACATTCCGTGAATAATGATTACACGGGCAGTATTTCTGTCGGCCTGAGTCAAACGGACTTTCTCCCCCGACACCCACACCCTCGGCTCTCTGGGCACACGTGTCCAGCCTTCTGTGTCACGGGCCTGCCCTGCGGCAGCAAACGACTGAAGCCCGGAGCCCGGGATGTCTGTGTGCGCGGGGCTGACCCACTGCTGGGTCCTTCCCTGACAAGCCAAGCATCTCCCCTCTGCCCTGGAGGTCTCAGGGTGAGCCTTGCATGCGGCGGCCTGTTGATCTTCACGCAGCGCGTCCCCTCCCTTCGTGGGCCCAGCCTGCCCCTGCTGGTTGGGGCGCGGAGATAGTGGAGGAACAAACGGGGGCGTGAACAGTGGGGGGACGCTCTGTGGGTGCTCCCGGGACACTCAGTCCTCTAGGCTCCCGGGTTCCGAGGACAGTCTCGGCAGGTAGCACCCTACGTGTGCATCACAATAAAAGGGGCCCGGCCGGACCGGCTGCCCTTGAGGAGGGTTCTGGGAAGCTGGTGTGGGTTCTGTTGAAGATGAGGAAGGAGGGGGGGGGATACTCATTTCCGTTCTTTCAGCCCTGCGACACGTCACACTTGATGGTGCCCCTTTTCACGTGTATTCTCTCGTGTGTCAAAATACCTGCACTGAGAAAAAAATACAACCACCATATATAAAAAGAGATAAATATGGGAGTGGGAATTCTCTTATTTTCTTTGAGATTCTTTTTCAAAGGGTTTTCAGTGACAGCTGACACTTCATATTATTTGGGAGCAGGTGTTCTTAGGCTGCATTGACTTTGCTCCTGATGCTTTCCTTGAGCTCAGCTCAGCTGGGGCAAGGAGGGCGCCAGGGAGAACCGGCCTTGACCTTCCCACAGGTGTCAGCGGAAGTTTCGTGTGGTCCTCACCTTGCAATCCCCCCAGATCACACCTAGAACACTCTCTTGCTTCTTGGGTGTCAGGACGGGAGTCTTTCCCTTCCCGGAGCATTCGAGGCGGCCCAGGCGAGGTTTCTTGCCGGCCAGGTGCTGTGAACAAGGTCTGAGCTCCACTGAGCTCCGGGTGTGCACGGCAGGGGTTGGGGGTGGGGTCGCGTGCAGCGGCAGCGTGTGCTGGGGTCCCAGGCCACTCCAGGCCTCCCTGCAAGGCTGGCCCACTCGGAGGCTCAGATCTCCGCTCTTCATCGGACCGCCCGCCGTGGGGTCTTTCTTCCAGCATTTGTCTTCGTGCCGCTAAACTTAGTAACTTAAAGGGGCGGCGCTTCCAGGCGGCGGGCTCTGGCCTGTGTGCTCCCCTCTCCATGGGTCACGGTGGCTCCGAGGATGTGGGTCCCCTCTCAGGCGTGCGACACACTCACAACTCACGCACCCCGGAGGGAACCCTGAGCCCGAGAGCCTGGAGTCTGTGCCCCTCCTCTCTGCTCTTGGGGACCCCTGAGACAGGGGCGCTTGAGTGACTGAAATGAAGACACTGTGTGTCCCTTTTCCTCTATTTTTCCCCAGTAATTACACGGATAGTGGAAGCTTACGAGGGTATTAAAACAGTGTTCTTCATAACCCTGATGTGCCAGGGTGGGGGATCCTCGGGTCAGACTCAGGGGCGCCCCCCAGGTTGACTCGGAGTCCAGCCCCTCAGGAGGCTGGCCCAGCAGAGGCTCCCTCCCCCCAGATCTGAGTCTCCCCCTCCCCCCAGATCTGAGTCTCTCCCTCCGGCCCTGCCTTTAGTGCATGAGGTGATGGCCCAGCGAGGGGTGCCTGCAGCCGTGATTCCGGTCACCATAGATGATGATGCATGTGCACATGGTGAGCGTGGTGTCGGGCTGGACGATGGTCTGGAATTCCATACATGTCCTGAGTTCATGACACTGCAGTGGGCCATGGAACTTTGGTCCAGGCCACGAGAACTGTCAAGCTCACTTAATGTACTAAGAAACTCAACAGAATCAGATACTGTACGCCAGTGCAGACATAAAAGGCACTCCGGTCACAGGGGCTAAACTATCCTGTGTATGTTGCAACCGCTGGTGACACGGGGTGACTCTCACAGTGACAGGTGGCTCGCTGCTGCCCCGTGCCTGCTGGGGCATCCTGTGAGGTCCTGATGTGCTCCCGGCCCAGCGTCCAAGGGGCAGCTCTGTTCTGAGAGGGGCTTCCTCGGGTTTATTGGTGCTGGCGTTCCCCGGGTGCTCTTGGGGTCGCACGCTTCTCTGCAGCCCCGGAGCAGACCCAAGTCCACTGTGACCTCTCACCCTGACCCCTGACCCACAGCCTACCGTCCTTTCCATCGAGACTTGGGGAAGTGGCTGTACAGGGACAGACCTGAAGCCAAGCCCCTGGTTTTTTAGTGGGTGGACAATGGCCCCCTGGTCGGTTCCAGCACGGCTGGGGCGTGACCCCAGTCGTACGTGGAGCCCTGCTCTCCGGCTTCCGAGGTTCAGGGAGTTCCAGGAATTGTTCCCTTATTTCTTCGAGGCGACCCCAGAGAGGCGGGGCCTGCTCTCCCTGGCACCTGGGCGCTGATGTCGTCAGTGTTCATAGCACAACCCATGAGACCCCCGGGCCGGGTCTCTGGAGCTGTTTCTTCCCCCCGGGCTGTAAGCAGACCACGGAGGCCCCTCGTCACAGAGAGGCAGGAGAGTGAGAAGCCAGAACTCCTGGGAGAGAGTGGAACAGGGGAACCGAGTCAAGAGAATTTCACAAGGCCAAACGGTCTGAGCGACTTACAGCCGACTGCCAAATCGCAACACCTTATCATCTCCCCGAACTAGGGACACGGGGGGTGAGCGGCGGGCACCTCTCCTCCCCGAGCAGAGAACACACACAGCTCACATCTCCCCCATCTGGGAGGCCGAGAACAGAGACCCCGCTGACGTCATTTGTGCCAGCCAAACCCAAGGACGAGTGAAGTCAGGGGAACAAAGAACAAAACCCCACTAAAAGCCAGACAGACCCAGGAAGAAGGGAAACACTGTAGCAGACCACATATTCCCCAAGCCCCTGTGTGCGCATTTTGACACATCAGCATATTAAAAATGCACCCGGAAAGCTGATCCTCTTCTGGAACCCTCCCCTAAGATCCTCGCCCAGCAAAGAAAGATGGACTCAGTGCGCTCGCTCTAGAGCATGCCTGCACCCCTTCTGGGGCACGAGCCTATTACTTCCTCCGAAGGAGGCTGCAGCCAGGGTGGCATTGGGCAGCGGCAGGCAGCGGCAGCCCATCCCAGGCTTACCCCCGACCCTGTCTCCAGGGCCCCTTCTTCTCCCACTTCCCAGAGAGCTCACAGCGCCCCCCCCCCCCCCCCCCCCCCCCCCCGTGGCTCACGCCTTCCTTGCAGCATTTCTAGCGAGCCAAGGCACAGCCTCACCTGGGCCCTCTGGTTACTTCTTCCACCCTAAGCCTTTCCTCTGTTACCGTCCCCAGCTTTCACACACATGCGCTCAAAATCACCTGGACTCGTGTTGTGAAATCTTCCCAACGAAATAAAAAACCCACCTTCTACAGGCTGGCCCGAGGCAGACCCGCTGGGGGCCAGCGCCCGTGTGGTAACAAGAGCTCACCCTGTGAGCAGCCTGCCCCTTCTCAAAATGACAGATTTAAATTGGCCCCCGCAGTTCCTCGGAATGGCCGCTAGGAGGTGCTGTGTCTTGCGAATTCCGCGGCTGGGGTGAAAGCAGGTAGCCCAGAGGGAGATTTGCCTTTCTCTCTGCTGCCTTTGGAACCAACGGAAACACGTGGTTCCGAGAAGTGTGGGGACAGTGCTGACCGGGACCAGCACCCGGGCAGGAAGGGCTCCGTGTTCTCCAGCGCTGCCGTGAGCAGGGTTCCGAAGTCTGTGCCTCACCCCGGGGCGGGGCTCCTGGGCCCGCTGGGCCAGCGGGGCCAAGTGCGAGTCAGCAGCAACTTCTGTGACGCGCCTGCATCTGCTGGTCTCGCTGTACCGACCTTAGCCCCTGTGTGCTGCGTCAGCGGACGTTTTGGGGGAGGTGGCACAGAGGTGCTTTACGACAGTTGTCCTGGGGGAAGGGAGAAGAGGTGCGGGCTGGGTTCCCTGGAAGAACTTGCTGGAGGAGATGAGTATGACCTGCGTCTTCGTCAGCCCGCTGACTGACAGGGGAGAGCGCCCTTTGGAACAATGTTTAGGCTTTGTCCTTTGAAAGGAAATATTTGTGCGTGATTAGTGCATTTCCCCTGAACTAGGGCAGAATCCACGAAGGACATTGTCTGCACTCAGAGAATACTTTATGGAGAGATTTCACATCGATGAGGTCTGTCCAGAAGGTATCCAGCCACGCAGTATGAACAATAGGCATTTATTGAAGAGATAAGATACAAGAAACGTTGTACTTAGGACAGTGACGCCCCAGTCCCCTGCAAAGGAGGCACCTTGGGACCTCACACAGTTCTCCCAATTGTATTTTCCTGAATCTTATCGATGGTCTGAAATCTCTTCCCTTTCAAAGGTGATTTTAATTTTGGGAAAAACCAGAAGTCCCAGGGCACCAAATCTGGGCTGGAGAGGTTTGCTGAGTCACCTGGGTGATTCGATGTTTTGCCAAAAACCTCTACACGAGACGTGATGCATGAGCGGGTGCATTGTCTTAAAGCTGCCAATCACCGATCGCCATAGCTGCGGCCTTCTGGATCATCCAGTTAGATTCCACGGAGGAATGTTCAAGCTTAATGTAGAATTGGGTGCAGATGTGTTGCTCTACTCGCTCAGTCGTTTTGAATACAACAGCCACACAGTACACGTGCTCACTCCGTGGGTGTCTACCGCCCCCACTGACTGGTGCAGTGAAGTCCTCATTGCTCACACGTGCGCACTCCAGTCCCCTCTCCCTGGCTGCCAGGTCACATCGATGCTGTGCAAACTGTTCTCATTTTATTAACAACAGCTGGACTTTTCCCAGACAGTCCTTGTATATTCAGTTCCTTCATAGGAAACCTGGATACGGATCCCTATTTCTTCTTGGGTAGGTTTTAGTAACTTAAGTCTCTGAAGGCATTTATGCTTCTACATTTGACATTTCAATGAAAGGAACACTGTTCACATCTTTCAGTACTACAGGGTGGGATGCTAAGAGGCTATGCTGCTATTTTTATGACTATTTCTGGAGAAGCGCTGCTGGAGAAAGAATATCTATGAATCCTGTTTCTTGAAATATAAAATATTTAAAGCGAGTTGGTATGGACTCCCCTGCATGTAGAGTCTGAAAAAAAAATTTGGACATGTATTTGTATCTACTGCCTATTGCTGTGTAACAGCCACTAAGTTTCAGGTTAAATCGAAGTGTTTTATCTCCGTTTTGGAGATCAGTGTGAAGTGCGTGGCACTTGGATCAAACTAGGTGTCCACGGGTTTTGCTTCTTCCTGGTTTCCTAAATGACCACCTGTGTCCTGTGTTCGTGTGTCTCCACTTCTAGAGGCCCCTGCACTCCTGGTTGAGGGTGCCGTCTTCGACCTTCACCGTCAGACTTCTCCCCTCTCCAGGGGAGCCCCGGAGTCCCCAAACCTGCCTTTCACTTCTGAGTCCCTCTTGCATGTATCTCCTTACTCACCCTTGTGCACAGTGCAGGGCAATCTCCTTAATTTCAGGCCAGCTGGCTAAGAAGCTCTGTTCCATCTGTGCCTTAACGCCCCCTTGCCGCAACAAGACACGAGCAAGAGTCCGAGGACTAGGATGTGCACGTCTCTGGCCGTTCTTGTAACCGTCTGTCTGGTATTTCATGTGGCAGCGGTGGGCCGGAGATGGGGTGGCGGGAGCAGCCTCCACGCTGGGTGTTAATGAGCTGGTTCCTGGTGGAGGTGACGGGGCTGGGGCCCACAGGGGACTGACCGACTCTCCGAGGAACAGGTGCGGTGCATCTCAGCCTGACTCCACTGAAGGGCCGGGTCTGGCAGTTACCTGCCAACTTGGGCAGCCACGTTGCTTGCAGTCACCTTCCTCCTCAAAGGCACCTTTTCCCGAGCAGCTGAGGCACGGCTCTGTCGCAGACGAGCAGACCAAGATGGGGTGGTGGCGGCATGAGGCGGCCTCTCCCGGGAGCAGAGTGCCCCCCCCCCACCTGCGGGGTTTCCCCGCTGGCAGTGGGGGACAGGCCCGGTGCCCCCGGAAGCGAGGTGCTCCCTGCCCACCTTCCCGTGACGGACACTCCCTCCTTTTCCCCAGGAACTGCCTCGCGGCACAGGCCCCCAGTCCCGCTCAGCACTGTGCCCCCTCTGTCTCCTGCAGTGCCTCCCGGTGTCCCTTCAGTTACCAAACCTGAAGGGCTAACGCCATGGTGTTCAAAGGATGAGCCGCCTTTGGAAAACCATCTTTTCTATCACAAATAAAAAAGATGAGCATGGACAGGTTCAGGACATGAAATGAGATGGACTCCAAGGTGCTCGCCATGGCCTGGGTCCCACGGTCTTCCTCAGCTTGCACACCGTGACCTTCACACTGAACTCTATAAGCCAGAAGACCTGGGTTCGAGTCCTGGGCCAGCCTCTTACATGCCCACGACCTCCCCTTTGCCCTTGCCCCGCCTGAGTCTCCCCAGCCCCCAGGACCGCTGTCAGAGCAGTGGCATCACTTACAGTGGTCCATGGTTTGCCACGTACAGTGGTCCCCCCGGTCCCGTGGGGTCACTGTCCATGGTTTCGGTTACGCCCAGTCAACAGGGTCCAAAAATATTAAATAGACGATTCCAGAAATAAACAATTCATAAGTTTTGCAAAGTAAGCACACCGTTTGGAGTAGCCTGATGCAGCCTCGCACCGTCCTCTGTCCCACCGGGGGACGTGAGTCATCCCGTCTAGGGCACCCAGGCTGTCCCATCTACTGCTCTGGCACTGCACTGCCTCACGGTGGCCCCGGAGTGCCAGGGCGGCGATGCGGGCACTTGGGGTACGCCCAAGGGAAGCCCCGAAGCGTGCGTGTAGGAAGAAACCCAGGGGTCGGGACTCTCCGTGGTTTCGGGCCTCCACGGGGGGACCTTGGAAGGGGGTCCCCTGCAGACAAGTGGGGACTGCTGTGCCTCCAAGGAGCTGTGAGGGGCCGAGAGCAGTTCGGCGTTAGGTAAACGCCTTTCCTCTCCCCCCGCAGCCCAGAGCCGGGACTTCGCCGCTGTCCAGTGGAACACTGCCATCTGGTGTACGCAGGCCGGCCACAGCAGGATCCGGTCCCGGAAGGGAAGTCTGTTGTTGGAACAACGCAAGTGAGGGTTAGGAGCGACCCTACGTCCCCACCAGCGCTGCACAAGGGCTCCCGTTCCTCCAGGCCCTCAGTAACACTTGTTCCATCCGTCTTTTTGATAAACAGCCATCCCGACAGGCGGAAGGTCTCACGGTGGTTTGGACTTGCGTTTCCCAGGAGACTAGCGTGGGGAGCGCCCCGACACGGCCCTGGTGTTTAACTTCATCTCATTTTTAGAGAGAAGGGAAGAGAGGAGAGAAACATCAATGGGTGGTTGCCTCTCCTGCGGCCGTACTAGGGCCCTGGCCCACAACCCAGGCATGTGCCCCAACTGGGAATCGAACTGGTGACCCTCTGGTTCGCAGCCCGCACTCAGTCCACTGAGCCACACCAGCCAGGACAACTTCGTCTCTTCAGTCCTTTGCCCCTTGGATTTTTTTTCTCTGTAGTAATGAGTTCCTGATATGTTCTGAATATTAACCCTTATCAGATCTATGGTTTGCAAATACAGGGTCTGGCACAAATAACACCCCTTTTTTATTACAAAATCTTTCATTACAAAACCATAGGCATGGAACTCGAACACACCAATGTCACACGCAAGCACACCTGTGACATTCTAGGTGAAGTGTTCGAATTAAAACTGTAAGTTATCACACCCGGATCATTATTACCCACCAACCACGCTCAGGCAGCCTTACTTCCACTGGACCCTGTGTTCTGTCCCTTTTCTATACGTTTCCTTTTAATGTTGGCGATGATTCCTTTGCTGTGCTGATGCTTTTTAGTTTGTAGTCCCACTGTTCTGCTTTCTTCTTTGGTCTGTGCTTTCAGTGTCAGACCCAGACAATGATCGCCAGGACCAAGGTCAAGGGGCTCTTCCCCCGTGTTTTCCTCCAGGAGTCTCAGGTCTTGTGTGCATGTCCCCAGTCCACCTCCAGTTAGTTTCTGTGCACAGCATGAGACGGCGGCCCAGTTCCCCTCCGCCCGTGGCTGCCCCCCCCTCCCCCGGCACCATCTGCGGAAGGGGCTTTCCTGTCCCCACTGCGGGGGAAAGTTACGGCTCCGCTGCCCGAATGGGAGTGCGCATCCAAGGGCAGGTGTTTCTGATTCCGTGAAACCCCATCACCGGCTCCCGTTCAGGGTGATTCCTAATGATGTAATTTAATAGACCGCCACGTTCTGTGTTTGCAACTTTGCTCAAGCCCGAAACAGATCCGCGTAATCAAGGACAGAGAGCTTGACACTCTTCTGAAGCAAGAGTGGCCACACTGCTTTTAATTGGGGGGGCGGGGTGTGTAGCAGAGATGTCATTTGCTGCCCAGAAGAAGGTGTTTATTAAAGCACACGCCCCGGCCCCCGGGCCTCAGGGAGGAACCACCGACGCTTTCCCCCCAGAAGAGCAAAGCTTGGAGCCGCAGGACCACAGCTCCCAGCTCCCGGCTCCCGACCTGCGCAGGTCGGGGTTTGGCCCCGGGCAAGACGAAAAGCTCAGATTTCGCTCTTCCTGTGTTAACGTGGAAGCGAAGCCTTCGCCCCCCTACAGTGTTGTGGTGACAAGGAAATGAGGCGGTGCTCATCCGTTCTCGGGCACCTCCTCCTCCTCCTGTTTCACCCCCAGACTGCGCTCTTCCTTTTCCACCTCAAAGGGCGATGTCCCCGAGCGAGCGCTGCCGTCCTGCACCTGGGCACCCCTGCTCTCGGGGAGCTGGAACCGCGCATGCGCTGCCGACGACCGCCCAGCGGTGCGCCCCGGACCGGACCTCTCCCTGCACCGCTCAGTCTCACAGCGGCCCGGGACGGCTACTTCCCCGTGGAGGGGGTTTCTGTCGCTTTGACCTGCCCACCAGGCAGACCTTCTCTTTGGCTCTTGGCACCCCTTTTCCTTGGGGGGGGGGGGTTCCCCGCCCCTCCCTCCTCCCACCAGAGGGAAGGACACAGCATCCACAATCGGTGTCCAAGGTACCTCCTCCGCTCCACTCCGTGCTTTGCCAGGGTGGACGTGTGACCCGAGAGGGGGGCCCCTGAGAGCTCCTCTCCGAGAGCTGATGTGGCTTCGAAAGATGGGGGCCTGTCCGGCTGGGATGACTAGTAGGGGTACAGCCTGGAGCGTGGACCGTTACCAGCACCGTACAGAAAGAGCCCGAGAGGGAGCTGATGGGACGCTTGAGCCAAGAGATGGAAAGAAAGATGGTCTGTGACTCGGCTGAGCTGTGACAGACAGAACGTGAGGCATTCCAAAGCCGGTTCAGATGCGCTTCCATAAAAACGTGAAATGGCCTCAGGGGGGCCACATGCAGCCCAGGATGGCTGTGAATGTGGCCCAACACAAAATCGTAAATTTACTCAAAACTTTTTCCCCTGCTCCTTAGTTTTCATTAGAGAGAGAGAGAGAGAGAGAGAGAGTGTGTGTGTGTGTGTGTGTGTGTGTTTACAGTGTGGCCCAGACAACTCTCCTTCCCGTGTGGCCCAGAGACCCCGGGAGGCCCCTGGGATCCACTGCATTAGACCGGACTCACGGTCTCAGGCCACTGAGACCCACAGGCTGGCTCCTCCCAGACAGTGTCCTTGTGTTCTCGTTGCGGTTGGAGACGTCAACCTCCACCCGGTCCCTCCAGCCAAAGGCCTGGTGCGGTCTCTGCTGCTGCGTCGCCCACGCCAGCCTTCCCTCTCTATGGCCGCTCCATCATTCCGCCGCTCCCGTCTCTGTTCCGCCTGGCTTGTGCCCAGCGCCTTCCGTCTGGATGGCCGAGAGCGCTTCCCGGCTGGTCTTCTTGTCTCTGGTCTCACTCCATGCTACTGTGGTGGGACCAAAACAAAGGATTTGTTTGAAACACATCTGCCCATGACGTTTCTCTGCCTCAAACCCTCTGAGATCCTCGGACCCCAGGATAACACCTGACCTCTCCACGTGGCACACAAAATCTTCCAAGCAATGCGATGCTCTTCTCTGCTCCCCACATCACTGTGCAGAAACCACCCTCTCTGTAGGTCCCCTGGGACAGGACACTGCCCCCTGCCCTGGGGGCCTTTGCTCAGCACGTGGGGAAGGCAGCATGGTTTGTCTCTGTTCAACACCAGGCTCTGGGACGACACCGGCCCGAGTTGGAATCCTGGCGTCCTGACCGCTCCGTGGGTCGGCTGCTGGCCCAGCCCCAGCTGCCCTGTTTGAACAACGGGGGTGCTGACAGCGGCTCTCCGTGGGCATGCCGCTGTGAGAATTTAACAGTTCTGGACTGAGTTTCCGTGTGTGTGTGTGGGGGGGTGTTTCCATACCAACAGCTGTTCTGACACCAACGGTGTCCTACAATTCAATTCAGTTTTTACGCCGTGTCCCCAGAGAGAACATCAGATTCCGCGGGCTTAGTCCCACGAAACTGCCCCTCCCCCCAGGCCACTCCCAGGCCTGTGTAGTCACCTGCTCCCACTGACTGGCTGTAGAGTGGAGGTTCCAAAAACCCCTCTCTGGGCTCCATTGGTTTGTTGGAATGGCTCACAGAACTCAGAGGAAGATGTCACCTACTAGATCACTGATGTATTATAAAAGGCCAGGACTCAGGAGTGCCACGTGGCAGAGATGCCGAGGGTGAGGGCTGGGGTGCCGGGGTCCCATGCCCTCTCCATGTGAGCCTCTCCCCCGGCACCCTACGTGCTCACAGATCCGGACGCTCTCTGAACTCAGTCCTTTGGGGGTTTTGTGAAGACCTCGTCACCCAGGCATGACGGATGAACTCATGGGCCGTTGGCAGCTGGGTTCGGCCGATGGCCCCTCTGCCTTCCTGGAGGCCTGGGAGGGGCTGGGCAGGGGTGGGTTCCAGGGGCAGCCGGCCTCGGTCCCTAGGGGTGAGGTCCAGCTGCTTCATTCACGTGACGTGACGCTCACCTTACTTAGGACAGCCTCGGGGTTTCGGGAGCTCTGCCAGGAATGGAGGAAGACCCGAGATACAGATTTCTTACTAAAAATCACGTTGCCGCAGGGACTTTGTGAAGAGCGGGTAGCACCACGCGGGAAGGCAGCGACACCTGGCAGACGCCAGACACTGTTCCCCTCCTCCGTCCGGAACTCTCCGCCGCTGGCTCCGCCCTGCAGAGCCTTTGACCCCGCAGCTCCGGAGCGTCTTTCAGAAGGGCCGCCCAGACCCCTGGGGGGTGGGGTCGGAGGGAGGCTGCCTCTGCGTCCCCGGAACCATCCACCATCCCGGCCCTGCCCTCTCTTGGTGCTGCATCGTCAGACTCCCCTCGCCCGAGCCCCTGGCGGGCTGAGGTGGTGTTTGGTCTTTGCATCTCCAGCTCCTAACAGTTTCAGGGCCGAGCTGATGGGCGTGGGAGTTCCCTTCCCCTTCCGCCTCTGCCAGGGGGCGTGAGAACCCAGCCGCAACACCGTTCATCTCCCGGGACCCTCTCCTGTGCTCCTCTTCATCTCCACCCCCCCCCCAACCCCGGTCCGCGTCATTTTGAGCTATTATACGCTCTGTGTCTGTCCTTCTGGGCTCGACGGGTGACGCACTGGGAGAGACGGGGCTGATGAATGTGAATGGGTAGAAATAACCTGATAGACATGCTCTTTTCCTTCCAAAAAGAGCAGCTCTTTTTCCATTGTTCATGGGCCTTGGACTGATGGATTGTGAACGTTGAATCCACACCTTTTACGACAGCGCGTGTACTAGGTCCGGCCGAGGATCCTAGCGCCTTCTGCAAGAAAAGCGAGGCCAGGGGAATGTTGCAGACTGGCCCTGGCAGCCTCCCTGCCCTGCACCCCCCACCCTAGCCCCCGGTGAATGGATGTCCACACACTGGTCCCAGGTAATGAGCATCCAGCAGTTCGAGCTGGAGCTAGGATGGCCGGGGTGAAAGGCTTGTGAGCTTGCTGTGTTTCATGAGGCAGACCTGTAGAAGCTGCCTGGGTTTTGTAACGAGGGAAGCAGAGGGTTTGGAAGTGATTTTGAATGTCTGTTTTACAGGCGAAGAAATCATGACTCAGGCAGGCTAATCTTCCCAGCATCACCCAGGTAGTAAATGTGAATATTTATCTTCCGTGAGGGCTGTTGTGAGGAAAAAAATGTGTGTAGCACCCAGCAGGGTGCTGACACCCAGGGGCGCCTACCACCATGCCTGGTCCCGGGAAGAACTGGCCCTAGAAGGTCCCAAACAGTCCCCTCTTCGGATTTCACACATCTCCTCCCTGATGGATGGCCTATCACGGCTGCCCCCCTCCTCCCGTTTCCGCCGGTGGGAGGGGTTTTCCGCCCCCTTCCCCAGCTGTGTATGCGGAGACTCCAGCCCTCTTCCCCACAACCTGCCTGGTGGACAGAGGGGAGGACAAGGGCAGCCCTGTCGTGTTCAGTGTAGTGACCCGAGCACCTCGGTGGCCACCTGCTGTTGGTCTTCTGGATTGACTTGGCTCCGGGGGTGCGTGCTGCCTCCTCTTCCCTCTTGTTGGGGCACTTACGGGGACAGTCGTCCCATCCGGTCGGTGGCTGGGTGTCAGGTCTCCATGGACACAAACTGTCAGGAGGCCCGTGTGACCACACACACGACCCGGGCGCTCCGGGTAGACGTGTCTCACCGTCCCTCGGCGGACTCCGAATATGGGAGTGGATAGAAGGGTTTTAGGAAGGCCAACGGACAACAGTAACCTTGACTGGACAGGGACTTGGAGACAATTTCCGGTGGCTGGGAATGAAATGAGTCAGGTGCAAGATCCAGGCTCTGGGCTTAGCTGGGGCAGGGGCAGACGTCGGATTTGACCACAACAGCGGCGGGTGGGCCGAAGAGCTGATTCCTTCCCTGCTCGCCAGTGAGCGGCTGTCTGCGCTGGACCGGGCAGACGAGGACTGGTGAGGGGGAGCGCGCTGATGCTCTGTGGCAGGCCTTCCCCCTGCCGGGGCTGCGGCGGCTGCCCCTCGGGGAGGTGTGGCCGATGCAACGATCGTGGGAAGAGTGTCTCTGAGCTTTCGTTAAGGCTCCTTCCCAAACAGGCAAATCTTTCCTGTGTAACGGACCGGATGTTGATGGGCGTCCCTGTTCCTGCTGTTTCTTAGCCAATCTGCAGGCCAGAACTTTAAGCTGAGAAGACAGCTATAATTCACGTGGGCGGAGTGCATTCCTGTCGGCTTTTTGTGCGTCTGGGGAAGTCAGCCCTACAGCCGCTGCAAATCCAGCTCCTCCCCACACTGTTCGGGGCTGCCTGGGTCTCCCGGCTCCTGGAGCCCTTCTCCCTTCTGGAGGGTTGGGAGCGCACCTGAGAAGCTGGCTTAGGTGCACAAAAGTAAGGCCCCTCCCTGCGCTGCCTGGTGGCAATAATAGCAAACAGCATCACTGGGACCTAGTCCAACCCCCATCTTACAGGTTAAGTAGGTATTTTGCTCTTAAAACAAATATCCCATTAAAATATTTACCATGGCTGAGCTTTTTATAATTTTAGCTCTTCTACGAATTTCAACTCTATTTTGTCATGCAGACAACTTCCAGTTCCAGAGACCATTTGTGTGAGCCCCCACCCAGCAGATGTAACCACCAGCAGTGATCCTGTTATTGGAGAAAACTCTTGAGTTCTAAATGATAATTTCCCTTTGTGGATTTCTTAAAGAAATTTTCACCTAAATGAGTAAAAATGGGAAAGAACCCCTTGCCCTCCACACACACAGCACAGGCCTGTCAAAGGCCGGTCTGTACACACAATACTGAGGCCGGACGCCATGGAGCGAAGGGCCGGGTCTGGTTTCTGTAAAACAAAGGAGAAGGGGCAGGCTAGGAGTTTCCCAAAGGCTCAGATTGCTTCTGTTCCGCAAAAAAGTTTCAAGACAAGCTAAGAACAACAATAGCAACAAGCAGGTTGTGGCAGGAGTCGGGGGTGGGGGGGGGAGGACAGGAACCTTGGTGCCACCTGCTTGCCCCAGCCGCACCTGCCGGATGATTCCCTGGTGATTACTAAAGCCATGAGACCCCAGGGGCCGCCCACACGGTGGCCGGTTCCAGAGTTCATTATGAATTGTTAGTCTAGACCCCTTTGTGGTATTGGTTCCCATGCTTCATTAGGGCCCGAAGGACCAAAGTCCTCAGGGATGACATGGGGGGCCTGTTCGGAGGAGTGGGGTGCCACTCTGTTAGGGTCAACCTTGTCTGAGACGCAGAGATACCGGAGAGCGGGCTGCGCCCCCCGTGACTCGCCCTTTAGCTTTTGAGGCCCAGACGGAGGAGCGTTCGGCCGGTGTTCCGTGCTCAACTATTGCTCCCCATGTCGGTTCACGGCATAACGAAGGCGGTCGAATAGAAGGCTCCAGGTGACTTGACCCAAGAGCTGTTGCTTGATCCGTGTTTGGGACAGGGAGCATGAAGACTTCAAAGGGAGGTCCCTGGAACCCCGCCGGCATCCCCCGACGGTCCTGAGTCCGAAGCTGTTCCAGGGAGATGATTTGTGGGCCCGGGAAAACCCGTGCTTCTCAAGCTTCCGAGTTCACGTCGCCAGCGTCCTGTGCCCTTGGGCCCTGGGACGCCTGGCCCCCACGCCAGCTGCCTGGAAGCTGGCCATGAGGGAAGCAGGCACCCCGAATTCCAGAGGTGTGATCGGGGCGAGTCCTCACCCATGGCACCGCAGCAGCGTGACGGCTCCGGCCTTTTCCAGTCCGACTTCTCTCTTTCACTGGGGCCAGCTCGTCCAGCCAGAGGACACTCCTCCTGTTCCTCTCTGTCCCTTCCCGCTTGCCCCTCCCCCACCCCTCTTCCCCCTGCCTCGCGCTGCCGGTAATTATAGCCGGTGGCTCCGCATCTGCTGCTTTCCCTGGTAACAGCGCGCCGCTGCCCCCCTGGACCCTGAGTGCGCTTTCATCCCTTTCACTTGCTAAGTGTAAGAGCAACGCCATGGCAACGTCTAATCCCTCACCTCGGGGTGGGGGTGGGGTGGGGGAGGGAGTCAGGGCAGGTGTTCTGAGAAAGGAGACAATTAGGCCGAGGAAGGGCCGGATGAAGTAGCGTTTTAGCCAGTGCCTCTCGAGCTGTCGAGCTGTCGTATGCACACAAGACACCCAGAGGGCAGCGATCAGACCTCAGATTCTGTAGTTCTCACGAAAAACAAACCCGGTGATGCTGATGCTGTGAAATTGAGGCTAATTTCTGGGCACCGGGGCCACAGGGAGGGTGAGATTCTTGCTCAAAGTCATACAGTTATTTTTGGCAAATTGTTGATTCCCAAATATTCCGTGTGCTTCCCCTCCATTTCCTAACTCAACAGCTTCATAATCCCAGCCAAGGGGCCGCTGGGGACGTGTGGCAGGTATCACCTCCTAGCGGAGGCCATTGAAGAGCCAGCTGCCCTTTTTCTCCAGGCATCTCTTTTCTGTTACGTACTCTGCCGCCTGAGACGTGGCCCCCAAAGTAAGGTTAGCAGGAACACCGCCCAACCCGCAGTGCCTGGCACACAAGGGTACGGAATCGTCACTAAACTCAACCCACTACAAGCCTGAGTTTTGTTAGACTATCCTGGCTAGTAGGGGCTCGCTGTGGCTGTCCGCAGCTCTTTGTGCACGGGCTCTTTCTCTGGGCCCCAGGCCGCCCAGAGGGGAGCACACCCCCAGTGCAGTCCAGACCCGGCACGCCGCAGTCCTGCCCGTGGGCCGAGTCGCAGTGATGTCCAGCACCGGGGCTGTGAAAAGCGGCCAGTGTCCTGAGACACACCTGGGGGCCCAGGACGGTTCGGGTTCATTCTCTGACCAGCACCCCCGCTCTCTGGGTCCGTCCTGGACCCACACACAGGCGTGTCTGCAAGCACTGCTGAGACGAAGAACACTGTGTTTTCAGAGGTTTTCTGGGCTCTGTTCGTAAGCTGAGTGAAATCTCCTCTTTCGAACCTTACTAGTCTCCCCCCCTCGAGTGGCCACTCTGCCCCCTCTGTTGACTGACTCGTTCAGGGGACGCGGAGCTGCCCGTGTGCACGGTGGCGTGTGCGTCTGTGCGTCCCACGGAGGGACCGTCTGCGTCGCCCTGCTGCACGTGAACATCAAGAGGACACGACTACATTTTTCTAGGGCGATGGAGTTGAACAGAATAGACGATGTAGCACAACTGATGTAGGTTTTAAACACCTGAAAAAATACAACCATAGAGATCAAATCTGTGCTTGAGACTTTCCAGCTCCCCTCCCTGACCCAAGTTTCTCCTTCCCTGCGGAAGGCGCGGGCCCAGCATCAGTTCACCGGTGCGACGGCTGACCGTGCCGCGGCCCGGCGAGCCGGTCGGGAAACAGTGTCAGGGCTGAAGAGAGAACACTACAGAGCAAGGTCACCTACATAAAGAGTCTAACATCAGGTCTGTGAACTCCCTCATACGTACATATAAACAGATCCTGGCGAAGTAAGGTGCATCCCAGCATGTGAGATTTAACATGAGAAATCTATTTGAGTAATGTGCTACATTAGTTTTTAAAAAGTAACTCTTATACAAATGTAATAAATGTGGTTACGGAAAAAATCTAAGGAGCTTATGGATGCAAAGGAATTGCCTTAAGGTGATAAAATCTACCTTCACAAAATCTATGGCAGAAAGGATGCTTAAATAAAATGGCGAAACTCTTAAGAACTTTTGTCTCTCCAAATATCGATTTCTGGTAAATGCTAATCTTTTCTTACATAGAAAATACGAGAATGCCCATTTTTAATTTTTAATTTCATATTTCATTGGTTAGGACTGTTACTAAGCTGTTAAAGAGGTGATGGGAACATTCTCCTTAGAGCTATTTTCATTGCCAATGTTTAGGAGTTCCACTGATTTCTAAAACATTGAATTTGCGCTTGGCAATTTGCTGAACTGTCCTATTGGCGAATGATATGGTCTAGAGTTCTTTTTCTTCCTTTTTCATGGTGTTGATAGATTATGCAACCTACAGTTTTTATTACTATGAATGAGATCTTTACCCCCCCCCCCCCAAAAGGAGATACATGATAAAACATGGTTGGTCTAACACAACTTTATTTCTGTTCTATTTCCAAACCAATTACTGGCCTAAACGGCACTAACACGTTTCCCCTGACACCAGGGTTCCTTGAGTGCATCTGTGAGTTGGATGCTCTCCCTCTCAAAATCTCAAAAGGGACTGACAGGCTGGTCTAGAGATGCATCTGGAAGAGCGAAGAGCCAAGGGCATTACTGCAGCTTTAAAATACCTGCTGGGGAAAGCCTCCATTTTGCAGACACCTGTCAGTGGCAAACTGCCTCTTAGAATCCACTTTGATGGAGAATCCCAGTTAACAGCGCAGTGCAGCAGCACCGAGACTCAGCTGTAAACCCACACAGACCTGTGCCCTGGCACCAGGGAGCAGAGCACGGGACTCCCCCAAATGGGTGTGAGGACAACTGAGTGACTGATCCACCTGCCACTGACTTTAGTGAGGACATGAACCCAATCTGCTTTAGGCATTTTTCATATTAAAAAATTTGGTCTCAGATACTTTTGAGATTCTGACAAAACCTGTAACTGACAACTTGTAACTTAACTGTGGTGTCCACTCGTCTATGGAAGTTCATTTTTTAATAGAGACTATCTCTGCAACCCAAAGGTAGGAAAGGACTTCTAAACTAAAGCACAATAGCCCTGGCTGGTGTGGCTCAGTGGACTGAGTACTGGCCTGTGAACCACAGGATCACTGGTTTGATTCCCAGTCAGGGAACATGCCTGGGTTGTGGGCCAGGTCCCCAGTGGGGGTGCATGAGAGACAACCACACATTGATGTTTCTCTCCCTCTTTCTACCTCCCTTCCCCTCTCTCTAAAAATAAATAAAATTAAAAGAATAAAGCATAAGCCCCAAACCTAAAGGAAAACTATCTTCCTTATGGATTTTTAAAAATCACTATATTTTCTTTTTAAAGTAAATACTTCAATAGTAAAGTGGACAAAATACCGGCAGGCCATGCATGGAAGAGGAAAATGTCCATTTAACACTTGCAAAAGTACACGGCCTCGCTAGGGGACAGGGAAACAAGATCCGGCCGATACAATGCCGCGCCCAGTCTCCATGTGACCCGCGGTGTGCCGAGGTTCCTGCTTCTCCGCGTCGTCACCAGCTCTCGGTATACTGTCGTTTCCCAACAAGCAGGTTGGCCAGCTGCCCTCCACACGGCCAATGCCACTTACAGCCCTCCAGCACCACGTGGGGGTCCAGTAGGTCCGAGGTCACTGGTGGCCGATTTGCTGCCCTTTTCTCCTGCACACACAGGTGGCGCTGCAGAGCCCCTTGGGGAGTCTCCGACCTCTTGGAGGCTAAGTGGAAGTGTTCCGTGTCCCCCTCCGCCTCTCCCTCACCTCTTGCTCTTTCCCTGCTATGGTGACAAAGCGCAGGTGGTTCAGACGGTTCAGCTACAAGATGAACCCCCCCCCCCCGCCCCCCCATCAGGCGAGGAGGTCCCTGCCAGACTGTGGACTCTCAGTGTGAAGGAGAAGCATTTGCTGGGCTCACCAACTAGGGCTGCAAAACAAATAACCTCCAAGTCACAGGCTAACAACTCTCTAAGGTGTAATGGACCTAGAAACAGAACCGCCGGACACGAACGCACAGCCTGGCACAGCACTGGCAGCTCCCAGGCGGCAGTTGGTGGGACCCAGCCCAGCCGCGTCTGAGAGTTTCCCGAATCAACACGGACCCTTCCGGTGAGAAGCTCGGACAGGAACGCCCATGACACAGCACGTTCCCCTTGTAATCAGTTTTACACGGTGGCCACGAGGCGCTTGAAATGCGGCTAGGGTTGCTGAAAAACTGAGGGTTTTTTTTTTTAGCATAATTGTTATCATACTGTTACCGTTTAGTCCCCTTACACCCTCCTCCCCCCAATCACCACACCGCCGTCCATGAGTCCTTTTCCCTTTCCGCTCAGTCCCTCCGCGCTCTCTCCTCTCCCGTCCGCACTAGCTGTCATCCCGCAGGCTTCTTAAGACTTAAAATATTTTTAAATAAACACTGTACTGACTTGTGTACATATTTTAATAAGTTTTATGTTGATTGCAAGTGTTTAAATAACACTTCAGATGTATAGGGTCAAATACACTTAATTTCAGCCGCCCTCTTCACTCTTTCAAATGTGGCTGCTCAAGAGCCAAGATCACACGTGTGGCCCACAATGCATTTCGACTGAGCAGCTCCGCTCCAGACTCAGGCCACGCCCCTTGAGAGCCCAGCTCTCCAACCAACCAGCGCGTCTGATTACAAACTGGTACCTGAAGGCAGCCGGTCCCTGCCGACTGCAGCCCGAGGCCCAAGGCTCTGCATGTCACACAACCACATGCATTACAGGTGCGAGGGGGCACCACGGTGCTTCTGCACGCGTCACCACGTACACCCGGTGAACCGGGTGCTGCCGATCTGTCTTCTTAGTGATGAAAGGTGGGCCAGTGGCTACCACCTGCTAGCTTTATGGCCTTGAAGTTCCTTTCTGCCCTAGTCCTCTCCTACTCCCACTGTAGCCACCTTGGTGGTCCGCGCCTGATACACCCCCCCTTCAGGCTTCTCCTGCCATATCTGACCTCTACTCCTCCTTAAAATAACCGGAGGCAACAATTTAACAGGCTGCATCGGGTTAGAGCATGGCTCATTTAGACTCAGATGACAACCAGCCAAACTGCTGCATTTGAGCAACTCCCCTCTCGCTTTCCTCTGGGGTCTGCCGACGGTCACCTCAAGTCCAAATCTCTTTTCCCCGTTCGACTCCTTGGATGCTGGGAATGAGAGGAGGGCGTTAAGCCCTCTGCAAACATCCTCACACCTGTCCTCCCCCACACGTGTGGGGCTGGTCACGTTTGGGTATGCGGCAACCATAGTGCAGCTACTCCCGTGGCCCAGCAGGCTCCTCCGGGCGGAGAGCTGCGCAGGTGAGGTGCCCCAGACTCGTCTGATGAGGCCCTGGACCGTGCTGGGCAAACTGCCACTGCGGCCCGAGCCAGCCCCTCGTGCGGTTCGGCCGGAGCAGACCGACAGTGCCCCTGGCCTGTCTCGGGGTTAACCGGCGGGGCACTGTGCTCCCGACAGGCCCCGGGGTGGGGGGTGGGGGGAGGCAAAGCCCCCCTGTGTCCAGTGACGCTGGCCTGACTTCGCGTGGTTCTGAAACGCACCACGGAAGGCAGGCCGGGCCACACACAGCCACGCTGCTTGGCATAAAAAATTAAAAGGTCAAGACCATTTTACAGTCGCTTTATTTAACAAAATGTACTCCAACTTCTCTATATAAATGTGTTTCAAAAACAGAGCAGCAGGCACACAAACTGTTAACACAGGACCTCTAATAACGGTTAGAACGGGTTATGAAATGTTTTATTTTTTGCTCACGTTGACATGGACAGATTCAAACAGTATCTGAAAGACCGAGCGGCATCACTCGCTCACTCTCCGGGCGGGCGGCTTTGACAGCAGGTCCCGGAGCGAGGGGGCGGGGCTTGCGGGGCTCACACACCAGTTTGGTTCCACAGCACTCGGCTCAGCAGGGGGCTTCACAACACTGTTTGGGGCTGGGGGTCAAAAGGTGAGTGAAGTATAACCTACTCGTTATTTTTTTAAACCTTCACTCTCTGTCATGTCATAAATATAACAAGGGCATCTCATTTCTGCTCCTGAAAAGAAAATCGACTTTAAAAAAATAAGCGTAACATGTTCTCATTAGTAAGTGCAATTAATACAATTTAGTGAACACAGGTCCTTCACAATCATGGCGACAAGCACACAAATACTCAACACAGTTCTGCTGCCTTCTCGGACGGTCAGCGCCGCCGCTGCCCCCGTGGCTCACTGCAGGACGCTCACCTGCACGTTAACAAGCCGCTCCCCATCGTCTGTTCCCGGGGAAGCTGGCCACTGTCTGCTCTCACTTGTCACGCCTCCCAGGAGCCCTCTTAGTTCCTTAACAACGAGCACTGGAGCTCGGAATCCCCCCAAAGCTGAGCTACACATCCGCCCCACACAAGTTAGCTCTGTACAAGTACACTGACTGCGTTAGGTTAGGTAATACTTGAAAAAGAGTGGATGCTGCCAAGTGGGAGTATCTCATGCTGCCAATGAACACTCGGACCTGTCGCGGTCCTCTCTCCTGACGGGCCGTGGCGGAAGCTTTCAGGAGAGATGCTAGTTAAGTAGTGAGGTATAGGAGGGGAAAGATAAGTCACGGCCTTTTCTTCTCCTCCTTGCACTATCTCTGGAGGCCCCCCTCACGCCGGAGGGGTGCGGAATGGCCTCCTGTGTGTAGTGGAGTCGCCCACAGCTCCGTCTCCCGAAGAGCACCGACTGGAAACGCCAGGGACTGAATACTGCCAGGGCCGGGTCGGCGGGGTGTCCGCTCCCGGTAGTTCCTACGGATCAGACCCACACTCACTGTGCTTTCGTTTTCTAAAAGTGAGACCAGACTATTATAAAAAGGTACTTCCAAAATAAATTATTTCTAGAATACAAAACGTTTTATATTTTCTAACCCATCTAATTTCATTATAAAATAGGAAATCAGAAAATTAGCTACTAGTTTTCATATGGTAAAAAATATTGATATGTGTACATACACATATATACACATATAAAAATCCAAATTTCAATTTCAACAAAAAAAAGCAACCAACTCAATGATTATGTCCTGAATCACACGAGACACGCTAACTGCCTGTAATGAGAAACGACCACCAAGGACAACTGCAATCCCCCCTACCAGAGGGCAATCGAAGACTGTCCCACATCGGGGGAAAACACAGCGCGTCTCTGACTCCCCGACGCAACACAAACGCTGCTCAGATGTGAGTCCCCAGCTGTGCTCACTACGCCAGCCCAGCCCTGACAGAGGCGCCTGCAGTGAGAAGCACTCAGCCACTGCTGTTCTGCAGGGCGGCCGGAGCCCTGCTGCGTGGGCAGGGGAGGGCTGAGCTGCAGTCCAAGCCCCCTGCCAACTGTCTGCCCCAGAGGCCCCACAGTGCAGAGGGCGGGCTTTTCTCGGCGCACACGAAGGTGCTGTGCGTGCCGCTCAGCACGGGTCCGGACATCTGACGGGAGAGAGGGAGCAGGAATGTTCTTGGAGTGGCCTCCTAGGAAAGTGAGCAATGGGGACAGTGTGACTGCAGCTAAGGTCAACTAGAAGGGGACTGTCGTCGATGAAAACCCGGGACAGTGTTCCTGTAAGTGTAGCAAAGGTGGTGGCACGCTTCCATTTAGTGGATTCCTGACAGTTTTTTGTATCTTCCCAAGGGAAAAGCTTTATGGGCCTCAAAGGCACAAGGGAAGGGGACGGGAGGGGAGAGGGGAGTGATGCTACCCCACAGGTGGGCCCGTTCAGAAAGGCGGCGCAGTCTGGGGGCAGCGTCCATGAGCCAGCAGCGCCAGCCTGCATGCAGTCTTCACCCCTGTCTGTGGACGGGTCTCCAAAGGACAGTTCTGCCGTCTGCCGTGCTGAAGCCAAACGGTCTCCGCAGGCCGACCTTGAGTTGCCTTCCCAGGTTTCATCTGTGTTGTAAGAAGCCTGGTCATTCACATTTTTAATTGGCTACTTTTATGAGAGGGCTAAGGGCAAACAGGAAGGAGACTTAACTTCAAATATTTTTCCTCTGTGACCTTTTCTGTTTTTCAAAAAGGCACGTTCCCTCCCCAGTTGTCATAAATTGAAAAATTGTACTTAAAAAAAAACCCCAAAAAACAAAGGCTTGAAAATGTTTTCTTTCTTCCCTAACACCTGCTGTTAAAGTAGCAAATTCAGGCAAACCCTTACAATCATTCTCAAACATTTTCTGAAAATGCACAATTCTCTGTGCTATAAAGAACACTTATTAAGGGTCCTAGAGGGGGTGAGGGATTTAAAAAAAATGGCCACTTTTCTGTCACCAAATTTAAAAAACAACTGTAGAAAATACAATTTCTCTTAGGTACCAAATATTCAGGAGACAAGTTACGGCAAAAAAAAAAAAAAAAAGTGTGTGGTGTGTGTGCACACCAGACACGGGTTTAATTCATCAGTAGCATTCTGTTAAATGGGCACATGTAAAACACTCTCAATTCAGTCCTGAATGGGTCACAAGAGCTTTGAATCTACTCAGGAAAAGGGTGCTACACAAAGAAATCTCAGATCCCACTGAAACCTGCTGCAAGTTTCCCTTCTCTCCAGAAACAAAGTATGTCCGTAAATTGTGCGTACACTCGCAGAGGCTTCAAATACCTTCCAAGTTCCGGTCACACATCCGGTTGAGCCCGACTTCTGGTTCTCAACACCCCACAAGGGATCTGAAGGACTGCTGATGCTCACATTCCCACAACCTGTATTTCTCCTACTGAGTCAAAGACGGGAGAAAAAAAAAAAACAACAAAACAAAACAACACCCAACCCTAACCAGAATAAACTAAAAAGAAAAACAGTTTGCTTTGAACACCAGTTTTTCCCTTATTTGCCCTTGGAGTAAAGAACATCCCAATCTCTAGTTGCTTCTATCAAGTGCCGCTGGCCGTGACTCATCCACTCCTCCTGGTCCTCGTAGAGCCGCCCACAGAACCAGCACTTGAACGTGCACTGCGAGTCATCGGGCAAGGAGTCCACCACCTGGTAGTTGTTCTTGTGGACTTTTTTCAGTTTCATTTTCAGCATCATTTGCCTCTTTATCTGGTTGGCCTCCTCCACGTTCTGGTAGGTCAGCCGAACGTGGTGCCGTCTGATGCCCAGCTGACACCTGGTCCTCTCCGACAGGACGACTTTGAGGACGTTGCCTTTGTACTTGTTGATTACCTTCATCACGTTGGTCACTTCCGGTGAGTCGACATCAGGGTGGTTTAGCACAATGACGGGCTGGTTCCGACGGGGGCATTTAATCAGCTGGTCTGGTTTAGCTGCTACCAGTCGAAGCTGTCTTGCAACCTGAAAAATCGAAGGCTCCTTGAGACAGTGGCTGGGATCAGCCTGAATTCTGCTTCTCTTCCTGGAGGGATTGGCATGCTTGGCTTTACTTTTATTTATTGGAAGACGTCTGGAAATCGCTTTCCCGTGCTTACTTAACTCACTGCTTCCGTGCTGACTGAGCAGGGAGCCAGTTTTTCTCAGGGTGGTGCTATGGGCAGCACTCTCTTTTCTTGGTTTAGGCCGAAGGGATGTGTCAAGGTTATAGGACATGCCTACTGGCCTGCTCTCGCTTGTCGAAGCCTGTAAGTCCGAGTCTGTCGGTTTCACTGGGCAGCGTGGAATGGGTTTTATTAACTGGGTCTCACTGCAAGGGATACTGACAGGTGCTTCACACGTAGCCTCTATAATGTGGGCATCCTTGGAGGAGTTGAGAACCCTCAACACTGCCCCCTTGGGGATCAACACCGGAGTAGCAGCAGGAGCCTTCCTGGTCATTCGGTTTTCGGTTTTCCCATTGTTGCCTTCTACAAATGGGGGATATATCTGCCGACCACTAATGCCACCATCATCCTGAGGTTTTGAGAAAGTACCTGTGGAATAGCCACTGCCAGTAAATGGCACACTAATTTCTTCCGGGGTAGCTCTCGAAGCTCCCTTTGATGCCTGCCCTACAGAACGACGTTGTGCGTTACTCGCAGCCAGGGACGAAGGCTTGCCACAGGATTCAATTAACTGAGCGATCTTTCTGCGCAAGAGTTCAATTGACTTTATTTTGGAAGTTGAACTATTCCACTTAACGCTCTCCGGGACATCTTCAGCTCCAGAGCTCAGAGAAAAGACCGATGAGATGACCGGGCCATCGAAAGGGTCGTTAGTCCTTTCAGAATTCTTCAATGCCAAAGGCTCCTCCCCAGGCTGCTGAGGCCTGGTCCTATCTTCCCCCGTAATGTTGATGTGTAAATACTCACTTCTATATTGAGAGGAAATCTCGCCTGTATTTGAAACTGCTTTGTATTCCTCTGTCTGGCTGTCTTTCAGCTTCCTGGCAGACGGAAGCATCCTTACAGGAATACTGATCTCACTTCTGGATTCCAAGTCATTCTTACTTATGGGCAAAAAGCCCTTTTCTCCAGAGAAGGAGATGGTGGTAGGTGATGCCGTGAGAGGAAAACACTGCTGCGGGTCGCCGTGCAAACGCTTCCTGCCGTCCGTGAAGGGAACAGCAGCTTTGTATGGGAAAGGATGTGATGCAGTGCCAAGACTACGGAGAACACTGTTTTTCACTATGGATAATGAAGAGTGATCTTTCAGGGCGGCGGGGGGAAGGGCGGTTCTGTGGGGATACACAGGACTTCTCTTCTGCACGTCCTCAGCCCTAGCCGAGCTGAGAAGGGATTCCGCACAGCTGTACACGCTGGAATTGGACATGAACATATCGTAGGACCTTATCCATTTCACATTTTTCACTTGCTTCTGAACCGACCGAAGGTTATCCAGGCCTCCGAGGTCTCCAACATTCCCTTCGATCGTCAGGGACTTGGTTTGCTCTGCAGAAGCCGTTTTTTCTCGTCCGTTCGAACCCTTCTCTTTACCCACACGCCCAGGATGACCTCTGTCACCCCCGCGAGCCTCCAGGCGATTATTTTCTTCCAGGGGAAACAGTTTCAGAACAAGCTGCTGTGTTCCATTGACAACCTTCACATCTATCAGCTGGGCTAAACAGTTTGCAGGGACGACGAGCTCCGCGGGCGCCACCACGGTCAGCGGCATCCCGGGCTGAACGGGCTCTGTGGCCGGGGACAGCACTTCCACCTCCACGCTTCTGTTCTCGAGCACACTGGCTGCGCTGGGCTCCGGCCGGGGCCCCTTGTTGGGGACACACACCACGTCTTTCTGGAACTCCTTCAGTTCGGGCACCAACGTGATGTTGTGCATCTTGTCTTTGTTAGTCTGTAGGGAGAACCTCGAAAGTTGATCCGACAGCTTGCTCTGTAGTGTGGAGCCTGGATCGGAGGCTTTTGAAAGCTCTGCACTTTGTTTCGACGCGCTGGACCTCTTCGGCTCCGGCTTGGTGACAACTTTGGGTGGCCGTTTCCCGCCAGCCTTCTCGTGAACCCTCTTCCTGTGCTTGACGATGTAGTCGTTCCGGATAGCACCGTAGTCGCAGTACTCACACCGGTAAGGGAAGATGCCCGTGTGTTTCACCAGGTGCCTCTGAAACTCCCCCTTCGTGTAGGAGATGTGGCTGCAGTGAGAGCAAATGAACTTGATCTCTTCGTGTTGAAGTGTGTGCTTCCTGTACTGCAGAGGATCCTTCGTGGAAAAGCGACATTTATCACAATAGTACTTGCCTGGTTTAAAGTTCCTTACCTTGAACTTGTTATTGCTGGGGCTTGCGATGGTTTCCGCTTTATTTCCGACGTGAGCAGCACTGGGATTACTGCTCCCAAAAGGCAGGTGGGGCGAAGCCACCCCAAGGCTGCACTGGAAGCACACGTATCTGTCTTCCTTCTGGCCCTGCCCGGGCCCCTTCCTCAGATCCTGGGGAGGGATCTGGTGAACGCTCTTGCACTTGGCACACGTGGCGGTGGCCAGCAGGGTGGCCTCCGCCTCTGAGCCCTGGTACAGAGGCGACTGGGCTTCCTGTCTGTCTGGCCGAGTGGCTCTATTAGCGTTAGGCTGTCTGGGCGACATGGTCAAAGAACTGTGTCCGTCATTCACTTGTGAACTGAACAGCTGCTGTCCAATATCCTTCATCTTCTTTATTTGCATTTCCTAACAGAGTCCACTGGGATCCAGAAAGACTTGGCATGATAGAATCCTTCCGAGGCAGCCTTCAGCAAACGGTGGCCGGCGGACGTGCAGTTTCTTCCCGGAAGCATCCTTAGTCATCTGTTTTTAAACACCGCCACACAGGCGCAGGGTCCCGAAACATGGCCGTGTCCGAGCCTGATGTTCCATGCAACCCTAAAGGGGGAAAAAGAAATCAGAGCGTGACGAACATGTGAGCAGAAGGGTTAGCTGAGCTATTTCCAAACTTACCCTGTAAATGACCTTGGGGATTTATGCTAAATCTCGACATAGTTAGTATCTTAGACACATGTGGGTAACACATAACACAACCGAGCTAGCAAATAAGAAACATAAACTGAAACTAGTTTCAAACTTGTCAATTGAGACCAGCTCTGAACATCCACAAGGAGTAAGGAAATCACAGCCTCATTCAAATAGCCTCTGTCAGGGACAGTTATTTTTAAGTGTCCCCGAGCGCATCCTAGCGATGTCACAGGCATACTTTCACACTCGCCTCACTAGCAGCTAGCGCGGTACATTGTCGTTTCAGCTCTTACGCATGCGAGCTGCCAAGCAGAGCAGCCAGGGCTCCGGATCAGGAATCCAGGTGTCTCTACATCACAGCTAGCGCCCAGCGTGGACCCCCGGCCTCACGCACACACTGCATTCACTCTCAAACAGTGGGTCAACACTGACGGTATTATAGGGGCATGTTTTCCTTCCTCAACCCCTCACTGCACCTCTCTCATAGGCCAGGAACTGTTCTAAATCTGCAGGGCAGTGAGCAAAGCAAATTAGCCCCCACCCTCATGACCGTCAGACAGTAACTAGGAGCAACGGATGGCAGGGGATGGGGATCAACCATGTGATCAAGCTGCAGGGCTGGGCGCGGAGGTGAGGAGAGCCAGCAAAGGCTCCAGATGGGGAGGACTCTGCGTGGAGACCCCAGAGCAGCCATGGAGTGAGCATGTGGCTGTTTGCGGGACGGAGTTTCAGGCAGAGGAGCAAAGGTCTGTGGCATGTGGGCCTGAAGCAGCAGAGGGACAGGAAGGAGTGGGGGGGGGGAGGAGTAGGGGGGGACCAGCGGAGGGAGGAGTGAACAGCAGAGAACCGGGGGATGGGGGCTGGCCAAGGCAGGATCTATACAACACAGGGTCCTAGGACTCGGTCTCTCCTCTCCCTGAGAAAGAGCCGGGGAGAGGCTGCAGCAGCCACAGGACGTGATCAGGGCAGTGATGCCAGTGCCAGCCTCCAGCGGCTGTGGGAGGAATGACGGCAGCAGAGACACCTGCCGGGACGGGGAGTGGCCCAGACCGTGGCAGTGGAGGCAGAGCGGCTTCTATGGGGCAAGTGCCACAAGTAACACAGCGACTGCTTCACATAAAAATACCACAGTTTGCCGTGTATAATGGACACTGTTTTGCCCACAGTTTTGAGGATAAAATAAGGATGTGCACTATACATGGACATAATGATTACATACCACGGGTATAATCCGTGCCTAATGTGCACAGAAATATGAGTGCACATTATACGCGGCAAAAGATGGTAGTTAAGTACCATTAAGTACCTTTTCTTCACTCAGAATTCACAACTAGCACTACACACAAACCAGTGTAGCTTGGGATCTGTTCAAAGCCTTTCTTTTATGACCTTAAAAATCCACTTAAACCTTTTTAGGTTCAATTTTTTCAACTTTTTCATCTGGCAACTAGAACTGAGGAGAGCCGCCCAACCCCTTCCATAGCACGGAGCACGGGGCGCCTCTGAAGTTCTGCGGGCTCGTCTCCGCGCACAGAGGCACCCGAGGCACGCGGCATCGGCTCCGTGCGGGCAGCGCTGTGGGAGAGCCGGCAGCTTCCTTTGGACACACCGGTCGGCCAGGGGCCGTAGAAAAGGCTGGAAGGCCGGTCTGCAGGAGCAGGTCGCTCTGCAGGGTCAAGAGAAATAATCACTGCATGTCCGGGCCTTGCATAAAACCTGCCCTTCTCAAGCATTTGTGGAAAACTTCATAGGAACACACCACATTGGACACAAAGCTTGCTTTTTCTCTCGGAGTGTTATCTTCCCCTCTGTTGCTTTTGCAAATGGTAATTACCTCCTCAGAAGCAGTTCTCACGCAGTCTGCCACGGAGCCGGCGGCATCCGGGGACTGCGTCAGAAGAGCACCCCCACAAGAGTGTATGTAATGGGACCGATCCAGTGTGCAGCAGTGGCGGCCGCGGCCTGGGGGCTGCCAGCCGCTGCGTGTCCCCTCCGAGCTCAAACACGCCTGCGCAGGACAGCACACACTTACTGGACACACTGGCAAACCGGTAAGCGCGGCCCAAGGCCAGGACTTTTGTTTTCCTCTGCACTCCTGCTACACCTAACAAGCAGAACTTTCGGAGCAAGCCCTAGAGGGCGCCACGATTTAATCTTCCAGATCGGTCAGCCGACCAACCGGAAGGGGCCTGAGCGCTGCCGGGACTTCCGCCTGCAGCAGGGACTTCCGCCTGCAGCGGGCACTTCCGCCGCCGCCGCCGCCGCCGCCGCCCCCCGCCGGCTGTCTGGCTCCGCGCCTGCTCGTCTGCGCTCACCTACGTTACTTCGGAGCCCAGCCTGACGCTGCTGGTCCCTGAAACCACACACTTCTTGTCATCTGAGAAGCCCACTAACGTCGCCGGTGCCCATCAGCGTTTGCATCCTGTTCCAACAGGGCACGCCGGGGCTGCGGCCACAGCCGAGCAGAACGACTGGCCCCGAGGACGGAAGGGCTGAAAGGAGACCCGTGCAGGGACTCCTGAACCCGGACGCGGTGCAGGGACTCCTGAACCCGGACACGCCGCAGGAACACCGCGAACACGGCCAGTTCTGGGCCCCACCCCCTAGCTAGGGAACGGCAGTCTCGGGCGGAGCGGGGCGGCGTGGGCGGGGGGCGAAGGAGGGGGCCTCTGTGGGCAGTAAAAGCACACTGTGTTAGTCTGACGAGAGTCACTGGTTGAAACTTCCAGCACCATCCAAGCCCTTTAAAACATCTGCGCCAGCTGCCCATGCAGCCACGGAGAGAACTCCTTTCCTCTCCGGGCAGCCATTGTGTCCCCCAGTTCTCACGGGGAGGAGCTGACCTTCACGGAAAAGGAAACCGGCCTCCTTGTAGCTCCCTCACACCCGGCCTCCGGAGCCGCAAACAACCTAACCCTCCCGACGGACTAGCTGCTCGAGGCACACCTCCTCTCACCCAGTCCTCAGTTCCCAACTTCCTTCACAGGCCTGCACGGCTCTCACGGACCAGCCTCAAAATGCTACCAGTTCCGGGGGGGGGGGGGGGTGGAGGAGGGGGGAGAAAAACAGGAGAGACAACGTACAACGTAACAGGCCTGCCCGGCACAGCCTGCTCGCCAGCTCTTCCAACTAACACCTGGCGCGTTACCCCTAAGAAACTCGCAAGTAAACCATGTCACGAGGTGCTCTGCTGGAGGCATCGTCTGAACCAGGATTCCACTTGTGCACGTCCGGCTTCCCCCCACCGCTTCTGGCCTCCGAGTCTTAAAGTCACAGGCAGCAATTCTGCCATCTTCCCCTCCTGGGCCTTTTAGAACGTGGGGTGCCATTCCTCCTAAAACTGAAGACCTAACATCCTGAGCTACTGGACGAGGTGACCGTGTACCTAAGGCAGGCAGGCAGCATGTGCCAAGGGAGGAAAGCCCCTGGAGAGTGATCCATGCCGCCTGGAGACCCCGAGGAAGGCAGTCCCCTTGGAGGTGCTCTGCAAAATCACCTCTGCAGTGATGTGGAATTAGAAGTCCACGGGGACAGGGGTCAATGTGCAGCATGCGGCTGTGACCAGCAAACAGTTTATGGGGAAGGCTGGACATCTAGGTCACGACTGCATTACGTCACCTGGGAGAAAGCAGCTTGTTGGCCACTGAACCATTCTCAAAGTAATTCCATGTTTCTACACCGGCATTTCCCTTAGTGCAGCTGAAAAACATGTCAGGTTTCTTTAAAACAAGAAGACACATTCTCTTTGCCCTTTGTAACTTGTGTGGCTAGTCAAGGGGAGGTGAGATCTCAGATGTAACACCCCAAGTCAAAGGTGAATGGGCCAGGTGGACGGCTTTGCTGTTGGCACTTCTAGTGGACAACACCTGAGGCTGCAGCAGACCTGGGCAGTGTCCCCCATGGCCCCTGATCCCTCCACCAACTTCTCTCTGGTTCACATTCTGGTTCAGCTGGGTCTTCTTGGCAAACTACTGCCCCACGGGCTGAAAGCCGGGGATCTTATAACACACCGCAGATGAAGGGCCGTGCCCATGTGTGCCTGACATGGAGAAGGCGCCCGATAAACGACTGTCACCACCGCTGCCGCTCTTCACCTGCCCTCCAGACTCAGCACTACGGACACAGAGGCCCTGCATGCTACCTCCAAGGACTAGAATCCAACATCCTTTTATAAATAAGGCAGGAGGGCTTTCAAAAACACAGAAAACACCCCGTATTTTTCACTTTTGACACATGAAGATGGCCGCGCATACTAAGTTGCCTATTCTGGACTGGCACAGAGGGAGCTTTTCAGTGCAGTCACCTGCGTCCTTAGCCTGACAACCGCCACACACAGTGTGTGTGCCCCCAAAGCGCTGCCCCCAGACTGTCCTGTCTTCCTGGGGAAGGCCCGAGTGCAGCCGTCGCTGCTGGTGGCTTTTTCCTTCTTGACTCTGCGTTCACATGCCCTGGTTTCTTAATGATTTGTCATGGGGACATGTGGAGCGAAACACCAACCCTGACAAGCGGTTCAGTGACACTGAGGGCTCTGAACACCATGAGGGGCTGGATGTGTAAATTCTTATTAAAAAGGAAGCATCTGACTTCTCAGTACTGAAAACGTCAAATGTTCGACAGAATTAGAAGGAAATTAGTCCAACAGCGTCTGAAGCTACAGAGTCTGGAGTCGGATTACAAGGCTTTAAAGCCCCGCCCCATCGCTCCCCAGGGACAGGGGCAAACTGCCCCTTCCTCCTCTGTCAGAGGCAGCAAGGGCACCTGCGCCTTGCAGGGTTGTCCTGAGGATTACCCGTGATAATGGGACAGAAAGTGCTCAGCTCTAAGTTACCCACACGCCATAAACTGTTCAACGTATCTTCCATTTTTTAAAATAAAAAAAAAGGAATGACGCCAATCACAAAAATAGTCAAAGGAGCGAACTAACAGGCTTTTTAGCTGCCTCACAATTGCTCTCTCCAGAACATATACTGCATCTCATTTTATAATTTGAATTCTATTTGCTTGGTTGTATTGCCTAAAAGGTAATTTACCTCTGGGGCAAAACCACCCACCTGCCTGACCTGCACAGTGACTGGCAGGTGCTCAGAACACAGAGAAGACGCTGGAACCACAACTTGGGTTTACACCGAAGCTTGTTACTAAATTACCTTTTCCTCACCAAGCCCAGTGAATTGTGCAATGCCCATGTAGCAAACCAATGGGTTTCCATGCTCCAAGTCCATGTGAAAAGCAGCTGGCCAACAGCATCCCGCGCCTGCTTAACTGCATCACCACGTTTGTTTGTGAGAGATGCCCACCAGATGTCAGTATGTGTTGGCCAACTGCATCCTTTTTGGACAGGGAAGCAGATTTAGGAAGCTCTTCCCAGAAAGCCTTTCACCGCGGCCCCTGCCTCACCCTCGGCAGGGGCTGGGCTGCAGCTGTGTGTGCTCGTGAAGAGCAAAGGGGATAGAGTCGAAGGTTTGGAGTCTGAACTCCGAACCTGTCCCTTTGCTGCTTCCTTAGGCAAGTGATTTCTCTCTGTTCACTGCCAGGCAAGGAAACAGGCTTTGATGCCTTCAAGCTTAACAGGCACTCAGGAAAAACTGGATAATGTAGGCAAAGCGCCCTGCCTGGTGGCAGCTGGTCCTCTTGCGTACTGAGCAGAGGCTAGTGTGTTTTGTAAGACATTCTACCTCAAAGTGCCCAGAAGCATGTGGACAGGAATACCTGACTGGGCGAGGAGGGGACGGGGAATCCAGCATATTAGGTACATAAACTCTTAGTACTTCCCTAGCAGGATGATGTTCAGGAAGAAACTCACCTCTCAGCAAAACCCTTTGCAGACCATTACAAAGGGCCAGAATTGAACGGGATCATACAAAGATCTAAAAGTGAAGAATAGCAATGAAATTACTCATTTTGCAAAACTACCTTCCCCCGGAAATGACTTAAGTACCAACTGGTGGCCATCGGATGACATATTTTTGAATGCTGCTGACAAATGTAGGGCCCCTGGGACCCTAGGTTTCCTTCTGAACTAGATGATTTCCTTGGAGCACAGATTGGGGCAAAAGGCTGGGCAAGAGAGTCCGTTCTGATGCCTCTGCTGTCCACGTGAGAAGCGTGACCACGGACACAGCAAATGACCTTGGGACAGCAAGAACAAGCTCCAAAACTTGGGTTTTGACACCACAGCTGTGTGAAGCCGGACCTGTTAACTTCTGAGAGCCTGGGTTTTCTCATTTGTAAAAATGAAAAAAGTAATGCCTGATTTCCAGGGCTGGTGTGAGGAAAAGGTAAATATGCAAAGAGCAGGTAACCTTACACTCGGCAATCAGGACATGTTTTGTGAAGAAATAAGTCAACATATTTTTCGAAGACCCCTTGGAACATACAAGAGTCTAGTAATCTCCCAAGAAGCAGAAAACTCTTAACAAAGGGGTCCGACAATGTCAAGGTCCACAGCACGGCGGCAGCTATGAGGCTGGAGGTGAAGATCCCTCCCACCCCCAATCTATAAAGGAGTTACTCTGGGTTCCACTCGACATTGTGGAGACTGTCAATTGAGACTACTTCAGAAAACAAAAAAAGCTACTATATAGTTTAAAAATTTGAAGAGAAAACCTTTAAAAAGAAAGAAGATGACCAATGTTGGAGTTCTTAAAGTCTAAGACTTATAGTTCTATGTGTGGAAAATACATGTTAAGTATGTAGGTTCTTGCTGGCATGAAAATAAAAAGATGTAAAAAAATGTAGTGTTCCAATCTCTCAAAATTGCTATTAAATATACCTAGTGACTTCAGGTCTCTAAAGGTGATACATTTTGGTATTTCCTTTTCTTGCCTTTAGGGGAAATCAAAATTTCATAAAAGAAACGGATTAAAAGTATAATGAAGTACAATCAAACGCAGCGGAAATCCCTTCCAGAAAGCCCGTGATTACTAACCTTGCCTGCATTTGGGTGCCCACTTCTCCTACGTCCAGGGTGTTAGCCTTCCTCTTTAAAGAGGCCCCTGGGATGGCTGCTCACCCTGCTGGTGCCGGAATTACCTGGGAGGCTTGCAAGCTAAGGCTGCCTGGGCCACGCCGTGTACTTCTGATGTGCAGCGAAGGCTGAGAACCACCACCTGACAGGACAGAGGTGCAGCAGTGTGCGGGAGTGGCAACAATATCAACCTCACGGGCAGCCTTTTAGATGCCTAACCCACCTGGGGGTGCTTGGACACAGGTCAAGGCCACCGCCTTGGACTGTAATGAGGTGATTAGGCAACTGGACTCTGAGTCCTACCCTTGCTTGGTCCTTGTGACCTTGGAAACATTATCACTGACGCTCTGTAAAGTGCATACCGACAGTGACGACTGCAGATTCCTGAAAACTTCAGTGTTCCTGACGCTGGCTGGTGTCTTTAAGGAGCATAGTAACAGGAGGTGGGGGAAAGGAACTGCTACCCCAGCGATCCGATCAGGATGCCCAGTGGCTGGCGGCGTCCGCCAACCTTAGAACACCTTGGCTCAAGTCAGGCAGAAGGCGCCTGCAGAGGCAGATTAATACATTACCTCAACACTCCTCCAGGTTCACCTTTGACCACCTGCTTCTCCTAAGAAAACAGATCTGGAGAAGCTGCTTGGCCTTCCTAAGGTCAGGGAGTCGGTCAGCTGGTGTCTAATCTAAATCCTTTGTGTTCCACTCGCGCTGAGTGAGGCTGAGAACCGCCGTCACAGGTGCTGCTGTGCCCGGGGGCTCTAACTTCTGGCCTGGAGCTGACAAGCTGCAGATGTGAGTCAGAAGCAGGTCGCAGGGGCTCCTCCTGGTCTTCTCAGGCACCCAGGCCCGTGCAGCCTCTGCTCCAGGACCTGCCTTCCACACTCAGGACGCTGGGCAGTCAGCGAGCGCTGCTCCACCGGCCCTGCAACAGAAGCCAGACGCATGGGCTGAAGTCCCAGGCTTGCGCAGCCTTGGTTTCTCCAGGCACTCTTCTTCCAGAAAAGGGGATAGTACCCCAAAGTGCTTCTCAAGCAGGGTGTCGGGCAAAGTCACACAAGGAGCTTAAATTGGAGCCGGGGGGGCGAGGCTTCCCAGGACTCCCAGAACCCAACGAATCAGATTGTCTTTGCCTGAGATAGCCTCAGGCACGTGGTTTAAAATTATTCCCAGGTGAATCTGATGCCTCCCCACCCCGTAGCACCCCATGATGACGATGTCTGGATTAGGTGATCTCGAGCCACCTTCAACTCCAAGCATGGATCTTGGAAATTGCAGCGGGCTGCGTGTGTATCTGCGAACAAAGAACATGCTATCTTTGCCAGGCAGCTAGAGAACAACTGAGATCGGGAAGACCTCACTGGCAAGGGACTTGTTTGTCACAGTCAACAGTGTAGCACTTGGCCACAGAAGGCACTTAACACGTACTGGATGGATGGATGAGTCAATGACAGAAAGAACCGATGGCCTGGCTGGTGGCCATAATAAAAATGTTCTTTTGTTCTTCCTCTACACAAAAACTGGCCCAGATCCTCTACCTTAGAAGTAAATGGACATGTTTTTATTTTCTAACTGCTATTACTAGATTTAAAACAATCTACACTGGTTTAGCGTAGCACATCAGGGAGGAAGCCCAATAAATAAAATGTCTCTTTTGTCTTCAAAATGTACTCGCAACGAACATCATCAGCATAACAAAACTGGACACATACAAAAGTGTTACTTTTAAAGACTACGTTTAGATCCAAGATAAAAAATTTTATCCTAGATTAAACATAATATCCATCGATATGCAATTTAAAAAGGCGAACACTCTACTTGCATTCTTCTTAGAGACAATTCGATACTGGTTTCTAAACCACCATTTGCTGGGCTTCAGGAATCCCCCGCCAGCATTTCCTGTTGTGTGTACACACATCACAGCGGCGGTGGGGGGGGGGTGAACTTTGCATGCATGACTCAGAGATAAACACTCCTCCTACCCTCTCTGCTGTTCGACCGGTAGGAAAGTCCTTTGACCTTCTGGAGAGCAAGTTCTATCTTATTCTCGATGACTCTAATTCTAAGCTTCAGGGACAATGCGTAAGGGGTTCTAACAGAACATTACAGTTTAGCCAGGTAGATTTGTATTTTTAAACAGGGCAAAGTGCTCAGCATTTGGCACTTCATTTTACAATGGTAGGTTGAGAAATCATTCATTATCCCAGTTTTTTTTTTTTTTAAGTAGGAGGTACTTTCATGGGGAGATGTTAAATACACCCAACGTACATGAGTAACGTAAACGTTCTCTTCCATTCTCTCCTTTAGCTTTTCCTTTTTAGTTTAGAAATGTTCATTCTTTTGTCTTGTTTCCCGGGGCCTGAAACTGCCCAACAACCCTAAGGCAACGGGATCAAAGCGCGGGCTGGGAGGGGGGAGGTCCCACAGATTGACATCAGCACCTGGAACAAAACTGACCTTCCCCAGCAAAAGGTGCACGGGTCCTCAGTGGTCAAGCGGGGCCCTGGACATGCCCCAAAACGCCCAAGGAAAGACGATGCCAGTCTGGTTTTCAAGTTTATTGTTGGCACGCTCACACCGACGGTCCACATTATCCGAAGCAAGTCCACAGCTAACAGCATGGGTGCCGGGAGGGACGGCGCAGACCCAAGCGGTTACACCGTGGTCTCTGGGGGCTGTCTGGCCCCCCTTGAGAGATCGCGGGGGTTGCCTCTAACTACTGAAAATCAAAACACGTCAGCGCTTACCTCCGAGGCTTTAAAAATGGCCTCCTGACGACACTTCCTGCTCCGGCCAACCGGTAGAAATTCTCCCAGGAGATGCATCATTTAAAACACAGGGGGCGGCACCGGAGGCCAGCTCCGAGGCTCCACACCAGCAACCGCAGACCGGACGCCGCAGCCTCTCAGGGTCGCGACCTGGCGCGTTTGGGGAGAGCCTGCGGGTCTCCGCCGCACAAAGGCAGGCGGGCAGGCAGAGGACGCTGGACCCTCAACCCACTGCCATCCAGCCCCCCTGGGTCTGTGCTCTGCCCGCACCTTCCGTCCCCCTGTCCGTCTGCCCCCCACAAACACCCCTCCCGCCCCTCCTCCCCTCCCGTGTACCCAATCCCCCTTGCCATTCGCCCCTCCCCCAGTTCTAAGCCTGCAGCCAGCCTGCCCTGGGGACCACCGGGCCAGAAAGCCGCAGAGACTTGGGGGGGGGGGGCGCGCAGAAGCCGGCCTGCACCACCGGTCCCATCCCCAACTCGGCGCGGCCCCCGCAGCCCTCCTCCGCACCCAGACCCCACCTGCCCCGCGCACTCGAACCTGGAGCCCTGGCCCTCCTGCTCAGCTACTCACCAGCGGGTCTGGGTCCAGAGAGCGCGTCTATAAGCAGGCCACAGGCCGCCGCCGCCGCCGCCGCCGCCGCCGCCGCCGCCGCCGGCGCTGCTGCCCGTGCCGCTGCCGCGCCCCACACCCGCGGTAGGTCCGGTCCGCTGTAGATCCCTACTCGGGGGCGGAGCCCGGGTCCACGCAGCGCCTGCGCAGTGCAGAGAGGCGCTCGGCCGCAGCGGGCGCCCCCGGCTGTCCCTGAGGCTATGCTGCCTGGTTTCAGCGCTGTGCACAGGCGAAGACACAAGGCAGCCCCGTTCCCGGGCCGCGAGCTCAACCCAATGGCGTCGACATTCACTACGTGCAATGTCCTTTCTTAGCCTGGATGTCCATACGCTCCAGGGGCCTCCCTGCGAAAGCAGAGCTGATTCTGCTCCCAGTGTGGGCCCGGTGGACCGCTTGTGGTCACCCGCTCTGTGCCATGCTTGGTCCAAGCCGAGGGTGCCTTTGTCCCCTACCCTCGTAGAGCTTGAAGCCCAGCAGCCGGTGAGTAAAGGCGAGAGAAATAAGTCAGGTCTTCATTCTCCCAAATCTTCCTCTCTTTAGAGCAACAGTGAATGAGATGGCCTATAAGGCTCAGGTTCGAACCCCAGCTGCTTTATATCTTCGCTCCGGAGCCTTGGGCGAAGAAGTCCCCTGACCTCTGAGACTCAAACCCGGAGCCTCATCTGTTACGGAGGTAGTTGTGAGGGGTCAGACAAGACAAAGATTGTGGGCAAGTCCTAAGATGTCAGCGTTTTGTACTTTTTTTTTATTTCCTGCTTCTTGGACTCCACCTCCATCCGGGCATGTGCTCACTTCTGTCCTTCCTGAAGGAAGGTGTAATTAGAATACACCCCTCCCAGAGGGAAGAAGGCGACCATATTGCTCAAGGCCCCACAATCTGCCACAGCTGCGTCTCCCTACAAACTAAAATTGCTCCTTAGTAAGGGCAGATTGTAGCAGGGAAGCAGCGCCAACTGGGGAGCACAGTTTCTCCAGCAGTTACAGCTGAAAGTTTGTTTCAAAGCTTCGGAACCAGCAAGACTGGCTTCCGACACTTTCCTGTTGGAGGCCAGAGGTCAGGGTGCACTGACATCAGGCCAGAAGCAGGAAGGAGACGCAGGGCTCGGGCAGTTCTTCAACACGGAGAAATGGAATTCGGGGCACAATGTCAGCCACAGGATGAGGTGTCAGCACCAGGATAGAAATGTCCCGGACTGAAATAGCAAAAGCTGGGCACAGAGAATGCCAACCCGGAGATGGCTCAGCACCATCAGGTTCTTCCCTCATTCTACGCTGCAAAAACCGGCCTCATTGCTGCAAAGGGGCCTCCTGGTTCTCTGTCCCCTGGGGCTCAGGCCCGCAGGTGGATCTCCTCAGAAACACGAAGAGTTCATATCAGAGAGAATAGGGCAGAGAGTTCGAAGTCACCCTCCAGAGTGGGGTGGACTTGGGAGGGCACTGAGAATTTAAACTGGCCGCTGCCTGGCAATTTCTAGTGGCAAAAGGAGCCACATCAGGAAAAACTTAATTTTAAGTATTGGAGAATCCCAGGTCTGAGTATTATTTTTTTTTTTGCCCTAAAATGTTGCCTTGTGACTACCACCCATGCATCACAAACAGAAAGCTCTGCCCTCTGAAGTAGAACTGATGAAAGTCCCTCTGGGTTTCCTGGAAGTTTCTCTGCTGTTAGAACTCGTTATAAATCCCAGCAGGGCGAGAAGCTGGGAGCCTGCTCCCTAACCTGTCTGAACCTCACTTCTCATGTGAAGTTCAGTGACTAATAAATACGACCAGCCTCACAGAGGAGCCCTCAGCATTAAACAAGGGAAAGCAGGCCAGGGCTCAGCACAGCCCCTGGCAGATAAGAAGTGCCCAATAGCTGTTATTCTTTTACGTTTCCCAGGAGCCGGAGTTTAGTGACATAAAATGTTTCACGAAGGGTTGGGAAATGGGGTGTTTACAGCCTGCAAAAGGGCCGAGCTGGGATAGAAGCCACTCCTTTAGAAACCCTTAAAGTTGAAGCATTCCCTAAAGGTCTGGATGCACGGCGGCTTCACCCAGAAATGTTATTTCTGGACATTCAACCAGTGACCTTTCCTACACTTAGGACAGCCCTTCATGCCTATCTATCTTCCAGCTTAGTTTGGCTAAATCTTTTCTTAGTATTCCATGGATTACCTCTGTTACAAGTTGAATTATGTCCCCCTCAAGGCATATGTTAGAGCCCTAAATCCCCAGTGAATGGGATGCAAATTCACACCTGAGAATGTGCATTTATTTGGAAATAGGGTCTTGCAGAGATAGTTGAGATAAGGTCATTAGGTGGGGTCCTAACCCCTTGATTGGCGTCTTTAAAGAAGAAACAGATTAGGGGAGGAGAAAGCCTTGTGAAGACTCAGAGAAAGGGGCCAGGTGAAGACAAAGGTTAAGATTGGAGTGTTAACTGCCACAAGCCAGGAACACCTGGGCCAACTGGAGGCTGGGGAAGTCAAGCAAGGAGACTTCCCTGTAGGTTTTGGAGGGAGCAAGGACCTGCTGCAGTTGATTTTAGATTTCTAGCCTCTAGAACTGTAAGATAATAACTTTGTTTGTTATAGCAACCCTAAGAAGCTGATACAAGCTCCCAGATATGATTGCCTAACATACAGGAGAAGAGAGGAAAGATACGTGAACAAAACCAGTCAATGAGTGTCAGGGCTGGGAGCTGGTGTGCCTTCAGTTATTCATTCAACAAACATGTGAGTGCTTCTTTGCTTGCTGGCACAGGTTAGGCGATGAGGACAGGATGAACAAGACGAGGCTCTGCCCTCTGGGAGCATTCGTTTTGCTGGGGGTTGTAGAGCTCGAGCAATGAATGGAGTCTATAATGAGGGAGTGCTAGAGGCGGGGGAGAAAATAAAGCTGGGTGGTGTGACTTGGACAATAGTGCAAAGCAAGAGAAAGGATGACCTGAAAGGCTCCGTGAAGGGGACTTTAAAGATAAACTCTAAGTCGTGAGTAGGGCCCAGCCCAGGAGGATGGAAAAGAACTTGGTGCATGGGGAGAAGAGCATGTGCAAAGGCCCTGAGACAGACCCAGTTGGGCGTGACTGAGAAAGAGAAGGAAGGGCAGTTTTGGGTTATCCCAGCCACTTAGAGCTCTGCCTGTGAGGACCTGGCACCTGGGAAAAGGACCAGATCTCTAAGGGCCGGGTCTCTAACAGTGGGGTCTGGAACTTGGGGCTAGCTTTGGGAGGAGGGGAGGCAGACGAGTAAATCTTAGGCACTCCAAGACAAAGCATAAACAGGACACCGAGGACGTGGCTTTTTTGCTATTGTTTAAAACATTTCAGAAGTTTCCAGTCATTTCTTTGACCTTGGTTTGCTTCTCTTTGAAAGGAATAAACGTGTCTTTGCCCGGCGTCCCTGAGTTCGTATAAGACTGACGTCATGCTAACATCCAGTTCTCTCAGCCCTGTGGTGCAGGGCATGGGGGCTGCAGAGTTCAGTCCAGGTTCTATTTACCTATCTGGACCGGCTGTGTGCCCTAGGGCAAATGACTGCCAGTCTCTGGGTGCCTTTCTCAGTAGCAAAAGGGAGTCAAGCGGAGGAACCGTCAGTGAAGGTTGTCGGGGTAAAGCAGAGCACTTGAGGCTCGGCTCGGCTCCGGTTCCAGCCGCCCCCGCGCCCTGCGCCCTTCCCTGGCTCTCCGGATGGCTCCCTCCTTGCTCCACCACCTATGGGCGCCGGCAGGGAGCTTTGAGGAGCGCACTGGGCATGCGCAATTGGTAGAACCTCCCGGAGGTCTCCAGGACGAGGGCCCCACCCGCAAGCGGAGCGCTGCAGTACCGCCTGTGGCGCGTGGTGTCGCTGCGCAGCTGCCCGTCCTGCCCTGCGCTCCCTCGTAGAGCTCTACCAGGCGTCAGCCGGCGCTGCCCGCTGCCAGCCCTGCGCTCATCCGGGCGTCCGGGCTGCAGCCTGGGCTCCCCTAACCCGCGGCCCGCTGCTCTCGCTTCTGTGAGAATCTCGATGGGCTGCTTTGCTTTTGTTTCGCTTATGCTGCGGACCGGAGCAGGAGCGGTGAAGGCTGGACATCCCGTGCTGGCGCGATTACCAAGGACTCCGCACCGGGCGCCCGACTTGAACCTCCCCTTGCGCAATCCTGACCGACGTTTGCAACAGTTTGCAACTCTTGCGTTTGATCAAGTGGGATTGTCACCCTGAAGGATCGCACGGTGCCAGGCACTGAACAGGCCCGCCGGTTTCCAGGTCCAAGCTGGTTCGAGCTGTCACGTCCCTTGCCTAGACCAGGGCTAGGCAAAGTGTGGTGGGGGGACAGGGATCTGGTCCCCGTATCGTTTCCCGGGGGGCGGGGGGAGGAGAGGGGAAGGGGTACAGAAGGGGAAATGAGCGTTTAGAAACGTTCATAGCAATGAACGTTGGACAGGACTGCGGGATCCGCAGAGCAAGTAGAGGAATATGGGTGGGGTGTACGGACGCTTGCTCGGGGTGGTCTCTCCTGGCTCAGGCAGTGTCCTTGTCGCCAGAAGGAGCCGCGTGTGGGTTGAAAAGGGATGGGGGAGGGGGAAGACCTCTTCCGTCAGTGCAGTCCCTTCTGCCCTGCACTGCCGCCTCCTCCTCAGCCTGTGCTCTCTGCCACCCGGGGCCCCTCTGTGTGCCCGCCGCTGGTCACCAGACTTCTCCTGTCCTAAGATCCTTGGTAGAGGGCCCACCAGCGCTTAACGTCAGTTTTAGACGACCGCGCTAGCAGAGTTTTCTGGTTGCTCCCCCAAACCTGTTTCTCCCTTTTTCCCCTCTTAGGAATAACCCTTCTCCAATTTCTCGCTGCTCAGAAAAGGACTAACCTTTAAAGTCTTGCTTGTAGCTAGGTGTGATGCTATTACTAAGGTCTCGTCAATGGGAAGTAAGTAGAACTAGAGTGAGTATGCATAACATCCAGAAGTGTCCTTGAAGGAAGGGACACGCCGATTTTGACACTTCCCTCATTCTGTTCTCTCAAATGAAGGGATGAAGAGGAGACGGCTGGAGCCTGAGCAGCCACATGGACCTCGTTGCTGAGGATGGTGGAGCAACAAGGTAGAAAAAGCCTGAGTCCCTAATAATCACAGAGCCTCTAACAATTACGGACTTCCACTGCTTATCCCCTGACTGAACTTACTGAGGAGAGAAATAAGCTATTTTGGATTTCCTGTCACCGCAAAATCTCACAGGGACCGATCCAGTGTTGTTTGGGAAAGTGGAGAGTGGGAATGGGCAAAGCATGAGCCAACGTGATATGAAAAATGGACAGTTTATGTTGAATGATTTATGAACTCATGTAATTCGGCAGAAGCAAAATCTAAGAAGTCTGCAGAAGAAATGGAAGTACTCTCTTCCCACCTTGCCCCCTGCAGAAACCCCCAGATGTAAAGCCAAGACCCTTGCATCTCCTATTATACAAATGGAAGGCTCACACCATTTTTATTAGACTTTCAGAGTGCAGGGCCGTGTATCTTCTTGCTCCTTTAAAATAAACAGCTCCAAGTGCGTATTATGGCTCATAGAGCTCAGAGGAGCACATGAAGAGTGAGACGCACACCATTCCCTCAGCTGAGCAACACTCTCCAGCAGGATGGTGATCGGTGTGAAGTTTTGAACCACTTCTTCGTAACTGTGTATTACTTAATGAATACCCATAATGAGTGATAGGCAAACTGAGAAGGCACAAAGAATGCCGATGTTGCAATGCAGAAAGATGGGAGTTAAGATTTCTAATTTTTGCAGCATCTTCGAGCCTCACAATGAGATTTCCTAATGACCTGAGCTGCAGGTATGTATGATCCAGATTCGTAGATATTAAACATTTATTGTTATTATTCCCTAAACAATAGAGTATAACAGCTATTTACACAGCATTTGCACTGTATTAGATATAATAAGTAACCTAGAGATTTAAAGTGCACAGGAGGGTATACAAAGGTTGTCTATGTAAACACTGCACCATTGCTTTTCTAAAAAATATTTTTATTTATTTTTAGACAGAGGGGAAGAAAGGGAGAAAGAGGGAGAGAAACATCAGTGTGTGGTTGCCACTCACATGCCCCCCCACTGGAGACCTGGCCCACAACCCAGGCCTGTGCGTTGACTGGGAATTGAATCAGTGACCCTTTGGTTTGCAGACTGGTGCTCAATCCACTGAGCCATACCAGCCAGGGTCACACCATTGTTTTTTGTTGTTATTTGTTTTTTTAAATATATTTTATTGATTATGCTATTACAGTTGTCCCATTACTCCCCTTCATTCCCCTCCACCCTGCACACACTCTCCCACCCACATTCCCTCCTTTAGTTCATGTCCATGTGTCATAAGTTCTTTAGCTTCTACATTTCCCATACTAGTCTTGCTCTCCCCATCTATTTTCTACCTACCATGTATGCTACTTATTCTCTGTGCCTTTCTCCCCCTCTCTCCTCCTCCACGCCCCTGTTGCTAACCCTCCATATGATCTCCATTTCTGTGGTTCTGTTCCTGTTCTAGTTGTTTGCTTAGTTTGTTTTTGTTTTAGGTGTGGTTGTTAATAATTGTGAGTTTGCTGTCATTTTACTATAATGTTTTTAATCTTTTTTCTTAGATAAGTCCCTTTAACATTTCCTAAAATAAGGGCTTGGTGATGATGAACTCCTTTAACTTGACCTTATCTGAGAAGCACTTTATCTGCCCTTCCATTCTAAATGAAAGCTTTGCTGGATGGAGCAATCTGGGATGTAGGTCCTTGCCTTTCATGACTTGGAATATTTCTTTCCAGCCCCTTCTTGCCTGGAAGGTCTCTTTTGAGAAATCAGCTGACAGTCTGATGGGAACTCCTTTGTAGGTTAGTGTCCCCTTATCTCTTGCTGCTTCTAGGATTCTTTCCTTCATTTTTACCTTGGCTAATGAAATTATGATGTGCCTTGGTGTGTTCCTCCTGGGGTCCAACTTCTTTGGGACTCTGAGCTTCTTGGACTTCCTGGAAGTCTATTTCCTTTGCCAGATTGGGTAAGTTCTCCTTTATTATTTGTTCAGATAACTTTTCCACTGTTGCTCTCCCTTTTCCCCTTCTGGTACCCCTATAATTTAGATGTTGGAATGTTTAAAGATGTTCTGGAGGTTCCTAAGTCTCTCCGCATTTTTTAAAAAATTTTGTTGCTTCATTCTTTCCTGTTTGTTTCTTTCTTCCTTCTGGTCCACTCCATTGATCTGAGTCCCAGTTTTCTTCCCATCACTATTGGTTCCCTATGCATTGTCCTTCATTTCACTTAGCGTAGCCTTCATTTTCTCATCTAATTTGCAGCCAAATTCAATCAATTCTGTGAGCATCCTGATCACCAGCACTTTGAACTGTGCATCTGATAGGTTGGCTATCTCTTCGTCACTTAGTTGTATTTGCTGTGGAGCTTTGATCTGTTCTTCCATTTGGGCCATTTTTTTTTTCCATCTTGTCTCACCTGTTATGTATGAGGGGCAGGGCTTTAGGTGTTCACCAGGGCGGGGCAACCCAGTCGTTGGGTTGTGATGCTGTATGTAGGGGAGGGGTTTTGAGAGGGAAGAATGGCGCTTGCTCCACTCTCCATTGGATTTCAGTCCCTTCTGCTGCTTTCCCCAAGCAACTGGGCCTTTCTGGTGCTAATTCCCATGTGGGTGGGCTTGTACACGTTCTAGGTCCCTGTGGGTCTCTCCAACGAACTCTCCTGTGAGGCTGAGAGTCCTGCCCTGCGCCTCAACCCCACAGGTGTTTTCAGTCAGTGCCCCTGAGACTCTCTTTCCCGGTGCTGGGACCCTGGTTTGCCCACAGTGCCTTGCTTCACAGTCGCCACCTTGTTGGTTCTGCCGGTTGCCACCCCACACCCAGGGTCCGCCTGCTGCAGTCTTACACACCCAGGATGCCTTATGCGTTTGGTCCCACCACTCTTTTGCTGCGATCCCTCTCCGCCTGGCTGCCCGACTCTGCCCCTCCTACTGGCCTGGATGAATGTGTCTATTTTAACTCCTTGGTTGTCCGACTTCCATAGAGTTCAATTCTGCCAGTTCTGGTTGTTATTCTATTTCTAAATTGTTGTTGTCCCTATCTTGGTTATGCGAGGAGGCACAGTGTGGCTACCTACGCCTCCATCTTGGCTGGACTCTGCACCGTTGTTCATGAGGGACTTCAGCATCCACAGGTTTTGGTGTCTGCGGGGGTCCTGGAAACAATCCCTTGCAGATACCGAGGAATGACTGTATCTTTAAGCTCTAGCAACCTCTCTATTCAATGGGATGTTCTAAAAATTCCCTTCCCCTTTCCCACCCCCCAGATTGCCTCTCTGTCATGCTTGGACCTCCAGTTCTCACCTGCACTGGTCTTACCTGCCCCCACTGGATTGGCTGCCCTTCTCTTCTCTTGTCTGTGTCAAAACCCCTGGATGCTGGGATCCCTTTGATTTGTTGGTTGCTTGCTTGCTTGTTTATGGTGGGTTTTTTTTTTTGCCAGAGACTATCTCTAATAACTTACTAAAAATGAGTGTTAGAGGTAAGTTTTTGGAAACCTTGAATGTTTACAATATCTTTTTCATCCCTTACATGGATGGGGTTATTCAAGATTGAAAACAGCATTTTCTCAAAACTGTGGATATGGAACTCTACCGTTTTCTTGGTTTTGGTGTGGGTGAGAATGCTGATGGTGGTATTTGCTCCTCTTTTACTGTAAAGTGCCCTCCCACCCCATCTCTCTGGATCCCTTAGATTTTTCTCTCTATCCTTTGTGGTCGTGTATCTATCTATCGATCTCTTTACCTTCTATCTATTGATCAATTGATCGTTCTGTGAAGTTAATGTAGCCTTTCAGTAACAAAACTATTGTCCTTCGATTCTGGATTTTTTTAATTCCTTTTTTTATTATAGTACCTATTTCTATCATCATCATTACCATCATCATCATTATATTACTCCAATAATGAAACTTCTTTATTGATCTTTGCCCCTCAATCTCTCGTCTCTCATTTTCTACCTTTTTCTCTGTTCTCCATATTTTCTGGCAGATTTCCTTGATTTCATATTCCAAGAGATGTATAATTTTTTTCTATGGAGCTTTACGTATTCTCTAATCTCTCTGGGGGTCAGAATTTTTAAGGAGCTTGCTTGAGGGCCACTTTATGCTCTCAGGTGAGGAGCTGGGTGCACGGCGGGTCTGCTGACTGTGGGTCAGTTTTGTAGGTGCCATTGTTCACGGTGCGAGACTCCTCAGAGCCGGAATAATGTGGATTTCTTTCTTCATGGGGTGTTCCGCCTCTTTTCAGATTAGGGGGTATTTAAAAGTATTGTCCGAGTGTTTAGCAGGCATCCACATAGTCTTCCCCCAGCTTTAGGGAATCCTGATGTTTCACTCTATCTGCTTCAGGTCTCTTCCTCCGGAATAAAGCACAAATGTGGCAGATACTGCCGGAGCCGCCTCTGCCCTTCCCCTGTGCACGCGGTCTCCCATCTTTCCCTAGAGAAAAAGGCCATTTTTAAAAAGATTTTATTTATTTATTTTCAGAGAGGGAAGGGAGGGAGAAAGAGAGAAACATCAGTGTGCGGTTGTTGGGGGCCATGGCCTGCAACCCAGGCATGTACCCTGACTGGGAATCGAACCTGCGACACTTTGGTTCGCAGCCTGAGCTCAATCCACTGAGCTATGCCAGCCAGGGCTAGAAAAAGGCCCTTTTAAAAAGAGAAGATACAACGGGGCACTTGGGTTGTGTACATGTTTGGGAAGGGACTGAAGACGTGAGGAATGTTGCTTGCTTGCAAACACTGTGTTGCCGGCAACACAGTGAGATGCCGCCCAGAGCGGCTGACTTGGTGAATTGTGTTTTGAAGATGACATCATCGTAGTGGGATGTGTTGTGCAGCTTGGTACCAAAAAATGATATATGGGTTTCCTTTTGTGCAGCCAGTTAAGATGTTTCCATTTTCCCATGCTGCGCTCTCACCACGTCCGCACACATGTTTGGTGTTACCCATTTGCTGGTGCAGTAATGGAGTGTTCTGGTCTCTTCCCTCTCTTCCCTGATGCCAAGTGGTTTGCACGCTGCTCAGTCCCTGCCCCCTCCACTGCCTCCAGACCCTCTCTCTCCTTTCTCCCACGGGGCCCTGTCCCACCAGAGCAAACTTCAAACACTGAGCATATTCTCCTATAACTATAATATAAAAAAATATAGTAAGATGCGTGTTGTGGGGTGTGGCTGTTTTTTATAAACATAGACCCATTCTGAATGCATTTATTTCTCTGCAAGGTGGTTTATCCCTGACAGCCTAGAATGAGCCATTCCACAGGAAAACGGATGCACTGCTAGAGCATTCTTTTAGATGGTTGCATACCAGTTCACAGCAGGGGTATACGTAATTCACCATCTTTCTATTACTGAATTTTAATTGTTTTGGTGTGTTCCTTGGCAGACCTGGCTTCAATAAGCACCCCTTTATGGGATATATATATATTTTTTTTCAGTAAGGATGTTTTTAATTCCATGGGATAAGCTTCCAGAACTAGAATTGATGAGAAGGATACATATATTTTTCATTTCCACAGTTTGCCAGATCGATTTCCAAAGGCGCGCAGTGACTCCAGGGCCCATGGTCACTCGTGACGTGCAGCAGCCTGGCTTGCCCTCCCCTCAGCCCCCAGCCAGCGCTGGGTGTCACATTCTTTTGAACTTTTTGCCCCCGGTTGGGTGAAAAACAGAAGTCTCTGTTACTTTAATTGGCGTTTCCCTGACAATTGTGAGCTTGAGCTCCGTTTCATGGGTCCGTGAGCATCAGGATTTCCCCTCCGATAAAATGGCTATTTTTATCCTCTGGGTATTTTTCTATTGGACTGTTTGTCCTTAAATCACTACCTTGTGGGAGTGACTGATGTGGAATACACAGGAATCATGTCTCTGACGTAGGCGCGTCAAAGGTTTTTGAAGCCTATTCTGTTTTCTGATTTTGCTTAGTCTTTTTTGTTGTATTTGAAACATCTACACAGCCAAGTGTTTCGGCTTCTCCCTGCTTTTTTGTTTGGTTTCCTGTGTTGCCTAAGAAGTATCCCCAGTACACATAATGCTGCCACGCAAATGTTTCCATAGGTTTTCTTCTAAGGAGTTAGTGTTACGTATTTTTATCTTTAAATATTAAATAGCCATGGGATTTTTTTAGTGTAGGTATAGTTTCCCCTCCTCATGTGACAGGCAATTGTGTTTCCAGCAAAACTTTATTTAAAGAAACCGCCCTCTGTCCCCGGACTTGCAGTATCACCTTTCTCACACCTTCACTTTCCTGTTTGTGAATTTCCAGTATGTTTCGGTGGCTTCCTCCCACTATTTTTTTTTTTCTACCGGAGTATCATTGCTTCTAGGCCCCCTTGAGTGACCAGAGCTTGGAACTGGGTGTGCACATACTAACATGCATACATGTACATACCTGCAATGATTTCTGTGTTTAGCCATGTATCCCTCTGTTAAGCGCAACATGTGTCTAACCCTGTGCAGTATTAGGGCTCATTGTGGCCTGGCCTTTTCGCTCGCCAGGAACCTCCCACTTGCACAGAGAGAGGCCTGGCCCCCCTGCCCACCGTCCATTGTCTGGTGTATTCCGTCCCAGGGTGCAATGCTTACACGTACCCGTGTCAGAAAACACTTTACCGACTGGAGTGTTAGGTTCCCATGTACAGAGAGTTGTTTTTCTCTGTGGCCTTCCAGTCTCCACTCACTCCCAGAGATACTTGGGCCAGGCATCTTGTCTCCCCACTGATTGGCTAATATTTTGTTAGGGATTTTTGGAGCTATGCTGGTGGCACATAGTCTAGAATTTTCTTCCTTTGTATTGTCTGTCAGGATGATGTGCTTATTTGCGTATTTATGATTGAGTTTATGCCAGCCTTAGAAAGAGTTCGGAAGTGTTCCCTCTTTCTTGATTTTCTTAAAAAGTTTGTAAATTTGGTATTATAACTTTGTATTTTGTTTTTTAAAGATTTTATTTATTTTTAGAGAGAGGAAGGGGCAGAGAAAGAGAGGGAGAGAAATATCAGTGTGTGAGAGATACGTTGATTGGTTGCCTCTCACACACCTTCAACAGGGAACCTGGCCTGCAACCCAGGCATGTGCCCTGACCAGGAATTGAACCAGTGACCTTTTGGTTCGCAGGCTGGCACTTAATTCACTGAGCCACACCAGCCAGGGCTGGTGTTATAACTTCAAAATGTTTGATAAGATCTATCATGATCTAGGGCTTTTTTTTGTGTGTGTGTGTGGGAAAGTGTCTAATTTAAGAATCAAGTGCTGTTCAGATTTTCCGTTTCTTCTGATGTTAGTACTGTATGTATGGAATTATATTTTCAACACGGCTGGACTAAGGGTGCTTATGATATTCCTTTACTAGCCTTTCAGTGTCTGTAGGATCTGTTGTGTTTTCCCTCCCTTTCATCTTAGTAGTTTGTTTTCTTTCGCTGATGCTTTTGACTACTTTAGTTAGCTGTTTATTCATTTTAATCGTTCTCTTAGGTAGGAGAGATAGCAAGCCCAGGAGAGGAGAGGAGGAGGAGGAGGCACGTCTCACCCACTACCCCAGCCACCCTGAGCCCAAAGTCCCCAAAGATGTGAGTTCCTGTTTCTTGAGGGGGGGATGTTACAGGAAACAAAGGCAGGGAGGAGGAGAGATACAGGTCCCGCCCCCTGACTCAGCAGTCCTGGAAATTCTTTGTATCTCTTCCAGGATCTGGGAAAGAAGCCTTTGAAACGGAGCTTCAGCCCAAGGCCTGAAAGGCTGAGAAGGGCCCCTCGTACCTAAAGGAAGAAGCTCATTAATACCTTTGGGTATTCACGCCCCTGTCCTGGGAAGCTAGCACCACCTTGACCTGTCAATCATGTGACTCCCTCCCTCCTCCTCCCACCAACTACGTCAGTCCTCTGTCCTGAGGACTTGGGGCTTGGCAGGCTTGGCTCTCTGGCAGGGAGGCCAGGCCGCCGGGCCTTAGGCCACCTGTCCTCAGGCCACTGCCACCCAGGCCCTTACCACCCCTGTGTTTGCTGCCCTGGACTTCGGCTGCCCTTGCCTTTGCTGCCCTGACCCCGCTTCACCCTGACCCTGTGCCTTTCAGTGCCCCCCACCCCCACCCCACGAGGCCCGTTCTCTTCCGTGAGGATGGATCACCGGTAAACCCTACTTGCACGCTAATAGACTGGATGACCTTTCTTGACTGCCTTGGTGGGAAGAACCAAGTTTCTGGGAGTTTCTCCCACAACAGTTCAAAGAACCAAGTTCAGGCTTTGTCGGTTCGCCTTTTTGTTTGTTTCCGTGACTTCTGCTCTTATCCTTCGTGTTTTCCTCTTTCTACTTACTGTGCGCTCCATTCATGCTTTCTTCGTATCTTCACGTGGAAATGTAGCACTCGATTAGGGAACTATCGTTTCTTTAAAGCTATAAATGCTTACATTACATCATAATTAAAGGATAGCTGTATCCCTGGATTTCAGTGTTTCATTATTCATTTTGAAATACTTTTAGACTCTTGTTCTTTTTTTCCTTTGACTACGAGTAATTCTAAAATGGGTTGCTTAATTCCGATTATTTGGAGCTACTTGTCTAGACATCATATTGTGATTTATTTTGCTCAGAGAAGATAGTCTACATATTTTCTAATACTTGAACATTTATCCAGACTCGTCTGAGGTCCCGAAAGGGGGCCCTTCTTGGCGAGTGTTTTGTCTGGACTAGGAAAGACATGTATTCTGTGTGTACCGTGTGAACTAGCCTGCAAATGACTGTGAGTTCTTGTTGGTCGATGTTAAAATTGTCTACAGTTTCCTTCGTGTTTGCTTGCCCACTTTGTTCTTGCTGAGAGAGATGCATTAAAATTCCCGACTGTCGTTGCGGTGTTGTGTTTTCCTGTTGGACACGCCTCCGTGCCCACCGCCGGGGAACTTCGTGAACACACGGTTTATTGGAAACCCTGGGGGGCACGCAGCACGCGGGCGGCATGGAGGGCGGTGGGGGTGGGGAGACCTGGGGCTTTGCCTTTTCTGGAGTCGAGGGTGGGGAGGCTGGGCTTTGGGGGTCGCTCCTTATTGATGAACTGAAAATTTAGGATTGGCAGTGGAAGCAGGGGGGAGGGGAGAAGCAGGGTCACCGAGGTGCCAGTCCCTAGGTCACTGGGGCTTTCTGAAGGGGGAGGCGGATCTTCACGGGTGCGGTAGCCGGATCTTGATCTGGTTTTGTGGTGGGCAAGGCAGGTCTTTGAAACGGCCCCTCGGCAGTAACAAGCTTAGAGTCAGGTATTTACATTACAATGGAAAAGCGAAGGGTCGGGCCTCCACACACCCTCACCAGCTGTTGCTGTGCTCTGAATCCGTCCCTCTGACCCCTCGGAGGGGTGAGAAGTGCTGCCCTGTTGTCATTGTAATGAGCGCTTCTCAGGGCCAGAGCTGGTGGAGGCGGCTGTCAGGTGCGCCTGCCCGGAGCCTGGGTGCGCTGGGGCCTCTGGGCTCCTGCGAGCCTGTCGGGAAACCCTGGGCCTGGAGGGCGTCTGCCCCCCCCCCCCCCCCCCCGTTTTGCTTTCACCTCGCAGGCAGACCGGAAGCCCATTTGCCATTCTCATGGGGGTTGCTCACTGTCCTGGCGTCTTTTGAAGTTTTCTGGCTAAAGTCTCCCTCTGTGTGGGTCCATTGTTGAGCTCGGTGGGGCTGGGGACTGGAGGAGACACAGGTACTTCCATCTCCTGCCCTGCTCCTTGTCACCTGTCCTTAAAGACCGCTCCCTTCGCGGCGGCGTCTGTGTGGGGGCACTCGTGTCCCTGCCCCCCGGTTATGACAGCAAGCTGCGCATCTGAACATCTTAACAGGACTAAGAGGTTTTGAAATATATTATATATAATATTATATGTATATGTATTTGAACTGCTTGTTTATATCCTTTGGTCACATTTACATTAGATTGTTTCAGTGCCTTTCGACTTTTTGACTTCTGCAAACATTTTAAATTCCGGGGTAATGAATCTATCAGTCTCTCCCTTTATGATTCATGTTTCGGTTTTAAGACGTCTTTGCCTGCCCAGGTCATAAACATTATTAGGAGAAAACGTAAGGCTCAATTTCACGTTTGCTTTTCACGTTTAGCTATTTGATCCATGGAGTTTATTTTGGGGGGTATGATTTGAAGTACAACACAACTGTGTGTATTTCTTTTTAACTCCTCTACAGCCAGCCGATGTCCCCAGAACCAGGCAATAAATCACGTGTCCCTTCCCCATGGAGGCTGTTTCTTTTGGGTTCACGTGTCCACTTAACATGTGGTCACTGCTTGGCTAGTGACCAGAATGGCCTAGAATAGAGCCCTTTAAAAGGACAGCGCTCAAACATAGTCTGCAAAGTGTTTGCATTTCTAAAGCTTGTATTCTATCCTAGGGGCATTCTTCAGCTCTCTGCTTGAATATGCCCACCCCCACCCCACCCTCAGGCAGCTCTCCGGGACTGCACCCTCCTCTACACACCCATCCTCCTCTACACACCCACCGCTGCCTGCCAAGACAATGGTGGTACCAGGGCGAGAAGGACCAGACCTATTATTCGGTGTCGCCTGCTTTTAATTACTCACAAGGGGTGTGATGCTGAGCTCGTGGCCTGCAGCCACAGGGATTAAGTCTTCTTCATCTTTACATCCCTGAATCTAGCACTTGTTAATACTCGTAGGTCAAAAATTTCTTCTAGAAAATGTGTCATAAATGTATCCCCCGTGTGATTTCAAAAGGGCTTTGGGAACAATAGGGCATGAAAAAAAAACAAAATTAAACTATATTTTGAATTCTTTTTTTTCTAATACTCAATTACAGAGATAGTGGGACATTTAATTACATACTTGTTTCGTTTCAGTTAGTACGGCTGTAAATCACGAATGTTAAAAAAAGTAAATGTGCTTTGATAGAACAAACGTTACTCAAGATGAAAAGATAGATACCCAAATATAATGTTGCTGATACATAATATAGACCATCATGTAGAAAGTGTGTGTATTTGAACACACAAAAAGCAATGAGCTGTTAATGGGGTAATATTGGACTTCTCCATGGTTATTAGGGCGGAATATTTCATTGATTCCAGTGTGCTGTGCTTACTCCCCCCCGCACACACATATACACGTACACACCCAAAAGGAGGAGTTTTCCATTAAGTAAATTTGAACACTTTTAAAAACAATTTTAAATAGGCTTCAGCGAGAATGTATAGGCCTCACGACAGGCGCTCAGTGGTAAGTGTTAAAGTGGAAACACAGCAAAGGAGTGGGAAGCCAGCTTGGACCATCTTTCTTACTGTATCCTTGTTTGCGGTCTGTTTCTCCTACTCCGTTCGCTGCTCTAATTCCAATCTATGCCAGGTTGCCTAGCAACAAACACCTATTCCTCCAAACAAGCGCTTATAGCAAGGTGTCATTAAAGACGAGGAAGATATAAATTGAGCCGAACAGCAATGATGTGGCCAAAAAGAAGTGTTCGTGAATGCGCAGGTGCTACCATCGGGTGAAGCTAAAATTCCGCCGCCCTCCCGAGGCAGGTGGGAAGAGACACTTCTCAACTGAAAGTGAAGTAACAGTTGAACGAGTGAATGAACACTCGGGCGGCTGGGCACGCCGCGGGCAGACCATCGCACTGTCGGTGACAGAGCCGGTGAGAAGCTGGGCCCCGGGCGGAACCTCCTGTCGGGAAACCGCGGTCCCAGCTGTGACTGTGTCACCGTGAGAGTGTGGCCGAGGAGGCCTGTTTCCTCAACCCTAACATGGGTCCAGAGTGCCCGCCCTGCCCTCCTGACAGAACTGCTGTGCTGAGGCGGTGCGGTTCAAACGGACTCGTCTCCCTCCTCTAGTGATCTGTTACAAGCACAGTGTCCCTGCCGTCAGCGCTGAGGGCCAGGATGCCCCTCTGGCAGACCCGGACATGGGCCCCTTGGGTGCTCCCTGAAAGGAGAGCTTGCTGATCACCAAGCTCTCTGACAGCCTCCAGCCTCAGTGCCTTCTGGACGTCCCTCGGCATTTGAAGGTCGGGGTTTTCCTGGGCAGCCCTGGCGAGGAGTTAGCGTGCGTGGTGTCCTCACACCTGCCCATGTCTGCCCCACATAGCACTCCCTCCTCCATGGGCAGTCTTTGCTCTGCATCTTACTGATGGGCTGGCTAAGGCCCTCCCAGGGCTGCCTCTCAGTCTGATGCTTGTCCTGCTCACCCTCCCTCCCTCGCTCTCCCCACCCCCACAGGCGTCAGGCCCAGCATACAGCCTGCGGGCTCGCCCTGCTGTCTCCTGTTCCTGCTCCCGTTTAGCATTCCAGGCATTGCTTCCAATACACGTTTGCACTTCTAACTCCTGTCTTGACATTTGAGGTCCAGAAGACCCAGCTCACATGGCCCCTCAGGTCCCAGTCATCCAAGCCACCCCTGGCAGAATCTTGAGCTTTCTACTTCTTTTGGAGATTTTCATATGTCTAGGTATTGTGGGCACTTTATTTTAAGATGGTCAATGTCAACTTTCCCCCCCACATAGCCTCCTATCACGCATTTGTGAGGAGGAGCTGCTAAAACATTTCAGAAACAGAAGCCTGACGGAACTGCTAGCCACTCCCTGATGCCCCCCTGTTGTCCCGAGAACAAGGCTCAAGGAGAAGCAGAAGTTTCACAGTCTGGAGTGGCATGGCCCTAGTGAGTAAGTGAATCAGAGTTCTCCGTGAAATCTCCCCAGAGCTTGTTAGGGTGAGGAGTAGATTCTTCCCACACAGGAGCCTGCGGTCTCTCTGCCAAGTTCATTTCCACAGGGGCCTGGGTTTGCTAGAGCCCAGCTGAGCGTGACTAGCCGCCATAGTGCCTTCAGCTCAGGTTGGTCTGCTCCGTAGTAGCTGAGCTCCAGTTTAAGCCCTCTGGCCTCGTGGGTCCCATCTTATCCTGTGCAGGCGCACTCCAGGGCGGGCTGGGGGTGGGGGGGGCGTCAGCAGTCCCAGCTTTCCAGGGCTGCTGAGCTGACCTCCTGGGGGCATCACGTCATGCTGACCCTGTGAAAGGAGGAGCCCGCGCGCCTGCGCCGGCGGCTGGCAGACGCTAAGAACTCTGCTCAGCGCTCATTGGCGGCAGGTTTGGACCAGAGGGGAGCCTGGGCATTGTGTGTATCATTTCCCCTGATATCTCCTGCCTTTTAATGCTATTTTGGTTTTGCTTCTACATTGTAGCTACAATTACATAAGTACTCTATAATTTTCACATGGAGGCTTTGGTTATATTTGAAGTCATTGTGGGCTACTAATTTCATCCAGAACTTTTTTTTTAACTTCACTACAAGAGTTTATTTATTTATATATTTAAAGGTGGGTCAATTTTTGAGTTGTTTCTCTTTCACTGGGCAGGAAACCTACCCGGGGAGATGTGCTTGGAGGGAGCCAGGCAAAAATGGGTAAAAATCTGGGCTCCCCGCCTATACGGAGGAAGATCAGTGACCCCCTGGAGCCTCCGTCTCCGCACCTGTGCTGTGAAACAAGAATAAAAGGACACCCTCTCAGCCCTGAGCGGGGACGTGCACCATGTTCCTGCAACATCGCACTACACTGGGGGTGGCTCTTCCTTCGAATGGAAGGGCACAGTTGGAGTTTTAAAAGTAATGATACTCTCATTCAGACTTAAGCTCACGCCCTCGCTCTGAATCTGCTGATTCCGCTTGTCTTTAAGCGGCTCTAAACGGCGTATTCCGGAGACAGGCGGCCTCACAGCTGCGGAAACGCATTTCTGATTCCTGTCTTTCACGGGATAGTCACGAGTGCTGTTACTTTCCTCACACACTTCTGCCCTAGGACTGGGTTTCCAGGACTCCCAGTGCCAGGGAGCTAGCATTCCCTAACACCTTCGGCATGAGGAATCGCAAAAACATTGTAAATTCACAAGTCCAAGCATTTCTGAAACAAAGAGAGGCCGCATGAAGACCCATAGGGAGCGTAGATTTGGGAATCTCACCCAGACTTGCCCTGTGCCAGCTGCAAACTTAAGCGAGAGTTTCGTAACCTCTGTGGCTCCTCCGTAACAGGAGCATAATGGCTGTCCTTATAGTTGCTTCTTTACAAGATAGTTTTTTTTTAAAAGTCCAGTTTGACTTTTGCCTCTTTTACCCCTGTCTTCTGTGACTCGAGCTTTCCAAGCCATGATTGCATTTCCCATTTCCACCATGGAATGCTTTTCTACAATGTCAAAACTGTCATCCTTAGAGCCACAGAAAATAATCTCTGGACAGAAGCGCCAGGCGGTGGAGGCCTCGGGCGCGGGAGCCGCAGGTGAGAGGGATCGGGCTACCAGGGCGAGGACAGCCTGCTGAGCGGGAGCGGCCGCGTCAGGTAGCACTGCTCCCTGCTCGTGCCGGTTTTGTCCTTCCCGTCGATGAGCACGATCGGGAAATACCTGTAGTGTTCGATGATGTCTTCCACCGAGTCAAACTGTGGAGACACAGACAAGAGAGTGAGTGGGAATGTCCGTAGCTTTAGTGCCTGCAGGTTAAAAGTACAGACGTTGAGTTTTCCTGGGAAAAGAGATGGACTCCTTAACATTTGGTTGGGGGGGTGGGGGGCGGTGGTTGTTGGAAGAGTGTGCCGGAAAGTCATTTCAAGCACTGGACGCGGCACTCCGGTCCTCTGGAGGGTGAGTGGTGGGAACGCTGCAAGGCACAGACTGAAGGCGCCTGGGGAGGTCAAAGGGGAACGAAGGCATTTCCTGACTGATCTACGAGAATCAGATCAATCAGATCACCTGGTCAGGCTTCTCCGTTTTCCCAAGAGCGGTTTCCTGTTGTAAGCATCCAGGTGCATTACTGAGAGACGAGCTGGTTTCACAGCCGTCAGCCCCGGGGAGTCTTGGGGATTTGCGGGCCTCCCTGACCTCCCCTCTACCCATGAGCAACCGAAATGCAGCGGGTCCAGGATCGACCGTCCCTTAGGAACTTGGTGGGAAAGGCCGCAGCGAGCTCTCTGTCCTGGGCCCCTGATTCTACCAACTTCTGGTGTGACCAGAAGCCCTCTGATGACCACGGGGCTGCCCCCAGTTCTCAGCCAGTGTTGCTCCCTTCCTTGGGCTTTGTATGAAACAAACAAACAAACAAACAAACAAACAGCAGAGCATTTCACGCGGTGTTTCCAGAGATGTACAGGTAGAGTCCTGAGGTGATTCAATGGGAAGTAAGATTGTTTCAAGTCCAGGGGAGTCAGGAAGTGCTTTGTCGGAGACACAGGCTGGAAATGAATGGGTGGTGTGCCCTGGGTGACCCCAGGGAAGCAGACAAGGAGGGTTTGGAGACAGTCAAGGCAGGGAAGGAGCAGGGCAGGGGGCACGAGCACGTGGGCATAGCGTCTGGTGTGCTGGGTTTGGATGAGTGCTCGGAACACTGGGAGACGGTCAGGAGGAGCGTGCCCACCGGCCTTCTAAATTTGAATGCCACATTGATCCCCCTCAGCAGCACAGTGAGGTGGGCCATGGCCTTCCTGGAGGAGCCAGAGGAACTGCAGCTCAGAGAAGCGGACTGACCGGCCCAGAGGGCAAGCTGCAGCAGGGCCGGGACCAGGAATGGAACCTGGTTTTTCTGGATGCCTATCAGTTCTTCCCTGATACGGCGCTGCCGGTAGCTGGGACCCTGGCGTTCCAACAGACCGGGTAGAGAGGACAGCGCCTGGAGGAAGGCGCGTCCTGGGGGCGGGCGGGGGAGGCGGGGGAGGCGGGGGGGGGGGTGATCTGATTCTGCTGTAGTTCTGTGTCTCCTCCCTTCCCCATATACCAGAAATGTTTGCAGACCCGAGGGACAGCCCACAGCGAATGAGATTGTCAAAGGTCACTGTCGTCATGGAGTTTGCACCTGGTGGGGACAAAATAAACTCCTGTATGAAGAGGTCTTTGCATTGAGGGGGATGTGCTGGGCTCAGACCCTTACCAGGCCACACAGGGCCCTGCCCGTGGGGGCACGTGGGGCTGTTGGAGCCAACTTGCCTTTCCCCAGGGGAGGAGCACTGGCTGGAATGTGGAGACCTGTTGTAACTGCTGGGGCTCTGTCCTCCCTCCTGCCACCAAGAAGGGTGCGAGGAGGGCGTCACTGTGGGGGAGGGGGACAGAGATGTGGAGTGATGCGTCTCCTGACAGTGCCCACCTCCCAGACCCCTTTCGTTCCGTCCTTCCTGGTGACCGAGCCCACAAACCTGCCCCCTTCTCCTCTACACCGATTCCAGTTGGTTTTGTCTGTTTTCACTAAAAGATTAGTGATTAAACGCGTACGTGGCTTGCCCCGCTGGGCCTGTGACTGGACCTGTCGCTGAGTTGTCCGTGAGACGCGCCATCTGTCTGCCCCCAGCGGGTGCACAAAGCATGTTAGCTCCTGCCTGGTGCTGAGGCGAGGGGCTGTCCCGGTTGTCCAGTGAGATGACAGTTCGCCAGCTAAAGCGGTCACACGTGAAGGGCCCGGGGGGTTCCACGCAGGGTTTCCCCCCCCCCGGCTGCGTGTCCTTGGGCAAGTTTCTAACACTCTCTGTATCGGTTTCCCCAGGAACAGGGATGGTGGTGCTATTGGGACCTGCCTCCGGGGGCCACGGTGAGGACGGACTGACGGCACACAGCACTCAGCAGAGACCTCCACGGACCAGGGGTGCCCCACGAAGGTCAGCCGTCACTGTGGGCTCCTCCCTTCCGAGTCTGCGGAGAAGGGGAGCAGGAGAGGACGGGGGGCCGAGGGGCGAAGGAACCCCGCCCCCCCCACCGAAGGCCTCTCTGGACCATCCTCGTAAGCCTTCAGAAAGGACGGAAATGTGTCTATTTCATTTCCCCTTGTACACGAAGGGCACGGTTTTTTCTCTTTCTTCACACTTGACGAAACAAAAAGTGATTTACGAGAACACACTTTTCACGCAGCGCTCCTCTGCAAAACGGGGTCCCCAGCCGGCGCAACAGGAGTTCCCTTTCCTGGTGTTCGCCTTCAGGGGGGACATGCTCTGCATTCTCACTCCTGTCTGTTTTCAGGGGGCGCCCCGAAATAATGAATTCAGTATCAATTGTTTAATCATCTACATGGACAACACTTGACATGAAATCGTCATTTCAACAAGTAAAAGGAAGCAGGCGAGGCAGGGGCTATGAATCATACTGTTGTTCTTCTTATTCCTGACTCCTAGTGATAAGCCTGCAACTGATGTAGTACCCTAAAGAGACTTTTAAAAGATTATAATTAAGTTCTTGTTTTTATATTAAATGAATTTTTTTTTTTCAGGAGAACAAGTGTCATCCTAGTGTTGTATCTTAAAATGTGTTTACACCTTTTGGGTTTGCCCGGCATACCAGCCGTGGGTGATGTTTCACGGCCAGACGGTCAGCCCGTCCATCTGGGCAGACACGCGCGAATGAAAGCAGGAAGAGGAGAAGAGAGTCGGAAGCCAAGAGGGAGGGCGGCGAGAAGCAGACAGGGGAGGTGAGAGGTGAGCCCCTGGGGTAACTATCTGTGTCTTCCGGGCTCCCGTGTTCAGTTTATCAAGCAGATGGCTGTCCTGACTTTCAGCCACCGATCGGGAATGTAAGGTCTGGGGACTGAAATGGCCCTCCCCTGTGAGCAGTCCCAGAAACGCTGACCCGTGCATGACTCCTGAACATGGATGCAGTGTCGAGGTCTGCAGTAGTGACGCTCTGAAGGTTGGGGACGGCAGGTGTCCGTCCTGCTGGCGGGGCCGGTATCCTACCAGCTGCTCCGAATCTCCACTCTCGCCCCTGCTTGGGCGCACGTGTAGAGACTCACCAGTACCCCTGGGTGGCGGGACTCCATCCGCCTCTGCTGTGTGCCCCCCGAGCAGAGCGCTGCCTCTCACATAGCGCGGGCGGAAAACTAACACTTGGCCAGTGAGTGAGCAAGCGGGTATAGTGGACTGAAGGCTGATCCCCCCCAAAATAGGCCAAAATATGTCCCAGTCCCTGGAATCTGACGATCACCTTATACATCGGAGAGCGACGGCAGATGCACACCTCGGAAGCTGGGACTCGTGGAGGATCGTGGGGGCAGAGCACAGCCTGAGTTGGCCCTGAAAGCAAGTGTGTGTGTCCTCGTGAGACAGACGTGAGGGGGCTCATGCAGAGGAGGGAGGGGAGGAGGCAGTGGGGCCTCGGAGACAGAGACCAGAGGGAGGTGGCCTCAAGTGCGGGGCGAGGCGTGTTGCTGACAGCACCCGGAGTCTTGAGGAGGCAGGGAGGATCCAGGGGGGTGTGGCCCGGCGCACGCCTTGACTTCAGTGTTCTGGCCACCAGAACTGGGAGAGAATACAGTTCTGTCGTTTTAAGCCGCCAAGTTTGTGGGGCTTTGTCCCAGCACCCCCGGAAACGAAGACACTAGCTACTCCCTCACTCTGAAGTCAGAGTGACTGTCCCGCCACATGGCTAGCAGAATGGCCCCGATACCTAACGTGCAGGGAAACGGACCTCGCCCACTTCCTCTCTGCAGGCGCGCCCCGGGTGCTGGCCCCCTGTGCCGCGAGAGGGGGCGATGCGCTGGGCCCCCGCAGGCTTCGCCCGGGTGGGTGGCCCCGGCGCCTGGCCTACGCCCGGGTGCACAGAGCTAACGAAACGGCCTTCGGGGCCCATTTACGATGGAATGTGGTAGTTCCTGCATACCAGCCCCTATGTGCTTGCTACTCTATTTACTTCGTCTCTTCTTACACCCGGAATAAGTCCCTTGAGACCGTTGCCATACTGTGTGTGTGGTTAGATTCTCAAGTGTGCAAAGGCTCCAAAGAGCCACACACAATCAAAAGGGTCTTTGAAAACCCCGTGCCGCCTACACGTCCCCTCAAGCACGGGATGAAGTAGCTGGTAGCTGGTAGCTGGCCGGCACTTAGCAGAGCCTCGCTGTCTCCAAGACTCTTCCCTCGTCCTAAGGGTGGGAGACCCTTCCTCGGCAGGGCGAGGGGCTCACGCGGTGTCCGTGGAGAGGGCAGTGAGTGTGGTCTATAGCTGTCCCGGTCCTAGGCCGGGGCCGGTAGAAAGAACCACCTAGAAATGCTTCCTTCCCCTCCAGTGTCCGGCACATAATGGGCTCCACGTAAGAGTGAACTCTTCTTCAACCAACGCTCTGTGACGTTCTGTTTCCAAGAGGGCTGGGGGTTGTTGGTGTTAGTGGTCGTGATGTTGTCTTAGACTGCACAAGGAGGTCAATCTTTTTGCAGACTCCATGGGACCCCAGCTTTGCCAGGCACCAGCTGTGACTGTGGGCCCATTACTTAACACTCCTGTGCCTCAGTTTCACCATCTGTCGAATGGAGATACAGGCAGCACCTAGCTCACAGGGTTGCTATGAGAACGACATCGATGGATGAGTTCCTAATTGTTAACGGCACGGGGCAATGCCTGTGCGTATGAACGTGCAGAACGTTCGGTGAAGACGTGGAGAGGAAACTCTTGCTTGGAAGAGGCGCAGGAGGAGAAAATTCCTCAATCCCATAAGAAGGGTCGTCTTAACACAAGCATGGACTCCTTCAGGGCCCCTGGCTGGCTGACTCCAGGGGCCTCCCCTGGAAGCCAGCCTGCGCCCCGCCCGGGCAGTCAGGGCCGCGGGCAGCCTGGCACGCCGCTCTCAGACGTCCTCACGGACACCCCCGCGTGTCTGTTGCCGCCCCCCTGTTAGCAGTGCGGCTCTGGGCGGGGGGAACCCTGTCGCCTCTTCAGGTCTAGTCTCCTCCCTGGCACGAGGGGTTCCACACCCAGGGGTGGGCCCTTCCCAGAGGTTTTCGAGGACTGCATGAGAAAACACCTTACACAGCACCCCGCAGAGGGCTCTGCAGTCCGTCCACGTTAGGGCACGTGCTCTCCATGTTCTGTACGCTCTAGGGAAAGGAGTCCTTAATCCCACGCATGTAAACATCACTAGATGTATTTAAGTGAGAAACGGTATGAGCTGAAAGAAGACACTGGAAGGATAAAGGGGTGTTGAGCCGGCCAGTCCGCTACCCTGGGTGCCTAGCTGAGGGAACCACGGCCTGGTTGTCACCACGCGTCAGTGTTGGCCGTGAACTCGGAATAACTCACGTTTATCGTGGGCCCTCCATGTTCCGGGCGGTGTTCTGAGCGTGCTCCACGCATGCACTCACTGGCCCTCAGCACGGAAGGGAACAGCGGCCACTTCCGTGGGACGCGCCACTTTCTGGGCCCGGCTGTGTCCGGCGGGGCTGCGTGTTCATCTGTGCACTCACTGACACCAGGGCAGTCCCGGGCTGTGGCACAGGCTGGTGACGGGCCCCACACACATGGCCTAGTCCGTGCCGGCCCGCCTCTCTGGCCCACGCATGACTCCCAGACAAGGGCTCTGGGTCCAATGCGGAGCACGCTGGACTCTCCACACTCCACTGAGAGGAGTTTCCCACACCGGCCCACCTGGAGCCCTTTGGCAGCCCTGGCAACACCCCTTACTTTGCTATCTATTGAAGAGTAGCGGCTACCTGTGAAAATCCCAGCCTGTGACTGTGCTAGTTTGCTCGGGCCTCGCGACACTGCGCCACAGGTTGAGGACGATGGTGGCTTAAACAGTGGGCACGTGTGTCCTCACAGGTCTGGGGGCGGGGCTCCCAGGCCCCAGTCAGCAGGTTGGCTTCCCAGGGGGCCCACTCCCCTCAGCACCCTCCCACGGGTGGTCCCTCCGAGTGTCTGTGTCCTAAGCTCTTCTTACAAGGACACTAGTCCGAAGGGATTAATGGATTAGGACCTGCCTTAAACCTCACTTTACCTTAATCACCTCTTTGAAAACCATTAGTTCCAAGTACTGTCACATCCTGAAGTCCCGGGGAGTTGCTTAGGGCTTCTTCGGCATGTGAATTAGGGAGGCAGGGCAGGATTCAACCCATAATGTACACCCACTAATAAAACTGGGGTCTGGCGATACCGCGTGGGAACCACTGAACTATATAGAAGTCTGGGCTGGAAAAGACCATCTGCACTTGAGGACACTGAAGCCCGGAGAAGTGCAGTGACCGGCCTGAGCTCACACGCTCCGTACGTGGTGACTGGGAAATTGAGCCCTACTCTTCCCCCTCCCTCCCTTCCTCCCCTCCCCTCCCCTCCCCGCCAGGAAGAGGTGGAAATGCAGTCCCTCCTCGTCCCCTCACTCACTACCTGTATGTTTCTAGCCATTGCCTTAGTTTTCTGAGCCTCAGTTTCCCTCCATCTAGCACAGAAGCAATGGCTATGTCAAAGAGCTGCTGAAAGATACCATGAGGTAATGCAGACTGGCCAGGCCTATTGTAGACATATTCAGGGGGAATCAATCCCCTTTTCCCTTTCTGTCTGAGTTATTGATCTGCTCTCACTTAGCCACCCGACCACCGATCGGTGCTGAGGACGGGCACCGCTGGGCGCTGTGATCAAGCTCACCTTCAGTTTGGGGACACAGACCTGCCAGTTCCCGCTGCTAACAGATGCTGTCAGACGCCTGCAGGGCGAGTTAGTGCTGGGGCAGGGAAGGCGTGAGGATTAACGGGGGCTGCAGTGGAGGACCCCGGGAGGCAGAAATTAGATGTCTGGCAGAACGAGTTTTCTTTAATGGGCGAAGCAGGATGGAGGGTGCGCGGAATGGTCAGCGGTGAGCCTGCCTGTGCGGGTAAGCCTTGCGCTGCACCGGGATGCTGGTGGGAGGGGCTGGAAAGATCAGTTACGTCCTTCCCCTCCGGGGCGGCGCTCTTTCCCCCCATCCTGTGCCCCCCACATGCTCCTCTCACTGTGCTTCAGCGTGGGGAAAGGAAAGGCATGAAATGATACCCACTTCGCCGCCTCTGAGTCCCGTGCCCAGAACGAACTGCCGGCTCCTCTCCAGGAAGCGGATCTTCACGTTGTAGACTCTGTTCCCATAAAACACCACCAAGACGTAGGGCTCTGTCTGCGATTTTACTGAACAGTCTCGGACCAAGAAGGTGCCGTCCTGAAGGGAAAGGAAGAATGACGATCTTTTCAAGAAACCCAGCGCCCCACCCTCCCAGCGTGGAAACAGGGCCGCTTATGTGAGATTCCCCACTGGCTTTGGGTTTTGGTAAACTGGGTCTGTATTCGACTTAACTCAGTAAGTATTTATTGAGGGACCACATGGATCAGGGCCCTCTTCATTTTCTGAGACATCAGCCACTTGGATTACACCATTCCTTCTTCTATATCCTCCAGCCTCCCCCACTGTCCACAGCATCCTGCCCGCAACCTCAGCATGACCTTCACGGATACACGCACCAGCCAGTCTAGGGGGCCTGTCTCCTGTCACTCCTGCAGCCTCCGTCTGGGTCCTGTCTCCCGTCAAGCCGCCATTTCCCGAAGCCGCATCTGGCTCTTGGGCCATGTGGAGCAGCCCTGCCCCGGCCCCCTCCCATCCTTCACCTGCCCGGGTTCAGGGATTTCCGGTTCTGCCTGGCGCTCCAGTGTTACCCCAGAGCCGGTGGCAGCCACAGTAGGCGTTAGGCAGAAGCGGCCTTTAGCATGAGAACCTGGGCCAGTGTGTGGGGAGATGTCCACAGAGGACTAGGGTGCTCAAGGGAGATGCGGGGTTTCGAGGTCACTGAGGTCAGAGGGAGTGGAGAGGCTGTAGAGGGGGGAGAAGATGCAGCCAGGTGTGAGGTGGGGGCAGGTGCAGGGCAAATGGGGGAGGGGGTAGGGAGACGAGAAAGGGCCTATGACAATGTCCCGGAGAGTCCCAGAGGGAGAAGGAAACCCAGACGCGTGCATTACGGAGGCCGAGGCGATGCACAGCGAGCGAGGGGCCCGAAGGTCAACAGTGTGGCATGGTCTGCGGGCCGTGAACAGGCACCTGCTGTGGGGCAGAGCCAGCCGGGCACGCCCCCCCCCCCCCCCGCCCCCCCGAAAGGGCTCCGGATGGAGGTCCTGCGGAGAAGGCCGGGAATGGGGCCAGCCCCCTGAAGGTGAGCGCACCTGCCTGCGAGGCTTAGTTCTGGGGCTCCAGCGTGTGGTTCATGCACTGAATACTCTGACTGGGGTTGCACAGGTCATTATGAATGCTCCGTAAGAATAGGGTCATATTTATAATAATTATCATATGCATTCATCTCTCTCAACTACGTTCAATATCTGTATTTATATGCAACTACAATGTATGTGTAATTCATATTTATAATACAGATATAGATTTGTCTAATGCCTATAATACTGCATAGCAATACTTCAAACATATTACATCCGTGAATAATAGTATAAACTGCAGTGATGTTCTGACGGTGCTGGCGGCGAGGGTTCATTGAGAATTGCCCTCAAGGCATGAAGCACCTCACACACGTGGTTCTATTGGATCTTCACACGGAACCTGAGGAGGTGTTCTGTCCCCATCTTCCACGGGAGGAAGTTAGGGTCCAGGGGTGGAAGTGAGCTTCCCAAAGCATCCTCACTGGCCAAGTCAAGCCCGATTTCTCTCCCTTTAAGTACACGAGCCTCCGAGCACACCAAGTGGGACTGAGGGATTTCCCGGAACTACTCTTGCCTGAACCTTCAGCTGTAATCGAAGCCTTAGGACTCAATCACAGGACCTCGCCAAAGATCAGGAAGGGGAGGAGCCAAGGTGTGGGACCGACTTCGGGGTCCGTCCTCTTACACTCTGCAGTGAGTTTGTCTCCGTGAGTCTGAGCGGTCCTGCAGGGTAAATCACCTTCCCCACGTGTGGGGAACACGTTGTGACGACACCGAGACTGCCAGAGAAGGACAATAGGAAGCCACTCAACTGAGATTTTGTTTTCTCCGAGTTTGCAGGGAGAGAAGGCAGAACCGGGGACAGAGGGGAGGGGAGGGGAGGGGAGGGGAGGGGAGGGGAGGGGAGGGAAAGGGAGGGAGCACCGGCCCAGGCAGACTTTGAGAAGAGAGAGCTGGTCTGGATCACAGGGTCTGCCACTTTCTCCATGTGTGACCGAGACCTTGACTTAGCTTCATGTTTCTCATCTAAAAATAAGACACTTCCATGTATGCCTAATGTGTTCAAGACACTTTCTTAATGACTGCATTAATTTCCTATCGTGGCTACACCACATTCCCATACACTTAGCAGACTGAAACACAAGTTTATTCCGCTCCAGTTTTGGAGGGTGAATTCCGACACGGGTCTCCCTGGGCTGGAACCCAGGTGCGGGCCGGGCTGCGTTCAGAGGGGCGGTTCTCCCTCTCGGGGGGAGAGCCCCTTCCCTGGCCTTCTCCAGCTTCCAGAGGCCGCCAGCCGTCCTGGACTGGAGTGCCCCCCCCACACCCCCCCACCCACATCTGACTCTTGCACCCCTGCCCGCCTCTTACAGGGATCCTTCTGACCACACTGACTCCACCCGGATAATCCAGGATAATTCTTCCACCTCCAGATTCTTAGGCACATCTGCAAACCCCTTTTCCCCGGGAGGTGACAGGGTCAGAGGCTCTGGGTGTTGGGACGTGCCATCTTGGGGCGGGGGGCATTATTCCGCTTTCCATGGCAACGTATGTGTGATTTATCTTATTGAATCTTATAATGCCGGTTCTGAGAGCCAGGTTTTATTAAAACTTGCTGGGGCCCTATCATTCACTCACCCACCCACTAATGAGCGAACTCACTCATTTTCCCATTCCCCACTCCACAGTGGCCGCCACGCTAGCTGCCTGAAGGCAGATTTCGATGTCGTGTGGGTCTCGGGAGCCCCTTTCTGTCACTTCTAGACAACTTCATGCTGCTTTCTGCACGCGGCAGAGCAGTTGCTTAAGAATGGTTTGCCCTTGTGGCAGTGGTTACAGTAATCGTTTGCGCTGACGGCAACACATATTTCCGTTTTCCTCTCCGTTTGGTCAGCTGCTCGCTCGGCACTTCCCCACACCCCCGGAAGCTGGGTCTGGCCGTGTGACGTTGGCCCGCGTGGCGTGAGCAGATGTGGAACGTGCGACTTTTGGGAGGCTGGGTTAAGAGCCAGCGTGTGACTGGTGTGACCACACGTTGAGACGCAGCCTCCCGCCGTCCCCCCCCCCCCCCCCCGACCCATCTGGAGCACGGGGCGCGAGCGAGAAGTGGGGCTGTGCTGCTAAGCCACCGAGGTCTCGGGGGAGTTCGTTACTGTAGCACGACCTGTCGTGTCCTGACTAGCACAGTGTTCACGACCTCTGCTCCTTCCCCCGAAGAAGCGAGACAGAGAGACCCAACTGGGATTTACTATTTTCACTTAATAAATGAAGAAACCTACATGTAAAGATATTTATAAACTTGAGACACTGGCAGGGCTGGTAAGTCTCCCATCTCAACTGTGGTTGAGACCCTCCGTCCGGTCACGCCCTCCCCAGCACGGAGAAGCACGGGGTGACACAGGAAGCAGCCCCTCCCTCCCCGTCAGAGCACACTGCTTGTTGGGGACCCTGACCTGCGGGCAGAAGGCCACCGGCTGACGGGCATTACCTTGTTCTCCTTTAGCAAGGCCTCCTCGACCTCCCGGCGACTGCACTCGCCCACGTACCATCCGTTGTGCTGGGCGGCCTGCAGGACGGGTCAGAGGGCAGCGCTGATGAGTCAGTCATTAATGGGAGTGCACTTTTGCTCTCGCAGTGCCAGATCACAGCCGGACGGACAGTCGGGATGCGGTACGAACATCCTGTCCCCGGGCCCCGGCACGGGCACCGCAGAAGTCCCTGCAGCTTAGGAATCTTGCGATCGATTGGCAGGACAGAGGAACCAGAGTTCCACTGCCTCCGCTGAGCGGGGCCCTGCGGCACCGTGCTCAGGACGGACCGTGAGCCCTCCAGCTACCGTGCTGAGCCAGCCGAGCAGGGGTGCGTATTGCGTGTGGAGCCCTGGTCACCATGGAAACTGCGGGGAGGGGGAGACAGGTGCAGGCTGAGAGCACCTATAGGCCCCTCGCCTAAAAACACCTGTGGTGGAACCGGGATTTGAACCCTCGTCTGCCTGGCTTTTGCAACTGTGCCATGCTCCCTTACTTATACCAATTGGCTTTTTTGGATTATAAAGTCCAGCACAACAGAGAGGAGAAGGGGCCGTCAGAGAGATGCACCACAGACCAGGAGCTCCCCAGGATCCTAACATTAAACAGTCCCCTGCATGAAGCCGGCACGTGGAAGACCCCTCCTCATCCATCGTCCCGGCCCATCCCTGTGACAACCCCGTAAGGGGGCACGGCAGGACAGGGGGGCTCAGGAAGTCAACACCTGTCACCTGGTCAGCAAGTGCTAGGGATGTGACATCCGGTCTTTGGTCTCTCGGTGTGAGTCTCAGGTCCTCGCAGCACAAACCCGATCTTTCCAGTGATGGGCATGTGTGAGCCAGCTCCCCGATAACCCCTCGGCCTCACTTCCGGCCGCCCCCTGCCTGAGCACACGGGGCTGGCCAGCCAGAAGTGCTGGCCATTCTGTGGGCACATGGCTCCAGGACTCGGCACCAGCCGGCCCTGCGGCCCGGCATCCCGCCTGCTTCTCACCTGCCCTCCCACCCGGCTGTCCTTCTCTTCTCTCAGCATTGGGAGCAAATGTCTCTCCCTCTTTTTTTTTTTTTTTTTTAAGACAGAAGGGAAGGGAGAAAAAAAGGGAGAGAAACATTAATTTGTGGTTGCCTTTCATGCTCCCCCTACTAGGGGCCTGGCCCGCAACCTAGGCGTGTGCCCTGACTGGGAATCAAACCAGTAGCCCTTTGGGTCGCAGGCCGGCACTCAGTCCACTGAGCCGTACCAGCCAGGGCTTAAACTCATCTCTTATTGGAGGTGTCTTTTGGAATGAGGTCCTTTACCTTTTATTGCAGTATATTGTTATAATTGTTCTATTTTATTCTTAGTTGCTGTGGTTCATCCCTGACTGCCTAATTTAATTAAGCTTTATCACAGGTTTGTACGTATGAAAACAGGAAGTACACGGCGTGGTGTTAGGTGTCCCCTCGGGGTCTTGGAACGAGGCCCCTGTGAACGCGGGGTGGGGGTTGGTGGTTTGCAAGTGGAAGAACCTGCTGAAAGAGCAATGTAAAATGGCTCCTTTGGTTACACAGCAAAGCACTTTGAAGTTCTGAAAGCCAATAGTACTGAGGGACAATGAGAGTCAGTCACGATGCCCCTTTGAAACACTTTCCGGCAAAGCTCCACGAAGGTGCTAAGTATGTCTAGAAAGATGAGCCTACCTTTCCATCGGGCCTTGTGGGGAGAGGTTTTCTCCCGCTTGTGGTGCCGGCGGGGAGAGAAGGTTCCCAAGGGTCGGAGGTGGCTGGAGACTGGCATCGCTGAGCAGGGTGGGGCTGCATGCTTCCTTTATGATCTGGGGAGAGTAAATTCACCTTCAGATGTGCCTTTGTTACTGTGTCTGATTGCCTTCCTCCAGCAAGGGGCTGGATAGAGCCAGTCACCCCTCTCTGTGTCTGTGGCACCCTCGGTCCACGCCACCGTTTTCCTGCTCTGGGTGGCAGTCTCCTCTGGACCCTTCTCTTGCCTCAGCTTTTGCCCCTTCCTCTCCAAGGCAGCCAGAATAATCTTTCAAAAATGCGATTCTGACTTTGCTAGTCCCCATGGTGAAAACCCTTCCATGGTTTCCTTCACTCGTGGCAGAAAACTCAGGTGTTTTACTTCTGTCAGTAAGGCCCTCAATAATCCTTCTCTTCTGATTTCTCCATCCATCCATCTATCCATCCATCCATCCATCCATTCTCTCATCCATCCATTCATCCATCCATTCCTCCATCCATCCAACCATTCCCCCATCCATCCATCCATCCATTCTCTCATCCATCCATTCCCCCATCCATCCATCCATCTATTCCCTCATCCATCCATTCATCCATCCATTCCTCCATCCATCCAACCATTCCCCCATCCACCCATCCATTCCCCCACCCATCCATCCATCCATCCACCCATCCATTCCGCTATCCACCCATTCCCCCATCCATCCTTCCACACCCTGATCCAGGGTTCCATCCATCCACCCAGCCAGCCACCCACCCATCCCCCACTGCCTGCTCTGTTTGTCTATAATGAATTTTGTTCTGTTTATTAAACAAGCCAAGCTTCTTCCCAACTCAGGAAACACTATTTAAAAAAACAAAACCAAAAAACTTGAAGAATGACATTTTGTCTTCATGGAGTCTCACTTTTTTAAATCCGAAAGACTGGCAACTTATGACTATTCAGACTCAGGAGTTTAGCAGATATTTTACTAGAAATGAACAAAGTGAGCCCATTAATTCACAGGAAACAACTGCAGCATTTGTTACCAATTAAAAAGTCAGAGTTTTGAAATGCAGATTGGAAAAAAAAACCTTGTACCTGCCAACTTGACATAACAGCATCTTAAAAGACTTTTCTCCTGAGGTTGGTAGTGGTACTTAGAAATGTGATTTTAAAAACTGCTTTATAATGAAGCACGTTAACATTGAAAAGATCTGCTCAGGCCTGTGGATCATTATTTTCCAAGTGATGAATGTATGAAGCTACAGAATCACACTTGGGTGAAAAGCTTTTTAAAAGGGAAGATAGAACAATAGATGTTAAAGTATTTAAAAAAAATCATTGAAAGGATTTTGGTTTCACCTGGTACCTAAGTTCTAAGATACTACCACTTGTCAGGTTTTGATGTGGTATTTTCTTAACATCAATGAAAATAACATTTTCATGACATGTAATTTCACTTCAGTAAATAATAATAAAAGATTAATTTCAGGAAATTAAGGCTATAAGGAAGGAGTGAGGTGCTAATGAAGAATATTAAGCAAACATAAATAATTTAGTAATTTCAAGCAAGAAATAACTAAAAATTTCATAAAGACTTGAGGGCATAAAAACAACATGAAAATAAGATACTAGACAAGAATTATAAACTACATAGTCTTCATTCAGCTTAGAAAATATAACCAAAGTTATAGTCTTGAAGAACAGCTTGACAAGAACTTTGAAAGAATAGGATACTTTTAAAAATTAATTTTTAATTGAATTTATTGGGGTGACATTGGTTAATAAAATTATATAGGTTTCAGGTGTACCATTCTATATTACGTCATCTGTATATTGTATTGTGTGTTCACCACCCCAAGTTAAGTCTCCTTCTATCACCATTTAAGAATAGGGTCCTTTTGACACAGCACATTTTTGAGGCAAAATATTAAATAAAACATTAGCATTAATATTAGCATATTAAATAAAATGTTGAGCCCAAGAATGCTTGGTAGAGGGAATTCTGTGTATTAAAATATTTGTCGTAGAGAACTAGCTGTTGGATCACTTAAAGTTTAAAGTGCATTCATCACAGTACGTTAATTTCTCTCACCCATTTAAGGCCCTGAAAATAGGAATAATGCTGAAGATATTTCTCTTTTTAATTTCATTTTAAAAGTTTTCTGTATTGTTTGGAAAGAGGATGTAAACTGTAGAGTTTTAAAATTCAATCATGCTTTTACTTAAAATGTTAAAACTAATGGAAGAAGAGTATAATTTCCAAGAAGGAGAAAGGGGAATGAAGAAGAGACGAACCCAGTATCTGGCAGGAAAAGAAAAAGTCAGTGAAAAGCAGGGCAAATAGGAGGCACAAAGTAATGTAAAAATAAATAAAACATATTAATGATCGCAATAAATATCAAAGATATAAACAGCATTTAAACATTAGCTGCAAACCACTATGCTATATACCTGAAACTAATACAAAGTGATATTAAAATAATGAATAAAGAATAAGCCCTGGCTGGCGTAGCACAGTGGATTGAGTGCGGGCTGCGAACCAAAGTGTCACAGGTTCGATTCCCAGTCAGGGTACATGCCTGGGTTGCAGGCCATGGCCCCCAGCAACCACACGTTGATGTTTCTCTCTCTCTCTCTTTCTCCCTCCCTTCCCTCTCTAAAAATAAATAAATAAAATCTTTAAAAGAAAAAGAATAATAAAAGTAAACTGTAATTGGAAAAAAAAATTAATGTAAAAAAACCCCAGAAAACAAAATTAGATGCAAATGGATTTAAACGTTCCAATTGTGTGCTAATTACACCTCTACAATGTAACGACACAGAGATCACTTGAGAGAATGGAGACGTGTGTACCCCGCGAATCCTAACCACAAGGAAACTAACAGAGGTATGGCAGTATTAAAAAAAGGCTTTAAAAATTTATTGAAAATATAGTAAAGCAAGACATAGAGACCTATTATGGAAATGGCCACAACTACCTTTCCAACGTGGATTGAAACAATAAGGACAAACTTCAGAGAGAGGAAAATAACCATCATCAGCATTTCCTGTTCGTCGTGTAGCGTACATAACAGTCTTCGGTGATTATGAATTTTTCATTATATTGTGGCAACTGATTTATTATATTTCCCACTCGGAGTGCCTTGCTTGAATATTTAAGAAGTCCCACTTGAAAAGGGTGCTGGGAAACAGGTACGTGCATGTGTGGTCTATTCAGAGAATGAGTTAAATAAAACAAAACAAACAGAAAAACAACTTGGCCGAGCAATTTCCCCCGATGGCCTGGTTGGGTCTTTGCTTGATGAATAAATAAAATTCGGAGCTTATAATCGCCTACAACTGTTTAACTGATTTTGTTCTAAAATCATGACGACTAACCTCTGGAAAAGTTTCTCTGCATAAAACATGGCCTTTGAGTTGTGTACCCCCGTGACATGGGACATGGGACTCTGCCTAAGACAGAGGACTCTCCTGCTTGGGGCTGGAGGGTCACAGAAATGAGGAGATTGACCCAGGGTGGGTGGAGGAACATTGGGGAGCACATTGTGTAGGTGGTCAATGAAGTTTGAGGCAGGGGAGCCTAGTAAAATGGTACGGATTGCAAGATCATACTGCTCCCCGAAATCACTCACATTTCAATGTTCTTATGCATAGGAAGCTCTTAGCACAGCGCCTGACCTGTATCAGTAGTAGCTCAGTCAATGCTGCCACCAATGTTAGCGCTTCGGGGGACTCTGCTCCAGCGAGTCCTTTCTTCTCTAACTTATAATAAAAGCATTTTATTTTCACCAAGTATCTATGTGTCCTTATTAGCAAATTTTCAGTTACTACTACAGCAATTAAAAAAAGAATCTTATAAGAAAAAAAAGCCATGTAGTTTACAAAACAAAGGCAGATAGAAAAAGAAAATATTTGTGAACAAAAACTAAAAACAAAGGAAAACAATCCCAAACTTAGGGAATCATGTTACTATTGTGAAGTGCAACCAAAGCCATCTGGATCCCCTTCTGATATCTCAAAACAATCTTTTTTTTTTTTGTCCTGAGATTCATCAGCTTGGGCTCCTAATAGCTTAGCTCGAATCCATTTATCAGAGAATTGAGCAAAGGCTATTTATCAGGTAGTAACTGAACCATCCAGAACCACCGAATGTTTCCAAAATCTTTTCTCACTTGTAAGAGAAAAGATGAAAATGTCCACAGGGACAGAGGGGTGCATTTCACAACTGGCCGAGAAGAAGGCCGCCTCCCCCCCAACCCCCCAGGCGCTCAGAGCAGCTGGGGAGCTGCAGGAGGCCAGGATGCTACTGCCTGCTGTTGGCTGTGCACCTACTTTCCACCGGGCCCGCCACCCTGCCCGGAGGTGACTCCTGACCCAGTGGAAGGCCCGAGGCTCAGTAAGCTGATGGAGGGGCGGGGCAGGTTGGTTTTAGCTAACCGCTGAAGTGCTGGTTAGCGAAGGCTCTCTCTCTCTTGTATTTTTAGGGCCCAGCCCCATTTTGGGTACGAATCGCATGCCTGGTGTGTATTTGCTGACAGAAAGAGGAGAGAATTGTGTTTGAAAAGGCTGAAGGACCAAACATTTCCCCTGCTGTTCCTTTAAGTGACCTTGCTTCCTGCCAGCCGCACAGAGAAGCAGCTACAGGAGCCCAGTACAGAGGGTCCATGCCCAGCCCTGGGGGGCTTGGCCGGACCCCGGTCTGTTCCCACCGCCTCCCACGTCCCCAACGTCCCCAGCAGCTGTTCCATTCCTCGATCGCTCTCTATTTTTGTGCAAGATTCTGTCTTTCAAGGCAGGACTCTGCATTCCGCTTCAAGCTAAGAGTCTGCTTCCTCGTCCTTGCGCTCTATTCTCCAAACCCCACAGGTAAGGCCCTTCCTGGGCCTGTTGGGGCCTGGACCCTGCACCTGGCGGAAGCCTTATCTCCATACCCTGCGTCCTGCCTCCGGGACTCCTGCCCCCGGATTCCAAGGCGCTGAGTCCCCGCAGCAAATCACTGTCCCCTTTAGCCAACTTCCTTTAAATTAAAAAAAAAAAGTAGCTTTCTGTTGGGGAAACTTTTTTTTTTGGGGGGGGGGGGGGAACTCTTGTTAGCAGTGTGTACCTTGGGAGAAGTGAGTTTTCCAGGTTGGTTTTCCAACTTAAGGCCCAGAGGGCAGAGGGCAGAGGAGAAACAAGGACATGATGCAGGTTGTGGGGAAGGGGGTTCACTGGGCAGGGGATCCCTGGAGAAGGAGGGGAACACAGAAACAAAGGAGAAATGTTCAAATGTGTCCGTCGTCTATGACAGGTCTAGCAGAGGGCTGTGAGCTCACTCCTGTTTGAGTTGTGTGGAGGGGGGAGGGCGAAGTTCCAAGAAGGAACTTGGTGAGGCCGAGCCTCTATCTCCCTCCCGTAGGGAGAGGGGCAGGATGAGGACCCTGGGCAGTACAGCACTCAGCCTGTCCCCAGGATCCAGCCCCAAGCCCCCTCTTATAGCTCAACAGAGAGAGAGAGAGAGAAAGAGAGAGAGAGAGAGAACAAGATTAGACCTAAACACAGAACCTCCCTGGCATTTAGGGAGAAGACGGACAGACAGAAGAACAGGACAGATGTAGCTTTGGCAAAACAACGCCCATAGTGCCCAAACCCATCGTCCGCAGTAATCCCTGCGCGTGCTGCTTCAGCCCCCCCCAGACAAGCAACCTTTGGATTTTTATCTTTGCCAGCAATTAGCAAGAGGGGTCGGTTTTGTCTTCTCCATTTGTCAGATTTTCTTAAGAGAAATCGATTTTACACCCAATGAGTTGGCAAAAACTTAAAGAGTGTTGTCTAAAACGACTGTTGGAGGGGATGGGGCACCCAGGGGACCCCTGAGCTGCCGGTGAGACCAGAGGACACCTGCTTTGGAAATCCATGTCGTACAAGATCCTAAGATGCACACATTTTACTCTGGGAGAACTGACAGTTTGCACATGGGGAAAACATGTATGTGTTAGTGTATGTGAGAAGACACCAACGTTACTACTCATCACATTATAATGCTCGTAAGAGAGGAGAAATGGAAGCCACCTACATGGTCTTGGCTAATCATGGGTAAACATCGTTATGTCACCACAGTGGAATGCGCTCTGTCAATGGGAACAGGCCAACTGCGTGTAGACACATCAGCTGGGCGACTCGGGGGCTCACAAAACTGAGTCACAAGGCAGGAACAGCGCGGGGGGGCGAGGGCTTACCTGCGTGCTTCGCAATTCTTGGGTGATACGTGCTTACCTCGGTTTTGCGTACTGTGGCTGCTCGTCATGAATGAAGAGCTAAGGAAAGCATTAGAGAGGAAAGAATAAGTATTTCCCAGGCTGGGTCCAGTTCCACTCAAAGGCAAGGGCAAGGGCAAGGGCCTATGTAAGGTCACGTTGGCAAAGCACTTGGCATTTTCCTGGCTGAGCTGGAAGAAGCTTTGCAAGGCAGTAGGAGGTCGATCCCTTCTCTCCTTTCCCAAGACGGTCGGACATCTGACACAGAACACAGGGGCCCACACGAGTTCTTTCCATGGCATTTCACCGAGCACCTGGCACGGTCCTGGACTTTTAGAGGCCATGGACTTGGACCTGCCCCCTCACTGCAGAGACACTACAGAAAATGACGTGTGGCCAGTGGGGGCTTCTATCCCGTAATCATTAGTTACCAACTGAAGGAGAGGATAGAAAATAATTGATTCCTTCTTGAACTGCGAGCTAGATGAGGAAACTATGTGGATAATTGTAAGACGATCCATAAAGGGAAAGGGATTATAAAAAATAAAGGACAATCAAAAAACCAATATGCATTTCTAAGCACAATAACGATGATGTTACCAGGACTGTTTACCAAGGGCTCTGGTTAGCACTTTACTTCATGTTTAGCTTTACTCAACACTTAGCTCTAATTTTCTGGTTCGCTTTGCAACGTGGCCAGCACCGTCATTGTAAGAGCTCGGTGCTACTGCAGTGAAAGCTAATCACTAGGGTGGTGCTCTGCACCAGAAACTGGGAAATGGACAGAAGCTCTGGGAGAGTCAGATGAAACGTAGCTCTGCCGTGGCACCGCTGAAACCACCCGGGAGCATGTCTGCTGTTCGCTCTCTCCCAGGAGCCTGGGATCTCAAGGCTCCCTCTGTGAGTTGCAAATGCTAGCAGGCTGTCTGACCACGGCACCGAGCTGTAGCCCCCGGTCCGACTCCCCCCGACGCCCCAGACGACCGTTAACACCGGGCTTTTTTTTTTTTTTTTTTACCGGAAGCCAGCGTACAGTTTTGAGAAGTGTCTGGGGAAAAGAAATCCTCTATAGCGCCATGTCCCTGCCTTAACATTGTAGGAGTTTTTAGCAAGGATTGAAGCCAGAAATAAAGCCAAAGAAACATAAAACAATGCTTCATTCATTTTGCCAACGAGTGTTGAGAACTTCCGGGGCACGGGGGAGGTTTCAGGAAGGTGAAACGAGGGAGACGTGGCCTCCGCCCGGAAGCAGCCGCCTTCCGGGAGGGCAGGCGTCGCGCCGTCACCAGGACACGGTCTACGCGCCAGCGCAGGTGTGTGCGCAGCAGGCGTTCCTGCCGGCGCAGATGGTCACTTAACCCGGACGCCACCGCTTTGCACCACGGGAAAGGCTTCCCGGGGGACAGGCTAACCGAGCGGACTTCCGCGAGATGAACAGGAGAGGGGGGACGAGGGAGGTTGGGGGCTCCACGGAGGGAACAGCAGGGGCGAAGGCTCAGAGGCAGCAGAGCAGGGCTCATTCTGCAGCAGGCCAGCGAGTAGCTCCTTCTGGACAGAGGGGAAGGCGTGCGGGTGAGAAGTGCCGTTGCATTAAACGGCCGCCGGAACCGTGCGGGCAAGGCCGACGGTGGCCGGCCCAGGTTGGGAGCTGGGCACAGGAGGAGGAATGGGAGACTAAGGCTTGTTTTGGAGATAGAATCCGGGGAGGTGGGAATGGATGAGATGGGGAGAGTGATGGTGGGAAAGAGAAGGCGCCATTTACCAGGGTGAGGAGGTTTGCAGGCGGTGGGGGCGTGGGGTGGCGGTGGTGTTGGTTTGGGGAGGAAGGAAGTGAGGAGTTCGGTCTCAACATTATTGTTCAAGACGCCTGTCCCCTCTGTGAGGAGAGCTGCCCATTGGCATAGAGCTAAGAAGGGGGCTGCCGCCGAAGACAGACAAAGATGCAGGGATCGTCAGCACAGGGCTGACGTTCAGCACCGTGGGACACGTGACACCGCCTGGGCTTGCAGAGACAGAGAACCGGACCTCCGACGAACCCTGTGGAACACTGCCACATAGAGGCCAGCTTGGGGAAAAGTCCCCAAAAGGGGCCGAGAAGAGGCAGGCAGTTAGCAGAGGAAGGAAAATCAGGAGGCTTTGCTCAGTAAATTAAACAAACAGAAGCCCAACCGCACCACACAACTGCTAGCGTGCCTGCGGGCGCCGCTGCGAGCTCACTATCTCTCCCCAACGATAGGGTGATTTTTTGCCTTCCATTTAGAAAATTACACTATGAAAGGCTATGCTATTGTGCTCTGGGTGAGAATTTTGTGTCCGAGTGGGCCTTACATGGGAAACAGCCTCGCAGGAATCATGCAGCCGGAGTCCTGCTACCACAGGCCAAGGCCTGACAGCGAAGTGGCTGATGGTGTGCAGTGGACAGGGCAGGCACATGGGGGAGGGGATAGCACCCGGGTGGACAGGGCAGGGCCGTGGCCATGAGTGCTCACATGTCCTGGGCGCCTGCAACAGGCCCGGCTCTGCTCTCAGCTTCACGTGGGAGACGAGGGCTGTCACCCAACGTCACGTGGCTGGCTGATGCCGAAGCCGGGCAGTCTGATCCCAGCGAGTCCCCCCTAAGCACCGCGGTGCACCACAGACGGGGGAGGCTCCCTGTGACTGTTTATGGGAGATGAAGGTGAAAGCATCTGCACCCTGGGCGGGCGCCTGGAATGGTCAGGATTTATGGGCTGCCTTTTCAGAACCAAGTCAGGAGAGACATCACCCGCGGGTGCAAAGTGAACTTGGACTTGACCTCAGTGGGCAGGGCCTCATTTGTTCCCCCTGGGGAATGGATTCTGTGGCTTTCCGCCGGGGTCGGATGGAAGCAGAGAAGCTTTCTCAGTGTGGAGAGAGTGGAGCGGGGGAGCTGCGGGCGGGGGGGGGGGGGGGGGGGACGTGTGGCAGGCAGAGAACTCGTGGGTGCAAATGTCCTGCGGTAGGTGACGGTGGAGAGTGGGAACCTGAGTGAGTGACCTGAGCTGAGGCTGAGGCTGGTGGGCAGGCTGGGGTCATGAGGGCCTCCCAGCACCAATTTTGGGGGCCCTGGACGTGGTTTGAAGGAAGCCAGCACTAATTTACAGCGGTTTGCAGCTGAGCCTTAGCTTCCTCAACTCTGCAGTTGGGACGACAATTGCCACAATAACCTGGTCAGGAAAGCGTTTCATCAGATAACGGTATTTTGAAGCCCCGGCCATCTATAAAGTGAAATTCAAAGGTAACTAACTGTAAGCTTCCCTGGGGTGATCGACTGACTCTAGTTAGAAAGGCCAGCTTCCCTTCCCAGACAATTAGCATCTGGTCTACCTAATTCGACTGAGTTAATATTCAGGTCTTTGAATCTCTCACACGTCTCCAGCCTCACTCGGTCAAGTACAAAGTGCAGGAAGAGGGACGCTATTAGCTTCCATAACAGCTGCAGTTCTGGGCTTCCTTATCACAGGCCAGGGACTTCCCGTTTCCGAGGAAGCCTTGGCGAGTCACTGTCCCATACCACACACGGCCCGACGGCCCCAAGTGAGACCCAACCGGGGGCTCCTGGCTCCTTACCTGGCGACAGCATGAGGGGTCTCTGGAGAGCTTTGATTTTGTGACAGGTGAGATGCTTGAGGCTTCATCTGCTGATACGGCGCTGGATAAAGGAGTCACGAAACGTGGTCAGGATGCAAAAGGAAAATGACTCGAGACCATCCGAGGCCTGCGGGGACTGCTGTGATTGCACCCCACGAGCCCTGCTGATTGGGAGCGGGCTGTGGGGGGTCAGCAGACACTGCAGCCCACGTTTCCACGCCAACCCAGGCTTCTGGGAGTGGCTTCTCCTGGGGGCTATTGAAAGTGCTTTGAATATTGAAACTTCAACACTATTGTCAAGGCTGTTGAGCCTGGAACTCATCATGGAACTTCCCAAAATGCAGAGCGTTACGTTGGAGGTATTTGGTGTGGGCGAGAACCGAACTGGAATCTTGCGTTCACATGGAGACTTACGCAGAAACGTAAACAGAAAGTTAAACCTGAGGACTGTTCTGAGCAGTGCAGGGCACAGAGATGCCCAGAGCTGCCCCCACGCCCGAGTCCTTACACGCCGCCGAGACAGGGCGGGATGGCCCCCGGAGTCCGAGGTAGTCCAGCAGTTCCCACCCGGTTTCCCAGGCACGCCTTTCTCAGAATCCCCCCTTTGATCTTCAAGTTTTGAGAAGTTCTGCCAACCACACAAACTGGGGTTGTTTAGTTATTGCACAGGCCACCGCTGCCACCACTTGTCACATCCTTCCCATCGTGAACAGACTTCAACCTGCCGTCCAGAGTCCCCCTGGGCACACAGCACGACTGGGATAAGACATCCATGTAAAGCCCTCTCAGGTTCGCCTGGAGGCACTGAAGCTAAGGAAGAGCAGACACACCTCCGTGTGTCCGTCTGGTTGTTACTCTGCGCTCTGTCCAAGGCCGCGCACCAAATGGATGCCACTGATTGAGGGACTGTGATCACTTGGCACGTGGCTTCCGTGCCGAGTCCACAAGTCACACGTGGCATAAAGGTGTCTCGTGTCAACAGCCACCCAGAGCATCTGCCCCTTGTGAGCTGAAGGATGTCACACCGTTTCAATGACAATCACCATAGCCCGAGGCAGGAACGCCTGACCGTGTTGGTGAGGGCGCTGAGCTTGGGCTCCCTCCAGGGTTTGCATATTTTTGGATTGCCAGCAGGCCCCCCACTCCTCTGTCAGGAGCCGTGGGAATCTGCAAACCCAGGTTAGGCTTTGCCCCGGTCTAACGACCTCAGTATGAAGAGGAGCGTGGAGCCCCATGGGGGCAAAGCCACCGTGAGTTGGCGGAGGCCCCTGTGGCTTGGTTGACACGCTGCCCGTGTTCACGCTTTGGGCCGAGGCTGGGACCCTTGGCTGTGGGCATAGTCATCATTCCAAGTGAATGTGAACAGTATTTCAAAGGTGGACAGGAAGTCATTGCCTACTCAGCATCCTACCAGCTAGCCAGGGAGTGTGGGTTGTGTGTGTGTGTGTGTGTGTGTGTGTGTGTATGGGTGACATCAAAGATGAGACCAAGAGCTTCTCTGGGGGTGATCCCAGAGCCAGGGGGTGACCTTGTGCCTCCTTGTCAGTGGCCTGTGGCTGCAGAAAGACCAGGAGCCTAGCCCCAACTTGAACTGCCCTGTTTGGACCAGGGGGTTCTTGAACAGCCAGACTCTGAAGCTCTGGGTCATGTTACCCCTCCCCCACCCCCACGCTGATGCACGCGTGCGCGCATGCACACACACACACACTCATACATGCCAGGCCCTGAAATGACCAGTCCCTTTACAGAGGACTAACGTGGAAATAGCACTTAACCTGACGATATTAGGGTATGAAAACAAAGGTAAAGAGTTTACCTTTCTCTGTTCCAAGGACCTGTGTTAAATGAAAAAAAAAAATGTTGAATGACTCTTGGTGATAGAAAACTTCATGCTATGTGTTTTAGAGCAACTGGTTAGTAGAAGTGGGCAAACTTTTCATTAGTATGCAGATTTTAAAAATGTACAAATATTATTCCAAAGACCCGGTGAAGCCCAAAGACTCCAAAGACAAGCAGCAGCATTGGCCCACGTTAACCAAAAATCAGTTTTACGCTCTGTGTGACGTCGTCACGGGCAAGCACGGCCTGCTGGGGGGACCTTGAGCTGCTTTGACTCTTTGGAAAGCACTTTTGCCACTGCTATCGAGAGCCTTAGAAACACTGTTATGCTCATCCCAGTAATTCCACTGATGAGACTACTCTTTTTCTGAGAACACAACCTAGAATCCAGACCCAGTTCCGCAGACAGAGATGCTCAGCACGCCATGAGTCCAAGTGTCAGAACCCTGGAAACGGTCTACGTGCCCATCTGAGCGGGGGCTGGGAGGTATTCGCTCATCCACGCGGAGTGCGGAACCACACTGTACTCCCCGCACGCCCCAATGTTGCATAAAAAGTCCAGAGTGAAAACTGGACTCATGGCGTATTCCATGGAGGGGGCGTGTGTGTGTGTGTGTGTGTGTGTGTGTATAAAAAGGGGGTTTGAAGAGATACAACAACATATTAACAGATTGTGTTTAAGCGACTAAGTGCTGAGCTACGGTTTTCTTCATATTTAAAAACTGCATGAACACATATACATTATTCTTTCTCAATGTAGCCATTTATCTTCCCACACATCTCCTTTCTCTTTCTTCCCTTAACAGTGGTGGGATTCCTGATCATCCTTCATATTCAAAATCTGTGTGCTAGCCCTGGCTGGTGTAGCTCAGTGGATTGAGTGCGGGCTGCAAACCAAGGCATCGCAGGTTCGATTCCCAGCCAGGGCACATGCCTGGGTTGCAGGCCACGGCCCCCAGCAACCGCTGGGAGAGAAACAACATTGATGTTTCTCTCTCTCTCCATCTCCCCCCCTTCCCTCTCTAAAAATAAATAAATAAAATCTTAAAATAAAAGAAATCAGATAACATTTTTAAAAAAAGATCAAGTGAAATGCTAAAAAAACAATAAATAAAATCTATGTGCTTAGTGGACTGGCCCCCCTGGGCTCCGCTCTCCTCTTCACAGAGCCAAGGCCTCACAAGGGGTGCGGTGTGTGAGCAAAGACTCCTGCCCTGTCCTTTCCTGCAGAAGCCAGGGAGGAGCTCAGGCACCGTCAGACGAGAGAGAGAGTCGTAACTTGGGGGATGGAAGACATCTCCCTGTGGCCTGTGGGGTCCACGAACCTTCTGAAATTAAAAGCTATTTTTTTCCTCCACAAACTTGCACACTTTTTCCCCCAGAGGGTTAGGAAGGTTTCCTACACCTTTCTTCACATTTTCAAAAGGGGCGGAGGCCCACGAGAAGTCAACGCCAGGGTCTGCAGAGGAGGCTCGGAGAGTGGGGCCGTGGACCCAGAGCCTCCCGTTTCCTTGCGGCTGAGCTGACCCGGGAGCCGGGTCCCCCGACTCCCATTTGCTCCGCAGACAAGGAGCCTTCAGCACAGACCGCTCACAGGGGCGCACGGGCCCACGGGGCCCCGGGGCTCTGCAGAGGGGGCATGCGTTTCATCACCAGCAGCAAATCCAGGCCGGTCCGGAGGCTCGGTGAAAAAGGGCAATGACTCCATTCTAACGAGCGGTTCGCGAGTCTCGCCACCGAGTCTTCCCCGGGACTTTGAACCTGGCAGTTCCAAGTGCTCAGTCAGATGCAGCTGTGGTTCTCGGGCTCGTCAAAGGCAAGGAGGGGGTGCTGGCTGTGAGCTCCGCCTCCCCGAGAAGCCCGGGGGAACAGATGTTCTATCTAATTGAGGCCCCGTCCACGGTTAGCTTGAGGGTCCCCGAATTCAATTTAACGAGATTAGAGGGTGGAGTGAAATTTCTCTCGTGTCTCAGTTAACTTTTTGTTGTTGTTAGAAAATAACACATATTCAAAATAAACATTCAAGTATGCCCCCCCTCCTCCTCCTCTTCCTTTCCTTCCCTTCTTCTTCTTCTTCTTTTTTTTTCCCCCATGTTAGCTCCAGGTGTCTGTGTTTCCCAGTGCAGAGTCTCAGGTTGGGGGAACCCTGGGCGCAGGCTCCTGCCAGCTGTGGGGGCTCCCCCAAGTCTCTCCAGCTCGCTGGGGCTTCTTTTCCTCTTGGGGTTTTGTGGGAATGAAACGAGACCACGTGCCTGTACTTTGTTTGAAAACCAAGAAATGCCGCGTGAGTCTGAGTTGGGGCGGGTAGCCCATCATTTCTGGTGCCCAAGATTCTGGTCCCACATACACACACACAAGCATGACATTTGTCCTATGAAACAAGCTTTTGTGAGGAAGAAAGGACCAAGATGCTGGCCCCACACAAACAATGGGGAAATACCTTGGCAAAAGATAAGGCGGATAAGGTGGAAGAATGTGTGTTTCCACCAGGCTGTGTTGTTCTTGAGATGATATCAGCGCCTAGCAAAACGTCAGCCGGTGTTGTGAGGAAAGCACAGTCCTGGTTTCCAAGGCTGACCCTCTCGCGTGCTTGTTGGTTCATGACTGGGGCCCGTTGTCCTTTCGGACTGGCCAGTGAGTTAGGTAGGTCACTGTGAGTGGCAGCCATTTGCTCCTTGGGACACACAGATCCGACGCAGGGGAAGAATGGGGTGGAGTCCCTCTGGTGCGTGGGCACCACCTCTAACTCCCTCCTTCCCGGTAGCACCTGGAGGCTAAGGGGGAGCACATGCAGTCCGGAGTAGAGCCGGGGCCCGGCCTCTCCTGCACCAGCTCTGCGCTCTTCCCCTTGACTCGATTATCTTGTGGATTCGAGATAATACATGTCTTGCTGGAGCCACACGCTGGAAATGTGGCTTGATTTTAACGTCCTTCTAAAGCCAATAAAGAAAGAAAAAAGGACGGAAGGAAGGAAGGAAGAAAAGCCAACCTCTACAGTCCAGATAGAGAGCATCGGCCCACACTAAGACCAGAACCAAGTCCCTCCAGAGGCTGCGGGGGGTGGGTGGGGGGGCATGTGAGGACACTCCCGTTGCAGGACAGAGACTTCCATCCGTCACACTGGACTCACCGCCAGCCTGTTAAGGAGCCTCGTCTTCAGGGACTCACAGACGCAGCCATCCCAGGGGAGCCCGAGACATCTCCGTCTTTCCTGACTCTCACGCCGTTTGTCGAGCCTCTGGGCTCCCCTGGTCGCTCACGTGCTTACTTTGCCTTTACCACAGCTTTGCAAAGTCCGGTGTGCTGCTCTCTCTTGTATGGCCAGGAAAACAGACGGGGGTGGGGGTGGGGTTACCCAAGTTCACAGAAGGCGGCAGAGCGGGTTTCAAGTCCAAGTCTTATGTGACTGTTTCTTGTATATCGTCTCATTTGTAGTCTTTTCTTGTGAGGAACGCATAGGAGGGTACAATACAATTTCCAATGTCTGATTTCTGGAATGCGGAGCCTGGCAACTGTGGGTGGGGACCCTAAGTCTCCTACAGGAATTAAGCCCGTTCCTCTTGCCGTTGTCCCCTAAACTCTGAATGTGGTGGCAAGTAGGATCTTGGTTTAAAAGCTGCATCTTAACTTGTTTTGCTTTAGTTTTCCCACCTTTAAAACAGGGACAATAATAGCCGTCATCCCTGTTTTAAATACATAGCATGGCTGTTACGCTGATTAAGTACAGTAGACCATTTAACGCCAGCGGTGTCTTGCCCATTGCAGACGCTTAACACACAAAACCCCCCCTTGTTTCCAAGGACAAAGTTGCTACTTACCTCACTGAGGTTCTTTAAGCTTATCTGTCTGCAGGGAAAAGAAACAGAGTGTCACATCAAGTGCAGTTCATGATTTTTACCAACATAAAATCATTCTGAGCCCCTACAAACAAACCTCTGGTTACATGTTATTGCATGTAATATTGCATGTGGAGCAGCGGCCCACAGTCCAGTGCGACCTTGATCACTGTTGCAAAAAACTAAAGCCAGGTTATTTTTCTCATAATTTTCTAGGTAAAAGAAGAAGTGAGGAGCCACTAGAAAAGGTGGTGACAGAAAGGACATGGAGGAGCTGGCTTCTTGTTTTAGGAGAACTGAAATAACGTGACCGTTCCTCCGGATGCTCAGTTTTCCCTGCCAAGTTTCATCACCACCGTCAGGCCTGCTTTTATCACCGTGATTCTAAAGCTCTTAGTTTTTTTGCTCTGAGGACGTGTGATGGGCTTTAAACATGAACTTGTCAGGGACAGCGGGATCCCAGGAAGCCAGTGCGCGAGAGAGGATGCTGGTGACAAATGGAGCCCGGAGACAGGGTGGGGGGGACCTACGAAACTGAAGGATAGGGGACCATTCAGTCTGGGGTCTGCCAACGTGGACGTCGGACAAGTCTCAGAAGAAACCCCAAGCCTTTCATTGGTGTCGACGAGTCAGTGACCGGCCCAAACCCTCATTTTTCTCATCTGCAAAACGGCCGCGAGGGTGTCCGTCTGCGAAGGGATACCGTGAGCTTTGGCAGAGATAAAGAAGGACGCGTTGGGCCTTGGAGGGCCCTGTGGTCAGGCTGTGCTCCACGTCCGCGAAGGAGACCCGGCCGGGGCCCGGGGCAAGTGCACTCGGTTCCCCCGGGTCTGTGGGTGCAAAGGCTGGGCCTGGAGAAACCCCAGGGGCTGAGGCTGCGACACCACCCTCAGTGGAGGGCGTTGGCCAGGTTCTAAAGTTTGCCTGTAGCAGATAAGAGAATCTCAGAAGGTTCCAGCGCTCCGAGGCCCGGTCCTGGTCTCGGTTCTCAAAGCACCCATTTGGGGGTCCCACATTTTTTAACCTGGTTCATCAGCTCCTGGGACAGAGTGCAGCAGCACCCTGCCTCTCCCTTTTAATGGGGCCGACGGGGAGACAAGAGATAATAGGATTAGAAGTCATAAAGGAGAACAGATACCCAACGTATTGACTGCTTTTGAGTTAAACTGAGGCTAATCTCTGACAGCTGATAGCTCCGCCCTGTGGCTCCGAGTTCAAGTGTGTAATTGCTTTTAGTCTTGTGATTTGAAGCTTCAAGAATCAACCTGTGTTTGACTCCATCTGTGACATGTTTGAGCAGTTTCTGAGAGCTTGAATTTTTCTATATTGCAACATGGACTGTATTAGATTTATAAAAATTAATGGTTGAAGTTTGCTTGTTAGGGTTTAAACCCTGCCGGGACGGCATTCGAAGTACTTAAAAACCAGGGCAGAGACACCTGTCAAGGTATCTCACATGTTTAAGGAGATTTAACTCCTCTTGTTGGTCAATGAGTCTTGCTGCCTAAGACTCCTCGAGCTCTCGCAGGTGACGAGAAGAGCGACGGTCCCTCTGTTTAAGTAAAAATCACTGGATTTATGCACAGAGCAACCACGTGACAGATGGCATGGGAGGCCTCAGGAAAGCGAGACTTTGGAACCGGCCTTTTTAAAAATTGGATCGTTACATGTGAACCCAAGTCATTGCAAGAAATCCCTGCTGTGCCCAACAGCCGTCCCTGGACCCTGAAGTGCCCGTGTTGACCAGGCTCCTGAGTGATTCGCGCCCTCCCTGGGCAGAACAAGGCGCCTGGCTTTGGGGCTGGGCGCTCTCTTCAACTAGATTTATGAGACCGGGGGCTGGCTGTGCGTAGTCCCAGAGGGGCGGAGCAAGGGCTGGTCTTCTGCCCACTGCGCCGCATCGCCTCCCGGGAGCATCTTTAACTCCTGTCTGCCCACATTTGGCAGCTGGAGACAGCTAATAAAATGCAGTCACCGACCACATCAAATCAGCTTTGCCACAGTCTTCCCGCAGATGCATAGCGGGTGCTGGGCGTGTCTCTGAGGACAATACTTCTTACTATAAAAATAGCCCTTCCTGAGCCTCCTGCAGTGTTCGGTTCAGTTTTAGATCAGTTAGATCTGAGCCCTCGCTCTGCCGTCCATCAGCTTCGTCACCCTGGCCGAGTGGGACCTCCTCTCTGAGGCTCAGTTCTCCCCTCTGTAAAATGGGTAAATCCAGACGGTAACAAAGAAAGTTGGTTAACGTTCTCATAAATAATATGTATGGGAGATCCTTGAAATAAAAAATGCCACCTTGTATCTGCAGAACACTTTTAACAGTCAAACTTTCTTTTAAATTAAACTTGGTATTCCCAGAGAAGCGTAGGTCTCAGGCAGTTGTAAGAAATGACAGATCAGAGAGACCCCGGGTGTCCTTCCCCCAGTGACACTGTGCAAAACTCTCGTAATAATAAAGTTCACACTCCAAAACCAGTGGATCGGCCCCATTCGTAAATAAGAATGTGTTTATCTTCTTCATAATCCATACATTCTCTCTTTTAAAGGCCCACAGTTTCCCGGCATCTATATTCTTTTTTTCACTTATCAAATCATCAAAATGGACAATTCTTTTTTGCCACTGAAATTGCATGCCAGTGTGGCTGGTTGGAAATGGAAGGCCGTGGTTGGGCAAGGGGGCGTTTTGCTTGTTAAAGTCAGGCACGTCATTTAGGTTACACCACAGCAGAAAAGCTGCGCGTGGGCCACGGGGTTTGCTGAAGCAGAGAGGAGACACTGTGGCTCCGTGACGTCTCCACCTTTTTTGTGTCCGTCTGAGTGAGCTGGGGACTGGGACGGAGCTGACGAACCCCAGAGACTCCGAAGTCAGCCCCAGGGGCAGCGAGAAGCTCAGCACATGTCCCTTGCTCTGGGATTGCCCAGGATGTGTTGGTTCGGTGCACGCGCCGTGGTGTTGAAATGACAACGGACACTAGTTAGACGGTCATTCCCTTTTAGATCCGTTTCTAATTGTGTCCGAGACAGCCTCAGTGCGACAGTTCGTGCCTCCCACCCCCTCCCACACACGGACTGCCCTGCGAGCAGAGAGAGCACTCCTCAGGCTCAGTTTTGGTCTGGAATGGTCCGTGTGGCTGCTAACGAATGGCAATAGGTTCCCTTTTTACATCAATTTACTTCAGTAAAAAAAAATAAAATGAGCTGAGCAAAAAGCACAAAGTACAGGGGTATTGCACGAGCCGAGATAATGGGCTGCAGTGGTCGAGAGCGTGGAGCCAGCCGCCCCCCACTTCAAAGTTCCCTTCCAGCTTTAAGCCTTCGGGGAACGGGGAACGATTTCAATGGCATTTCCTTATCTGAAGGGCTTCCCTGCAGCAATTGTTCCGGGAACCCGCCACTCAGCTTTAGAAGCGAGAACGGCAGAGCTGAATACAATAGCCGGAGCCGGCCACTGATGTCCAGGGGCGCAGAGCCATTGTGGAGGCCCCAGCTGCCCGCTGCTGCCCACCTTCCACTCGAGGATTGCCAGATGCAAATCCCAGCCTCCTGTTGCGGGGGGAGGGGGGGGGCAAGTCATCCCTGGGGCCTGGAGCCCGGCTCTTCCTCCCGCTTTGGTGGGAGTAGCTCCGTCACCCATGTCTCTTCTGTTCAGAGAGTGAACCCAGCAGCCGCCTCCTGTGGTTGTAGCCCGGGGACCTGAGTCCCCAGTCATGGCCACCGGACGGCCCACAGGAGGCCCGGCCCTTTCTTGTGTGTGTGGTGTCATTCTCAGGGTCCCTCACAAGCCCCCCCCCCCCCCCCCCCCCGCAGTTTTGCCTACGTGGCAGTCCCAGACCAGCGCTGCGGCTTCAACCGGTTCACTTGGCTTCATTGAACCTGGCTGACCCTGAGTGGGCGTGAGCATGGTGGGGAGGGGGGAGATGTTTGACCAGGCACCCACTGTGTGCCCTCCACGGGGCTGGGCCCACTGCCCTTCGGAGCCTTAGAGAACCGTGCTTTTCCGGCCACGGGGAGGGTTCCGTGAGACGAAGTGTCATTGCCCTCTGGGGGCATCTGTGATCGGGAGACCCGGCTCCGTTGCTACCACACCTAAAACGGATTGAGCCCATGTCAACTAGAAGGGCAGAAACACCAGAGATGCCAAATGCAAGCCTCTAAAGATTCTGGGGCCACCAGCAGCCTGTGCCACCAACGGCGAGACCACACAGGAGTGGGGCTCACTCGGAGTTCAAGGGAGTGCTGCGGGGGGCACTAGAAGTTGGGGTGCAGGCAGGCATGGCCCAAGGGGCCTGCTTGACTCTGGCTGTCCATCAGGGTCACCTGGGGGAGCTTTAAAAAAGTAGGGATACCTGGGTCTCACCTCTCAGAGCAATTAAAACTGATACCGGGGACTAGTACTTTGCAAAAAGCTTTCCTGATCATTTTAATGTGAAACCAGGATGAGAAATTTTGCACTAGAATATCAGGGCTCTGGCCCTGGCTGGTGTGGCTCGGTGGATTGAGCTCCAGCCTGCAAACCAGAGGATCGCTGGTTCAATTCCCAGTTGGGGCACATGCCTGGGTTGCCGGGGCCAGGCCAGGTCCCCAGTAGGGGGTGCTTGAGAGGCGATCACACACTGATGTTTCTCTCCCTCCCTTCTCCTTTCTAAAAATAAATAAGTAAAAAAATAAATCTAGGCTCTGTTTTCAGGAAAATAGGGTTCTGGGGGTCTAATTCTGTTGGGAACGGTGGGAGATGCTAGGTGTTTTTCTTCTTCCCCAGAGGCTGACAGATCCTGTCCTCAGCACTTCAGAAAAACCCTGTCCCTCTCCACCACGCTGTGTCACGTGGGACGGCTATTTTCTTTGTGCAGTTAAGGAAAGCCGTGCTCAGACCGGTTTCAGAGCTTCCTGAAATCGTCCAGCCGGAAGTGGCTGGACTGGGATCCGGACCGGCCTCTGCTGGGTCCCAACGCCCTGGTCTTCCCAGCAGGGAAACCCCCCCACCCCAAAGAAGATACCGTATTTTGCCATATATAATACGCACTCTTTTTTTAGCCCAAGCTTTCAGGGGAACAAACCTTTCATTTTAATTTTTTAATTCAATTTTTTGATTTACATATAAAACTGATGATCATATTCCTGGGTGTTATTTTGCATATGGATATCATTGTTGCTTTCTAGAGTTACACTTTTAATGCATAAAGCATAAATAAAAAAAATTAAAAAGATACAGATATGGAATTAGTACTGCCCATGTTATTTTCCCTCAAAAATGTAGGCAAAAACATGTGCCTTATACACAGCAAAATACGGCAACACCCTTTTTTCTCCACACCAACCAAGCTCATCACCTTCGGTGTTTCATTCTGCCTCCCTCCCTCTCCGAGTTTCGGCCGGGTCCTGCCGCACTGTCCTGGCCTGTCTGCTCGGCAGTGTTTGGGGGGCTACGTTTCCCATTTCCCATTCGGATGACGCACTTCGTGGGTGTGAGGGCCTCTGTTGCTGCCGCCTCCTGGTCTCTGTCTTTGAGAACAGAAGCCGAAACAGGGCACACGGATGACTCCTCATCTGCCTCGCGCCCTTTGGGGGCGGCAGAAGGCAGTACCCGTGTATCAGCCTCCTACTCTGTGCCGGGGAACACGCACCAGGCTGAGACGCACCCCCCCCACCCCCGTGTGGGCTGGAAGAGACAGGCGTGTAGCCAAGTTCATTCCGGGGGAAGGCAGGGGCACCCGTGCAAAGGGGCTCACGGTGACGAGAGTGCGCTCAGCGGTGGCTATAAATACGTGTGTTAAGGGCTCATCAGGAATCATTTCACTGTCACGTTAGCCCCAGAGGCAGGTGGTCGCAGGAGCAACCCCACTTGGCTGCTGAGAAGAACCTCGGCCTGGGGAGGGTTGGGCCTTGGCGGGAAGGCAGAGCTTCTCAGCCTCGTACTATTGACCTCGCCAGTCTCGTTAGGCCTTGCGGTGGGGCCCACCTGTGCGCGCGGGGGTTGGGGGGAGGCCCAGCAGCATCCCAGCAGCTCCACTGGGTGCCCAAAGCACCCACGTTGTCACAACCAGAATGTCCCCAGACACTGCCAACTCCTTTGGAGACACAGTCACTCCAGTAGGAGTCCCCAGATCTGCCAGTTCGTGGGAGGGAGAACCTCAGCGTCAGCCTGGGTGGTCGGAGTTGGGCCTGGGCACTCCTCCCCCACCTCCCCCGTGGATATGCTGTGCCCACGGGGCAGGGCGCCACGGGGGCAGGAAATAGCCTGGGGGGGAGGGGACAGGTGTCGTGGCCTGGAAGAGGAGTGTTTGTGTGCAGCTGTGAGGGACGAACAGACAGAGAGACCTTCTCCACAAAGTTAAGAGCAGAGAGATGACATTTTGGGGTCTCTAACAGCCCTGGTCAGAACCGGCAATTAGCGGGTTTTCCACAGATGCTCCAGGCGGGCCTGACATTCCGAATGCCGGCCCCCCGAGCCCCCCTGAGAAATGCCCACTCCGGAAGGATGCCTGGCGCCCCAGCCTGCCGGCTCCAGCTGGCAGCGAGAGCATCACGCACTCGGGGCAGGAGCACCGGGGCGGGGGGGGGGGGGGGGCAGGACGCTAATCTCTGCTCCAACCCCTAGAATGAGGGAGTTTTGGACACTCAAGCTGTTTGGGGGGGGAATTATGCCCATCTGGGTTTGTCATGTTCTTTTGTGATTGGAGCTGGCTGCCCAGCGCCCCCGCACGTTTGAGGATGAGCATCCCTCATCAGCACCTAACACCGCAGGGTCGGTTTGGTGGCGTGTGTTTGTCACAAGGTAATGATGCCTTTGATAAACGGTTTTCACCTGTGGCTGTATGCGTCCGGCCCGGGGGGTGGGAAGTGGGGGGACGGATACTGCCCCTCAAACAGCCCGAACGACCTTTCGGGTTTTACATGAAAGGTCCCAACGCTGTTCCAGCATTCACCATTTTCTCTGATGACTAATTCAGGTCTCAAGTAAGCCATTCTTTCAATAACTCATTTCATTACCAAAAAAAAAAAAATAAATTAAAAAAGCTGTGTTTTCTGTTAAAGAATGAAACTGTAAGTTTCTAAGATCATTCCCCCACCCCCACCCCCACCCCGTTCGGGAGTCTGTTGTGACTGGGGACTCTTGGTTGGGCTGTCCTGGTTGCCCTCCCCAGCCCACCAGGGCCCCCCACCCCGTCTCTCACCTGGGCCCTCGCTGGACCTCGGGGAGGGTGTGCCTCTGGGGCAGGGGTGACCTGCTGCTCTCCGGCTCGGGCGGCAAGGGCTGGTACTTCTTGGGGAGAGGGAGCACAGGCAGCCTGTGGGAAGAGTCACAGGGGAAGCTGAGACGCTGGGCTGCACGGTGGCCCCTCAGACAGCCCCGCCCGCCCTCAGCGCCCCCAGCGCCCCCAGCGTTGGGTGGGAAGCGCCGGTTTCTGGGTGCCCAGACTCCACGGCTCTGCCTGACCCGGACAGTTCGGCCCGAGAGCAGTCCTTCTCCTAAGGAGCCTGCATCTGCCTCCCTGCCACGTGCTCTAGGCTTGGTTCTGTTTTCTGATGGAATGTTCTACAGGGCGTCTCTGGTTCCTCAGGCCGCCACCGGTCCGAGTAGCAGGAGGCCTGGGGACACAGTGCCATGGTAGCCTCCCCTGTATCCCAGACCGGAGGGCCTGAGCTGTTGAAACTCCCCAAAGAAGTGGGGAGACGCTTGAAAGTGGATGAACACCTCACTCGCCCACTTCTTGGCCACTCACTCACGCGGTCACTCACTCACTGTCAGGTGCACAGGGCACTGTCAGCAGAGGCTGGAAGTGCAGAGGAGGAAGACTCGGTGGCTGGCTCCAACACTTCCCTCCAGCAGGGCAGAGAGCCAAGTGATGGGAAGGTTCCCAGCGAGGGCAAAGGTCGAGGTGCCCATTGGGCCCAGGGGGGACAAGAGTGGCTGCCCCCTCAAAGCCTAAGAGACCGCCAGTCTCTCTCACCTCCGTGTCTGTGTGCAAATGTGATGCTGTCTGTGCTCCTATAACCGTGTGCTGACATGATCTGAGTCCCCGGAAGGCACTTCCCGGGGCCAGTCCCATTGGGCGGGTTCCCGGCCCAGGAGAAGGGGGGGGGACAGGATGGAGCAGGGGAGCTGCGGTGGGGGAAGGGAAGGGCCCGCGGAGCAGCCCGCTGTGAGTGAGCGAGGGAGTGAGTGACCGAGTGAGTGCGTGAGTGCCCGGTGCGTGCAGGCCTGTTTCATCTCGGTTGCTGGCCAGCCCAGGTGAACTTTTCCACGTCAGATTCCTGGATTTCCCCTTTTTAAATTCTGGAGTTTCTCAAGTTCTGGAAGTTCTTATTGAGAGTAAGTAGTGCAGAACAAAACACACTCTTTTCAATGACTTACCGAGGAGGTGGCAGAGGAGTCTGCAAGGAGAAAGAGAATCAGAAATCAGATTTACTGTTGGGTGAGCTGGGCGGGTGGCTAGGAGTCGGCGGATTCCCGAAGGGAAATGATGGATCCCGACTCCGTTCCGGGGAATCATGTTCACGGGACACCGGAGCCATGGAGGCCCGCACGTCCCCGCGCATGTGCAGCTGAAAGAAGGACGGGGCAGCACGTGCGTTTCAGGGACTCCTCTTACCTTGTTTCTCTTGGTGGCTTTGTCTCCTGCAACATAAGAGGGACCAGCAGTGAGTTGACAGAAAAGATCACCAAGCTATTTTCATACCCATTGACATGGAGATCATTCCTGTGGGCATGATCTCGATAAAAATACAAATGAACATTTGTCGATATCTAATTAGGTACCCAGCACCAAGCTACACACGTCGGAGTTACCTAACTTCACTCAGTCCCCGCCCTTCTGCTGCTGACGCAGGGGAAGCCAAGTGTCTTGCTCCCAGCCACCCCTGAAGTCAGTCAAGGGCAGAACGAGATTTCACGTTCCTTCTTAACCACTAATTCTTTTTTTTAAATACATTTGGGGAAAGTCATATTTTTAAAGATTTTATTTATTTATTTCCAGAGAGGGAAGGGAGGAAGAAAGAGAGAGAGGGAGAGAGAAACATCAATGTGTTGTTGCTGGGGGCGTGGCCTGCAACCCAGGCATGTGCCCTGACTGGGAATCGAACCTGCAATGCTTTGGTTCGCAGCCCGCGCTCAATCCACTGAGCTACGCCAGCCAGGGCTAACCACTAATTCTTGATTAGAATGAACATTCTTCTGTAGATCGTCATCTCATTAATTCACGTTCTGGCCTAACACCGTCACTGGACGTTCCTGAATGAAGGACGATTGCGTTGTGGAATTTTCCAGAAAGAAGGGTTTTTGAAGACCTCAGAATATAAGTGTTTTATTTTACAGGTGACAAAACGAAGGACAGACTAGGTGGGACAGGTGCTCAGGACCACCCCACCCTCCAGAAGCCTGGATGCGGGCCGGGAAGGACTTTCCTGTCTTCTAGGTGGTTCTATGTCCGTAATACAATTCAGCTCAAAGACGAGGGCTGAGCTGCTACCCTGGGCTAAGCCTAGGACCTACCCGGCACGGGGGATGGGAAGACAAGTAGGCCATCATCCTTTCCCTCGGGGCGGCCACGGTTCTGTTTCCAGGCCCGTGTAACGGGGAAGGGGAAAGGCCCGGCTCCTGTGGCCGCGGCTTGTGCACCGAAGTGGGTGGACAGGCACTGGACACGTTGCTAAACATGTGATGGGAATTGTAAGGAGGGATGGGCGTGCTGTTGATGGAAGATACGGGGGGCTTAAGTTTGTCTGGGGCGTCAGAAAAGCCTCCTGGAGGAGGCGGTGCTCACTTATCCGTGAACATGGACGTGACGTGCTGTTGTCTGGGGGCTGTGGGAGGAGGCGGGGAGACAGGTGTGTCTGCTGTTACACGAGATTCGCGCCTCAACCCAGGACGGAGTGGGTGGCTGCACGCGGAGCCTCGCCTCCTTGCGTGTGAGACGAGCGTGGGCTGAGCCTGTGGGCTGTAGCTGTGCTCTGCAGAGCTCCCTGGGCGCCCCCGGGGACCCCTGAGAAGCCCAGGCAGCTGGGGGCCGCTCCTGGCTCATCTCCCATGCCATTGGGGGGGGGGGTCTCCACTCTATCTACTTCCCATTGGGTCTCCTCTTAGGGTTTCCTTTGGGTAAAGATGCAGCTGCCGAAACAGCATTTATCCAACCCTGTTCAACCCAGCCCAGCAAGACGCAATGCATCCTGGTCTGGGGTGGGGGGGTCTTCCAGGTCTAAAAGAACTTCCTCATTGAACAGAATCTCTATTCTCCCTGTTTTGCTTTTGTTTTGGAAAAATTTCTTAAATAACTACGATAGACTTCTCTTCATGAGTTCAAGTACAGATGGCAGACAGGAATCGTAAGTGTTCTTGGCATTGTAAAAACACGAAATATGACCCAGGATGTACTGCAGCGATAGCAGCAACATAGTTCATTTGGGTCTTTGGCTATTTTTATAATATTACCAAAAAGCTTACACCCCATGATGTTTGCTTAAGGCACAAAATTAGAAAATGTAAAATTAACTTGCCCTTGTTTTATTGGGTTTTGGCCTCACCTTCCAAGCAGCTGAATGACGGGGGCGGCGGGGGGTGGGGGGAGCTACCTGGTTGCTCGTGGCAACGAGTTTCCCTGCAGGACTAGACGCTGGCTTTCCAGGACGTCTCTGTGCTTAGCTGCCACCACTTCTATGGGGGTCCGTTCAATTCACTGGCAGAAAACCAACAGGGAGACGGAGTGTCTGGGGTCCGACAGGAACGTCCCGTTTGTGGTTTCAGAGACCCCTGTCTCGTTTGCTCCGGTGAGTGGGAGCCGAGAGAAGGATGCCTGTCTCCCTGTCGGTCACCGACTTGTTCCTGAGCACACAGCACGTGCAGGGCACGCGTTCATTTTCGGTACATGCTGATGTGGTTGTTGGGGAATGTAATAATAATAATAATAATAATAATAAGACAAAGAAGAAGAAGGCCGTTCTTCCCACATACCCTACATTTCGGTGGCGAGAGAGAAAACAAACAAACAAACAAAAGCACGTGAGGACAGGTGGTGGTGACACGGGCCACAAAGATGAAGCAGGATGAGAGGGACAGCAGGGCCTGGAGGGGGAGAGACAGGGGTGGGGCTGCTGCCTTTCAGGCAGACCCCAGGAGGCCTCCCGGACAGTGAGGAGCACAGAGGCCTGAGGGCTGTGAGGGAGCAAACCAGGTGAATATCTGGGAGGGAGTATTCCTGGCAGAGGGAACAGCAGGTGCAAAGGCCCTGGGGTGAGGTGAGCGTGTGTGTGTGTGTGTGTGTGTGTGTTGGGGGGGGTTCGTGGTAGAGGTGAAGGGTGGGGGTGGGGGGTTGGCCGTGAAGGTGGGGGTTGACTGTGGGGGTGCCCAGACCACAGGGGTCTCACGGGCTGTGTAAGAACTTGGCCACCGTTCATCTTTTGGACACACCGTCAGAGGGTTGTGCTTTCGCTGTAACAAGGGTTTCCCTGGCACCATGCAGCATTCCTCTCTCTTAAAAAGCCTGTGTACGACATCGTCAGGGGCACCAGCCACGCCCCTGAGGTTTCAGCGCCGCCCAACATGCCTCCTCGCGGTAATTTACGCCTCCAAGCTTCTCTTCTTCCTCGCTTAGACAACTGAAATCCTACAAACTGAGAGTTAGCCATGAACTTCAGGGACCCCACTGGTAAGAAACCCGGCCACACAGGTGAATCGATGGGTCATATTGTCTCACAGCTTTGGAGGGAATCCAGGTAAAATACAGCCAGGTTTTTTTTTTTTTTTTTTTTGAGGGGGCCTTTCAAGTAAAGTGATACCACCTCAGGCATTTGGGACGACAGAAGAGGATTAAGATCGGATTTGATTTTCTTGAATTTGAATCTTGATGCTGCTGCTTCCTACGGGCCGAAGAATCAGAGCAGGTGCTCAGTGAGTGCTCGTGAGATGAACGGATGGACTGAGGAACGGCTGAATTCTCCCGTCTGGAAAAGTGAGGGGTGGGTGGGTACTCACTTCGCCAGTTTTCGCGTGTGGAATGCGTGTGTGGACAAAGGCCATTTCAAGGGCACGGTCTCTATTGCACACCCACGGTTTCTAGTTGTTGTGGGATGGAAAATTAGCGGAAACATGGCAATTCTCCCTTCTGACGATGTACACATTCTCAAGCTCTATGAAAAGTTTCACGTCTGACACACAAGGAGACTCAAATATTTCTCCTTCCAGGTCTTTCCCATCTTGAAAACGGAACAAAGCAGTTTCACTGGGACGAGGATGGCACGCGCGCCACCTGGCGGCCAAGTGTGTAATTAGCACCCTCCGACCAGTGTCCTTATTGGCTCTTCCGTCTGAGACAAACTAGATTTCATTCCAGCCGCCAAGTTTATTGCTTCTTGGGAGGTAATGAGCCGGGGTGAGCCCCGCATGGCTGTAGAATCTGCTGGACTCAGTCTGACCATTATCTCTGTAACTTAGGGTGATACCATGAAGAATCTTTCAACTGCAGAGGGGTCTGTGAAATTAAAGCAAAGCCTCCCGGAGAAGACGCAAGTATCGCGAGACTTTCTGTGGCGCGTCTGGAGCAGCTTGTCACAACCAAGGCTGGTGGTTACCTTTTCAGGGGATTTTGCAACGCAGTCGTTGAACACTGTCATTATTAACAAGTAAACTGTATAAATGTACACTGGAGCTGTATCACAAACAAAGTTAACACATGCTCAAAACTCGTGACTGTGTAATCATCCCACTACGTTTTCCTGTTATCTTTGCTGTTGACGTTGTTTGCCGCTGCTGCATCTGTGCTGGAGATACTGGGAAAGAGCATTTCTTCCCAACGCTTCAAAGATCACACTGGTAGCTTGAAGTTCGCCGTCGTAGAAGTGTTTATTTACACCACGAAAACTGGCAGATGATACAAATCAGGGTTTAATTTAGTGTTTTGCTGCTTGTCTAGACTGAAGATAGGGATGGAGAAAGAGTCAACATAGCAAATGAAATTGAAAAGTGTGCTGTGTCTAGATGCATTGTGACAAGGGGAAAATCGGGGAGATGAGCGTTCCTGTCATCCCGCACCCTGTCTGCACTTGCTGTTGCCAGCGCTCTGGATTTGGCCCTTCTCGTAGCTCCGCGGGGGCAGCTCCTTGTTTCACTAGCCTTTCCCTGATGACAGGTGACGAGAAGCGGTTTTTCATGTGCGTATTTGCCGTCTGTTGAGATCTTTGACCCATTTTTTAAAACAGGATGCATGTTTTCTTATTATTGAATTTTGAGAATTCTTTGTATACTTTGGATTATAGTCCTTTATCACATGTGTTTTTTGAAAATACTTTCTCCCAGCCTGAGGTTTGTCTTCTGATTTCTCTCGGTATATTCTTTTGAAGAGCAGTTTTTATTTCAATGAAGTCCAGCTTATCAATGATGTCCTTCATGGATTGCGTCTTTGGTGTTATGTCTAAGAAGTCATCACCAGGGCCAAGGTCACCTAGGATTCCTCCCATGCCGTCTTCTAGGAGTTTAATGGTTTTGATTTTTTTCATTTAAGGCCATGTTCCATTTTGAGTTAATTTTCATAAAGGGCGTAGGTCTGTGTCTAGAATTTTTTCCTGCATATGATTATCCAGTTGTTCCAATCACTGTCTGTTGAAAAAAATATCTTTGACGTGTTGTATTGTCTTTGCTTCTTTGTCAAACAGCAATTGAGTATATGTATGTCTGTCTATTTCTGGTCTCTCTGTTTCTTGATCTCTTTGTTCTTTCACAGCCACTGTCTTGATTACTGCAGCTTTATGGTAAGTCTTGGAGTTGGGAGACATCAGTCCTCCAACTTTGTTTTTAAATGTTATTTTCAGAGATTCAGTCATGAAACATTTACCTGCTTTTGACGTACTTGGCGCTACTGCTAATGAGTTGAGTGACTTAATGCAAGTCGTTTGGCCTCTCTGAGCCTTGCTATCCTTATCTGTGATTTAAACAGTTGCACAAGAAGACGTATAAGATCAAAGAATTTGTTTCTCGACAAAAGGGACAGTGACACAGTAGAATGGTTACAAACAGGATCCTTGAAGTCATTCCTGTGGGTTCTGGTCTCACCCCTGTCCCTTACTGAGTGACTCTGGGCAAGTTATTTAAACGTGTGGACGTCAGTTTCCATTTCAGTTTCATTTCAGTCTGTAAAATGCAGATGACAAGGTGTAATTCCTTAGATGGTTAGGATGAAATAAAACAATGCTTGTTTTTCACTTAGCTGCCATTCCATTTGTGTGAAATATCTGTAACACTCTTTATCTATGAAACATCATGAAGAGTGACACCTTTGGAAGCAGGCCATCAGTATGAGAGGAGATACAGAGCCAGGACAAGATCGTATAAAACTTGGCCTCGGTCACAGGATTTGTTCTGTCTAAGGTTCCAGGATCTGTGGGAGGGAACCACTGGGCCTTGATGTCCTGATGACTCGTCATGGAAGAGGAAGAGGAAGAGGAAGAGGAAGCAACTTAGGGTCCAAGTAGGTAACGGACGTTTGACAAGGCTCATTTGGAGAAAACTCTCCAACCTTGTAGAAATTTTAGAAATTCCAGCAGGAAGTTGCTGGAGTCAGCCCCTGGGTTGAGGGGGGAGGAACGATGAAGTGAGACAAAGTCAAGGATGTGGGAGGGACCTGCCTGCTTCGACAACTCCTCAAAGAGGGTCAGAGAGCACAATTTTTAGGATCGTATACTTGACCCTGTACTTACTTGAGCAGCTTTATGCTGGGATTAGGGAGGAACGTGGGACAAAAACATCTTTCCAAACGAGCTCGGGGAGACGCCTTCCCTGCTGGCCGGGGTGTCTCCGGAACTGGAGGGAGGCCGGGCAGCCAGAGTGCAGTGAGGGCTGAGGCCGAGGGCCGTGGCGTGGGCTACGGAAGGAGCGGCTTTGTGCACACGAACCGCATCCATGGGTTCGCAAAACCCTAGACTGTTGTGTCCCCTGTATTTCTACAGGGGCGCTGGGAAGGCCCAGGGAGGGAATGTGATTTGCTAAGTTTAAAACCGGAGCTGAGATGGGGGCCAGAAGCAGCCCAGGCTACTCGACCCACCCCTCTGGAGGCCCCTGCCTCACGGGCCAGTGTGGCTGAGGGCTCCGGGCTCGTGCTCCTGGTCCAAGGACACCTGGCAGAGCTCACCTAACACACGGTCAAAGTGGGCTGCGTGAGTTAGTGTAATAAGCATTTACTATGCACCCCCACGTGCCCGACACGGTGGTGTGCACTTACTGCAGGGAAAACAGAGTCTAATGAACTGTGGCCGTTGTGAGCACAGAGTCTGGCTTGGTTTAGTATTTGTCTTCAACAGACTTATTTTGTATGCTAAACGTCGAGATAGACTCTCTCCGTCTACAGAGTCGGGGAGACAGCCCAGAGCTGGGCGAAGGGCAGCGGGTGGAGAGGGAGGGGGGTGGTTCTGGGAATCGCTGGTTCTATGTCCCTTGGTCAAGAGCCTGCCAGGTCCCAGGGACTGTGCTGTGGATTTTGCGCTGGTTGTCACCTTGAAAACAGGCAGGTGCCTTAGGATGTCGGTGCTGTTTTCTCTATCTTGGAGACATGGAAACCTAACCTTGGAGAGGGAAGAAACTCGTAGATTTCATGTTTGGGAAGGGGTGCAGCTGGGATTTGAACCCACGTCCACCATTCACACATGCCCATCTTAGCTGCTTCTGAGCATCAGAAGTCCTGCTGAACGTCTCCTGAGGTTCTCACGATCTCACTCCTCCGTCCATTGGCCCTTGTTCTGCAAAGCCTTCCTGCACCTTTTTTCGGAGTTCCCACAGTCCCCAACGCAGAACCGGCCAGACTGCGGGCTCCTGCGACTCAATGCCCCAGCAGGAAGAGATTTGGGACAAAGTGACCTTCTGCCCTGGTCATTATCACAGGGTGTTGTCACTGCTTATTTTTAAAATTCTCCTATGCGTGGTCACTTTAAACTTCTCTCCCGGAAAACACATTTACTACACCAAGCAGTTATCGGAGACCTTTCCTTTTCTTGGAGCCTTGCAGTTTTGTCCGTGTGGCCGTGAGGCCAAACCCTGCCCCGTGGCCTCATTCATGAACGGTTTTTACAAAGTGTATAGCATTACCTTTGAATTCAATGTCGTATTAATGCCTCTGCTGCTTTTGAGCCAGTGGTTGTGTCTGAAACAAATTCCAGTCTGTTCAATGGCATCATTTTTGCGGTCTTTTGTGTTGCTGTGCTCCATCACTAGGGGGCAGCATCAGCCACCAATTAGTGTCTTTGGCATTGACCTTCGCATTGTGCATGTCAGTGGGCTACCATCTATCAGCTGGGAAGCAGGAGGAGGACTTTGCAGAAAACATTTGGGCCTTAGCACACACAGTAAAGACTCTGGAGTCTTTGCCATAGTTGACAAAACACTGGGCTCTGGTCTTGGCTGTGACCACGTGCCTGGTGACCTTGAGCAAGCCACCGCTCTGGCTAGACCTCCTTGCGGAGCATGAAGGAGTCGAACCGCATTGATGACAGACAACGTCATCTCTGCCTCTCATTCCTTTGGCATCTAAATTCGTCTGAAAGCCAACTTGCAGAAAGGCCTTTCGATGGCATTCCGTGGAGTTCCATTTCACTTCTTTCTAGCCAAGCTCGTGTTTCTGGAGATACAGCACCACGGCTCGGTCACCTCTGTGTACTTCTCTGTTTTTTCTTGAGGAGTTCATTGCATTTTGTTCTAAATCCATTCTCGTGTATGGTATGCTTGTCACCTCGAAGGAAATTGGCTTAGAGTTTGTGCTTGGTTCACATCTCAGGCAAAGAGAAATTTGTTTTAGCCTCCTATGCGCAGTGTTAAGAAGCAAAATCACGCCACGTTTGAATAGGACAGCACTCCTCCTCTGAAAAGGAGACGATTTCTCGCCCTGGCTGGCGCAGCTCAGTGGATTGAGCACAGGTTGCCAACCAGAGCATCGCAGGTTCGATTCCCAGCTAGGGCACATGCCTGGGTTGCAGGCCATGGCCCCCAGCAACTGCACATTGATGTTTCTCTCTCTCTCTTTCTCCCTCCCTTCCCTCTCTATAAATAAATAAATAAAATCTTAAAAGAAAAGAAGACGATTTCTCTTGAATCTGTGGTTAATGCTAATGGCTCATCACAAACAACTTATACTATGTATATACTTTGCCCTCAAGGAAAACTTTTATCCATCTTTGGAGATCAAAATAAAGTCAAGCTTCAGGGAAGATGAGTTCTTGAAATCTGATGGTTTCCAGACATGCCCGAATATGATTATAAGAAAAATGACATGAAATGTACATGAACATAAATCTGTAACTGCTCAACTTAATGAAAAATATCACCATAAAGTTCTGCCATTACTGACCCACCCGATATGTTTTTTTTTCTAGGACATTTTATGAGAATGAATAAATTATCTGAGAATGTGTTTGCATCAAAAACACAGAAGTTTGTAATAAACACATAAATCACGGAAGCATTTTCTAGGAAGATGCCTGATCTTAAAAATGGAGGGAACTCACATTGACTCCCCCCTCCCAGCTTGCTCCTCTGTGTAGTACTCCAGGACTCTGGGTAGTAATGAAGAGCCACCAGTTATGGAAGGAGCCATCAGGAGGAGGTAAAGGGAACTATTCCTATTGAGGTTTTCCAGGTGACCTCCCCCCACCCCCTACGAGCCACCGCAAGCCTTGTTTTCATTCAGTTCCTGCCTGCCGTTATGGCCTCCATTTACACTGGGATCTACTTTTTTTTTTTAAAGATTTTATTTATTTATTTTTAGAGAGGGAAGGGAGGGAGAGAGAGAGAGAGAGAGAGAGAGAGAAACATCAATGTGGGGTTGCTGGGGGTCATGGCCTGCAACCCAGGCACGTACCCTGACTGGGAATCCAACCTGGGACACTTTGGTTCGCAGCCCGCGCTCAATCCACTGAGCTACACCAGCCAGGGCACACTGGGATCTACTTTCAAAAACCTGTCCTGTTTCTGTGTCCGTGGTACCCATACACCAGCCAACATCCCCTACAAAATTGACACCACTACCTTGACTCTGAAGGTGAGGTCCTTGTTGCTCTCCCTGGAGACTTGCTTTGCTTTTTGTGTTATGGGCAATTAATGTACATAAAGAAGCATGGTCTCTTTTTTGCTAAGACTGCCGAGAAGCTCGGAGGCAAATTAATATCTTAATTAATGGAGAGATGCATGCCTGAGGATCCTGAACTTTACCTTTGTCCTATAGTGTATCTATACAGTCTATTTTCTACAATTTTTAGTTTGATTTTCTTTATTTTACTGTGCAAGTTTTTGTGAACTATTCCAAAGTCTTTATGGGAATAGGCGAGGTGTAGATAAATAGATGAATGGATACTTGTGATATTGTGACTCACAATAAGTATGCATTGGGTCTTTGTCTCTGTATCTGGGAAAGGGCTTGTAAGTCCCCTGAAATTTCCTGTGTTGAGAATGAAGAGGTGTCTATTGTTATGTTAATGAGGTGAGTTTCAGACCACACTTAAGGGTGGGGGCTGGTTGTCTGCGGAGCCACCCCTGTGGTTGGAGGGTTGGAAATGTCAGTCCAGCTGAAGTTGGGAAGGGGAGAGGGGCTGGAGCTGAAGGTCAGTCACCTATGGCCAAATCATTTAATTACTGTATTTTGCCATGTATAAGGAGCACTTTTTGCCTATATTTTTTTGGGGGAAAAATAAGGATGCACATTATACATGGGTAGTACTAATTCCGTATCTATATAAACATTTTTAATTCTTTTATTTATGCTTATGCGTTAAAAGGGTAACTCTTGCCCTGGCTGGCGTAGCTCAGTGGATTGAGCGCAGGCTGTGAACCAAAGCATCACAGGTTCAATTCCCAGTCAGGGCACATGCCTGGGTTGCAGGCCACGGCCCCCAGCAACCGCACATTGATGTTTCTCTCTCTGCCTTTCTCCCTCCGTCTTTCTCCCTCCCTTCCCTCTCTAAAAATAAATAAATAAAATCTTTTTTTAAAAAAAGTCTAACTCTAGAAAGCAGTAACGATATCTGTGTGCAAAATAATAGCTTGGAATATGATCAGCAGTTTTGTCTTTCAATATAAATAAATAAATAAATAAAATGAATTAAAAAGTTAAAATGGAAGATTTTTTCCCCTGAAAGTTTGAGCCAAACACGTGGGTGGGCACTGTGTACCAGACCCATTGTGATGCAGGGCAAACACAGCATTCTTCCCTTGAAATGAAGCCTGGGTAAAAACACCCAAGGCTGGGGCCAGGAGAGCTTCCGGTCAGGTGAGCACTTGGAAATCCAGGAAGCATGGAATCTCTTTACCCTTCCCCCCTACCTCGCCTTAGGAATCTCTTCCCTTGGCTGTGCCTGAGTTACATCCTTTTACCACACACCAGTACTCTGGGGAGTAAAATACTTCTCTAAGCTCTGTGAACCATGCTAGAAAATGAATCCAGCCCAAGGCACCGGGGCGTGGGGACCTCCAATCTATAGCCAGGGGGTCGGCAGCGTGGGTGACAACCTGGACGTGAGACTGGAGGGGGCCCCGTAGCACGGGGCCCGTCACCTGCTCAACCTCAGGTCACACCTGGGGAGGTAGGGTCACAGCTGAGCCGACACATAGTTCCCCCAGCTGGTGCCCGATATAGCGTGGTGGTGTCAGTGCGGGGGGCAAACCCCCACACCACACGTGGAAATTGGGATCAGAACTGTCTTAGCTGTTGAACAGGCATATGGACGGGCAAATGGATGGTCAAAGAGGCCTCTGCAATCGCGGTGCAGAGGGACGTACGCAGCAAACATGCTCTGGGTCTGGGGGTGGCGGGGCCCCTGCTCTGAGCCCCATCCCCGTCCTTCTCCAACGCCCACACGCCTGGGGGAATGGGTCCTTCATGAATAAACTTCCTTCAGTTGCCCTAATTGGACTATGCCATCTGTGTCCTTTTAAGACCCTGACTGTTACCCTTGCCCGTGAAAGAAACTCTGGTGTGAGTTTCCATGGCCGGGACATGTAAATGACAGGATGTCCCTCTCCTCTGATTGGACACAGTCCGATGGGGGAAGGCGGGGAAACAATGGGAGAAGCTGTCATGGATACAATCCTATTGAGTTTCTTCTCCACTGTCTTCTGTCTGTGCTTCTGGCAATGCTGAAATTGATTATTTCCCTTCTGCCTCCTACCTGTGCCTTTATCTCTAAATTGAGTTGCGTTGCCTAAGGCTTTAATATCTGTTTTCATATTAATTAATCGACAATTTAAAATTAGATTTTTATCTGGCCGTGATTTTATTGGCAGTATACTTAGAAAACTAACTTAGTTATGTGTCTCACACAATCCATATATTTTCACATCATTTCTTTCTGAAATTGCACACCACGGAATATGAGTCTTCGCCATTTCTTCATCAGTGCAGTAAGGGGATAAAAAAGCCTAAGATGGGTGACAATCTTTCTAAAATTAGTCATTTCACGATAGATGAAAGTTCAATAGATCACCTCGTTTACGAAACTCCACGGCCAGAAACAAAAACGCAGGGAGATTTCGGAAGCAAAGAACTGTATACTTCTATGCCAAAGCTTGTGACCGACTTTACCTTTCACGTGCCGGCTCCCGACGTCCTTGGAAATGGGTTTGTCCACCTGGAGAAGGAAACAGGGCACCATGAGCTCTGAGGCTGTGACTGTGACACCGTCCCACGTCCCACTGCTCTGCGCGGTCAGGTCCCCAGGGATACAGGGACCCGGACTCATCGTTTGTGGGGACCACTGCGTGTGTGTGGTCGGCAGTCAGCCGGTGTGTGCAGATACGCGTGCCACTTGGCGGAGATGGGTGGGGTGGCCTTGGGTGGTGTTTGTCATAAAAGTTCCTGGACTTGAGATCCACCCCGTCTCTCACTGCTGTGAAACTCTGGAAAGGCAGTTAGCCTACTGGGAGCCTTAGATTTTTTCATTTTACAATAGGGGAAATACTTAGACGATTCACGTCGTTGAGTTACTATGAAGACGAGTATGCAGGATCAAGTCCACTGAAAGCAGCTGTGCAGGCAGATCAGCGTGTGGCCTCTCTGGAATGCCTGGGCTGGGATTTCGCCCCCACCACGTGCTAGCCACGAGACGGGAACCTTCTGAGCCTCAGTGCCCTCATCTGTGAAATGGAGGCAGTGAAAGTACCTATGCCTCACGAGGGAGGGAGGGTTCCAGGACACGTATCATGCAGAGTGCCTAGGAGAGGGAGTGGACTGGCGCCACGTAAGCGTAACAGTGGCTGGCTGTCACCATTACTATTATCACAGGCATGAATGAACTACTGAGGCTGCACAGTCGCTAGACATGAGGGTGCAGAAGATGGTGACCATAGTGTCACGGTACCCCAAGCCTTTGAAAGCCTTCGAGCCTCGGTCAATACTGGGGCCTATGATGGTTAACTCAGCCAAGGGCTCCCGGACCAGACGGACAGAGCTCATAAAAGCTGGAGCTCTGAACGTGCGGATGGTGGTGTTCACCGGGCAACCCTCTTTTGAGGGTTCCACGTCATTCCTTTATTCCAGCCTCTACTCAGAAAGCCCTTCCTTAACTCGCCTTCCCTGGCTGTAACCATTTTTCAAAGCGCTTATCTCGTGACACGTTGTTGAACTGTCTATTGCTTATTTGCCTGTATTTAGGACGGGTCCCTGGCACTAGAAAGGAAATTTCACAAGAGCGGGGACACTCGAACCGAAGCCCATCACTGTGTCCGGTCCCCGGCCGGCCGTCGGCACGCATTTCTTGAGTGGGTTTGCCCAGTGAGCGGTTGCAGAGTTGACTGTGGCGCCCGGGCAAAGGAGAGGAGGTCGCTATTTCACCCCCGTCTTGCCCTCCCAGTCTCTCCTGGGTGTGTCCCGTGTCAGTGACATTGTTTGGTAAAATCTGTAACTTCCTCTCCTCGTCAACATTAACAGAAGCCCTCGAGTTAAACAGAGGATGTGAAACAATAACAAGGAAGAATGTGCTGTATGCAGAAGCATGTTCACATCCACCAAGAAATGTGGAGCACATAATAAGAATAAAAAGGAGCAGTGAAATCAGTCAGCGATGACTTAGAAAGTAACAGCCAGTCTTGGTTGGATGTGGTAGACTTCCCCACACAGGGCTTCTGTGTGGGTAAACTCAATAAGTTTTTAAAAGATGTTTCATTTATTTTTAGAGAGGAGAAGGGAGGGAAGCACTGATTTGTGTTCCTCTCACATGCCCCCCATTGGAGACCTGGCGGGCAACCCAGGCATGTGCCTTGACTGGGAATCAAACCCCCAACCTTTTGGTTCACAGGCCAGCACTCAATCCATAGAGACACACCAGCCAGGGCAGTAAATTAAATAAGTGTTGAGGACAGAAATTTCACAATATGCACTAAAAGCCTTTACAGTGTTTTCACTCCATGGTTAAGGAAAATAATTAAAAATTCCATAATGGGGTATAGCTATAAAGATTCTGCTTATCAATGTTTATCACATGGGGAATTGTTTTCTAACCAGAATATACCGATAATGTGAAAGGAAATGACAATCAGGTGTATACTATACTTCAAGACTCCCTTGTATAAAATATGTCTGCGTAGAAAATATTGGTGGGAAATACACCCAAACCTTAGGGCCGAGAGCCCTGCAACCACAGGGGCGATTAATGTGTAGTTTACGTGTTTATGCATCAAGGCAATTAAGCATTAGCAAAAGTGTTGTTAAAAACAAAGTTCTACATACGTGTTTAGAGCATTTGCATTTGTGAGATATTTCCGTCAGATAATCTTTGTTGTCTCCAATCAGCCTTGGAGGTAAGCGTGGTGGGGGGGGGGACTTTTATTTCTGTTTTGTGGATGTGGTCACAGTTGGCCGTGGCCAGTCAGTGTTGGGCCTAGAACCTGGGCCACATGATGTGTCATGTATTATCACAATGACCTGAGTTCGAGTTCTGCCGTGGATAGCCGGATGAGCGGTGGATGAGAGGCATGCGGAAGCCCGATGCTGGCTCATGGAAAATCCTCTCCTCTCCTCCCCGGGGGGCCCCACCGGTCACATGAGCTCGACCGTTCGACCCTAATGAGACGCCTCGGAATGAGAGCTGGGGTCTCCTGGCTGCCAGGAAGCGCCCTCTGCCTGTCTGGCTCACATAGTCAAGCCTTTACTCATGTCCTCCAGCCTCACCTGCATGTTCCAGGTTGGCCCCTCTGCAGGGAGCGACCTCGTGCCGTCGAAGGGAAGGGGAGGGCCCACCACGTCCTCGAAACAGCGCGTGTCTGGGAAAAGAGCAAAAATTAAAGTCGCACCTTTCACCACCTCAGGGCATTACGATTTATAAAATGTTTGCACCTCTGCAAACTCACTGAGTCACCAGGACCAAACTGTGGGGCGTGGAATCGTACTTCTGCTTCGCAGAGGAGGAGACTGAGGCGCAGAGGAGAGAAACCCCTCCTCTTGGCCCATACCTGTAAATGCCTGGGCTTGAACATCCTCATCCCCAGCCCCTGGGGGGGGGGTCTCCTCCTCCTGCAAGGGCTGGGCTGTATCTCCTCGTGGGAAAACCCCTCTGGGTCCCCACATGCCCACCCCCACCCCGGCTCTCCTTTCTGTTTAATACACCGAACACGTTCTATCGTGTTTATCTGCTGATCTCTCTCTCCCTGCCACTCGGCTGTGCCCTTCCTGGGACCAGGAATTAGGCTTTGGGGTCTTGGTGCCCCTTGGTCAGTCCCAACGCCATGGCCAGCACACAGTGGACACGCAGGAAATGCCTGTGGAGTGGAACGAACTAAGGAATATTGTCCCACTGACAAGGCGATTCTCTCCAAGAGACTCCCACGGATTCACTCCAGTGGGTTGGGACCCCAGGCACCCCGGACCCCCCCACTCTCCCTCTCAGAAGTGCGCTCCACTCAGGTTCCCAGCACCCGCTGAGGCTGCCCGATGCGCTCCCCCCTCCCCCACCAGAGAGAGGCGGAGCCGGTGTGGACCTAGCTCCCCCACCCTCGGGAGCAGCTGGGCATTTCTGCCACGCCCTCCTGCCACTCGCACGCCGGCCACCCGCAAAACGCATCGGCCGAGTGGAAGGAAGGTCTCCTTTCACTCTCCGCCCCTCGGCGCAAACTGTCTGAACATCTCCCGTGTCGCCCCCTCTCGGCCCGCCTGCCCTCTGCCATGCTCGGCCGTTGCTCCCAGGGCTCAAGGAGACCATCACGACGGTAATAACCAGTCGTCACCCAGCCCCGCCAACCCCAGCGCCCTCGTGGGAGCGCGACATTCCTCATGCACGGCACCCTCGGAAGAACCCTCTGGATTCAGGTCAGTGATTGCGAATCCTGCTTTCCACACAGGGCCGGCTGGCTCCAGGTCACCTCCACCTCCAGAGCGCTCCCGGGGGCCGGACGGTGACCTGGAGTTACCCGAACTCAGACCCCGCGCGGCTGGAGCTGCTGCGTTTGCAGGTCTCAGACCCCGGCGGTTACCTGCGTATTCCGATTCCTTTAGCGGCCTGGCGGGGAGAATTTTCATCAGCTGCCACGCCCCTGCCACGGGAAGCCCGGGCGCTTCGTAGTCATCATCCGTGGGGCCTGGGGCCGCGTCCAGGACTTCAGGGAAGCTCGTTTCCTGTGCGGGAGGGAACATGTGAGTGAGTCCGGGGAAGGTGCCCTGACCGTCACGATTACAGGCCAGGTGCTAGCTCGGGGCGTGGCTCGGGGCCCCTTGGGCGGGAGGCAAGAGTCTGGGGCCCGGGGTGGTGAAATTCTTGCGGTAGGCAGAATTCTGATGACGCCCCCAAGCAGTCCCACCCTTTGCTGTTCAGTCAAGAAACTAGCTAGGTGGCGCTGTGAGGGGACATTGCAGATGTAATTAAAATTGTTTAACTGTTTTTGAACCAGAGAGATCGTCCTGGATTGTTGCCTGGGCCCAGTGTAATCACATGAGCCCGCAAAAGCAGAAAGGGGGTCTGTTTGCAGGTGACATGATCATCTGCAGAAGAAATCCCAAAGAACCCCCCCTAAGGAGTGTCGGAACTAGCGAACAGTTCAGCAAGGTGGGCAGGCACACGACCACCCCACAGGTTTCAGCTGCATTTCTGTGCCTGGTAACGAGCTCTGAGCCTGAACGCGGGAACAGCAGGACTCCTGGGCACCCGGCCGCCACAGACGTGTGGTCGTCCCAGAGGTTCTGGAACCTGTGACCACGTGTTGTCGGGAGCCGGAGCCCGCCCTGCGTCACGTGGGGGCAGGAAATCTACTCTCAGTGACCGTGTGTGCCTCGCACGCCGCCATCCGGCGGTCCTGCTCCCCTCCTGGGTCTCAGAGTGCTCGCCTCTTGCCCCGCGTATAGAAATGAGCGGGCGTCACGCTGGTCAATATAATGCGGACGTCTGGAGAGAGCTGAGCAGGGTGTCGTGGGATGTCCAGAGCTCAGAAGGAGCAGATCGAGTCGTCTCCAGGCGAAAGGCGAAGGTGGCCCCCCGGCACGCTGATCGGTCCTGTCTTGCACCCTCCCCTGTGAACACCGGCAGGGGGCGCGGGTGGCCGCAGGGAGGGGCTGCGGCTGGAGCAGGCTGGGACTCGTGCTGGGAAGCTCTGTGGCATCTCAAGTTTCTCCTAAGATTCCTTAAGGCACAGCCAGGAGCAACAGGCCCAGTCCCAGGGGATCCTTATGCACGTGCCCCAGTTTGGCCTTCAGAGGAACGAACTTTTATCTTCCTTTAACTCACACGGAAGAAGCGGGGCGTAGGTGCCGCAGATGGGTGGAGCCACGCCCACACTGGCATCCAGCGCCAGGCTGGTACGACTGTCCTGCCCCCTGAAAGTGGAGGGCAGAGCATTCGGGGTGCTCCTTGTGTGGGGGCATCCATACTTTTGACTTCTAATCGGACATCAATGGCCAAATGGGGTGAGCCTGGGTGCAGGCCCTGTCTGGCTACTCTGCAGAGAGCATTTCATTCCCCATCCACGCATCCGGGCCGCGCGAAGGGCACAGGGCGGGGATACCTGAACGGCTCCCCTGGGCCCCCGATTTATGTTCCAGTCAGTAGCCGAAAACTTAAAATCAAAGTGATGGCTTTGTAGCCTTCACACCATCTGGGTCTTTTGCATAAACAGTGGATTCTTAATCTACGTTTGTTGCATCGCTAAGTTTAGGGTGTAATCCTTTCCAGGCATATAATTCAAACTTTTAAATTTATGCTGCAATTCATCTAGTGATAGAGATATCCTTATGAAACGCAACTTCAAATTTATTTTTGAATCAGATGGACCTACACACCCGCTGGAATGAATAGCATCACACGTGGTCATGGCGTGACTCCACTCCGACAGCCGGAGGTGTCTTAAGTGAGACCACCCCACGTCACATTTTGAGCGAAATGCCGATGTCAGCGCCTGCTAACCGTTAGCTGCAAACATGACTGCTGAGACCCCCATGGTAGCGGCTACAGTCAGAGGGAGGGGCAGGTGAGGGGAGACCTCCAGTCCTGCATTTCTCTCCTCCCCTTAAAGTCCCTTGTACTCTGGCTGAGCACTCCGTACCTGCCAGGTGCTTTGGGTACCTTATTCCACTTGCATAAGCAGAAACATCTCTAAGGGGATTTTATTATAGGGGAAGGACCTGAGATCAGACAGGTTTGAGTTTAGATTCTAGCTCTCCCGTACTTTTCTAGTTCTCTAATATTCTTGGGTGTGTTGGTTACTGGCCGCAAGCCCATGAGCGTGTGGCTTTTTCTGTTGTCACTCTGTCTATGCAGTTTGTTACTGGTTACTCGAAGGGTCTGATTTCCAGGCACACAACAGCATGGTGTGTGTGTGTGGGGGGGTTACTCACCAGGCCCCCGTCTGGAAGGCCTTTGGGGCTCCACTGTGGATTAAAAGCAGCTCCGCCCATGTAACGCAAGGGTGCAGAATGCAGTTCAGTTCTCCCGGGGGCACCGCAAAAGAGGCGGTGGCCCCTGCAGACGGCAATTTTGACTTTCAAGGCGCTCACCTTGATGGCCACCCAGGTGCTCCCCAAGCAGGCAAAGCAAGCCTTGAGTCTTCCATGAACCGAGGAGTCGGGCAGGCTATGAGGGGCAAGTTCATTAACATCGAGGCCCACGAGACCTCGGACCCACATGGTGCCCCAGGAGCAGGAACGAGGTGGAAGGGGAGAGCGTGGTGGCAGAAGGAAGAAGTTAAGTCTCCCTGAGGTAAAGTGGAGAAGAGCTCTCTGCCTTGCTCAGTTTCATGGGGCAGGGCATGTGGGGGCACCCAGAGGGACAGCGCCCCCAACCTCCCCCAGCCCCGCCCTTTCCACGGGAAGCCAGGCAGGACCCCGCCGTCTGCCCACAGGACAGAATAGAAATATTTGAGTGTATTGCTTTCCGGGAAGGGAAAGAGACAGAGTTTTGTTTTAATTATAATCAGTTACATCTATTTATTTATTAGCCTACTTACTACTTTCTGCCTACCTCAGAGGCTCTTAACAAACATCCAGTAATCTTTACCCATAAAACTCAAAATTAATAAAATAGTTGGTGATCAACTGACGGTGTGTGTCTTGGGGTGACGTCCCGCAGCTTTAATTAGATTTTAAAAGAAGACTTTCAAACAGGAGAGACCCAATTATTTTACAGGCACGTTCTGTCCGTCCATCCATCCATCCACCCAGTCTATTCTACCCATCTATCATCTGTAGATATGCAGGTTAAAACTATTTAAATAATACACATGCACAGTTTAACAAAATTATTTATAAATATCGGGTAAACGAATTCTGTTATAAATTTTCTCATTAAGAGTCATTAAGATTCCCTGTCAGTAGTGTCCATGGCTTCGTAATGTGAATGCAACAGATTCAACTATTTTTTATGTTATTGAATATTTAGTATGATTCCAGCGAGCTGCCGTTTAAGATATAGTATTATAAAATATAAATGAGTGTGTTTAAATATTAATCCGAATTTTAGGTTAGTTCCTTAGTTTGAATTCCCAGCCATCGTATTATGGGGCCAAAGAAAATGGACATTTTTCCGTTGCTTAGTTAATATCACGAGGCCACTTTCTGAAAAGTTGGTCCCGCCGCAGCCGGCCCCGGGGAGCGCTCGCTCATCACTCGCTTTCTGGCAGGCGGCCTGTGTGCGTGCTTTCACCTCACCCCGTCTTCACCTTGACCATGGGTACACATTTCTGTCTCCCCTGCACAGCTGAGGAGTTGACATGCCGTGTTATACCCAAGCCTTGACGTACCATTGGCCCTGCCAGGAAATTACACATTTTGAAAAATTTTTTTCCCTTTGTTTTTAATCCACCACCCCCCTTGACAAAAAGCCAGTCTTTCTGTAAACCTCCAAGACGGAGAAAATAGGTTAGGGGCGTGGCTGACTTACGTAATGGAGGGAAGAGTCATCACCAGCCTGGAACTGGCCTGCCAACACAAATAGACCAAAATGTTAACGCCAAACACGGAAAAGGCTGCACCCTTGTTTTTCTCCAGAAACCCTGTGCTCACGTCACCTGATTTTTCTTGACGGTAGCTGCTGAAAATGAAGTGCACATTCCTGTACTTCTCACGCTCTCTGCCGCTCTTGCAGAACGGGGCGGTGGGCAAGAAAGCAAGAAAATTGAACCCAAAGTAAGAAGCCTCCGTCTTTCTGCAGCAGGTTCACCTTCTCACGGGAAGAGGAAGACTCCTCCCTCCCCCAACCAGGAGTCAGGTGCACCCAGCAGCATCTCAGCCAATGAGGAGGCTTGTTTCCTCACCCTCTCCCCCGATGGCACGCGGGCTGGTTGCATGGGCAACTGTCTGCCCACATACCTGTCTCCCTGAACACACTGTGGGCGGGTCCCCTCTAGTTACCCACCTATCCCCAGCTCCAGGCACAAGGTTCAGTATTGACCTGAGGAGTTCCTTTACTATTTTATTTTATTTTATTTTTTAAAGATTTTATTTATTTTTAGAGAGGGAAGGGAGGGAGAAAGAGAGAGAGAGAGAGAGAAAGAGAGAGAGAAACATCAATGTGCGGTTGCTGGGGGCCATGGCCTGCAACCCAGGCATGTACCCTGACTGGGAATCGAACTTGCAACACTTTGGTTTGCAGCCCGAGCTCAATCCACTGAGCTATGCCAGCCAGGTATTCTTTTATTTTTGTTATTTTTAAAATCCTCATCTGCCTGAGAACATTTTTGGTCATTGTTTTAGGGAAAGAGAGGATTGTAGGGGTGTGTGTGTGGACAACATCAATGTTTGGTTGCCTTCTTGTACACGCCCTGGCCGGGGACCACCCCTGCAACCTGGACGTGCGCCCTTGGGAATTGAACCTGTGACCTTGTGGTCCACGGGACTTCGCTCCAACCCACTGAGCCACACCAGCCAGGGCCAGATGAATTCTTAGTAGGCGTTTGTTGAATGAATGTAGTTCAGTTAAAGCTTCTCAACACTCCGCTCCGTCACTTGGACTTGCTCTACGCAGGGCGGCCTGAGGGTGGTCCAGGGCATGGTGTTCTGCTGTGCCTTTTGCCCCCAGGTGGTCAGACCAGCAGAGGGCTGCTCCCGTGGCCTGCAGGGTTTTTTTTTTTCCTTTCTTCTGCATGGACGAATTTTCTTTAATTGCCCTGCAGTTTCATGCTGTTAGTCTGCATTAGGACCAATATAAGCGGGAAATGTTCTTACCACATTCTCTTCATTAGCGCACGTGAGAAGTTTCCAGCAGGTTTCGGGACCAGAAGCAGTGTGCGTCTTCGTCTTCGGAATTGGTTTGCTTTGGTGTGAGGGAAAACGCCAATCCCATGAGACATCACACTACCCCCCCCCCCCCCCCCCCCCCCCCCCCCCCCGGCGGCTGCTAACCGTCTCAGCGCACAAGTCAGGCCTGCCCTGCGGCTGGGGGGTGTCAGAGGACCGTGATTGGTATTTCTCCCTCTTGGTCTGGCTTCATCATTTTTTAAAACGTTTTTTCCTCTTACCCTGAATTCTCTTACCATGCCGAAACACGGCGTTCCCAGTTGTGAACGTGTGCCAGCATGCCCGAGGCCTCTGCGGGGGGTAGAGGGTAAGTGAACGGGGAGTCGGACTCGGTGGGAACCCCGGTACGTGGAATTTGCCGGACCTGGGCCTGGGGAGTGTGCTCCCAGTAGCCAGCTCATCTCCTGCTCGGAGGAGCAGAGCCTTGCCTGGCGCCAGTCCTAGCGCCCCCTGGTGGTGGGACTAGCAGCTGGCACCGCCCTGGGGGACTAAAGGACACCTGCCTGTCCCAGCACCATTACACCGGCCCTGAGATCCCGGGAAAAGAAACCCACCGTTTTCTCAGGCCCTTCAGAGCAGCGATCTGTACCGGCGCATGGCCGGGGTTGAAGCAGTAAGATCACCCGTTTGTTAGACACCCGCTGGCCGGGAAGGAGCAAACAGTCCCGGGGTTTATGGGGGACCTGCCCTGGCCCCGGTGAGCTCAGACAGCGGCTCCCCGGTCGAAGTCGGGGTGTAACAGAATGTCAGCTCAGGGGACTGTCCTCACGCAGCGTGGTCATTAGACTGACACCCCACGGAAAGCCGGGGTCTCTTCTCCCAGCCGAAGAGACTCTCCTGGGGTCCCCCAATATGCTTCATGCCACTTCTGGGTCCTCAGTCACCCTGCCTGGAGCCCCGCCCCCTCGCCTCGCCCTGCCCCCGCCCCCCAGGACTTCCCCTGGCCACTGCCAGCCTCTGCGACACGACGGAATTGTCAGAGCAACTCATTTCCTGTCTCGCTCACCGCGACACAAGAACGTTATAAAAACCAGGAGCATGTGGTTACTTCTTTGTTGTGAGTGGATGCTGTGCGTCTTGGGGGGGCAGGCGTCATGTTTTGCCTCTCTCCACCGCAGTTCCTCTCCGCCTGTGTAACAACGCCGCGTTCGGGCTGGGGCCTTGTAAAAGGCCTGCTTTAAACCTGCGGGTCAGTTCGCATCGCCCGTGGCCCACGACATACAGTCCAGATTCCCTGCAGTGGCCCTGAGCCCCACCCGGCCTCTGTCCCCTCCTCAGTCTCCTGTCTTTCCAGCCCCTTCCTCACAGAGCTGGGGCCAGCCAGCCTCTCCCGGTCCCTTGGGGACACGAGCTCCTTCCGTCCCAGAAACTTGGCCTGTGCTGTCCCTCAGCTCTGCCCTTGCTGTCAGAGTGTATGTTACACGTGGTCTCCCCAAGGGGACTGTCCCCGGCCACCAGTCTCAGGGGAAAATCAAGGGGGAGCATCGCTCGGGCCCAGTGCTCCCCACCTCAAGTCCCTGCCGTGGTGGAGAGGGTGCCGTGTGCTCACCAGCCCCCAGCGGGCATGCACACCCCAGCGGCCTCGCACCGGGTGGCTGTGGTGGGCGCTGTGGCCGCTGGGATGAGGCGCACGTGACGGAGTCCACTCCAGGCTGGCCTGCTGGACGCTCTTCTTCTTTTCTCAGGGGCCGGCCAGAGAGAGCAAAAGAGAGAGAGAGAGAGAGAGAGAGTACCCCAAAGCCCTCAGGAATAACAAAAGCCACCGGGCAAAAGCAGGCTATTGGAGAAAGACCTCTTCTGATCCACATTGGATTGTGATGTGGGCAAGAAACAGCCTGTATTTTATTAAAACTGCTAATGTTTGTAGTTTATGCACGATAGATGTGAGCCTCCCCGATCAATAGAGTCGTTTTAGTTTCTCCGTAGCGTGTGGGAGCAAAGCGAGCCAATCAGTACCTCGCTGCAGACTGGGGCGCCGCCTCGCCCCGCAGTGGTGAGGCTCCAGGCTCTCGGGCATCAGAAGTGCACGGTCAACGAACTGTGGGCTGTGAATTCCAGGGAGGGGTGCAGCAGAAACACCCCGGAACGGGGGTCACCTGACCTCCTCCCTTGCCGAGTGCACTGGACATGGGCCCTCCTCCTGCTGCACCCCTCATCCCCAATAGCTGGGCACCCCCAACGCTTCCGAGTCTTCAAGTCCTCTGGAACTGAAGGGCGGGTCGGCTTCTCAGGGAGAGAGCCATTGTTTGAGAAGCTGCACTTCACACCGCTGTCCTGCAAGAGCTCTGCTCCGGGGACGGCGGCAGGTCACCTGTCAGCATCGGGCCCTGGGGAGCCCCGGGGAACGCCTACTTCGCGCTGCTCCAGGCCACGTCTTTTCCGAGGGACAGCGGTCCCTTGAGTGTTCCTTCTTAGAGGGACGTGAAGGTGCTGTGTGTCCTGTGGAAGCGCAGGGGCCTTCCTGACAGGCAGAGAGAAATTAGCCCCGACTTCAGCCATCACCTCGGACACCTCGTGCCCACAGAGGCATGACAACGGCGTGTGGCCGGTGCCCATCCAGTTAAGGTCCCCTGGCTGGCCGTGTTCATCTTGGGTGCGGAAAAAGAAGGAGGGAAGGAAAAGCGGATCCCAGGATAAACGAACTGCTGCCTTCACAAGCTCCCAGGGGGCTGTTTGCACACTCTGCGGTCGGGGAGCTGCTGGCCGGGCAGCTCCGGCTCCCTCCCGTCAGAAGGTGGGCCGTGGAGGCAGAGACCCTCTCCGGCTATTGTCACTCGCAAACACTCCTCGAACTGAAGCCGTCGGAGGCACAGGACCGGTGCCTGATCACACCAGCGTTTGCTTTCCTCTCTTCACAGGTTTCGGAGGGAGGGGTGGGGAGAGAGGTACCGAGAGGGTTCGAGTCACCTCCAACTCTGGAGGCTGCCAGCCGGACCCACGCAGTAGTTTGCGGTGAAAAGCGAGCAGCAGGTGAGTGCCAAACGCCCACCGCCGAGTGCTGGGTGGCAGAGACAGCTGCGTGTCTCCCCGGCGCATTTCCCCTTTCTTCTCGGTCCCAGAACCTCCAATGATCAGCTGGGCACTGGGCCATGAGCCCGAGCTTCGGTCGATGAAGGAGGTGAAAAGTCAAGCCACAAGTTCCTGAAGGGACACAGCTGTGTGCTGTTCACTCCTTTTTCCTCCCTTTGCCTCTCCCGCCGGCCACAGCACAGGTGCCGCTCCTCCAGGTGATGGGTCAGCACCCACGTGAGGACGGTGCAGGCGAGGGACAAGTCAGGGGCAGCGGGAGCCCGAGGACCGCCTGCCTGTAGACGTGACCGCCACCAGGAGAAATAGCAGACCTCCATGGTGTCTAGCGCTCGGGATTTGTCTTTGAAGGTGCCTGCAGCCTTTCCCGTTTCATCAGCTTCGGAGGTCACCGGCCACCATGGCAGAGCCTCTGGTCGGAGGCGTGAGCCTGAACTTCATGGACGCTGAGTGAGGGGTTCTAGGCTCCGGTCCTGGCCTTGCCCCTTTCCGGCCGGGGGGTCTCGGGCGAGCCTGTGAGCCGGGGTTAACGGAGATGGGCGAGCAGAAGGGGAGTGACAGTGTCGGCCCCAAAGGGCGGTTGAGAAGTTAAAAAACGTAACTCCCGGGCTCAGCGCCCCGAGAACGAATTGCTGCGTTCTGTGTTTCGTGTCTGTTCAAGTTCAACGTCACGGCCAAAGCTTTTTCACTCAATCCAGATCCTTAGTATGTGCTGCTCTCATGTCTGTGGTAGGAAACTGTTCGAGATTTAGTGCTTGTTTTCAAAACAAAACACGTTTTTCCAACATTCACCTTTGCTGACAGGCACCTGTCACCTCTTCGAGAGGGTTCCTCGAGCTGGGGTCCCTTCTAGCTGTGAGGCTCGGGGACTCAGGGACCATCACCATCTGCTTGGCCTTCTCGTTTTAAAGATGAAAAACAAAAACAAAAGCCCTGAGGCCGAATGATCGGCACAGTACCCAGTGCCGTGTGGTGGGTTTGGGTTCTCCTCTCCTGACGGCTTCCCGAGCTCTCCAACTCCCCTCGGGCTCTGTCTCCCTGCTCTGCACAGTGCGTGCAGTAAAACCCTCCCCTGCCGCCAAATCACACGCGTGTCTCCAAGGCCTGGCCCAGGCCGGGGACATGTTAGTTCCTGTCCATTCTCTCCCATTCATCACAGGTCCTGGAACTCGCTGGCGTCGTGAGAGGACAGCCTGCAACCCCTGGGCCCCAGGCTCACGGGCTCAGCCCGTTCCCGCCCCCTGAGCTGCCTTTCTCCGTTGCTGCCTTTCAGGCACGTGCGGGTGTCTGAGGACAGCAGCGTCCACCGTGCGCAGGAACGGGCCAGTCCACACCCCGTGCCCTGGCAGGCCCCAGCCTTCAGACCACCGGTCTACGGCCGTAGGGAAAGGCAGGAGCGAACTCCTTCACGGTCAGGTTCACTGCCTCTGACTGAAGCGTGGCGACTTCCAGTGACCCTTGGCTGAAAGACTTCTCCGTGGGAAGGAGAGAAACAAGAGTGAGGGAGAGAAGGAAGGAGGGGGAGAGAAAGAGATAGAAATAGAGAGAGATGTAGATTACACACATATGTGTGATATGTCTGTTATATGTAGTATAACATACATGCATATACAGGGGAGGGCTAAAGTAGGCTTATAGTTATTCATATAGAAACAATATAATAAGTAACAACACAAAAATAAACTGTGTTTTGGGCACTCACAGTTGTAAACCTACTTTTGCCCACCCTGTATATGTTTTGTCTCTCTGTCTGTCTACCTACCTACTTATCTGGCCATGAACCAGCCGAGCCATCTGGCCCTCTTGGGCCTTCCAGTTTTATCCGCTGAACCCCAGTCTCCTGATCCAAAGGCTGTGAGTTGTACACTTTAAACACAAACAGTCCGCACTCACGGAAATAGCTACGTGGGAAGTATTTCTTGGTGCGTTGGGAGGGCAGGCCTCGTGTGCTCCCTGGGTGGCTCTTGGAAATTCAGTTCCCTTGTCTAGCTCCTCATCTCCTCACCTGTGATGTGTGCCCTTAGCATTTCAGATTGCCGAGTCCTTGGGACCTTTTACCTTCATTTTTTTAAAAAAGCACCTGCACCCAAAGCTAGTTCCAGTGTCGGTCCCATGAAGAGCTGCCACGGACTGCTGGAGCGAACGGGCAGATGAATGAATGAGTGGTGGGAGCTATGGCAGCTGCTTTTCGTTCTGTTTTTGTTTTTTTATTTTTTGCAGGGTCGGGGGGTCTCCAGGAACTCAAATGAAACTCTCTGAGACTGTTGTTGTCCAGAGGCTTGACTGCGGCTTCTTGGTGGGAATGATCTCGATCGTTTCTTTTGGCTTCAAATAGGGATTCTTAAAAGACTACCTTCGAGCTACCTGAGTTGGAATTGTCTTGTTAAATTACAGATTCCTGGTCTCAGGACACGCCTGCCACGGCTCGGGCTTGGGAGTGTGCGTTTTTAACCGTGTGATTCTGAGACACACTGAATTTTGAAGACACTCTTAATGCTTGGGTTTCCCAATCTGAGATGATTTGAAATCTTTGTGCCTACCAGAATCGGGTAAACAAACACCTTTTCCTAGCACTTCAACTGCCAACTTTTTTCTGTTTGTCTTTGTCCACCAATTTCTGCTGCGTCTTGGAGAGAACCGGCCTCTGCTAAATTAATGCAGGTGTTGCAATGTCAAGAAAGGGCCAGCAGGGGGCATTAGCTGCTCACATATTCCATACCCAACGGTGTCCCTCTAGTTCTAAAATCCTTGTTGATTTTTGTTTTAAAAGTGAAAAGAAAAGAAAAGAAAAACAACAACAATAACAACAACAACAACTACAACAACAACAACAAAACCCCAGACAGCCTTTAGGACTGCTTTCTTTAGGAAAACTAAAAAGCAAAAAAGAACAAGAGTTTCTGGACAAAATGAAATTTGTCCTCTGTTTAGTGGAATCAATATTATCGGGGTTTTTATTGTGTATGGTGACTTAAAGCAAAAGGACCCACTTTCTAATTAGACCTATTTTCTCCAATTCCAGTCTTTATTTAGGGGAAGAAGAAAAACTCCCGAGTTTATTACAGAAACACATGGGATCATTCTCTATACATCAGCCTCACAGAGGTATTGACAAGATTGTCGTATTTGAATTATCTTCTGTCTTCTCTAGGCCCAGAGTATTCTTTATTTCTGGACAGATAGTTTTTAGTCTATAAAAATATACATTTGCCTTGGCTGGTGTGGCTCAGTGGATTGAGGGCCAGCCTGTGAACCACAGGGCTGCCAGTTCAATTCCCAGTCAGGGCACATGCCTGCAGTTGTGGGCCAGGTCCCCAGTAGGGGGCACCCGAGAGGCAATCACACACTGATGTTTCTCTCCCTTTCTTCCTCCCTTCCCCTGTCTCTAAAAAAAAAATAAACAAATAAAATCTTAAAAAAATATATGCTAGATTGTTTTAGTATATAAAAATACATTCTGTAGAAAAATTAAGATACAGATAAGCAAAAAAAGAAAGAAAGAAGAAAGATAGAAAGTCACCCTAATTCCCCCTACTGAGGCAGCCATGTGAACACGCGCTCACACACACGAGATACCGTCTGTGTACACGTGGTCGGCTGTGTGCGCTGTTTTCCTGTCTGCTCTCTCATAGAACAGCACGCCACCACGGAGCCCTGGCAGTGAATCCACTTCGACGCCATCGTTGTTAAGGGCGACATAGTGTTCTATCCTAGGGATGCCCTACCATATATTCAACTAATCCCATGCAAAAAAAAAAATCACAATTTAAAGTACCTCGGAATATTATAAATACCCCTGTGACCAGCAGAATCCTATGTCCGCCAGCAGGTACATCCTCTGTTAGGTGCGTGCTGCGGGGGCGTGGGGCGGGGCGTGGGGATCTGGGAGTGTGTGTGGAGGGGGCGTGGCATGCTTCACTGCTGAGTATTTCGGCAGGGTTTGGACTCCAGTGGATGTGGGCAGGCCTGGGCAGCTGTATCTCGACGGACGTTCTTGGGGTTTTGATGTGTTTTCTTTTCCTTGCTCGTGTCTCCAGAATGTTGTTGATGGCAGGGAACCCACCCGTCCGCTTCTCTCCACCTTTAGGCAGGGGGGCAGCAACGCCGAGGGAGAGGGGGCAGGTCCCGTGGTCTGCATTTCACCAGCCGCAGCAACAAGGCAGCGACTTCATGCCCAGGTGCCACCCCTTCAGCGTTTCCTGCAGCGCCCCAGGACTCTGAGTGGACGCCCCAGGACTCTGAGTGGACGGTGGCAGCGGGTGTGTTTGAGACCATTTGGAGGGAACTGCCCTTGAGGGCCCGCCACCTCCGTGAGGGCCCGCCACCTCCGTGAGGGCCGGACCGGGAAGCTTGATAAAAGCATGTTCTGTAGGTGGGCTTGGAGGGGGGTGCTTTTTTATGTAGGTGCACACTCGCAATTTCTCTTTGACTTCCCCCCACTCTCCTCCCGGCCGCGTGGTGGCGCAGTGCTCCGATGGGCACCCTCGGCCCCTTTCACCTTCCCTCCGGGAGCACATCGCTTCCCACAGCTCCCCTCCAGGGGGCACCCTTCCTCCCGTCCGCTTCTCCTTTTCCTCTCATTCCAGTCGCAGTCTCGAACCACAAGCTTTCTAGGGAAATTCTGGGGAACTCTCCTTGAAACTCTACTGCTCCAAGACGAACAGCACATCCTCTTAGCCACACTGGAGGGGCCCTGGGTGAGCGCCGGGTACCGGGACTAGGCTCTGAGACGAGATGCAGGGGAAGCACAGACTGTGGTTTCTGATCCACTCGCCCACGCGGCGAGTGTTTTGGGGAAAACCCATTACACCGAATTGAGTGGGGCGAACACTCAGGAGTGGCCACTTCTACCCACTCTGCAGAGGGAGGAAGTCAGGCCCGAGGGATCTGTGCCCCGCTCGAGGCTGCACGGCTCCCTGGTGGACAGACAGGGTCCCCCCAGGCTTGGCTGGGTCCCAGCACCCAAGGGAGTCCCAGGCCAGGCCACCCCCTGGGAGCCACCAGCGGGAAAGGCTATGTATAAGGTGCTCCCGTCATTTTTGAGCAGGCCAGTGGTTCTATCAAAGGGAAAAAAGAAAAGAATGGAAGGAAGAGTGTAACAGGCCAGCGCTGCTGCTCCCACCGCTTGGTGATCAGGGCCCAGACTCACCGTTGGCGCTGCAGGCTCGAGGCCACGACCTAGGGCAGAAGAGAGAAGCAAGGTGAGCGCCAGTCCATCCACTGCTCCGCCGCGCCCTTCACTCGCCTTCCCAAAAGGGGCGGCGGCCATCCGAGGCCGTTTCACGGGTCAACCTCTGGAACTATGGCTTGATATTGGTACTGCTCTAGACCTCAAGTGACAGCTCGTGACAGAGAATGTAGAAAACAGAAAAGTGCGTGCGGCAGAAAACAACAGCTAGCACCACAGGCGCCATTTGGGTAAACCCCCTCCGCATCGGCGCCTGCGTGTCAGGGTGCGCGCGAACGCTCGCATGTGCAGCTGCATAAACATAACGTGAGAGAATGTGCAGGATTCTGCACATTCTCTGCATTAAAAACACGTTTGTGTATCTTTAACTGTTATTCGAAAATGTGTTTATGGGCCGTGTGATTTCTGGAGGGGCAGGGAGGGTCTGGCGAGGGTTTCCCGCGGGGGACCGCGCGGCGCTGTGCAGCCAGGCCTGCGTCTGCAGCCTCATTGCCGAGTCGCTCCACGGAGACGCTCCATCAAGTGCCGCGGAGGGGTCAAGCGACGCGGGCCTTCTGACCCCTTGTTCACGTCAATCACCGGGCGCCCTCCGCGCGGGCTGCAGCGGTTCCCAGTCCCACCCGCGGGCGAGACGTGGCCGTCTCCCTGCATCTCACCGCCCTGAAACCCGTCCTTGAAGACGACTTGGCCTGCTTGGCACCCTTTCCCCGCCCCACGTCCTCAATGACTAGTGAGACTGAATTATCAGTATGACTGTCATTATTCTTTTCACATGGTTTGGGGCCGTTTGCAGTTCTCCTGCAATAAGTTATATGTTCAGGCCTTTGTCATGGCCCGGGGAGGCCCATGGCTGGCCAGCACGGCCACCCTCCGACTGTGTCCCTTGGAAGCACCTTCCCCCTGACTTGGGGGGATGATCTGGAAAGCCCTGGGGTGATGGGACGCTCAGAAGGATGTCGCTTCTGTGAGCTCGCCTTGTTTGTGCTGTTAATAACCCGGGCCCTGGCTGCGCAGCCTTCCTCCGGGGCTCTCCAAGTGCGTCACAGGAGCAATTAATTGAGCATCGCAACGCATGCCAGATGTAAATATTTATGAGGCTCGGTTGGTGGCGGGGACTTTGGGTGCAGAACAGCGAACAAAGCTGGGAGACGCTGGTAACCAGGAGACCTCAGCCTGTGAGTCCAGCTTCCAGCTCACACTGTTGCCTTCTCCTCGCCATTCTATACTCCAAGTGACCCTGTGTGTGGGGGGTAGCTCCTCTTGTCCCGAGTGTGCCGACAAGGAACAGGGGACTCAGAGGACCCAACACTTGCCCTGTCCCGCAGAGGGTGAGGGATTTGACACCAGCCTGCCTGCCCGGGAATCCAGGCTACCAGCTCCCCTCACCCCACCCCACCACTCCCTGCCCGGGCCTGGAGGCAGCCGGGAGTCAGGCTTTGCAGGAACCTTGCAGCTGCGTGCTCTCAGAACCCTTGTGGTTAGCTCTTGGCACCCTTTCAAGTTGCCTGCGATTCTGCAGAAATGAACAGTAAACCAGCCAGCAAGGAGCCAGTGATTTCTCTGGGGCCTGGGAGCTCTCTCTGACACTTCTAACACATGGCCACTCCTATGACATCTTGGTCTTTGATGGAGGCCTCAGAAGGCTCCTCGGGCTGCACCTCGTGGCACGTGAGATGCGAATGGTGTGTTTGAGGCCGTGCACGGTGAGCTTCCTGTGAGTGTGGCCGTGGACGAACGGGAGGCAGTGGGCCGGGTGTGGGCGGTGTGCCAGCCTGCGCCCCGGGTTCTGGAACCCTAGGCACAGCCTTCTCTGTCTCCTGGAGAGAACTTCCGCCTTTAAGTCAGGATTCCGTCTCGTTTCTTATCTTGGCCTCACCTGGCTTTTACAATCAAAGAGCACTATGCCGGAAAGTGCCTCGGAGACAATGTGGCCCAGTTCATTGCTCCGACTTTTAGACTCCTGGTGGCAGAAGTGAGGTCTTTTGACGCCCGAACGGTGGCTCCGAGGGGAGTGCACCCGTGGGTGGGCACAAGGCAGGGCTGGACTCCCATGCACCGCTTCCCCTTGCTGCGGGGGCAGCCAACACTTAGACAGATGAAGTGACTTCCCCAATATGGCTCGGCCAGCTCTGGGCACGGCTGGATTTGTCTGACTCCAAATCCCTTATTATTCCCAAGCCCAGAGTGGCTGCGTAGACCTCCAGCCCACACGGCTGCCTGGAAGTGTCTTGTCAGATCCGCTCTGCCACTCGGCGGGGTCCCACAGCGAAGGTGTGCGCACGCCCAGGTCCCATCCCGTGGGACCCTGTGCCCCAGGGCTCCATGCGCGTCAGTGCAGGCCCAGGGAGTCAGCAAAGCAGGGGCAGCGGTGTTGTTGCAGCAGGGCCCGCAAAGGGGGAGTGGGAGGGGGGCCTGGACCTGCCGCCCGGGCCCAGGGCCCGGGAAGGACCGTCCGGGAGGCGTCCTGGACTCCACGGTTCCGTCTGGCTGGAGAGCCGCTGACGAGCTCTCTGAAAAGCCTCCTGTGTTCACACTCGTGGAGCTTGACAGCCCGGGATGATTAATGAAAGAGGCGGCTTGCAAACTTCGTGGAGATGGGATGTGTTTTCCCTGGGCTCAAGCGAGGCCCGCGTGTGAGCGAGCTGCCTCCTGCCCGGGAGTTACAGGGAGGCACCGGGCTTTCCTGTCTCCAGCGGCATCCGTGCTGGGCAGTGTGCACCCGGGCCGCAGCTGGACAGCGTGAGAACTTGGCAGCTGCCCCTCCGCTCTCCCCCGCAGATGGGCCCGAGGGAGGCTGGTCCTCCTCTCCATTCCCCGCTGGTTGGTCGAGGGGGTGTCCCCCTTGTGGGGGGAGGGGTTCACCGAATGTAAAATGACCAGGCTGACCTCCAGAGGCTGGTGGTTTTCAATATTTAAGGCTCCTTACCAATAAAGGCTTTTTAATTTCTGAATTATTCTAAAATCTTTATATTTCTTAATACTTTAATATGTTTAAAAATTTTTAATTTTTAAAAGGTCCTAAATGAAACTCCCCCTCCCCCGTTGCTCCCCAGGAGAACCAGCCCCCATGAAGCAGGCGGGGTGCCCTTGCGTCCTGCTCACCCAGAGGAACAAAGTTTAGGCGGCGTGTTATTCCGGTCCCCCGGGGAGGGGCCTCCGTCCTGTCTCCAGGGTCGCGCTCCTGGCACGGAGACTAATTTCTTGTCACCCCCTTGTGTGTGTGTGGGTCTCCCCAGGCACCCACACGGGTCCAGAATGCGCCAGCAAAGCCCTCGGGAAACGGCTGGGTGACTTCACCCTCTCCCCGATCTCCCAGATGAAGGGCTCAGCTGTGAGTCTCACCCGGAGTCCTGCCCCCGAACGAGAAAGACTGCTTCGGAACAAACGTCTCTCACGTTTGTGAGACAGCTGCTATTTCGGGGAGCTGCTGGACTCAGTGTTCCTGGGATTTCGTTCCCCCTTCTTCCCTGTCCTTGAATGTCTGTGCTAAGTGACTCCATCCACACCTCCTGGCGGCTCTTGGTGGGCAGTGGCTTGGTGTCAACTTTAAGACACTGTGGAACGTGAGCCCCCAGTGGGACCAGGAATTGAACCTCTGACTTTGCAGATGGAGGGGAGGAGGCTCTGCACTGAGCACCTGCTGTGTCACAGCCCCTAGTGACAACCACAGGAAAGCTGGTGGGACCCCACACGATACTTGGGGCAGCCTCGGAGAAAGCTCTTTGGACCCCCACACAGCTGCCAGCTCGAGAGAGAGCCTTAGGAGATGCTCCGCTTCCTGCCCAGGGAGGGGGTGAGGGGGCATGAGTGGTTCTCAGGGGTGCCTCAGTGCCATGGGTGCCCAGGGCAGCTGGAGGACAGGGGACAGAGCTAGAGAGGCCAAGAGCAGACAGGCAGCTGGGGACATCCGTCTGGTCTCCAGGAAGGCCCGGCAGGGGGCCTCCTAGTGCAGAGGACAGAACAGCGAAGCCGGCTCCCGAAGGAGGAGGCCCGGCCCTCGGGGGCCCCGAGGAGTTACAGCCACCTGCACCTTGTCCCCCTGGAATGGACTCTGCCACAGGTGTTAGTGGCAGAAGGGAAAACCTGACAGTCAGTGAGGTGATACGTGGGGAAGGATCCGCATGTGCAAAGTGACACCATCGGTCACAGAACAACTGGGAGTGGGGACAGAAACGGACGTGCCTGTGGAATGTGAGGACGTGCCTGGGAACCTCGGCTCAGCTACTGGCTAGACGGTGACCTTGGGCCAGCCCTCAGCCTGTCCCCTGCCCCCGAGGGGCCCGCGGCTGGGTCTGTCCCCGCTGGCCGCACAGCGTCTCGGGATCTGTTACACACACTCTTGGTCTGTCCCCTCCCCGCGCCGTGGACCGAGCTCCTTCCTCCCCAGTGTTCCCCGTCCCCAGTGCCCTGGTCTCCCCCAGGTGGGGAGGACGCTCTCTGCCATCTCCTTCCTGCCCTTCCCATCTGGTCCCCACGTCCTCCTCCCTTCCTCTCCGCCTCCCGTTTACGGAGGCCGGTGGGGAGGTGCAGAGCGAGCGCCGGGCCCAGAGGCCTCTGACTCGGGCTCAAAGCTCGCCCTCTCAGCAACGATGCTCAAAGCCAGGCTTCTCCGACTTGAACGGGAGGCTTAGGTAATGAAGCACAGGTTCCCGGGCCCCAACTCGTGAGTTTCTGATCGGCAGGCGGGGCCCGAGAACCTGCATTTTAAGACGCTCCCATGGGATGCTGGTACTGCTGGTTCGGGGCCACACCGTGGGACCGGCACTGCGAGGCTCCGGGGCGGGGATGCGGACGGTCTTCTGGGTGGGGGGGGGGGGGAGGGCGGCGCACCGGCCCCTCCTCACCGTGGGGAGTCGGGGCACGCGCACCCTGGGGACGCGGAGGGCTGAGTGCCAACGAAATCCCTCCGCGTCCTGACAGGAGGGAGGGCCCAGAGAGCGTAGGACCCTGGAATAGCGCCCGATCCCAGTTTTAGATTCCGAACGCCCGTCCCGCGGAGGCCAGTTCGTGGCTCTGGGATCGTCACCTGCCTCAGGCTCTCGTTCCGCATCTGTAAAATGGGGACAGTGACCCCGTCCCCGCAGCGCCACCGTGAGGAGCAAGTACACATCGACGCGCCTCCCGTGGTGTCTGGTGCGGGTCAGGCGCTCAGCTGCCGCTTCGAGTTTGGGCTCGATGGGAAAGCGTCCGCCAGCCCGTGTCTGTTTCTGCCCACGCGGGGAACCGTGGTGCTGGGATGTGGGCCGGTGAATGCCACGGGGCCTTCGAGGACACATTCATCTCCATGCTGTGCACGGGTCATGGGTAAGGGATGCAGGTGTGACCCCGTGATTGTCTAGGATGATCTTCAGGCTCCAGCACTCAGCTCAGCATTTGCTTCACCTGTTTGAGTTTGGCACTGGGCTGGACCGGAGTAGACGACCCTCTGCACCTATGGGAGAGCCGGCGCCTGCACCGGAGGGAGGGACGGCAGCAGCGAGGGCAGTGGACTGGAGCGCCAGGGTGGCGTTAGGCATTCGAGATGTGCCTCCTGCTTACTGCACCCCCAACCGCTCCTTGGCCCCGGGGGAGGCTGTTTGCCCTGCGCAGCCTGCAGCATCCTTCTCTCCTAAGAAGGGACAGGAATCCTGGCATCGTGAGCACCTGGTGAGCTACCGCCTGTGAGCACTTGCAGCAGCGCCTGGAGCCTGAGGAGCACTTGGTGCCTGTTAGTCTTCGTTATTTGCTGAGAACCTACTGCGTTCCAGGCACATGACAGAGGTCCCTCCCCTGGTCCCCCAGTAGAGGAACGCTTCTGGTACAGGGAGTCGGTAGCGGACAAGACAGCCTGCTCATTCATTGTCCATGTTTCTGAAACCCACGAGGTGCTGCTGTAGCAGAGCTGGGCTGGTCTGGGAGGGTGGCCCCGCTCCTGAGCGGTCAGCAGAGATTTCAATCCGGCCCCGATGGGCTCAGCACCCTGCCTCCCTGTAGCACCCTCTGCCCCTGACCTTCATCATCATCAAACGCCGCTAATTCTAATTTGCATGAAGAAGGAGAACATCGGCTTAATAGTTACGGACTTAGGACGGTAGACCTGAATCTATAGTTTTCAGACACTGCGATTTGATTTATAGATCTCAAATACTAATTTATATTCATATAACACTTTCATTACAAAAATGCAGTGGTAGAGAGATTTGTATATATATGGGGATTTTTTTTTTAAACTTGAGTTTATAAACGGTTTGGAGCAGGTTGCAGAAACATCGTCTGTTGCTCTTTTTAATATATCTTGAGCGTGCTCTGACACATCCGGAAATAATTTGCTTCAGGAAAAAAAAAAAAAAGCCCGCTCTCCCTTTCTCCCCCAGATGCAAGTGTAAATATTGCTTTGATGTATGTAATTGCTGCAGCCATCTCCATCTGAAGGGAGGCTTGCAGCCCTTCCATCTCCCCTCTTTCGCTGTTGTCAAGAAATAAGAAAAATGGATTTAAAATACATTATTTAAATGGATTTAATGTAAACACTGAAGAAGGCTGAGAACAGCCACAAATTTCCCTTTGCTTGAATGTGGTCTTGGGACTATTTCCAGTGATCTGTTCCAGAGGCATGCATTCTGCGTGGGGAGAATAGTTCTTCAAGCAGACCTTAGGGTCCCGAGAACACTCCTTGCGCCTGGCCCATAGGAACTGAACCAATGTTTGGCGATGGACGTGAGTTGGAGGAGCTTGGGATTCAAGGACTGGCACAGCACCCGGAGACCCTCGGGCACAGAGCTTGCTCCTGCAGGCCCTGGTGAGGGGTTCTGTCTGAGTATAGGGAGAGCCCCACCCCTCTAGGTGTCGGGGTGTTGCCCAGGATCAGATTGCTGGTCCTTGATCCAGCTGGACCTGACTGGGGATCAGCCTCTTGCCAGGGATTTTATCGCGTCAGCCCCTGTTCCGACCTTGCACACTTGGCCCTGAGTCCCTTGCCGCCAGGGCTTGCTCTTGCATCTCCGCGCTCTCAGTAACCCCTGCCAGCTTGATGCCGCACTCGGTCAGTCCACGTCTGGCCGAGTGGACAAAGGAGAGAAACCTCACAGGCAGGTGGCTCCCCGCAGTCCCTTGCCCGTGAGACCTGGCCGAGGGCTCGCGGCCTGGTCGGTGGCACAATTCTATCATGCTGACTGCGTGCACCTGTGTGTGAGGCCGTCCGCTCATGTCCCGTAGAATCAGACGTTTCACTTCTCTGTTAATCAACAAGGGAATGTTCTTACCCAGTTTTTGGCAGAGTGGTGCTCTGGAATGCCAGATCTCTGGGCCCTTCTTTCATCGTCCTCCCGTTGCCCCTGGGGTGCGAGACAGGAGAGTGTAGTCAGGAAGGAGCAAGGGGCCGGGGCAAAACAGTCAGCAAGGGCCTCCGTTCCTAGAAACAACCGCCCAGTCATATGCATTTTCCAACTTTGTCTTTCTGTGGTTCCGCTGGGGTTAAAAAAATCCGCGTTTTAAATACCTCCATTACTTTTGATTATTATTATTATTTTTTAATGTAAAAGCTTTATATTCCAAGGGGCAGCAGCAGGGGAGAGAAGTGTCCCCCGTCAGGAGGAGCACGTGGCCCACACCCCCGTATTGGCAGGGTCGTTGTGGGACCCGCCTGAACTCTATGCACCTCCCAGACGTTGCTCCGTGGGCTGAAGGGGGTCACACCCTCAGCACACAGTCAAACACGGCCAGCGCCCGCGGGCCAGCGAATGTTCTGGATGTTTTTCTACGCCAGCTGAGTTTCACCCCAAACTAGCACATGTCACCAGGGTGGGAAGGCGGACTATTGATTTAACAACACCACCTTGGATGCAAATAATATCGATTGAACGCCTATGTGATTTAGGCACTTTGCTGTGGCATTTTCCATGAGGAGGTTACATTGTCTTAAATAGAGCTGGTTTGTTGACATTCTTTCAGGCCTACATTATCGTAGACTATCGCTGTGTTATGCCTTATTTAAGGAGCCACGCAGAATACACTCTCTTTTCTTTTGCAGGTGCTGCATGAGCATTGTCGTCAGTTTACTGACATGCTCTCGTCCCCGTGCCCTTCCACCTGGCGAGCGCCTGTGACTCGTCGCCCTCCAGGTGTTCTCCCCTTGGACCAAACTTCTTCTTCTGGGGCCCTGGGCTCTCCCTACTTCCTCCCCCAGGGCCCTTTCAGGCACCTTTCTCTTTCTCAGACGCCCACTGTCGTCTTTTCCTTCACTCTAACTCGTGCTGAGCCCAGTTACGCCCCTTCCCCAGAGAAACCTCCCGGATGGGAGGCTGGCTCCTCACGGCACTCGTCTGAGTTGAAATGAAACCTTTGCTATAACTCACAGTTGTAATCACGTCTGATGGGACTACTGGTCTACCTCTCGAGGAGGAGCGCTTTGCAGAGCTTGGCCCCCCTGGGGACCTGGGTCAGTGCCTGACTGACAGGGCTCTCGGTGGACATGCGTGACTGCACACCTGCGAAAGGGCTCCAGTAGCTGCCTGACTGTAACTAAGCCTCTCTTTCTATCCAGGATTTTGTGTGTAGCCTGTTGGCTGCAATGTGATGAATAGAAAGTTGAGTGAGTTGTGTGTGTATCTATCTATATCTATATATCTCTATCTATCTATCATTTATCTATGAAAGAGAAAAAGGGAAAAAGAGAGGGAGAGAAACATTGATGTGAGAGAGAAATATCAATCAGTTGCCTTTCATATGTGCCCCAACTGGGGACTGAGCCTGCAACTCAGGCATGTGCCCTGACTGGGGATTGAACTGGCGACCTTTCACTTTGTGGGACGATGTCCAACCAACTGAGCCACACCGGCCAGGGCTGTTTGAGTATATTTTGCCATTGTAAATAATTGTGTTGTTTCATCATTTCTCACTTTACTTTTTCATTACTTTATGATTTCAGAGTTATTTCATGGTGTCACTTCATAGATTTCACGATTTAACTGTCGTGGTTACACCCAGCGAGAATCTGACTTATAAATCTATGTCTGCACTCTGATTGCTCTTCTGAGTCCTAGACGGGAATGTCTGTCTGCTGGGCCTTCCTAGCTGGTTGTCCTCCAGCCCGCGGGCCGAGGCCCTTCCTTCCGCCAGGGGGCGTCTCCATCGCCCGGTTGGTTTCCAAACCAGCATCCTGGGCGTCTTCCCCTGCGTCACCGCCAGGTCCTAACCGTCCATCCCCAAATTTCTCTCGTTCTGTCCCCTCCTTCACTCCCACGAACAATACGCAGCCTATTGTTCTCTTCTCGTTTTTTCCAGCCTGGCCTCTGGCGTCAGCCCCCTGCCTGCTTTTCTGGCCTCCTGGCCTCTGCTCCATTCGCCAAAGTGCAGCAAGACCCCCCTTCTCATGGGCAGAATGCTACCAGTCACCTCCCGCTCGAGAATCCCCAGCCACTTCAGGGGCTTCAACCTCCTCATCGAACCCAGCACTCCCTCCACCTCTGCGTCGTGCCGTTGGCCCGAACGCCAGCGCGTCCCTCCTGTGCCCGGCGGACGGCTGAGCGCTGCAGTACACTGCTGGGTAACATGCAGCTGAAGGGCCAGCCCTACCCTCCTGTGCGCTTTGATCTCTTGGGCCCACTCAATGACGTCCCCCCCTCTAGGCACAGGACGTTGGTCCCTCTCGAGAACGTGGAAAACATCGACAGTGTCCCCTGCTGCGTTTCCTGTGTGATCACCAGGTTGACCTGAGAGCCTTGAAGCGCTTCTGCAGAAATGACACCATCTTCCTTTTCTCGGTCTCTTGGGGAGGAGCCCTCCCCGATGGCCAGGGTCCTCAACAATAGGCGGAGTCAGTCTGAGACGTGTGGTGGCCCCAGCTGTGTTAAAGGGTCTCCTGGGACGCTGGTTTGAGTCCAGCCTGGCCAACGTGATACCGTATTCATTTGCCGGGTCCTCCAAGACCATGACCTCTGTTTTGCCACCTGTCACTCTTTGCGTTAGCCTCACCATGAACTTCAACTTGGGCATCCATAAGATTTCCTTTTCCTGTATACAATCCAGGACACTTATAGTTCATTCATTTTTTCTTCCTTATAAATCCACAAGATTTTTTCTCCCTGTTATGATCTATCAATTCTTCGATGATTATCGCTTCTCTTAGTTTCTGTTATCATGCCCTTGGAAGGACAAGAATACACTATGTTAGCATCTTCAGAGTCATCACATTGTGTCTTGTTTCTTCCTTAAATATGCTGCCGTACTGTGTTAGCTACCCATTGCTGTGTATCAATGTTATCACAAACATAAACCACACACATTTCTTATCTCAGAGATTTTGTGGGTTGGGAATCTAGGGAAGACTTTCCCAGGTCCTCTGCTTCAGCGTTTCTGTTGAGGCTGCCATCAAGGTGTCAGCCAAGGTTGGGGTCTCATCGGAATGCTCATCTGGGGAAAGGCTGAGTTTGAGAATGCTCGGCTGTCGGCAGGATTCAGATTCTCAGGGCCTGTTGGACTGAGAGCCTCAGTTCTCTGGTGTCTGTTGGCGGGAGGCTGCCCCCAGTTCCTTGTCACATGGGCCTCCCTCACACGGCCACTCATTTCACTGAAATGTGCCCAGCACGGAGACAAGAGGAAAGCTACAGTCTCACGGAATGCGGTCGTAGAAGTGATGTTCCCATCGATTTTGATGCACCCTATTGTTTAAAAGCCATCTCAGGCTTGCTCACAACAAGGGGAGGAGAGTACAGAGGGAGGGACATGAGCACCAGGACATGAGACAATTGGGGACCACACACGTTGCCACATACTCAGTGTGGAAGTATGAGTAGGGATGACCCTTTTATAACATCCAGAAGGGTTTTTTTTTTGCATGCAAATTTACAAACCAAATCAGTTAGAATCTTTCTGCAGACTATTTTTTTTTTAAAACCTTCTATGACTCCTGAAAATGTCAGGCCCATTTTCAAAAGTTTTTCAGCTAATTCTAGAAGACTCCAGCAAATACCGGAATAAACTGGTTCTCCAACTTTCGCCTGTGAGAGGCCATCATAATAATTTCCTACAGCAGAATGCCACGCTTCCAACCCCCTTAAAATAGTCACCACATCCATGGTCACAAACGACCTCTCCAAGTGATTGACACCCGCTTTGTTCACTTCCCCCGGTCCCTTCGCCGTGTGGGTGGCCGTGTGCCTGCACCCAGCGCTCTGCCTAAGCGCCCGGGCAAGGCTCAGTTTCTTGGGGATTTGAGGCGCCACAGCCTGGATTCTGGACACGTTTTGCATGTTTGCACTGCTGAGCCGGGGAAACTGGAGGGTGCCCACAGCCTTCTGGCCTTGCAGATTTAAAAAAAGTTTGAATTTGAATGTATTCACCTATGGCTGATTCTCCCAAGCTCATACGGCCCTGCCACTCACTCACTCCCTGCCATCTTCCATTTTATTAGCTAACTGGCCCCTGAAGATTTGAGCTGGTGATTCTTCCCAGAGAAACCTGAGAGGAATATCTGCTCAGCCATGAGAGTTGGCCACAGGGAGAAGTTTTGATTATTATCCCTCACTGAGCCACGTCTTTGGCCTGGTTCATTTTATGTGCCAACTTGGCGAGGCGATGGTGCCCGGGTGTTCTGGGTGACGGCTGGTTTCCTGAGCCCCTGGCCCCATCCTGGACCCCTTTCCTTCCACGTTCTCGTCAGTTCCCCCTGGAAGGCTGTCTCTGGGCAGGGCAGTGAAGCCCTGTGGCTTGGGTCCTCTGTTGCACTGAGCTGACATTGGGAAGCAGACTGTGGTGCCGTCCTCAGATCAAATAGCTGTCGAGGAGCTCATGTGCTGCGCATTGTATTAGGACTGGGGACACAGGTGGACAAGACACAGAAGGTCCCACCCTCATGAAGCTGGCAGCCACATGAGAGGGAACCAAGCTAGTAAACAAAGAGCTCACCCCTCTGTCACAGCTTCCTACCTTTGTTCACCCAGTTTTAGGACCGTCCACCCGGCCCTGGCCTGATTTTCCCTTGGGCTCAGCTCTGACAGGTGCCTGTCGGGTTGACACCTGGCCAGGAGGTGGCCCTCACTGACCCTCCCTCAGGCCACTTGGCTCCCCCCTCCAGCTCTTCTGGAGTCAGGAGGAGGCTCTAGCTTCTCTGTGGAAATGGGGCATCTTCAGTTTTCAGGGCTTTCCCCCTGCGTCGTCATCCTTGGCGGGCGCCTGTCCCGCCCAGACTCTGAGCTCCTGCCATTCCCCTCCCACAGAAGAACAGCTGAGGAGATACCTGTGCACAGGAAGATCTGTGGATGGGGTCAAGAATTTCTTGAGGGAATTGCTAATTCTTGCTCACGAAGACAGAAAATGAATCCAGAACTTGCTAGAACAGACCAGCTCCGCCTACGGGTCGCCGAGGCAGAGTGGAGGGTGGTGTCTGAATTTAGCTCTTTCCTTTGCCAGAGTCATAGCTTCAGAGATTCTCAGAGCTTGGGGCTTGACGGCAAGAGAGACGTCATCTGCTTGAACCTGTCAATTCTACAGAGGAGACAACTTGGGCCGGAGAAGGGCCCTGAGCTGCTCGTGCTAAGCAGATGCTGACAGAGAAGGTTCTGGCACAGCTCCTGGCTCTGCGTGGGGCCCGTGGTCCCTGTCACTTAGCCTCGCCTCCCCCTGGGAAGGGTCTGTCCTCTAATTAGGCCTTTCTATGCACCTTCTGAGTAAATTCTCCTCTTCCTCCTTCGTCTTCTCGAGGAGAAAAAGAAAGACAAAGATAATCTAATTTAGAAAACAAGAAAGTTACCCTGAATCCTTTCTGTCTGGGTTTCAAGAAGCCCCGTAAGACTTCTTTGCTCTTTCCTTTTTTAATTTCCTTTTTATTATACGTTTCAGGCAGACGATGTTATAATTCGATACCTATATACACTACAAAGTGATCACCCCCCAAAGTCTAGTTACTCTCCCTTCTTTTTTTCCTGTTTAAATTTTGATTCAGCATAAGAAAATGAACCAAAACAAAACAAAACAAGAAGGCTTGCTCCTCACCTTTCCCAATGCTTTTCCCTTCCTTTCTCCGCTGTGACCGTCGGGGGATATGGCTCCTAAGAGACCATCCGTGCACGTGAAGAGCAAATGCAATAACGACAGTGAATTACCCTTGTTATAGGTCCGGAACTGTGTTCACAGTGGAATTTAATTTATAGATGGTCACGCCTGAAAGATTCCGGAGGACTGATAGAAAACGACGTGAGAAAGCGATGTGTGTGTGCCTTTTAAAGAAAACTCTCAGGATGAAACCTTGATGTGTGCCTGGTTACACCCACGCCATGGAGACGCGAGAGTCAAAGGGACAGCGTGGGTCTGCTCTGTGGTCTGCAGGCGCCTGGGAGGGGACTCATGCTTTACGTGCGGGAGGGGCTTCCAGAGGATGAGCCCCCAAGGCCATACCCTTGCCTGCATCTCCGGGTCCAACACCTCCCGCCACCAGAGGGTCTGGAGACAGGGAGGGAGGCCGAGGCAGGGGAAGGGAGTGAGGGGAGAAGGGGCGGGTCTGCAGTGTGCCAGCTGCCGGGCGCGGCCGCACTCTCTGTCCTCTGGGGACGTCCAGCACCGTCTGCAGGGACGTCTTCACTTCAGTCCTGTCATGTCCCGCTGTCTGCAGTCCACCCACCACGTAGCAGCCATGGTCTGCACTCTAAAATCTGACGCTCCTACTGCCTCTCCACGGCCCCCACTCAGTGACGGCTGTCATGAGCGATTGGCCTGCCCCAGGCAGGACCTGGTCCCTCAGATCGCTGTCTGTAAGCAGAGAAGGCAGCATGATAATACCACCCCGCCCGCCATGTCCCCAAATTGCTACGATGAAGAGGTCCACAGGTTAACACCAAACACAAGCTTTCTTGTCCTGAGCATCTTGGTTTTCCTTCTCAGCAACTGAGTATTGAGAGAGCTCAAGTACCCTGCCTGCATCCCTCACTGAAAAAGAATGACATTTAGTGCATTTCTGCATTTCCGGCTCTTGTGCAGGCCCGTGCCCACAGGAAGGGCTCAACACAGATGTGACGAGACAGAGCTGAGATTTAACACCAGATCTGTCCAACATCACGGTCTGCGGAAGAAGCGTGAGCTTGAAGTCAGCCCCTAAGACGCAGGGGCAATGCACAAATCAAACTATGCTGCTACTTGCTGTCAACGCTCTTCTCAACTATTCCTGCCGATCCATTATACTTAACAGAAGGAGGAGGAGAAGCCCAGACGGGCCAAATGCACTGCCTGTGGCCACACAGCTAAGTGCCGGAGCCAGTATTCCGTATCAGGCCCCTCTGACTCCGACCATCGCTTTTTACTGCATCACGCTGGGTGTCATGGCAACCGAGAGTGGCCAGGGCCCCAGACTAACCCCAGGGCTTAGATACTGTCCCTGGTACCCAGTTGCTTTCCCATCGTGATGAGCTGTGAGCCACAGCACAACTATCTGAACATATTGCCTGGTTTGCAAAGCAGTTACCAAAGGTCAATCAGCCCCGGAGAGCGAATCCTTATAACACATCCCCTCCTCTCTGTGCTTCCCAGGGGCTCTGTGGCGGCATCACCTGCCCTGGGGGCATTCAGATTTTGCCGTATTTTGAGAGCATGGTGAGAATTCAATAAGACCATGTGCAAAATGCTAAGAACAGTGCTTGGAATTTACTGAGTCCTCAACGAATATTTGGGGTGGAAACCTTAATCACAATTAGCTCAGTGGTTGGAGCATTTCACTGAACATCACAGAGATTCTTGCCTGGAGCAAAGCAGAAAAGATCTTCCCAAAGATCCTGGTCTTTGGGAAGGAGAAGACCGACAGTCACAATCAGCAGACAGGTGCGTGGGCAGGTGACTGTTCCAATGGGTGCTCAACGTGGGCCTCACTGAGCTGCTGGCAGCTGGGAGCAGATACTGCGGGGCCAGCTACAGGCGTCTGCAGGAGGAGCCCTCGGGCCCAGGGTGAGAAGAGGGAGGATGGCGGGTGGTGGGAGGGGGCTGGGCAAGGCTGAGAAGCAGGAGCACACACGGGGAGTCGAATCAGGGGAGGAGGCAGGCGTGGCTGGACAGCAGTGAGTGCAGGGTGGATTGGGAAGATGGCCCAGGAGCTTGTGGGGGAGCGAGGACAAATGGGGACAGTCCTGCAGTCACTGGGAGGCCTTAGGCTGCACAGAACATGGAGCTGTGGCAGGGTCTCGGACAGAGGGACCCGCTGGCATCACTGGTGTTCACACTGGCTCTCCCTGACTGCCGGGCGGAGAAGAGGTGAAACTTTGGGGATCAGGGAGAAGCAGGGAGACCTGGTGGGACGTTTTGTCATACCCCAGGAAGGAATAATGCTGGCTGGGACCCGGGACCTCGGGGTGGGGAGGGAGAGAGCCCCAGGGTCGGTGTTATTATCCTCATAACAATGGCTGAGACTGGCAGTTGCCTCTCCCAAACCCGCTCACAGAATTAATCTCTCCTTAATGTGGGTTCCCTTGGAAATCATTAAAAGATAAAGAAGACGTGGCACATACCCACAATGAGATACGACTCACACATGAAAAGATGGAAATCTTGTCATTTGCGACAGCGCAGATGGACCCAGAGGGTATTATGCTGAGTGAAATAAGTCAGACGGAGAAAGACAAATGCAGTGTGATTTCACTTACGTGTCGAATCCAAAAAAACAAAACACATGAACAAATGAACCAGACACAGAATCATAGATACAGAGAAGAGGCTGACGGTTGCCTGCGGAGAGGGGAGTGGGGGGGTGGGCAAAAGGGCTACAGGAGAATGAGAGGCACAAACTTCCGGTTACGAAATCGGAACATCAGAGGGAGGCCCCGTCCAGCACAGGGAATGTAGTCCGTAATATTGTAATTAGTCTGTACGGTGACAGATGGTTACTAGACACCACAGCGATCACCTCATAAGTTATGTAAATGTAGAATTGCTGTGTCGCTCACCTGAAGTGAATATAATATTGTATGTTGGCTATACTCTACCAGTAGTAACGGAGCAAGTTTCCCAACATTTTATGTTTCCCCTGTTCCCTCTTGCATTGTTGATCTGACTGCTTGGTTCTGTCTCCGACGGTCTGCCCTGCTGGAGCACAGAGCAGGTTGTGTGAAGGGTTCCAGAGGAGGCTGAAAGCCAGGGGGTTGACCAGGTGGCTGGGATGCCCAGGTCCCCTTTGGGGTCTCAGGCAGCCTCTGCCTCACACTCTGCTTGCTATCCCCAGACTAGTTCCTCCAGCCGTAAAATGGGAATTCAGATTAGTTGAGCACTGAGGTTCTTCTGGCTCAAATTTTGGTGGGTTCAGTGACGAAGTTTTTTCCCTGATCCAGATGCCTGGATCAGGGTGTGATTTTTGCTTTGTTGATAGACTAACTGAAAGTGACAGAGAGAATGTTAATAAAGCAGATTTATTTTAAAGCTGTATTGTGTCTATAGCTGTAATGTTGTGAATAGCACAAATACTGAGGAAACATTTTTTCCAGTATTCTGAGTATTTTCTGATCAGCAAAGAAGCTGCTCATATCAATGACAGACCAGTGAGATCTGGACACTTCTTTGTTGTTTTACTTTGTTTTGCTCATTAATGGAAAGGAAAATATCAATCACTACTGATGTCAGAACTGTATTTACGTGTCACTTCCGACCAGCTAGGGATGTAAGAGTTCAGCAAAAATCAATGAAATAATTTTGCCTGGATCAATGAGCTATAGGGAAACATACAATAAAAATATGATATATTTCATATGATCTCACCTATTGGAGGGACCTAATGAACAAAACAAACAAACGAGCAAAATAAAACCAGAGGCGTAGAAACTAGGAACAGACTGACAGCGACTAGAGGGGAGGGGGGAGGGGAACACGGGGAAAGAAGGGGAAATATCTAATCAATGCACAGGTATAAATGACCCACGGACCTGGACAGTAGGGTGGGGACTGACTGGGTGGGGGCGGGGCAGGGGAGAGCCACGGGGGAACACTGGGACACCTGCAATAGAGCAACAGTAGCCCTGACTGATGTGGCTCAGTGGATTGAGCGCGGGCTGTGAACCGAAGGGTCGCCAGTTCCATTCCCAGTCAGGGCACATGCCAGGGTTTTGGGCCTGGTCCCCAGTAGGGGGTGCTCGAGAGGCAACCACACACTGATATTTCTCTCCCTCTCTTTCTCCTTCTCTTCCCCTCTCTCTAAACCTGAATAAATAAAATCTTAAAAAAGAACAATAAAAAGGTGTATTTCACTATTATTTATAAATTATATACCATATGTCCCTTATATCTATAAAGTTTATCACAAACTTATGTACATGTACTCATATATGTATATATACAGTTTTCTCCCAGAGAGCTGTTTGCTAAACATTTGTAAAATTAACCAGAACACCTCCTGCTAACCTACCGGGAACCATTGCCATTGGGGCGCCCAGAATGAGCTCAGCTTAGGTGCCCTGAACTGCTGGTACATGGCACGTGTGTGATTGGACTCCTGGTCCCTGCCCCGGGGCAAAGACCTCACTGCCCTGAGCCACGTGCTTCTCCTCTCCAAAGCGGGAACCCTTAGAAATGTCTCAGTCGATGTGCTATGAGGACGGGTCCCCACGGAAAGTTCTGTTCACGCTTCAAGGACAGGAGCACAGAAGGGGCACGGCCCCTCGCATGAGGCTGCCTTGCCCCCTCCCACGCCTCTCCAGCCTCCCTTAGCTACTAACAACTTCAGGGTGCTTCGAGTTCGCCGTTCTCCATGACCACTCCCAGCATCTATTGCTTATCGCTGGAGGAGCGTCAACCCAGGGCAGACCCACGTTCAAGTGCCCTTTCCTTTTTTCCCTTAAAAACCAAAAATCTTTGTTAATAGGATTGATGTGAGCAAAAGAGAAACATATCCGGAATCCCCCTGTGAGCTGAAAGAATGCGAAGGTCTGGCTTCAACCAGGGGACTGCCCCCTGCTGACCAGCACAGGCGGTCACTGGCTGTGGCCATTCTACGCTCCTTCTTTTCTGTGCTAGTGCTAGGCACTTAGTAGGTGCCCCAAAGTCTCCTGTAATTTAAACGTTAATTAGATAGACGAGAGTTGACACTTGCTCAGAGCATTAAAAAGAAAGACTTTAACAAATGATTCATGAGCTGGGCCAGCTGTCTGAGGCTTAGGATCTGAGTCCCCAGTACCCCTCCTGTGTTATTTCATGTACCCCGAACCAGAGAGCCAGAAAGGAGAGAAAGAGAGGGAGAGAAAAGACTTTGTTACTTCTCCGGCAGGCTCCCTCTGTGGTCTGACGCCCTTGCATATCTCTTCCATGCGTGGGCAACAGTTTTCAGGTTTCCAGCCCCAGGCGGGAAGGAGGGGGGTGAACAGGGATGGAGGGTGAGCATCCTGTGTCCCTTGTGTTGGGATCACCAGCATTTTAGTCGTGAAGGAAGGAGCCAATGAGCTTGTGCAAAAGAGTCAAGATGCTGGAGGCGGGTTCTTAAACACAGACGTGCCACACGACCCAGCGGTGCCCCAGTCAGCTGCTTGCCCCACAGAAACCAAGACGGTGTCCACGCAAAGACTGGCACCCGGATGTTCTTTGCAGTGCTCGTAGTCACGCGAGCCGGAAATGGACCACGACCTAATCGTCCACGGACAGGTGAGTGGGTTCACAACATGGGGCCGTGCAACGAGATGCCAGTGAGCAGCACAAAGGAAAGAGCCATCACACGTGCTACAACCTGGACCAACCTCAAACACAGGTTAATTGGAAGGAGCCGGATACAAGAGACGGCAGACTGCGTGGCTCCCTCTACAAGAGGCGTCTCGAAAAGGCAAGGGTGTGGATGGACACACGAAGTAGATCGGCGGTGCCGGGGTCAGAGGTCAGCGGCCTGCCATTCTCGGTAACTGGCTGTGACAAATCTTACTGAGAGAACGGAACTCTTCTAAAAGGGATTTATGGTGATAGTTATACCACCTGGGACATTTACTAAAAAGTGATTGTATTCTTGAAATGAGTGACTTTTATGACATGTAAAGAATGCTTCAAGAGAGAACGGAACTCTTCTAAAAGGGATTTATGGTGATAGTTATACCACCTGGGACATTTACTAAAAAGTGATTGTATTCTTGAAATGAGTGACTTTTATGACATGTAAAGAATGCTTCAATACACTTGTTTCTCAAAAAGATCCAGGAGAAAACGATACATGGCGGCATCTCTTAGTTTGGGGTCAGTCATCGGCGCCTGCCCCAGGCTCGGTCCTCGGCCGCCGAGCAGCGGGCCGTGCTCCGCGCCAGCCCTCCCCTCGGCCCGACGCCCGCGGTGGGTCAGCCCGCCAGCGGCACCCGCGGACCAGGTGCTGCGGTTCATCCTGACGGCGCCCAGCTATGGTGGAAGGTACGTGCCAGCGCCTTCTCACGTGAAATTGGAGTTAAGTGTAGTAATCGCCTGTGAGGAAAAGAAACTCCCTCTGGTTGGAGGAGTTGGGTGGTTTTAAACCGATCAGACACGTGAGCTGCGGCCAGCAAACCGGGAACAGACATCAGTGGACCCGTGGTTGGGTCATAATGTCGTTGTCACTGCCTTGTTGGAAACAGAATTCAATGTTCCAGCCACCATCCCTCTCAGAGCTCTCAGTGTGACCACGACTTCTAACTGGTTTTCAGGATTAGCTTCACTTGTGCAGGGAACACAGGTGTGTGTGAGCTGGGGGTGCAGTGTCGCTAGAGAAAAAAGGAAAGCGAACAAAAACAGAAGGAAAGAGCATGTCTTCAGCATTATGAACGGGCTACAGTGGCATGCTAGGATCCTCACAAAACACAAAACGCAAACCAAAAAAATCAAAACACAAACAAGATGTTCGACAGCAGTGTGCTGTGTGCGTTACCTGCAGAGTCTCAGGTAGTCCTCCCAGACCACAGGTGTGCTCATCCCCGTTGTGCAGACGAAGGAGCCGAGGCTAAGGGGCGTGAGGCAGCGGCCTCCCGCCGTGATCAGCGGAAACTGCGGGCTGACAGTATTATTCCTGCGTGGGCCAAGCCCGAAATTCTTTCCACACAGCCCTGTGTGACCAGTCACCAAGGGGTTCTAGGTGGTCTGAAAAGAGGGGGCTTCAATAACGAGCCCTGGTTTCCTTTTCACACAAGAGTGTGAGACACCCGTAGCCTGAACGCTCCTTCCTCCTTGGTCTTCACGGCCCGTGGGACACTGTGCCTATCAGGATGGAGGGAAGGGGCGGGCACGCCTCCTGCCTTCTTTCCTGCGCCCCCTTTCTCAGCACCTCAGCGCCAGCAGGCATCGGCTCGGAAGCCAGAGCCTGCGATGCAGAAACGGAAGGCTCTGTCCCCAGGTCACTCCGTGGGCAGGAGCCAAAGATATCTAGGCGTCCCCGTGTTACTAGAAGTCTGCATTTTTTCCTGGGGCGGGGGTGGGGGGTGGGGTGGGCAATGGCTTTATCCCTTTCAGCAAGTTGTTTTATACCCAGAATGTCCACGTTAACATCGATGCCGTGAACTCACTCACTCGGGCGCTGACTTAACTGTCTCGGAATTGTCATTGATCTCATGGGGAGCTGCCCTGTGAGGAGGCTCCCCCTAACCTCGCTGTCTTCCCCTTTCATCCTCCCACGAAGGCGCCCTGTCCACGGCCCCCGTGGGCCACGCAGCTCACGCCCGTCGGGTTTCTCCTGCTCAGGCCGCAGGGCTCCCCACACGTCCTCAGCCGGCTAATTAGTACCCATCTTCCAAAACCGGGATCTGGCTCTGCCTTCTGGAACGCACCTTGCCTGCCCATCCCCTCGGGTGGCCGTCTCCTGGCCCCCGTGGTCTCGGAGCTTACTGTGCTCGTCATGTTGACCCTATGTGACCGCCAGCCTGCTCGTGTGTCTGTCCCTGGACAGGAAGTGGAGACACGTGCTGGGGAGGGCAGAAGAGCAGCAATGTGTCTTGAGACAGGGGGACTCACGAGGGCAGGGACTATGTGTCATCTGGCTTCTAATTCTTAGTCCCAAGCACAGTTCCCGGCACGTAACTGATGTTTATTAGACATCTGTGGGCTAAGGAGTGGATGAAGAAGTCTACAGCTTAATCCGAGAAAGCCGAGTGTCTTTGGAACCTTTCATCTCGGAGTCTGTTGAGTCAGGGGCGTAATCTGTGCTACACAGGGCTGCTCCCGGAAATGGGCCACGTGTCAGAAGCGGGCCAAACACATCCAGGGAACACCCGTGCACACTGACCACTGGCACCTCTAGCCCTTGAAATCATTGTGTCCTTGGATTCTCCAAGCCCATGTCAGATTAGCTGCTATGATTCTGTCTTCACCAGGAAGAGGTGAAGAACAACACGTCAAGAAAAAGAAGATGCATGAGTTGAAAAGTGGAGGAAAAGTCACTCCCCACTCGAGGCCTGCAGCTCGAGGCTTCTCAGTGAACCTACTTTGTGTGCAGCAAAAAATTCCCCGACCGGAGCCTGTTGCCTGCTGATGAGCTGCCGAGGCTCTGCAGGTAAGAGACGAGCAATTCGAAGGGTAATTGGACCCTCCATCAGCGTTCGCCGAGGATCAGCCCTGAGCCACGGAGCCCGGCGTTCCTGTGATTGTGATGCTGGGAAAATTTACACCCTTAAATGCTTCTCACATCACTGTCATCCGGGCAAAACAGGACTTGGAATTTGGAGTCTAGGTCAGAAAGCAAGTGGTTTGGGAACAATAGCTGCTTAGAGAGATCAAGAAAAAGAAAGTTTTTGTTTGGAGATTTGAGTCCTTCAATTCCAGGCCTGGAAAGATTCCAAGGAGTAAAAGAATCCTTAGATGCCTTTGAGCTCTACCCCTTTATTCGATAAATGCCCTGTAGACTGTGAGGGGCACACCCAGTCTGGAACCCTGGCTTGCAATAGGTATTCCCATTGTGCTGCTGGGGAAATTGAGGCTGGGGTTCTCCCAGCTTAGCAGAGGTGGTGCTAGAAAGCAAACTTGGGTCACCTGATGTGACGTGGCGGCCGCCACAGCTCACGGCTGACTGTGACCACAGCACAGGGGCCCTGACCCAGTGTGACCCAGTGAAAGGGGGTCTCAGCACAACCCTCAGTCAGGACAACCTGGGGACAAAAGAGCAGCCTGCAAGAACAGCCAGGTGCCTGCACTGCAGGCAGGGGCTGGAGGCTTTCCCCGGCTCTTTACTGAGAAACCACGTGACTTCGCTAGCAAAACCCCTCGCCCTGGTGCGGTGGAGGAAACCGTAGTACAAATGCATAAAAAAATCTATACTACGAAATTTACCTATTTTAAGCCTACGACTTAATGATTTTTATTAGGCATGTTATACCTCAATAAAGTTGTTAAAACATTACTTAAGAAATCTTTAAAGAAAGAAAAAAACGACAGAAAAGAGTACATACTGATTCCATTTGTGTAAAACTTTAGAAAATCGCAAGTTAATTTATAATGACAGGAAGCAAACCAGTTGGTTTCCCAGGAATGGGTGTGGGGTGTGGGGTGGGGTAGAATGGGAGGGAGGGTGACAAGGGCACTAGGAAATTTGGGGGAATGATGTGTTTATTACCTTAATTGTGGTGGTGCTTTCAAGGGTGTACTCCTGTGGTAAAGGGCACAATTGGATGTGTTTTGACCTATGTGTAGCTTCACTCTACATCAATAATACCTCAATTAAAATGTTTTTTTAAAATCTATACTCTATAGACTTCTCATCCCAGAGAATGAACCCTCCTTAACTCCATTAACTCATTGGTTGATTTAACGAGTTCCTGCCTTAACAAATCACTTTAAGGGGTTTTAAGGGGTTTTAGATGGATACCCAGGTGGGGGAGGGTAAAGGAGCATTAGCACCAAGACTCAGAGAATGCAAACTCGGAGAAGCGGCCCCCTGACAGAGAGTTCCGTGAACAAAGCTTCCCTCATTCCTTCCTTCCATAAACACTTGTTGAGCCGCCGCTCAGTGCCCTTGGGCTGTGTAATGCGGTGGTCAGAGGAGGAGTTCTGGGGTCTGGCTGCCTGGGTTTGCATATCAGCCCCTAACCTTGCCGTCGTGTGGACTTCGGAAAGCTCAGTGCCCATTTCTAAGCCTCGGTTTCCTCGTCTATAAATCAGACGTAGCATCAGGATCTAGTTCATTGCAGACTTGAAAAGGCTACTGCCCTGGCTGGCATAGCTCAGTGGATTGAGTGCGGGCTGTGAACCAAAGCCATCGCAGGTTCGATTCCCAGTCAGGGCACATGCCTGGGTTGCAGGCCACGGCCCCCAGCAATCACACATTGATGTTTCTCTCTCTCTCTCTTTCTCCCTCCCTTCCCTCTCTAAAAATAAATAAATAAATAAATAAAATCTTTAAAAAAGATTAAAAAAAGGCTACAGAAGAAGGTACCCCACACATTGTAAGTGCTCAGTGAATTTTAGATATTATTATTTTTAAGTGTCAGGCACACGGTGATATCACACATAAAAAATTTGTGCCCTGACCTCCAGGGTCTCTCAGGGGTGCGTGAAGGGCTGCGATGCGGAATCTACGGCTGCCCCAGGGGGGAAACCAGCCCTAGTAAACCTTCCGTGGACCCTCAAGCCAGGATGGTGTTGTCTAGACTGGAAGGATAAGGTGGACGGTGGTGAGGGGGGGAAGGGCTGCAAGTCACACCTAGCAGGGTGGGTGTTTAAGCTGCAGCCCTGAGACGTGCCTAAGACGTGAGTTCTTGGGAGACGTGAAGTCACAGCGATTGCAGCAACCCAACCTTGGGGAGGGCTGTCTCTTCCCCGTCCCTGGGCGGAAGAGTGAATAGCCTGAGAGGGTTACATCATTTAGACAATTCAGGGCCTTAGTGCTTTGGGCGCACCAGTGACTGCTGGAACAGGTAAGCACTCGGGCTATGCTGGACCCTAATTTCAAGACATACTTAAGACCAGATGTTCCATGAAGAGAAGTGACCTAGTGTCCGGCGGCTTTGTTTAACCCACTGAGGATTAAACTCAGCAGATCCACCTCCTACCAGACTTCTCTGCACCTTCGATGTTCTAACGAGCACCATGCAACTTGAAACAGAGAGCTTGTTCCACTTCCCATGTTATGTGGTTATGAAACAACCTACTTACTCTTCTGCAGAACCTTGGTGACTATAGTTCAAAGGAAAACACATGGTCCAAACTCCTTGCATGAGGGTTGAGGAAACCGCCGTAAAGATGGGGACAGGAAGTGACCATCCCAAAGTCCCCAACCAGCTGGGTGGCAAGCCCAGGCTGGCTGGACCCTCCCTGGCCTCTCACTGCACTGATTACAGGGTGAAGGGTCCGCCACGTCTGCCTCGGCAGTTTTCAGAGGCACGTGTTGCACTAGTTGTTACTGGGCAGTAGGACTGTAACCATCACAATTTGGTGAATGTGAATACATCTTTGATCCCAAGAGCTCCAGGTACACCAAGAACCCAGCTCCAAGATGCCTTGGACACACAGATCTCCTGAGTGTGGAGCTGTAGAACCATCCAATGTGTGAGGATTGCTTTACAGGGAAACCCTACCTTGCAGCACTGCCCTGTACTGTGCAGAGGGAGGTAGCACAGGCCGGGCAGGGGGCGTATAAAGGGAGAGCATGCAGGCAAAGCTGGCTGGCTGACGCCATGTGAGGCTATCGTAGCACTTCGTGTTTGCTTTCCTCGCTGCTTCTCCACTGAGCTCAGCTCTTCTGGGCTCACCTCTTTCTCCCCAGCAGACTGTTCCCTGCAGACCCAGTGAGATCACTTATGAACTTGGAAATGAAGAGTGCTGGCATGGGTTGTACTAAGGGTTGTGTGTGTGTGTGTGTGTGTGTGTGTGTTTATGTCCCAGAGAGAGGGACAGAGACACAGAGAGAGGCACCAAATCAAGCTCTCTTCTCATTAACCCTGCAGCAGGTCTGTCACTGTGTAAACTCCCATGATGTGTCTGAGGGCTGACCTGGCCCAGGGGAGGGGGTCATCTATTAGGAAAGAAAGTGGACGTTTGTGACCTGCTCTGCACTGGGCACATTCACGTCACTGGCTCATATGATCGCACATTCATGAAAATACTTGGGCGTGGTCACAGGTATTCCCATCCTCCAGCTGTAGTGACCGAGTCTGGGGGCGCATCATTGACTGACTTGTGCACTCTTCCTGGTAGGTGGCAGGGCCATCTCCAAACTCAGGCTGCTCACAGCTCCCCTGGGCCATCGCGGGGCCCCTAGGGCCAGCGCTGCCTCATTCCCTGCTATCCCAGGGAAGTGGTCACGGAGCCTATAAGGTGAGGACTTCTCTGAGGACAAGGGAATTCTTTATTATCATCATCATCATTATTATTATCATCTCCAAGAGGCATAGATTAGGGACAGGTAGTTCCTGCCTCCATCTCTGTTTCTCATTCATTATTTCCCTTCTTCTCCCTCTCCTCTCCTCTCCTTTCCCCTCCTCTCCTCTTCTTTTTTAAAAATTTTGCTGACCTGAACCAGCCCACCTTTATTTCCTCTGATTCTCTGGAATGGCCTTTAATTTATTTGCACAAAATTCTGTTCTCCCCAACAATGGGAGAGTCAGCGCCTCCTTCTTTTCCTTCCCTCTTCCTTATATATTCTGTAAGTTTTTACTTGTATAACATTAATTATAAAAATAGGTGGACATTTTTGGAAATTGAGAAAATACATATGAGAAAAACAAGAAACTGATGCGATACCAATTTTGACATATCCTGGTTTAAAACACACCTATGAATGATACTTTACTTGGTAAAAATATGTGCATCATTAAATACACCTCCATGAAATCATATCTGACAGCTGCATAGCATTTCACACTCTGGCTCTCACACTGCATTTTGACAATCTCCTCAGTTCGTGGCTATGGGTGTAGCTTTAATGACATGTTTGGGCTTGAGGGCTTCACCCCTCGCCAACCACGCACTTGACCCCTCTGTGCTGTGCCCTCGCCTGCACGGCAGGGAGAGCTGCGCACTGAGCTCCTCCCACAGAAGCAGCGCCGAGACCCAGCTCCGTGGATGCCCTGCTCCCTCCTGGTACTCCGTGCAGCTCCCTGTTGCCCAGCATCTACCCGGTCTGCTGTTTACTAGCATGCAGTATGCAGTTGGGCTTGATTCCTTATTCAGACAATGCTACCAGGTGTGTCCATGGTCAGAGCGGGTGCTGTGGGTGACTGCTAATGGCCCACAGCTGCCCCTTTTCCGGGAGGACGGCCTTGGACCGATGGGAGCCACCGGGCCTGGTGATCCCTGAAAGGCTGGGTCCCCAACTCCCCAGCTCAGGCATCCTCTGTCCCCATGACTCTGTCCCCAAGTCTGGGTTGAACAGCCCCTGTGACGGAACTCAGGCTCTGGCGCTCCCTGGGGGTCAGGCCAGACGGCCCCAGAAGGCCCCTTCCTGGTCCTGTTCTCCCGCCCGCTGACACTCCTCCCTGAGCCACTCGCTCCAGAACCACCGCGTCTCAGACCCCGCTTCTGAGCAGCGACCTGCGGCCCGAGGTCTCGGATGGTGGGGTGGGGCGAGCAGCCTCCGTCTCCGACCTGGGCAACAGCCTCGGGGCTGGCAGCCCAACACCCTCTTTCTGTCCCCCACCCCATCTGTTTCCAGACGGCAGCTCATGGCAACTTCTCGGATTGTTTATGTTCATCTCACGTGCGAAAACTTCCAGCGTCTTCTTGTCCTCAGAGCGAAGGCCGCATGCGCCTACGTGGCTTTGGGCGGTTTTCACTCACTTACCCCACTCTCCCTCCCTGGCTCAGGCCACACTGACCGCCTCACAGGTCTGCGAAAAGGCCACTGTCTCTTCAGACTCAGGGTCTTTCTCTATGCGATTCTCTCAGAAGTTCATTTATCTCTTATTCTTTGCCCAGTTTTGCAATCGTCCTTCAGATTTCAGCTGAAGGTGACGGTAACCACAGTGGCCGCAGCGCCTCCTCTCTGCTCTCCTGGGATTTGTCACAGTTCGCCAATGTGTACTTGTGAGGTCGTTCCCTTTACTTTCTCTCTCAATCAATGGTCAGTTTCTAAAAGGCAGGGTTTGTTTCTCGATTGCTCCCCAGGATGTGCCGGCCCCTGGAAGATGCTGGGGACCCCGCAGGGGTAGACCCGGGTGGGGGGAGAGGGGCGGTGGGGCTTTGGAGGCAGGTGGGGATGGGCTCGCCTCCTAGCTCCTGGGGACACACGGTGCGGCTGGGCCTCTGGTCCTCGCCCTCCAGGGAACACGACAGCTCCTGCCCCGCTCACAGGCCTGTGCGACGCTCTAGCCTGGCCTGCGCTTTAAGGAGGAGGGGAGAGGGGGTAGGCTCACCTGCCCGAGACAGACAAGCAGTCTGAGCTCCAGGGCAGCAGGGCGCCCACCTGGGAGGCCCAGACATGTCACATGACCTAGGAACTGGCAGTGAACACAGCCCCGGGGTGGGGAGGTGGGGTGCTGACCCAGACCTAGAAAACCTCACCTCAAGGTTCAGAGTTTCCGCCAACCTCAGAGGGTTTTTGCCTCCATCCTTTCCCGTGGAGAGACACTGTGCCGACCCTCTGCCAGGTCAGTGTGTCACAGGCCCGAGTAGGTTTGAGGCAACAACTTCCGAACTGCAGAGTTTACTGGGGGGTGCAGCAACTTGGTGAGGGGGACAGTGGCTCTCGCCCTGGCCGTGCATGGGGAGGGCTTCTTGCAAATGGTCTCTGGCTCCCTCAAGACTTTGGAATTAGAGCCTCCGGAGGCCGGTCCAGGGACCCGTGGTTCCCCAAAGCCTCAGACACATTTCACAAAGACTTTGTAAGTAAAATACTCCCACCTGGCGCCTCTGGAGCTGCCGGCCCACCCGGGCCGAGGAGAGGAAGGGAAGTGGAACACGGAGAAGAGACGGAGTTGAACTCTAGTGTCAGGCAGTTAGCTGGAAAGTTTCCCATCTCTTTTCATGCTTCTCAGAGTCATCCGGCCACATCGGAATCATTTCTACTTTTTAGTGAAGCTCAGACCACACACAAAAGGACTTTTCCAGCTGTCCTTTAGATGCCACGCAGCGAGTGGACAATGGAGTAAGGAGTCCACTGTGTCTGCTTCTGAGGTCTTTTCACTGGAACCCTTCGCTGCTTTTTGTGAAGGGAGAGCTAGCCAGGCATGTCACCCGCGTCACAGATGAGTCGCCGTATTCGTGGTGGCTGAAGGCTGGGGCCGGCCTTGTGTAGGGTGGCCGCCTGACCTCTCCAACCGAATGCCTGACTGGCAGCTAAAAATCGGAATATTCACATCTCCACCTCCCCGGGCTTCCTCGGGTCTGTAAGTGGCACCTTTCACTCAGCTGTGCGGTACAGGACTCCAGGAGTCGTCCTTGGCCACCCAGTGCCCCCGGGAAAAGCCATCCCCAACCTTGGAGGCCTTCCCTCCAAACTACCTGTTGGGTCTCTACGCTTTCTCTCCATCTGACCTCCGCCGCCCCCACCATCACCTGTGCCTGTCCCCCGGTCCAACAAGGGCCCGGTGGTACCCTTAACCTTAGCAGAGCTCGTGTGAAGGCATATACAGGAAGATTAGGGACTTCTGATTTTGCCCTGGCAATCTGCAAAGCGTTTCACGCCCACCACAACGTACAACTTCGATCTGGCGTGTCTAACCTTTGTACGACCACGGGGGACGGCTTGTTCCCTCCACCAATCCGTGGTGCCACAACGACACGGGCTCTCGGTGTGTATCCCTGGGTCTGGCCCAACACTCGACAACCACACTCCTCCTCTTATGATAAATGCTGTTGATTCACGCCGGCCACACCTTTCCAACACAACAGATTTCCTGTTCGTCCTCTGAAATGTGGCTGCTGTTGAAAAAGTCATGCCATGTACACCTGGCGACATTCGTCATTTTTATTCACTCGGCACGTAAAAACTATCCATCTTCATTCCCACTGCTTTCGGGGCTGCGGCTGATTCTGCACGCGTCACACATCGTGAGCGAAATGATGTTTTAGAAATACCTCCATTGGGCCCAGATCAGCAGGTACAGCAAGACCGCTCACAACAGAAGCATTTAAATCTGGAACGCCTTTGCATTTGCAGAGTTAACTTAGCTTTAGCTAAGTTAACGCTACGTTCTTAAGTTGAGGCACGGGCATTCTCTCAGAGTGAGGGTGTTGTCCTGTGTGCTGTTAAGCATGTTACCGTCCTCATCGTCTTTGTTAGGGGGCACTCCCCGTACCACTCACACCGGCCTTTACTGGGGACTCGTTATGCGTTGGTGACATGTTAACACTTTGCCTGCATCCTCTCCTTTGACTGTCACTCCTGCGTGGGAACCTCGACAGTCACGGCGGGGAACTGAGGTTAGCAATTTGACGGAGAGGGAGCAAGGAGCCCACGAATATCTGACCCCACAGCCAGTGCTCGTTCCTCCGCACCACGATGCCCGCTTGGGTGTCTGCCCGTTCTCGAGGACCAAGATTCTGTCCCTGTCTACTCCCTGCTATGACAGCGGCCCCACACCACACCGAACGCCGGGGCTGGGACTGGGTGGGAAGATGCCCAGACGAGGAGCAGAGAGGATCCCCTGCATGGGAGGCCTAACGGGATCGGCGATCTCACTGGAAGGAGGCTCGACAGTGTTATGTGCTTTCATGTGCAGTGTTTCACCTGCTCCCCGTGCCGGCCCTTCGAGGCTGGTTGTGATGGGGCAGCTAAGCAGTGTCGGGTGCTCTGTCACACAAAGACGATGGCTGTGTGTGTGTGTGCGCACGTGTTTCCATGAATACTTAGATGACCAGCGAGGTGAGCATTAGAATTCCTACACAACAGATGAGGAAAATGAGACCCAGAGTGGTCCAGCCACCTTCCTGGGTGACACGGGCAGAGCTGGGTCCACACTGATGGTCTCGGCCTGGGCCCTGCCCTAACTGCTGTGTGGCACTGGCTTCTTGAAGGTGCCAGGCTTCAGAGAAGGGGGATAGAAGCTGCTAGAACCTTCAGGGAAGACCTCTAAGCAAAGACAGGATGATGAGAAGAGACTAGGGAAGGAAGACCGAGTATTTGCCCTGAAAAAGTGGCCCACAGGAGGCTTTCGCTAGAGAAGCAAACGGTGGACAGTCACTGTGGGGGATGTCTCACACGTTGTCCCCGGATCAGTGGGCAGGCCCAGAGACCCCCCCGGCTTCCCCGCCAGCTCGCCGTGCACGCCCAGCCCTGGGTAACCAGGGGAGCAAAGCTGAACTCAATTAGTTCTATTTACTGCCCGTGCCTGTCATTTCCCCAGCCGCTCAGGCTTGACGCTCCGGCCTCTCTACCTTGGATGGAACGGGAGAGGAGATACGCATGCCCGGATTCTGCCCACTGGGCCGTGCCGCTCTGCACAGCGCCGGGCGATTTTTAGAGCCAATTACTTGAAGCACGTTCAGCTGCCCCACGGCTGCTCTGAGGCACCTCTGCTTTGCCAGCCCTCCCGATCCGCCCCGCTTCTGGGAAATGCCTGTCACCGCTCAGCCTTCTGCAGCCCTCCTGCTCCCACCCGGGGCTCTGGAGAGCAATGTGACCTTTCCTTCAGGCTCTCTTGCGGTAGCGCGAGTCTTTCGGGAGGAGGGACGCTCCGAGAATATGATCGCTGGAAGGGGCTTGGAGAGAATGCACAGTCGGGCTGACCATTCTGTAGAGGGGAATGCAGGCCTTTTGTGGCTTCGAGGTGGTTCGGTTGGGTTATCGTAACCATCCTAAAGATGAAGAAACTGGAAGTCTTATAGGCTAAATGCCTTGCCCAAAGTCACACGGCTAGGAGGTGGCGGTGTAACCGAACACGGGTATGGCCGCCTGCTGCTACGAAAGCCAGTGCTTGGGAGGCAGGTGCTGATGTGAAGGAAAGTGGTTTATTTTCAGGTGCTGGCCACCTTGGAAGACGGCGGATGCATGTCTCGAAGCCCATCTCCTGGAAGATGTGGGGGACTCATGTCTCAAAGCCCACCTCCCCCTCTCAGTGGGGGCAGGGGGTTTCATGAGGAGGGAGAGGGAACAGAACAAAGAGATCAGGGGAGGGGGTTGGAAAGCTCTCTGTGTGCAGATGAGCACCGTTCACTCTGATCAGGCAAGTGATGGTCTGGGGTGTACTATCCCGGTTTAGTCGTCCTGGCTTCACGCCCTCCCAGCTTCACATCACCCTGGCTTCCTGTCACCCTGACTTTGCGTCATCCTGACCTCATGCCATCCTGGCTCCGTGGTCGAAGGTGAGCAAATGTCCCGCAGCTGGGATGGCTGGAGGTTGGGATCGGTACCTTTCGAAGTTAGTTCCTAAGATTCTTCTGCAAACAGGCTGTTCACCTACAAGCTGCACATTAGCCAGAGTTTCCTCACTTACAGAAACAATGTCAAGGGAATCACGGGTGGGTTACAATTTCCCACCATTACAGCAGGAGTGGAGTTCAAAGGAATAGCTCCCTCTGAAGTCCAAGTTCTTTCTTCCAGACTAGGCCGCTCTGAACGGCATCAGGGGTTGGGAAGTGCTGCCAGGGGAATGCTGTGGGCACGTAACACATGTCCCTGCTCACAGAGTGGAGAGGGAGGCGTGCAAACCATGCTGGGATGAAGACCGTCTTCGTGGTACGTGGCGTGCGATCCAGGAGAAGACACGAATCCTCTGGAGAGACTCCTCAGGCAGTGACAGGAGTAGAATTGTGTCCTCCAAGAAGATATGTCAGGCCTTTGCAGATATAACGGTGCAAGTTGAGTTCAGAGGGCTGGCCCTTAATCCACTAGAGCCGTGTCCTTCCAAGAGGAGGAGATGAAAAGCAGGGACAGACACACAGACAGGAGAAGGCCATGCGGTGGTGGAGGCAGACACTGGGGCGATGTGGCTGCCAGTCCAGGAGTGCCAAGAACTGCCAGCAGCTGGCCCCTTCGACACCCTTGATTTCGGACTCCCAGCCTCCAGAACTGTGAGGGAGCCAATGTCTGTTGCGTTAAGCCATCCAGATTAGCGATCTGTGTTCTGTCAGCCCCAGGACACTGACATAAGCAGCTGCCACCTAAACGAACACTGGGGCCTGAGCGGCGCTGGGCAGAGGGCAGGGAGCGGGTGTGGCAGGAGGGGACTGAAGCACTTGAAGGCACGGAGGTAGCTTCCCCATCACGCATGGGTGTGCAGGCAGGAGAGGGCAGGCCATGAGGTCAAGGTGCTGGACTGGGACCGGACTTTGAAGGGTGGGGCTGATCAGGTAAGCTTGCAGCTAGGCCAGGTCGTGCAATTGTTCTGGACAATGGGGTGTGAGCTAAAGGGGAGGGTATCGTCATGCCCTACCTGTGACTCCCGGTCCCAGAGACCTGCTCCAGGTGTGAGCCCGGGTCCCCAGACCACCGTGTGACAGATCTGCCTTGGAGACGGGCTCACTCACACCCACTGTATGTGGACAAAATAGTGACTCTCTAGGAGGCAACTTGATCTTCCCGGGGTTGGGTTATTGCTGTAAGGAACTAGCCAATGCATATTTCAGATCTTTGGGGGCAACACATGAGAATGGCATGGAGGTCCTAGCTCTCTGAAAGGCCTGGAGCACGCTGGTCACCCCTCGTGTGCTGCCCGTGAGACCACCGGTCACATGAAGACAGTCCCTTCCCACGCCGGCAGCCGTGGGGCTTTCCTGAGGATTTGTAACTGCGCCAGGAATGAATGCATTCTCTATCAAACGTGGCTTCCATCTGGGGGGGGCATGTAATAAGTTGTATAAACCCAGATGCTTTGGGGAGCGAAAGGGGGCACGATTCATAATTACTCTGGGAAGAATGCGGAGTGGGATTGTCTCAGGCAGATTTGGACACACGGTGACCCAGCTCAGAGGCGGTTCTGGGGAAAAGCAAGTGATACGATGAAATGACGTTGAGGACCGAGGCATCCCGGAGCTCGTGCCTGTGCACTGGCTGTGTTAATGACAGGCTCTGTGAACTTGAACAGACTCCTTCACGCCCTGGAGTTCCGGAGGTTCGTCTGTACACTGGGAAGAAGGATCGCTCCTCACGGTGACTGTGTAAAAATGTATGTGGAAGGGGCGTATTGATTGTTTAAAACTATAATGCTTTAACTCATTATTATCATCCTTGCTGTTGACATTGGTGCCGGTATTGATTGTGGTTCCCTGGTGAGTTAGAGCTGGGTTCTCCACCTGTGCTGCTTGCTAGAATCATCCGGGAAGATTTATCTGATAAACGCTGGGTTGGTTTGCGTGGACTGCTGTAACAGAGAACCACAAATCGAGGGGCCAAAACTACACAAGTTTATGTTCTCACAGGGTCGGAGGCTGGAAGTTTGAGATCAAGGTGCCGGCGGGTTCTTTCTTCTAAAACCCCTTTTCCTCGGCTGACAGATGGTCACCTCCCTCTTGGTCTTTGCATGGCTGTCCCTCTGGACATCTGTGTCCGTATCACCCCTTAAGTAAGGACACCAGTCCCGTTGGAGTCGGGCCCCCTCCAATGATCCCATTTGAGCTTCATGACCTCTTCAATGACCTGCCCTCTAAATGTAGTGACATTTTGAGGTGCTGGGGGTTAGGACTTCAACATATGAATTTGGGGGTAGAGAGACACAATTTGGCCCATAACAGATGCTTTCCCCACCCACAGAAATGCTGATATATTTCAAGGCCAAACTCCATTGCATTGAAGAAATTTCCAGAACACTCTTGCTCTGGTTCAAATCAAGTCTGGCCAGTGCAGAATAGTCTAACATCAAATTTCAGGCTCTAACCACTGACTGTGCCTCTGAAATGAATTTAACATGGTATGTCAACTGTAATTGGAAGATAGACAGATTTCTATAAAAGAGGCATTTCCTGAGCCCCCGTGAGCCAGACACACACACACACACACACACACACACACACACACACACTTCAGCCTCCTTCTTGCACTGCCAAGGGAGGCTGCTTGAAACTGATGGAGGGACTCGGGGCCTGTCGCCTGGCCAGCCCTCCCTGTTGGTGATGGGAAACGGTTTGGACAGAATGCCTTCGCGCTGACACAATGAATAATACTGTGCTAGTAGCTTTGACTCATTGTGCAAAGCACTCTTTCTGCTCAGCCAGTGCTCAGCTCGCCTTGGGGCGTGCTGGGCCCTGCCAGCCTGGGTAGGTGAGGGCTGCCTCTCGCTCCCTAACATGCTTGTTAGTTCCCCAGCTGAGGAGCCAGCTGATGGTGTCAGCGCCCTTGCGAGAGCTACCAGCATCCCCTGCGAGACTCAGTTAACTCATCAACACGGTGAGAGAAGGCTTTCTGCATCCTGTAACTCAACGTTGTCATGGAGAACACATGAGACCATGAATCGGAAGGTTCTGGGTCTTCTCCATCCTCCAGCAGTCACATACTCGTGTGGCTCTTAAAATTCAAGTTAATTGGAAATGAAAAACTCAGTTTTTCAGTTGCACCAGGCACGTTGTCAAGGGTCCGATATCCACAGGGGGCAGATGGCCACTGTGTGCTGGGCATTCCCGACGGAGAACCTTCCCACTGTTGCAGAGTTCTGCTGGGCGGGGCCACTCGGGGGCCTTTCCGTACCTTTTCCCCTGAAGGTCACAGCCACTGCACAGGTGAGGCGTGTGAGGAGCAGCGATGCCACATCTAAAGTGGAATAACTGAGACCCAACTCCGGAGCTGCCCAGCTCCACAGCTGGATTCTGGATTCTGTTCCACCAGCTCCTATCCACACGCCACCTCCCATTCTCAGCTGAACGGAGTCTTTCCTTTGTTCATTAGCGTCGACAGTGCTGGAATCCACGAGGCAATGAGTAAGCTTCTGGCTTCTGGGACCTCTGCCAAGGTGGTGGTCCAGGCCACTGGCATGGGCAGGAGGCTGGACGGAAGTTTTTAGAAGAGTTCTCAGAGGTCTCTCTCTGCCTCTCTGTCTCTCTCTGTGCCTGTGACTTTCTGTTCCATACACACACACTCCCCTCACGCGTCATAATTCTCCCCCCATTGCTAACTGCTGGGCCCCCTTAAACAAGCTGCATAAACATCACTCACTTGCACTCCCTTCATGACACGGGAACCCTGTTGCTCGGCTATTAGTTCGTGTCAGGAGACCAGCGACGCTGACTACACGGAGTGTGCTGCAAGCGTGAGCCGCTGCTATTGTTCCTCTTCTCCCGTCCTCACGGCTCTGCCTCTCCCCGGCGCGGCGGGCTGCTGCTCCCCCAAGCACTGTCCTTGTAGCCGGAACTATAAACAGCAACGTGAAACCTACTTACAGGCAGATGAAGAGCAGATGCTCGAAGCCAGCGGGAAGCGCTCGCCTGGGAGCCTGTGATTCGAGCTTCAGAGGCAGACCTTTGCTAGAGCCGAGAGGGGGCTGGGGCAGCCGCCTCCGGAAGCTTGCCCACCCCTTCCACCCCCCCCACCTCTGAGTATGTCAGGGCTGGTTTTCATGTGGAAAATGAAATCAACTAGGAGATCAAAATGTATGGTTTTTGCCTTGGGTGTCTTGAAACTATAGGGGAATAAGACAGTGCTTTCAAGCCTGATTTAGATCCGTAAATAAAGAGGAATTGGCTTCCGAGGCACGGCTGGGAGGGGGGAACCTGGGAGCTTTGCCGGGGGCACGTGGCCGGGCTTGCAGCGGGGCTCCAGAGGCCCCCCTGCAGGTGGGGGACAGACACGGGGACTTGAGCAGTTGCAACGCATTACTGACATCGCAGTGATTGGAGCGGAAGACTGAGGCAGGCACGGACGACCAGATGGGTCCCCACGTTGGGGTCACTGACCGAATCTGGGTCTGCCCCAAGGGCTCAGCGTGGTGTCACCCAGAGTTTCCGTGGACGGAGGGTGAACCGAGTGCAGATGTCATCCTCCCTGCAGGGGGTCCCCACGGCCAAACTCTGCCAAGAGGGTGGAGGATGTGGTGAATGAATGAATTCTGTGGCGTGTATTTGCCACGTTTCCCTCTTCCATCTATCCAGCCATCCGTCTGTCTGTCAATGGACGTTTAGGTTGTCCCCACCTCTTGACTATTGTGACCAGTGCTGTAAGACTTTGGTCATGAAAGGGAGTGGGTAAATAGTAAAAACAAAAACTTTCTCCAAAACACCCTGCCCTGCCCCCCTCCTCTCCTCCCTGGCTCCAGCCTGCGGTGGGTGGTCTCCTCCCTGATGCCAGGCGCCCTGTGCTGTCCTCTGTCATGGCACCTGTTTCCTCTGACAGTGAGCAGTGCTGCCTGGGGACACACTGAGGGGTGGTGGGCAGCATGCTCCCTCACTGTCTCCAGGGTCCAGCTGGTGCCCAGCCTAGAACGGAGAGCTCACTAAGTGCCTGCAGATGAGTACCGTGCCTCCAGGGGCCCTTGAGCTCCGGTGTTCTAAGACTCTGCGTGCCTCTCGAAACACCAATTCCCCTCCTTTCTGAGGGTGAGAACCCTGCCAATCAGCATGGTCAAGTGCAAGTGCCACAAGTATTTCAGTCGGATGTAACTGAGTTCATATTTAACAGTCTAACTTTGGAGACGATAATCCTTGTTTAATCCTCAGGATGATCCTCTCACAGAATGGTTGTGCCAGGGACATACTGGGTGACTTAAAAGTGGCACACTCGCCCCGGCCGGGTGGCTGAGTTGGTTGGCGTGCCGTCCTGTACACCACGAAGGTGGTGGGTTCGATCTCCGGTCAGGGCGTGTATAGGGATCAACAGATCAATGCCTCTCTCTCGCCCTTCCTTTCTCTCTAAAATCAATAAACATATCCTCGGGTGAGGAATAAAAATAATAAGATAAAATGGCACACCTGCGGACACCCTCCCACGCACAGCCCCCTCCACCCATTACAGTTCCATCCATAGATATCCATTTCGAAACTTTCCAATTCTGATTGCATTGCTGCTAACCTCGATGCTCCCTTAAAGTAAAACACAGCCCAGAGAGCATTAGAGGTTGAACTCGGCAAGGTTCAGGCGTATTTTTATAACCAGAGAGCGCTGTCTCCGTGCACCGGCGTGTCTGCCTGGGAAACAGACCCCAGACTTGAGGTGCAACGTGACATGTCCCCACGATGGGTTTTCGGGACACGCCGTCAGCTGTATGGCAGATGTGTCCAAACGAGTCATTTTGCCAAGACGTTCTTGCCTGACAGTGAACCTGGGCGATGGGAGGCAGAGCGGGGCAGGCGGAAGCCGAGTGCTTCTGGGGGGGGAGCGTGACTCCCGTCCGCCCTCCGATGGCCAAGCCTGGGAGGGTCCCCCCCCCACCGCCCCCCACCCCCCGAGCCATGCTGGCGATGGAGGAAGGCTGCCTCCTCCCCCCGCTTCTTCCTGTTTCGCGTATGTAAAACTCTGAGTAATTTCACGGGCAAATGAGACTCCCTGTGACTCACAGGAGCCCAAACAGCCAACAGGCAAACCATTATTTCTATTTATTGCCTCCTAGGATCAGCTCGATGGAGATGCGTGTAGAGGAACTGGGTAAACCCCAGCATTGCTTTTAGGGCCGTGAGTTTGGCAACAGGAAGAAATTGCTGCACTGAAGTTCTTGTTGTCAACAGTACACCGAAGCGCCTGTCCCCCGGGGCAGCCTTCCCGGACCTTTCTCCCTGTCCCCGGGCAGATTTTTCTACGTTATTTTTGTTCCTATCGCTGAACGTTACTGATGCCAGCATTTCTCAGGTGGGCTTGTCACCTGTGCCCCTCGCAGGCTTGCCACAGAGCGTCTGAACTTTGGGCGGGGGCTGACTGAGTCTTACTCCCTCGGCACCTGCCGGGTGGGTCCGGGTTCCGTGTGATGCACAGGAGGCTTGGCTCACCCTCGGCTGCCCCTGAATTTACCACAGAAAACTTCCCGCCCAACACGAGATCATTCCTTTTCTCAACAATTTCTCCCTGTGACTCTTTGGTGAAGGCGGAAACTCAGCAACTGCAGTTACAGTCTCAGGTTTGCGGGAAATCCTCCCCAGTCCTCCATTTCCTTCTCCTATTCTGTTACGTTATGGAAGGCCTCTGAGCTGGTGGATTATGAATTGGACATTTTTTAGGGCTGGGGAATCTCTGGACAACCGTCTCCTTTGTAACTTGAGTGTTATTAACAGACACTCTTTGTTTTTCTTTTGTTTGTTGTTATTAATTCCAGTGAGAAAGAAGAGGAGGAGGAAGAGGAGGAGCAGGAGGGGGAGGGGGAGGAGCAAGAGGAGGAGATGGCAGTTTAAGACAGGACCTTTCAGAAGCTGGAAGGCCACGTAGTTCACGGTGGGACCCCTAGCAAAGGCCGTACTAAAGTCACCTACAATACACAGGTGAGACTCTCGTCAGCAGCACAGGGAGAGACGTGCTCTGTCAAGCACCTGCTATGTCCTAGGTGAGGTCTTTCCTGTCGACCCCACTAATTCTGAAAGGTAGTTACCATAATCACCATGTACAGAGCAGGCGGTTCACGGTAAAAAGGGATTTCATGTATGCACTCGGCCGACTCACTTGAGACACGTTCTAGATGCCGGCAACACAGGTGAGGTGGATGAGCACAGACCCCTTAGCTGCCCCAAAGCCCATAGGTACACCCGCTGTGTGCCTCAGAAGGATGGCACGATCAGGTTCCAAATGGGTACCTGGGGCTCCAGATCCTAAGTCGGTGCTCATCTTGCTACATCTGTCGTACCGAACCCACTTATTCTGCAGGGACCCCTCTCTGGGGTTCTGCACCTCACTCGCTTCTCACCTTGCTCCCGATCTTCTCGGCAATCCATCTCATCGTACCAATTACCATGCAATGAGATGTTACATCCTTTCAGTCTTGCTAAACAGATAAAGACTGCCTGCATTTTATCTCAAGGGACATCCTGGCACCACCATCTTGTGAGACACCTCTGCTTTACCAATGAGGACACTGGGCAATTTATCAAATGTTACGAAATGCTGGAGCTCTTGCTGTCTTAGGTGTCCAAGGTCAAAGAGCTCACCATCACGAGGTACCCGATGCCAGGCATGTCCCATGTACTTTACATACATTATAGCGTATAACTCTTACCTAGCAAGTGATGGAGCAGAAAGGGAACTGAGGTTGATTTCCAGGCTTTGTTTCCCTTCATATGGTCTCTCTTTGCAGCAGCCCCTGTCCTCTCTCTTTCCGATCGAACAGTGCTGCCACTTCGAGCACCTGGCACATGAACGGTGGTGGAGAAAATGGTTGCTATCACCTTTCTTTCTTAGCTAAGGAGTCCAGGACTCACGGAGTGAAGGCTTTGCCTGGGTTCAAGGAGCCTGTGAGTGGCGGGCAGAGGGTGAGGCCCTAGGCTTCCTGGGCCTGCGTCTGCCTCTGTCCCCGTGTTCTGGCCTCCGGGGCCCTGGCTCCACAGCTTGGGAAGACAAAGCAGCTCGGAATCAGCACTCGCCTTCCCGAAGAGTTCAGACATCTCACGAGTCACGTCTCCTTTAAGACCTTCCACACCGCAGGCTCAGGGAAGTATGCCTCCTTGAGGTCGGAGGTATAATGTTCATCCCTCGAACAAGATAGGGCTGGTCGTTCTGGGAGCACGGGGCCCGTGACCTTCCCTGGGCCACGAAGAGGAGCCTGTTTTTCAGAGCTCACTGACCCTTTGCACACTAGGAGGGAATTGCCCTTCCACGGACGATGGAAAATGCCTATTTGTCTTCAACAGCCAGGGGCACCGGCAGCGAGGAACTGCTTCTAAGCCCTCAGGTAAACCTTCTGTGCCTCTCACCTACGTCTCTCCGCCTCCCACCTGTAACTCCTGCCGGGACAGACGTACGAGCCCTTGCTCCCACGCTTCTGTGATTCCCTGTGTGTCCCGTCAGCACTGAGCGTGTCTCATTGCTTAGAATCTCCTTGCTTACTGGGGCATTGGTCTACTGGCTCCACTGGGCTATTAAGTCCGGGCCCCGGCAGCCAGCACAGGGCCTTCTTCTCGGGAAGTGAATGGATGAGTGGATGCACAAATGTATACACTTAAATAGAGTTGAATTGAATTAACATATAGATGAAAGAGATAATAAAGGATTGAATTGACTAAAATTTTAATTTAGACACTGCTAACTGGGCCTATTTCAGTGACTGCATTGTAAGTAGACAGACAATTGGATATATCTACAGATGTATATTATAGCTTGGATATACCTGTATTTGTTTATATCAACATTGTATACCTACATAAAGTTAGAAATCACCCTGATCCCACATGCAGAGATCGCTGCTGAAACTTTAGTGTATACCCTTCTAGAACTTTTTATACCTAACATGGTACAGCGATCTTTAATATGAATTGCATTTGGGCTTCCTTCATTCTCTACTTTCAACTTTGTACGGAGGAATGCCTCTCTATTTTACCATCAGAGAAAACAAAATGAAAAAAGAACTTATTTCTTATACTAAAAAAGGGTAGTTAGTACCCTTTTAAAGGTTTTCTCTTGAACTGAGATAATAATGGCCGAGAATAGCTGAAACCTGTGAAGGATCACTATGCTAAAGACGGTGTTCTGAGCACTACATGCTATTAAGCCATGTAGTGGTCCGGGCAACTTGGTGAGATTAGCGTTATTATTTTCTACGCTGCATAGGTGAAGAGACTGAGGCACTCCTAAGTTCTACCACCTGAGGGCACACAGCCGTTATACTGCCAAAGGTGACTTGACCGATGAGGAGGAAGGAGAGGGCTACAGAGGTGTTTCTTACACGCATCATCTCGTTTATGGCCCCTTGACATTCCACAAGGTGGGGTTTTGTTTTTCCCTGCAGATCTGAGACACTGCGGCACAGAGACGGTTAGTCACTCAGTCTTTTTTTAATCGCAATACCTGGCATAACCCAGATCGGGGCCCAAACTCCACGATCATTCCGTAACCGCACATGAAGCTGTTGGTGTATTTTACGTTTATTTATTGATGTGTTCATTTGTCCGCTCACTCATGCATGGAAGGATTAATTGGCGGCACATACGTGGACCTATTAATATTACCGGGGGCACGTGGCAAGTGGTAATAGCTTTGCACAGACTGCTGACTCATACTGTTTTTTCAGGCTAATGTATAGGCTAGCCCGTGAACCCTTTATCTCTGAAGATTAAATCTAATAAGATAATGTAAGTGAATATGAAGAGCACACAGTCCGGTGTGCGGTAAGAGCTTCACTCATGTTCGTGGAATGAGCGTTGGCAAAACCTCGATGAGTCACCCTGAGCAGAGAGCACACGGGTCCTGGGGACATGTTACTTTCCTTAATGTCAAAATAAGAACATCTTTCATGAAACTGACACCCGGGAAACATTTTTTATCCTATTTTTAATTCAAATCTTTTCAAAATATAACACAAAAATTAAATTCCATAGAGAGAATGTCTTTTATTTCTTGCAGCTAAATGCACTCCATACCCTGGCTGAAACTTCTGCAGACAATAGTTTTAAAATATCAACTTATTTTGCCATCCATTGCTGGCCAAAGTAAGGAGTGCTCAGAGAGAGCCTAAGATTTAAATAAAGGTGAGAACGCAGAGACGACAGTAGGCCACTGAGGTCGGCTCTCTCCTTGGTGGCACTGGTAACATAGGGGAAAACGGTCTTTGCTTTTTTTGCCTTATAGAACATGGTGGTGGACTTGCAGACAGGGCTCAAATATTCTAAAGTCCGGAGTCTAGTAGGGATGCGGCCCTTGGACAAAACTGGGCTGGAAGTGCTCTGTTCTCAAGGTGAGTGAGCTAGAGTCAGCCTGCCCTCCCCACTCTCCAACACCGAGAACAATTTTTTTGTCTGAGAATTTATAAATAGGCATGGGTTTTTAAATCCTAGATCACCTAAAAACCTTCAACTGGAGAATTTGGAGTAAATGAATCTAGTTTTTCATTCTAGCCCCTGATGAGAGCAAACTCGATCCTGTCTGGGGGGGATCACTTTCAACCCAGGCCACAAAGAATTCCTCAGGGTGATTTCTGAGAAAAATGCCCAGACCGACAGCATCAGAACACCATCAGGATAACAAAGCACCAACGTCAGAGACGGGAGAAACAACAGACAACAGAATCAGCTGCTCTGTCTTCAGGTGTTAAATTTATCCAAGTAGACAAACCAAGGGCGTACATTATGTTTAAATTGGAAAACGGGCATTAAGATAGGAATTTTTCAGAAAACACTGAAACAGAGAATCAGGGTGTTCAGCGCAGAATAAGTAAGAAGAAACCCATACGCTGGCACAACGCAATGAAACTGCAGAAAACCAAAGGCAAAGAGAAGATGGCGAAAACACTCAGAGGAAAAAGAAATATTACCTTCAGAAGAATGGCAGGTAGATTGGTGACTGATTTTTCAACAACAGTGGTCAGTAAGAGTGTAGAAAAATAGCTTTACGGTTCAGAGAGAAAATAACTCTCAACCTAAGTGTAAAATAAAGGACTCTTTCTGGCACTTAAAACTGTTTTCTTCCAATAGGCCTCAACCATAGAGAAAATTCCAAACTGTGTTCTTTATGCTGAAAGGAAGTGATCTTTAATAGGTTGGAGATATAAAAAGAAAAGATGATTGAAGATTGTGTTGAATATTTTGGTAAATATTTAAGAACATTGACTGTTTAAAGCAAAAATAATAAAGCTTTAAGGGTTTAACAAATAGCACAGAATCAAAATATTTGCAGGAGCATATAAATTGGGAGTGGTGATCAGAAAAAAAAGGGTTAAATGTCCCTGTATTGTTCTAAAAGAGGTAAATAACATTAGATATCGATCATTTGTTTAAAAGCTACCTAAGGAAATCACAAAGATGGCATTAGAAGGCATCACTGATAAACTCACAGCGATCTAGTGAGATCAGAAAAAAATATGCAAACGTGTGCATCAAACTAAAAGAAGAAAAACAGGTCAGGAGAATGAAACCAAAAAAGGATGGGCAAATAGCACAAAATAAATTGTGGAGATAAATTTAAATATTTCAGTACTTATAGTAATTTTAAATGGAGTCAGTTCTTTAATTCAAAGACCATTTTACTGAACTGGACGATTCACAATCCAGCTTTCCGCCTTTTCCAAGAGACACACCTGAAACATAAAGACAGAAAAGCTGGCACCTAACATGAGGTAGGATGCACCATTAAATCACTCACTCAGAGAAAGCTGGCTTGACTGTATGCTCTTAGGCAAAAGCATGTTTCTTAAGAAGGTTACTGTGTAATGACAAAAGAATTAGGTCACCTGGAAGTGCAATAATTGGAAAATTCTAGGTTCCTAATAACCAATGTATCTGCAATAACTATTAGGAACAAGATAAAATCACCATCATATGAAATATTTTTAACTGATAAGATAAAAATACAAAAGATCTGTTAGGATAAAGAAGATGGAAATAACATAATTAACAAAATGATCCTTACGGATTCTTAAAACACTGCATGCAGTAATGGTGGGATATACCTTTCAAGCACACATGGGACATTGCAAAAAAGCATGCCTGATACTTGAATATAAAGCAAGTTCTCAAAAATTTCACAAAATAATATCATGTAGACTATTTTCTATGGCTGCCATTCAGTTAGATTATAAATCAGTGACAAAACAGTAATTAAAATATAAATTTTTGGAAATTATGTCATGAGTCAAAAAATAAATAACGGGAATAAAAATATTTACACATAAAGAATAATATAGAAATATATAACTGAGATATTTATAACAGAAAAGGGGAAAAGCTAAAAATTACCGAAGCATCTAACCATAGATCAGTGAGATAAGATAATGTCAAGAACACAGACAGAAGGAAATAATGAAGATAAAAGCAAAAGTTCCTGAACTGCAACATGAAATTGTAGCAGAGAGGACTAATAACACCTATAACCTTTGGCAAGCTTGATCAAGAATAAAAGGGAAGGTACCAACAGGCAAAGTTAGAAATTAAAAAAAAGGAGACATAACTAGAGGCACAACAGAGGTTAAAATAATAAGAGAATATTGGTGAATAAGCAAATACTTAGAAAAAATATACAACAAAAATTGCTCAGGAAGGGGTAGTAAAACGGAACATCTTTCTGTAACCAACAATAATGTTGGATCAATAATTGAAAATCTCCCCCTGAGGAAATACCAGTCCAAGGCAGCGTTATTGGTAAAGGAACAAACTATTCCCCATCACACAACTGCTTGTTGAGAGTGGAAAACTGGGAAATGCTCTCTCACTCATTTGATGAGGCCAGCACATTCCTGATGCCAACATTGAGCCAGGAGAGCAGGAGAAAAAAAATTGCAGTTCACTAATATTCCTTAATGATTCATTGTACCAATATAGTAACAATGAATATGTCACGACCAAGTTGTATCTATTGGAGAAATGCAAATTTTGTTTAGCATCAGAAAACGTGTTGATATATATCATTGGACACGGACAGCAGTGCGGTGATTGCAGAGGGTGGCGGGGAGAGGGTCTAAGGGGACTAAATACTGATGGAAAAAATACAATAAACATGCATAAAAAGATGATCAAGAAATGTTAAGAGAAATTTGAATGTGGACTTAATATTAAATAATAAATATTCAAGAATTATTGTTTATTAAAAAACCCATTGATATGTCATTGCATTAACAGACAGGGAAGGAAAATGTATATATAACCATCTCAATAAATATAGAGAAAATATGGATTATATTTAGTGCATATTGGTCATATGAAAGAGGATCTTGGTAACCTAGCGTCTTCACCCTGATATTCAAAGCCAACCAAAGTCAGAGAACAAGCCTCATGCTTTGTGCCGAGACACCAAAACCAGCCCCTTTGAGATAAGGAGCTAGGCCGCTTGCTATCACTACCTTAATTCATCCATGTTTTGGGGACATTAACCAGTGCCAGGGGGCAAGAAAAAAAGTACAGAAAATGGAAAGGAGGAAAGAAAATTCAATTATTTACAGATGACATTCTTACCTGCATAGCAAACCCAAAGTATAAACTGACAAATCATCAGAACTAATAAAACTTTTAGCGGGTCTGCTGCACACATCATGTATGAAAACATATACAGCCACAGCAAACATGAAAAAATAAAATTTTGATATCTTAACATATACAATGTCTTTAAAATAGGTAAAGTGCCCCAAAACAAATCTCTCAAAGTATGACAGGTTCCAGGCCTTCAGGAAGGAAGTGATAAAACATTATGGGATTATGTTGAAGTTTTCCCTCTGTCTCTCTTGCATATTTTCAGGAACTAGAAAATGCAATATCAAAAAGATGCCAATTCTGTACAAAGTTGTGACCATAGATCCAAAGTCATTCCAATAAAATCCCCCAAAAGTGGTATGTTGTGTATATCAACAAGCTGATCCTAACATTTACATTAAAGAATAAACATTTAAAAGCCAATTCATTCAGTGGATTGAGCGTGGGCTGTGAACCAAAGTGTCGCAGGTTTGATTCCCAGTCAGGGTACATGCCTGGGTTGCAGGTCATGACCCCTAGCAACCGCACATTGATGTTTCTCTCTCTCTTTCTCCCTCCCTTCCCTCTCTAAAAATACATAAATAAAAAATCTTAAAAAAAAGAAACTTGCATTAAAAAAAAGCCAATTCATTGATGAAGTGCGAGCTGGGGGATGTAAACTTCCAGATATCAAGATTTATTCTTTACACTAATTAGGTTGCGTGTGATTAACATGGGCTAGACATTGCGAGCCTGCCTCAGAATGGAAAGCCCAGAAATGAGCCTCCTGGGTAGGAAAACTCGGTTTATAACCGAGCTGACCCTGCAGATCTGTGTAGAAGGGGTAGGCTTTTTGATATATGACACTGAGTAAATTGTTTATCTGCATTAAAAAAAATTGATCCTCCCTACTTCATAGCAATACACAAATTAATCAACTCCAGGCTGATTAAAGGACTACGAGTCAAAGGCAAATTTTATGATGTCTGGAATTCAATATAGGAAGCTATCTTAACAATCTCAGGGCGAGAAGGAACATTTCTTTCTACAATACACAAAATCAACAAATCATAAAGAAAAGTTGGATACGCCCGGCAGCCTCAGAATTATGATCACCCAAGAAAACATCAAAAGAGAATGAAAACCCGAGTCACAGACTGAGAAAAGTGTACGGAATAAATAAATACCTCACGTAAATCACTGCGAAAAAGACACAAAACCTGACAGAAAAGTGGGCAAAAGGTATCGACGAGCACTGCGTTCAGATGAAAAAAGTATAATGGCCAATAAAACCCCGAAAAGATGCTTACACGCACCCATAGTCAGGGTTACGTCACTGGAAACCACCCACCAGCTGGGTAAGAATGCAGACTGACAGGGCGGAGGGTTGGCGAGGTCGAGAAGCCACGGGGTCACTTACACGCACCATGGATGCGTGAAGGGGCTTGTGGCCCTGGAAACTGAGATGCCACCTAGCAACGTCGAAGGTGTGCACACTCCGTGCCCCAGAAATATCAGTCTTGAGCATGTACCCACATATACGGATGCTCTTGAGTACGTGCTCCGAGACACAAGCTAGAAAGTTCTTAGCACAGATGCAAGCAAAACCTGGAAGGCAGCCTAAATGTCTATTGACCGGACAGTGGAGAGGTAGACTGTCTTAGAGGCACGCACGGAAGTAGCAGCTCCCCGTGCCACTGAAGGGGTTATGGCTGTCCCCAACACCACGGGCTGTCCCTGCACGGACTGCAGGACGATGATCGCTGACGCGGGGCGGGCATGGTTATCATTCCTGCTTGCAGACGAGGGCACAGGCACCTTGGCAACGTGCAGGTGTCCCAGCCCGTACCTGGCGGAACCCGTCGTCCACACCCAGGCTGCCTGGGCACAGAATCTACCCCTGCAGCACGGTTCTCTTGGCCTGAAGTTCTAAACCGAGCAAAACCAAACAAATTATTTTTAGCGATATGAACGTATGTGGTAAAGTAAAAAGGACAAGCGAGTGAACGACAAACACACGATTTGGCACACATGTCCCTTTTGGGGGGAGACCTGAGGGGTTGTGCCCACAGACAGGACAGGTGAGAACTTCAGCACTAACTTGGTCATTCTTAAAACCTGAACTGTCTTGTTGTTCTTTACGCCTTATGCATATTTTATGAGGACTCTTTAGTTTCTAATCAGTATTTATAGCAACTGAAGGAAACAAAGGGAGAAAAGAAAACATTGCCGAAGATGGCAGAGAAAGACTTCCTGTTTTTTTTTTTGTTTTTTTTTTTTCATAAGGTTTCTTGGGTCTTCGCTGATAGAATCCCGAGACAACGCCACAGAGGCTGACCTCGGTGTGGGATTCGGGGAAATTTTGTTCAGACAAACAATGGCAACACACGCCGCCAACTGCCAACTGCACCCGATCCAAAAGGCAGCAAGCATTACAGGGCAGCACGAGCCGCCCTTGACACTGGATTGGAAACGTGGCCACCCAATTCAGGCCTTCCTCCGCCTTCTGACTACGGATCGCAGCTCCTTCTCTTCCCTCGCCATGACTTGGGAGATTTGGGCGATTAAATTCCACCAGCCATCAGCAGTTGTCAAGGAAAGATGTTTTCAATGACTTAGAGTCAGTGTTAAAGCAACACAATTCAAGTTATCAGTCAATTTGGTGCTGCCCTTCCCATGAGTCCTGACAGTCTTTCTAGCTGCGGCGACTCCTTGAGGATGTCTGTTCCTGCTCTCTCCCTGTTTGGTCCTGGGGAACATGTCACCATTCCCCAGGCTCAGCTCGGCTCAGCTGTCACCTCCCCTGCGAAGCTGTCTTTTTTAACACCCCCATGCCCTTCCCCAAGATTTGTCCCCAGGGGAGAATCAGCACTCACTCCTCTGGGTCCCCTTAGCTCGCTGCTCACCCTTGGAACAAGGGAGCCCTGATTGGCCCCCTGCTTGCCCACTTTCAGTTCTTTCTTTGTGGTCATTCTCTTCTACGACCAGTGATCTTTAAGGTGGGATATCAAGTCACAGGGGCCTCTAACTTGTACCCTGATTCCCTGATGGCAAAGGCCCTGTATTGGCTTTCGTCATCTCTGGCTGAATGACACCCTACTCCAAGGCACCCATGTGGGAACAGCCGTTTATATTGATCTCTCCTGGTTCTCAGCTGGACAGGCCCCTGCAAGGTTCTCCCGTGCTATCGAGTTCCAATGGTTGTCTCCACGCTGGACCGGGATGGATGCCCAGATGGCTCCTGACCCGCCTGTCTGGCACCCGGCGCCCCTCAGCCTCCTTGTCTCCCCACTAGGGGAAAGCGCCCCCGGGCTTCTCCACGTGCCTTGGGCTTCTCACAGCATGGCCGCCACAGCATAAGATGGGTGGAAACTGGCTTCCAAAGGCAGGATGCAGAGCTGCCTGGCCATCCTAGCCTCTGCCCAGACTTGGCACAGCATCCCTTCTGTTGTGTTCCACTGGTCAAGTTCATGGAGGTGGAGAAATAGATTCTCCTCCGAATGGGGGATGTCCAGGTCGCACGGCACTGAGCGTGGGGGTGGGGGGTATTAGAGGGTGTGTTCTGCTGCAACACCCGTGCAGAGCTACCTGGGTGCTGGACACGGAGCTACAGCCACTGCTCTCGTCCTCACTGCATCTTCCCAGGCACTCTCTGGGATCATTGCTATCATTATTTCCATTTTATAGGGCTGGAGGATGGAGCCCAGAGAAGCTAAATAAGTGCCTAAGGTGTCACAGCTGGTAAGCGGCCAAACTGTGATTCTCATTAGATCACCCCGAGCTCACAGCCTTCACCGCTGAGTGCTTGGCCTCCTGGCCAGGGGAGCTGAATAAACATTCGTCTTTAATACCTCCTTTCTTGGGTTAACTAGCACAGTTCTTTTTGAGCTCTTGAAATATGTATCTTAAAAAAAAACCCCTCCCCCCAAATAATGGAGAAGAATGGAAGGCTGGGATGGAGAACTGTACAGGGGAGGCCGTGAGTTTGCTGCTTCGTGTTTGGCTTGGGACCACATCTCCTTGGCTCCTGTTTGTAACCTGGTGTCCTGCAGCGGGAACTCTGCAATGCCAGGCAGATAGGCCTCCAGGAAATTTCTTGTTCTCTTCCCAATGGCTACGTTGTCCATGACTTCCTGACTTTGGTCCCAAGTTACGTCCATCCAAAACTTTGGGCATCTTTTCACCTTTTGGTCTCAGATGTATTTGGACTCGACCAAAGGTTTTCCTGACATCAACGCTTCTCTCTCCCTATATCCTATTGTGGGGGACAGTGGGTACACGGGAGGCAGAATGGCCTCTGTGGAGTCCCCAACCATACACGTCAGACCTCACTTCCAGTTTCTCTGCACATTGGCATCACCAAATATTATGCCATCCTCATGAACTGGCATTGTGGGTTGGCTTCTCCAAACGCCGCTCTGGCTTGTAACAAAGACTCCCTGGGGTGCTTGGTTTTACCTCTTACCAGGTAGTAAAACACAGCATCTTAGCATTTGGGCACGATCGTATTGATAGGACTTGTCAGGTTATTTCAGGAGTCGTGTTGTGCACCGCAGTAGTGGGAGGACTTAAAATAGGAGATGCCTAAATGACGGGAGGCTGCATGGCTAGAGAAGTGACTTGGGTAACATGGGAAACACTTATGATGTATTAAAGTCCGAAGACAAGATAGGATGTACAGTGTACAAGAAATTCTAAGAGGAAATACCTCATAATGCTGACTGCTTTTCAGTGCTTTAATTAGTGGTAGTTGTTCATTGTATATTTTTTCTGTGTTTTCAATTTCTACAATGAATTACATGTACGGTAACAAACTCAGATGCTAAAGGAAGTCACGGTCTTCCTTATTCTTTGTGACACTGTGGAAGGCCGTAATTATGAAAAGTCCGTCCTGGTGGACAGTGAGCAGGAGATGAGGTTTGCAGTGGGAAGCTTCCCACGGAGCAGGTGAGTGAAGTCAGCTGGGGGTGCCCCCAGCGGGCAGTTCTGCTGCGGAGAGAGAAGGAGGCCTATTTTAACATTGCCCCCTCCCTCACGGCCCCCCCACCCCCCCCGCCTGAGTTCCCGGGTCTGAGCATCCCGCTGCTGTGGCAGAGTTGCCCCGGCCACGTCTGCAGCCCTGCCAACGCTCGCCCTGTGTCTCGGCCATGTTCTCTCTCAGCTTGTGGCTTTTTAATGACCAGCCAGCCATGAAGCTGACTCCTAGCAGTGAGACTCTGATAGCACCCGAGGACAGGCCTGCTTGGACTCACTCAGAGCTGGTTCGTAATGACTTCTGGGTAACTTGGGAGGCAGCCACACGGACGGCTCTGCCGGGAGCGAGCCTCTGATCTCAGGATGCCAAAATCCGCGCTTCGCGCTTCCCCAAGATTCCACGGTGTTTATACTTTTTAATTGCTGCAAATCTAACTGAAGTCACACTCCCTGAGTCCAGGGCAGCGGTGGCTCACACGTATCACGCAGGAAAATAACGACCCAAGTTTACGGGGAGTCTGGTCATACAGACGTATTGAAGGCAGTGTTTACCGGGCATCTCCTGTGTGCCACACGTTGAGCTGGGCCCTTCTGAGGAGGGCTGGTGCCCGCCCCACCCAGCGACCGAGTGGATTTGGTCATGCACGGCTTCGAAGAGGAACCAGGCCTCGCGTGAGCAGAACAGCCATCCAGTCTGGGCATGCCTCTCCCGTGAGGAGTGCACTCGGATGGTGTTCTTAGTCATTGTGAAGCAGTCCAGCATGGGGCCAGACCATGGCTTTGGGAGTCAGAGGGACGGGGCTCTGAATGCGGGGCAGTGTCATCCCAAGGCGGAGGGGGGGGGTGTCTCCTGGGGTGACATGGGAAGGGACTGTGAGCACCGAGCAGGGAGACAGTGTGGCACCCATTCCCAGGCCGAGTGCCTGGCCTGGAGACGACCTTGTTGTTTCTCCTCTTCCATTCTCATAACTACACACTGACTTCGAGTGCGAAAGTGTTGCAGGGAAGCCTCGTTATGTTTTGCTTAGCACAATGCGTGGGGTCCGTGGGTAGCACGGGCTGGAAGCCGAGAGGGGAACTTACACGTTCCCAACCCCCTGCCTCGGAAGGCCGTGCGCCCTCGGTCAGGGTTTTCAAGGAGGGTCTCAGCCCTGCCTGCCACACCTGTTGCTCAGAGGGTCCCCACCACGCGGGGAAGCACGAACTCCATGTGGCTGAAGCTCTCCCAGCTCCCCACTTCCATTTTACCATGTTTCCTTCACCGTCAAAACTCGTTCTGAAACAACCAAACATGAAAGACAAGTTCCCTGATGCAAGCAAAGAAATACTGGGTTGTCATGGACACTTTGATGGAACCTGTGCTCCTAGGTGACGATAGGCCATCGCAGTGTGATCGTGCTGCACGGGACCCGTAGCAGGGCCCGCGGGCGCCCTGGTGACAGAGCGTCTTCCACTGCCGTGAGGGTAGAGAGTATTAAGTTTAATCTCGGCGATAAAACTGCCTCATAAAACTTTATAGGTCACAACTGCATCGACCAACACCAAGGTCAAGATAAAATAAACCACCGGATGAAAGGCAGGGCTGCCATTCTTTACCCAAATTCCACAGGGCCAGGGATCCGGGGTTCCTAACACACATTCTGGGTGTTAGAAGAGGAATATTGTGCACGTATGGAATACCATGTGGTCTGGAGCAATGCCTGGTCACCAAACACGCCAACATTTCTGCGGTGAAGCGTGTGGGCACTCACACTACGTGGATAAATAAAGAGCATACACAACTTCGCCTCATTACGGGTCCAGTTTTGCTGCACATTAGTTACAAAAAGCTTTCAGTATGTTGAAGCCTTTTGACGTTAGAATTATGGATATGGGATCATGAACCTTCTTTAAGGACTAGCCTTCAAACCCCGGGGAGTTTGAAGGAGATTTAATAATATGGGGGGATGCTCATGATATAAAAGAGTATTATTGGATGAGTGACTGGAAACAGTAGGGGTTTTAAAAGTCCCGAAATTTAAAACTATTACGCAAAGACAGAGAAAAGTGACTTTAAAACCTGTGTGGTTTCCTGTTAGACCTTTCCGGCGCATTTCTCAGGGGACGCCTTGGGGGCGCTTGCTCCGCCCCGGGGCCCCAGTCAGGAGGCAGCCCGGGGTGTGCAGGGCACCCGCTTCCTGGACAGGCCCAGCAGCGGGCTCTTCCAGAACCCTCAGAACTGCAGCGCCACGGTTCTTACCGGGTCTGTCCCGAGTGATGGACAGAGGCCGGAGACCAAGCCCCGCCCCCTCACCCAGCCCTGGGGGTTAATGGGGCCGCACGCAGCTCCATCTGCCTGCTCCCGCACCCGCTGCACCCGAGGAGCGAGCGGAGCGAGGCTCCCGGGAGTCCAGGGGATCTTCAGGGTCATGTGAAAGGGCCTGATAATTGCAGAGGCCATTTAGCACCGATGACAGCGGACTCCTTAGCTTTTGGGGAGCTTTCTCGTCTCTTTACAGAATGCTTAACAGACTGGCTTCACATTACCGCTCATGCTCTTGGAAGCCGGGGCTGGATCTCATGCCTCTTTATAACGGAGGAGCCGAGTTCAGTGCCGACACAGCCCTGGTGCTGGGGCTGCTGCCTCCTTGTCGCGCTGGACTCCGCCCCTGTGCCCAGGGCCCCCCTGTGAGACTCAGGCATTGCGTGGGTGCCCTGTGCTGCCCCTCCGTCTCCCTCTGGGCCTGGGATCCCCTCCCCCAGGCAGCAGGCAGCCCCCCCCCTCCCCCACGCGCCCCTGGCCAGATCCTGCTGTCCAGAGGGAGGGCGGAGCAACCTCTCCAGCACCCAGAGGGTTAGGGAGGCAACATCCAAACATCCTCCAGCCCTAAAGTGACGGGGCGGGGCTGACCCCAGGTCAGCGGACTCGGGAACTCCTGTTCCGTCACGCATGCGCACGCGCCCTCTGCTTCCCCTCTCCCGCCGAGGCGAGTAACAGAGCTGTCCTTCCAGCCGGCATAATAAGGCAAATCAATAGATAAGTAGATTGGATTTAAAATAAAATCAGGACACCGGTTTTTCTCAACCGAAAGGTCTTTTCATTGTAAATATTTCTCACCACGTGGAGGTCTGCTTATACGTGTTACTGTATTCATGGCCATCAGGAACGGATGGATGTTCGGCCGGATTGCATACGCACCTGGAAATCCTAAACCGACCACGCCACCGCTCTGAGGGTCCCCAGGGAGGAAGCCGATTCCAGGTCCTCTGCTGGGGGAACCCGTGTGCAAACCTCTCCTCTTTTGGTTCTGCCTTCCCACGGGGTGGGGGCGAAGCGACAGAGGATGTCTCTGGTGGCCCTGGTCCCTGCCCCCCCTGCGCATACCCGAGCCAGGCAACCAGTGCCCTGTGCACAAAAACCACGCCGTGACTGGAAAAGGTGTTCTCTGAACCCTGATGCAAACACCCTCAACCCTGCCTGTCAGGCTCGGCCTTGACACTGGACAGGACCTTCCCATGGGCCGGGGGATGATGCCCTGGCATCATTCCTTAGTTCGCATTCCGGGGCAGGGCAGGGCGAGGTTCGGGCTCACAGCCACACAGCAGAGGTACTTACTGCTTGTTCATCGCTCTTGACACTGGGCACATGAGAGGGGTCTTCGGCTCAGCCTGTGGAGACAACAGCAGACCTGTTAGTGGGCCTCACACATCACGTTTTAATCCTGGCAAACAGGCTACTGTTGCTTCTCGTTAAAACGGGATACAGGTGTCGGCTCGGAGGAGACGACAGGACGCGCATCAATCCAGGTTGGTAATTGGTTTATTTCCGGAGCCGGGTGGGGCCGGGGACGTCTGCCCTGACAGGCTGTCCTCTTTCTGTCAGCAGTCATCCCGTCTGCCCCGGGGAGCGGGGAGCCGGGAGCGGAGTGGGCGCGCCCTGGGCCTGGCGGTCCCTGGCGTGCGATCGCGCGCGCCCCCCCTGGGCACCCCGGGCACGTTTGCCTCGCTGCGGCTGCTCTGCTCTGGGGCATCCGCGGGCGTGTGGGAGAAGGAATGCTTTGCCTTCTACAGTGTAACTTTGCCATGAAATATTTATTGGCAGTTACATGTATATACTGGTTCCCATAGGATGCAGCATTTTACTTGGGGCTTGTAGTCACCCACACAGGGGAGGTCGTTAGCCCCGTTTCCCGAGTGTTGGTTCATCCGCCGCAGAGACCCTGGGAGTAGTTGGCAGGGGCGTTGTTACATCAACGATCCTATTTTATCGACACAGAGACCCTGGGAGGTATAACGGATATTGCCACCTGTGTCAGTTGGGGTTCAGGCCAACCACAGGTGACACCCCCAAATTAGATAATTTGAGAAGTGTAATGAGCCCATGTAAAAGGTGCGGACAGGGTGAAGGGAACCCCAAAGGACAGTGAAGGGCCTCGTGGTGCTGCTACCACGCCCGGGCCTGGAGGGGTGCGTGCAGCTGGTGGGACCCAGAGACAGACAGGCTGGTGGGGAGAGGGCGGTGGCTTCAGCTGTGGGACCCGCAGGGGAGGAGCTGCGGTGGGCAGTGGGCGGGACAAAAATCCCCCTTCACGCTGCCCCTGTCCTGAATCTCCTGCTGCGGTCCCGTGTTAGCTAAACTCAACAGGCAGCCAGGGGTAGGAAGCCATGGACGTGGTTTCTACCCGTCAGCCTCCTGGGCTCCCAGCTGAGGGCAGGGGGGTACAGAGAGGACCTCGCAGTCAAAGAGAAGGAAGCCCATGGAGGTTGAACTACGCACCCAAGAACAAGCCACCTGCAACAGAAACCCAGATTCACCGGATTCAGAAACTCCATTTCTTAGCCGGTCACCGTATCGCACCCCACTGAGCTTCAGGCATTTCCAGTCTATTCTGCCATCCGTCTCTCCATGCGTCCATGCACCCAGATGCTGCCTACTGGACACTCGCTCTGTGCAAATGTCGTGCCCAATAAAACGCAGTCCCTGCCCTTACGGCACTCCCGGAACTCAGTGTAACACAGTCTCTGCATCCCTCCGCGGCGGCTGCACTCAAGCTCCTTTGTAGAAACCGATCTGTATAAAACAAGACAAAATGAACCCCAGCTCTGCCTCGGGGAGCCAGGGGAGTCTTTCCGGAGGAAATAGCACTTGAGTTGGTTCTTGCAGAGTAAGTCTGTGTCTTTTAGGCTTAGAGTTCGGGAAGGAGACTGGACAAATGGAGCAAACACCACGTGCAAAGGTGTGAAGGTGTTTGAAAGCACAGTGTGCCTGAGGGGCCGTGCACGGCTTGGTGGGACCACGGAGGACAGCAGCTTGGGAGTCGGCGGGGAAGGGAAAGGAATTTGGGAAGGTCCACTGGATTCCCCTTGTCAAAGGCCATGCATGCCGAGGGGTGGGGTTTGGACTTGAACCATGTGACCTTGGACCAGGAATGGCAGGAGAGTTATTAAGGAGCTAGGACTAAGCTCCAGGTCCTCAGACATGCTGCACATTCCCACAAGGTCACATCCTCTGTCGTGTGCCCCTAGGTCGGTGAATGACGCAGGAAAAGGGGAGGCAGCTGTGGGGTTCTCGGGGTGGCGTGTGCAGCATCCAGTTCACGGCCTCCTTGGGAGGGTTGGGAAGCTGTCCCTCTGTGGTGGTGGAGAGGAGGACCGGAGCCTCAGTCAATACACCACGAACAAGGCTTGTCAAATCCTGGAGGCGTTCCGTACTGAAAGTTGAGGGGCTCTGTTCAATGCCGCTGCTGTCACCAAGTAGCTGTGTGACTTCATGGGGACGCTTGGTCTCCCCTCATTTATAAAGGACAGCACCCATCTTTCTTTTGCGGTGTTAAGTGTGAAATAAGCTGACACACATGGAAATGTCTTACAAACTGTAAAGTGGTATGGAAATAGGGGTATATAACTCCGTGTACGACAAAGTGAAGTTCCCAGCTTCAACACCAGTCCCGGCACATTCGGGTGTCTAGGGTTACTGACGGGGGTCTCTGGATATCGATGTTTAGAGGGGTTACATTACTGGATTATGGGGACATGGGACAAATTTGCATTTCCCTTCCTCACTTTGGGAGCCTCCATCACTTACGTGTCCCACAGTCCCTCCCTTCCTTCGACAGCGCTAAGCGGTGGCGTGGAAGCAGCTTCCGTTGGGGTGAAAGTAAGTCTGTGCCCACAGAGGGCCCCCCTATGCTTGGCTCTCGGCCAGCTCTTGTGTCCAGAGTTAAGGCACCACAAGGGGCAGCAGGGTCCCCTCGAAGGCTGGCTGCCTTGGGTCAGAGGCCTGGGGAGGTGGCCGGGCAGGCGCTTTCTGGCCCTGTCCCCGCCACCCAGGGTGTACCCAGCCGCCGGGTGGCCTTGTACGAGGCATCCAAATGCCCTGGGCCTCGGTTTTTCATCTGGAAAATGAGCTAGTTGGTCCCAATAGGTCTCTTCCAGCTGAAAGATTCCATAGGAAGCTTCCATTTAAGAAAACCACAATCTATTCATATTTGGTGACAAAAATGGTCTTAAAAAGTTGGAAATGTGTTGTTTCTTTTTATCGTTTTCTCTAATTTCCTTACAGAGTGCAAATGCCGAAGCTTGCCAAGCACTGGCACACAGGATGGGGGGTGGGGGTGGGGAGTGGGAGGGGGTGGATGGGGGTGGGGGTGTGGGGGGTGTGGTTGGAGGGGGTCTCTAACTGAAACCTTTGTGAATCCTTTGATCTGGAACATGAGTGCTTAAGCAGCTTGTAGCTTGAAATGTTAATAAAAGTTATAAAACGAATTTTACCCATAGCTTGTGAGAGATGGGAGCAATCCATTATACAAAAAGAATTTTAAAATGTCCTCTGGAGAGCCCAAAGTTCTCTGGCATCTGAAACACAGAGTTGGGGGGCAGGTCTGAGGGACCCACGTCAGAGAGTGAGTCGGCCCAGCGGTGTCGCGGGTGTGACAGAATGCGTGACACTGCCCAAGCCCACAGCCCTCTGCTCAGCGCCGAATGTCTAAGACTCTCCTGAGAGCTCCGTGGTCCCCCTTATCTGACCTCCGCCCTTTGGCAGAGGACGCGGTGGGGAGGAGGTGTGCCGAGTCAGACAGAGTTCCGCGTCCGTAGGTGTTACGCAGGTAACATGCTGCAGGACAGGTGAGGCCCTTCCCTTCCTGCGAGTGCTCTTTCCCCAGAGGATGGAAGGGACGTTGAATGCCCGTGACGCGTCCCCTGGCCCCTGCCACAGCAACCTCATAGGATCCCTTCTGTCATTCTTTCTTTCTACAAAAGCAAACCGACGTGACATCGCCTGTGGAATAAGCCGGTACTGCAAACCACGGGCCCGGACACGCTTCTGTATGTGTTTGGGCAGCTCTCTACCTGCCCCGAGCCTTGCTTTGCTTATCTGCACAATGGGGGCAATGCAACAGCTACCTGCGGGCCTCTCCTGAGGATGGTGTGAGCACCTACGTTATCTGAGACCCAGAGGAATAGTGATTGACATGGACTCGACCTTTAAGGCTAGTGTAGGGCCCTGTATCCCCCTTGGGTTTTAGTTTGCAGAAACGATAAGCCCTTCTCCGCTGTACGTGCCGCCGGTGGGGGAGCACGTCTGCCCTCCAGAAGTCCCTGGGGGGCTTTCAAAAGCTGCGGTGTCCCAGGAAGTTTGACCCCGTTGTTGTGGGGCGGAGCGTTGATACTTCTGTGATGCCCCAGGTATTTTAACGGGCAGGAGAGCATCAGCCCTGGTCGGTTGTCCCTGTCTGTGCTGTTCCACTCCTGGACCGTGTTTTCTCATTCTTGGGGAGAGGACCAAATAACTGTGAAGCTCATCCTGAATGGAAATTCAGGGACTGCCACTGCTCATAAAGAACGCTCCACGCATGTACAGTTATTTCCGAGCAAATTTGCAGTGAAATGTGTAAAGAAAACCCACGCAATCCAGACATTTCTGGCATAGACGGGAGTGGGAACACCTAACCTCACCAGGCAGCTGTTTCTGCCCATCACGTCTACGGGCCGCCCCTGAGTGGAACCCAGGCGTGCACGCCTGTCGTCCCCGGTGGCCTTTGTCCACATACCCTGCCAACACTCACCGAGGGTCTGCTGCGTGCAGGGCCCTGTCCGGATGTGAGGATGTGGAGGCCGCACAGCAGCACCCTGCCCTCACAGCCCTTGAGCGGTTCCCCCTAGTGCTGTATACGATTGTAAGGAGCGAGCTTCAGTAACGGCGGGACAGAAAGTGTTGGCGCGCAGCCTTACCGAGAGGTTCCTGCCCAACCATCCCCCCCAGAGGGGACCCACACATCTCCCTGTGGGGCCAGGGGAGGACATTCCTCCCAGCTCCTCTACCAAGCTCCTTGGAAGTAACCAGGCCCCTAGCTGGCCACGGTCAGGGGAGGGGTCGGGATTCCAGGCCGAGGGGCCCCCAGGCCAGCAGGTCTTTCCCCAGAGAGCTTAGTTCGGGGTTGAGACGCCTACCATCAAAGGCCTCTGTGGGGCACTTTCTGTCGTGGCCTTGGCTCAGGGACCCCGGGAGGCTGTGGTGCCCCAGTCTTGGGGAGAAATCTCTCCGTGGTTTGCACGTTCACTCTCTGGAGGAACCGGGGCATTCATTTCAGCTTCTCTTCCTAATTCACCACGGAAATAGAACATAAGGGTGGCTTTTGCTGTTGAAGTGACACTCAGGTGCCATCTGGCAGTCCCAGCGGGGCACTGGGTGCAAATGGTGCTAATCTGCCCAGCCCTGGCTCTGCCCTGGGCACCACGGTCCAAGCCCTCGGGGGCCTCAAGAAGAGGCTGAGCCCTGCCTGCAGGGGTCCGAGGTCAGAGAGGGGCTGGGCCAGAGGGGCCCCCGGGCTCTGGTGAGTCCACAGGGGGAGGTCGCCTTTCTTCATGATGCTGGTTTATTTCTCCGGCGAGGGTTACAACTCAGGCACCACCCGCAAATTGAATCGTAAACACCAGCCGGGGCACGAGCTGCCTGACTGTGTACTGGGTTCTCTAGCACAGGCTGGGGAGCTGGAAGATGCTCACAATTAACTTCGTTTGATTTAGACATTTATGCTTTCATTTTAGCAATCAAGTTCCCACAGGATTTCCAGACCCCTAAAGAGCTGGAGCGTGTGGGGCATCCAAAATGAACCCCAGTTTGAGAAACACCGCTCTGTCCTACGTTGCTTCCCTGTAAGGCTCACTACCCCCCTCCAGGAAGAAAGGGGGCTGTGGGAAAGAGGTGCACAGCACAGCTGGGGCCCCGACAGGAAAGGAGTTCCTGCCCCAGCCACCCATTTTGGCCAAACAATCCCACTGTTTGGAAGGGATGGTCCCATTGATTATATTTGATGAACTCCCTGAGTACTTTGAGGCGGTGGAAAGGCATTTTGTGAAGACAGTGGATTGGATGGTCAAAACACATAAATATTTCAGAAAACGAAAATAAAGGAAACGAGGCCCTTCGGATTGGGAGCGTCTTTCAGATTTCCAAAGAATGTGCATTGAACTTGGGCATGCAGCCAGGGCTGTTTCTGAGCTCAAAACCCGCCTGGGGTCTCAGCAAATGTGCTTGGAGCAAAAGATGTGTTTTATAAATAGATCGCATGTGGGTGCGGATCTCAATCCGAAGATAATGAGCACCCTTATGGTATGAGCAACTTAAACAAGGGGGACGACCCTGGCAGCATGGTCCCCGCTGTCCTGGGGAAGTCCCGTTCTCCAGCGGGGGTTCGCCGGCGCTAGCTACCGAGGGAGCCTGCATAGAGGCATTGGTTCATCCGCATTTCTGCCGCATTCCACCTGATCGGAAATTAATATTTCATGAAGGAAAAACAGTGCTTTTACAGTAAAGTAATATTGTTGTTCCCAAACATTCCTCATTTATTCCTTGTAGACAAAGCTTATAAAAATGCCAGCCTCTGTCTGTGTCAGGGTTTAAGCACCGTTCTTTTAATAACGATGATGCGCCCGAGTAGAGACGGGTGCGGATTGCTGCTGGAGAGAATGTGGAAATCAGCCGGGAAGGTCAGAGGCAGCTGTGCCGCTCCAACTGGGTCAAGGCTAGAGGAGAAGGTCCAAATTAGGGCTTGATGCTCTTCCTCATTAAAACGGGAAAACAAGAAAAGGACTGAATATAAAATACACAAAGCATCCGTCTGATTCTCTCTGCACCCTCACAGCCAGTGTAGCCAGAGTGATGGATGTGATCTGGAGTGGAGGGAGGGAGTGATGTATGCATATTTGGGGAAGCGGGTTTGGGGTGTGGAGAAAGGGAGAGAAGGGGAAAGGGAGAGAGGGGGAGGGGGAGGAGGGGGAGAGGGGGAGAGGGGGAGAGGAGAAGAGAGAGAGAGAGAGAGACAGAGAGAGAGAATAGCACTCATGAATCTTGAGTAAACATGTTGAAACCAAGGTTTCTCAGATGCAGCTATTGATTAATTTGCTCATAATTTTATGTAATTTTCTTCTGTTTTCATATAAGAATGAGAAAGTTACATTTTAGAGATGCTCCTCCTTAGAAAAAGATATATGCTGATTGGATTTCTAATTCTATACCCTGGTCAGGGCAATCAGCTAAATTGAATTAAATATAACACTTAATTTTATTGGATTTCCAATAAGTGGAGGCATTTAAGTCAAATGGATTGTTGTTATAGATTTTTTTTGGAGGAATAAGGGAGATTGCTCTCCTCATTTTTCTGCTATTATGTATTGGCATACATATTTTTTAATAAAAAAATTTTTCAACTGTCTTGGTAACAAGTAAATTCCCTTAAGTATCTCAAAGCGAAGTGCATTCACTTTTATTTTTCAATTATTTGGAAAAGACGCTAATGAACTGATGCATAGATAGTTTCGGAATTGATTACGCCTGGTGCTTCTTGTTTTCAGAAGCCGTCTCTGTTTCTGTTTTGCAGAAACGGCTCCCTTCCTTCTGGGGTACGCGTTTTTTTCTCTATCCTTTAATTCCATTTTGTAGTAAATAGTCTCTTTTCCCTCAGCTTTTCGCATTCGCTCTTTCTGCTTCCTCATCTTCCTTTTTTCCCTCTGCCCTTTTGCCTTTCTTCCCTAATTTTCCTACCCCCTTTCCTTTCTTGCTTTTTTTTGTTCTCCTATCATTAAATTTGCTTTACTGTTCAGATAAAATGAGACTGTAACAGAAAAAGAGATGATCAAGAGCCTCATTATACGTTTCCTCTGTTATAAAGTTTACCTCTTTACCTCACCCCTCCTTTCAGCTGGAGGGGGCCACTGCCGGCCTGGAAGCCCAGCACCCCCTCCTGTGATGGAGGCCCCGTGGACCGCCTCACGCCTGGGAGGCAGCACTGAGCCCCGGCTCAGAAAAGGAAAGAAAGGAGGAGACAAAGTCTGACTCGGGGCTTGAGATGTGCAGGTGCCGCAACTCACAGGCCAGCCCTGCCCCCAGGGGCAAGGCCAACGGGGCAGGCCCAGGGGTGGAAGCACTGTCCTTCCTTAAACATTTACTAGGCGCCTGTTGTATACTAGCCATTTTCTCAGGAGCTGTTTCAGGATCAAAAAGGGTCTCAGAAAAGTTCGAGAGAAACTTCAAATCCAAAGGCAGGGAGTGAAAAGCCAGGTACTCTAACCAAGACTGGGCTAAGACTGGGCTAAGAATACTACTAATTAATACTACTACTAATAATGCCAGGAGCCTCTGTAGGACTTCCTGTTTAATTTAGATTCCACTGTAAGGCAGCCATCCAAGTGACTCAGATTTTTCAGTATTAAATAACTTCGTCATTTTGTTCAGTGCCAGTCCTCTTGAGCCCCATCTGTCTGGGGAACAAATGCACAGCATGGGTTCGGATGAGCTCATCACCTAATTTGTACCTTCAGTGCATTTAGAACTTAATTCCTGGATTGAACTTCCCCTAGATAATTAACTCTTCCTTCGTCCTTTCTTTGATTCTTTTAACAACCCCCCAGAGAGGTGTGTGGGAGGCAGGTCTTGCGGCCCAGGAGTGCTGAATCGTACAGCTGGGGTCTCAGTATCACTAGTCCGAAAAATGGGATCCCAGCATCCTCCTGTGAACACCAAATGAGATCATGGACGTGAAAGTATTTTGTGAATTCGGGCTGTCACGCAGGTACAGTTCACCAGGTGCTCCCTGAACAGTTTCTCCGTGTCAGTGCCACGAAGAGCGCTGAGGGTATGCATGGAATTGGCGAGGAGTGTATTAAAGACATTTTTATCAATTGTCATTAAATCTTAGTATTTTCAGAGGATTGGTACATTTGGGGAGTTGTAAGATACTACCAAGGCTTTGCTAGATAAAAGATAAAAATAAACACAAAAATGATGAGGTTATCTTTCTGTAGGATCACCTCAAAATAGGACTTCTTTAGATCAAAATTCTTTAAAAGTGACAAAAGGCCGAAGAATCTCATGATGGTCTGTCTGAAGGTAAAGTAAACTGATGATAATTGTGCTAAAAATGATAAGAGATACTGTGGTTAACACTGTACTTAATATAGCTAGACTCTGGGACGTGGAACGTAGGGCGCATTTCCACCGTGGCTGCTCCCCACAGCTTGTTATTTGTGGTTTGTTATTTCTTTTTCTTTATTAATGCTCATACTGCACCACACACCCCGGTGTGTCTCAGTCTTACTGATAACTTACTTGGCAAAGTTACCAGAAATTTTGGTTCAATCTGTTCAAGGTCTTAAACCTATTTGAGATTCAAGGACCTACCTCCACTCAACAACTGAACCCCTTCGGCCATTCCATCTCTTTCGTGCCAGCGGGGGCGGCGGGGGGGGGGAGCATAGCCTGGAGCAGCTCCAGAACTCAGGCCGTGGTAGGCCTCGGCGGGGGCCTGGGGGGTGGGCGTTGCTGCTCCGTGCAGCAGTGTTCATGAAGACTCGCGTCTAGATCCCGCCGTGCTACTGCTCACTGTGTGACCTCGGCAACAACCCTGCACGGCCACCCGCGGTGCATTTCCCAAGGGTCTCTTCCTTGCCACACACTGCGTGTGCGTACAGACCCTGTGCTCACTCACTCTCACCCTCACAGCAAGCCACCAAACGGACCGTGCCCCCCAGTTTCAAATTGGGCCAGCAGCCAGCCAAAGCTGGGAGAGGCTTCAGCCCCTGAGCCAAAGACACACATGGAGAAGTCACACACGACTTTTGCATTCGATTTCAACCGATCACAGAGCCTCCCCTCTTTCCGTTTCTCCATGACGTTTATCCTCTATTTGTCTGAGCCTCAGTTTCCACATCTTTTAAATGAGCCAATACTGCCCTGCCAACGCCGTTAAGTTGTTAAGATCATTGACAAAGAAGGTGCGTCCAAAGGTTCTCTCAGTTCTACGAGGCCGTGGGAACATCACTGTTCTCTAACGAGATTGCTAAAATAAAACCTTCCTCCGTTTGCCTGCACTCATCATGGTCACAATGACCACGGTTGGCGTGGGCCTATAAAGTACAGGCACTCCGATGACACTCCTGCTCTTTCCTGCCTCACTCGAGTTTAGCATTTGTTTGTTCTCGCCGAGAACAGCCTGGCAGGCACCTCCTGGCATGCTTGGAGGTGAGCGTGTTACCCCAACTTGGCTCACCTCGGGCTCCTCGCCTGGTCTGCAGGATTCGAAAATCACACCAAAGCAGAAAGAAAACCACCTCAATTCAGAAAAGTTAAGAAAATATACTTATATGTCCACAGGGACTCCAGGAGTTAACGCCTACTGTCAATGACCTACTTTGAGTCCAGGCTGCCTTTTTAGGGGGCCGTCCTAATAAAGGTCAGAGGAGAAAGCCAGCAACCAGGCTGGCCTTTGGGTTTTTGTGTCCATCAGTCAGGGGGCCCTAGCTGCAGAGAGAGAAAATTGAAAGCATTTTGTCTTTTCATGTTTTATGTGTAGATGTCTAGAGTCTTCATTTCCAATGGAATGAAGGGACCACTAAACACTGAGTTAAGGGAGCTGGCTTTTTTAATGCTGGCGGAGGCTTGACAAGAAGCATAACATTCCATGCTAGAAAAACCCATTTGACTTGGGATCCCCTCTTTCCTAATGACCGTTGGTGGTGGCGAGGCGGCCGCTCAGAGGGAGCCGGCCTACCCAGTTTACCTGAACAGCGTGGTGAGTGCAAGAAGCCCCAGGCTGATGTGTCGGTCTCCTGCCAGGGCAGCTGTGGCGGCATCGCGGAGGCGCCGGGAGCTGCTCGCCCGTCCGACGCGAGCCGGTGGGCTGAGTTATTCTCAAGGCGAAGCCGTGTCCTGCAGCAGGAGGCTCCTCCTAGGTCTGCTGTGGGTTTGGTTTCCTGTGCACGGCGGCCACAGGCCTTTGCCGGTGTGGCCCGTGTTCGGGTGGGACTTCCTCCTCTCGCGTCCAAATGCAATGAAGCTGCAGGAGGCCGAGGGCTCCCGACCCGAGGGGTGTCCTTAAAGGCACACGGTGCCCTCGCGGGGCAGTTTGCAGTTTCCGGAGCACCCGGACACAGACAGCTGAGTAACGCTCACACACAAAAGGTGGGCTTTGCCAGGCTCATTTCCCGTGCACACAGAACACTAATCACCTTGTGACCTGACGCTGCCAATGGCTTCCTGAGCCCACCCAAGACACATGGACCAGACCCACCAGGTGTTACGAGGAGAACACGGGGACGCGGATGAGACACGCCTGGCTGTCGTTCCCGCTGCGTTCATTATTACTGATGTGATCTCGGGCCAGTCTTGGTTTCCTTGTCAACCAATCTCCGTTCTGTGCTGGAGGGATAGTATTCCTGTGTTAGGGATATTCCAAGAAATGAACATCACGTGAATAAAGACATGCAGCGATGTTCTGGGCGTCTGTCAGGAGCTCAGCATAATCCCTGTCCTCCCGCACCCGGTTCACGGAAGCTGGCGTGAGTCCCCGCAGGTGCCCGCTGTCCTCGTCCGGTCCTTGCCTGGTCCTTGCCACTCGACGCTCTGGTTTGACATCAGCTGATGTTGAATTCCATGATAAACACCCGCATCACTTGAATTCCAAGGTAGAGGTTTCTGTTTTCTTGGGTAAATAGCTCTGGTTTTGACCAGATTACTGGCAAACCTAGCGCCGCACACTCATCACCCGTGAGCGGCGCGCAAGGTACTGAGCCCAGCTGCACGCAGTCCTGATCTCACTAACGCTCAGCGATGATCATGAGAGGAAAATCTGCTTGACCCCACTTTGGAGCAGTGGATCGCCTAGAGAGGTTCAAGCGATTTACCCACTGGATCGATGAGCTCTGGCTGCAGAAGGGCCTTAAACTTCAGGTCACCATTTTACTTAGTTCGCTGTTGTGTGGCTCGCTGTTGCGTGGTTCACAGACCTGTAACTGTGCTGGTTTCTTGGGTCCCACCGTGAAGTTTTGCAGAGTTGTGACTCACACCCCAGAGATGGCCTGTCTCAGAGTTTGGGCGGGTAGGAGTCTGACTCCAGGTGTTGGCAGAATCGGCTCCTTCTGAGGGAGGATCTGTTCCAGGTCTCTCCTTTGCTGGTACGTGGTAGTCTTCACCTTTACGTGGCGTTTTCCTTGTGTCTGTGTCCACATTTCCTCTCTTGGAAGGAAACCAGTCACCTTGGGTCGGGGCCCCTCCAATGACCCTATTTTAACGTGGGCACCCCTTTAAAGACGCTTTCTGCACCAGGGTGACATTCTGAGGTGCTGGCGTTTTGGTTCGGTGGTGGTGGTGGGGCACAGTTCCACCCGTTATGGGGCCTGGTTGTCTTGTGTCGGCTGGTGGGCTGACAGGCAGTTGGGCGACCTGAGAGTGGCACATGCATGTGTCTGCTGATTGGCAGGAAGTCAGCCAGATGCCTGGGTTTTCCCTTGCACGGCTTCTCATCACCCAGCAGGCTAGACCGGGCTCGTTCACATGACGGGCTGGGGCCCCAGACACAGCCGGAGAGGAAAACCCCAGTGCACCAGCCCTGTCCAGTCTCTGCTTACACCTGGTTTGCTACGGTCCCACCAGCCGAGAGAAATCCCACGGTCCAGTCCAGTGTGCATGCGGGAGCTCACTCAAGGGGTGGATTCTGGAAAGGGCACTGTGGTGGCCTTTATTGGCAAGTGGCCTAATACCCGAGTTGGCATCTGCTTAGTGGCTGGACTGCAGTGGGACCCAGGCCTCAGGGGATGACAGCCCCTGCATCTCACTAAAGGGGAAATGCAGACAGCCTGGTGTCGTGAGAGTATGATCAGTAGTGCGTGCAATGTTTATAGCTTTTTTCCTGGAAATCATTCATTCATTCATTCATTCACTCATTTGTATCTATTGAATATTTATTAAGTACCAAGCACTCTATTAGGTGCTGAAAATACAATTAGGTGAAAGGCACCTAATCCTTGTCCTCACGGAGCATAAAGTTTAGAGGAGGAAAAATAAACAAAGGGACTTTGCAAATGTCAACAAAACTACAATACGTGATAAATGCAGTGACGAGGATCTGATCAGACATCCGCTCATCTGGAACAGTTATGGGTGTCCCCTACCTGCTGTCTGCCAGGCACTTGTCTGGATGTGGGGATACGGAGGCGAGCGAGCAAAGCCTTGACCCGATCCCTACAGAGCTTAGACTCTAGAGGAGTAGAAAGGCACCGACTAGGAAACAATGATCAGGATGGTGTGTGCTCCGAGACAGGGAGGAAGAGGACCCCAGTGCACGAGAGGCAGTATGTTCTGGTCTGAGGGTTCAGGAAAGACTTCCCTTGGGGGGCCTTGATGAGGAGTTGCCCTTCACTGGACTGGAAGAGAGGAAAGGGGCGGGGAGAGGGAGGGAAAGAAGGAGGTAGGGGAAGGAGGAGGGAAGGGGGGAAGAGGAGGAAGAGAGGAGGGAGGACTAAAGACAGTGTCAGGAGGAACATTCAAGGCCAGAGGGACCGCCTGTCTAGATGCCTGGGTGGAAGAGACAGCGAAGCTCACCAGAGCGAGAGGCAACTGGGATGTGGGGAGAGAACAAGGGAGAGCGTGACACGGAAGCATCGACAAAGACAGGATGCGCTCCCCCTTAGTCTGAGCCCAGCCGCCCACAAGTCCAGCCCATATTGTCCTCTTCCTGTCTGTCCTGCATTTCACAGTCTATTAATCATCTCTTTGGGTGACAATTCACTTTGTGTTAATTGCTTCCTGAGTTCTTATCTCTTGCTCTCTACCCTCCATGCCCCATCTGCGCAGTTTATGGGGTCCAGAGGCCCTGAGTCAGACTCGAGGGTATTGGGCAAATCCAGAGGGGTTGGCGTTTTGACAGCCAGGTCAATATTACCCAGGTGTACCACTGAAAGTCTGCGTGGCTTTGGGCAAAGGACTTGACCGTTCTGAGTTTCCTCCATCAAATGGAAATGAGAGTGCTTGCTTGGAGGAGTGACTGTGAGGGTTAAATTGCTTATCTCCTGCAGAGTGTCCATACGGTTCCTGGCATCTAATTAACCTCAGCTCCCTTGCTTTTCCCTGGGGCCCCTGCACCTGCCATAAAGCATGCTCTGGGACCCCCAGGTGCTCACTGATGGTCAGTGATGCACCACGTGTGTGAAGAGAGCTGCGTGCCAAGCTGCCGGGGCCTTGATGGGATATTTCTGGGTCAGCGCCTGCCTCAGCGAGTCTGCTGAGTTCTCACTTTCTGGCTGGCCCACTCAGATGAAGCCTTTAGGTAGGTTGTGGGGAGAATGACAGGAAAAAACAAAACACCAGAAAAATGAAGAGCATGACTTTGAAGGCCCATTCCTGTTGGAGGAGGACCTGGGTCCTGGGACAGCTCGTGAGGACCCTGCGGAGAGGGGGTCAGGTTTCTCGGTTACACTGGCTTTGTCTACTGCCCCTGGCCCCACTCGTGAATGAACGGTCGAGGGTCAGCTAACGTAACCGAGTCTCTCGTTTCTCACCTGCACAATGAAGTGTGACCCCACCAACCTCACAGCGTTTTCCAAGCACACGAACCGACTGCCTTATCTCGCACGTGCAGGTAGACCAGGAGATGCCGGTGTGACCGCAGGTCAGCTGCCCGGGACCCATTCAAGCAGACCTCGCAGTGTTTTTTCAACTTCTGTGAATTTCATGCCCGGGAGGAGCAGCTAATGTTTTTACCCACACTCTGAACATTATTTTCTTATTCTTAAAGCCTTTTTATTTTTTATTTTTTAAAAAGGTTTTATTTATTTATTTTTAGAGAGGGAAGGGAGGGAGAAGGAGAGAGAGAGAGAAACATCAATGTGCGGTTGCTGGGGGCCATGGCCTGCAACCCAGGCCTGTGCCCTGACTGGGAATCGAACCTGCGACACTTTGGTTCAAAGCCCGCACTCAATCCACTGAGCTATGCCAGCCAGGGTTAAAACCTTTTTATTTTGACATAGTCATAGACTCACCTGAGATGGCAGAAATAGTAGCGAGAGGTCCCAGGAGTACACACCCATCCCCCAGTCCCTCTCTCACCCTGCAGAGGAATTGATTTCTCATGAACAAACATTCTATGCAGAAACAGGTGTGATTTTTAACTCAATTCCTTTCTCTTTAAAACTGAGACAACGTGTTGGAGGAGAAAGAAAGAGATGGCAAAACCTGACCTGACGTTACCACTTTCCTGCTATTCTTGCCCTCTCCCCAGGTTTCTTTCATGGTATTTTTTGAACAGAACAAATGTAGGTGATAAAAAAATTGCTGACGTTAGGAAGCATTGTGACACCATGTGGCACTTGGCTTCATCCTTTTGGTGGGTATGACTCCCAAGGTCAGGCCCCCAACACACAGCTGACCTTGGAGTCGAGGCCTGGGGTTGCACCGTTCAAGGTCACATCCTCACACTCCAGAATGAAGCGGGACCATCCAACACCCACTCAGTGGGCGTGTCGTCTGTTCTATAAATTCCTAGCTGAGGGGACGGTCTCTTGCAATGGACCGAAATCTACATATTTTATTCTTCCTTTACCTGTCACGTGAGAGCAGAGCTCCTGGGTGGAAACCTGGGTTCATTAGCACCTGCCTTTCTGATCGATCACAGTGGGGCACCTGCTTCTGTGGCATCCCGGGCGATGTGACTCCAGGCCCCCTGGGAGGGCTCACCTCACACTAACTGCTTTTTCCTTCTGACCTCGTCTCGGGCTCCTTCAGGGAAACCTGTCTGAGCCTCCCCGGTCAGCTGCGGTCTCCTCCATGTCCCGTGGGCACTTTCCTTCTGAAAGGGGAAGCTGGGCATGAGCCGAAGTCATGCCCTCTGCTGGGTTTCACATGGGCTCAGTTTCAGTGGGGTCTGTGCCACCAGTCGGTCAACTGTGTGACTGCTTCCTGGAGAAAAGCTAACATAAACCCGGCTGACATGCAAACACATCTGGTCGTGTCTGGGGAGCTATCGCAGGTGGGGTTGCTCCCGTAGAGGCTCATTCTCCCTAGGAAGCATCTTCAGGTACCGCCTCCCAGTTCCCGGCCCAGCTGCCCTGACACCCCCCACAGCAAGCCAGGCCCCAGCGGGGGCAAGCCCAGGACGTGTGTGAAGCCCACTGGTCCATCTTTCTGAGCGTGGCTCCTGGTGTTGGACACATGTCCCGGCTGAGTCTTGTCGCACTCACACCAAGTTCTCCGGGAACCACAGAGGTGGTGGTGAGAGGCAAATGCAGGCAGAGCTTTTCCCTAAAATTTCTGCCCTGCTTCCTTGGTGTGCTTTAATTCCTTATTCACAGAAGTGGTGGCTGGTTTACCAATGAGTAAGTATCCATTACATACACGTTCATTGCTCAGCTCCCGCTTTTCCCCCAGAAGGGCCTCAGGATATGCTGGACATTACTCTAGGCATTTTGTGTAAGTGCGTGATTTAATCATCACAGGGATGCATCCCGGGCGGTGCCATTATTACTATCAAGCACTTGGAAAGGCAGAGTCTCAGAGTCACCAACTTCTTACCACGCTAGTGATAGCTGGTAAGGCCCCAGCCGGGTGTACGTCTTGAGGGAAGAGCTTTCTGAGCAGAGGTAACCCCGTGACAGGGTCCCAAGGGAGGGGCGACCTTGGGGGTATACAGATCTATCCAAGTGCAAATTCCTTGAGGGCAGCTGGAGTCGTTTCTCGTCTCGGAGGTCATGGCCACACCAAGAACACACCGCGCACCACCCAGCTCGAGGTGCATGGCCTTGGCTGTGCCCTCAGCCTCTGATTTCCAAATGAGGATGTGGAACCCCACCAAGGCGAAGTGAGCAACCACCCTGGGGAGTGGAGAGAAGACCCAAGACAGTGGCGCAAGGTCAGGCTCTTAGGCAAATCTCGTTTTAGACCCACATGGTCTGTCTCCCGACCCTGCATTTCGATGGCAGCCGTCGCTAGCCATTTATCTTGAGCAGAGCCCTGTTGAGACAGATCTGGCCAGAAATGTGACATCATTCGCACACACAAATCTGCTATCAGTTGTTTGCCAAACACTTTTCCCGGAGGTTAAAAACACTGTAATATTTTTAAACCATGCGGGCAAGATCTCTCCCTCTCCACGCAGGGGCTGAATCCTTGCCAGGGCTGCTAAATTGGCAGGGCAAAGGGCCCCATCTGTCCTCACATCGGCTGAATGGAGGTCTTGCAGTGAGAATCAGATTAAGGAGAAAGAAAACAGCACCCACAGCACCAAGGAGCCCTTCGTTAACAAGTGATCTGTGGGGCAGACAGTGGGACCCACAGGACTCAGAACAGTAGATGAGAGGAAGGAGGCCAAGTTTAACACCCCGCAGGGAATAGGGCCTTGGCTTTTAACCCCTCTGTTCCATTCTTCGTGTCTCTGCCTCTTTTTGGTTTTGTGTTTTATGGGGGGAAGGAGAAGGAAACCGAAACGACTTCCCTCTCTTTAAGGCAAATAGCAATAATACTATTATAGCACAGGTAGAGCCGCTTAACCACTTTCAGATTCTTTTCCCGAAATTTTTCTCCATTTGCTCTGAGGCTGTGAGGTAGCAACCCTTCAGTGCGATTTGGAGACTCAAACGAGTCAAGTTTCAAGTCTCGTCTGGATCCGCAGCTGGTGGATCCCTGAGCAAGGACAAGCCGGGGTCTGTACCCTTCAGGCCGCCTGCGCAGGCCACTTGGTTTTCCGTCCTTCAAATGCTCTCCTGGTCCTCAGGCCTTTGGGCTTGACTGAGTCTCTGAGTCTCCCTCTTGCTGGCAGGCAGACAGCCTTGGGACTTTTCTTAGCCTTCCTAATCATGTGAGCTTATCTACCTATCTATCTATCTTCTATCTATCTATCAATCTATCAATCTATCTATCTACCTATCATCTATCTATCCATCCATCATCTATCTATCCATCTATCCATCATCTATGTATGTATGTATGTATGTATGTATCTATCTATCATCTTTGAGGAACCCTGACTACCACACCCATGCATACAGTGTTTACACTGCAATAGGGATTAGAGAAGACCCAGGTTTGGCGAACAGCAGACGTCTAGGTATGAAAGTTAAGGCGTGAGAAGGAGGCAAAAGTGCCGACTCTGGGGCTGAGGAAAGTGAGAGTTCCAACAGCGGGGACATGAGGAGGCCTGTGTGACACGTCCGACATCGTCACTACTCACTGCGTGCCCATGTGTTGATGTGCCTGTGCTCCAGGGCCCTGACGGTCACCGTGGTTAGAAGGATCTCCAGCGTGCGGGGCCTGAAGAGGACTCTGAGCCCAACAGACATCCGTGCTGACTTTGCAGGGACCCTGCGGTTTCCCATTACTTTGCACGAGAGACTTGGGTGGGTTTCTATGATACGTTCACGGTGCTTCTCCGTCTGTAAAAACTTAGCGCTCGTTCCCTCCTTCAAGCCTCGGAACCTGACTTGGGAGGGGGGCACCGTGTTTAATTTGGCACGTGAGGGAGCTGGAGACTCAGAGGAGCGAGGAGGGCTGTGAACCGCGTGGCTTGAGTGCAGAGGTCACGCTGGGGCTCAGGCCTCCTGACGCCGAGCCGTGAGCCTCACCCCTTACCCGGCGGCCTTGGTTCTTAACAGACCTCAGGTTCTTACATGAGCAGGTAGAGCAGCAAGCGTGGGTGGGGAACCTTACCTGCGAAAATCTGTCTGTCATAAAGTAAAAGAAACAGGGCTTTGTGTGAATGGGGGCAAACAGGACTATGCAGTGCGTTTGCCTGTTGCATCCATATGCATATATGCGATGATGTACAAACAATTACACGAGGAGGCTTTGGATTTAGAAATCAAATCCTTCAGCCCTCTTGCTGCCTCAAACGCCCCGGCAAGCCGGGGAGATTTCAGCTTGCGGGAACACGGCGGCCCTGTCTGCAGTCTGCAAGGTCTCGGCAGCTGTACCCCCCGCGGCCCAGCCGAACTTCCTCCCAACCCTCAGTTCAGTCCTCCACTTCTTCTGTAACGGCGTCCGCGGGGCTGTCCCCGTCTAGCTTGCCTGGCCGCGAGTCAGGTACATCTGTTTCACTTCTTTGTCACTGCCTTGACAAGGAAATGCTTCACGCCAGCCCAGAGATGTCGCAAGCAGACGTTGTGTGTTTCAGATGCCTCTATTGCCTGTGGTTAGAAACCGAAGTCTCCTTAAGGCTGCTCTTCGCCCCGCTGCTCTCCTGACCAGAGAGACGGAATGGCTTACATCACGTGTGTACGTCCTGGCCCTCAGTGTCAGGTTGTATGGGGACATTCTGTCACCGCCGCAAACCTTCCCTGAATGTCCGGTGTGGGCCAGGTCCCCGGGAAATGCTTTTGAAGGACAGACAAACCCTAGCTCCTGCTCTCCCCCAGTTTGCTGTGAAGGGGGAGGCTGATCCACAGACACGATGCTCAGTGAGGGGAAATTTGAGACACGAGTAAGGGCTCGGGAATGAACCTGGTCACCTTCAGGAGTGGGTCTATTCATAATAAACATTCGCCTGCCACTTGCCAGGGGCCATCGCAATAAGGGCTTCCTATGTATTAGCTCTGCGAGGTGGATTCCTATCGTCCCTATTTTACAGATGAGGAAACCGAGGCACAGGAAGGTGAGTAGCACGAGTGACCTGAGATCTGAACCCAGGGGCCTGGCTGTCCAGTCCACACTCTTGGCTCTGCTGCTCTCCGACACCGTCTTAGCCCGTGGTCCGTGGGACAGGGCGTGGGTAGCCAGCCAGAGGGAGGGGGAAGCCCACCCCATGCAGAGGTGGTGTCGACAGAGCTGGATCCAAGAGGGAGAATGCGCCATTGGATTTGGAGCCCACCTCGAGGACGGGAGGTGGCCTGCGTTGTGCAGGACTCTCAGTGATAATGGTCCCCATGCTCACCTTCTGTCATCTGTGGCATTTAGCTTTGAACCAGTAGCCAGGGGCGTGAACAACACCACTGATCACACGTCAGAAGGGGCTACTTTCCATTTCATTAAGTGTTTCAATCAGCACTTGTTGAGCACCTACTATGTGCCCGGCACTGGGTCAGCGAACGGGGGACATACACAGAGTGCAAACGGGGTGAACAGAACAGACAATGACTGGTGGGAGGCCGGTGTTCAGGTGTGTTTTTCCTAATGGCTGAGCACCATTTGCTTTCGTCCTCTGCGGTGCGAGCCCATCGGTCTTGCCTTCAGGCCATGTGTATTCTGGAATTCTGCGATTTTTAGGATAACTGGTTGACAGGGGCACGCAGACACTCTCTGGTTCCCCCCTTGGATGGTAAGTTCCCGGGGAGGAGGGTCGTGTCTGGGTCTAGACTTCGTTGTGTCCTAGGTGCCCGGCACGTGACCCATGTGGGATAACCCGTACACTTGCAGGACGTGCAACGAAGAAGCAGCACAATGTGCTTTGAGCTCACCGAACAGGGGCACTCATTTCAAGGGAGGGGGTGGCCAGACACAACCCCCATTCCCCTCCCAGAGGAAGTCACAGCTTGAATAGGATGTGCAGGGAGAACAGGGAGACAGCTGGAGGCAAGAGGGTGGAGCGTTTTGGGGGCGGCCGGGAGACCCCAGGGCTCCTTGCATCCCCTCTTGCTTGTGTCCAACAGCGGTTTCCTCCCAGCTCTGCAGATTGCCATTTCAGGAAGTCCTGTTTCTGTTTTGTCCGATGACTCATGCAAAAGAGCTATTTTGTTGTTATTGCCACTAAAAATAAATCCAGAATAAAATAACTTGGAATCATTTTTATTTTCATGCTTGATTTTTTTTTATGTGAAACGATAGAACTGCAAATTAAACTTTTCTTATGCTATTTTAAAAATGATTTTTCCTCTCTGGCTAATGTCCGCTGTCTACCCTGAGCCCCCCCGGGGATGGTGCTGCCCTAACGCCCCCCTCCGTTTCCTTTCATCAACCTTTTGCAGGAGGAGGTGTGCACCTGCCCCCAGGCGGGGCTGGGCGGGGCTGCCCAGACAGCAGCCCCACCTCTGGCTCCAGGGTGTGGCACCTCTGCCCTGGGTGGCTGGTGCAGGAGGGGCATCTGTATCCTCGGGGCTGAGCCCCCAGGTGCCTGACGCTGCTTCTTGGCTGTGCCGTTGAGACAGTGTAAACTCTCTGAAGCTCAGAGCCCTGCCCTGGGAAAAACACACGGCACAGTTATCTAAAATGTCTGTTGACATGCCTGGGACACGGTGGGGCTATAGTCCGTATCAATCCAAGCCAACCTGGGCCCCGCTGCCTTTGTCTCTTACTTTTCTTTAATTCAGCCCTAAATGTTTCTTGCACTCGAGACTCCTTAGTCCCATGAATAATGGTGGGCATGACGAGTAGACGCCTCTGGATGGAAGCAGGGACAGATAGGGCATGTATACTTGATCTATAGAGGTGTGTCTCCAGGAAGCGCAGCACCCTAAGTCAGATGGCGGTATTTGTCATGCAGATTTGTTCTGGACCTGAGGCCACTGCAGGCTGGGCGAGTGGCTTAGCGAGGAAGGGCTGGGCTATCATGGATCAAAAACGGGGCGGGACAACATTCCCCTTGGGTGCATCACGGGCTGCAGTGCCTCAGTGGGACCCATGGGGTCGAGTGACATCTACAGGCAGAGAGGCCAGGACGGTCTGGCCCAGGTGCAGGGCAGGGGCGCCGGGGAAGCGCCTTCATGGAGCAAGGAGGGCGGGATGGCCTTTGGAGTAGATGTCAGCGAAGGGAGGAGAAAGTCGGAAAAGTGGGCCTGGTCCTCCTTTCACAACAAGCGTTTCCGGATGAGCCAGTGTAGAACAGCCCCTGGGGACCTCCTGTGCTGGCGGGTGGGAGGTGAGGGGTCTGGAGGCTGCAGCCCCTCCTGCAGCAGGTGAGAGGAGGAGCGAACGGGACACGTGTTTACACTGTTAGAGCCCATCGGTCCTTCCCCCGTGGGTGTGACCCTGGGAAAGACTAGTCGGCCTTGGACACAGCGTCACTTTTCCATTTGATGCTATAAAGTGCCGGAAACTGTGTGGCTTAAACACAATTTTTTACCTTTGATTTCTGTGGGGCAGAAGTCCACCCTGAGTCTCACTGGGCTCAAACTCAAGTGTGTGCAGGGCTGGGTTCCTTTTGGAGGCCCCAGCTGAGAATTCACCTCCTTGCCTTCTCGGCTTCTAGGGACACCTACATATCCCGGCCCGAGGGCCCTCCTTCCATCTTCAAATCCAGTGACCTTGCGTCCCTCCCACCCTCTCTCCTGCCCCCTCTACCACATATAAGGACCCTGTGATGACATGGGGCCCACTCAGACAGCCCCCTTTCTATAGGGCTGGAAACTGCTTAGCCTTCTGAGTCCCATCGGCAGCCTCACATGTCCCTCGCCACATCACCTAACGCTTCAGGGGCAAAGTGAGGCCGGTCACAGTTAAAGCACAGAGAGAGAGAGTGAGCCGCAAAAACGCTCACCAAGGAGTGAGTGCACACCGGCCTTTTCCATGTGTTTTCTCTTTGGCACGTGCTTCCTGTCACAGTCCTTTCTAACCGTAGGGCTCTCGTTTGTCAGGCACCGGCGGAGTGCCCGGCACTGTCCCAGCTAATCTGAGAGTATGAACCGGATGCAGTCGCTGCCCTTGTCCCCATTTTATGGTCGGGGAGACTGTGGCCTTACAGGTGAAGGGCCCTGACTGGGGAGTTCAAGTCACAGCGTCTTTGGAGATGGGGCTGGGTGGTTTCACCCCCAAAGCCAAGGTCTTTGTCTCTCTCCTGAACTTCCTCGGTGCCACCCAGACACTCAGAGGGGCGAGCTGCTACCCTGGGTTGTTATGTCTGCGTCACACTTTAAACTCAAAACCTGCCTTATCGACTCTCCGTGTGGTCTCCTTCACACACTGCCTTCTCCACAAAAGCCAAATGAAGGATTCCACGAGAGAGCAGCCTAGAGCAGCCAGGCAGGACAGCCCATGGCTTTGACCATGAAACTGGATGCAATGAGAATGCCTGTCTACCCTGGGCTTTCAGTCCGTGGCCATTAGCGTAAGATGAGTGTGATGGAGCCCAAGGGCCTGGCTTGGCCTCCTGGGTGGCTTTCTCACTCAGAATGTGAAGTTCCCAGGGTTTCATCAAAGAGAAGGTTCAGAGCCTGTCAGCAATATCCTCTTCTCTCCCTAAAGGTGTGAACTAGCGGGCAACTCTTGAGCACTAAAGCATCCCTGCTCTTAACCGCTTTGCGGTGCCAACGTGGGCTTTGGGGGCGGAGAGGGCACTGAGCGGCTGCTGCTTCTTCTTTTTTTAAGATTTTATTTATTTATTTTTAGAGAGGGAAGGGAGGGAGAAAGAGAGGGAGAGAGAAACATCAATGTGCGGTTGCTGGGGGCCGTGGCCTGCAACCCTGGCATGTGCCCTGGCTGGGAATCGAACCTGCGACGCTTTGGTTCGCAGCCCGCGCTCAATCCACTGAGCTACGCCAGCCAGGGCTGAGCTGCTTCTTTAAGACACAGTGGACCGGGCACCCATGGCAGGCGTAAGCCATCGGTGCCTTTGAGCAAAGCAAGTGCGCCCTGACCTCGGCCCGTAAACTCACAGACTGCTCAGCCAAGACTGCTGAGTCACAGAACATTCTTTCCCAGAGAATAGTTTCCAAGTCATTTGAAATAGAAAAGTGTATATTAACCCATAAAACGAAATGTCTCAGAGAATACTGAAACGGAGAGTCTTCGAAACACAGAGGGCTTGGATTTTCTCCCCCATGTCTTTTTGTTGCAAAAGACTGGTTTAGTTCCACTTAGAACAGAAAAGCTATTTTTATTCTCATTCATTTTTTTAAAAAAATTAAATGTGGAATGCTTTGACTCTTTCTCGGCCCTTGAACGGTGGAGGAACCTGCCAGTTGAGGTCACTGGTCCCCGGCCAGTGCTGCCACCCAGTCCGGGTGACGTGACTTTATCAGGAAACTTTCTGGCCCCAGATCATCTTCTTGACTAAAAGAAAGAAACGGGTGATTTCGGAAGCCTCTTCCAATGCCGGCATTTTATATCGATGAGAAAAGCCTTCCACATTATCCTGTGATCTCCGTGAAGGGCAGATTTCAAGTTGGAGGAAGCACCCTTGGGGATTCTGGGGGCCCCGTTAGTGTATTTGACAGGACGTCGGCCCCGACACCAGGACACTGGATATCCAGGTTCAAAGGAGGTGCTAGAGCTTATGCAGAAAGTTCGAAGTGGGGGATAAGAGCTAGTGGTGAGATGTCCCCCCCACATTCAGGGTATCAAAAAGGGCCAGCAGAGTGGACAGAGGAGAGTGTTTTTTTGAATATGTGTTTTTGGACACCCTCTTGCAGTGCCCTGAGACCCTTGCTCCCCCAGAGAGGGAGGAGGTGCCTGCTTCTCACTGCAGGCCTGGTCAGGGGTGGCCAGAGCCGCTCTGCAGGTCTTCCCTGGCAAGGATGAGCGGGTCAGCAGCCCGCGGATGAAGGGGTGGGAGGGTGTCAGCGGTGTCGGGTGTCCCTTACTCTGAGAACGTCTCTGGGGGAAAGGTGGGTGAGTAAGTGTTTTCCATATGAAGGGAGAGCCGTGAGCGAGGCGGAGCTAATGAAGAGGCGTCTTCATGCCTGTCCAGGACGGCGCCCAGAGGGTGAAGGAGAAGGTGGAGCAGGGCCCGAGGGAGGTGAGGGTACTGCCCGTATCAGAGAGAGACTGCCAACCAGGGGGCGGTGAGGGGGGTCTCTGAGGTGGGCCCTGTTTTGGGCACTTCACAGCCCTTTCCACAGCTGCCACACCCAGACGCCCAGCTCACAGCACCACAGGCCAAATGAGACCTTTCCTGTCACCCTCTCCTGTTCTCCTCCCCCCATAGGCTCTGCACCCGGGCCGGCGGGGAGTGGGGGTGGTAGTAAGAGGAAGTTTGAGGGGAGGGAAAGACCCAAAGGTCACTAGAGCCCATCCTGGTCTGCAGTGTCCACGAACTGTGACTTCCACAGGGCTGAGAGGGAGAGAGCTGAGACTCAGAATCAAGGTTCAAAATTTGCTTTTTCAATAAACACACACTTTTGAAATAGTAAAGCAAGATTGTGAATGACACTGCCATATTTTGTGTTACTTAAGAGAGATTAGAGGTAGGACCAAGGAAAATAGAATTGTTTGGAGCATAATTATGTAAATGTCGTTCAAATGGTTAAATATTTTCTTTTAGATCAGTATGCAGGGTCCTATTGTTTTAATTTACACAATTATAGATTCAAACATCAGGACAGCAGCTGGTACAGAAGTAAACACCCTTAGGTCCTTAGAGCCCTTTTAATCTACAGCCTTTTAGATGACATGTTCATAGTTGCATGTGTGTGTGTGTGGTTTATTTTCATATTTATTCCATGATTTTAACAGTAAGGTGGTCCAGATCTCAGTAGAAAGCTCAGCCCAGTTAAAAAAATTCTAATTTTGTTTTTAATACTTTGTCAAGCCATCAGATCATATATTTTGGCATTTGACTTAGGAATTACAGTCCATGTGGCTAAAGAATATTGCAAACTACGGGTAATACGTAAGAAATTAGGTTTTCTTTTTATATTCAGACATCTTCCTTTCCATTCATTTATGAAGTAAATGCTTTCTCTCCCCTTCCTTAAACCGACATTTCCATTCAGTTTCGGCATCAGTAATGAGACAGCTAAGTGTAGTAGGACTGCACTGCGTGTTGAACAAGAAAAAAACAACAACAATGAATTGTCTGAAATACCGTCAGTTAAAAAGCAAACCCACAGAGCTTTTCTTTGCATATTATCAGGATGGACCCTTTAGATCGTTGCTACTTAAAACGTGGTCTGCGGCTGGGACCAGCAGCACCGGGAAGGCCTGGGGCCCTGTGAGAAACACAGGACGGCAGGCCCCCTTCCCAGACCCACCGAGCCGGAAACCCTGTGCCCAGCGGGGTGGGGGACGCAGTCCTGGAGGTAGCGGGGCTGCATCTAGCGTGGGATTTTCTCGTCTGTCTGCTTAACCGGAGCTCGTGGCCCTGCGTCCCCACACCTAATGGAAAGGGTAAGTGCAGAACCGAGTTTAACTCAGCGACATTGTCTGCAACGCGTGGGACCTCAGGCGATGCACTTAACTCCCCGGCTCGGTTCTCTCATTTAACAAACGTGGATAATATTCTTTACCCTGACCCTGCAAAGGAGGACATACTCAAGATAACGGCTCTGTGCCCTGTCTGGCTCGTAGCAGCACTCCACGGACTGACTTCCAACCAGGTCACGGCACACCCGCCATTGTCCAAAGAACGCTTGATTATGCTCTTTTTTCCTTCCTTCTTCCTCCTTTCCTCCCCTTTAACTTTTATTTGGCAATTTCAGCCCCCCCCCCCCCCAGCGTGTAACTAAGAATATTAAATTAAGTGCATATCACTTTAGGGGCACTACAAAGATGATCAAAACCACTGTGAGGCACACTCCCTGCGTGTTGCGTGGTGGGGCACACCCCCGTGTCCTCTCCTGCCACGATCTCATGTCCAGTCTCCAGACCCGAGGGGCAGGGGGGAGGGATGTGGGAAGGCTGCCTGGGAAGGGGGGTGAGGAGCTCCCCGTGCCTGGTAGAGAGAGAGCTGCCCCAGCAGCTCCCAGGCAGGACCTGAGTCATCAGGAAGAGGTGAGTGCTTTTTCTGAGTCGCTAATGCTTGAAAAGGTAGGGAGGGTTTTTTTAATGATGTCTAACCAAACGTTGAGCATGCAAGATTATTATTTTTAAAATTGGGATTTGAGTGAGTGCCGCTGAATCGAGGCTTCGGCAATATTAAATTAAAAATAAGCAGTTTCTGTCTGCATCAGTTCTCAAGAGATTCCTTTTCTTATGAGGCAATATTAACACTCTCTGGCTCGGGCAAATTTTTACCATTTTGTTCCCCCCGCCACCCCTTTCCTTCCACTCTTTTTGGCTCTGAGGTTTAGAATTCTGGTGAAGCCAAGTACATGGTTGAATAAGAAATACTGACATATCTGAGTTGAGGCCTAGAATGAATGTGAGCAGTTTCGTATTTCTACAGGAGAATCATGTAGAACACCTTGAGACTTCTGCTTCAGGGAAAGTGCCCTAGATTTACTATGATCTATTGTTCCCACTGTGTCCAGCGAAACACCCTAGACCTTAACACTGAGGACACTGAAGTGTGGGAAGGAGACGGCAGACTTCCTAGGGACCTGCAGACCCAAGGAACAGCAGAGTAGGAAGTTTCCCGAGTTTGTCTTTCTGCTTCATGTGTCCCAGACTTGGAGCTGAGGAAGCCGGCTACACAGAAACACCAACGGGCACAAACAAAGATGCCCCGACAAAAGCCTGCCCTCTTCTCCCAGGGCAACAGGAAAGGGGAAGTCCAGCAGGACACACCGCTTTATTGCGGCTGCACACTCCAGAAAAAACTGTGGCCCACCCACACCAGCAGAAGCTGAGCGGGGAGCCTAAACCTTCACCCTCTCACGTACAACGAGGGTCTTCAAACCCCCTGCTGGATGGCGTCAGAGAAGGCGGAGCGGGAAGCTGGATGTTTATCCAGGCCAGGCAGGGATGGGCTTCTTTCTCAAACAGGGTTCCAACCTCACGGGGCACTAATTCCAGACTCCCAACCTCACTGGACAGTAATGAGGGGATCCTCCCCACCCCACACAGGGGTGGTATGAAAGGAGGCTTCCTGGGAGTTGTGATGAGACGGTCCTACCTTCTCCCCAAATAGAGAAGTGTGAGTGAGGCTTCGTGGGGAAGAGAAGTCCCGCCCTCACCTGCAAAGACAAGGAGCACCTGGCCCGGGTTCATCGAGGCGGAGTAAGGAAGCTGGGTACCTACACCGGCCACCCCTGGGAGCACTGAGGGGGCATCTCTCCCTCTCGTCAGGTGATGTCAGAGGAAGCCAGTTAAAACACGAGGTTTAGATAAGGCCCAGAGTTCTCTAATACCCGGAATGTAAATCTTCAGTGTGAATACCAGGAAGCAGAAGTTCTTGTTAATGAGGAAAAGACAATCAATAAGTGCCCACAGCAAGATAACAGAGATATTAGAATGATCTGACAAAGATTTTAGAGAGCCAACATAAAAATGCTTTAGTGAGCAATTAAGAAGATGCTTGAAATAAATGAAAACAATAAGAATCTTAGCAAAGAAATGCAAAGTCTTGGTGAAGAAGTGGGTGATGTGTAAAGAACCAAATGGAAATTTTAGAACTGAAAATACAATAACTATAATAAGAACCCGAATGGGTGGGCTCAATAGCAGAATAGAAGGGGAAGAGCAAGGAATTAATGAAATGGAAGTAGAATGATAGAAATTATTCAATGTGAAGAAAGTGAACAAAAAACCCCAAACAAACAAATGGGAGCCCCAGAGACCTGTGAGACTATAACAAAAGATGTAACACTTTTATCACGAGAGCTCCCAGAAAAAGAAGAGGAAGAGGGAAGGGTTGAAAAAATAGTCAAAGAAATAATTATTGACAACTTCCCAAATATTGTAAACGACATAAACCTACCTACTCAAGAAGCTGAGTGAATCTAAACAGAATAAACCCAAAGAAAGACACACCAAGACACAACATATTCAAACTTCAGAAAACTGAAAAGAAAGAAAATATATCAAAAACAGCAAGAAAGAAACGACCTATTAGTTACTCCCAGGGGAAAGGCAATTTGAATGGTAGTGGATCACCCATCAGAAACCACAGTGACCCTGAAGACATGGGCACATTTTCCAACTGCTGAAAAAAATTTAAAAGAACTGTAACACCAAAATACCATACATAGTGAAACTATCCTTTAGGAATGCAGGGGAAGTCAAGACACACTTAGGTGAAGAAAAACAGAGTTTTCCCCTAGCATTCCTGCCATAACAAATGGCTGAAGCAGTTTCTTACCAGAAAGGAGATGTGAATCCAAGTAACCTTGGAACGCCACGAAGGACAAAAGAACACAATCAGCTAAAATGCACACAAACAGAACTGACTTTCCTTTTTTTCTTATGTTTTCTAAATTATGTTTGATGGTTGAAGCAAAAAGGGTAACTCTGCTCTAAACAGGTGCGGAGGAAATATTTAAAACAGCTACAAACGAGGTCGGGCCGAGGAATGTAAAAGGAGGAAGGTCTCTCCCGTTCCTTCACGGGTCGAACGACAGCACCAGCAGACGGTGGAAAGTTTTGTGTACGGAACGTTAATACCAGGGCAACCGCCGAAAAGGCTACTCGGGAGGATACACTCAAATATTTCGTGGCTAAATCAAAATGTAATTCTAAAAAATGTTCTAATAACTTTTGAGAAGGTAGGAAGAAGAAGACAGAAATGCAATGAGAACGGAAAGCAACAAATAAAAAATAAAATGGCACTTATAAGCCCAAACATGAATAATTGCATTGTGTAGATGCTCAAATTTACATTTAATCTAGACAGACATGAGCAGAGAAGACGAAAAAGCTCATTTCATGAGCGTGGCTCAAATATTCCCTGTCCACAGAAAGCTTCACATACCACGATATGATGAAAAAGTACATTTTTAAATTTAATTGATTCACAACTATTGATCAAAGACAAGCAGGGGGGACGATATTAATATCTGATAAAGTTACCAGACATAAAGGGACATAGATAAAAGGGCCAGCCCACCACGAGGACAGTAACCCTAAATGTATATGCACCGAAAACAGAGCTGCAACATGTGCGGGCCCAAACTGATAGAGCTGAAGGGGAAAACGGGAAAATCAATACTTACAGCTGCAAACTTCAACATCTTCTTTGACAACCAAAAGAACAACCACATAGAAAATCATCAAGGATATAGAAGACCCTGACAACACTATCAATGAAAAGGATTGGATCAGCATTTATAAAACGCTCCACCCAGAAGTAGCAGAGTACACATTCTTGTCGAGTGCGCATGAAACACATATGAAGACGGCCCGCTTCTTGGGCCTTAAAACAAGCCTCAATAAATTAAGAGTTGAAATCATGTATGTTTCCTGATCAATGTGAATTTAACTGGAAATTATTAACCAAGATAACAGGAATATCTCCAAACTCTTGCAGATTCAACAACATACTTCTAAATAATGCATGCACCAAAGAAAATGTCTCAAGGGAAGGGAGACAAAAGAAAGACACTGAAGTGAATGAAAACGGCAGTGTGGTGGTCAGACTTTGTGGGGCGTGGCTGAGACAATGCCGGTGGGAAACTGCCAGCAGTACCTGCAGGTGTGAGAAAGGTGCATCCCAAATCACTAACCTGAGCTCCAACCCTAAGAACCTAAACAAACAAACAAACAAACAAAAACAAAAAACAGAATAAGCCCAATGGAAGCAGTAGGAAGGAAATAATACAGAGAAACAGAAATCAATGAAATAAAAAACAGACTTATTAGAGAAAAATCAATGAAATAAAGAACTGTTTCTTTTAGGAGATCAATAAAGTTTACAAACCTCTGGAAACGCTGACCAAGAAAAAAGAGAGACTACATAAGTTACCACTATCAGAAGGAGAGAAGGAATATCACTATGGACCCTGAAGACCTTCAAGGGATAATAAGGAAATAATAAGTACAACTGCATACACATAGATCTGACAACCTAGATAAAATGGAACAATTTCTCAAAAAATACAAAGTACCACCACTCACTCAAGGTACGACAGATCATTTGAAATGCCCTGTTAAGAATTAATGAAACTGAAGAGAACTGATAGCTTCACTATATTGTGTCTTCTAATCCATGAACAAAGTATGTCTCTACATTTATTTTGATAGTTTTTGATTTTTTCATCAGCACTTTGTGGCTCTTGGCATACAAATTCTGTACATGTTTTCTTAGATTTACGCCTAAGGATTCATTTATACTAGCCAAGCCATGGAAGCAACCCAAGTGCCCATCAACACATGAGTGGATAAAAAAGCTGTGGTACGTGTCCACAGTGGAATGCTACTCGACCATAAAAAAGAAGGAAATCTTACCTTTTGTGACAGCACGGATAGGCCGAGAGGGTACTGTGCTGAGTGAAATGAGACAGTCAGAGAAAGACAAACACCATGTGATCTCACTGATATGTGGAACCGAAAGAACGAGATGAATGAACAGACGAAACAGAGACGGACTCATGGACGTGGAGAACATAGAGTTGCCAGAAGGTGGGGCGCTAGGGGGCTGCGTGAAGAAGGTTAGGGACTAAGAAGCACAAGCTGGTAGTTATAAAACAGTCACAGGGATATAAAGTACAACATAAGAAATGCTGCTGTGACATTATTGTCAATAATGTTGTAATAACCATGTATGGTGCCAGGTGGGTACTGGAAGTATCAGGGGGAACAATTCATAAAGTATAGGATTATCTAACCACTATGCTGTACATCTGAAACCAATACCAATACCAATACCAATACAAACCAATACCGATACAAATTGATATTAAATGCAAATTATAATTGAAAAAAGTGAAAATTAAAAATATTGAAAAAAGTCCCACAGCATAATTAATAAGAAGAAAAACTGGTGAATTGCACATCATCAAAATGGAAAGCTTTTGCTCCGTGACAGACTCTGAAGAAGACGGAAGACAGACTGCAGGCCAGAGGAAACATTTGCAAACCACACGTCTGACAAAGACGTACCGTTTAGACAGTTTACAGAACACCAGGGCTCAATCGGAAAAAAGCTCAATTAGAAAGCGGGCCAGCAACACATACAGGCATTTCACAGGTGAGGATCCACAGATGGCAGATGAGCGTGTGAAAAGGTCGGTGTGCCCATCATTAGCTGGTGGAAAAATGCACATCAGAGCCTCAGGAAGGCATCACTACGTGCCTACTGCAAAGGGGTACCGTCCAGCACGGCGACCGTATACCGTCCCTGTGAGACGTCACATCCCGCCAGCCCTGTGCGAGTGATCCCGTTTCTCCACTCCCTTGCCGGCTCACACACGCATGAAAACATAAACGGTGCGCGTGTTGTGAAAACAGTTCTTCAGTTTCCTAAAACACTAACATCTAACAATTGCACTCCTGTGCATTTATCCCAGGGAAATAAAAACTTAGGTTTATATATAAACATGTATACAAATACAGGCTATTATATGTAATAGTCAAAAAACCCCCCAAAACAACTGGAAACAACCCAAATGCCCTTCAGTGGGTGACCGATTAAACCACCTGTGGTGCATCCATATGATCAAATGCTACTCAGCAACACAAAGGAACCAATTATCGATATGCACAACAACTTGGATGAGCCGCCAGAGAATAATGTTAAGTAAAAAAAGAAAATTCCAAAAGCTTACTTATTGTATGATTCCATTTATTTACCATTCCTGAAATGAGCAAGTCATAAAAGTGGAGAACCTGTAAGTGGCTACCAGGGGTTAGGAGGGTGAGGGCAGGAGGGAGGGGGAGTCTCTGTAAAAGGGTCACAGGAGGGACCCCAGCAGCGATGACAGTGTCCTGTGTCTGGGCTCCGTCAGTGCCCACATCCTGACTGTGATGATTTACTACAGGTTTAGAAGACATGGCCACTGGCAGGAACTGTGTAGATGACAGTTCTTTGTTTTTTTAGAGCTGCATGTAATTCTATCAAAATATCAATAATATCAAATTTATAAAGTTCAATGAAAAAATGAAAGGAACCCACGGACACATTCCTCTCTCTGGAATTACGGGCTCCTTCCGGACCGGGTTTCAGGGGAAAGAGGGTGAGAGAAGGGTAAAGAGAATGTGGTTGGTACAGTAAAAATCTCCACACCCTGAAGGGAAGTCAAGGATGGGATGGACATTTGTTCCTTCATTCAGTTGTGCGTGCACTCAACCCACCCACTCATTTATGTTCTCATGCATTCATTCATTTATAAGCATTTCATCCACTTGTCCATCTTATCTTGCATTCAAACAGGAATTACTGAGACCCGTTGTCACTGTTGTGTATGAGGTGTGGTCCTAAGCCCTGGGGGAGTGGAAGAGTGACCGTGAAATGGCCCCTGAATTTAGGGAGCTTGTGGTAGTTCACTATACATTTCATCAAGCAAAGACACTACCAGCCCAACCAACCCAACCAGCTATCCCAACCAAACAACCAGCCAAACAACCAACCAGCCATCCCAACCAACCAGCCATCCAGTATTGATAAGGGCCTATTCTACCCCCAAGGCCTGCCATGTTGCTTGGCATAAACATATGAATATGTGTGCCATTAATTTTATACCTGTTCATTAACTACATGAAGAAAGCCTTTTTAAAGAGCTGGGTGCCAAATTATGAGCCTTCTGACCGCCCAGGGAATAAGGGAGATACAGAACAGGAAGGGGGAGTAATTCACCAATTCTGAGTAGAGGGTGAGTAAGGTCGCACACTCAGCAGGGACGGATTTCAGTGCGCCCCAGGACGAGGCCCCACCAGGGACCACTAGGCTCTCACAACGTGGCCCCTCCTCCTTCCCCACCGGCCCCCTGCTGGTCTGGCGAGGCTCCTTGTGTTTCCATTTCCTCCGCACGTGTCTCCTGAGCGGGACTGTCCTTCCCCCACTCGTAAACCCAAAGCCCCACTCTCCTGTGGCTTTGGCGTCTCCCCGCTAGTCCACGGGAGGGGGAGTGAGCAGCTGGCTGCCCCTCTCTGTTCCCCTGGCACTTAGTTCTGTGGGTCGCTCCTGGCTCCGGTCGTCTGCGGGGAGTGGGTGTCAGGAGGCTGAGGGCTCAGACAGACAGACGGCATCCCACCTTCCCCACTTACTGGTGGTCTTCACTCAGGGAAGCTCGTTAACCTCCCAGAATCTCTTTCTCCTGCGATGTCATAGACGCAACTAGGACCCCGTCTCAGAACCGAGATGGGGGTTCGGAGAGACTGCACATGGAAAGTGTCCAGAAAACGACCTGGGACCTGGTGGCGCCGAGGACTGCTGGCTCCCTTTGTGTGATGAGAAATCTTCGCTGCATCTCTGTTCACTTCCTTTCCTTGTCAAGGCAGGGTCTGTTTCTGGTTCATCTTTGTATTCCCAGCTTTTGGACTCTCGTACAGTAATAATGCTGCTAAGAGTAAACCGTGCCTGTCACCGATATATTACTTACCGGTACACAGCACACAATGAATGTTTGTCGGAACAGCTTGTTTGGAAGTCACGGAATTCCTGGGCTTCTTAAGTGTTTCTTCCAGTTACACCGCATTAATTTATGCCCCCTGAAATTCTAGTGCTTGCGGGGGGGTCTGAGAAAGCCCTGGGGGACCAGGGAGGGAGCGGCGGAGGAGGGAGGTGCCATGGCTGTGGTCATTTTTGTGCGTGGACAGGGTATATGCGTTTACCCTGGGATTATAGTGCAGGACACTGCGCGTTATTTCAGAACAGCAGCTCAAGGGGCTGGGGGCTGCTTGCAGCATGATTAGGAAGGAAACTGTATAAAGGTTGATATGTTATATACATGCATCTCTCATGGAGGTCATAGAGATGTCTCTCTCTTGCTTAGTCTGCAGCTGTAGGACGAGAAAGCGCTACCCTCACTTCCCCCACGGCCCCCACCCCCACTGCGAGCTAAAGAGACGCTGAAACACGTAGGAACTAGAATTAAAATGAGGGGGCCTACCAGCTGGGTGCTGTGCATATATCCTAGGGCACGTGTTACTTTCCTGGGGCTGCCGTGACAAGGCAGCACGCACTGGGGACTTAAGGCAACAGCGGTGTATTCTATTCTCTCATGGTTCTGGAGACCAGAGGTCTGGCCTCAGGCTGTGGGCAGTGCTGGTGGCTTGGAGGCCTCTCCCGAGCTCCTGGTGGCTTGCTGGCACCCGCGGGCACCTGTGCCTTCTGCCGTGTTATGCCGTGTGCCGTGTGTGTGTGTGTGTCTGTGTTCCAACTTCCTCTGTTTAGAAGGACACCTGTTCCAGTGTGACCTCATCCTAACTAGCTGCATCGGCAAAAATCTTATCTCCAAGAAAGGTCGCAGTCTGAGGAACTTCGATGTGTAGGTTTTGGGAGAAACAACTCCATTTATACATGGTGTAACCAAGATTTCAACTGTAAATCATTCAAGGTGAAAAGCCAACAAGTTCTTCAACCGTCTCACCTTGTGCAGGAGGACGCTGGAGCCCAGAGATGTTGCAGAGGAAGGAAGGGGGAGGGACTCGCCCACCTCAGAGTTTTTGTTCCATCCCTTCCAAGCCACATGACCTCAAATCACCCACAGGAAGCTCTGTTTTCCACTCGGAAGTGACATTATGTGGCATTGCCTAGCAGGGGCAGGGGACAAAGACCAAATGGCCCACTTACGTGAGGATGCTTCCCCGGCTCTGAGAGCCGCACGAGAGTAAAGAGTGACTTCCGTAAGCTGCTGTGCGAGTGACCGGCCAGCCTGCGGCAGGTGTCCACCACGGAGCACCACGTCGGGGCTGGAGCTCTGTCCTCAGACACAGCCCTGTCCCAGCCCCCTGTCTGTGGAGGTCAAGGCCGAAGCCTGAGGCTCTCCTGAGCAGGGGCGGGGCATACGTCACAGCTACTGACCTTCGTGCCATGAAAAGATGGCATTTGACCAGGCCCAGGGATCCAACCTAACCCCGTGGGGAGCTCATAAAGGCCAGGGCCCTTCACCCTCGGACTGGCAAAATTCTCAATAAAATGATTGCTTTTTTTTTTTTTTTTGCCTGCTGCAGACAGGCAGGTCTAGGGAGGGCAAGAAGGCACACCTCACGGGCGAGCCGAAGACCGAAGGTCAGGCTGCGAGTCGCGGAACATCCTGTGGTGCAGCCCAGAGCTGCTGCTGGCCTGCCGGCTGAGCAGGCAGCGGGGTGCAGCCAGGCCAGGCTTTGCACAGAGGCCTCCCTCCCGCGCTGTGTAATGGTGGGGGCGGGGAGAGCCCGCACGGCTCCTGTCTCGCGGCTCCTCCTCTGTTAAATGGGGATAAAGCTCTTCGTGCCCGGGTGGTGGAGGCGGCGCGGCCAGGCTCAGCCACTTCATGGTGTGATCCGGCAGGACCCAGGGTGACAAAGCACCGTGCTCTCCATGCACTGGCAATGCCCTTTCCCTAGACCTAGGGACAGTCACAGCCCGTGGGTGCGGGGACAGGTGCGGGAGGATGCTGACTGCGGCATTGCTTCCTTTATTTACTTATATTTATAATTTTTACTGTTGTTCAAGTACAGTTGTCTCCATTCCCCCCGCCCCTCCCAACAACTCCAGCCATCCACACCCCCCACCCTGGACCCTACCCCCTTTGGTTTTGTCCATGTGTCCTTCACATGTTCCTGAACACCCTTCCCCCCCATTATCCCCTCCCACCTTCCCTCTGGTCACTATCAGTTTGTTCTTAATTTCACTGTCTCTGGTTACATTTTGCTTGCTTGTTTTGTTGATTAGGTTCCACTTATAAGTGCGATCATACGGTATTTGCCTTTCACCGGCCGGCTTATTTCACCTAGCATAATGCTCCCCAGGTCTGTCCACGCTGCCGCGTCGTTGGTGGGGTCAGAGGCGTGGAGGACACCGGGCCATCCACTGTTAGGAGGACGAGGGAGCCGATCACCCAAGGTGCGAACAGCGGCCGGTTGGTTAGGAAGCAGCTGGCAGGAAGGGCGGCTGCCGCGGTTCTCAGACTGTGGTGACAGGGCCAGAAGCTGAACACCACTTGTGAACTTGCAGAACATGAAAAGCCCCAGGCCCCACCCCAGTCCCGAGGAGCCAGGAAACCTGGGGGAGGGGCCCGGCAACCTTTCTAACACGCCCACCTTGAGATTCTGACGTTTGCTCAAGGCTGAGGACCCCTGACGTGGAGCTACACACGGAGAGGCCTCAAAACATTGTCTTGGGTTCAAAAATAGGAGAAAATGAGGCTGATGGTTCAGTGGAATGTATTTGACTGAAAAGCATGCACGTGTGCAGAAATACTTAATGGCAGAGACCGCCGTCCTTCTGTGAGAGAAGGGAGGGCTGGGGAGGAATGAGGGATACGAGGAAGGAAGGGAGCTTTGGCCGCATCCAAACCCATGCTGACATTGGACCAAGGTCTAGGGAGTAGGCTTCACTCAGCGTTCTGCACCCAGGACTCTATACACACAGACAGACAGACACCACGGGACAGACACCTGACAAGAGGCCCAGCACTGATCAAAGTCTTACCCTGTGTGAGGTGTGGTTCTCAGCCTTTCACGTGGACCGCTCCCCTGGGTCCTCCCCGTAGCCCCATGGCACACCCAGTAAGGTCATTCCTGCCTCAGCAACGGGGAAACCGAGGCAAGAAAGCTCGGGACCCCTGCCCCAGGTCCCAGGGCTAGAAACTCGTGGTGATACCTCTCAAGTCCTTCTCGTCGCGTGGGTTTAGCTCAGTGGCTGTCAACAGAGCTCGCCTCCCACGGGACACTGGCAACGTCCAGGGATGTGTCGGGTTGTCACTGCTGGGCAGGGCTCCGGCATTGTAGGGCTCCGGCATTGTAGGGCTCCGGCATCGTGTGCGTAGGGACCGGGGTGCCCTTAAACATCCCGCCACACACAGGACGGCTTTGCACGGCAAAGAGTTGCTCAGCTCCAAACGTCAGGAGCGAGGATGTTAGATGCCCGGATGCGTCTCCCACACGAAACCCACCTGGTCTCCTGCAAACCAGTGTTTGCCAAACTGTGTGCGAGAGAATATGAGCATGCCACTAGCTTCAAACCGGGCATTCGGTGGGGAGAAGCAACATCAGCGAAACAATCGTATCCTGGTGTGTGTGTGTCTTTTACTATAATATATAAATGCACTGCACAGTGGACCTTAGTGCTGAGAAATATTTTGACCCTATCTATGGCCAAAAGCAAGACGGCCAGGATCCACCTTGGTGGGCAGGCACTTGCTTCCAACTGATTGGATACAGATTTTCACCCGCAGCCCCTGGTACCCTTTCTCATGCTTTCCACCTGTACACAGGGCATTATTCTCTACTGATTGTGCACTGAACACACCCGAGTTTGAGCTCTTCATAGAGCAATGAGTCATTCTGCGGAGTCATGCTTTTTGCCATGCACGTCAGTCCGTAGGTGCATCACCCAGGTCTGATTTCTGCCACCCCAGGGTGCGCCTGCAGTTTCCCCGTGTTTCACTAACTGAGGCTACTGTCCTCTTGGGCACTCTTCCCAGAAGTCTGAGGACCACTTTATGGTTCCTCTGTTCTCCTCATACTCCATCAGCAAGTCCTACCAGTGTTACGGTTTTCAGAATACATCTAAAATCTGCTCCTACCTCCTTCATTAAATTTAGCCTTCATCGGCTCTTGCTGGAGGGGTGTGATGGCCTTGAACTGGGGTCATGCCTTTGTAACCTTGTATTTGAATACAGGTTTGTGTGGTTCCAACCCATTCCTTCCCTCTTGCTCAAGGGAACGTTCAGCCGCCCAGGAAGGAGATTCTGGTCTCTAGGTTTAGAAATAGGAGCACTTCTGAACTAAATAGTTCCCAGTCTTCCAGCCCCTTAGGATCGGAGGAAGAGCAATGATAACAAAACAACCCAAAGTCTCATAACCCTGATGACCTGGGAGTCTAGAATCAGCAAGATCTCCCTAGATCCCCCTTTCCTGGGTTTATGGTCGCCTTTCGTTTCCATCTCCTGCACATGTTCTGTCACGTCGGTTTGTGAATTCTCTTACAGTCTGCCACACACTGTGGCGCCGATTCAGACACGCCATGCAGCCCTCCCTTCCCACTCATCAGACACTCACGGCACCTGTGGGCAGGGATTTCCCTGAGGGTTGGCTAGGGAGGGAGACCAGGGTCAAGAACCATTCACCTCACGTTTACAGAAGCTCCAAATGAAATACAGGACGTCTCTTCTCTTCAATATTCTCCGGCCACCAACTACCGGGGACTTCTCAGCTCCTAGCCCTCCGGCCTCCTGCCCGGGGCCATCCAGTCCTCTCCGGTCCCGCAGCGGCTGAGCCACATCCTGTGTGCTGCCTTGTTCCCTGCCCACGCCCCGTCCGCAGGCATTGCTCTTCACCTCGACACGTTTATCGGTGTTACTTGGACAAGACGTCATTTCTTCCCAAGAGGAACTCTCCTTCATGTGTTAAGGTCATGCATTACTATCGTCCCTTCCAGGGGGCTGAGGATGTCAACGGAGGTTGAGCATTTCTAGTCATTTGGGTCTGAGGTTCGTCCTGCAGTTACCTGTGGAGAACGTCTTCAGCGCTTGGCACCGTTTCGTAGCGAGGAGGTCACTGCCGGGTGCACAGCCCGGCGAGAACCCGGGTCTCATCGAGGGTGGGTCCCGTGGAGTTCGGAGTGCCGCTCCCCGTTGGCGTGCAGTTAATGGTGAAAGAAGATTTTCCGGGAAAGGAATTCAGTGATGCTGTGAAACCCCGACCCCTGAGCGTCTGGCCTAGACGGGGGCCCAGGAAAGGCGTCCCTGGGAAGTGAGGATGGGGGTCATTTTGAAGCCATGGTGTGCTGCTGAGGTTTAACCACCGGCTGTCTGGCAGGAGGGGTCAGGAGGGGACAAGCCCCAGTGTGTGAATGTTCCCCCTGCGTCTGATTCCAGGGTCTCATCAGTGCGGCGCGTCTGAACGTGGAGTTGGAAAGACAAGAGCAGTGACGGCCGCTATATAGCATTTCTGCCACAAGGACATGCTGTTATGCGCATAGATTCCAGGGACTTCACTCACACGTGGAGCCTACGAAAGCCGAGCTCAGAGAAATGGAGAGTTGATGGGGGATACCAGGGGCGGGGGGATGAAGGAAACGGGGAGATACCAGTCAGACGGTGCACACTTGCAGTTATGAGATGAATGCGTTTGGGGATCTAAAGTACAGCCTAGTGATTATAGTTAACGAGACTGCATTACAGCCCTGGCTGGCGTAGCTCAGTGGATTGAGCTCGGACTGCGAACCAAAGTGTTGCAGGTTCGATTCCTAGTCAGGGTACATACCTGGGTTGCAGGCCATGACCCCCAGCAATCGCACATTGATATTTCTCTCTCTCTCTCTTTCTCCCTGCCTTCCCTCTCTAGAAATAAATAAATAAAATCTTTTAAAAAAAGACTGCATTACACACTTGAAAGTTGCTAAGGGACTAGATCTTACTGCATGTTCTCAGGACAAAAAAGAAACAGTTACCCCGTGGCGGGTGGAGACATTAATGCACACTATGGTGGCTATGATTTCACCATATGGAAGTGCATCCAATCACCACGCTGAACGCATCCAGTTTACACCGTGCTATATGGCAGGTACATCTCAGTAAGCCTGAGAAAAAGAGCACAGCAAGTAGGACAGTATAGCCAAATAGCAGGAAGTGACGAATTTTGAGAATTCGTTGCCTTCATTTCAATAGAATGTCCTCAGGAGTATACGTAATTTCGCTTTTTTATAACAACAGTCCTGAGTGTTTAAGTCAGCCCCTGTGGACCCAAACAGGCTTCTCCCAATGAACACAGCACGAAGGCCGGGTGGATTTAACCGGGCAAGGGGCGTAGAGAGAGGCGGCAGCGTGTGCAAAGGCCCTGTGGCGGGAGGGGGCCTGGCCAGGACCCGGAGGCTTCTAACAACAAGTGGACTCCCTGCAGGCTTCTAAGCAGGGGGGAAGTGCTCAGGCCGGACCTAGCACAGGCCTGCGGCGGGGGAGGGGGGGAGAGCCGGTGGGGTTTCCCATGGTCACCGAGTGGTTGTGGTCGAATGTGGGTAAAATGCAAGGAAAGGGTCCGAGCTCTGAATGGGGACTACGCGCCCTTGAAAGCCCCCTTGCCTCTGACATTCCATGGCAGTCAAAGAAAGAGGGAAGTGTCTGAGGGCAGATGGGAGAGGTGAGAGCCGATGCTTTGCGAGCCCGGAGGGGGTGTCTTGCACATTAGAAATAGATACATAAACATACCGGCAACCTGAGGCCAAAAAAAAAAAAATCAGGCTTATCTTTAAAGTAAGTGGCCACAGGAAGCGAGGCACGTCAGGTGTTCCTCCCTCCCTCCCTCCTCATGGGCTTCTATTTCTGAAACATCACTTCCTCGAAGTGTCAGACAATTATATCTGCTGATATATTTTCGCCGGCAGGACCCTAAAGAGGATAATGTGAATCATCTCTGCCACTCCCTCTCAGCGGGAGTGACTAAGGCAGTAGATGCTGCCACACTTCGCTGTACGACATTCCTTGTGCGGGGGGGTTTCCGAGGGCACGGGCCAAGGCTCAGAAACCCCGTGAAGGCCCCACGGAGAGGGGACAATGATCTGCTGGAGGCTCCTTTTTCCATGTGGCTGTGGCCCTGGCCTTGTCTCGGGGACTCCCCCTGCCCTCCAGGTGGCTGCCGCCGCTGCCTGGCTCCACAGCCGCCTGTCTTGGGGTGCTCGACCCTCCCCCACGGCAGGAGCCCCGTGTCTGCCCGAGGACCCTGTGCCGCAGCCCACCACCCCCAGCATTATATCCTTCAGGCCCCCTCCACCCCGGACACCGCTGACAGCAGCTCAGCCTGTCCCCTTCCCTGTCATTCTGAGGACGTCCCCATCCGTCTGGGTTAAGAAAAGTGGCTTTGGAGACATCAAGTTCTTGCTTCCTTATGTGACACTGCGTAACCTAGGGAACCTCTCTGGGCCTCAGTCTTCTTATCTGCGAAATGGGGAGTTGAACACGCCCCGTTTTGTCCAGGTTGGATGTGGAAGAAGTGAGTGTATCCAAGTTCCCAGAACAATCGATTAATGATGACATCTCACCATCTGTGATTATTTTCCTCATCTGCATCCCTGTGTTTTTGAAAGAGCCGTTAACTCCCCCCTTTATTCCAAGTGCCCGCCACATGCTAGGCACCCTGACCCCTATGCCCTCTTGCGGGGTCTGGAATTCTCCGGGGCTCTTTGCCGGTGTCTGCTACATTTGTTCAGAGATGCTTTCCTCACTTTTCAGGACAAATTAGCTTTGTGTTGTTGAGAAGCTCAGGGCGAGACACATACAGAGAGTAACTGTCGTGTCCCGGGCCCCAGGGAGAGGACATTCCGCATGTCTACCGTACGTGGGTGCCGTGCTCCTAAGCAGTCCGCCTGGACACGCCTCGGCCACGCTTGCTTCCTCCAAGTGCATCCTTGGATGCATCCAAAGTCAGTCCGCGGCTCTTACGACCAGCCCACTATACAAACAGACCCTTTTCCTTTTTCTCTTCGGAGGGCCGAGGAGGGAAGGAGACGGACTGCTACATCGTAGGCATCTACCCCGGGGCCGCCCTGCGGGGGTTTAGAGGCCCTGAGTGGCTTCTGCCCCACACCAGCCCGGGAAGAGACCGCCTCCCCCGGGGTTTGGAACTGGCCTAGCTAGAGGCCAGAGAAGCTAAGGAACTGGTCCCCAAGCCCAGGACGTGCTCGGACACCGAGGCCTGGCCGTCTTTCTGCATCGATGCTGTCGGTCAGTCTACCAGCAGCCCCTCGGCCCCCACCGTCTGGGTTTGCTCCCAAGTGTCGCCTCTCAGGACCTCGTAGCAAAGCAACAGCGTTGAGCCCTCAGGAGCGGGAATCCTGATATCACGGGGCCCGCTCTTTCCCTCCGCTCTGTTCAGGTGCCCTCATACGGGGGCCCTCCCATTGACAAGTTTGTCCTTCTCATAGCTGAGGCACGCTTAACAAAAGGAAACTCTGATGGACTCACCATTGAAAACACCGCAGTTCAGCAGGAGATACGGCTGAAGGGCTGGTACGGGGAGGTCACCACACGTCTTCCAGATGATGGCCGAGTTCCAGCGGCCGTGACAAAGGCACCCATCAGATTGCCTTCACTGTCAAGGTGTTTTGTGTGAGCGATTGTTCAGACAGCTCCTCCCTTTCTGGCTTCCCTGCCAGCATCTTGGCCTGTCCATACGTGGGTACGGTGGTCCAGGAGAGCCGAATTGGGCTGACGTGCTTGCTGGCTCCTCGCAGGCATGCGAAGTGGCTAGCAGGGGGCTGGATTCCCTGGTGCAGTGCCAAGCAGGTGAGCAGCGCCCGGGAGGGGCCACAGCCGGACTCACACCTGCTGTTGACACCAAATAAAGTGCCGTGTCCACTTGGGCTCCTTGGTAATGTTCGTTTAAAGACGGAGTAAGGGAGTCAAGGGGAATACACCCGACCCAGGAAGGAACGTACTGCTGGGAGCAATTTCCCCATCGACATCCACCCCACGAGGTTGCCCCAGTTCTCTACTTCGCTGTGCGTTTTCTGTTCTTTTCGTTCTTTTTTTCTTTTTCTTTTTTCTTTCGTTCTTCTTTCTTTTTTCTCTTTCTTTCTTTCTTTCTTTCTTTCTTTCTTCTTTCTCTCTCGTATCTCTCTCTCTCCTCTTCTCTCTCTTCTTCTCTTCTCTCTCTCTCTCTCTCTCTCCTCTCTCTCTCTCTCTCTCTCTCTCTCTCTCTCTCTCTCCCTCTCTCTCTCTTCTCTCCTCACCTGCCCTCTCTTCCCCTCCCCTCCCCTCTTCTTCCCTCCTCTCCCCTTCCCTTTCCCAGCATTCTAAGATCTGGATGCTGAGCTTTCGTTATGTACATTGCCAATGCCTTCTCCTGTTCTCCTGGAACCTTTTGATGATCAGAGGTCCATCTTCCATTTCATATTGATTAACGGGGGTTGCCTGCAGGGCCACTTTACAAAGGGCCCTGAGACCTGGTCAAGCTCGGCAGGAAAACTGCCGTGACACATAAAGGACGCCTGACGACCAGGAGGGCCCCCGGGGCTGTCATTTCACAGTCCCGGAATGAGCAAGCGGCATGGGGTGGTACTCTGGGGACAGGTGAGTGGAATGGCAGCAGTTCTGGAAAAGAGCAGGGACGGGATAGACTCCGGACGGGATAGACTCCGTGTGGACAAAGGAGGGCATGCATCCTCTTGCTCCCAGGCAGGCAGGCAGGCAGGCAGATTTCACATTATTCGGGGAGGTCTTGTCAGCTCTGGATTTGACGGATGAACAGGAGTTTATGGAGCAGAACACAGACCACTTCAAGAAGTGTCCTTAGAGAGCGGGATGGACAGAATGGCCTGCTCAGGGCAGGCCCAGCAGTGTGGTGGTCTCAGCTCATCACAGGTGTGGTGGGCGATGGTAAGAGTGGAGACTGGACAGGTTGCTGGGGTCCAGGTCACCGTGGACACCCGCTGTGTTAAGTTGAGACTTGACTCACAGGCTGTGGGGTGTCGGGTCCTGCTTCCGTCTTTCGTCAGCATCAGGATCAACATGGGCAAGACACTAAAGCACCCTGAGAGAAAGACAGAGCGGCAGGAACCTGAGGCTGAGAAACGCTGAGCAATGAGAGGTGGTAAGAAAGTGGCGTAAACTGGGTCACACGCCAGGGAGCTGGGCCCAAGCTGCACGCCTGCCTTTAGCGGAAGCTTCTGTCCGAGGACAGGAAGGAAACGTGGAAGGGAGAGTTTGGGACATAGTTGTGGAAAAAGACTGGGATAATGAGAGTAAAAGGTGACTCATAGGGCCTTGGGCCCGGGGGTGGGGAGAATAGTTTAGTTCTCAGTCCTGGTGAAAAGGGGACGAGAAAGAGGCCGCAGCTGGCCCCAGTGCTGGACCGCCACGTGGGCAGCTGGCCTTGGGGATGACAGGAAAACTCTGTTTCCCAAACGCATTCCTATGCAACCGAACAAGCCGACCTGACCCACCTCACCTTGGCGCTTTCAGCTAGTGTGTTGCCTGCGGCCTTGCAGAGCGAAGGGGCACAGGCAGGGGCAAAGTGCTTCAGGGGCACGTTGGGTCTCTGAGATGTGGAGCAGAGCTGGCCACTGCCTGCGAGGCTGAGCAGCCCTGAGGTGTCAGAAAGGCTAGTGCAGAGCCTGGGGAGCAAAGACGATGGGCCAGCCCTTCTGGCTGCAGGGCGGGAGCTCAGGGTTGTCCTGTTGCTTGTACCCGCCACCTGCCCTCTGCCTCTCCCTCCTCGCCACAGCCGGGATGCTCACAGTTGAACCGGGAAGGAAGGGTGGAAGCAGTTTCAGGGCCCTTCCTGGACATGCCCATCTTGTGAGCTGGACTCTGTGCTCTGGTTACGGGGAACCAGCCTGGGCCTCAGCTCTTAACAGCGGAGTGACCCTGATGAAGGTCTGGGGACTCTCTGAGCATCTACTTCTCAACTGCAAAACAAAGCGGAGAATCCCAACTTTGTGGAGTTGATACGAGGCTTTCTTAAGAGCATTAGTTGTTGCCAAGTGGCCCCCACATGGTGGCTGCTGCGAGCCATGCTGCTTGAGGGCCTCCTGCTGTCTGTGAGTCACGCACCGGTGGCCTCACTGGCCCACTCCCCCTGGAGAGAGACCCGCTGGTGTGTAGGTTTGTGACGGAGCAAGATACAGGTCGGTGACAGTGACTGGCAGAACTGGAAGAGAAATCTAGCTCTCCCAAGAGAAAAAGCCAAACTAAGCAGATTTTAATCTAAATAGTCAACGACTTCTTGGTGGCTTCAGGAGAAAGGTAATCACATGCATAGTATGCAAAGATAGCATGCAAATGAAGAGAATGCAAATAAAAGAAATATTAGAGAGACCTTGGACAAGTCCAGTAACACACAAGATGACCATCATTTCGTGACATATGCAGTTTCCATGTTTTGGATAGGGGGAACTGAAAGTTTCCTTTGGTTCTTCTCTGGGCTCTATCACTTTCTCTTTGTCTCCACAGAACATTTCATATACTGAATTTTATTTCGGTTTCCTTTTGTCTATCTTGCCCACTGGACAATGAACGTCTTGGTGGTGAGAACTCTGTGTACAGTTTACCTTTGATAGCTGGCATAAGATAGGCCACGTGAATCTTTGGGCTGTGAGAAGAGGGTAAGCCTACTGTAGTGAAACCTCTCCAATGCAGGATGTACGAGCACTTCTCAAAGGACACGCAGGAAAACGTAGCTTCTTGGCAAAGGGCTGAACAGAAAAGAGCCAAACCAACTGAGGCTGTGTGTGGCGAGGAGAATTACACAGTGCATTGTAAGTAGAACTGGGTGGGTGACTAAGAAAGCGTTCTCGCCAACAGTCCATGAACAAAAGACTAGCCCAGGAGCGAAAGAGATTCCCTCAAGGAATAATAGAGCCCTGGCTGGTGTAGCTCAGTAGATTGAGCGCAGACTGCAAACCAAAGTGTCGCAGGTTCGATTCCCAGTCAGGGTACATGCCTGGGTTGCAGGCCATGACCCCCAGCAACCACACATTGATGTTTCTCTCTCTCTCTATCTCCCTCCCTTCCCTCTCTAAAAATAAATAAATAAAATCTTAAAAAAAGTTGGGAAGACTGGACAATGGCAACTTTAAAAAAAAAGGAATAATGGATACGGCCGGAGAGACAAGACCCCCCAAGACTAGTCAGGGAGCCCCGATTTGTAAGACTGCCTTTGCAAAGAAGCTTGGCTGAAAGAAAAAATTGTGCAGTTAGAACACTTTTTTTCCCTGGTTCTTATCTGCTTCTCTCACTAGCTCTTGTTGGTAAGTTTACGTTAGCTTTCTAACACAAGGCCAATTAAAGCAACTTTTAATAAGCTGTGTTTAAAAGGCTGAATCCAAAGAGAAAAGCGTGTGATGCTGACACGTTGGTGTGGAAACCGGATTCTCAATCCCACTCGGATCACAACGGAGATGCTCAGCTGTTTGCACCTGGGATACCAGCAGGGTGCGTGGAAAAGCAAGCTCTCCAAGCGGCAATGAGGAATATGCATGTCCGCAGCGGGGAGTGGGGGCGCGCTTCCTCTGTTCCCTCTTATCTCTCCTTCTTTCCCCCACCGGTTCCTCTCTTAAGAGGCACTCGTTTTCCAGATAGTGTCAAAGGGCACCCCAGCACAGGTGTTTATAATGTAAACGGACAGTGTTTTACCTGACATCAGCATGCACCGATTTCCGGGAACACGAATGCACCCACACTGCAGCATTCATGTCTGATAGCAGGTGCTCTGGGCAGAGTCCAGCTACATTGGTGGACCGTGCTGAAGGACAACTTCAAGGTGGAACCAAACACAGGCTGGTCCTCCACGCCCCTTCCCAGACTGACCCGAGTCTGACTTCTGGGCATATCTGCACATCTCAGGGCCTTCTCTTCCTCCTCGCTCAGTGGTTTAATTCCCATCCGCCCACTGAGCTCGTTCAGGCTCCACCCCTCTAAGTCCCCGGAGAACATGTGCTAACCTCCTTTGGGGCATGCATCCCACTGAATTGTCATTGTAGTCACTTTTCAGACTCTCCTCATCTAAACTGTAAACTCACTGAGGGCTTCACTGAAGTCTTTATTTCATTGACTGTGATATCCCTTCTAATGGAGGGACTGACAGATGCTATCGTGCCCAGGGTAAAATAAAGACAAATTAAAAATAGGAAGGGAGAGATAGATGGGTAGATACTGCAACACAGTTTATAGATAGATAATGATGGTAGGTGATGGGTGGGTATGGCCGGGTCAATGGACAGAGGGTAGACAGGCAGATGCATATGTAGGGGATGGTAACGAGGGAGCTGGAGGAGGTGTGATTCAAGGGTGCAAGCCCAGCGTTGCTCCCTCATCTCATCAGTTTCATTCTTCATGACCTTTCCCTTCAATCTGAAGGAAAGCTCTAAGAATCTTCCATCTTATTTTTATTGAATTAGTTGGTTTCCTTCTCTACTCCCTGCCTGAAAAGGTACAAGGTAGAACTATCTTTGTTATTGTTGAATTTAAACTGCACTCAGTTTTGCAAAGTCATCTATGGCTAATTCCCTCCCTCCCCACTTTGAACTAGTTTAGAAAACAAAGTGCTTTTGCCAGTATACCTGATAGGATACATGCTAAACGTTCAGGTGGTCGGAATTCATCACTATCCGCTTAAGGTGAGCTTCATCAGCGGGAATCATTTTGGTCACAGGAGGGATGGAAGGGGAGGCTGGCCCTTCGCCTTGATGTCTCGTCTGCTAAATGATGGCAAACCGATGGATAAAATCTGTTACCAAGAGAAAGTCTGTGGACACCTTCCTCCTGGCCTGTCTACTGTGTAATTAGTGTGAAGGATGCATTTCTCTCATGTCTGGTATCTATGGAGAAGTCTGACGTAGCCACATATGATAGGAAAAATCTCCAGCCCCCAAAGCTAAACACAACCCCCAGAAGGAATCCTGTTTCCTTTATCGAAATGTGGGTTTTTGAAGGAAAGCTACCATGGGGAGTCGGGCTCTTCCTCTCCCTGTGGCTATGCCGGTAATCAGACATGGAATTCAGAGTGGGGCGATACAATAAATCCCAGGACACTGGAAGAGCACCTGAGGTTCACACAGGCTAAGACTCACCGGGTGTGGGGCCTTGGGCAAGTCACTCCTAGTCCCTGTCTGGACAGTGAGGAAGGAAGGCTCAGCCCGCACCGAATTTCCTTCTGAGTAATTGTTTGGATGTTTATAAAGCTCCTGTAAACTGTGCATTTTTTGTTGTTGTTGTTGAATTTAAGGAAATTGTGCATTTAAATTTTTTGTCTTATCTTAAAAAACTCTACATTTGACTTTATGACCAATTTTTATTATGATGACTTTGGCTCACTGTCACTAAGACCGGACTGAGGGATGCAGGTCTTACTTACACTCTTTCAGGTCTCCTCTGTGTCCCGGTAAACCCACCTTCTCCCCGCACTTTCTCTCCACAACCCTAACACAGGGTTTCAGTTTACACGTTACAGGGAAATCATTAGTTTGTCCATTACACACAATTTCTTAGGAATTGCCAGGAATTGTTCAAAACCCTTGGGTTGAGTAACTTGAGTAAGTATTTATACTGGTGTATGGAGAGATTTAAAAAGACTGTAAAATATCAGTGAAAACATTTCCAGGTGTCCCCCTTCTCAGCTGCACCTTGGCCTTGGCTGTGTTGTCTGCCCCTCCCCGTCTCAGCTCCCACATCTGTGAGATCAAGGTTGTCCGGGGGCTTGTGCAGATTCAGTGAGATGATACACCACCAGCAACCTTCAGTGTGCCTCGCCTATGGAAAACACTTGGGAGGTGTCTGGTATCATCACACTAAAATTGTCTGGAATGCATCTTACCTGCTCCAGGATCGGTGACGGCTATATCCTTGCTAGTTCCGAGTTTCTCTGGTTTCCTGTGACTCATCATCTGGTTGCATATACTTTCAAAAAGTATTCTGGATATCACCAGTGCTCAAGGTACTCATAGAACAGGAAGACACTGGAGACAGGAAGTGCAAGCAGTGAATCTGTATTTGGTACGCTGTCTGATGGCTGTAAGGTCAAGGCCAAAACTGGCCAGGGTAGCAACCAAGACCAGCCCCCACCTACATTCTCCCCCTTCAAGTCTCACTGCTTCTGTACACAAACATTTACGTTAAGGTGATTGCTCCCGCACTGTTCCTTGTTACCTGCTCGTTTACTCCTTGCTGCAAGGAGACTTGAGCCAGAGGGACTTCTATAAGATGGAAGGCCTTCCCTGTGGCCCTCATGAGTGAGACAGAAAGCTGTTGGGAAGTCTGGAGCAGAAGAAAACGCCAAGGCTTTGTGTTGGTCTGGCTGGCCCTGGCCATCCGTCGGGGCGTACTTCCCACCTCTTTCCTCTTCACTCGTCCCACTCCAGCCAGACGGGCCTCCTTGCTTTCCTCAGACTCAGTGAGAACATCCTGTCTCCAGACCTCTGGATTTTCTCTGCCCTTTTCCTGTAAGTAGCTCGCCCCTAGGTTTCCACATGTTCCTCCTTCTTTTTCCTTTGGGCGTCTGGTCAAATGTCGCCTTCCCAGAGAGGTTTTTTCTTTCATGCCTTATATGAAACAGTGACATCTTCTTTGTCTTTTTTGGTCCCCTTTCCTATTTTTTATAGCCCATATAAAGCCTTTATTTATTTTTGAATTCGTTTACTCTATAAGGCCTATGAGAGCATGGAGTTTGACTTATTTGGTCTTTGTTGCCCAGAGAGCGCACTGGTCACTGTGAAGCATTACTATTCAGGACGGCTGCAGCCCTCACCTGCCTCGGTGGTGTTACTCATACTTCCCTCTCGCCTAGAGCTCCCTGCCTTCGCCTTTAGTTTTGGCTCACATTTCTGCAGCCGATTCAAACCTGCCATCTCTTTGAGTCTTGCAATGAATACATCAGCCTATGGTGGTCACCTGCTCCCCTAAATCACTGGAGAAATGAAATGTCACCTGTCGGTGGAGACTGGCGGCCTTGTGTGTGCAGAGGCGAGCATTGCACTGGGTTTTAAGTGAGTGTGTTCTGGAGTCAGATTGCCTGGGACCTCATCTGGGCCACTGATGAGTTGGGAGACCTTGTGCAAGCTACTTAGCTCACCTGTGTGTCATCCCCTGACCTGTCCGAAGAGGACAATGCCTGAGTCTTCCTCAGGAGTTTGTTGCAAGGATTGAATGAGTTACATTCATCAAAGCACCGTGCCTGGCACATAGTAAGTACTTGGTCAACGTTTACACTTATTTCTGTCACCTAAGTAAATCATGCCCCCGGCGAGATCAGAAAGCTCTGTTCTCTGGGTGCCCCATAGCATACGGCAGTCTTCCACACAGCAGGTGCTCAATAACTCCGTTGACTTTTGGCCAAATTATTTCCCCAAAGAAATGCCAGAAGAGCTGCCTAGAACATTTATACCCCAGCAGCTCTATTTGTAAGGCCATTTGGAGACTCAGGAAGGATAAAGGAGATTCTCAAAAGGAACTTCCCTTCCACACAAACTTGGAAAACATCTTCTGAGCATTAACGATGAGCATTAACAATGGGCCGGGCATTGTGCTGGATGCTGGAGGGACACAGCGATGTGAAAGGCAAGCTCCTTTTGCCACAGAGCTTTTTGGGGACGGATGTGTGGACCGATAGCTGTGCCACGTGTACACTGATAGCTGTGACACGTGTGCAAAGGGCTGCACGGGAGGGGTGTGCAGAGTGTCGGAGTGTCACAGGGTCACTTACAGGTGGGGTTGCGCTGGGTAATTACGTTTTCAGGCTGACTCAGGCAGCCTGCATTTCTCTTTCTGCGTGCTGCATGACTGATTTTGAAAACGAGAGTGGTGTTAAAATTGAAAATGGAATGAGATCCTTGGGGAACAACTGCAGAAGTGGCTTGGGGAGGATAATACTGAAACTGGGTGAAACGAGAAGCACAGATTGAACCAAAAAATCATTGATTTCTTTAGTTTTTACTAGAATCCAAAGGCATTGTCCTGAGGACAATACATCGACGGAGACCACAGGATCTCTCCCTTACTGTTCCAGCCCGTTGTTAAGGGAGTAATTTGCTTCTATGCCCAATGGTCTTCCACTGTAAAACCGTGAAGACGGCACAACACCGTAGGGAAGGCAGAGCAAAACTCGCCTTTGCCTCGGAGCTCTTGGGCATGGTGTTACTCTCACCTGTCTCCTTGGACCCATCACTGAGACTTCTGTTTCCTCTGGCAGTGTCTTTCCAAGGTACAAAAGATACAAAGCTAGAAATTGCATGTCTATACACTAGTAAGGAACAATGTGAAAATGAAATGAAGGAAACAATTGCCATTATATTTAAGAAAATTTTAATTAAATTAAGAAACCGAACAATTATAGTAGCATCAAAAAATCAAAATAATTAGGAATCAATTTAATAAAAGACTTGTAAAACTATAGAATAATATTTTAAAAAGGAAGGATCTAAATAAATGGGTAAAAAGTCTGTGGGCATGTATCAGAAGATAATTCTGTTAGGGTGACAATACTTCCAAAATTAATTTATGGATTCAATAATAATCCATGTCAAACCCCCAGAGGCTTTCTTTTTTTTTTTTTAAAGATTTTATTTATTTATTTTCAGAGAGGGAAGGGAGGGAGAAAGAGAGAGAGAGAGAGAAACATCAATGTGTGGTTGCTGGGGGCCATGGCCTGCAACTCAGGCATGTGCCCTGACTGGGAATCGAACCTGCGATGCTTTGATTCGCAGCCTGAGCTCAATCCACTGAGCTATGCTAGCCAGGGCCAGAGCTTTCTTTAAAGAAATCGATGAACTGATAATGAACTCTACATGGAAATGCAACAAAACCAGGTTAGCCAAAGCAACCCTGCAAAAGAACAATAAAATTGAGGAACCCACATGTTTTGATTTTAAAACTTCCTACCAATCTACAATAATCAAGACGGCAAGGCACTGGTCTAAGAAAAGACGTATAGAACAATGAAAAAGAATCAAGAATACAAAAATAAACCCTGGCATTTATTACCAGCTGATTTTGACAAGACCGTTCAGTGAGTAAGGAATAAATCTTCCCAATAAATGTTCCGGGACACGGGAACACCTACATGCAGGAGACTGGAGCTGGGGTCCCTGCCTCACCCCACACGTGGACTTCGGCTGAGAACGGACTGGACTCACACGGAACAGCGGCAACTGTAAAGCTGACTGCACTGGGTCCTTGCCATTAATATTCCATGAGCCCAGTTATGAATTAAAGCACGTCTCCTATAATTGATACTCTTTTCTTCTCCTTCATGCTACTCACACCAGTCCAATCCTTCTCCCACCTAACAGCCCTTACTTGAAAATGGTTTTCATGTGTCTTTTACGTCTTCTCTTCCTCATGTGAATCAAGCATCTCAATTTACATCACATTTGTCTCAGGTTCTCAAGCTACGGTCCTGACCCATTTCCCTACGTGTGTCTTTAGGTACGATGTGTGGAGGCCATGGAATATAATGGAATTACTCCAAGACATGCTGTCCTAGGCACCTTGAAAATAGGTTCTGACTTACCATTCCCTGCCAGCCTTCCATGTAGGCAGCATCTTGCACATTTTACAAATGGTGAATTCGAGCTTAGAGAGGTTAAGACCTTGTCCAAGGTCACACAGCGGTGACGTGGCAGACCCAGGATTTGAAGCCACGTCCAGTTTTAGTCATCCTCACTGACCTGAATTAATGAATAGACTAGAAACTCCCCATTTTCTCCACCTGGAGGACAAACAAGAAGTGACTAGATCAGCTGGAAGGATCCCACTGAAGGACTAAAATTCTCCAAACAGCTGGAGGCTGTAAATCTTAGGGATGGACAGTTGTCCGAGGCCACACTTATTTGTCGTAATTAGAAGCCCTTCAGACTTCAGAAGGGCTCTTTGTCCACGGAGCTGGCTCCCCTTTCTGGGCAGCGAGGGGCCGGCCTTTCATTTGGTTTGCTCTGACTCTGTTTTTCCTCCCACAGTGAGGTAGTGTCTGGGCGAGAACATTCCTTCCCTTCTCGTTCCTTCTCCCGGAGCGCCGTTTTCACAGAACGCCTTTTAACGGTGACTTTCAAAAAAAAGGAAAGACTTGGCAGTCATCTTGATTAGAGCATAAGATTTGCCTTTTATGCTGAAAGATATTTTTTTTTCTAAAACCTTTGAGACTGGCCATCCTGTTTGGGCAGAGGGTGGAGCATGGGACACAAATACCCATCCTCGAGGTGAAGGCCGGTGCCCTCTGACTGCAGCCACGGTCCCAGGCTCGGGGTGACCAGCCCCTTTTAGACACCGGGCTGCTGGCCACCGAAGGCAGAGAGCCGGCTTTATTGAACGGGGCAGCTGGCACCGGGCGGCCTCCAGGCCGGCTCTGGCGACCGGTGGGACCCAGGAGAACAGTGACCAGACTGCAGCCCTCGTCCAGAGGCGCCCTGGAGTTCCCTCTGACGGGAGTGGCCTGCCCGACCCGACGCCGGACACAGTGACCCAAGCAGGGCTAGCCAGGGAGGTCACGTTCGGTTCTCATTTTTACTTTCAAGATGAACAGGGAGGAACTGAGGACTCAGGAAGGGCTGCAGAGGCAGGCCTGAGCGGCAGCGTCTCCCTCCTGCCACAGGCAGCCCCCCACCCCCCGCCCTGCCCCCTCCCCCGAGGCCACCGAAGCAAACCCGGCACCAGGCGCTCGGGGGGGCCAGCTCTCATGTGCAGCTTCCCACTCGTTATCTCTGACTGCGGTCACCCGTGGTAACTGATCGCAACCATGCTTTGTACACATATACACATATATATTTGGACATTTTACATATAAAATATTTGCATGCAGACAAGTATTTTTTAAAAGATTTTAAATTTATTTTTAGAGAGGGGAAGGGAAGGAGAAAGAGAGAGAGAGAATCAATGTGTGGTTGCCTCTCACATGGCCCCCACTGGGGACCTGGCCTGCAACCCAGGCATGTGCCCTGACTGGGAATCGAACCTGCGATGCTTTGGTTCGCAGCCCGTGCTCCATCCACTGAGCTACGCCAGCCAGGGCTAGACAAGCATTTTATGTATAGGAATGTCAAATCCTCTTCCTTCATACTAACCCTTGTGCTAAGTAAATGTAATCACATTATATATGTAAGTATATTTTCACATGTGTATATTTATATATAAAATATTTGAGCATATCTATCTGTGTGTATATATAGTAGACATATATGTATATAATTACATAAATATATGTACTAATAAGTTTATATAAAGTATGTATATATACATGTACATGCATTAAAATATTTTATACAGAAACGGCCACATATTTAGGAGCAGACCTGGTATCTGAAGGCAGACCTCCGGCACGCCATGTACTTGCCACTCTGTCTCATGGTCTCACCGTAGAATAGAAGAAATCTTTTTTCCCTGCGGTCTCATTAGACTTCTTAGCATAATCACAGAATTCAACATATGGTTTATGTTTTAATTTGGGGCTTTGTTTTCTTTCCAAACCTCCTGACTTAGTGAGAAGAAGGTGACATCTCATCCACTTGGTGTCATTGTCTGACTCCATTCATCGACCCCCTCAATCAACCGTATTTCCCGAGCATGCGTGGATAATTCCCTGGGGTCTGGGGTGCAGTAGTGAGGGTGAGCCAAGACCCTGCCCCGGGGATCCTGGATTCTGGGGAGAGGGAGCTGGTAGTACACGAAGGCTTCCATAACACAGGGGGCATCGGCATTTGGTTCTTTGAAGGAAAATAAAGCAGAGCGAGGGGATAGGGACACGGTGTGGCCACTTCGGTGAGGGGCAGGGCAGGGCCCCTGGAGGCAGTGGCACCTGTGCAGAGCCCCAGAGGCCACGCAGGCGTGCGCCACGCAGGCCCCCGAGAGGACCTGCCAGGCAGGCGGAGAGGCGCATCGGCCTTGCTCACGGCAGTCTCCCTGCAAGGGAAGATGACTGCTTGGAGCATCCGTGTGTTTGTAAGGACTTAACTGTGTTGGGGGAATCACCGCTCAGTGAATGGAGCTCCGAGTACCGTGGTTGTGAGATGACCCCGCTGCTGCCCCAGGGACGGCCGCGGGGGGGTCACAGAACTGAGCTCCACCTGGTGCTGGGGGACCCCTGCGACACTGACGATTCCGGAGTGGGCCTGAGTTTCAGGCGGGAGCCACAGAGTCAATGGTTGAGGCTCTCCAGGCCACCGGGTCTCTTTCACGACTACTCAGCCTTCCCACTGCGCGCAGCATGAAAGCAGTGATTAGGGGGCTCGTTCGTGACCCAATATGTAGATTTATCTACACAAACAGACTCGGGCTGCAGTTGGTCAACAGCTCCTCTGCAGTGAACCCCTCGGGGCCCATTGTCTGGGCAGATGTCGCCCTCAGGAGAAAGCCAGCCAGCTGCCAGGCTTCCTGGCGTCTTGTCTGTCCGCCCCCTCATCACTCTTGCTTCCACTGTCACTTCCTGCTTCAGCACCCCCGAGACCCCTTCACCTGACACCCGACCTGTGCCGTGGGCTGCTCAGCCCATAGCCCAGCATGCTGGGACCTTCCTAAGTCCAGCGTCCGTGGGAAACGAGTACAGGGGCCAAGGGGAGACGGACGCCAGCCCGACAGGCGATCTGCTTCAGAGCGCGAGCTTCCAGAGGGGTATTCTGGAGGCTTTGGGGGTGTACTTGCAGTTTTCAGCTGTTCTGGGTAAGGTAACTGAGATGGAACTATAGAACGAAACCCCAAATGACTGGATTCTGTTAACGAAAGCCTTGAAATAGCTATTATGCTTTGCTGTTGCACACAGATGGGTTTTTTTATGAGAACAAGACAAAATATTCGCAACAAATGAATGACTACCGTGGATCTGTGGGCTCTTTAGTATATGGAGTTCCTTCGCCAACACTTTCGTGCCGTAAATGAATACAACTGCGACTGTTGTGAAGAAGACCACTGGTGTAAAAGGATCCTGCGTGGCACTTCTTGCCGGCCTTTGGCTGTCACACAGGGGTGCCACTGGGCTGTCACACTGCCCAGCCCTGCTGGGTGCCACTCATAGCCCATCTCAACAAACATGGCAGCCTAGGAAGGAATGGTCATTGAAAAACCAAGACTGACCTGTCCTGTGACTTTGACAGAGAACATGAACTCCGAGTCACAGCCTCATTATCTGTAACATCGAGAAGGCAACGCTTACCTCAAAAGGCTTTGGGGAAAACTAAATACAATGAACCAAGTCAAAATGTCTTCCCACTGCGCCTGGTACTTAGTAGGCACTTAGTCAATGCCGCCTTCTTTCCAGTAGATGAATGAACAGACACATGAGGGCATGCCAAGCAAGAAATCATAGCAGACATGATTTCCAGAAAATGTTATTTAAACGACAAAACACTGAGGAAAAACAGGTTTGAGATCTCTTCCCCTGCAAAGCTGGAAACAGCAGGGTGTTCGTATTTATTTCAGCCACCCACAGACCATCGTCTGCTGCCACCCCCTGCCGCCCCTGCCGCCCTCTGCCCTCATGTCCAGGATGCATCTCCTTCCCCGAGAGTCTTGCTCCCGGGCGCTAGGCGGCCGCCACTTTGAGGAATGGCATCTTTCACTACACCCATGTTGTTTTTAGGTGATGAGAACACACCATGTACTAAAGTTTGGAAAGTGGCAATGCAGCGATCCATAGAGATTTTACAAAGATTCCGTGAAAACACAAGGGTCAGCAGTCTGCAGACCCCATTTCTGAAGCTCAGACTGGGTCTTGCTCTGAGGTCCTGCCCCAGCCTGGACCCCGAGGATTACTCCCTGTAATGGCCTCTCCCTTCAGGCCCTGGCCCGGGCTGTCCCCAAGGCCCGTCCCCACTTGCTTCTCAGCAAAGTGTTCTCTGATTACACTCGTCCGCTTTTCCTTAGCACAGCTGAGACTCGCAGGACCTCAGATGCTCCTCCGTCTTCCTGCCCCGCCTGGGGGGCTGCTTCACTGTAGCGGTGGGAAGGCACAGGGTTCCTGAACTTGGCGGCCCTGCCCCCACACAAGGGTGTCAGTTAGTTCTCGAACTGCAGAGAGGGTGCCTCTCGCTTTATTCATCTTTGAATCCACAGAGCCCAGGATATTAGCCAGGGCTCGGGAGGCTAAGCAATAAAGTTTGTTGAATGCATGTTTGATTTATATAAGATGATAGCCACTAAATGTGGCCTCATCTCTTCGCTACTGACTCCCGGCCTTATTCTGGGTAGACAACTTTAAGTTTCTGGTAATTTTCTTCCGCTGTTTTCATTAACTTTATTTTTCCTTTTCTCCTATATAGTTTAAATTTGGTTACCTGGTTTCTCAATTCACAGGGGAGGAAAAGATCAACCAGAATATGGCTTCAGCAGGAAAGTTTACTTTGATTCCCTTTCGAGGGAGGGAGGGGGGGTGGGGAAGGCCGGAAGGAGAATGGACCTCGCCTCTCTTAACCACACTCAACCTGGCAGGTACCACACTCTACCTGGCAGGTACCACACTCTACCTGGCAGGTGCTGCACAAGGTGCTTGCTGTGGGCTATAGCATGATGAGAATCTCGTCTGGGAGAAGTGAGCTGCCGGCCAGCCCTCACCCAGCTCATGTCATGTGACAGACCTGGGGCGTGAGCCTTGACTCGTGAGTGTATGGGTGTGCGTGACTCGGGATGCTGTAACGAACACCACCATGGAGAATGAGTCTAGAGAAGAATTTTGACAGTAAGTCTTGTAAAATCCTAGGTTTCCAAAAAAAAATGCTGATGAGGGTCCTTGCTGGAATTTTGCTGTTGGAGTAAACTTTAGCTATGTTTGTTATATTTCTGAGCTTGAAAAAGCCCTCTCAGCCTATGATGAAACCTAGTTGTCATCACATGTCTCAAATACCCTTTGTCCTTGCTGTGTACGACAGGCTGGTCTCCAGGTGCAGCCGGAAGCCGAAGACACAAGCAAACAGCGGGGCTTTCCCTCATCCCCGTTCTCCCTTTTGATCCCTCCCAGCAAAAAGTGGGAAAGCGCCCAGTGCAGGGAATATTCTGCAATATCGCTCACCGTTTAATTAGACCATTTCATTGTGACTTCATTTCACTTCTTGGTATCCATGCTGTGCCTCAAAACAGAAAATTGTACATTCCAAGCTATAAATCAATAGAGTTTTCTGCCCTTTCTTTCTGTGGGCCTTTAATAACTGCACTAAATCAATCCCCAGCATGAGACGGAATTCAGCCCATACTGTTGACAAATGGAAAGTCTAATCTACTTGGCAAGTTAAGAAGAGTCAGCTTTCATGGTCTAGAACGGGGAGCTGAGTTCAGGTGTTTGAGTCAGCACCATGTTTGAACACTGTGCTAAGGCTGGGGATGGATACAGAAGCAAGTAATACCTTGGAAAGCTTATAGTTTGGAAAAGGAGACAGACATGTATACCCAAATGCAAGGCTTTACTGTAAATATTGTTGGAAGGGTAGAAACGATAAAAGGGGGTTATAAGTTCTGTCTGGGAGGTTCGCTGAAGGTGTTGCTAATAAGAGGATGTGTTGAGCAATGTGTAGGGACTTTTCAGTTGTGTAAGGGCAGGAGGAGGGCTTCAAGCGGAGGGACGGAGGTGCGGGCGGGTAAGGGGGGTGTGAGTGGGGAGAAGCACTGTTCCAGGTGCATTGGGTGGTGGGCGGCCACAAGAGAGATGCAATGGGGAGAAATGGCTTAGTGACCGTTAAGGCAGGACAGAACCAGACCCTAAAAGGCTCTGAAATGCCTGAGACTTATATCCAAGCTTCGCTTACACTACATCATTACTTCAGAGTCATCGAACTAAATAACCTACTAGAAAATCTTACAACATTTTTAATTAATTTCAAAAGGCACAGTGAATGCACTCCCAGATTCCCTATCCAAATATTAATCCCCACTTATTAGTGTTACGTCCCGGAGTAAATACAGATACTTTAAATCCTAGATTGCTGAAGTTAACACTCTTTCCTTGGAGGAGAAGAAGAAGTAGAAAAACGCAACACTATTAAATCCTACCTCTAATTAAAATTAGGAGCAGATTAAAATTAATATCCAGAAATAAGCCAACAGCTCAAAGAAATGAATACAAATGTTAGGAAGTGATTAGGCTTTCCAGCAAATATCACTGATACTTTCTAAACACATGTGCTTCGGACTAGAGTTGGCGAAGCAAGAGGTGGCTTAGGAAGGGGACTAAGTAAAGATTCTTACATTCTGGGGACTTTATTTTTAAAAAAAAATCTCTCTTCCAGGGCCCCCAGAATTAAGACAGAGTAAAATGCATGGCCCCAGGTATATACAACCTTTCAAAAAGCACTCAAGATATTCACCAACCTGGCAGGAATTCCAGGGACAACTTGTGACTCCTGCCCTTAAGTTCTGCCTCACTTGCAGACTTCGAGACCCCACTGCCCCGGGCCGGCAGACGGGAACTGCGTGCGAGGAGTCCTGAGTCTGCCTCCAGGGGCAGCCGGTGCCTCCGTCTTGCCGTCTGTGCAATGGGAACAGGTTTGTCGTGGACATCACTCGAGGCAGCACTTTGTCAAAGCGGCTTGGGCTCCCGTCTGATGCCTGCCGTGCTGGCCGGCAGAGGGTCCGCACAGTCCGTCCCGATCCCCTGGGACTCTGACCCTACTCCCTAGACCCTCCTCCTCACTCCAGGTGGCTCTGCTCTCCCAAATGTGAAGAAATGTCTTTACCTACACGATCCCTGGTCAAAATGTGCCATCGACTCCCTGCAGACCTCTCCAAAAATGGGCTTCTAGTCACACTGTTCCAGCCACCATGCCGAGCCCTGCCCCTCCTCTATGCTTTTGGGCAGTATCACCAGCCTGATACTTCAGGCTGGCATTTCTTGCTACACACCCCACCTCCTCTTTCCACCTGTCTAAGGGACCCCTGGCACCCCCGCCCTGGGTTTGACTGTGGGCCCCTTGAAAAAGGACCCAGGTTCTGCTGTTTTTCATCTTCAGAACCTGGTACAAGCTTGGTAAAGGCTGGTAGAAGTTTGGTAAAAGACTGGTCCATTCCCTGGCCCCCCTGGCCCGGCCCGATGCCAACCACCGGAGACATGCCCGGGGCCTCCCCTGTCTTCTCCCGGCAACTCTGAGCAGCTCCACTGAGTTCAGTAGGGGTCAGGACCAGTTAATTCTCCTTCAAGATCTGCAGGCATGTGATGGGGCAGCAAGGCCCCAGTGGTTCAGAGAAAGTGCCTTGGACCCAGAGCGTGAAGACGCACAGAGGGGCTGCCCTGCCGGCCAATCCCTCAGGCCCTGGGGACTCTCTCCTCAGGAACCTCGAGCCGCTGCAGCAACTGCAGGTCCCAAAGGCCCTTTCTGGGGAAAGAGACTATTTTAGTGAATGTAGACTTTGGTCGCGCTTCAAACATGCCATTCCGTGGGAAAATAAAAACCAGAGGCCTTCTCTTCGGAGGCTTTTCTCCCATCCTTCTCTCTCTCCCTGCACTCAGTTGGTGCCTGTCTGCCCCAGGAGGCTGCCGGGGTCAGGACACTTCTCTTTGTAGCCCCCGCTGTGCTCCACTCCCTCTGTGCTGTGTGGAGTATAGTTATTGAACGCACAACCTTTGGGTGTATGGGATGACGCTCCAATCTAGCCCCATGAGCCAGGACTCAAGTGTACATTTCTACAGTACATGATCTGAATAGCGCCTTGCGTGCCCACCACCCAGAGTCAAATCATCTTGTGTTACCATATATTTGACCCCCTTTACCCTTTATTACCTCTTCGGTTATTTCTTTAAATGCCCCCAAGTACCTCCGCTTCGGGAAGACATGACCAACTGCAAATGTAAGTCAAAGCCCAGAGAAAGAGGATTTGTGGCCAGGAAGCAGTTTAAGTCTCCGTGATGAGTTGTCTTCCCTGCCATCCCAATTTATCATGTTTTCAGCTCTTCTTGGCTTATTTCTGCTTAGTGAAACATCAATATCTTTATGCTCCATTCTTTTATTAAGTATATTAAACAGGGGAATTGAATTCACAAAATGTATTTTGAAAAGTACAAACACTCTGCAAACAGAGGCAGTATTAGAATTATTATCACTGTTATGAGTTTTTCTCCTACTATAATTAGTGGGTTTGCTGCTCCGTCTAATCTGACCATTTTATCACAGACATCGGTTTGGTGGAGCCTGCTAATTGCCTCCCCAACTTCTATTTTCCCTTCCTTACTTATTAATGGAACTTCGGGGGTTTGCTCCAAATATTAGCTGCATCCCCCATGTTCCCCAGTGGCTGGGAATGGCCCTGTGACACGATTTGGGACAACTTTAATACAAGCAGAAATTGTTGGCTGGACTCTTATGAAGGACCCTTTAAAAGTGGCCGTGGCTGCCCAGTATCAGTTTTTTTCAGTTTCCTTTACTTATTTGCTGATCTGGCAGGTGGGCAGGATGCTGCGGTTTGGAATACCTTGTGGCCACGAGGACAATAACAAGGTACCCACTGTGACTTCATCCTGACATCTTCAAGCCAATAAACCAAACCCCCAAACATTTGCTCTTGCATTTCTAGTTGTGCATGAAAAAAAAAAAAACTCGTTGCAAAGGGTAAGAGCTCCTTCTTTCTCTCTGCTGCATAGAACTCCATTGTGTAAATGTACCATAGTTTTTTGATCCATTCATTTACTGATGGGCACCTGGGTTGCTTCCAGCACCTAGCTATTGTAAATTGTGCTGCTATGAACATTGGGGTGCAAAGGTTCTTTTGGATTGGTGTTTCAGGGTTGTTAGGGTATAACCCCAGCAGTGGAATTGCTGGGTCAAAAGGCAGATCCATTTTTAGTTTTCTGAGAAAATTCCATACTGTTTTTCATAGTGGTTGTACCAGTCTGCAGTCCCACCAGGAAAGCATTATGCTGAGTGAAACAAGCCAGGCAGTGAAAGACAAATACCATCTGACCTCACCTTTAACACGAACCTAAACAACAAGACAAAGAAACAAGCAAAATATAGTCAAAGACAATCAAATAGAGGACAGAGTGGCAGTGACCAGAGGGGAGAGCAGAGGGAATTTCAGGGGAGAATGGGAAGGGTTTACAGGAACAAATATAAAGGACACATGGACAAAAACTAGGGGCGGGGGTGGAAAGGGGAGGGAGGTGGGGAGGGATGGGTGGGTGGGCTGGAATGGGAATAAAGGACAGAAAACTGTACTTGAACAATTATTAGAATAAAATTAGGAAAAAAGAAAAAGAAAAAAAAACTTGTGTAAGCCACCATTATATGGATTTTCTGTCCTGTGACGCTGAACTCACCCCCTAGGGGGTGCAGCCATCAAAAGAAAGCAAACTGTATTATAAAAGCCCTGGACTCGAAGCTGGAGATCTGTTAACTGGTCTTCCAGCCGACTTTTTCTTCATCAAGCCTCCGTATCTTAGCCAGAGTGTTCTTTTGCCCTGCCTTGTTTCAAGTCCTTTGACAGATCACCATTGCCCTGAGGATAAAGTCCCAAATCCTTGCTGTAACTAAAAGTCTTGCCCAGCTCTGGCCCCTGCCTACATCCCCATGTTGCTGACGTGTCTGGTCTGCAGGTAGGGAGACATTGTGTGTCCAAATGAAACAAAACAAAAATGGACAAAAACAACCAAGCCTTCAGGGAGAGAGTCCGGGGGCTGGCAGTGGAAGTGAGGCTGTGCTGGTGGATGGCAACCAACCCTGAGGGGGTAACAACAGGCGCATCGTTTGATGGTGAACTTAGACTTGCAGTTTTTGATACCAAACTCTATGTGCCCATCACCACTTGAGGCCTTTGGAGTTTGCAATCATTTGGGAAATTTCAGTTTAGAAGGGGGCCCGGGGCGTCAGGTGTTCTTATAGAGACGATGGATGAGAATTTGGTGTTCAACCTTAAAACTTCCACCTTCCATTAATCCCAGGTCTTCCCCCTACCCGCAACACTCCCTATCTTGCTGACGGCTGGATCTAAATGAAGTATTGCCATAAATGATACCAGCAAACCTGGAGTCTTTCGTCCTCCGTTGAGGGGAAATTCTCTAAATGGTAAAACCGGTAATAGTCCCTGCAGGTCTCACCCACATCACTTCCCCAGCCTCACCAGTCTAGCACATTTACACATCACCCTGAGGCACCTCCAAATTGCTTTAGCCTTAAGGTGCAGAGCTGACATATTAACAAGAATGCCTTTTACACTGAGGCTATCAGATGTCTCCCTTCAACCATAACTTTAATGGCCAGTTACGGGTGGAAGTCAAGTTTGCAGGAGGCAGAATGTTCATGCATAAGGAGGGCTAAAAGTTCAATGCATTTTCTATGAGAGTGTTACTTTTAAAGATCAAACTCTGCTTGGATTTGTTGGCATTTGAGTGCTTGAAGGGAATCTCAGGGTCTCCTAGCTATAATTGCCTTCTTTTACAGACGAACATCGGACTCAGAGAGGTTAATTAATTGCCCAAGGTCATCTATAGCAGAGCTGCTCAAACTGTATGAGAATGAGAATCAACCAGAGGAGACCTTGTTTGAATGCAGATTCTGATTCAGCAGGTCCAAGGTGGGACTTGAGATTCTTCATGTCTACAGGCTTCCGGGGGTGCAGCTGCTGCTGGTCTGTGGCCCACTCCAGGAGCGGCAAGGATATTCTACGAGGTGCATAAGAAGTCAGGAGTTTTTGATCCTGTATTTGTTGTTTTATTTTACCATCTGGATTGTTGCTTGTTGCTGAAAACCACACAAGCTTAGAGTGATGATAGTCCATTGGGAGGAGTGGTAGGCTTTTTCGTTAACCAGAGTCTGAATTTGTATAATGTTCAAGAAAATGGTCAACAAATAGATTGGCTAGTCAATGTGAATGCCATTCAAGTGCCCAAGCATTGTGTGGTGGACGCTATGATGTGCCACATAGAGGGCCACTTTAGAAAGAATGAAATCCTGCAGTCACAGAAGTGCTGCCAACAGGCTGCCCTCAGCTTTGAATCCCCTATACAAGCGGCTTCAGCTGAAGAAAGTCCTGTTAGCTGAGGTCGCTCTTCTTTCTCAGGTGGCTCTGCATCCAATGACTGATCCATGGACACACCAGGTGGTCATTTTTTCTGGTCCCCAATGATAACATTGGATATATCCTCTACTATGAGTTGGATATATCCTCTCCAAATGTATGTGTTGGAGTCCTAATGCCCAGGACCTCAGAGGTAACGGTACATGGAAATAGTTCCTCTAATGAAGTAATTAAGGTAAAACGAGGTCGTCAGCGTGGATCCTACTCCAATGCGACTAGCGTCCTTGTAAGGACAGGAGGTAAACACACAGACACACACAGAGGGGAGATACAAGGAGGAGACGGTCATGTACAAGCCAAGGAGAGAGAAGCCTCAGAAGAAATAGCCATGTCCATCTGGATCCTTAACTTCCAGCCTCCAGAACTGTGAGGAAACAAATTTCCCTCTTGAGCACGTGGTACTTTGTTAACGCAGCACAGGGAGTTGCCACAACTTGCACGTTGACCCCTGGGCTTGTGAGAGAAGAGCTGTTGTAGCAGGGAATGCCAAGTAGAAGGCTCTGAGGTTACCTGCTCCGCAGCTGAAACCATCCACACAGAACCATTCACACACGGAGGGAATGGCAGAAATTAACATAACCTTTAAATAGGTAAAAGATGCAGGGCTGGTGGTTCCCAGACTTTCACAGTTTAATTGCCCAAACTGGCTCCTGTAAAACCCAGAAAGGTTTTGCAAGGTGACAGTAGACTTCTGCTAACTCATCTAAATAGTAACTCCAATTACAGCTGTTGGGCCGGATGTGGGAGCTTTGTGACAGCGGGTCAGTATGTCTCCAGGAACGCGGTCTGTAACCATCAGTTTGGCAAGTCCGGTCTTATTCCTTCCAGGAGGAGATATATTCAGCAGGACTGGACAGCAGTGTGTATCTGCTATCTTGCCCCAGGCCTGCGCAAGCCCTCCCGCCCTGTGTTGTGATATCTTGTCTTAGTATGAAGAGCCCGTGGCCAGCTGGACATTCTGCAGAACATGACACCAGGCCACAATGCTGATGGTGTCATCCTAATCAGACCAAAGGAGCGAGACGTGGTTAGAGCCTTGGAAACCTTGATAAGACACACAGGGTCGGGCCTGCTTGAGGGTGGCTGGTAGGGTAGTACTGTAGGTGTAGAAACTTATAGTTTTAAGTTGACCACTTCACCTATAATGTCATAGGGTGTGCTTGAGTGTGATATTGCTGTGTTACAGAATTACATGCTTATGATTTTGTAATAAAAAAGGGGGCGTTATTTGTGCCGGACCCCGTGTGTGTTCCAGTGGGCAGCAGGCAGATATTCCTTCAGTCCAGCTGGAGGGAAAGAAAAGCTGGGACACACATTGAGGTCTAGAGCTCTCAGCCCCACAGACACGCTCCCATAGTAGAGAAAAAAAAAGGCCTTGTTTTGTTTTCGTGTCTGTCTCCCCACGGTCCTTAAGCGGCAGGAGACCCTGACCAACCCTGACCAGGCTGGATGAACACTTGCATTTTCTAATCTATCACAGGACATCTGTTTATTTGTGATGATAAAATGAATGATCACAGGTGAGATGCTTAGCAGTATGTGTTATGTAACACCAACAAATATTAGTGGGTCCCTTTTTTAAAAAGGTTTTTTAAAAAATATTTTATTTATTTTTAGAAAGAGGGGGCAGGAGGGAGACAAACATTAATGTGTGGTTGCCTCTTGCATGCCCCCTACTGGGGACCTGGCCTGCAACCCAGGCATGTGCCTTGACTGGGAATCGAACTGGCCACTCTTTAGTTTGCAGGCCGGCACTCAATGTCCTGAGCCACACCAGCCAGGGTAGCAGGTTGTTTAGAGGGGAGCTGTAGTTGCTCTACAAGTCCTCACTGAGTGCCCGCTGTGCCCCAAGCTCAGTTAAAGGAAAACATCTCCTGATCCCTGAGCTCACAAACACCTGGATTTAATTCCAATAGCCCGGTTTGGAAGGTAAAATGAGTAAAGTTATATATATATATATATATATATATATATATATATATATATATATATATATATAAAGCTTGTAGAAGTCCCATTTTCCTTCTGTGCTGGGTGGTTTTGCACACATTATCTCATTGAATTACCTTGACAAAGTAAGTCATCCTTTCCTTTTCTCTGTACGCATTTTGAGATTCTGAGACTAAGTGACCTCTTCAAGGTCACAGGGCTTATAAATCGTGGGGCATAATTTGGACCCACATTCCCTAACCCCCAAAAGCATGCTTTGTCTGTCACCCTTGGTTGCCTGGTGGGTTCAGAGTGCATTCTGCGGTCAGGTGATTGGGAAGGGACCATATCAGCATACAGGATGAGGGAGGCTGGCTGTTCTCCCGGGCGGTGATGACAACAGCGTGGCAGCGCCTTGGGTTTATTGACAGTCAGCTGACACGGTGCCTCGGCGTTTGAGTGGCTGCAGTTCCAAAGAGGTGCGCACTTAACACTTGGCTTTTCCCAGGGATCGGAGACCTCGGACACGCAGCTGGAATCCAATACCCGACACATACGCTTACACGGCCAGCGAATCCTTCACCTGTGTCATCTTGGCTTAGAACAGAAGGCAGATTTTTGCAGCTGGGTGCCAACTCCACCTCCAAGGAGCGGTTATTCATGTACTTTCAAGAGCTGCTTTCTTTCCAGCCATGCTCACATCCCGCCCTTCAGCAGGCGCTCCAGGCAGGAAGGATGGACCGGAGATGGACATTAGGCCAGTGAGCAGGAGCAATGTGGCAGCCCAGGTGCGAGGGTGAGCTCATTTTTCTTGAGGCGCACGCTGCCCTCGCGAGCATGCAAAACGCTGAACTTTAGCTTGCCTGCTTAGAGCCAGGATTAAAGGTAACAGTTAACCCAAAGACAGCCCTTCTGCAGCAAGCGGTTCAAAAGCGAGTGGGTATATACCGACATGCACAAAGGAAGTTTCAGCAAGGACTCACAATGAATTGTTAACAACAGTTGCCTCTGGGGAAGATCAGCACAGAACAAGGTCGAAATCATTTAATTTTTACTGCATGTATTTTTGAACATTTGAATTCTTCCCTGTATGAATGCATTATTTGAAAAAGAGGCACACTGTGGTGGAAATTGCTGGAGTGGTAACCCCTGGGGCGTGGACAGGGAGCTGAAGGGGGTGAGAGGAGACCTGGAGGCACCGTTAATGCTCTGTCTCTGCAGCTGGGGGTTGTCAGCCAGGGGCGTCCATTCTCGGAAAATTCATCAAGCCTTCCGCTGATGATATGTGCACTTCTCCCTACGCATGTTACCTACACGTAACAAAACATTCAGCTTGTTGAAAAAGTTAAACAAGCAAGAAAAAGCCTATAAGAATACATGTAGTAGGCTCAGGAATTCGCTCATTTATGCAGTTATTTTCAAACGCCCCCCAAATGTGTCCACCTTGCGATGAACACTGAGGAGACGGAAGCGACCAAGGTGAGCTCCCTCTCCTTGGGAAGACCTAGCCTCGTGATGGGGAGGGAGTCACGTTACCTCGAAGCAAGGCTGTGTCTGCGTGTGTGTCTTATCAGCGGTGCGAGTGAAAGTTATCGCCTTGATGTTACAAGGAAGCAGCCTTCTAACCGAATCTCACTGATGAGGAGGAAATGAATGGGACAGAGAGTGGGGGATGGGCATTTTGGGCAGAGGACTAAGACTGCACCACATTCGGTGGGGGCGGGGGCGGGGTGTGGGGGGGCGCACCGTTCCTATGGAAACTGAGGGGCACCATGGCGGTCGGGCTCGGGCAGAGGGAGTTCAGGGGAAACTGTCAGGGTGAAGACCAACAATGGCTTTGTCATGGCCCACGAGACCCTGTCTGCTTCGTTGGTCTCATATTCTAAGAGACATGGGGAGCCACAAAGGACTCCAAGCAGAAGAGGGCATCCTCAGGGATCAAAGCCTCAAGTGAAAGAAGCCACTGCAGCTGTGGGGTTTCAGGGGGCATACTGCAGGGGGGAGCAATCTGAGGCCAACAGCCCGCTGAAATCTCACCTACTTCTGCACCGCTCTTCATCAGTGACATCCCCAGGATGATGGACCGTAGCGCGTCTGCACTGGACTGTTTTGGAACCTTGGGAGAAAAATGATTTAACTTCGCTCAGTGTCTTTCACATTCTACCAATGACCTTCAAAGCCGATATGCTTTGCAGGTTACTTAATATGTGAGAGGGGCTGCAAATTATGAATTATGTCTTTGTCATTGTCTTGATTTGTATGCAATTAAGGCTCTTCGTTCTATTTCTTCTAAGTGGTGCCAGAGTTAGGGGGCGGGGGGACAGTAGGCACAGGGCACTTAAGATTTGACTACGGTGGCTACCCATGTTAGTGTGCCCCTCAGGTCATTGTCCAGACATTGATGTTCATCGCCGTGGTCATGCTAGCTGTCCAGACTGTTCTCACAGTGTGTATCATACCAGGGGCTCAGAGTAAGGGGACCAGATGAGAAGTGGTCAGTGCGGGGTGTGGGTGAGGACAGGAGGCAGCGGGTGCAGAGTGAATGCTGTATTTTAGCCAGATTTCTGTATTCTCTAGTTCCACATATGAATCTTCTGCCTTTTCTCCTGCCACTGTCCCACCCACCATCCCTAGAAATGACAACTCAGCCTCCGTGGTCCCAGCAGCCGCATCTCTCAGTGAAGTGTCCCCTGACCGGACGAAGATGCGTACCCTGTTTCTCTCCTAGTTCTTTTGACACTATCGAGACAGTGCTGTGTGGTGGAGGGACAAGAACTGTGAAGTTCATGAACTCAGGGTCGCCTTTGAACAGCTTGGGGGAAATAGGCTAACCGCTCTGATTTTCATCTTCTACTTTTCACAGATGAACAAACAAAAGCAAAACTAAACTTTCTTCAAGAGGGAAAATGCTCTTCAACAACCCTCTGCCTCTGGTTTGTCTGCTTTCTTAGGGATTAGAAAAATATCTTTAGGGTTAGCTGGCTCTGTTTGCCAGGATGCCTTGATTGGACCAATTGTGTATGAATGATAATGGCCTTCTCTGCCCCAGGCAGACCTGAGAGAGGAGAGCAAGGTCAACGAGGTGTATTAGTCAAGGTTCTCCAGAAATAATAGGACACACACACAAATGCACATGCACAATATATATATAAAGAGATTGCTTTTAAGAGACTGCCAGCCCTGGCTGGCATAGCTCAGTGGATTGAGCGCGGGCTGCGAACCAAAGTGTCGCAGGTTCGATTCCCAGTCAGGGCACATGCCTGGGTTGCAGGCCACGGCCCCCAGCAACTGCACATTGACGTTTCTCTCTCTCTCTCTTTTCCCTCCCTTCCCTCTCTAAAAATAAATAAATAAAACCTTTTAAAAAATTGGCAAATGTGATTGTTGGGTTTGGCAAGTCTGAGATCTCCAGGAAGGCAGCCTGAACACTCTAATAGGAGTTGATGTTGCAGCCTGGATTCCAAAGGCAGTGTGGGGGCAAAATTCCCTCCTTGTTGTGGGGACGTCAGTCTTTCCTCTTAGTGTCTTCAACGGATTGGGTATGACCCATCCACATTATGGATGGTCATTTGCTTTACACAAAATCTACTAAATTAAATGTTAATCACATCTAAAAATGTCTTCTGAGCTCCTACCCTTTGGGACAGCATGGATAGACCTAGAAAGCATTATGCTAAGTGAAATAAGCCTTGTGGTGAAAGACAAACACCATATGATCTCACCTATAAGTGGAACCTAATCAACAAAACAAATCAGCAAGCAAAATATAACCAGAGACATTGATATTAAGAACAAACTGACAATAACCAGAGGGGAGGTGGGAGGGATAATGGGGGCAAAGGGGAAGGGTCATCAAGGAACACGTGTAAAGGACCCACGGACAAAGTCAGCGGCGGGGGTGGGGTAGGATCAAGAGTGGAGTGGGGTGGGGTGGGTGGGAGTGTGGGGGGGAATGGAGACAATTGTACTTGAAAACAATCAAAAAAAGAGAGAGAGAGAGAAAAAAAGTAAAATAAAAAGCGCCTTCACAACAACATTTAGACTGAGCTTGACCAAAGAATCAGGCACCATAGTCGGGACAAGCTGACACCTAAAATCAACCACGGCCTGAAGAAGTGGTTTGTGCTGCTGAGAATTTAATAGGACGTGGGAGTCCCTGGGGGCAGTGTGAGAGGCTGGGAGTAGCAGTGAAAAAGAGGGGGTATGTATATTTGAGACGGTCCTGAGAGAGGGGGGCCCTGTGCACCCAGGTGGAAAGTCATCAGGAATGAGAAGAAGAAGAAGCCAGTATGATTTCCCCAATATTATGAAAGGCAAAGAGACTTTAGGAAAAGCACGTCAAAATATTATTTTAGGAACCACATTGCAGAGTGTGTTTCATAAAACCCTTACCTGATAATCTTAAATCTCCAGTAAACTCTGAAAAGTAATTGTTTTGTGGTCGCTTTGGAGAAACAGAGGAGGAGGGGCTGTGTGGACGTGGGAGCCGTGTGGGAATGAATGAACTGTGGGAGACGGGGCCAGCGAGAGCCCGAGTCCCCGGAGAGAGAACACGGCAGCCAGCGTCGGTTCCCAAGTGACGTCCTCACGATCTCTGGCGGTGGGTGGCGGGTGGGGCCCGTGCTTTCTGAAGAAGGAGGCAGGTGCCATTTTAAATTTAACATTTCAGGACAGGTGATCTCAGAAGACAAGGGCATGGGAGGATTATCAGACAAGTGGCATCTGGGTTACAGCCTTTTGCAGGATGGCTGGGGCGGGCACACGGGAGAGCCCATTTCCAGACCCAGCACGACACGGAATGCCTCGTAGGCGTTGGGTGCGTGGCGGTTGTTGTTGTTGCTGCCTTCCTCGTAGTGTGGCTGTGAACGTGTCATCATCGTGTGTGAGCACTGCTTGTGTGTCTCCCCTCCGAGATCACTGTGTGACTCCTCGAATACAGAGACAGTGTCTCTCCACTCGCTTCACAGAGTCACGGACACGTGCTGCCTGATGTCACAGAGCAGAACGCCGGAGAGGCGCCGAGGGGAACCCACTGGTCTCACCCCTCCGATGAATTCGCACCCTAAAAGGGGAGAGGAGACGCACACAGGCAGTGTCCAGCAGAGCGACAAGACCTGCGGGGCAGCGTCTCAAACCGTAGTCCTTGAGGTTTTTTTTTTTTCTTGACTCACACAAAGCTTTAATATTTTTTTTCAGTTTGGTGCCCACATTGCCAACTCTGGAAGTTTTAAATTAAAATGAGGCTATCTGTAAGGTTTTGCTGAAATACGATAAGGGTACCTACTGCAGCCCCAGGGCCAAGTGCTGCTTCCCCGTGTTTACTGAGTGGAGGAGTAAACTGAGAAGTAAATGAATGAATTACTGAGTGGAGTCGCCAGTGTGTCAGCCTCTCCGTGCTCTGGGAGGGCGGGGCTCTGTCCTGTTTGCCTCTACCCCCACAGGGTGGTAGAACATCACGCCGGCTCAACCAGAGTTTGTGGAGTTAGTGATGAGTCCTTTCAGCACAGAGGGCTTCCTAGTGTTCCAAGTGAGAAGTGTAAATGTGGCCTCCTGCTTTTGTGACCATAAATTACTGGAAGCTGAGGGTCTATTTTGCGTCATGGGCTGCGAGGCAGGAGCAGAACCAAGGAGAAAGGGGCATTGACCGCGAGCCAAACTCCCGAAGAGGCCTTCCTGGAAAACCACCCGGGGCCGTGTGGACAGCCGCAACAATAACTACCGTGTGCTGAGTGCTCTGCAGACACCAGCTGCTGAGCTAAACACACTCACATCCAGCCCGTTTAACCTTCACAACAACCCAGAGGTTCTACATTTCTGTTATCCACGGCAGCAAGACGGCCACACGACAAAAAGCTACAAAACCCTCAATGAGAGCTAGTCATTGCTCGCACCTCTAGGGTCAGGGGAGAGAGAGAGAGGGTGAGTTCTGCTGAGCTCTGCCAGCTCGCTCATGTCGGGGGTCAGCTGGCTATTGGCTGATCTTGCAGGCTTTGGCAAGAGGGAGTCTGCCCCCAGACCCGGAGTCCCCCAGCAGGCTAGCTGGGGCATGCTCTCGGGAAGGGTGCAGAAGGGCCAGAGCAGCACCTCACCCGTGCAGGTATCTCTTCAAGCCCCTGTTTGCATTTCACGTTTTCCCGTCTCATTGGTCAGAGCCTATCACGGGGCTGGTCCAGATTCACAGAGTGGAGGAACCAATTCTACATCTACGGTGAGAAGCCTTACAGTCACACAGGGAAGGGTATGGATACATGGACGATAAAGAATTATGGCCACTGGTGAAATAAGTCTACCACAAGCAGGTAAAGCCAATCTAGTTTTTATGAAGAAACCGAGGCTTATATACCCTCCCCTCCGAATGGTGGTAGAGTGGAGTCTCGAACCTAGCTCTCTCTAGATCCACGGCACGTTTATTTTACCGACATCTTCACTTTAAAGATCATTGGTACTTAGTAGGTCAAGAATATAAGCTCTGCACTCCAAGCTGAAAATGCTGGCAGATAAATCTTTTTTTCTCTGCAAGAAATTGGAGAGATGGTGAAGCACATGAATCCCCTCAGTAAAACACTCTGGGTGCTACAGATGGAGGTGGAGAGCAAGGGGTAAGGGGCCCCAAAGGACGGAGAGACTCAGGTGAGCTCCAGGTGGGAGGGAGCAGGAAGTTCCCCCCACCCCGTTGCTGTCTGAGGCCTGGGAAGATGAGAGGAGTTCACTCAGGAGCATGGCTGCAGGGTCCCAGCAGAGGAATTGGGACGCGTGGGTTTGTAGAGGGGAGGAGTGGAATGAATGGGGCTTGCAGAACCTGGATGAATACTCAGTGTTCGTTCCTTCAGCACCGACTCCCAGAACCTAGTGGCATCAGAATGACCTGGAACTCTTCACCAAAAGGCATCTTCACAGGCCCAGCGGTGGTGGTTCGGAGTCCGCCTGTCTGGCCGAGAGGCCAGGATCTGCCTCTTAATCAATCCAGCAGCTCAGAGATTCTGACGCAGGTGCGCACAGCCACCCCCGGCCCGAGACACTCTCTGTGGGGGGAAGCAGGAGACCGAAGACGGGAGGTGCTGTGGGCAAGCCACTGGGGATCAGGTTAAGGGACTTCTAAGAAGATCCTTTCAAGGTGCATTTCAAGACCTTTCAATGGTTCTGGAAGGCTGGTTTGAGGGTTTGTGAGCTGCGAGGTGGGCCCTGAGGACCCCCGGTGCTGTTCCATCGGGGAAATGGCCTCCTCACACTGACAGGCTCATGGTCCTCGTGTTGTGTTTGGACTAAAACTGGGAGAGACTTGAGCAAGAGGCACGTGTTTAGGACGTGATGTAAGAGATCAGAGGAGTCACAGAGATTCAGGGGACCTGACATGCCAACAATTCATTCCTGGCCGTAGTTGTAAGCAGAACGTACTCTGTAATGATGTCCCTAATTACTGTGAGGTGAAAGTGGCAGAGGGATTAACATAATAAAAATTTTACAACAAGCAAATGTGGAATGGGTGTATGTGGGGTGGGGGAGATGCGGACTGTCCCAATACCGGCACTCATGCACTGGGATGGACGGACACTTGGTGGCCCCTAGTTCTTGGTGAGCTTTGTGTGGGTGGTACCCATGCATTCAGAAATGAAATAAATGAACATGGCTGCGAACCAAAGTGTCGCAGGTTCGATTCCCAGCCAGGGCACATACCTGGGTTGCAGGCCATGGCCCCCAGCAAACACACATTGATGTTTCTCTCTCCCTCTCTCTCTCTCTCTCCCTTCCCTCTCTAAAAATAAATAAAGAAATCTTTTTAAAAAAAGAAATAAATGAACATTATTTAACCTCTTTTCCACACAATCCTCGTGGAAGGACGTAGATCCTTTATGGAAGGATCATCACACATATGCGTCTCCCCCCACGATTAACTAGGTGATCTCTGCGGTCCATCCCACTGACCTGTAGTTAGAATGTAAAGATACTCGCGCTCCACGACATGCACTATAACCACCTCTCACCACATGCTTGCTGTTGCACACGCCATTGGGAAACAAGGCGGAGCAAGGAAGCTGGATGCAGAGAAAAACGCAGCTTTGGCGCCCAGCCTGGTTCCTGGGCACGGTGGCCCTGGCTCCCCACCTCCTGTCATCCGCAGCCTGCTGGTAGCCTTCCCCGTGGACAGTCTCAGGGGGGAGGAGTCAGCTGTCTGGATGTTGCACACAGTAATTTGGCTCAGGTCCACCAAACAGGTGTAAGGTCTTCCTTTTGCTCTCGGTGTATTTCTGGCCAGAACTAATGACTTCAGATGCATTCAATAATAATAATAATAACAACAACAACAACAATAATAACAGTAATAATAATATTAATAGTAATAATAATAATAAAAACTTTGGGAATAGTAGGACAGGAACTAGTTCCCAATTTACAGATGAAAGCCTGGGACATGGAAACAGCATCAAACTGGGACTCTTCTGCGTCCCAGTCCCATACTCGTTCCAGAATGCTCCTGTCTGCCTAAGCCGGGCGGGGGAGTGTGGATCCCCGGCTGCGCCCTCGGAAGCTGTAGGACCTTCCCGGCCCTCCTCCACCTGTGGGTGTGAGAGGCATTCCCTCAGCCACGGCGCCACATCTAGTGCTTGGAGGAGGCCCCGGTTCCCATGCTCACTGAGTTTTCAATCTAAAATTAATTACACTCTTGATGGGTGCTGTAATTGCAAATGAGTTATAATGTGCTGTGAATATTCTCACCTGTCAAAATAAATGTTCCCCATCTCAGCTGGACTCCCTGTGTCAGCTCTTAACAAACATGGGTGATGGTGAGACTTTTTTTTGTTATTTCAGAAAAAAGGATTCAGAAAAGCAGCGTGAGAAGCAGGTTAGAGGGGAAGAAGAGAACCACGGTGAGTTAAACGGCAGCCTCTGAAAATGTATGGGTATGTACTAGTCCCCAGAAACCGTGACTGGAAAAGGGGTCTTTGACGTTGTAAGTAAGAATCTTGAGCTAAGATCAACCTGGATTTTTCTGGGGACCCCTAAATCTAATGACACATGCCCTCCCAAGGGACAGAAGGAGAGAGATGCACAGAGAGAGAGAGGGGGGGGAAGGCCGTGCGAAGACAGAGGCAGAGACCGGAGGAAGGCAGCCACAGTCGATGAGCACCCAGCGCCGCTAGAAGCAAGGGGCGGATTCTCCCCTCGAGCCTTTGGAGGGACTGAAGCCCTTTAACACCTTGATTTTGAACTTCAGCTTCCAGATCTGTGAGAGAACAGAGCTGAGTTGTAAGCCACCCCGTCTGTGGCATTTATTATGGCGGCCCGAGGAAACAAGGGCAAGAGCCAGGAGACTGCCGGCGGGGCAGGCACTAAGGTCAAAGCGACAGGCGGGCGGCACCAACAGGTAAGGAGCCACATGCACTCGGGGTCTTACAGCCACAAGGCCGGCCACTGCAGGGGCCCAAGAGTGAGCCCTAGGCTGACCCAACGCATGAATAGCCCTGCACACAGTAGGTGGCCAGCAGGTGTCCCCCAAGAGATCTGATCTTTCTATCACTGACTCCCTTCCATTTCTTCGTCTTTCGTCTGCTTCTTGGAGAGGAAGGAAGACCAGAAGTCGTCAACTTTTGTTCTGGTTGAATGACTTCTGGTCGCACCTCCCCTCAGGTCTGCAAAGAGCTTCCTGGTGGGGAGATGGAATTGTCATTCCAGGGGTGGATGGTGGAAGCTCGGGGGAGCTGGTGGCTTTTCCACGGTTTGGAGCCGAAACAGAAACCCGGATGTCAGCGACTGCAGCCCGGACACACTCTCCAATGAACGTGTTAGCAGTCTCGGCTCACCCACGAGCCTTGAGTTCCTGCTTTGTTCTCCCCGCTGCTCATGCGCTCTGCACACTTTGCATTCGAAGTGAGGTGTTCTGTGCTCCGTGGCTCTTGTCTGGTAGAGGGGGGCTCGCGAGGCTAGACCATTGAGTATAAAGGAAGGAAGAAGAAGATGCCTGGTACGTAGAAAAAGAGCAAACGTGAGGGAATGCCAGGCCCTGAAACCCTGCATCTTGTGAAAATTTTTTCTCATGACTTCATGATAATTTAGACAAGGTTAATTAGATAGCCACTGATCTTAGTGGAAGAAGATTTCAGAAAATATAATATTGCAAACCATCCTAGTAGGGGATGAAGGTAATGCCACAAGGGGGTACTATAATTTTACCAAATTTGTCCTGGGAAGCTGGCTCAGAAGGTGAAATGATGAGGGTGTGCACAGTTAATTTTAATATGCTAATAACATCTCGGCAAGCTGGGAACTTAAACAAAACGATACAATTAATATACCTTTATGGGATGTAGAAAGACGTGGTAAGGGCGTTGGTAGATGGTGTCGGAGCTCCATGCAGTCTCATTGGGAACCCCGCACCTTGGGGAACAGAAGCATGCACCATGCACCCCGAGCCCAAACTCTCATTTCTCCATGAATTTGTTGGGTCTGCGGCTATTTCTGCTTTGGTTGGACCAAGAAGCTGCCTTATAGCTCTCTCTCTTTTTTTCTGTTGAGCTTCAGTGTTCAAAATATCTCCAGAAGCAGCTAGGAAATAACTTCCCGTTCTGCCAATGTTTGCTCTCCAGTGTTTTGAATGAATCTTCTCAGCAAACTGCGCGGCTGATGGAAGCGGCCCCGTTTCAGCTGAGAACACACGCGGCTGTGTGGCGTGCTCGCCCGCGCCAGCCGGCGAGGGGCCGGGCTGGGGAGTCATTGTTTCCAGCCCGAGTGCCAGGTGCAGAGCAGAGAGGGCTTTTCTCCGTGCGTGTTTGTTTTATTTGGATTTGTTCTGTTGTGGGGAGGATGGAGCTGACATTTCAAGGGCCACTTTATGCTCACAGTAGATATTATATTTTGTTTGGTTCAGAAATGCAGGAAATGAGTAACTCAGAGGGGTCAGGTGACTTGTCCAAGGCACTGGACAGAGAAGGACGCATGCGGTCAGGGTGCCCAGCCAGGTTGTCCCACCCCAGCGCTGCCTGCCACGTCGGCTCGGACCGGAGGCTGACCTCTGAACCACTTGGAGAAGGTAATGTCCTCTCTGACATCTGTGATTTGGGCAAATGAAAAGGCTGGGATTTAAACTCAGTTCTAAGACTCCACGCCCTCCTTTGCTTCTGTCTTGCATGGCAAACACACCAGTCAGCCTCCCGTGAATGTGAGGCATTTAAAAAATACTCTAAAAAAAAAGCTCAGAAAAACATTCTCAAAAGGAACCTTAAAACTTTCCATGAATCAAATTTAGTTGAGCAGTGTTACAGCCTCTTAAAATAATTCCACTTATTTTCCCGGTAGGTTGGTGAACGTGCACTATTTCATCCTAACACCAGGCATCTCTGTGTGCGGTGTGGTCCCAGAAGTGTGCCGGGGAGCAGTCAGGGTTTCGTCTGTAAGTTCCGTACACAGCGTAGGGGTGGCGGGGGTGTCCACAGACGTTGCCACATGATGGGGAATAAGATGAGGTGTGAGTCACCTCTTAACACCAGCAAGGGGACGCAGGCACTTGGCGGACTTATCAAAATCTCTTAAAAAAGGAGACATGGGATCCTGAACTGGAACTCGCTTTTTAAAAAACAACTTTACGTAGTAGCTCAGTGGATTGAGTTCGGGCTGCGAACCAATGTGTCGCAGGTTCGATTCCCAGTCAGGGCACGTGCCTGGGTTGCAGGCCGTGACCCCCAGCAACCGCACATGGATGTTTCTCTCTCTCTCTCTTTCTCCCTCCCTTCCCTCTCTAAAAATAAATAAATTAAAAAAAATTCTAAAAAACCCACCAACTCTAAATATTTAAAATTGTGCTCAGCTCCAGGCTGACCTTTTTAAGGGTCGAAGCTTAGCTGGGTTTGGGCAAAGGTCGTCTGACATTTTGAGGTGAAGCAAACTCTTCTATACATGGGTAGGCCTTGAGCGATGAGTGGCTGGCCGAATGACAAAGCTTTATGGCTTCTATGTGTGCGTTTGCTGCTGTTCTATTTGTTATTGGCTGGCACGCTCCCGAGACTCCACCTGAACATCTCAAGCAGTGACCGCCTGAGTCTGGGGGCTGCTCTGCCAGTCTCGTTTTCAGTAGGAGAGTGTGGGGTGCAGCCGGGGGGAGAAGGCTCCACCAAAGTCTCGGACCCAGGAAGTGGCAAAGACTAGACTAAGTGGATGGCTTTTTTCTTCTGTCTCCAAAGCTGAGGGGTTTTATTATCACTTTTTTTGTTTTTGTTTATAAGCTATAGGCATGTCGATGTTTACTTATGTATAAGCATGTGGATGCTTACTCATACCTTTTTAAAATATTTTATTTATTTATTTTTAGAGAGGGAAGGGAGGGAGGAAGAGAGAGAGACATCAATGTGCGGTTGCTGGGGGCTGTGGCCTGCAACCCAGGCATGTGCCCTGACTGGGAATCGAACCTGCGACACTTTGGTTTGCAGCCCGCGCTCAATCCACTGAGCTACGCCAGCCAGGGCTACTTATACTTTCCTGCACACTCATAGCTTACCTTGGAACAGGGGCTGCTGCTGTGACCGGCCGTGGGTCCTCTGCATTGAGTCATCCCTCTCTTGGCTTCGTCTTCCGTGTTAAGGAAAAGGGGAGGGGGCAGCAGGAAACACCTGTGATAGTGTCCTCACTAGAAAAGAAAAAAAAAGTGGCATCCAGCACGTGCTTCTCTCCCAGTCCCCTTGTAGGGCCGGGTTGGGGGCTGCTCTGTGAAATTACAATCCTGGGCTGTTCCCTTTACTCTTCCCCTCTCTTTCTCTCGTATTTTCATACTTGGCATTTTGGCGTCTGCGCATCTCGGAGCCCTGCGGGCGGGGCGAGGTCTCCAGCAGGGAGCGTGCAGATGCGCGCAGCCGTCGGTTAGATGGAGCGCTCCGCCGGCTCCCTGCTCGGCTCTCCTGCTCCCGCTGACTGCTTGTGCTCCAAGTGGTTGCCTTCTGCATGTGCTTCTGTGTTTAGAGCCCCTGGTGGCCTGGACGGAGACTGGGGTGGCAGTGTCCCCTATGGTGGGAGACCCGAGGGAGGATTTGCTTATGCAAGTGAGGATGGGGGTGGGGCAGGAAATTGCATTCTAAGCAGCCTTGTTTAGAGACACCTGGCAGGTGGGTGTGCACGTCTCTCCCGAGGAGCACGCTTTGACAGAAGGCAGTTTCTCTGTCAGCAAAGAGGCATGTGTCCCCGACTGTGCCCCTCCTAGACTCCAGGCATGTCACCTGGGGTCAGTCGCCTTCTGACCTGTGAGGTCCAGAGAGGGCTGGATGGGCTTGGGCCCCGGGGGTTAGGGGGACAGGTGGCTGCAGCTCAAGGTCACTCCAGGCTCCAAAGGGCTGCCTCTCCTGGACTCCTGGGCAATCTGGGCTCCTCACCTTTGCTGCCTACACATGTGAAACCCAGCCGTTCCCTCACTGCCACAGACATCACTGCAACGGCACTGACCCCAGCGTACCCCGCCCTCGGCTGGAGGAAGGGCACTCTGATGCCTCAGCGATGCACTCTCTGTCCTGGGCCTTGGAGCTGGGCTTTATTAGCATTAATGACGGTGCCATGTCCTTACAAGGATTTCAAGGGCGTGGGGCTGGGCTGGGGTAGCGGCCTTGAGCCGGGGGTTGGCGGGAATTGTCTGAGGTCCAGGGTAACAGGAGCAGTGCAGGAAGGGAGTCCCTGCTCACACACGATCAGGGATCCCATGGTTCTGGGGGTGGGCGTGGTCTGGATGTGGCGAGAAAGGGTGCTATGGATACAGATATAAACCAGGCATCACCCCGGGCTTGGAACCCAGCAGAAAGATTTCTATGTTGTGGCTACAGGATGTAAAGTCCAGCACAGGAAATAGAGTAGCCAGTGAACTTACATTCAGGACCCAAGGCCATGCACAATGGCGGGGGGATGGCCTGTGAGGGCATGGGGGACACTGGGTGGAGGGAGGCAAAGTGGGAAAAATCAGGACAACTGTAATTGCATCATCAATAAAACACAATAAAAGAATGAAATAGCAAACTCATCTTAAGTTGAGGGGATCTTTGGCAGTATCCTAGAGGGGCACCCTGCTCTGAGACAGAGGGACCTCGAAGAGGTCAGCTCCCACCTCCTCCAGGGGAATCTCACAGGTGCTGAATGCACCTCTTACCACTGCAGTTGAACAAAAACAAGAGAGCTTCAGAAGCTCCCCCGCTTAAGTGCAGGTGTTGGCGAGACTCCACACACTTTGTGCGAACTGTGGGAATGGATTCCTTCCACGTTTTTCTTGCAGCTGAGTACAATGCGGGAGGGTTCGGGTGTCTGGCTGCCACGGGAAGGGGTCCCCTTGGACTAGGGTCAGACAGCGTGAGAGTGGCGTGTGTTTATTCAGAGCTCGCGTGTTGGGCACCAGCTGGGCATCGAGCTGGGATCTACCATACGATGCGTGTGAGAGGCTGAGCCTGGACCCCCTGCCTACTTGTGCCTGACTTTGAATAAGTTCCTTAGATTTTTTTTATTACAGGAAGTTGCAAAATGCTGGGCACTTAGAAAAAGCTCATGGAATTTTAGTCCAGTGTCTTGTTTAGTTGGCGACTCTTCCAATCAACCTCAAAATTGGAGGGGAAAGGAGGGGGGAGAAGTTCCCCCAGCCAAGGACAGCTTCACCAAGTCCAGGTCGGGCCTGTCGGGAGGGCTGACTGCTGGTGGGGGAGGGGTTGCCTGGCTCCTGGTGGTCCCCGGGGAGGAGGGAAGGGGAGCAGTCTGGACAGCAGAGCCGGGCAGAAGGAGGTGAAAACTAAAGCACCCTCAGGCGGAGGAAGCTCTCCAGGCCCAGTGCATGGAGATGGACCGAGGCTGAGGGAGGAGCAATGGGGAAAGCAGAGGAGGGCGGGGGAGGGGGCTCTGAGGGGGACGGTGCTCAGTTTCCTCAGCCTTCCATCCAAAACCACACCCTCTGCACTCTTCTCTGAACCTCGGCCACAGCCATCTTTCAATTGGAAAGGGAAGGGGGCAGCCCTAGCTTGCATTCTTGGAACACAAGCGCTGACAAGCCTGGGACTCCTGATTCCAGCCAGACGGTAGGGCTGTGTTGGCCCATGCTGACCTCCGAGAGAACCCCTCATCTGGGCCAGGACAGGGAGGACTCTGGGTTCTCCCCAGCAGCCAAGCGCCAGGGGCTCCTGGTCTGCATGACCCCTGGCCTCAGGCGCTGTGCCTCCCACGCTGCAGGAGCTTGAAACATCCGTGTGTGATAAATGGACCTGCACATTTCCATCACATGAATTGGGAATCTGAGTGCTACAAAAATTATTATTTGGGTATATAGATACCCACATTGCACAGCTTATACAGCCACGGTTTCCTGTCGTCCACCCTCACGGCAAACACGGTGAGGGGAACTAGGAGAGGGGACTTGAACGCGACAGAGTTCTCCCAGAAGTTACACTGAAGTCTTAACCCCTGGGTACCTGGGCATGTGACTTTATTTGAAAACAGGGTGTCCTGCAGATGTAAGCACGTGAAAGTGAAGTTATGCTGAGGGAGGATGGGCCATAATCCAGTGGCTGGTGTCCTTACCCAAGAGGGAACTTTGGACACAGAGACACAGGGAGAGCGCCGTGGGAAGCCAGAGACAAAGTCTGGCGTGAGGGGTCTCCGAGGATTGCCGGCAGCCACCGGGAGCTCGGGGAGAAGGAAACAGCGTTCCTCACACCTGGACTTCAGAAGACGTCTTGCCGCCAGAGCTCAGGGAGTGCATTTCGGTTGGTTCCACCACCCAGTTTGTGGCGCTTTGCCCCCCTGGCCCCAGGGGACTAGCACCAGCTCAGAGGCCACTCTGGAGCGATTTGCTTGTGAAGCGAGATCAGAGTGAAGTTCGGGACCCGGCCGGGGTTTGGCCAAAGGGGAGATCCCATCTCAGTGTTCGACACGAGTCCTTACCCCCTTTCCATCAGCCGGGGTCACTCTGTGTGGCTGCGCTGTGAGACCTGGGCGCCCGGGGGGGCTTCCGGCCGAGCCCCGGGCTGCCGCTCACAAGGGAGTCTTTTACTCACAAGGACCGCTCAGGCCTGGCCTTTCCTCAGTCAAGTTTAAAGATCCCAGAGAAGAGAACTGGAGGGCAAGTGTTGTGTGCGCATGCTCCTTCCTTCTTTGTTTAAAAGCAAAGCGTGTTTATTACAAGGACTTGGGACTATGCAAAAAAGGAAGCCGAAGGTGGGGTGGGCTAAAGGGGTCCCATTTATGCCATCAGTGCCCTCGCTTGGGCTTGGAGGCCTCTTCCTCTTCATCACACCAACGTGTGAAGAAAACCCAGCCTGTCTGAAGGCTCGGCTTCCCCAGATGCAGAGGACCATTCAACCCAGGACAGAGGGGGCTGGAGGAGCTCCTTGCAAATAGGCAGAAGATGAATACAATAGAGAGAAGATTTTAAGAGAAATCAAGCAAAAGAAGAAGAAGGAGGAGGAGGAGGAGGAGGAGAAGGAGGAGGAGGAGGAGGAGAAGGAGGAGGAGGAGGAGGAAAGAAAGAAAGAAAGAAAGAAAGGAAGGAAGGAAGGAAGGAAGGAAGGAAGGAAGGAAGGAAGGAAGGAAGGAAGAAAGAAAAGAAAAGAAAGAAAAGAAAAGGGGGGAATGTACTATAGCGTTCCTGGGCAGAGAAAGGACCCGTCAGGACTCTCCGGGGGAGGCGCTGCCACTCCTCCCGGCTCAGCCTGTGGCGGACGAGGAAGCAAACCACAGATGAGGTCTGAGGTCTGGCTGGTGTGTGCGGCTCCCGCTCACTGGTTTGCGTCCTCAGCCCCCAGCTGCAGGGGGTCTCAGCTGCTGTGTTTATTTATGGGGGGGAACACGGAAGCTCTGAGCGGACGGGGCCCGTGGGGTGGCCCAGGCCACACAGGCGTTCAGTGGCAGGGGCTGCACTGCGTCTCACACTGGAGGTGGCCGGGGTGGGGGTGTCGGGGGCAGAGGTCGCCGGGCTGGAGGCAGCAGGGGAAGTCGGCTCTCATTCTTTGCGGGCAGCGACGGCTTCTCATCAGGCTTTGTTTAGGGCATGGTGGGAAATCTATCATGACTCTAACTCCCTCCTCCCACACATGAAGGAGCTGCCCCCAGATTTTTACAAAAACCCCTTTTCTCTGTGTCAGAGTCCAGAGCCCTCCCCGTTGCTTGCAACCAAAACCCCCAATTAAGGGGCGGACTATGCGTGAAGTGTTGTTCCAGTGCAGTAAATGGCAGTGAATCTTCCCCAGAAGTCTGCAGTAGAGGCTTCTTATCGCCACGACAGAAGCAAGGAGCCTGAGACTGGGGCACACGGCGTCTCCCGGCCAGACCACGCGGGAATACAAGTGCAAGTCCACGCGGCTCTCAGCCTCTGCCTTTCACACGCACTCTCCCGGCCAAGCGTCTTACGTCATCACTCCAGGCTCGTCCTGAGTGCAGAGCAGAAAGCCTGCACAGGGGAAGTAGACATGGACCTGGCTCAGGGGGTGTGAGCAACCTGGCCTTGACCAAGACGGTGTGAGTGTGTGCGTGCAGGGTCGGCGCTGACGCCGGACGCGTCTCAGGTGCTCCCACCTCCCTTTCCCCGGCAGGACGCGCCGTTGTCTCCAAACCCAAGGGGGTCCCAGGTAACGCAGGAATGCCAAACTTATCTATTTTACTCTTAGTTTTATAGCATTTTTCTCCGTCCTGTGTAAAATTTCTCTTCGAACATGACGCTCTCTGGAGCTCAGCACGCCTCTGCTCATTATCTAACCTTGGCTAATTTTTCGAAGACTTCGCTCTCAAGCTTGCCATGCCCATTCTGCGGGAACGCAGCGTTTAAAGTAAAGTAATCAAGATTTCTTGTGATATGACGTCTCTTTTCATTTGTTCCACGTCTCCTCATTATTTTACCCTTTTTTTTTCTTTAAGTAGGTGAAAGCAGAGGATTTAAATGGAACATCAGAAGGGAAGAAAAGCTTAAATTCAGGCTGGGAACAGCTGTGTACGTGCCTGAGCGGGCCCCATAATCCTCGGAGAACAATGGGAGATACCGTGGAGTTTAGAAAGCACAGGAACTATGATTAAGAAGGAGAAAAATCCCTGGAGTTCGTCAGACATTCCAATGTTCTTTTCAACTTCATTCCTTTTTAACCTTGAGAAAGTCATTGAAGTTCTCCGAAACACAGTTTCCTTCCTTTTTCACACAGGTGATCTTTCAGAGTCTGCAAAAAGAGGATCACAGTATATGATTTCACAGTTAGTATGAGGATTGAAGGTGTGCGAACAACTCAACCCAAGCCACACGGCCACTATTTGGGAGAGCTGGGTGTCAGACCCAGACAGATCCAGCGTCAAATCTATCTTTGTCCCCCAGAAGGAGGGTGAGGGAGATTGTTGGTGAGCAGAGGGCTCTTCAGCCAGGCAAGGGGATGGACATGAGGACAGAGGTGCCGGTGGGTGGTGCAGAGCCCCAGGCCACTCTGCCTGGGAACGTGGGCAGGCAAGGCACGGCCGGTGTCAGACCTGGTGCAGGCCACTCGGTACCCGCCCATCCTCAGGAATGAGGGGCCCCGCCGCCTGGGCCAAGAACTCACGCTCTGCTTTTGGTTAAGACATCCACCCACCCTTTCAACGTGAAGCTCTTTTCACAGGGCAGCTGCCACGCTAAGTGCTGGGATACAGTTCTGAGCACACGGATGCAGTTCCTGTCTTCTTGCAGTTTACAATCTACCAGGATCTCAAAAATCATTAATAGAATAGTCATATATGGTAATATATACATATGTGTAATATGCATGCATTGTGATAAGCGCTATGAAGAAAAAGTAACTGCACCAATAATAACCCATGAGTGAGGGTCTGAGCTGGCCTCCCAAGGGGTGGCGGTGTTTGGTCTGAGGGTGTCGGGCCCTAACCTGGGAGAAGGGGGATGTGACGACCATCTCGGACAGCAGGTCCTCACGGGGGAGGGGCCTGAACCCGGCTTTTCCCTTCCTTGCTTGCACCGCGTTCCCTCCTTGCGGCTGCAGGACCACAGCCCAGCAGCAGAGGGGCAGGAAGCCAGCTGGGGCAGGTGGGCAGGGCCTCCCTCACAGACCGGGAGGAGCTTTTTGTCTTTATCCTACGAACACGGAGAAGCCTGGGAAGGTCTGATGGAAGGAGAATGGATCGTTGTTTACGTTTTGAAACTGTGACCCAGACTTCCTAGAGACTGTGTCGGGGAGAGAAGTCCTGGGAACACCCGTTGGTGAGCCATGGTGTGGCCCTGTCATTGTGTCCTGGCCACACCTTCAGGGAATGACACTGCGGGACAGGGACACAGGACCCACAGAAGGAGCCGGCCCCTGACCATGGGCAGTGCTGTAGGTGGGATGTCGGGGAAGCAGGGGGGCTCTCCGGACGTCCACCATGGTAAATGCTTTGCACCCTGCGTGTACTTGTGAGGGTCTTGAGTCAAAATGACACGAACCACGGGGGCTGCAAACGACAGACATTTGTCCCCTCTCAGTTCTGGAGGCTGCAGTCTGGGGTCAGGTTGTCAGCGCTGCTCTGGGGACAGCGGGCTGCCCACCTGTCTCTTAGCTTCTTGGGCTGCCAGCAGTGTTCCTCGGCGTTCCTTGGCTTGTGGCCGTATCAGTCCCTCCTGCCTTCACTCCTTCTCCCTGTGACACCAGGCACACTGGGTCAGGTTGTGTCCTGAGGAGGTCATCTTAACTTGAGCACATCTGTGAGGACCCTACTTCCACACACGGTCACACTCACAGGAGCCAGGGGTTAGGGCTTCAGTGCATTTTGGGGGGACACAGTTCGAATTATAACATGGATGTTGTCATTGTCAGGTCCCGCGACTGTGTCCATGTGACAAACGCCTCCGCTGCAGGTGCCTTTGCTGCACCGTCTCCGGCCCTGACGGCCGCACACCGAGGGCCGGCTTGGGTGGCTGGTACTCGATGGGCAGTGCCCCCCACAGTCCTCTGGGGAGCGTGGCCCTGTCCCCATGGAGCAGAGGGGAGCGTGCACATTTGGGGAGGGTGAAGGGGTCTGTTCTGCACAGCCGGGAAGTCAGGCGTTGGCATGTGTACTTCCGCTTTGTTCCATTTCGTTTTACTCCAGGGTCCCGGCTACCTCATTTTTACCTCCCTGCATTTGGGAAGGGCGAGCCCCTACCTTGCACCCCATGCACCTGAGACGCCTCCTGCTCAAGGGGCCTCGGGCACCAATGCTGCCCCTGGAGTGGGGGGGGGCAGTCCTCAGGAGAACAGGGCGGTGGTCTGGGCTTCCTCCTCTGGCTTCCCAGCCCGAGTCGTTTGGAATGCGCGTTTGAACAATACTGCTTTCTGCTACTTTCTACTGTTAGAAATCACACAGTCAAAATCTCCATTACAATAAGTGCACATCATTACTGGTGTATGTGGGTGTCCATGACAGAGTTCTAGGGCAAGGGGGTCAGCCACTTTCCTCTCTCTCTCCCCCTTCCTTCTCCTCCTGTCTTTCCTGCCTTCCTTTCTCCCCCATTCCCTCTTTCTTCCTGTCTCCTGTGTACCTCCTGGCTCAGCCTCACTGATAATTCTCTGTGCCTGTCCCTTTTAGAATCGCTGTTTCCGACCGCTTCCCTTCACATGAGGGTGAATGGGGGGAAAATGGTAGTTTCAGGCAGATGGTGACTTGTAGTCCCCCGTCACGGTTAGAGGCTCTCTGACAGAGTGAATGCTCCCTCACTGGGTGTTCCAGGATTCCCTCATAGCAGCATGGCCGGGGTCCCTGCTCTGCCGTCTTTATGCAAGGGGCAATGAGAATTTCTGACTCCACCTCCATTCCCGCTTCTGCTGGGATGCCTGCTGGCGTCTGCTTCCCTGGCAGGCAGGCCTCCCGGGGCGAGCCCTTGGAGGCAGCCCCGGTCCCGCTGCCCCGCAGTTCTCCGGACACTCAGGAAGGGCGCCCTGATGCCTCGTGGGCGAAGCGCTGTCCCCACCTCAGCTTTCTTCCCTCTGTCTGCTGCTGGGGCAGCCCCAGGCAGCCCCTTGCCGGCAGGTGAGTGTCCCACAGCATCCCGCACCCTTCCGCTTGTCAAGGCACACGTGAACTTGTGAGGATGCTGTCTCACTGCCATCCACGGAGCCAAGGTCAGGGCGGGTCTCAGGGCTCCCTCACGCACCTGTTCTCACCTCCCCACGGAGAGGAGGACCGACAGGCCTCTACCATCCTTCCAGAATGGCGACTTTCTTGAAAGCAGCTCTCCAGTCAACCTACTTAGTGAGTCTCTGGACTTCCCTCATAGACAGGTGGATGCTGAGGTTCGAGCTACAGGTCTCAGGGCGTGTTTCGTCCAGCTCTGGGCAGGTCCAGCTTAGGTGGCCTTAACTCTTCCCACAGAACGCATGGGCAGTTGACCTCTAGTGTCTGAGCTTTGGGATCTTGACAGACATTACAGAGATAAAGAAACATGCACTTGCATCATTTTGCAGAGGCTTGAAAGAGACTACGTGTCCCAGGAAAAGTGAGAAGTCCTATGTGGCCAGAGTAAACATCTTTTGGCTACAAAAGGGACAAGGCCTGGGGCTGGGCCAGCGGGCTGGGCCCCGGCGACCAAAGCCCACCAGTCCTGTTTCCCACGATGCCTAGCATGATGTCTTCTGTTCCACCTTGCTCTGAGCTCATGGGGTTTCTTGGTCCAACTCAGACTCTACGTCTCTTTCCCTGACACCGTTTTGACCACTGGCAGTACGTTGATTAGCGTCCCACTAACATTCATGCTCCCACAGAACCTCAGAACGTGACCTTATTGAGAAATCGGGTCTTTGCAAATGTCATCAAATGAGGCTGAGTTCATGCTAGATGAGGGGGGGCCCTAGATTTACTGACTTGGTGTCCTTATGAGAAGAGGGTAGGACGTGCTGAGACACAGAGAAGAGTACCGTGTGCGGATGGATGGAGGCGGGGGTTGGAGACACTCGGCCACAAACCAATGATCCCAGAGGTGGCCAGGAGCCAGCGGACGCTGGAAGAGGCGGGAAGGGTCCTCCCCTAGTGTCTCTGGAGGTGCTGCTGCCCTGCTGGCAGCTTGATTTGGAGCCCTGCCCTTCAGAACCATGAGACAGTAAGTTTCTGTGGTGGTGAGCCTCCCTCTTTGCGGCCATCTGTCATAGCAGCCACAGGAAACCGATACACTGTCATCTATTATTTCTGCATCCGTTTCCCCCCTGACTGGAGCACAAATCCTTCAGATGCCAGGATTCCTCTTCGGTTTCTCTTTGGATTTCCCTCAACATAGTTTTCTGACGTGCAGACATTTATTTTTGTTTTACGTTTGCTGCAATAAAAGCCCTGATCTATTTGTTGGTCATTAGCTTCCATTTGAAATCACTTCACAAGAAACTGGAAATTCATAGCAAACCCAGAAGAAGTGTGAATGGGAGAAATGAACAATTATATGCCATTTACCTCCCTCTGTTGTTCCAGCCTCATGATAGATCCTCTCTTCCATTAGCTTCAAGTTCCTGCTCAATTATGTGGGTCAATTCATGTTCTTTAGAAACAGTGGCGTCTTTAGTCAACCTGTTTGAGCTTCGTCTGGAGGAGTGAACAGATTTAAAGAAACAAGGTGAAAGCCAAACAGTTTGGAAGTGCCAGTAAACAGGAAATAGCTAAAAATAGCTTGGATAATGGATTGAGGAGAGTGTCATTTTTAAAATTTACTTTCAGAGTGCTAATTGTTCGGTTATTAGAACTCGCAAAAGGAAAGACAGTGTGGCTCTTCCATAATTAATGCTTTATGTAGTATTTTCCTGTGAATTTGTCAGAGGAGGGTACCGTGACTAAGATGTTTATTTTATTGCATTTTTACTTTGACCATTTATTTAAAGATACCTCGCTGTTATTAGGTGCAAGAAGTTTTTGAGATAAAATAGCACACAGTAGAGAGGGAATTATTCTTATCATATAAAGTGGAATTAATTTAAAAACAGGAAATGGGCATAAAATGATGAAATGGCAGAAATTAAAAAAAAGCAATTTAATATATTTATTTTGCCCGGTGTATGCATTGTGCATATTATAGACCTGATCACAAGTAAAAACAATGGAAGAAGTGCAGGGAACACACCTGACTGGCCTTAGAATGCAACATCCCAAGTTCAACGTCTTGCACAGAACGTTCCGATTGCCCGTGTCACCTCTGAACCGTGGCACACTCCGTGGCGGTGGGCTCGGACTGCCGGGGACGGACTGCGTCTGTAAGATGGGAAGTCCCACAGGGGCAGGGCTACCTCCTGCCTTTCCCAGTAAGCCCTTCCCAGACGGAGAGTCACGCCCCAGGGACTGGAGATTTCAAGTCGTGTTGATCTTCCCAGCTTCCTTCCTGTGGATCGATGTAGCCACCAAAGCCTGCTTTCCGCGATGAATATGATTCGGCTAATGAGGAGGCAGGCGGCACTTCTGTTTGAATTATGGATTGTGCGCTGAGAAGGAGGCCGCCCCATATGTCACTTTCTTCAGAGGGAGCGGAAGATTCATATTATTATTTTATTTGAGCTTTCTATATTCTGGGGCTCTTGTCTTTGCAAGCGGACACTTCCTGCCAATAAAATGTTACCAGCCAGTGGCAGTAGGGAAATGAGGGTTCCGGTCTAGTCTCTTTCCTTGTATTTTTGGGGTGACCTTGGACCAGGTGTTAGACCTTGAGAGGTGACCACGACTCTCTCTTGAAAGACACCAGCCAGGACCCTCTCATCCCTGTTCCCGATGATGCATCCGCCCTGGTCTGTAAGGACTGGAACAGAGACGCACGTGTTTCTAAGGGCTCTACACCACACCCCTAGGAGGATGCCACCCCACCCTCAGGGAGTGTCTGCCTGAGCAAACGCAAGGCTGCCGGGAGATCTGACTATTCCACCCAGCACCCGAGGATGGGGTCCTGTCTCCTGGCCTCTGGGGGAGGGGCAGAGCAAACCCAGGTGGATTTCATTTAGACCAGTCCCCCTTCCCACTTTGTGTCATTTTCTGCTTCTCTGACTCTCACCGGCCTCCATACTCCCTCATTCTCCCGTGAAAACCTAGTCCCTTCTGTCCAAATCCAAGTGGAGCTCGGACCACACTGGACTCGTTTCCCTACCACACGAGGGTGCTGCTAGTGAAATCTGTCCTTGTCACTTTAACTGGTGTCCAGCTGTATTGATCCGTGAGACTGCTAATCATGGGAGAAGTGACTGGTACCAAAGTCCCCACGAGCGCTGGTGTTTTCTGATTCAGTATGTGAATGTCCAGGGTAGTCTGAGGAAAATAATGGTCGGCTCTGTGTGGGACCGGGCACCCATCGCCTGTTCCAAAAGCTCCCCTGTTCCCTTAGCACAGAGAGCCGGCCTGTGTGAATGTTTCTTATCCAAGCGACAACCCCGACATTGTCCTTGGCCGTCACTTCAGTGATGAAATTCTTGCACAGCTGCAACTTCTCCAAGGACCTGGGAAGCAGGAAACAGACCAGTTGGGAGGCATCAAAGAGAGCGTTAAACACCAGCTTTATCGATGGCTTCTGCTTGGAAGTCATATGATGTGGCCGAGTCCCTCCCAGTCCTCATAGGGAAGGTCAGCCTCCTCCGGGGCCCCTGTCTCATTGGTGTGGCAGCCAGAGGTCATGTTCAGGTTTCCTCAAACTGCATTGGCCCGAAACATTCCTAAAAACACAGCGGCGAGCCCTGGACTTGGTGCCGTTCATCCGGCTTTCAGCCCCCATGTTGCTCAGCCCCCTGAGGGCCGACAGCTGGAGACTGCCTGCTGACCTCACTCCTGCAGGTGGGAGGCAGATGCTTCCCGGCTGGGGGACACGGGTTCACATCGCCAAGTGCACCAAAATGAAAACCTACAGCAGGGACCCTTCTTGACGGTGGGATGTCTGAAAGCATTCCTTCTGCGACGAGGAGAAGAAAACATGGGGATCTCCCTCCTAGCCCTTCCATTCTGCGAGGCGTTAGTGGTTCCTGCTAGTGTAGTGTCTAATGTGGTGAGAGAGAGAGAAAGAAAGAAAAAAAATAGATTGTGGAAGGAGAAACAAAACTGTCCCTATTTACAGATGATGTATCTGCATAAACAATGTTGCGGCAAGTTGTATGTTCCAGTACGGCCCTAGCGATGCCATCTCAGGTGATACGTACGGCCTAGGTTGTGATCGGCACCTGTCCAGGGAGCGGCAGTGTCTGTGTTCCTTCTCCTTGAATCCGAGGGGCATTTGTGGGCTCCCACACCCATGGAGTCCAGCAGAAGAAAGGCCACGCCTCTCTCGCAGGATGCCCGCTGTTGGAACAGAGCCACCATGCTGGGAGCAAGCCCGTGACACGTGGCGAGGACACCTGGGGGTGTTCCAGCCAACAGCCTCAGCGAGGGTCTCAGCTAATAGCACCGACGGCTAGAAAGCGAACAAGACATCAGGTGCTTTCAGCCCCCAGCTGTCCAGCTCAGACGTTACAAAGCAGAGACCCCCATCCCCTCTGTACCCTGTCTGGGCTCCTGACCCACAGAAAGCATGAGCAATGATGAATGGTTATTATTGCTTTCAGCCACTCAATTTTGAGATAATTTATTACGCACCAATAGATACTACCAATATTAAAAGAGACTATAGATTCAATATTAGAATTAATAAGAATTTAGCATGACTGCTGGATACAAAATCAATATACAAATCAATTCTACTTCTAAATACTAATAACAAACACAAGCCAACTTTAAAAGTTTACAATAGCATACAAATGTAATTGCCTAAGAATAAATACAACAAAAGCCATGTAAGTTCTTTAAAGAGACAATCACAAAATTCTATTCAAATATACTAAAGAAGAACTGAAACATGAAGATATACATTATTGATGCAGACACTGGCCTACAGTGCCCATGTCATTATGGATGAAACGAGACATTCACACGGACTACTGAGTCCAGTGGAGGAAAAGGGACAGCATGGCTTTTCTCTCAAGGGGAGCAGAAGCCTTGGCCCTTCCTGTGACTGGACTTTATTGGGTTTCTCAGCACATTACATGATGGTCCTCAATTATTATGCACAGGTTGGCCTTAGGGGGTTACCTTTTGCAGAAAACAAAGGAGCCAATGCTGCTAATCACATCACAGAAGAGAGATATTTGCAAATGAAAAGGCAAAAGTGGTTGAACCGGTTACACTCATCCTTGGAAGGTGTAGCATGGATTTTAGGAAGTTACTTTGCAGTAAAAGTCCTCAATTCAGGGCGAGGGAGTTTTATCAAGAACAAGACTCAAAGCGGCCTAGGCACATTGCAGGCCTGATCCCCCACGGGAGAACCTATCTGTGGGCGTGGGTCCTGTGCATCTCCGAGTGGGAGCTGGGCCCACGCCACGCAGAACGGTCTCCTACACGTTATGTTCATGGATTCACAGAGTCAATATCATGCAGAGACCGAGTCTCTCAAAACTGATTTACCATGCGTGGCAATCATAGAAAATGTCACAATCACTGTGTGAGGTGAGGCACTGATTCTAGAGCTTAGATGGGAACTGTGAAGCCGAAGAACAGCCATCGCCCCCAGGAAAAACAGAAGCTGAGTACTTGTTCTACCAGATTATAAAGCTAAAGCATATGGCAACGGGTTATTGGTGCAAGGGCTGACATGTGAGCGAGCAGATACAGCCGAAAGCTCATACACCAACCCCACATAGCAACGGAAGCTTTAGGCAGGGAGAGGTTGTAGCCTAGACCAGTGGCGAGCTGATGAAGTCTTCACCGAATGTCTTAGCGACAACTTGATAACCACGTTGAACAAGGAAGGAAATGAAATCTCTCCACACGGAAACCAACTACAGATGGTTGTAAAAACCAGAGAAAACTTCCTTCATACACTTGAAGTAGGGCATATTTTTTTCCTTTAAAACTTAGTCTAAAGGAAACCCCAGCCCCAAATAGGTTTGACTAATGTGGCCACATTGAATTTGAGAATTTCTGTTCTTCCAGAGGATCTTTACAGGTTACAGATGAAACTGCATCAACCTTTGAGTTGCTCCAAAATCATCGTGTGTGGCGGGAAGGGTGGAGCAGGTATGGACGGCTCAGTTTGGCCCTTACTCATATAAGGGTTGCTGTAGCCGGGCAAGTAAAACTGTAGCTATGAAACTGGAGATGACTCAAATAGCAACGGATAGCGGGATGGATCACCCCCTCCCCCCAACAGGGCACATTCACACCCTGGAACTGTCCCGCAGTGGACACGAGCTACAGTTGCATGCATCAGTGTGAATGGTTGTCGGATGCGGAAGAAGAGCCAACTTCCAAAGGACCCGTTCGCTGTCGTTCAAAGGCAGGCTCAGTGAAACGACCTTTGTGGAGGCACCCACGCTTGGATGGGAAATGCTAAAGAAGGGAATAGTCATCACAACATTTTGTGTAGTGATTATCTCAGTGGGGCAGGCAGAGAGCATGAGGCATAGGGACTTCTAAATCATTTTAAACATTCTGTTTGTTCTTTTCTTGAACAATTGCAGTTCATTGGTCCCCCAAAGTAAAGGTGTGGAGGCAGGCAGTGCAGGGCTGGGGAAGATGTTGGATGATGCTGTGAAGGGCACTGGGTCACCTACTTTTGTGGTGCCGTCTCAGGCTGTGGCTCCCTCCTGGCCCCCAGAGAGCTGCCGCTCCTCCAGACATTGCACTTGTATTCCAGGATGGAAGAAGAAAACAGAGCAATGCATGAAAGACCACACCAGCTGCATTTCCCTGTCTGCTACTCGAGTGAAAGTTTCCTCCCCTCAGGTGTAACCAGAGTTTTCCTGCCGGAATCTCATTGGCTGGAATGATGCCACTCAAGCAGGGAGGAGAGTAGGGAGATGATCGAACTGGATCTAGGCTTGGTCAGCCATGGCATCTGCCAGAGCAAGAAGAGACCATCCTCATTTTCAGTTTTCCAAGATCTCAGCCTACGTGTGTTCTGGAACATGTAACTTATCTCAGGGGAAGGTTTCTCTTGACAGAGCTTCATGTGGCACCACGCCTGTCCCAACGCAGGGCAGAGAAACTACTTGCTCTGGCCTGGGCTCGTCTCTTGATTGCTTTAAGGTGTGGTGCTCCAGAGTGCGGCCTTTGGAGCCAGACTTTGTACCCAGGAGCCCAGGCTTGGGTCTAGGCTCCTCCCCTTATCAGCTGCGCGACTTCGGACAAGTTACCTGCGCTCAGCGTCTGAGTTTCTTTACCACTTTTACCACCTATAAAACAAGGGGTGAAAGCGGTTCTCACCTTCTCAGACTGTTGTGGGAAGTAAACAGGCTACTCCGTGTGAAACGGAACAGCGCGCAGCCCACGGCGCCACGCGATAAATGCTAGCAGTTATTCCTCAAAGCGTAGAATTCCACGTGGCGTCAGCCCCGATCACCGGGTTTGATTGAGACGCCTTTCGCTTCCTTCCGACGCATCCAAGGCTTCTCACGTTCCATTTCCCCTTTGAGCTTCTGTTTTACTCCGAAAGCCCAGAGCCGCTGTGCTGAGTTTGAACTTCTCAAATGGCACGGTCGCTGTGCTCCCTGAAGCGAGCATCCCTCGGCCGATGAGAAGTCTGTGGCCGCGAGTCGGCCACCTTTTCTCCTCGGGCTGTGAAATGTGCTTCCCGGGAAAGGTCTTGCTTCGACCCACGTTCCTTTCCTTTCGGCTGGGACTCAAACACCCTCCGCAGATTGCTGGCTGGAAACTAGTGATGTTTCCCTGCTCCTCGGGGGGGCCCCCCCGGGGCTCCCCCACCTCTGCCCCATGCTCCCCAAGACACAGCCTCTCCCTCGCTTCTAAATATGCCAGTGCCGAAAATAGCATTTCTATTTTCTCCATTTCCCTTTTCTGGTCCTACATCCCTTCAGGAGGGCTCCACTGGGTTCCCTAACCTTTTATCTCACTGTGCTAGCGGGCTGGGTCGCTTCCCCAGCCCTGTGTTTGGGGCCTGCATGCCTGCTGCCCTTTTACTTTCCCACTGCTTTCTGGCCCAGATACTCACTTCACTAAAGGTCCCCTCTGCGCAACCTCTCTCGAGGTCCCCACCACGTGGGGCATAAAACCAGGGGGTCCTGGGCCCATGAAAGGCAGCCGTCCCAGGCTGGACCCATCCGGTGCGGGAACTGCTCAACCCCGGCGGCCACAGCTGACCCAGACCTGGTCTTGCTCTGTTGTTTTCCTGACTGGCTCCCTTTGAAGGTGTCTCGCATCGGCTGGGCCCACCAGGATCCCCCTGATTCCACAAATTCATCAACTACATTCCCTCAGGCGCCAAGAATACCCCCTTGCCCACTTCAAGAACCGGGACCTGAAAACACACCAGGTGATTCCTAGCCAAAGGAAAAGGATTCACACGCACGTTCTGCTCTCCACGGCGAGACGGCGTCAGTGTGTGAAACCCAAGCCCCTTCCCCCCTGTGAACACCAACCGCCAGGTTTTTGAGTTCAATTACGTGGAAAAAATCATCTTTCTTTCAGGTAAACACAGCGAGTGCTCCTGGGGTTGATTACAACGTGATCTTTTGTATTAAAATGTCATTATAACAATTCAAATAACTGGTTAGTTGCCAGCCAGCCTATGTAATAGGAAATCGATTTAATGTATAAAAAAAGCAGACTTTATATTAGAACAAAATGTTCCTGGTATGTTCAAATTACTTTTTATAAATTATGAAGGACATTTTAGTGCAATTTCATTCAATTTAACCCTGAACTCTCAGATTAAAATATTCGGGAGGGCAGCAAACTTATGTCTTGGCATTCTTTTTGTTTTTTCAGGAAAAATTGCATTTATAAGAAAAAAGATAGATATGAACATAACATTAATGCCAATGAATTACATGGCAAGTTACCAAAATCAGATTTATTATTCAAAACAATCTTGAAATCCAGTGAAGAGAAAATATGTTGCAAAAACTTTATATTCTATTTTTAAGTAAGAATGTTTATTATGGAAAAAAAGGAATCTAGTTAAAGATTCAAATAATAAAATCAACTTAAAGAACATATAACACTTCTCAAATGCTTACAATTGGGATTTCAAAGTACATGCCCAGCCTATTGGTGGGGCAGATCATGTACACTCTCAATTGTTAACAAGATTTCCTATGCACATGTCTTCCCACCGCCAACAAGAAGGAACCTGTTCAAGGCCAAGTACCAAGTCAAATTTATCTTTATAATCTCCTCCCCCCCTCCAAAACTATACTGACATGTCTTACGTACTTATTGTTTTAAAAAATAGGTTAATTTGATGAGACCACTGGTTATTTGAAATTCAGCTTTGCTTTTTAAGAAAAAAAACACAGCTGTTGACTTTGTTAGTCTATAGAGGGGGCAGGAAGGAGAAAAACATGTAGACTAATAATGCACCGCAAAATTAAAAAGAATCAGAGTACATATTATTACTTGCTGAGCTTATCAATACTTAATTTGTGTAAAATGAGCACATAATTCATGACTCAATTTTACATGAAAGTAAATATTTCTGGTGAATAAAAATAAAACAAACTCCACAACATACTTTAATTTCATAAAACGTTACACAAAAATTTCTTACTGGATACATTTTGTTTCCATAAATTGCTTCACCATATTTTTTGTGGTCATTCTGCTGAAGTATTTATTGGCAAACACAATGTGACTTAATGATATTCTAACATTTTTTTTATCCCCACCCCCAAACAGGAGAGAAAATAAATGCTCAGGTGAAATACTTAGAATAATAGCTTTATTCATTTATTTATTCAACAAACACTGAGTGCCTACCAGACGTCGGTGCCAAGCGCCAATGCCAGAACAGAACACACCAGTGAATGAAATATTAAAACCCTTCATTTTCGAGTTTACTGTCCAGTATGCGTTAGATGACCCCTACCCCCACCCCAAGGAGTTCCACGGGCAAGTTACCACAGTCAGTCTATCACGCAGTCTGTTAAAAGGCATTAGGTGGTATGCAAATTATAACAAAAAACAGCAACAAAACCAGGAGAAGAGGAGTCCTGAGTGTCGGCAATGGGTGTTTGCAGTTTAAAACAGGAGGGTCACCAAGAGTCTTCTGAGAAGGTGACATTGCAACACTCAGTGGAAGTGGCGGGGAGGCATGGGAGCTCAGATCCTTTTATACTGACTCGCTGCGGCGGAGTGACTTACTCAGAAACTACCCTTCGCAACCTGTGTGCGCCCGACAGGGCACTCGGAACCCCACGCTGGCTGCGAGGGGCTGAAGGACGCTCTCAGAGCCTTTCTCACGTGTTCACTCCCAGCACCTGCAATAGAATGGGCGGAGCTTCACTGGTTCCCAACCAACCGTGCTCTCACCCCGCACTGGGCATCTACGGACGTGTTGGAGCGAGTCCCTGGTTGTCACACTGATGCGGGGACACATGGGGCAGCCAGTGGCTGAGGTCCGGGGAAAGTGAATCTGTTGTAACGTGCAAGGGAGCTCAGCGTTGCGGCTTGTCCTGCTGCATGGACCCATGGAGCCTCTGTTGGGAACACTGGGCTAAGCCGCCAGGGAGCTCCCGTCGGGAGCTGATGGCTGACGTCTCCACCTCCAGGTTGGTGGGAGAAAGGTACTTCCCCTCCCACGTTTCTGCGCGGCAGAGCTTCCGAAGCAGTAACGTTGGGGTCTCTCTCCCCTCCCTCGGTCTCCCCTCTGCTTTTCTGTGTGATGCATTTGGTACCTCAAAGAATGATGCATTTTCTGTCTTACTCTGTGCATTCTTTTTCTACTGCTGTGTAACGAATTACCATGAGCAGAAGGGCCGGTAACACCCACGTATTAGATCATGGTTCTGTAGGTCAGAGGTCAGTCTGGTGTTGGCCTTGGCTCAGTATCGCAGACTGAAATCAAGGTGTTGACCAGGCTGTCTCACCTGGACAGTCTGGTGGAAGTACCTGCTTCCAAGCTCACCGTTTCCAGCTGTGGTTGGCAGAATTCAAGTCCTTGTGACTCTAGGACTGAGGTTTCCCATTTCCTTACCGGGTGACCACCAGGGGGCAGCCTCAGCTCTTGCCACAGGGACCCTCTGCTTCTCCATCAAGCCAGCCCCACCACAGCAAACCAGCGTCTTGCTTCAAATCTCTGACTCTAGTTCATTAAATATTTTAAAATTTATTTAATTACACAAGTAACACATGAATATGTTCTTATTATGAAACATTGAGCAGAGATGAAGCTAAAGTCTTCCTTGACATCCCATTCCTCTCCCAAGAAAAAGAACATTGTTGAAATTATATAGTCAGTCTTACAGATCACATGTATATATAACTTAGTGACATCTTTGCATTATTACTAAGACCATTATTACGTGTAACAGGCAAGTCACGGGTTAAGTCTTGGAAAGGTTTCTGTGTCATTTGCATATACCTCTACTTGACTCTTTGGAACTTCCGTACGGTATTTCATTGTATGGTACACTATTGCTCTTAGTGACCACCTCAGCAGCGATCCCGCCCACCATTCCTGTGGCTTGCTCACACAGAATGGGGCGGACACAGACGTTTTTGTACAAAGCTCCGTGGGTATGTTCACGAACAATCGTTTCAGATCCTGCAGTTTAGATTGGCATCCGTGCTGCTTCTTTTTGGGGTTGAATCATCTAATGGCCCTTCATAGGAGCATTTAGGTTCCCACCAATAACTTTTTTGCAGGTTTGTGGAAGCCCAATAAAAAGCTATTCTGCTCCCCAATCTGGATTCTGACCTGACTGAATAATGAGAAAAAAGTTGTGTGGGGTAGCAGTCCAAGGTGGCCACCACCATCTTCGTCCCTGCCCGCACTCACCTGCTGCTCTCGTGTCTGCAGGTGGAGCCTACGTCTCCTTCCCTTGAAGCTGGGCCGCGCAGCCTTGAGCAAAAGAATGTAATACAAGTGACCTTTGGGAACTTCCCAAGTCTAGGCTGTAAGAAGCCTTGCAGCTTTCACTTGGGTCTCATGGAATCCTTTCTCCTGGGAAGTAACCCCTGGGAACAGAGCTGAAATACTATAAAAAACCCTGTTCTGTGGGCTGAAAAGTTGTGTATTATTATATGATATATCTTTACTTGCAGTTACATGTATATAATTTGTATAATATATCATGTATCTTTATTATTAATCATTCTTTCTTTTGTTTTTAAATTTTTTATTAAAAACATTTTAAATATATTTTATTGAATATGCTTTACAGTTGTCCCGTTTTCCCCTCTTTATTCCCCTTCACTCTCCCACCCCCTCCCACCATCATTCCCCCCCTTAGTTCATGTCCATGGGTCACATACGTAAGTTTTTTTTGGCTTCTACATTTCCCATACTATTCTTTACCTCCTCCTGTCTATTTTTTACTTATAACTTATGCTACTTATTCCCTGTACCTTTTCCCCCATTACCCCACTCCTCTTCTCCACTGATAACTCTCCACATGATCTCCATTTATGTGATTCTGTTCCTGTTCTTGTTGTTTGCTTAGTTCATTTTTGTTTTTGTTCTTGTTTTTTTTTTTTTTTTTAGGTTTGATTGTTGATAGTTGTGAGTTTGTTGTCATTTTACTGTTCATAGTTTTGATCTTCTTCTTCTTACATAAGTGCCTTTAACATTTCATATAATAAGGGCTTGGTGATGATGAACTCCTTTAACTAGACCTTATCTGAGAAGCACTTTATCTGCCCTTCCATTCTAAATGATAGCTTTGCTGGATAGAGTAATCTTGGATGTAGGTCCTAGCCTTTCATGGCTTGGAATACTTCTTTCCAGCCCCTTCTTGCCTGCAAGAGTTCTTTTGAGAAATCAGCTGATAGTCTTATGGGAACTCCTTTGTAGGTAACTGTCTCCTTTCCTCTTGCTGCTTTTAAGATTCTCTCCTTCTTTTTAATCTTGGGTAATCTAATTATGATATGCCTTGGTGTGTGCTTCCTTGGGTCCAACTTCTTTGGGACTCTCTGAGTTTCCTGGACTTCCTGGAAGTCTATTTCTTTTGCCAGATTAGGGCAATTCTCCTTTATTATTTGTTCAAATAAGTTTTCAATTTCTTGCTCTTCCTCTTCTCCTTCTGGCGCTTTTATGATTCGGATGTTGGAACGTTTTAAGTTGTCCTGGAGGTTCCTAAGCCTCTCCTCCTATTTTTGAATCCTTGTTTCTTCATTCTGTTCTGGTTGAATGTTTATTTCTTCCTTCTGGTCCAAACAGTTGATTTGAGTCCCGGTTCCCTTCCCGTCACTGTTGGTTCCCTATGCATTTTCCTTTAATTCACTTTTCATAGCCTTCACTTTTTCCTCTATTCTGCAACCATACTCAACCAATTCTGTGAGCATCCTGATTACCAATGTTTTGAACTGTGTATCTGACAGGTTGTCTATCTCTTCATCACTTAGTTGTATTTTTTCTGGATTTTCATCTTTTCTTTCATTTGGGTCATTTTTTTTTTGTCTTAGAGCACCTGTTATGCAGTTAGGGGCAGAGCCTTAGACATTTGCCAGGGTGGGACAACCCATATCACTGCTTTGTGTCACTGTCTGTGGGGGAGGGGTCTGAGAGGGAACAATGCTGCTTATTCAGCTCTCTGCTGGCTCTCAGTTACTTCCACTACCAACAAGCAAATTTGGCCCTCATGGTCCTGATTCCCCTGAGTGGGGGGGTTCTTTGTGTGCATTGTAGGACATTGTGGGTCTGTTCAACAAGCTCTTCTGTGAGGCTGGGAGTTTCTCCCACCACCTCAACCCACACAGGTTTTTGCAGTCAGAGATTTTGAGGCTGTATTTCCCCATGCTGGAACCCTGGGCTGTGTGGTCTATTTCGCTCCCCAGTTGTTCCTCTCAGTTTATCTGCACACTAATGTGAGACCACTGGGTCCAGCAGCTGCTGTCTTGCCCACCCCAATCCTCTAGCCACTGCCTTGCCACAAGTCCTCTTCGCCTGGCTGCCTATCTCTGCCTCTCCTACTGGTCTGGGTGAGTGTTTCTTTGTTAACTCCTTGGATGTCAGACTTCCATACAGATCGATTTTCTGTCAGTTCTGGTTATTTTTGTTTTTAAATTTGTTGTTGTCTGTCTCTTGGTTGTGCGAGGAGGCACAACCAAATTTGTGTGTAGATACACAACAGTATATCTACCTATGCCTCCATCTTGGCTGGAATTCTCAATTTCTCTTATTGAAAAGTTTTTCATTGTTGTTCAAATAAAGCTGTCTCCATTTTCACCCCATTACGTCCCTCACTCCACCCATCCCTGCCTCTCACCCTCGAACCTAAGTCATTTACTTCTATTATTGCTGGCATTATTTATATGTACTTATTATTTTTATTTGCATATTTTTGAGAAGTTGCATATATTTTTCATGTTAAATCCTCATATTTTTCTTTTTGCATGATTTATTATATATATCATTTGCCCACTTTTCCTTAGGGTTATTTGTATCCCTCTTTTTCTGCTTTGTAGTTCTTCATGGAGCCTACAAACTAATGCTGTGTCTATTGATGCAAGTTAAAAACATTTCTCCTCGCTTAACTGTTGGATTTCACTTTTAAAATCAAACCTTGGTTTCAACAATATTTTTCTTAAATGATCAGCATTTCCATTTATGGATTTTGCATTTTGTGTTTTAATGAGGAAGGCCTTTCCAATTCCAGGGTAATAAAAAGATTCCTTTATTTTTGCTACATTTTTAATACTATTTTCATGCTTAGGTTTTTACTCCATCTGTAATTATTTTTTTATGATGTGGCAGGGACAACTTTATTATTGTAACTTCTTAAATATTTATCTAATTTTCACAAAACCATTTATTGGCCATTTTACGATATTCCCACAGACTTGAACTCACAGACTTTATGATGTGATGAACTGCGGGTGTCTGTAGAAGGAGGTCATGAAGAGGACATGACTGCCCGTTGACCCTTGAGCTGGACCTGGGCAGTCGGGGCTGGTCATCACTGTGCACTCCTACTGTGTTCCTTGGCATGTACATTCTGCCCCCGCTCCCAAAGTGGGTGCTGTTTTCAAGGACACAGGCATGAGAGGCCAGTGTGTTGTTGACACCATCTGGACTGAATACAGGACTGACCCCGTGAAGACCTCTGTATAGGATTTAGGATTCCGGTGGGCAGTGTGGAGGTCTGCTCACTGTGGGCCACCCACGCCTCGTGTGTAAGTGCCCTGGCTTGTTAAACCTGCCACCTACCACCCTGGAGTGGTCTGCCTCTTCCTCTGCCTCTCCTCGCCCTTCTTGTATGGGGACCCATTTCAGATTTCATCTGAAGGACTCCTGAGGTCACGTGCTACCAACTTCTGAAATTTCTGTTCCATTGTTCTTTTTGACTAACTTTGAACAAGTAACACATTGTCAGTTAACTAATAACACGTTGTTAGGGTAATACAGTTTATGAACTTTTATTATTTTTCTTTTGCTTACACTATTGTCCCAGATTCTGGTTTAGATGTTTTGTAGACAATTTCATGGTTTGGGTTTGTCTGGTTGCTTCCTGATGGTGTCATTGGACATATTTTTTATCCTCCCCCTGTTTTTTGTACTTGAAAAGTAGCGCTGTGGGGTGGATTGGAGTCAAGTTCAACATTCCGGCAAAGAACACTTTCCAGCACACTTCGCATTGCACAATGCTCTCTTGCCCCACTATGACTGATGTTCGGTTGCTCAAGGGCCCAGTGCAGAACAGCTCAATCTCATCATTGTACTCTTCAGAACATTACACTGAGGTAAAACTTCAGTCATGGCTCGTGCACTGATGGCCATTGCCTGAGCCAGTGGTTTCAGCTGTGGTTTTAAAGTAGGGATTTTCTAATTCTATGATTTTTTTCATATCTATTAGCTGCCCATCTTCTTAAATAAGAAATTTTCCCTATCTCCTGTGGGTGTTTCGTTTCTGCAGCATGTAACTTACATGGTAAATACAAGATAGATGGTTAATTCTTTTTTTAAAAAATATTTTATTTATTTATTTTTTAGAGAGGGAAGGGAGGGAGAAAGAGAGAGAGAGAGAAACATCAATGTGTGGTTACTGGGGGCTGTGGCCTGCAACCCAGGCATGTACCCTGACTGGGAATTGAACCTGCGACACTTTGGTTCGCAGCCTGCGCTCAATCCACTGAGCTACGCCAGCCAGGGCATAATTCTTTTCCTTTAATTGATAATGCTCAGGAAAAGAAGTTGGTGGTGCCATTATCCAGTTACTCCCAGTGGTGTCTAATAGCATTTATATTCTCTCTCTCTCTCCCCTTCCTTTTATTATGAATCTACTGGTTTTTATACATCAAATAAGTTTCAATCAACTGCATTTCTTCTTTTTTGATGCCCACACTGTCCCGTCTTCATTCCTGCTCCACCCTCGTTTGACAAAACCTGTCTTTGCCTTGAAGGGCTCTCTTGCTTTCTCACGCAATGGAGTGTCTCAGTCTCAATGTTTTTTTTTTTGCCCCAGACATGGGAAAGAGAATTTTTAACTTTATTACTACCCTCTTGCATGCTTAAAACTATTGTCTTTTAAAAGGAAGTTTACACCGATTACTGCATTAGAATATAATTTACATGATTAACATCAACTTAAATGAATTTTGATCAATGTATATGTCCATGAAATGACCACCACAATCAAGATATAGAACATTTCTTTCACCCCAAACATTCCTGGCCTCATTTCAGTCAATGCCCACCACGACTCCCAGCCTCAGGTAACCACAGACTTGCTTTTCATCACTGTAGATAGATTTTAGTTTTGTCTGTTATTGAACTTCATCAGAATGAAATCACATGGAATATATTCTTTTGTGTCTGGCATCTTTCTCTCAGAATAATGTTCTTATGATCCACCCCTTGTTGATTCTTGTAGTAGTGATTTATTCCTTTTCATTGCCGAGTAGTATTCCATTTTGTGGCTATACTGGAATTTGTTCATTTATGTATTTGTTGATGGGCATTTGGGTTATTATCAGTTTGGGACTATTATAAATGAAGCTGCCATAAGTATTCAAACATAAGTTTTTGTGTAGAGAAATAGTTCCATTTTCTTTGGGTAAATGCCAGGAAGTAGAATTAATGGGAAATATGGGAAGTATAGATTTAACTGTATGAGAACCTACAAAGCTATTTTCAATGTACCATTTCACCTTTGCATGAACAATGGATGAGCATCTCAGTGGCTCCAAATCCTTGACATCATTTGTGTAATTTATATTTCTCTTGTGGCTGATGATGTTGAGCAGGTTCGTGTGCTTATTGGCTATTTGTGTATTTTCTTTTGTGAAGTGCGTGTTTAAGCCTTTTGCCTATTATTATAAGCTTTAGGTTGTATTTTTTGAGATGTGTAAATTCTTTATGTTGTGTTAGACACAAGTCTTTGTCAAATATATGTATTGCAAATATTTTCTTTTCTTCTGGGGCTACCTTTGAATTTTCTCCAACAAAAGTTTTTATGAGCAGAAGTTTTTATTTTTCATGAAGTCTTTCTTTCTTTTTGTATTTACTTGTTCTGTCTATGAAATAATGTGTTAACTCCGAGGTCACACAGATGTTTGGTCACACAAAAGGGATTTTTTTATAGCTCAACATTGGTTTATTACCCATTGTGAGTTCATTTTTGCATATAATATATTACAGAAGTCATGATTAACTTTTTTTCCATGAAAAAACATAATTTCCTATTGCTGATGTAACAAATCACTGCCAACATAGTGGCTCAAACATCACGATTTATTGTCTTGGAATTCCGGAGGTGTGGAGTCCCAGTGGGTTCTACTGGGCTAAACTCAAGGTGTGAGTCATGCAGCATCCCCTCTCAGAGCTCCCAGGGACAGTCCTCCTACTTGCCTTCTGCATCGTGTTAGAGGCTGTTAGCAGTCATTGGCTTGTAGCCCCAGTGACTCCAGCTCCTACTCCCCTGGCCTTTCCTTCTCCAGCTTCGTTGCTCCTGCTTCCCTTTTACGCGGATACCTGTGATTATGTCTGGGCCCACCTGGGTAATGTAGGCTAACCTTCTCTCCTCGGATGCTAATCTAACAATACCTGTGAGTCCCTTTTTGACATGTAAGGTAACATAGGCGCAGGTCCTGGAGATTGAAACATGGACATCTTCGAGGTGAGGAAGGCATCGTTTTGCCAACCATATTTGTGTTCCAGGTGAAAGTAAAGTCAGCTCTTGGAAACTACATTGGAGAAAGTGAGCTGCTTGGCATTTTGCAGACTCCATAGATCTGCGTGTATCCAGAGTTTGCAGGTACAGGAACATATTGAGTCCAATGGGCTTTGACACGTTAACACATTTAATTCTCCCCAGCAGAAAACATTATCTTTATTTTAGAGATGAAAGGAATCCCCACAAGCTTATTTAAAAACTGGAGGCTTGAGCGTGCCAGCTGGTGTGTATACTCAGCCATGCTCTCACACAACCTGATTTCTCTCTTTTATTTTATTATATTTTGTTCTTAAACAATTTGAATATTTTTGATTAAAAGACAAAGGGCTACATCCTGAGAATGACTTTAGAACTCCTTTTAAAAAAAGATTTTATGTATTTATTTATTTATTTTTAGAGAGGGAAGGGAAGGAGAAAGAGAGAGAGAGAGAGAGAAACATCAATGTGTGGTTGCTGGGGGCCATGGCCTGCAACCTAGGCATGTGCCCTGATTGGGAATTGAACCTGTGACACTTTGGTTCACAGCCTGCACTCAATCCACTGAGCTATGCTAGCCAGGGCTAGAACTCCTTTTTAAAAAAAAGGCTTAATTTAATTTTTAAAATATTTTATTTATTTATTTTTAGAGGGAGGATAAAGGAGAGAGAAAGGAAGGGAGAGAAACAGCAATGTGTGGTTGCCTCTTATGTGCCTCCTACTGGGAACCTGGCCCACATCCCAAGCATGTGCCTTGATTGGGAATTGAACCAGTGACCCTCTGGTTCACAGGCCAGCACTCAATTTACTGAGCCACACCAGCCAGGGCCAGAACTCCCTTTTGAAGCAGCTAAAGCATTTTCATTATCCATCTGTCACCAGCAGTGAATGGACATGCAGAGAAGTGAAGGATTAGGTTGTTGGGCGAAGCGCACATGAAAAGCAAGGATCCCAAAGTTGTAACAAATGCTCTGTCATAGCTTATTCTTTTTAAAAATGTAGCATAAAAACCACAGACTGTATAAAATCTATTTGCATCTTTTGTTCCCCACTGTCATCCTGTTGTCCTGGTTTAGGTTTCTTCAATGGTCATTTCCTCCTTCAGGCTTATATAAAGTTTTTGCCTTCAGCTCCTACTCCACCACCTGCCTACCTGAACCCAGGTGACTCTTACTCACAAGATCTTGCATCAGATTCTTTCTCAGGAAGTCTTTCCTTATCCACTACCCAGCCTAGATCAGTTCCTTATTATAATCTCTCAGAGGCCCCTACAGTTTCCTTTCACAGCATTCGTGACAGTTTTAATTAGGTACTTAGCTAGGTAATTAATTAGTTGATATCTACCCTTGTTAATAGACTATATAAACTCTATGGAGGAACATGTCATTTTCATTTGGCTCATTGTTAAACGTCAAATACCTAAAACGATGACTCTTGCTTAATAAGCATTAATTTTATTGGTTTCTCGAATGAAGGAAGCAGGCAGGAGGCCCATCGTAGAAGGCCTGTAGGGTGTTGAACAGATTGAGGAATGATCTAGAGAACACTGCAGTTGAAAGAGGCAGGCACTGAAGCGGAATGTGTGTAGCAAGCCTGGGTGACTCGATGAATGGTCAGGTCATTAACAGAAGTTGGGATGTCCCGGGAAATGATCATTGCTTAACTAACTCGCACAACAGTTTCTTCAACAGGGAAAGTCAGGAGTTGAATTTCCACCTCATTCCAAAGAAGTCTATTAGACAGAAAAGAAGAGATAAACAAGAGTAGTGATCGGGACTTGAAGAGAAATGAGGAATTTTAACGCTGAATACTGCTGGTTCTAGCATCTCCTGGCCCCGGGGGAGCCTTGGGAAGGCTAACCCTCTTGGCATCCCATGATCAGACACGTCACATTGCACCGAGGGCTTTATGGCTTTACCTGGCAAGGCCTCTCCCAGGTTGGCGCATGCCTTCTGTAACCTCTGTGAGGCAGCCTCTTCCCAGTCTTCTGAGAAGCCTGCTAGAGGCTCCCCTTGACCACCCAAGTCTTCAGGGTCACATGTACTTTCTTGATGTTCTGGCATTTTCTAGGGAGAATCCCAGAGAGGAGACATAAGGACATAGATATTTCCCTTTTGTTTTCTTTCCCTTTTTGTCTTCCTGAAGCTCTGCATTAATTTCCTAGGGCTCCCTTCAAAAAGCACCACGGACTGCGTTGCTGAAAGCAACAGAAATTTATTATCTCCAATTTCTGGAAACCAAAAGTCCAAAATTAAGGTGTCAGCAGGGCCATGTTCCCTCTGAAATCTGGAGAGAAGAATCCTTCCTTGCTTCTCCTAGCCTCTGGTGTTGGTTGCCCATCCCTGGTTCCTTGGTTGGTGGATGCCGGATTGTAATCTCTGCCTCCGTTGTCGCATGGTGCTCTCCCTGTGTCTACGTGTCTCTGTGTCATCACATGGCATTATCATGTGTTTCTGTGTCATCACATGGTTGTCTTCTTGTAAGGACCCTAATTATATTGGATCAGAGCCTACCCTAACGACCTTATCTTAACTTGATTCACTTTGTAGAGACTATTTCTTTTTAATTTAATTAATTTATTTTTAGGGAGAGGGAAAGGAGAAAGAGAGAGAGAGAAACATCAATGTGTGGTTGCCTCATATGCACCCCCTACTGGGGACCTGGCCTGCAACCCAGGCATGTGCCCTGATTGGGGATAGAACCAGCAACCCTTTGGTTCGCAGGCTGGCGCTCAGTCCACTGAGCCACACCAGCCAGGGTGAGACTATTTCAAAATGAAGTCACATTCTCACCACCATTAGTGGCGGTGAGAAGCTCAGCATGTGTTTTCTGGGACACAGTTCAACCATTCACAGCACTCACATGGCATGCATTTCATCAAGGAATTGACTCCTTGCTGTTGAAGGTGGAAGGTTCTCTCCTTTAAGTTGCAGGGCGACACTATAACGATGGGTTCTTCAGGTGTGGCTGCTCACGAGCCGAGGGAGGATAAATAAAGGCTTGAAAACCTATTCTCAAGACCATCCCCTGGTTCGAGGGCCTTTGTCTTAGTGTCCAAGCCTGCTTTTGCATGCCGAAAGCCATATATTACCTCACTCCTTTTCTTTGCATTTTGTCTAGAACAAGTTCTCATGTCTGCCCCGGGCTAACGCGAGTTGGCCAGGACACAGGTCATGTATGTGGAACAGCAGAAGAATCAAAATTCCATTACTAATGTAATGATTCCTATCTAGGTAAACATCACAATTAATCTCAGCTTCCCGTTCCTGTCACCTGGCTTAGTTTCGAGTAACTCAGTGTTGTTTGGGATTTGGGTGCTTCTACGAAGGACAGGCTCATTCGATACAGCCACGCTCAGGCCCCACATCCTGAACTGTGGTCACCGAGAAGCCAGAGGTTGGTTTCTGGTGCAGGAGTAAAGATAACCGAGTTTTCCTGTCTGAGGTGGTTTTTGCTCATCCTTCAAGGTCCTCTCTTCCTGCCCAGGCTCCTCACTGCTGTGTCCACTGCAGACGGGCTCTGTCCTCAGGGGCTGTGTCCTGACAGCATCAAGGCATCCGCTCTACCCGTGCAGGAGCACAAAAAGCATCTCAGCAGCTTCCCACATTGCGTTGACCCACCAACTGATTGAGTGGTCAGAATATTTCACTTCTCATTTAGCTGTGCTTCTCTCTGTAGAAGTGGTCACAGCTCATGGGAGAAAGAACATTGGAAGCAAAAAGTCAGGTGCAGAGGAGTGAACTATCAGGCAGCCTTTGACCTTGGGGGGGGAAGGAAGCACTTTTGTTATTAGCACCGCACTCTAACCACCTGAGCTAACCGGCCACCCATACTTTTAATCTTAATGAACTTGGTGCACTTTGAGTACCATTTGCAAATGGCGTATGAAAAAATTCTTGTTCAGTTTCATGTACTTTGTTTTCGAAGCAGAAACACTCACAAGGAAAACAGTTCCCATATGTTCTCACTTTCACAATCGTGGAATAATTAGCGCACTCTGACGAGTGAGTAGATCTGTCTCGCCTGTGAGCATCGTATGGTGCACTCAGCGAACAGCTTTTCAGTGACTTTGGAAAGGCCCGAGATGGGACTGGAGTTCAGGTGGGTGGGAGGCCTTGGCGGTGAGGTATTATTTATTCTTCCTTAATTAGGTCTCTGCATTTCACATGCGCATTGGTTTGTTTTTAGATCATGATAAAGTAAACATTTCATTACCAACCCCTTCCATAAATGCCCCCCAAAATAACATAGTGCATGTGTCAGAAGGAAATAAATATTTACTGAATTAACGGAGTCTTGCTCACCAGTATATGCCAACCTCACATTTGTATCTATTATTTCAACTTTTATTTTTTTTAATGATGCCTGAAATGTCTGCTTTTTTTCTAGGAACCACATTTATTTTAAATCAGCTTCTAAATATTCATTCTGTCTTGATTCTTATCATTGACTGTTTGGAAGCTTACTTCATAGCGTAGAAGGCTGTCAGAGCTGGAAATTGCCACAGAATTTTTTTTTAATAAAAAAGTAAAACAGAAAACTCTTTTTACTTGTCAGGCTCTTTTGTCATTGTCTAAGGGTCTCATGTGATACCCCATTCTTGAACGTAGGCAGGACAAGGATCTTTTCCCTCCTTATACCTGAGGATGGAAGTGGAGTTCAGTTCATTCATTCTTTTATGAGTTTGCGCTCAGACGTCAAGGGTGAATAGAATTCCCAAGTTCAAAGGAAAGGTTATGGCATCAAAATTAGAACGAAGGAATAAACACACACCCGGGAGGGGTAGAGGTGGTCAAATCATTCTGTACATAAAACTCAGAACTGACCTCGTCCAGGGGAGGTGGGGAATGAGGCCAAGGGGGTCCCCTGTGTCCCTGCAGTGGGACTTCGTGGAGATTTCAGAGCACTGCTACTTACAGCTCACCCTCCCGAGCCAACACTCACACACAGGACACACAGTTAGGCACAAGGGGAGGTGGAGACTGCAGTCTTAACTCCGTTGCTGCTGTTGTTTTCGTGTGAGGAAGAAGAGAAGAGATACTGGAAACCAGCTACATACAGTGTCTGCCACAGCCCAGCTCAGGTTACACCTCGTCCTTCGCTTGGTTGAGGTGATTAGGGAAGACCCATCTCTCTTTTCCCTGGTAGCTCATTCGGCTTTCCCAGCGTATCAGCACAACCATTCTTCTACGCGTCCAAAATCACAACTCTGAGCTTCAGCTCTGACACTAAGTCATTGTCACATTATCTTTCAGAGCCTCTGAGCCTTGAGACAGATGTACTGGATATATAGCATTTCTTCAGGGCTTCTTGTTATCACACGTGTCCTTCTTATACCATAGGATCCGTGAGGGCAAAGATTGTAACTCCTTTTTGGGCCTGGTGATATTTCACATGAGATGCTGAAGACAGTAACTTCAGTAAATTCTGGCTGATTGAAAGTCTAGATGAATGGGGGGATGAATGGGCAACCCGGATGTGTGCCATCTCACACTCTCAGTTTTCATGCCACATTTACATAGATGCAGAATCGAGCTTCTCATTGAGTTTCCTAACAAGCACCCATATGTGCAAAAACTTCTGATAAGCAAAGCAAATTCTACTAAGGAGTTTACGGGGGTGTCTAAGCAGAAAGTTTGCATCACATGCTTGTCAACCGACAAGCTCTGACTCCATAAGACTTTTCTAGTGTTCAGTGTCGTTGCTTGGGTGTATCAAGGTGGTGTTCTCCCACCTGGCCACTGCTTCAGGCAGGTGCGACTTCTCTGGCTCATCTCTCATCGCCTGGGCTCCCTTATACCCCCGAACCCCGCTCCAGGCCCAAAATATAAAATTAAATAAAATAAAACAGCAAATAAAAACCACAAGCTTCCTTCCAACTAAATAAATTACCCAACAATTTATTTCTGCAACGTTCTATTTCCAAGCAAAATGAAGGGCCAAATTCACAAGGGCACTTTTCTTAAGACGGATGGGGTGATAACGACTTTGTTTCCGTGACAGACAAATAGATGAAGAGGTGAAGATGAGGGAGTGAGAGCAAGAGCAGGGAACCCGGAGTAAGCTACTTTTAAGATGCCACTCGCTGATGGATCATAGTCCACCAGGATTAATCATCTGCAAGGTATTAGTATCCTCACGTAGACCTGAAGTGCGGTGGGATTAGAGCAGTTTTCCCCACGTTCAAGGTGATCGATGGAATTAAACCCAGAGCCTTCTGACTCCAACGCTTGCTTGTCCTTGCCTTTCTCAAATGTTGCTTAGCTGCCTTCCGGGAGGGGTCTCCTCCATAATCAGACCAGCCATCTTTCTGAATGCCTGACTTCTCTGGGCAAAGCAATGGCACCCCAGCAGCAGCTAATTAGACCTGAGCAGCTGGAGTTACCCCCAAATTACTCAGACTGTCCCGGCTTGAGATCCACTAGTGGTCCCCCACAGCACTGTCATCTGATAAACAATGGAGAACTCCGGGAAGTGCCTCTCAGCTGTTTCACAATGACAGCTGTCTGGAGCAGAGCAGATAAAAAGGAAGATGGCAGAGGAGGGAGGCCCTTCATGGAGGAAAGGTGGAGAATGCATGCTGTTTAGTGGCTGTGATTTCAACACCTGGAATAATTGTGATCTGGCAAAAGGGCAAAATGTGTAAAGCTGTAGGGTGGAGGCTTTTCTTCTCAAAATCAGCCCAGGAAGAGTTCATTCCGTGGTAAAAAAAAAATCTAGATCAGCTTTCATACAGTAGCCACTGGTGGCTAGATGTGGCTACTGAGATTTAAAATAATTATAATGAAATAAAATACAAAATGTAGGTCCTCAGTCTCACTGGTTATACTTCAAATGCTCAATAGCCACGTGACGCTCGTGGCTTCTGCCTTGGGCAGCACAGATGGAGAACAGCCTTGTCATTGCAGAGGTTTCTATGGGACCACACTGACCTAGAGCAGAAGGTAGTGAGATGGCAGGAAGTCACGGTTGATGACACAGAGCTCATTCCCAGAGCAAACGTTTGCAGGGCAGTGCCAGTGTCCAGACTGAAGGACCCAGAATTATTCCACCTCACCCATCCACTAAGTGGCAATGGCAACCTCCGCTCATTTAAAAAAATGTGATATGGTACACGTAACATGAACTTTACCTCTTAATTACTGTAAGGGTACAATTCAGTAGTTTTAAACATATTCACATAGTTGTGCAGTCTCCAGAATTTTTTCATCTGTCAAAACTGAAACTCCTTTAAACAGTACTCCATGTTGCCCTTTTCCCAGCCCCCGGCAACAACCCTTCTGCTTTCTGTTTTTATGAACTTGACCACAGATGCTTTAGATGAGTGGAATCATACAGTATTTGTCCTTTTGTGAGTAGCTTATTTCATTTAGCATAATGCCTTCAAGGCCCATCCATGTTGTAGCATGGGTCGGAATTTCATTCCTCTCCAAGGCTCAATAATACTCCTTTGCGTGTATGTAGACTACTTTTTTCTATCCGTTCACCCAGCAGGGAATACTTGGGTTGCCTCCACCTTCTGGCTATTATGAATAGTGCCTCTGTGGACATGGGTGTATGTGTGTATCCCTGAGACTCTGTTTCCAATTACTTTAGATGTATATCCAGAAGTGGAATCATTGGATCATTCGGTAGTTCTATTTTTTATTTTTTGGAGAAATCACCATCTTGTTTTCTATAGTGGCTGCACCATTTTTTTTTGTCCCTACCAACAATGCACAAGGGCTCCAATTTCTCTGCATCTTCAGCAGCACTTATTTTCATTTTCTTTTCTTTTCTTTTTTTTTTTTAAATAGTAGCCATCTCCATGGGTATGGGGAATATCTACCCATTTCTAAGGAGTACCTTATTTTTCATGATGTGGACACTATGCTTAGAGGGAACTTTTTAAAATGCCAATTCATAAACCGTAAGCTTGTAGAATTCTCTAACGCTTTCCAAGATGACATTAAGGTCAAGAATCTCACTTCTATAGTAACACACAGAGAAAGGCTTTGTAAATAGATATCCATCCCTATGAAGCCTACACATTTAACAATGCTCAATAAAAGCTTTAGAATAATATTCAATAGTGACACATCCCAAGAATCACACATTTGTGTTTTGTAAGTTTTCCTAAAATCGTTATGTTGACTTTTCTACTCCTTGTCATTTGTTGATACTAATTCTTCTATTTAAAAAAACCTGAGAGAACAGGAGAAGAAAGTCTGCAATCAGCCCTTGGTCCTGTATGAAAATTACTGCTATTGTAGTTCTTTACAAAGCCTGTCTGTACAGCACCACACGGGGATAACGCATTTCGTGACATCAGCTTTAAAAGTCATGTACAAAATTCAATGGCAATAATAGACAGTCAAGCACCCGATATCCATAGTTGACAACATGTTTCACTGACTGGCATTCATTTAAATGTATCCTTTCTACAGAGGGAGGGAAAAAGAGACAGTGTCAGCTTCCCAAGGCATGCCATAAAAGGTTTCTCACCTTCTGTGGATCTGAGAATGAAAAAAAACAAATAACAACAACAATAACAAACTTAAAAAACCTCACATCTGTAGGGGTGGCTATTATCAAAAAGCCAACAAGCAACACGTGTTGGTGAGGATGTGGAATAAATGGAACCTTCATGCAGGGTTGGTGGGAGTGGGAATTGGTGCAGCCACTATGCAAAGCAGTATGGAGATTCCTCAAAAAAAATACTACATGACCTAGAAATGCCACCTTATTGAAATAAACTCAAAGCACTACTTTGAAAAGATATATGCACCCTCGTTGTTCATTGCAACATTTTTTTTACAATAGCTAAGATGTGGAAGCAGCCCAGATGTCCACAGACAGACAATCTGATAAAGGCGAGGTGGTAACACATGGACAGTGGAATATTATCCAACAATAAGAAAGACTGAAATCTTGCCATTTGCCACAACATAGATGGACCTAGAGGTTTTATGCTAAGTGAAATAAGTCAGACAGAGAAAGAGAAATACTGTGTGATTTCGCTTACATGTGGAATCTAAAAAAATCAAAACAAATAAACAAAACTGAACAAAGACAGACTCATAGAAACATTAGTCTGATGGTTGCCAGAGGGAGGGGTGCATGGGGGAGGAGTCAGGAGGTCAGGAGAATCCAGCCTATAGTATTGTGATAACTCTACCTGGTGACACATGATCACTGGACAGCGCAGTGACTACATGGGAAGGTGTACAAATGCTGAATCACTATATTGTATACCTGACACCAAGGTAATATTGCACACCAACTGTATTTAAAAAGAGACAATGCCGATAAGGGGTTTACCAGAAAGTTAAACACGCCAAAAGCTATTGCCTGTGCACTAAATGTGAATCAACAGCACTTCCTGTATAAAAGCAAAATATTCACTATCAAAAGTTTGCCCAAACTGTTTGATTAAAGCACTGATTTAAACAGTTTGCATATCTTTAAAAAATATCAATCTCTACAACTCCTTTTTACTGTAACGAGGCATAAGTCTTAGTAAGATCAAACAGGTGCATAAGTGAATAAGCTAGGGAAATAATAGTCAGTGAACGTCTTTAAATCTCTTCTTACATTGCACTTTTTAAAATGTTTGGGGGAAAACATGTGAAATCTTTGCCATTAGACTAACAAAAACAAAGAAACAACAAGATAAGCCCTGAATAATTAACCAAACCAAGCGACTCTAAAACCATGTTACACAGGTGGTTAATCATACTTTTGATATATGTGTTTTATATATATATATATATATATATATATATATATATAGTATCTAAATAATGTGTGCATACTTACACATAATAATATCAACATATGTTTGAACACATACACACATATATTCTATATGTGACTCCTTGTTGGTTTATGGGTTGCAAATGCCTCCTACTGTCCGACGTACTTGTGTACTCCCTTCATGTGTTTGCTGGTAACCCGAAGCTCTTAATTTTAGTGTAATCTTGTCTGTCGGTCTTTCCCTTTTGACGATTGCTGTTTCTACCTGTTCTTGTGCCTACTTCAAGGTCATGGGAGCAGTCTCAAATGTTATCTTCTAGAGATTCATTGTTTACCTGGAATTCATTTTTTTGGTACATAGAATGAGGTAAGAATCAAATTTATATTTTCCATATGGATACTGACTTGACTTAGCATCATTCATTAAAAACTCGTTTCTGTGCTACTTGCACAGGTCTATCTTATTCATGAGTCTCATGTTCATGTCTGTGTGGAACTGCCTCTATGCCGATTCATCTACCTTTGTGCCAATACCATTCTGTCTCATTGCTGTATGTTTATAATACTATGCACCCTGATATCTATTAGAGTAATTCCTACAACCTTGTTCTTTGATAAGGGGAACAAACCCTCAAACAACCAAAACCCCATGAAGATCCCAACAAATAGACAGAACCCTGTATACCACACGTTCTAAAACCTAAAAACTCAAATAACAAGAACCGTCCCTAGTGTGTGCCCCCCACTTCCATCCCCTGGCTTCTCCCGGTGACTGCAGAGTCCTCCTTTTTAAGAATCTGTCTGCATCTCAGTTGAGAAGGTGCCTTACCTTATTAATTGTAACTCCCCTTGTTTTCAAGACATGTATTTAAATCTATTTCCCAATTTATGCTTTACCTGACTCACTGGTCTTTCCCTGTTTTCAAAATTTCATTTTGAATCTTTATAAGACTTTTGCGTTTGGATGTTTCTGAAATGGGTCTCCACCCTAACTCAGAAATAAAATATGTTCGTTTGGGGAGCAAGGGCGGGGAGCATGGAATCTAGGATAGTATTCATGAAGAAAACAAACCTGAAGCCAGCTGGAGTGTTAGGAACTGAGACAAAGCCATTCCCTGACTCCGGGCTGGTGTATTCTCCTCTCACCTCTTCCCACATGCAGGGAGCTTAGTCAATGACAATGCTACCTTTTACCATTTCTGCGTTGCCATCTCATTTTCATGACAAATGGCTGTAGTGTTGGCAGGATGTGGAGCATCCGAGATCTGGAGGATATCGGAAAAGGGCTAGGAGGTGCAAGTTGAGTGCACGTGTGGTGAGACCCCCTTGATGTTTCTGTTTTTAAATCATCCTCTTTACCTGTGCTCTGCCAGCCAGGGAAGGATGCTGAAGCCAAACTCCATCTCTGAGCTATTCAGGAAGCCTTTTCAAGTTCCAGAAGACTTTTGCTTTTCTAGGCGGCAAGCATAGCCTGAGTCTGGCTGCCTGGCTCTCTATCTCCTGTCTGATCCCATGTCTCCTCTTCAGAAATGGGCATGTTTCTTTATGTGGGCTCCATGTTGATTTTTACACAAGCAGATTGTTTTGAATCTTTGAGTTACTAAGGAGCCTTACACCTGTTCAACCTTTGTTATGCTGTGATGGTTGCCTACCTGTAAAACGCAGTAACAGAGAAAGAAGCTTCCCATAGATGGTCCCATGGGACCATCTTCCCTTGGTGGCCTCTGAGCCATGGAAAAGAAAGCTAAGGAAAAGCATCCTTCTGTCCAGTGAGGACAAGGTGTCTGTAGGAAGATGATGCCTAAAGAAGATGATGCAGTCCTGTATTGCCCACCTCGTGACATGCCCAGAAGTGTTTTCGAACCTCATGAACAACCTGGAGGTGAAGTGGGGAAACTGGGGAAAGCTTCTGCAGATACTTGCAAAAAGTCCCCCCAGTTAATACCAACCCTTCACACATTTGAAATCTTTATCCATCCACCAGGACAGGTTGAAGAAATTGTAACTGAAAAAGCACCCAGGGCACTGAGGTATTACTGAGAGTCCAAAAAACCCCTCACTCACTTCTGCGTTTTACTAGTTTGTTTCAAACCACTCTTGTACCAAAGACTCACACCTCGGTATTTTCCTTTTCCGAAGATGGCAGCATCTCCTCTATGAAATTGTCTGTATCAACGCAAGAGTAAGCTTTTGAAGTATCATCACGAAAGTGTCTGAATCCTTGAGAGTGCTCATCCTAAAACCCATCCTCAGTATTGCTCTCCTACCTCTACTAATAAATGAGCCAAAGACTTCTTGCAGGGGGAGCTATTTTACCCAAATAATTTCTCTATTGTCTAGACCTAACCTCCATGTTATAACATTTTGTTTTAAAATAGTGTATCTTACAAGAAGTTGCAAAAATAACGCAAAGTTCCGTCTACCTTCTCCATCCGTTTCTCCATTACCTCTGCAACAAAAATTCCCCCCTTTGAAAAATAGTTGAGGAAACCATTCTTCCTGGTGGAACTTTGAGTGATTCAGCCAGACTAGGGTTACCAAACAGCTTTTAAAGATGAGTTAAATAGTCACATATATTCTTAGGTTGGCCAGTGACAAATGAGTGAGGCGGGACATGTGTGTAAGAAAATGTCCCTCATGTAGAAAAGACACTAGAGCAAGTGTAGTGATAAATGGCACCTGTTGTTGGGCACCAAGTTCAAAGTCAATGTGGAGCGGGTAGGAGGGAGAGCTCCCCCCACCTCGGCATCCACATCTCTGGCAATTGTTAGAAATACACTCTCTGGGGCACTGTTCCAAATCTACTAAATAAGAATCTGGATTCGAACAAGATGCCCAGCTGATTAACGTGCATGTAGAATTTGGAGAAACTGCTGGTCCAGAGGACCTCCTGCTAAAAAAGTGAGCCTCAGCCTCAGCTGATTGTTGCTAGATGAAAACGTGTTGTCCACACTACAGAAGAAACTGGAAATGACCAAAAACATATGCATACACCTTTGATTTGTGAATGCTGGACTTAGTTTTGTTAAGGGTGGGCGTACCAAAACTCATCCGTAGACTTCATAGGTCCAGCATGGTTGGTTGGCTATGTGTGCTTAAAGGGACAGAGAGGGAGGCTTGCAATGTGTGTCAACAAAGCATGTTGGTGCTTTCTATCTTACTGAAATTTACTTCTGTCTTACAGGGGCTGCCAGAACAGACAGGATGGCCCAGAGGCTCACAGCTCCTAAGAGGCCAAGTGAGAACTTCATCAAACTCCAAGTGCCCCTTCCTCTCACGGTAGATTTGCTTTCAGGGTTAATGGGTCGGTCAGTGTCCTGCTGACCCGGGATCTATCCAAGGTGTTAAAATCCTGGATTCCCCCAGATGGATTTTTAGCTACTAGAACAATGGTTAAGTGTGAAAATTTCCTCACCCTTGTTCACAAAGTAGACATTTAATTACCAGAAGCTTCTGTGTTCACCCAGCAGGATGCATAAAAGGAAGTAAAGCATAATTGTGGCAGTGCATCTGGTTTGGAAATTGAAACTCAGCCAGGGAGGGCGTGCGGGGAGCCAGATGGTGTGGAGCATAAGGTGGCCCGCGGTGAGCCATTTCCCGCCCAGCCTGGTCTCGTTGGGAGCTGATTTGTTTGAGGCTGGGCTGCCCCTGGGCCAGGTTGCTGGCCCTCTGTTCTGGGATTGTCTGGGTCTGTTTTAACAGATACTCCCTGCCTAGCAGATTTCTTGCAAAGAAGCCCAGACGTTTTGTCGATGGTTAAGGAGCCAAATTGCCAAGTGTTCAGGAGTTCCAGGAAAGCTGTGGTCAGAGAAGTGCTGAAAATTAATAATGTCATGTTTCTCATCTTCCTCATGTGACACGTGTAAGACCTCACCTGGGTCCTAGAAGATGTTTAGAGTCAAGGCAGTGCTTCTGCCCATGCTCTGTGTTTGCAGATGTGGGCTACTGAGGTGTCCGAACTTGCTTGTTCTATACCGGATTCCTCATCCTTAACCCCTCGGATGTTACATGAAAAGTGGAAAGGGTAGAGGGGAGGATGGCACACGACAGAGGCATCTACCCCATCAGACCTCTTTTCCAAATGCAACTCCCCTCCAGGAACATTTGTGGTTCTTCTTTGGTAGGTACAACAGTTCTGTGTTTAATTTAAAGGTGTTTTTTTCCTCCCAGGTTGATCTGTTCCCCCAATTCTTTTTTACACCAACTCTCATTGAATCATATATTTATTCTATTCTTTCTCCCAACAACCATTTCATGAGCTACTGTTATATGATACACTGTTCCAAATGCTGAGAATACAGTCGTGAATACAATGGATAATAAGCATATAAATACAGGAGACAATTTTGGTAAATGGGAACTTCTGGGCAGGCATGCTCATGTACACACACACACACACACACACACTACTTCTCAGGCTCTTGGGGTAGAGTCACGTGGGATGAGTCACTACCTTAGTTAGGGGGTCAGGTGAGGCATCTCTGAGGAAGAGACATTTGAGTTGAGACCTCAATGAGGAGAAAGCCAGCTATAAAGAGGAGAAAATGGAAAAATATTACACAAAGAGAGAAACGTGGAGATAAGAATCTAGAAGTCGCAATGACCTTGTGTGTTCAGGAATAGAGGCCATATGGTAATGAATGGGGGAGAATGACAGGGGATGTGATTGGAAAGAGGGGCAGGGGCTACATTCTGTAGGACCCTGTGGACCATGGCAAGGATTTTAGTATTTTTTTTAAAAAGATTTTATTTATTTATTATTTTTAGAGAGAGAAGGGAGGGAGAAAGAGAGAAAGAGAGAAACATCAATGTGTGGTTGCTGGGGGTTATGGCCTGCAACCCAGGCATGTACCCTGGCTGGGAATCGAACCTGAGACACTTTGGTTTGTAGCCCGCGCTCAATCCACTGAGCTACGCCAGTCAGGGCAGATTTTAGTATTCTTGTAGTGAGAAAGAAAACAGAGGGGTCTTAATTTCCAACACAATCTGTGCTCTACAGAGATCATACCGGCTGTAGGGGGAGGATGGACCATAAGGTGGACAAGAGTGGGGACAGGAAGTGAACTGAGGCACTCGTTGCAGGAATCTAGGTGTGTAATGATGGTCTCCTGACTAGGATGAGAGAAGTAAGAATGGTGAACAGTATTTGGGATGTTTCTGGAGAAAGTCCCACTCTGGGCAGCCCCATCACTCCCATGCCAACCTCATTGATGGAATTTGTTCAAATTTCAGCACATTGTGAACAATGTGGGTCCTTCCTCTGCAGAGGGTAGGCTCCCAAAATTCCAACAAAATGTCAAAGGGAATACTTGGCATAATAAGAACATTTACCAAGTTCTTGGTATACCGAGAACATTTGGTATAACATTTACTGTTCAAGGCTCAATAAGCATTCTGAAAACTTGCGTTTGCCTGTAAGTCATCACTTAACCAGAGAAGAGCAGAAGACTGAAGCGGTGGAAGTCACACTGCTGGGAGAACATGGCCCTTGCACTGGGGAAGAAGGGTTCTTGGGATGGAACAGGTGAGCAGATGTCACATATTCATAGAGTTATCCAGTGAAGGAAGAGGCAACCTGCTTGCCACCTGAGCCAAACTCCAGGACTATGTTAGTTTTTTTGGTTGCTAGTTTTTTTGGCTGATGAAGTCTTTACCTGTCCTCTTAGGAGCTGTGAGCCTCTGAGCCATCTTGTCTGTTCTGGCTGCTGTAAGAGTGCCACAACTCGGTGGCTTATGCAACAGAAATTTATTCTCATAGTTCTTGAAACTAGAATTCTGAGATCAAGGTATTGGTGGGGTCGGTTCCTTTTGAGGGCTGTGAGGGAGAGTCTGTTCCAGGTCTCCATCCTAGTTGGTGTCTGGTGGTTTCTGGGAAATCTGTGGTGTTCCTTGGCTTGCAGAAATATCACTCTGCCCTTCACCTTCACAGGGCAACCTTTCTGTCTCCAAATTTCCCTTTTTATAAGGCTGACAGTCATGTTAGATTGTGGCTCACCCTAATAATCTTATCTTGAGTTGATTCCCTCCGCAAAGACTATTTGTAAATAAGGCTGAGTTCTGAAGTGCTGAGGGTTGGGAGTTCACCATCTTTTCTGAGGGGGACACATAATTCAACCCAGAACAGGGACTAAGTGGTAGAAGTTGATAGGAGGCAGATTTTATTTCAATGTAAGAATTAATTTTTTAATAGTCAGAATTTGGTTTGTATTTCTCAACTGTGAGTTCTTAGTGCTTAGGGACTTTGAAAAAACGTTCAGAATATTCAGCTAAGGAGGTTGTGAGCAGGGATGTCTACTTTCCATGTAATGATCATTTGCAACAATATCGATAGTTTTCAAAAGCTAGTTGTCTGTAATTCTATAATACTTGTCTTAAAACAATAACAGACACTTAGTGATGTCTCATAGTGAGCCAAGCTCTAAATTAAGACATTAAAAAATTACAAACATCTAACAGGCTTACAACATGAGTAAACCTTGATAACATAAAGTGAAAAAACAGACACAAAAGGCTGTATGTTATATGATTTTATTTATATAAAATGTCAAAAATAGGCAAATCCATAGAAAGCTGATTCCCTGTTGCCAGGACTATGGAAGGGAGTGGGTGAAGAAGGATTGCTCATTGATATAGAGATTCTCCTTGGAGTGATGGGAATGTTCTGGAAGTAGATAGTGATGATGGTTGTGCAACTTGATGACTCTCTGTAAAAACACTGACTTGTGTACTTTAAAATGGTGAATTTTAAGCATGAGATTATATTTCAATAAAAACCCCAAAATCTCACGTAGTAGGCATTATTGTCCCCATTTTACAGACGAGAAAACTTGGGTTTAGATGAAAGACTTTAGTCATGCTCAGACAGCAAGGGGCAGAGCTAGGCTTCATCTTTATCTTTATTGTTTTCCACTTGCAAAGCCAAGTGTCCTAGGGACCACATGTGTGGCACTTGATCACTTGACAAGGAACACCTGCTGGTGATCGATGTCAAGTCCCTTGAGGACAATCGAATCCAGCCTGTCCTGTATGTGAGCCGTCCTCAGACTTGCACTGCCAATACACAATTTTACGTTCCCTCAATCGTCAGAGGGAAGCAGAGAGAATTTTCTTTCCTTTCATCAAGTTTTCTGATTCTCAGAAAACTGTACTTGAACAATGATTAAAATAAAAAAGAATAGAAACAAAAAAGTTTTCTGATTCTCTATAAAAAAGGAGGAAAAGTCTGGGGTCAGATTTTGTGGGGTCAGGAATTAGGGTGGTGCTGGGCCTAGAATTCTTTCTACCATGGACATTAAATTGTACTGATCTAAAATTAGGTCAGCTTGACTTGGTTCTGTCACTTTTACAGAGCTCACGATTTAGAACGTGGCCCAGAAAGATCTTACATGAAATGCACATAGAAAGCAGGGCGAAGTGGGGGACAGAACCTGCAAAGTGGTTGTCATGTTTGCACTATTCATTCCAAGGCCTTTCTGCACAAAGTCTGTGTCTGACATGCTTGCCTGTAGTTGCCGGACAGGCCTGGTGAAGCGCCACTTAAGGAGTAGGTGCACAAGAATTGTCATCTAATTGTTTGAACGTTCTAACTGTATTGGTTTCCTAGGGTTGCCATAACCAAGTACCATGGACTGGGGGCTTAAAAAAGAAAAACATATTTTCTCACAGTTCTGGAAGCCAGAGGTTCAAGATGTTGGCAGGGTTGGTTTTCTCTACACCTCTCTCTTTGGCTTGTAGACAACCTTCTTCTCCCTGTGCCCTCACGTGGTCATCCGTGTGCATCCTAATCTCCTTTTCTTAGAAGGACAACAGTCACGTGGGATTGTAGCCAACCCCAATGACTTTGTTTTAACGTAATTACCTCCTTAAAAACTTATCTTCAAATACAGTCACATTCTGAGGTCCAGGGGCTTAGGGCTTCAGCATATGGATTTCGGCGGGAGATAAAATCCAACCCGTAACACCAACCCCAGGTGAGGCACGCAGAAGAGATGTCATTATCTTCAGGATACTGGTGAGGAAGTTAGGGCACAGAGGGAGATGGCTCAAGGCCAAGTGGAGGATGGGGGGCACAGAAGTGTTTCAGCACGGGGCCGGAGAACTTCCTCTCCCCAGCTCTTCCAAGGGCTCCAAACTGAGCGGCAGGTGGAAATTTGCCCCCAAGACACCAAAAGAAAAGCTAGTAAGGTGGGAACTTGCCTATAAACACAGCGAAGAAGGTCTCAGAAGGTGGCATTAAATCTGCAGCTCTTCTTGAGACACAAAATTTCCCTTGCTTTCCAAGCTGCATGAATGCTATTCAAAGACTTTTTGTTTTACCTCATTCTCTGGTTTTATGATGAATTTGTGCGTGAAAAGACTCATTAAGGACATCATTATTCTGAATTTATCAGTAATGAACTGTCGGCGGCACCTATTAGTGGCAGAACGGCCCCAGTCCCGTTCGGAGTCTGTCTACATTCTTCTTCATTATTTACTGCTCAGCTCTCATCCATTTCAAACAGATTTGGCTGGATGCAATTTTCCCCCCCAATTGTTCTTTTATTTGAGTGACAAATATTAATAGAATTCATAATCCTTGAGGAGTCCGTGCCGAATGTTCCAATGTTAAAATGACTTTTGAATTTTTAACATTGGGATGGAGCAGAAAGGCTCACCTTGAGAACCTACACTTCAGAGTGCCTTTGTCTTCCTCATTGCACCAATTTCCCCAAGAGCTCAGGGATGCGTGTCATCACCTCCCTGTACCGGACAGGACCGGAGCCACAGAGAGGCAGACTGCCTTGCTTTGGTGACCAGACTAGTAGTTTTTCCCACCAGGCAGGTGAGGGCTTGAGGCTCAACACCACTGAGACCCACTGCCGGAGATTTCATTGCGGAATTAGTTTTCTTTGATTGCCGTGTTCATGCTGATTGCCACATATCCAGACACGGACACAGGTTCGAACCTGGAACTCATTAGAATGTGTGGGCACCTCCACTGATCACAGGGCCCACGACACAGTTGCTCATCCTAGTTCATTTCTGCTAGTGTTTTGTGATGCACATGACACTGTCTGGTTTAGTCTGCCACCTTTTATGCAAGAAAAGAGATTCTTTAAAAAAATCCTTTTCACTTCTTTAGCTCCTTTGCAGAGTTTTCCTCTTACCTCCCTCCTGTGGTTAACATTCCTTTGGGAGGACCTTGGGGTAGGGATTTCATCAGAGCCCCCACCCTGGTGCCCGAGGTAGTGAGATGTTACATCTTAACTTTCAGGCACCTCTTGCTGTAACCCATTAAGAGATGGGTAAGTTTCACCTTCTGTTATTTTCTCAGAAGAACAATACAAAACGTCATCAGTGATTAACAAACCACCCCCGGCATATGATTTCAAAGTGCTGACAAACAATTCCTTACATGGGTCTGCTCTGCCTCAGTTCCGAGTGTGAGAAATTTCCTGGATGTCTGTGGACACGGCGGGTGCCATCTGAGGACCTGACGCCTCCCGCGTCTAGAACTCAGCTTCCTCCTGTCGAGATCTTCTGCGAGCATCAGTAGATGGCTTTTTCTGACTATGAGTTGCAGAAAACTAATTCAAAGTGGCTTACACAAAGGGAGTCTTTCAAATATTGTTGCTACATATTTCTTTTCTTTTTTAAGATTTGATTTATTTTTTTAGAGAGAGAAGGGAAGGAGGAAGAGAGGGAGAGAAATATCAGTGTGTGGTTGCCTCTCATGTGCCCCCTACTGGGGACCCGGCCTGCAACCCAGCCATGTGTCCTGACTGGGAATCGACCCAGTGATCCTTTGGTTCACAGTCCACCCTCAATCCACTGAACTATACCAGCCACCCTGTTACTACATATTTCTTAAAATTTTATTTTCAATACTCTGTAGCACCACATTATTTCTTTGCAAAGTAGAATCATAGTCAATAGTTGTGAACAATCTACTACATGATATCAATATAGTTGTTTCCACAAATGACTGTTCAGGGATTTCAGGGAAATGCTGTTGAACATTTGTATGATTCGAGCTCTTTGCAGCAGAAATCTGAAGCTTCTAAAATGCGCATGGAAGGAAGCTGGGTTTCCAGCTGAGCAACATCGCTGCTGCGTTCCGACTGTGTGATTTTAGGGGCATTGCACATTGTCGGATGCGGGAGGTAAGAGGAAACTCTATAAGGGGAGGGATGCCAATTCATCTAAAAAATACGAAATGAAGAATTTAAAAATCAGTCATTAACTAGCATTCTCTGGTTCCCCAAACTTCACTTTTTTAAAAAAGATTTTATTTATTTATTTTGAGAGAGAGAGAGAGAGAGAGAGAAACATCAATGTGCGGTTGCTGGGGGTCATGGCCTGCAACCCAGGCATGTACCCTGGCTGGGAATCGAACCTGGGACACTTTGGTTCCCAGCCCGCGCTCAATCCACTGAGCTACGCCAGCCAGGGCCAAACTTCACTTTTGTGTTCTACAGTTTTCTGCTGTATTTCCCTTTCTTACTATTTATCACAGTTTAATTATCTGTAAATACCTACCTTCCTTGTGAACGTGTATTTAAAAAAATCAGGAACTTGACATGTGCGTAAAGTGTTGATGGTCAAGTGGTCGGTAGCTGAACAGAATGGGCAGACTGATAAACAAATGGATGGACGAAGAGATGGAGGGATGGCGCACAACAGCAATCATGGAAGGCGAGAGGTAGCTATTAGAGCTTTCAGTATTCTCTGTGTTGACATGGCTAGAGCTTCTTTTGAAATGTACAGCTACAATGGTGACAACATATAATTTGATAAGAAAATGTAAAACGACAAGGATAATTTTGATGTCTCAATAAACACATGATATACGCTTACATTTTAAAAATTGGTTTATGGTACATAGTCACAATAAATAGGATATTTTGATATGTATTTTAAGTATTTATATTAAACTATTTTACCTAGGAAAACACAGATGAGTACATCTCAGTAATTATAGTGATAATATAAGAAGAGCCAGGTGCCCAAACCCAGCTCGAGCAACGGAACGTTTTTCAACATCCTCTGTTCTCCCCCCTGGACTGCATCTTTCTCTATCTTTTCAGGAAGCCACTGCTCTCCAGAATTTTTCTTCAATCCTGTGCTTTCCTTTACAATTTTACTAAATAGGGAAATAGCCTTAAAATAAGGTTTAATTGCATTTTACCTGTTTATACTTTTTGTTAAAATATAAGTTAAAAAAAGTTAAAACCGTGCCCCTCTTTGCCTTCATGCAGTGAGAGCATGTTAACAACACATTAACTCAGAACTGAGGGAAGCAGCAAGGTGATAGAACTGGTTCAAAAGAGGGTGAGAGACTAGAGTATAAAGTTAATAAATAAAAAATTATAAACTAGAATAGCTAAGCTAGGAAAGACCTCTAATGTCCTACAGGTGCATAAAACGATAAACTTTGGGTTTATCCCTTTTAATGGACAGAAATCATATGCAACTTATCAACCTTCCAAAGTTCACATTTATTTTCCAGAGCTTTCTGGTTTGCTATTTCCAGATCCTAATAAGCAGTAAGTAGTGAGTCAAGCAAAGGTTAAGTTAGATGATCCTTAGTGAACTTGTTAGAAAAGGCTCAAGGGTGATGTTTAAAGGGATTCTTTCTGCCTTAGTGGTAATATTCCTGTCTGATTTGCAAGTTAGATATTTTCATTTTTAACTTTATGTATATGAAATCATAATATACATATTTGAATGTTATAGGTAGGTTTTTTAATGTTTCTGAGTTAATCCATGTGGATAAACCATATTTTTCAGACTATAAGATGCACTCCCCTGCCCTGCAAATTTGGGAGGAAAATGGGGATGCATCTTATAGTCTGAATGTAGCTTACCCGGTTTGCTGTGTGTGGGTGGGTGGGTGGGGGTGGCCTATGCTATTTATGTTATTAAATATTTTACCACGTTTTTTGCTTCAAAATTTTTTTCCCTATTTTCCTCCTCTAAAACCTAGGTGCGCCTTATGGTCCAGTGTGTTTTACAGTCTGAAAAACTCAGGTAGATAGCTATAATTCCTACATTTTAACTGTATGAAGAACCACAGTTTATTTTACATAAATATATTTTTAAGCGAAACTATTTCTTACAGTGTTATATGTTCTCTTCACTCACTGTATTTTAAAAAATGTTGTACAGTGTGGTGATGAAGTACTTTCCAACTCTTGGTTAACAGCTCCATCTCAGAGGCCAGCCCGCCTGACTCTAAATCTTGACTTTGGCACCTACTAAATCTCTCCCTGCCTCTCTCTTCTCTTTCACGGAACAGGACAATAACAGCGTCTATCTTACAGTGATATTGTGCATATAAAGTGGTAACGCCCACGCTTAGCTTACAGTGGGCAATCGCTAAATATCAGCATTCACTGCTGTTGTTATTTGGCAGCTCAGATACATAAACTCTGTACGTTTCAGTCTATAGCCTGCCTTTAAGTGGATGTTGCAGATGAAGAATTTCTGAATTTCTACTGTTCTGATGAATGTGAAGAAAGAATGTATGTCTTCGCTTGGGGTCTGTGAGACATAAAATCAAAAGAGCATCAGAGTGGTAGCAGCTAACAAATTTGCATTTGAGGACGCCTAAGAAATCGTGAGCTACACGCACATTCAATTCATGCAACTATCCGTGTTCTGATTCCGTGCTCTCCGGTCTATATGCCAATTACTGTTAACGTTGCCTCTAAATCAGCCCAAGAGTGGTAATGGCTGGCCATATGGGTTTAAACATTTTGATCCTTGTGATGGTTACATATTATTATGGCCCATTTCTTGCCTCTCTGCCTGTATTCATTACATGCATGAATTTGGTTAATGTGAGTCATCCACAGGAAGGAGAACTTTTACTGAAAGTGCCAACATAAATTATATTGCTGAATCTCCAGGGCTCAGAGCTTGACTCCGGGACACGGCACTCGGAGGACTATTGGAACTTCACTCTTCGCACTGTGTCCTTGTATCAGCATCACTTGGGAGCTTAGTGGAGTTGCAGAGCTTCAGGCTTCCCTCCAGACCCGCTGAATCAGAGTCTGTGTTTTATTAGAGATCCCCGGGTGATTCTTGCACACATGAGCCTGGGAAAAGCATTCCACCAGAGCGTGAGGACTTCCTGCCCTGCCCCAGCAAATCTGCACGTTCCTCTGGCCGAGCTTCTGTCCCCGGGATGTGAAGGGATGCGAAGACAGCAAAGATGCAGAGAGGTTGAAGAATGGGAAGCTGAAGAATTGAATGTGGCGTTTACCATTTTGTAAGGGAAGTAGTTGTCAGTGGCAGCGGGCGGCTGATAGAGAAAACATCAGGGAATGTAAGAAAATTAAGAATCCTGGGATTGGGCTTTGAGTGGCGTTTGATGAACTTGAGGAAGGTTAGAAGACATAGGGGAGACGGATGCTCTGTGATTCAGGTGTCAGGGCATCAGTGACACAAACAACGAACCGGGATGCTCTTGTCTGACACGGGGAGAGGGAGCGATAGCTCCCAGGGCAGAGGGCTTGTACCTGCGTATCGGACTGGGTTTGTTTTTCCAGATGTTGACGGCCTCGCTTCTCTTACAGGGATACAGTCCCTTGTACACAGTGGGTTCTCAGTTCATGGCAGTTGCATGAATGAATCATCATAACAGCATCTCTTGAGGAATCTCTATGTGTTTATTATTTTACAGATATTCACTAGGTTAGTTCCCACTACAGTTCAATGAGGTTCTTATCATCACCATTATCAGCATCACTGTCATTACTGGGCCCGTAAGAGAGCGAATTTACAAAGAGTAGCCTGCCCAAAGCCACATAACAATTAAGTCTCGAAGATGAGTTTCAAACTCAGAATGTCTGACCCTGTAATTTACTCTCCAAGGAGAGAAGGAGCGATCTGATTGGGTCTTTGCACAAACATACAGATCCAGGGCAAGGGGCATCTTATTCCTCCGTGAAAAGCTGGAAGCTTTTCCTATTTTCTACGTGGTGGTGTGGACCGGTCTTCCAAACCAGCTTCTTCATGCCGAAGCAGCTGTGGAAAACTTCCATTCAATTAGTTGAGTCTCCCCACCTCCCACGCTATAGAAGCTTCACTCATTCATTCATTCATTCAGATGACCCATATATATATATACACAGACATTATATATATGTTATATATATACTACACATTTTATATATATATGTGGTACATATATAACATTTTCTTACAAAAAGCACAGGAAAATGGTCCGATTTTCCTTTTGTGACATTCTCTTCACTTCGCAGATGACACTGGTAAACCTGGCATTCTTCAGAATGCACCTGCTCCAGAAATGAAGCTACTCGGGTGAAAGAGAAGGGTTTGATGGAGGAAGAAAGAAAGTACAGAAAAAACTTCACAATATTGTTAAGTTTTGTATCAACAGCCATTTGTTATTTTTGAAAGCACGGAGTCGCCTTTGTGCCTCAGACCTCTAGGCCCGATGCGCCGCGCACCCCGGGGTGCCCGCTGACCCTGCCGCCCCTCCTCCCCTGGCATTCAGGGCGGCAGCACACTGCCGTCTCCCGTCCCCTGGGACCGCGGGTGCTCTGAAGGAGAGACGTTGTCTCAGACTTTCCTCAGCACCTCTGCATCCTTCATCTGCCCCGTCTGATCTTCTCTGAGCCGGCTGTGTGCCGTTTCTCCCTTAGAAAACTTTTCTGAAAATGAGACAGAACACATACAAGCCTTGACTCTGGCCTTAAGTGACACTGTCCCCCTTGGTCACAACTGTTCCCTACTTTGATGTGATGGCTCTTTAGCGGACACTTGAAAGCTTCTTGAAATTCCTTGATTAACTCTGAGATGTAATATTCTTGGCTATTCACTTTTGGTTGTGTGTGTGTGTGTGTGTGTGTGTGTGAGTGTGTGTGAGAGAGAGAGATTTCCTCTTCTTCCTCCTTATCTCTTCAAATAATATTTAAAAATCAAGTTAAATTTTGAAAACAGGGTCTGGGTGTGGGCAGAAACGAGACACTTCCCCTCAGGGGCTGATTTCCTGTAGACTCAGAATGACCTCCCCAGGGATATGCTCACCTGCCTCTGTGACCTGGCTCTGAGCACCTCCCTGAGCGGCAGGACGGGGCTTTTGAGGGCCAAGTTCTCCCTCGGTTTCAGTGAGGGTTTTACATGGCTGGGCAGCCCTGATGAGAAACTTCTGCTCCTCTCTGCAGCTCTCAACTGCCAAGTATGTGGGGCATGTCCCCCTTTTCAATCCGTACTCTTTCCTAGGTGATTTCATCCGGATCTCTAGCTTTCGAGAACTTCGGTAAGCTGATGATGCCCCAGTTTATATCCTCAGTGTTGCAAACCCCCTGGAGCTCAAGAGTTTTTCTGAGGCTTTCCTGACTGCTCCCCTCGGGTAGCTAAAGGGATATCCAATCCAGCGAGAAAGAGGTGCCTGTTGCTCTTGCATTGCAAAGCTGTCCCTCGGCTGATCTCTCCGAGACTGCAGCACCACCGTACCTGATGCTCAAGGCGAACACCTGAAGGTACCCTTGACCACCCTTCTCTCCACACTCCCAACCAGTTCACCAGCAGGTCTTCCTCCAAAATCCATCCCGAAAATCCATCCTGAGTGTCTCCATGTTTCTCCGCCTCCCACTGACCTGGTCTACTGCACACTAATATTATCTCTGGCTTGAAGTTATAAAATAGCTTCATCCCTCCCCGCCACTTGAATCTGCAGCTACAGAGGGATTTTAAAGTATCCATCAGATTACGTCATTCTTTCACTGTTTAAAATCCTCCTGTGGTTTCCCTTTGCTTTCAGAATAGAATCTGACCTATGTACCACAGTCCTCAAAATGGGACCAAAGGCAGCCCGTGCCTTTACTAAAAACTCACCTCCTGCTCCCTTCGCTTCGCTCACTGGTCACCTCGTGTCCTTCACCCTGCCAGGACCTTTCCCAAGAAGCCTTCTCTGAGCAACTCAGAGAAAGCAATTCATCTCCCTTGTCACTTATTATCCTACGGCTCTTTTTCATTTCCTTCGCAGTACTCATCATTGTCAGGAATACTTTCATTTCAGCTTCTTTGGAGTTTTTCTTTTTCCACTGGAGTATCGCTCCACGAATCCAGGCCTCTTGTTGCCCTTTTATTTTTGTCAACTTCAAGTGTCTTCCACTTGGTGCAAAGTAGATGCTCATGAAACACTTACTGAAAATGACTGACTGACTGAATGAATCGTTACGTTAAGGTTAAGCTTTCCTCTTATAGGTGGGGACTTCGCTGCTGTTGGGAAGCTACATATTCACTCTCAGAATTTTATCGACCTGGGTGCTGTTTTATGCCATGGGGATTTACGCTTATGGGGATGGGCTCACCTGTAGATTGTTTTACAAGACCCTGAGGATGAGAAATGAACGCTTTTTTGTGTGATGTTCTTGGAGGCTGCATTACGGCAGATAATGGCTCACTTGAGACCCGTGGCTTATAACTTAAGGGGCCAGAGCAGGAGTCGGATGCACACAGCAAATCTGGTTTTGTTGCTTTCGGCGGTGGCCCTTATCTTTGCAGATGGGGGTCTCGTGCATCTCACTGAGCTTTGCCTCACTTCTGCCTGCACTGGGTCTAATTTTCATGATTTGGGTTTATACCCAGGCACAGCTTGCATGCTCACACCACTGGCTTGAACTTTCTGGAAAAAGTGGATTAGCTTTCGGTTCCTGCCCAGGGCCCGTTTTTTTTTTTTTTTGCCTCACTACGCATCACACTGTGTGCTATCACTGGAGAATTTAATGGTCAAGGCCTTTGGTTTTGATCAGCGTCCCTACCACTTCCAAGCTGTATGGCTTTGGGTAAATCATGAATCCATTCTCAGCAGCAGTTTTATTATCTATCAGAAGAGATGCTATTGTAACAGCATCTCACCTGACACCTGTGAATATGAGGTGACATGAGCCATGTAGAGGACTTGATGCACTGCTGGTTCGGAGGGAACGTGTAAAAAGATGACAATCATTATTACCAGTGTTAACACCCCAGATTCACCCCCTGTCTACCTCGCCCTCCTTCCTCTCAACAAAAGAAACATCTAACCAGGACTAGAAAGAATCACTGCTGTCAACAGCCGTGATCCAAACCTAGCACGATTCTCGGCACACACGGTGCTCAGAATATCGGTTGGTCGAATGGACAGAAGCATGGATGCCTACTTCTCGGCAGACTCCCCTTAATGTAACCTGTGCTGTCCCTTTGGAACAAAAGCTATGAGAATAAGGGAGAGTCACTGCTTCTGAGGTCACTGAGGGCACTTTCTCAAAAATAATTTTCTTCTCATTCGAATAAAGTGTATGGTTTGGCTTCTTGTAACAAAGAAGTACAACAAAACATTGTGAATTTGGAAATAAAGTTCTGCAAGTGAGCATGACATTTTTTTATTTTTAAGTCTTGGGGGCCTCCATACTGCGTGAATGTGAGGAGCAGATAGACCTGGGATGGGACCCAAGATGCATCAGGACACCTCTGTGAGCTCGAGCTATGTGGATTGATTTCTGTCTGGGTTTTCTCAATGGTGTGGGAAAGAGCTGCTACCCTTGGAGAGTTGCTAGAATCCAATTTGTTTTATGGCACATTGGATAATGACTTTCCTATCTGTGAGACAGAATGATAATAGTGGTGCCTGATGAGTGAGTCCAGGTGTGCTGCAGTCTTGTAGCGCCTGGCGCATGGTAAAAATCTCAGTAAACCTGAGTTCTCCTTTCTCTTCTTCCTCCCCTTCCTCTTCCTTTCCCCTTCTCTTCTTTTTAAGGCATCTTTTTCATTTGTGGCACACATGAATAGAATGTATATAGCCTCTACAGCAATATCTACCTTTGAGAGCATTTATATTCTTGCATAGAAGATCAATTACCCACCCAAGAAAGTAAAAATAATAACTATTACAAATGGACTGACTACATACCATGTATCTGGTACATTAAGTTTCAACCTCTAGTTCTGACAATTTCTATCAGATAAGCATCACCACTCCCATTTTTAGAATGCAAGCATGTCACACTCAGATAAAGCAATGTAACTGGCATACTATCTTGAAGTGTATTGCGACAAAGTTCATCTCAATTTATCCCCAAGAGATGTTATTTTACTTGATAGGATAGAGCATCCTTATCATTACCCAGTCTATCTAGCAACAAGTTGAAACATAATCAATAAGGTGGAGGAGAGAAGGTGTTGTTTTGTAAATGGGGGAATCAGTATTTTGGAACTCTGTGGCTAGTTATGTTTTTGAGAATTCAGTACATTTCTCAACACTTGTTTATTTGCCAAACCTTATGTCAACATAAAAGTATCACCAAAAAGTATAGACAGGCAGACTGGGTGTCAGGCTCTTCCCCAGTGAGATAAAGTTGGATCTCCCCAATGTTCTGGACTGACAGCAGCACATGGTCCAGAGACTGGGTCTGGGCCAGATGTGTTGGGTCAAGGTGATGGCCGGAAGTGGGATGAAGCCAGACTTTGCGTGAAGTCAGGTCTTATTTACAAGCAGAGTCTAAAGGCGGAGTTTGATGAGGCTTCATGGGACATCACCACGAATGGCGGTGGACAGACAGAGGAGAAGGCGTGGAGGTAAAACACTAGATTAGATGACAGAAGAGACTCCACAATTTTCTTGTTTCAAACAATGATCTCACATTTAAGGAAGCAGTTATGACTGAAGAAGAAAATAGTCATGTATACAACTGATGAAACAAGAGTAAGTGGTACCAGTAAAATTTCAGTGTTATCTTTGGAGTGTGATAAGATGATGCTGTTTAAAATTGGCTTGGATCTGTCTTAGAAAAGCCAGCACAGAACAAAACATACACATTTAGGAGGCCAGTGTGAATCATTTCGAGTCTTCACAACTTGCACAGAGAGTAAATCTAGGATCCCTCGAACTGGGTGTTGGCTACATTAAGGGTGGACTGGGGGAGGCATGGAAGGGTGAGGGTGACATTCTAGCCCTGATCCAAAACCCCCTCAAACTCTGAAAACCGGTTGTCTGCCCTCAGCCCCTCCTCAGCCTGAGCATGAAGAATAGAAACACTCTCTGTTGTCTACATCACCTTGACTTTGCTATTCTACTTTCTTCATTACTTTACTTGACTTCTCTGGAATTGTCCTGCCCAAGCAAATGATTGGATCATTCATTTTGGAAACTGCCTAAAAGACCCATTTACTTTTCAGTGGAAAGCACCAAAAAGCAGCTTGTGCCCTAAAATTCTTTGCATCTTTTACCTCAAAGTCCACACCTTGCCATTTTCACCAATGTCAGAATGTTGGATCACGATTCTTATCCAATTATTATCAAGTCCCCACGTTGAAGTACTTTTTAAATGCCAAACTGCCAAGGCTCCGTAAATTCTTATCCCCCACTCACCACCCCATGCTGAGACATTGCCAAAGCTTTGCGACGATGGTGTTTTCCTTCGCCTCTGTAAGCAATAAAGTCGTCTTTGTCTCATTGACAGCTTATGCTGGTGATATCTGGATAACCAGTTTTTGAGAGGTTCCTTGGGGGGCCCAAGTGGGCATAACTTTGGACATCTGGGTCCTTCTTCAAACAGAGAAGGTTTGATTATATTTATTGAACTTCCATGTCACATATGATGGGGAGAAATGTTTCAGCCGATAATGATAATAGAAATAAAAATCGCTCTTCCATTCAAAAGAAGAGTGGTCTATGAACTGTTCCACCCCAGTCTGGTTATTTCTCTTTCCTCGTCTGTATAGCTCTGGGAAAATCTCAACGCCAGCGGTCCCCTGTCCCTTTCTCTGTGTAATAGGAGGGTTTAATCCTTTAAGGATTAACATTCTGTATCTTTAACATTCTCTGGTTTTGCAATGTCCTTGCGTTGATGTCGCCTGTCAAGAAGACCTCTTATGACATAAAAATCTGTTCCTAAAATGCTAATTTTCCTCATACCATCAAACGGAATGCTGGGCACATACCAGTCGCTCAATGACCAGCTGTTGGTGTTTTGTACAATGGAAGCTGGATCCAATTCAGTATCTGGAGGTTTTTTGTTTTATTATTTTAACTGTCCGATTCTGTAATGTGCCAAGATAATTTTATATCAGAGACAAAGCTGATTTATTTACTGACTGCTCGTCAATGGTCAGCCCAGTGCTAATGGTTCTGTATGCAGGAGAAATCACCAGACCCTGTTCAAAACAGAGGCCAAAGCAATTTAAGGAAATTTTTCAGGTTACTAGTCTATGCAAGACTGGGTTGGAAATGAGGTGGTATTTCTAGGTATTGTGCAACCTAGAAATTTTTGGTGTGTTTTCATCTGTATTGATTTATTTCTGGTGCAGATGCATAAACAAGATCTAGGGTTTTCCTTCCACAATTTTCCTAGGATTCTCATTGCCATTATTTGTATCCTCTCTGTGGTGGATCTCATGCCTTCTGTATCTCGTTTACAGGTTTCCGTATCTTGTTTTAGTTCCTTACTTCGAGGCCATGCCCCCCAGTAGCTTCCTCCTAGAGAGCGTTCAGAAAGTACCATTGTAAGAACTTGCTCACCTGAAAATGTTTTCAGTCGGTCTTCACATGGAATTGATGCTTGAGCTGAGTATAGAGCTTAAGTTTCAAAACATTGTCTTCCAGGTCCCCAAAGGCCTTTTTCATTGTCTCCTGGCAGCCTGTGTTTCTGATTTACAAATCTAATGTCTTTCTGATCCTTTTAATATAGCCCGTTCTTTTGGTTTTCTTTTTAGACACATTTAGGAGTTTTTCTTTTCTACCTAAATGTAATTCGGGTGAAACTAGTCAGAAGTTACAGTAATTGATCTTGTTTGTGGAATCTGTGTTTTGATAAAGGAACAAAATTTAATCTCTTTAGAAGTTTCACACTTTGGTGAAAGATAGTACTCACAAACACCCCTGACGTCATGCAGGTGCTCACGAATGTTTCCTGTTGGTGTGAAAATGGTTTCCAACTAAGGGGAAAAGGCAAATTTGAGGGAAAAATTTGAACAAATAGTGGTGTACAAACTAGCTATTAGTATATAAAAATAAATGAATCTCAACATATATCTCATTTAACTGAGATATGATTCAGGAAATGTGCCATTTAACTCAGCAAAGATCATAGCACAAACTGTAAAGCTAAAATTATGAAGTTTCTGGAAGAAAACACAAAAAACTTGTTCACAGATTGAGGGATGTGCAAACTTTTTCTTAGAACACAAAAAATACTGACCATAACATAAATCACAAATTGAACTTAAGTGTATACTCATTAAAAAACACCATTAAGAAAGTTAAAAGGAAAGAAACAAACTAGAAGGAGTATGCGATATACACATTTGGAAAAAAATACTTGTATCTAGAATGTATAAAGAACTCATGCAACTCAATAATAAAGACACAAGTAACCCAACTTCAGCAAATAAGTGAAAAAATACAAATGGCCAGTAAGCACATGAAAATGTGTTCAACATTATTTTTCACAAGGGGATGCAAGTTTAAACCAAAGTGAGGTATCATGTCACATTCACTAAAATGGCTAACATTTTAAATGGACAGTACCAAATACTGGTGAGATTGTGAAGTAACGTGAACTCTTTTGAATTATTGCTGGGCAGTTTTGCAATTTTTCATAATGGTAAATACACATGTACCCTGTGATCCAGCAAGTCTAATTCTATCTAGATTGTTACCCAAGAGGAAAGGCTACATGGGTCATCAAACAGTTTGTATACAATTGCTTATAGCAACTTAATTCTTAATAAACTGGGAAAACTCAAGTGTTCATTACCAGGAGAATGAATCATGAGTCAGACAAAAAGAAGATGGTATATTTCCTTACTGGAGTACTATTCAATCATAGAAAGGAATAATTGATCCATATAATAACATGGATGCATATAAAAATTATTTTTCACAAAAAAACCCAGTTCCCCCTCCCAAATAATCAATGTATTTGTCTATTCATATGAAACGGCAGAAATCAGAACATACTTGTTAGGGTGATGGAGATAATCTGTTACATGGTGGGAGGTAATAACAATTTGTGCATATACATTTGCCAAAAATTATTGAAGTTCACGATTACCATCTGTGTGCTTTATTGTATGTAAACTGTAACTCAAGACAATTTACTAAAAACAGGGGATGGTATGAGATTTTACTAGGGCCACTTCAACCCAAAAGCACAGCATGTGGCCAATGCCTGGGGTGGAGCCTCAGAGTTGGTATAAAAAAAAAAAAACATGTTTGCTTACAGCATCACTTTTCTTCTTTATACAATGGAGCTATTGATCTTTTCTCACCAGGGTATTCTTAGGATGAAATGACACAACATAGGTAAATGTTTTCTCTTATCTTTTAAATCTATTTGAATTAATTTGTTTTAGCTCTCTCCTGCTTTACATCTGTCCTGAATGTCAGCTTCGCAGCCTTAAGTGAACCAGTGTGGACAATTTAGAAAACACGTACAACAATTTATCCCTTTATCTGACAGCCCTAACACTCCCCAGCTCTCTGCCACCTGCCTCCTGGCCCTAGTCTTCATTGTAGAACTCTCTGGAGCCAGATGCTTCTCAGCTCAAAGAAACCATTGGCCTCTCCCTCCTTGAAGTCTCAGGAGCTCTAGGAAGAGAAGAATAAACTGTGGAACAGAGAGCACAGACCAGCACTGAATTAGAGAGCACAGAGCAGCAGGAAGTGCCAGGGGTTGGCTGCCCCCACTCCGTGGTCACCTCTATGCCCTGGGGCTCTGCCCCTCGCACTGCTGGCTGACCCGCAGCAGAGCCAGCTGCCTCCAGCCGGGCTGCTCTGTCCTCTGGGGATGCCAGTGAGAAAAGGGGACATGGGAGCTGAGTCGCATTCATGACACCCACCTGCCAGGAGGAAAGACCACCCAGCCCCGTCCTGAGGCCTGGAGAGCCCTTCCAGAGTGTCAGGTCAAAAACTGATCCTCTGATTCCTTCTAGTACCTTCTGCTCGACATGGAAGTTCTATGTCTTGCAATCTAAAAAAACGATAATGACTGCAACAGCCTATCAAGTCCTGTTTTTACTTTTCAATATCTTTGTTTCTTCTAAGTCTTTCAGATTCAAAATCCTTTTACTTCCAAGCTGTCCCTGCCCACTGTCTCATACCCAGAGAAAGGAGGCAGAGAACACCTTCCGGAGCCTCCTAGCGTGGTGCTAAGTCTCGAAACCTCGTAATCCTCTGGAGGTCCTCCCCACCCCACCATGTTGCACAATGCACCCTCCCCCGTCTTCCCGAGGCTGTTGAATTGAGATGAAAACACGGGAGACTCTGGGGCCAGAGCCCTATAAATATTTGAAGAATAGCTCTCTTTTCATGTCTTCTTTGAAGCATCTTTTTCTTTTTATGTTCTTTTCTTCCTCCTAATTAGTTTATTTTCTGTGGAGCGCTGAAAAGCAAAGTCATTCTGTTAACATATATTAAAATGCATCGCTGATGCTTGAAGAATTATTTTTAATTATATCTGTAATTTTTTGTCATTCTGGGTTGTGTGGTAGAAAAACACAAATAAGGAAAATGCACGTTAATGTCTTTTGGGGATATTTATAAACTTTTGGTATATATAAATTTAGATTCAGGAAATATTTATTAGGTATGCTGTGTGCAGGCCATTATATTATTGCTAATACTGTCTTTAATAATATTAATAATAATAATACCTATCATTTAAATGGACTAAGCAGTATACTAATTTTGTTATTTTATTTAATTTTTACAGCAATGCCAAAAGGTTGGTAACCTTGTAATATTGATTTTTTAGGAGAAAATTAGGTCTAGAGAAAAGAAGTAGGGTAATTTAAAATCATACAGAATATGGCAGAGACAGGTTTAGAATTTGTTTTTTTTCTCCAGTTTTACTGAGATATAATTGGCCCATAACATTGAGTTTGAGATGTACAATGTGTTGATCTGATACACCTGTAACGCAGTGTGATCACTACCATTGAGTTAGCAAACATCTCCCGCACGTCACATAATTCTCATCTCTTTACTATAGTGAGAACATTCAGGATCTACTCTCTTGGCAACTTTTAAGTGTACAACACAGTCTTGTCAACTGTATTCACCACTGGTATAAAATGGGCACAGTAACTGAACAGACGTTTTTCCGACTCCCAGCCCTCGCTTCTTCTCTCAAAGTCCAAAGTTTACTCTGCCCACGATGTGACGGACTAGAAACACCAGGGAACTTCTACCCCCTGCCCCAGAAGTTCTCAAACCAAGACCAAGGAAGTTTGTGTACAAATACTCCAGGTCACTCGCCCTTCAGGTGGGCTAGTTCTGAGAAGCAGGTTCTGCCTGGTTCCAGAATCCTCCAACAGTCCACAGTGTTAACACACCCTGGTTGCCTGCTCTCTTTCCCAGGTTCTCTCCTCAGTCCCTCCTTGTGACTTGCACCTGGATCCTTCTTGCCAAGTCTGCTTATGGGCAAAGCCATACTCAGATAACTTCTGTGCTGAATGCTGATGAAAGGCCAGCCTCCACTTCTTGCAAAGACGGGCAATGCTGAGTCCATGGAGCGGAGTGAGTTTGTCCGCTTTGGAGAGCTCTGACGAGCATGCAGCCAGGGTGGCAGCTTCCGTTTTGTACGTAACACAGTGGATGGCTTATTTGCAGGGAAACACAGCTGGTAGGAACTAAGAGATACAATCTAAGCATTGCAGACAAGACAACAGAAAACGAGGGAGGCAAGAGAGGGAGCGGTCAAGGGTGAATTCCAGGGGGAGGAGAGACTTGGAGGGCTCCATGAAGATGAAAGATGTCACAGAACGAAGAGACCTCCTGAGAACAAGCGTGGGACAGAACAGAGACAGCATCACCAACACAGACGCTCGCTCATTGGTGGGCCCGTTCGCTAGCCTGCATTTATACATTAGTATTGAAATGCATCAGGTTGGTGGAATAGGTCTCCAATGTGTTTGACACGGAGCTCTGAAAATGTCACATAAACCACAGGTCACAAGCCAGCAGTGTATGGGCCACAGCAATTGAACTGTGAGCTCTGATAAATGATCTGATTTTAGTAACCCCATTAGGTAAATATTTATTATTCCATCTTTCAGTGAGGAAGAGCAAAGCTGTTAGAAACAGAGCCAGAATTTACACAACCAATCTGTGAAGCAAACTGGATACAACATTGAACCACAATGAGGAAAATCATTATTCTGAGCTACATGCTAAGCATTGGGGAGGGCTCTCTATAGTGTGAATTGTAAGCCATTTAACCACCACCCCCCCGGGAGTCGTTACTAAGTCCTTGTCATTTTTATTTCGCAGATGAGGAAACTGCGGCCAAGGATAGCTAAGTGACTCACAGAGCTGGCGAGTGATGCGTATCTGAGAGTGAGAGGAGGAGAGAGAACTTGGAGTCAGTCTAACATTCTTGGCCGCTTCTCCTCCACAGGTCATGGGGTTTTGCATGTAATTTTGAAGCAAACAATTTCTCTTCTTCTACCCAGGTGGAGGTCCCTGTCTCCTTGATCATGTGCTTCCTCACCCAGGGAGCCTGCGTGGACACTTGGCTGTGCAGCTTCTGCCAAGACAAGGCCCTTGGGGCAGGGCTTCTGATTGTCTAGAAGTAGGAGTCTGTTGAAGACCATTGTCTCCTCTTGTCACTTACACTGATTTTCCTGTCGTCTCCCAGGGCATGTTGTCTTGCCACTGCAGAACTACAGATTCTGTCCAATACAGCTGGGCAGTGGGCCAGGACGAGACTCTGACCCCTCATGGTCTGTGGGAGGCTCTGAAGCCTGCCAGCACTTAATAAAGGCAAAATGTCTACAATGTGCCTGCCATTATCAATCAATAAGGAGGGGTGGGTAGGCTGAATAATTGCTCCTCTCCAAAGAGGTCCCCACCCTAATCCCCAGCACCTGTGAGGGGATTACCTTCCCAAAGTGAAAGGGACTTTGCAGAGGTACACATAAATTAAGGATCTTGAGGTGGGGAGATTATCAGAGTCCTTATAAGGGGGATTTAAGAAGGTCAAGGTCAGGAAAAAAGAGAGCAGAGGCAAATGATGGGCTTTGAAAATGGAGGAAAGGCCATGAGCCAGGGAGTGAAAGTGGCTTTCTAGAAGCTGGAAGAAGAGTCAAGCAAACGGATCTTCCCTTCTCACCTTTAGAAAGAGTACAGCCCTGTTGATTCGTTCTGAACTTGAAGACAACAAGTATGTGTTGATCCACTTTGTTCATGATCATTTCCTACAGAAGCAAGAGGCAACTAAAGTGCTAGCTAGTAAATACATAGTCTCAGGCCAACCAGATGTGCTAGTACTGAGGTCAGAAGTAGAATGCCAAGTGCAGAAGGCAAATCTGTGATGTGAGATGGCCTGACCGAATCCTGCTCGGGACACGAGCAAGCTACATGGTCTAGGGCATGTCCATTACCTTCCACACATCGATTCACCTGTAGCTTGGGAATTATTCCAGCTTTCTCCTACTACAGTTATTAACTTTATAATATGATATATTAAGGATCTTAGGGAATGACATTTGCATTCTACAAATGCTTTATTCTCACTTCATTTTGTTCCCTCCTGCCACTTGGCAAGACGCACAGTTTTTTGACATGCCACACCTAGGCACCAGAAGCTCTGTTAAGTTCTCGATACTCTGACCGCTTTCTGCGTTATGCTTGAGAAAGGCCTTAGTCTGGGACCTCAGAAAGATAAGAGTATCAGTTGAAAAGTGGCATGCCTTCATGGTGAATGAAATTATGTGTGAATTTCTGCTGGAACTAGGAGCTGACAAACGTATACAGTGGCTAAGTCCTCCTTCTTGGGCCCACTGTTCTGCTTCTTGCTACCCCCAGCCTCACGGGTCCGTCTCGCAGTGCTGGCTACTTTATTTATTCCTGGTGCCTTCATGGATTATAGAATTCTCTGGCCTCCGAGCTGCAGTTGCTTGAAGTTTGGTGCCCATGACTTTGGTGCAGCGGAGTTCCTACAGGGCTGTGAAAATCCGCACATGCGGACCGGGCAGAGGCCCCCCATTTCCTCGGCACGATCTTTGTCTTGTGATTCCTCCCGGATCTGTGCCTCCCTCTTCTGCGGGAGGAAATTTATTCACCTCCGTGGTTACACGAGAGGAAAATGACACCTTTTGGGATAAGCCCTATCTTCAAGGCTGGCCAATTCTCCAGGCTCCTTTCCTGTGACCGTTCCCTGTCTCTGCTTGCTGTCGTGCTGGTGACACTACCTCCGAGCTGGGTTATATCGGTTTCTGTGTGAGGCTCCCTTGGTAAGCCCGTTCAGGTGCCTGCATGTGGATCTCAAAGTAGGCGGCTTTCTTACACCTGCAGGAGGATCTCACCTCCGGTATTTAGCTTCGATTCACTTGACAAACACACGTTGCTACTTCCTGAACGCAGAGCAGTCCTGAGCTACCTGAGGGCATATCAGCAGCATCGGGCATGGTGTCTTCCTCCTTCCAGGAAGCCCCACCCTTGTCATCGCAGGGCCCAGGAGAGCAATTGCAGGCCTGCAGACCACATATGTCCTAATATGTAAAGGTTAGAAATAAAACATTAAGCTATTTAAATATGTTATAGTCCCTACCTATTCCTTCCTCTCTGGTGCCAGGAATTGGAACACATGGACTCTTGACATTACTGCAAAATTTCCCCTTATTATGCAATAATTGAATGCATTCATGTCATCTGAGAGGAAAGATGTGATGCACTGATCTGTCTTTCCTCAGTACTTCCTCTGCTCCAGTTCCCCCTGGATTCTGAGGCAGCATCCATGTTCAAAGTCAGCAGTTGGTATAACACACAAACTAAGTCATTTGGATGCAGTCATCTCTTTTTCAAGGACATAGGGCAAGAGATATGGGACACATTTGCCTGGGGCCTGAATAGCGTGAATCGTGAGAGAGGATATTTATGGGTAAGGGTCATGCTATGTCAGCATGAAGCACCTGATTGCAAGTAACAGAGGCATTCCTGATTCTTGTAATGAATTTGTAGTGTGTGTATGTGTGTGTGTGTGTGTGTGTGTGCAAGTGCTTTATGGAACTCTCTGAAGCACAGAGGTCTGGGCATAGATCCCCCCGCCCCAGTTACGGTTTGAGAAACCCACCTTTCCAGTTTTGTTATAATCTAGTTGAACAAATAAGAATCAGGAATATAAAATCGTTATGAAGTATGACAGCAAGCCACATGACTTAGTTAACAAGTAGTGACAAGGACAGTAGCTTTTTTTAAACTGTGTTGTTGCAGGCATGGGTCACTCAGGAAAGACTCAATTTTGCAGGTGAAAAAATATTGATTGAATGGCAGAAACAGCATAAACATTACAGTGCATAAAATTCCCATAAAAACATCACACCTTATTTTACGTTTGTTAGCACCTGGGATGAGAATGCACATGAGAATTGTGACATTGCTCACATTGTCTGCGAGACCGACGCTGGCCACGGGAAGAGGAAGCTGGAACTGAGGCAGGATGACTCAGGCTCAGGAGGGAAGGGATGATGCGGGACCCAGGCTTAAGGAGCCTCAGCTGCAAATCTCACATATATTAGGTCAGCCTTGAAATTTGAAGAGAGAACAATTTCAAAAAGCAAGTCACAGGCAAGTGTCCAACACTCAGTGCTGAGATCAGAGGAGCCCGAGACAGGGCAGAAACCACTGGCGATCATCCAAAAGTCTGGTGGAAATATGTCCGGGGGGCAAAGGGATAGTCTGCCTGGAAGCAGTGAAACGGACCCAGACGCGGGCACTCTTACCCTACAAACAGACACGAGAGATGTGTTTAAAGGCAAAAGTAAGAAGAGCTTTGGATAGCCACCGGGCCTTCCTGCTGAGTTCAAACACCGAGAGTGAGACAAGAAGCAGGTACACACTCAGAGATGCCTATTAATACTGGAGATGCAAATATCCCTATTAATACTGATAGAGCTGAAATGGAAGGAAGTGGCGTGTGTCGGCAACAAGGGGGCTTCCTGATCCTGATCGGTGTTAGGCTGATTCCTCCAGCCCAGCACAGGCAACTGCCCACATGGGGCTCCCCCTGTAAGGACTATGACACGCATAAGCGGAGTCAATCATGCGGTCCCTACGGGCTCTTTAACCCCCTGAGTGGGTTAGTTCTATGTGGCTGCTGTAACAAATTGGGGTTGGGGCGTTAGAGCTTAAAACAACAGAAGTCTGTTCTCCTACCATTGTGGAGGTGAGAAGTCCGAAACCAAGGTGTCAGAACAGTCACATGTGTCCTCTGCAGTCTCATGGGGAGAACCTTCCTGGCCTCATTGAGCTTCCGGTGGCTCCTGACATCCCTCGGGCTGTGGACACCGCACTCTTATCCCTGCCTCCATCTTCATGTGGGACTTCACATCACCTTTGTCTCTGTGTGTCTCTCAAATCTCCTTTGGCTTTTCTCTTAAAGGACACCTGCCATTGAATTTAGGGCCCACCCTCACCCCAGGATGATCTCCCCTTGAGATCCTTATGTTTGCAAAAGTCCCTTTGTTGAATAAGGTCACACCGATAGCTTTCTGGGATCAGTGGTTGGAGATATTTTTTTTAGGGGCCACTCTTCACTCACTACAATGCACATACCCATTCTTCTTCCCAAAACCCATCAAGGGATGTCCAGCCTCTTCTCCTGAGGAATGGTTGGGGAGGTGGAGGATGGGAAGGGGGCCATTCTTGGACTAAAAGAGTCCACCCACTAGAAAGCCAACACCAGCAGTGGGATATGTTTCTTCCTAATAGGACCCTACTAGTAGCAACAGATTAATTGAAAGCATTTGCAGTGCTAACATTTAATTTTCCCAACAAGCCAATGCAAAAAAGGACTTCTAATATATCTCCATTTCAGAGACGAGGAAACTAAAGTGCAGAATGTTAAATAACAGATTGCCCGAGGTCACACACAAGCACATAGTTCAGCTGGGATTAACTGCAGGTAGGCTGGTTGCAGAGGTCGCTTTTAACCCCTGTGTGCCCTGGAGCACTTGCCATTTCTATGCTAATGAGACTCAACAGTACGGTACAAACTCTGGAGTAACTAGGAGTGTTGAAGCCTTGAACTCAATGTACAACAATAGAAAAATAGTTGAGTAAATCACAGTCTTTTCATCTGATAAGCTATTCTGCAGTGACTTTAAAATAATGTGTTTTGCCCTGGCTGGAGTGGCTCAGTGGATTGAGTGCGGGCTTCCAAACCAAAAGGCCACTGGTTTGATTCCCAGTCAGGGCACATGCCTGGGTTGTAGGCCAGGACCCCAGCTGGGGGTGCACAAGAGGCAACCCCACATTGATGTTTTTCACCCTCTCTTTCTCCCTCCCTTCCCCGCTCTCTGGAAACAAACAAACAAATAAATAAATAAAATCTTCTAAAAAATAAGTAACATAATGCATTTGAAGATATTTAATGATAACCTAAAATATTGAAACAATTTTAAGAGAAAATATTAGAATATATATTCTTCAAAATATCAGATTTTATATCTATAAATAAATATATTCATAGAAACATAAGTCAGGAAAAATATTAAAATGTTAATATTGGTTATCTCTGGGTTGGAAATTGTGTCTCTTCTGTCATTGCTTCTGTGTTTTTCTGATTAAGTACAATGAACATATATTGCTTTTACAGTAAGGGAAAAACCAAGGCTGCTATCGCCCTGTCCTGGTGGCTCAGCTGGTTGGAGCGTCATCCTGCACACCAAAAGGTTGTGGATTTGATCCTCAGCCGGGCCTCATACCTAGGTTGCGGGCTTGATCCATGGTCAGGGTGTGTACAGGAGGCCACTGATTGATGTTTCTCTCGCTCTTTCTCTCTCTCTCTCCCTCCCTTTCTTCTGTCTCTAAAATCAATGAACATATCCTTGGGTGAGGATTTATTAAAAAAATTAAAAGAACCCAAGACTACTATTATTACTTTGGGGTCAAAACAATTAAAATTTTGAATTGATCCCAGGAACTAGGAGACAAAAAGCAAAAACAATGAAATAGTTCTCTGTGCCTGTGGAGGGGCATAAGGAGAAGCGTTGGGCTCTGGGTGATCTCGGTCAGAAGGAGCCAGAGGGCACCCAGGGTGGCGTTTGCTGTGTGTTGAGGCAGGTGGGAAGTGGGCATGGGCCACCGACCACACAGAAGCCTCAGAGGCCACCCAGCGATGACAATGTCGGTGTTTTCTGGCTGACACTTGTAGCAGACTTCAGAGAGGGCAGAAAGATCACACCACATTTTCATGGGATAAGAGTCCAGGCTTCATTTTGTTCAATCTGTAAATCCAAATGAGAGTGTCAGATTGGGCTGAGTACCTACCTCTCCAGCTGCATAGCTCCACTGGGGCACGTTTATATCAGGCCCTTGGAGGAGCATCGCTCTCCTGCCCAGCCCTTGGGGGGCTACCTCCAGACCCCGCGGCAGCCTCCCTGAACTGTGGGGCTGGGTCCCGGGAGCCTTCCCCTTCGGAGCACATTGTTAACATGCTCATAAAGGACACATGCTCACCCCACCTTCAGGGAAAAGGAGCCTGTGAGGATGCACAAGGACCAGGACCTTCCAGGGTCGAGAAGGCCGAGGAGCCTTCAGCAGCCAAGGCTGTGCGAGGGTGTGGCACCCTTGCCTTTTCCATCCTGCGTGGGTCCACTCGCCTTCTCAGGAGGCTGCACATTTCCCATCTGCTCCAGCTTCCCCTTGCTCCTGGCTGGCTTTTCTTCCCCTTCACCCACTTTTCATGGGCTGCTCACCTCTCTGGCTCCCGCAGGACCCAGCGTGTCCCTCTGACCTCTCACTCTGCTGTGGCCTCAAGCAGCTGCTTCGATGCTGAGGCTGCCTTTGCTCAGAAGTTCTGTTTGAATGACAGAGAAAGAAGGGATTTCATTGGCTCAGCCTGACTTTCCCCTTAAATGCCGGAGAGCAGGGCAGAGGCCGGGCACCGGATTTGTTGTTCCGGCCAACCTTCCGTGTCTCTTGGCACAGCCCATTTCTTTGGGTGCTGGTAGGGGGCCATTTCCCCGCAAAGGGGCCATTGGTGTGACAGACGCTGTGATCAACATGTATTCTGTGCAGTTTATGTGGGCACAAGGACCACTGTCCTTAAGAAATGGCATTTACATGGCAGGTGCGGAGAGCTAAGTGGATTCCTTGGTCAGCAATCGAACACGGATCTTTTGACCAAAAAGGAAAGAAAGGACAGCCTGTCATCAGTGGGCAGTTTATTTTAAAATATGAGAAGAGAAGTTGGACGACTCAAGGAAAGACTCTAATGGCCTTTCCTGTAGGATATAACATAAAGAGAAATGGCCAGGTTTGTAACATTGATACATCCCTTTCAAGGCCTGAACATTTATTTTCATAATGTATATGAAGTAGTTCTCACTTTGGTAAGTGATTTTGAAGAGCTGTCTTGGGGGAACGGAGAAAGAAAATCTCCCTTGACCTTACTGTTAACTTGGTGCATCTCTCCACCGGTTACAAGTTGCGGCTCCAGAAATTTCAGACAGGGTTTGCCTAATTGGGGATACTGCGCAAGAAAATGAATTGCACAGCTGGGACCCTGGAAACTGCCCGGACTAATTAATAGGAAGTAGCTTTGAACTTTTTGCTCTGTTGGGCTTCTTGGTAGTCACTAAATGACTGGATCAAGTCCGAAGCAGCTAGCAGGACCCAAGAGCTTGAGGACACATTTCCCAGGCATGTGGGCTATAACGAGCCAGAGGACGGAGGCTACTGCTATTCCGGGAACAGAGGACTTTGAGATACATATACATTTAATTATAGTACATTTATCAGTGGGGAATGGGGAAGTGAGAGTGGTAGGACATACCTCTTAGCTCAGTGAAGGCCTCATGGATTGATTGTACACTCTTGGTTTCAGCTGAAACCAGTGAGAAAGGGTTTGAGAAGAAGAGTATGTGTGATTTGAAAACATAAAGCCTTTTGTTTTCAGCTCTTCCTGGTTTCTGTCTCCTGACTTTCTTTTTCTTCTGGCCTGGATTCTAGTCTTGGTGATGCCACTTACTGGCCGCCCACTCACTTCTATGATCTTCATCTTTTGTCATCTGTAAAATGGGTCCATTCATACTTAGTTTTTCTATTTTTTTTATGACTGTTACATGTTTCAAAGGACACTGTAAGCTCTCTTTGGTAGTATTTACTTATCCTACTTACTATCCTCTTATATTCCTGATGGGTAAAAACATTTATTTTGTCATCTTGTGAATTGTTCTAAAGGAGCCATTAATGACTGGTGCTGGTTTGTGACATTTGATCCCCAAGGCAGACGGAGCAGACTGTCATGTGCTGCCCATGTCCCCTTGGTCCTTATCATTCCCAGCAGTTCCACACCATTGTCAACTCTCAGCACTTTTATTCCTTCACCTGCAAGGAAGTGTCCATGTCCCCAGGGTGGAACAGAGATTAGAATGCAAAGTCAGAAGGGGAGAGAGCAGGACCTATAAACTGTGCTTTGTGCCTCCTGTAACAGATGCCATTCCTAAATGTTTACTGAGCTCCCTCTGCCTTGTATCTCTTGCTGTCCCAAGGTTTAACATGATCCCAAGTGGCTTGAGGGGATTCTAATGAAGACCCAAGGATGGAGTGGTAGAAGGAAGAGCCTCTCTGAGCTCCAAACCAGAACATGGCTCTCTAAACCAGGGACTCACCCCAGAGACCCCAGCAGGGAATCCCGACTCAGTGTTCACCCCCTTAATCTGTCTCTTTCTGCTCCGATGCCAGCCTGCATCCAAAGAGCTAAGCATTAGAAATGACATAAATTGTCTCTGAGACTCAGTGAGTCCCAAGCAAATCAATACAAATAAAACAACACCAAGGCACATTGTTGTCAAATGGCTAAAAAAAAAGATAAAAGAAGTTCCTAAAATCAGCCAGAGGGGGGAAAAAGACACATCAAACACAGGGGCGCGTCAATAATAATGATAGCTAATTTCTCACCGGAAGCACTGTGAGGCAGAAGACAGTGGAATGACAACTTTCAAGTACCAAAAGAAAAAAATAGCTTTCAAACTATAATTCTATGTCAAGAAAAACATCTGTTTCAAGAAAGTGTAAGAAAGGCATTGTTTTTGGATAAATAAAAGCTAAGGGAATTCACCATCAGTGAGTATGCATTACAAGAAATGTCAAATAATTTTCGTATTGGAGGCCTTAGTCAGTGCAATAGGGCAAGAAAAAATAAAAAAGAAAAATAAAGGACGTAAAGATTGGCATTAGAGAAACAAAACTGTTCTGATAACCTGATTATGTGCTTGCAAATTCCAAAGGAAGCTACAATAATCCTGAGACCTGATAGATGAATTAAGAAAGGTCTCAGGATACAAAATCCATACACAGAAAAATCACTTATTTTTCATATCTGCAAGACACATAGATAAAGCCACAGAAAGAACACTGTGTTATGAACATAAATATAGACAAATAAATCAATAGAAAACAACAGAAAGGCCACAAATAGACCAGATATAAACTCCAGAAATATACTGTCAAATGCTCTTTGATTAAGGTACCAGAACAACTCAATGTACAATAGAGAGTGTTTTCGGTAACAATGCTGAAAAACATGGATATCCGTATGAAAAAAAAGTCTCAAACCATGCCTCACAGCACACACAGAACTTAAGATATGCCACAGCCCTAAGTGTAAAAGCTAGTACTCTAAATTTCCTAGAAGAAGATCCAGGAAAATATCTTTGTGTCTTTCATATAGGCAGAGTTTTCCTGAAATGCAAGAAGGAGTAACCGTAAGAGAGTAAAATTAACCTACAAACTGGGCTTGATAAAAGAGGAAAACTGTAGGTCATTGCAAATCAAATTTGCAAATGAAAAGGCGAACCACAGATTGGAAGAAATAATTTATAATCATATACCTGGTAGTGAATTTGTATTCTGCAAAATATAAAGAGCTTCTGTAGCTCAATAACAAAAAGACAGAAAACTTAAAAAGGTGGGCAAAAGGCTTGGGCAGATACTACACGAAAAGGAACTACAAAACCTTCAATAAGCTAATGAAAAGATACTCATGAAGCTCAGATATCAGGGAAGTGCAAATTGAAGCTGCAGCAATTGATCATTCCACACCAACCAGGACGGGTAACATGAAAAGGTTAACATTTCCAAATTTTGGATGGAATGCAGAGCAATGGCGACTCTGGCACACTGCTAACGAGGCTAAAACAGCACATTTGGGAAGACTGCTCCGTGATTCCTGGAATGTTAAACGCACACTGGCTTTGTCACCATCCATTTCTCCCCAAGATATTTGCCCCAAAGAAGTGTAAACGTATGTCTGTAAGAGAGATTTATAGAAGAGTATCGATTGCAGCTTCACCCATAAACAGAAGAAAACAAACTGGAAGCAAGCCAAATGTCCACCAACCGAGGAATGGATAAACACGAAGTACTCATGCATGCAAACTGGGTGAACGAAAAAGGGAGACTTGAAAGGACTGTATTGTGTGTTTCCTTTTATACGAAGGTCAAAAAACAGGTGAAACTAATCTGTGGTGGCACATATCAAGAAAGCGATTTCCCCTGGACGTGGGCTGGGGGTGGGGGCTGGTGGGCGGCAGGTGGAATAGAGTGCAAAGCGGCGTGATGGAGTTTCTAGGACCAGGAGATGCTCTGTATCTTGTCTGTGGTTGTGCACACAGGAGTGCATGCCTTTGTCAAAATGCATCAAAATTGCATGCTTTAAAATCCATGCATTCTTACAACAGTAATACCATATATCTAAGTGATAAAATGAAAAACAAGCAAAAGCAAAGGAAACGGAAGCAAGCAGTCATACTTAATGTCACGGGTATGAGTATGTATTTAGAAAATTCCACTCTGTTTGCCCTTCTAAGGAGAGCCACAGTTGCTATGATTATGCCTAACTTTCTAGAATAATTTATACAAACTTACCACCTAGAAAGATGTAGGTGGGGTTTGAACTGCCCGCTGGTGGGCAGAGCTGGGCACAGTGCCTCTCTGGATAAACACTGAGAAAGGAAGCAAGAGAGCACTTTCTCCGGGGGTGGGGCATTGTGGGACAGCTGCTCACTGAGGTTTTGCGCCCCTGTTGCTTTTCCACATTCAGCCACACAAAGAGGCTCCTGGGCTGGTGGGGGAGGCAGAAAAGGTCAAAGTTGAAATGCGGAATGCCTCATTACCCTTTTTCTTTTCAGTAGCCTTGGCAGAAAGGCTGAGCAACTTAGCTAAGTGGAGGCCAGGCAAGGGAGCACAGTGGCTCTCACCGTGGGGGTGGATCTCAAGAAAAGAGGCTACAGTCTGTGCTGTCATAAGCAAAAATCCTTTGCTATTGCTTGGATTTGCCATCTAAATGCAGGCAGAGAAAAAAGTCTATTTCTCTAGCATCACTGAGCCTCCGCCCTGTGTGCTCTCGTTGGAGCAGTGACCACACCGAAAAGCTGTGTTTGATCCACTCGGTGGTCATTGCTGCATCGTTTCTGGATTTTAGGTGTGCTGTGTGCTGCTAGCTCATTTTCCCCAGCCAGTTCCTGTCCAGTCCTCTCTGATGACGTCAGCGGAAGCTCTAGTTCAGCCACTGGTGCTGGTGCAGGTCTCAGATGGCTTTGATGGAGCAGAGACTGGGATCTGAGCTTCACCACTGGCTCCCACGTTATAGTCTCAAACACTTCCTCCACTGTGAAATGATGGGTCGTCTCAGGGATGAACGGGCATGAGAAAGAGCAAGGCTGTGGGAAGCAATGGATCCAAACCCAGGCTCCATGGTTAAGCTGGGCAAGCTATTTTACCACGTGTCCAACTGTGCCCGTAGTTGTTCAATCAGCGTATCAACGCTCCTACCACAGGTGTCCAGTGGGTATACCAGTGCTCACTTCACAAGGCTGTGCTAGGAATTTAGTTACATTCATTTACACAGACATGAACATCAAACGATGGTACCTGGCATTTCGGTGATGTTCTATCCGCCTTAGCTCTTATCATGCCTCTTGCTTTTTCCCCCTGTGGAAAAATTCAGTTATGACATGCTAAGTAATTGAGAAAATTTCCTTGATTTCCACAATGCCTTCCCATCCCTCTGACACTCAAGCTCATGTACTCATCACACATTTCTGTCCTTTATGAACTCAAGCTGCACACTGCCGGCAGGCTCGCGCACAGAAGCCCGCCGCACGAAAGCGTTCTTCATGTGGAGAGTGCTTAGGGACATTCGTTCTCATTATTGCAACTTGCATTAATGTGTAATATTAATTATACATTCTATGTTGCTCTCAGAGGGTCACGTATAAAGTGAGTGATCATATAATTATGTGGAATAAATCAGGGCATCTGTGCGAGTGAAAGGACATCATGATTTTTTTTTTAGAATACATGCATGTTTTTTTTAAAGATTTTATTTATTTATTTTTAGAGAGGGAAGGGAGGGAGAAAGAGAGAGAGAGAGAGAAACATCAATGTGCGGTTGCTGGGGGCCGTGGCCTGCAACCCAGGCATGTGCCCCGACTGGGAATCGAACCTGCGATGCTTTGGTTTGCAGCCTGCACTCAATCCACTGAGCTACGCCAGCCAGGAGGACATCATGATTAATCTGAGGCAACAAACAATAACTCCCTGGGTTTGGCCTGAGCGCACTGGACACAGAATCACCCCAAACAGGGGCTGACATCTATCCAGGACAAGTTTCACTTCTCCTCACCAGGCGCTGAAATTGAGGTTGGAGAGATGCGTATCTTTCTCAAGATCATCTGATTAGTAAGGGGCAGAGTCAGAATTTAAATGCAGATATCACGAAACTGAAAGCTGCGATTTCTCAGAAGAATAAATTTTATTCTAAAGGGGTCATGGGGAATGTCTGCATTCCCCGCTTTGTTGGAACGCCGCTGTGTTAAATGTGGCATTGGCTGGGATTCAAACACTTTTTCATACGGAGCTTCTTGGCTAAGGCTTCATTGTAATTAGACTTAAGAAGCACCATAACTATCTTTGCCCACTGGGTACTATTAAGTGCTCTACAGCATTATGGAAATGCTAATTTTCCAGCTAGAAGTAATCTTTGCTACTGAGTTGAAGTATAATCTCAGCCTGATATGGAAGGCCCGTCATTATTAGAGCAGAACGCCTTCTCTCTCCTCTCCGTGCTCTCAAAGAGAAGGAGTTGTCCGCTGCTTCCCTCCAGGGGAGCCGTGTGGCGGGGCTATTTCTGGCTTCTCTTCTCACTCTCTCCCTCACCACCACCCCAAAGGAGCCACTACGTCTGGAGAGAGAGGCGGGCCTGCTTTCTGGAAGCAGGGGTGAGTCCCCGAGCACACTGTCCGTCCTGACAGCCCCGCGTGCCCACAGATCTGACCAGATGCAGCCTCAGGGGTCCCGGGGGGTTGGCGGGAAGAAAGCTCCACTTTGGCCTCTGTTGCAACATTCACCAGAGACCTCCGAATGGGGAGTTGGAGACAGCCTGCAAAAGTTTATAGAATGGATACGTATGTGCCTTTTGGCTAACTACCAAGTCCTATAGCTTTGTAGAAAGAAGGATGGAGGGATTGATGCTCTGAAGCTCAGAGAGCCCCTTTAGCATATTTTGTCATCAAGACCATAATGTAATGTGTCGTTCTTAAGCACAGCATGGATTTTGTGTTACCATAACTTTGCCCTTTTCTGACATGACTGTGGATGCACTAAGGACAGGGTATTAGCCTCCTAGGGGTAAACCATGACCACAAACAGGTATCTTAAAGCAACGGAGATGTATTCTGTCCAGTTCGGGAGACTGGAAGTCTGAGATCAGGGTGGCGGCAGGGACGTGTTCCCTTTGAAGGCGCTAGAAGAAGATCCTTCCCTGCCTCTCGCTGGTTTCTGGTGGTTGCCAATACTTCTCTAATACCTAAGGCCAATTTTGCACTAGGAAACTGTATAATAATTGGCTTAAAATATTCTGGTTAGGGATGGGACAGAAGCACACACAATTTTTAAAAAACGATCCCATTCTATCATTCTTTTACAGTTACACAGGCTTTTGCATCACTGGTTCTTGGTGTGATCCGAACAGAAACCAAGTCTCAAATTCATGGTTAAAAATAGCATAATTTAACTGCATCTCAAAATCACACTACACAGACTTGTTCTTCTGATCCAGGTGGAATAGGACGAGCAGGCCCAGCTCTCCTTGAACAACCAGAAATTTAAAAAGACATTTGAGTTGGTGAATGAATTGGTGATCGGAGAAGGTGCAAGGATGAGTTACTGGATACGGGATCATGAGACTGAATGAGCTAATAGATCAAAGTGGAAGGTAGGGAGGGGGGTGATGTCCTACTCCAGCTCTCAGGGGGCACTGGGGATGCAAGGTTAGGACTCGACCGTGGGAGTGGTGGCTGCCAGAGAGTGAATGGAGGAAGATGCCTGGGTAAAAGAGGGAGAGAACTAGGTGTAGGAGAAATTCCCCTACACACATTGAAGTGACAGGCGTATGGGTGGAAAGGTGGAAAGGAATAATGATGTGTAGAGTGGAAGGGGACATAAAAGTACCCAGTAAATGCTCAACCGCAAGGAAAAGTTGGCGAGAGGTGAGAGGCGAGAGGCAAGAGAGCCGAGTTTTATTCCATTTCGTTGTGTCAGTCTCATCAGTGTAGCGGCGTCCTGTGGAAGGGGGCTGGATGTGGAGTCAGAGGCCAGATCTCTTGTGTAAGACTCCTCCGTTCTCTGAGCCTCAGTCTTGTCGTCTGTTAAATTAGTCTGCTGAACTAGGTGGATTGTGCAACCTCGTCTCGTTCTAATATTCTGTGAATCTGCAGTTTCGGCGTCACCACAGGCTGACTGACACTTTTCCTGTCAGACACGTAGCGGGGACAGGCCTGAAACGCCAGCACACTCACCGAACGCTCGGACGGGGTAGACCAGTACTCCTGATTGGCACGGGGCCATCTTCAAAGCCAGGCTGTCTCGAAGGGAGCTTTTGAAATATTGACAGGCAAGTTGGACCCAGGCCCAGAATTGAAAAGAGATCAAAAGCGTAGCCTTAAATAAAACCAGCTGGAAACACAGCTATTAAATAAGAAGAAAAAAACCCTCCAGATTCTCTAGGCCAGGGCCTTTATTTTAATGTATAAAACACAAACCCTGGAGAGGGAGCCCCAGATGCTTTGCTGAGCATTTCTAGCAGAGGGTGAGTGAGCCTTCTGATTTGTGTGGCGAGAACCGGCTATTCAAACATGTTTAGTCTCATTAACTGTGAGTAAGAGGAGACGCCTTCTTGCTCACGCTGGACAGGACGGTGGCCCATGTTGTTTGCTAAAAGAACTTGGGGGTGAAAGTGATAAAGCTGCCCCCACTTTATCTCATTTAATGGTCATAAGAGACCTTCAAAGATGAGGAGCTAAAGCACAGAGGGGTTGAGTGTGTTTCTAGGCAACTGAGGCTCAGAAGGTTGAACGCCGGTGGTGAGATCGGGATGTGTAGTTTGGAGGCATGGCAGCAGGGGGCTGGAGGAGAGGGGAGACACTCTGAGGACAAGGCAATGGGTGTCAGCAGTAGTGACATTTGGGCCAGATTCATCCTGGTTGTGGGCGGTGGTCCCCTGCATTGTGGGATGTCCAGCAGCATCCTTGGCTTGGTCAGCACACTCTCTTTCCCAGGGGTGACAACCAAAAATGTCTTCAGACATTGTCAAGTGTCCCGTGGAGGCGAGGTGGGGGTGGGGTGTCAAAATCTCCTCCAGCTGGAAACTGCTGAGCCGGGGAAGGAAGCAGCTCTGAAATGGGATGTGGGGACTTGGTGGCATTAAGGAGGCAGCCACTTGACCGCAAGGGAATTCTTTGTGGTCAGAATCTGCTGCCTCAACATGCATGTTCACTCTGGTGTGTCTGTCTGTCTGGCCAAGTCATACAGGACATGCAGCCCTGGTCAGGTCATTCTGCCCCTCTAATTTGCCACTATTTCATGTTGAAAATAGGATAGTCATCTCTAACTTCCACGGTTGTTGAGAGGTTTAAACATAGAACAGCATTTCTATAAACACAGTGGCATCTAACAGCCTCTCAGTGAGCGACGTATGACTATGTGAGACTAGGTATGTTTGCTTGTTCATTTAATTATAGAAATTACTTGAGTATAGTGATAATGTCTTAAGTCATTTCTATAGTTCATTCTCCTCACCTAGAGTCTTATACATATAGGCATGTAATAGAAGTTGAAAAATTGTTTACAGAACTTTTTTTTTCTACTAGACTTAACATAGCTATTTTTCTAATTGAGATTAATATTTTTAAAAAAATCTTTCGTTGATGTGAAAATGCTAGTATTGTATCACTGAAATGCAGGCTTTCACATTTTTTTATCTTTTAGATTTTGCTTAAAGTAACAGTCTGTCATTAGAGTGGGCCTACCTTTATGAGGACATAGAGTAAGTGTGACAATTCATAAAATGAAGACAATCGTCCCTGCCATCCTGGTTTCACATTCCACGGTTTCAGTTACACTGCAGCTCAAATATATTAAGTAGCAAATTCTATAAATAAACTGTCCATAAGTTTTAAATTATGCGCGTTTCTAAGGAGTGTGAGGGAACTTGGCCCTGGACGACTCTGGGCTTCCATGAACGTGAATGCTCTCTGTCCAGTGGGTCCTCCCTGTGGGCATTCCCTGTCCCTTGGTCTCTTAGCAGTCACAGTTATCAGAGTGAGAGAGAGAAAACATTCACATAAATTTCATCACACTATGTTGTTATAACTGTTCTATTTAGTGTTAGTTGTTGTTAACCTCTTATTGTGCCTCATTCAGAAATTTTTAAAATATATTTTATTGATTATGCTATTATAGTTGTCCATTTTTTCCCCTTATTCCCCTTCACCCTGCACCCCTCCCCCACTCGCCTCCCTCCCTCCTCCTTAGTTCATGTCTATGGGTCATACATATAAGTTCTTTGGCTTCTACATTTCCTGTACTATTCTTAACCTCCCCCTGTCTATTTAGTACCTACTATTTATGCTTCTTATTCCCTGTACCTTCCTCCCTCTCCCTCCCTGCTGATAACCCTCCATGTAATCTTCATTTCTGTGATTCTGTTCCTGTTCTAGTTGTTTGCTTAGTTCATTTTTTTTTAGGTCCAGTTGTTGATAGTTGTGAGTCTCTTGTCATTTTACTGTTCATAGTTTTTTATCTTCTTCTTTTCCTTAGATAAGTCTCTTTAACATTTCATATAATAAAGGCTTGGTGATGATGAACTCTTTTAACTTGACCTTATCAGGGAAGCACTTTATCTGCCCTTCCATTCTAAATGATAGCTTTGCTGGATAGAGCAATCTTGGATGCAGGTCCTTGCCTTTTATGACATGGAACACTTCTTTCCAGCCCCTTCTTGCCTGTAATCTGCTGATGGTCTTATGGAAACTCCTTTGTAGGTAACTGTCTCCTTTCCTCTTGCTACTTCTAAGATTCTCTCCTTTTTAATCTTGGGTAATGTAATTTATGATATGCCTTGGTGTGTGCTTCCTTGGGTCCAACTTTTTTGGGACTCTCTGAGCTTCTTGGATTTCCTGGAAGTCTATTTCTTTTTCCAGATTAGGGCAATTCTCCTTTATTATTTGTTCAAATAAGTTTTCAATTTCTTGCTCTTCCTCTTCTCCTTCTGGTGCCTCTATGATTCAGATGTTGGAGCATTTAAAGTTTTCCTGGAGGTTCCTAAGCCTCTCCTCCTATTTTTGAATCCTTGTTTCTTCATTCTGTTCTGGTTGAATGTATTTCTTCCTTCTGGCCCAAACAGTTGATTTGAATCCTGGTTCCCTTCCTATCACTGTTGGTTCCCTGTGCGTTTTCCTTTAATTCAGTTTTCATAGCCTTCATTCTTTCCTCTATTTTGTGACCATACTCAACCAATTCTGTGAGCATCCTGATTAACAGTGTTTTGAACTGTGCATCTGACAGGTTGGCTATCTCTTCGTCACTTAGTTGTATTTTTTCCGGAGCTTTGATCTGTTCTTTCATTGGGCCACATTTTTTTTTTTGTCTTGGTGCCCCTGTTACGTAATAAGGGGCAGAGCTTTAGGTATTCTCCAGTTTGGGGCAACCCACATTGCTGTGTTGTGGTGCTGTGTGTGGGGGAGGGGTCTGAGAGGGAACAATGTCGCTTGCTGTGCTCTTGGCTGGCTTTCAGTCACTGCCTCCACTACCCACAAGCAAATTGGGCCCTTCTGGTGCTGATTCCTGGGTGGGTGGGCTTGTGTACACTTAGGACCCTGTGGGTCTCTCCATGGAACTCCCCTGTGAGGTTGGGAGTTTCTCCCACCACTGCAACCCCCACAGGTTTTTTCAGTCAGAGGTCTTGAGGTTTTATTCCCCCATGCTGGAACTGTGGGTTGCATGGTCTGTCTTACTCCCCAGTTGTTCCTCCTGGTTTATCTACATGCAAATGTGGGCCCACCCAGTCCTGCAGCCAGCTGCTGGGCCCGGTCTGTGAACTGCTACTTTGCCTGCCCTGGTCCTCCAGCTACCACCTTTCTGTTAGTCCTCTCTGCCCCACTTGCCCATCTCCACCCCTCCTACAGGTCTGGATGAATGTTTCGTCTTTATCTTCTTGTTTGTTGGACTTCCATACAGTTCTATTTTCTGGTAGTTCTCATTGCTTTTTGTGTTTAAATTTGCTGTCCTTTTGGTTGTGTGAGGAGGCACAGTGTATCTACTTACGTCTCCATCTTGGCTGGAAGTTTCATTTAGAAATTAGTAGGTATGTATGAGTAGGAAAAATCATAGTTTGTACAGGGTTTGGTATTCTCCATGGTTTCAGGGATCCACTGGGGGTCTTGGAATGCCACTCCCTGGGGTAATAAGGGACTACTGCATGCAGTGGGTTCTATGGTGGACAGAAAAAGAGACTTCCCAATCAATACTGGGGGGACATGAAAACCAGAGGACCCTGAGGGCGATGGAGAGCTGATGTTCAATGTCACTGCAGGTGAGGCAAGGTAGGGCTTTCCAGGAGAAGCCCCGTAGCTGTCGGGGTCCAAAGAGAAAAGACAGTATATTGAAATGATAATTCAAGCAGACTTTACTACCATGGAGACTAACTAAGGTGGGCATGTAGTTCAGGGAGCCACAGAGGGTAGTGCCAAGACCCATGCTGGTGGCAATGACGCTGTTTGTTACTTTCCAGGCCCAAAGAGATGATGAGAGGGAGAGCTTAAAGGAATCTGGGAGGCCAGAGAGAGTTTGTTTAGAGCAAGTGGCAACGACCTGGCAGGGGACACGACGAGGCTGAAGTGACATTCCTAGGAGGGATTCAATAGAAGAAATACCCTGACCTTTCTCTCTTCCTTCTCTTCAGTCTCCTGCTGGGGACTGGGCTCTGGACAGAATGAACTCCATCAGAGGCCAAGGGGCAGAGGAGATGTTTACCTAAGAGGTCAGCCCCCCAGAGGAAGAGCAGAAGTGGATCTGGAGGGGTCAATAGGAGATGCGACCAGAGTCACTGAGTGAGAAAATGCACCTAGAAGAGGTGATGGTCTAGTCTGGAATGAAGTGGGGTTGGGGTGATATGAGTTAACATTTGGAGTTTGTCTTATGTGTAGGAATTTAGGACTGGCTTTGTCAAATGTAAGACACTGGGAGTGGACAGCAATCTTTTCTGTTCCACTTCAACTTATAAAAGTAAGTGTACCTATAATGGTGGAACTCCAAGAATTGGTTGGTTGGGGTTGTATTTGTAGACAGATTCCAAAAACTCTGAAATAACCTTGGGACATGTGTTTGTTCACATATATTGAACATTTGCAGAAAAACATAGCCCATTCATTTAAAAGTAACTGTAAGCAAGTCATTGACAGATGCAATTTGCATGCTCTTCTCTTTTTTTATTGTTGACACTATCATAGATGTCTCCCCTTTTGCTCCCTCTTGCCCTCCTCCACCTAGCCCCTGCCTGTCTCTGGTCTTCACCACCTTACTCTTCAATTGAGTCATTGCTAAGCTTTTGTGGTGTACTCAGAAATACCAGTGGGACATTTTCCCCTTTTTTCTGCACACCTGTCCCTGTGCCATGGTTAGGAATATCTCTAAGTCTGCTCTGTGGCCCATGGTGGCCATTCCTCCATCCTGTGTCCATGGCAGACTCCACTAATCAAGTACAGTGTGCTCATACTGCTCTTAAACCCAGTGCTTGGCCTGTGAAATGAAAGTGATTTGTCATTTCTGCCTTAAATTGTGCTCAACACATGGTAGTGTTCCTTTGGCCTGCTCTGTGCAACTGGAGGTATGTGTGTTGACGGTCCACATTTGAAAAGGTAAATAATTTTTAAAACTTTGTTTATGTCTCCTCTGCCCTTTGACCTCTGAGTTCAGTCCATCAGGAGCCCCAGCAGGAGACTGAAGAGAAGGAAGAGAGAAAGGTCAGGGTATTTCTTCTATTGAATCCCTCCCAGGAATGTCACTTCAGCCTCGTCGTGTCCCCTGCCAGGTCGTTGCCACCTGCTCTAAACACAAACTCTCTCTGGCCTCTCAGATTCCAGTTAGCTCTCCCTCTCTTTGCCCCTTGGGGCCTGGAACAGTCAATGACCAGCTCCTGTGTGTCAGGTTCTGTGCCTGGAGTGGGGTATGTACACACTTACGTAAGCTGTGGTCACTGTGAAAACATTCACGGCCCAGTGAGAGACACGCAAGCCAATATCATCCATGAGTTTAAAGCTGCTCTAATAGAGGTTTGTATGGGAGACATGACTCAGTTTCATCTGGAAACCAGATGCCAAAAATGCTATTTATACATCCAAGGATTCTGATAACACAATCCCTGAATGGGCCCTGTGTCCATTTGGGGATGACCTTTCTCTGCTGGAGAGCTTTATCCTTTGGCTCTGGAAAATTGAGTATGACTTCATAATCTGTGAAGAAGCCAGAAGTTATTCCACTTGGCCCCCAGAGATGACTTTTCTATTATTCTGAAGTCATAGTGCAGACAATCTGGAAAGACTCAAAAAAGGGTTTTTTTCTTTTTATTTATTTACACAATCATCATCATCATTATTATTGCCACACTTAATATTTGTTGAATGTCAAGCAACCTTGGGCAAAGAATAGAGCAGGATAAAGGGGAAAGCTAGAGGTTTGTCATACAAAGGGACTCTCCAATAGAAACTGGGAGGTTCTTTTGTGATGAATAGATTCCCGGTAAGAATTGGATTCAGGACAAGAATAGACCCTAAGAATGGGTGTAGCTTCTACAGTAGATGATATTGCTCTGCCCGGATTCCTTTCCAGAGATGCTTTTCATTTCTTCGTAAAGTACTAGTGTCTTTGAAGCCAATCTCTGTCTCACAAAATGGTTATCATGCACGTTCACTTTGTCCAGGAGAACAGGCTGGTTTTATACAAGATAAAGCAAATATCTATTTCTCAGAGGAGAAGATAACAATATCATAACCCGACATGGAAGGCTGAGAAGGAAACAGTGTGCTTTAGTTACTTAAGTTTTAAGTTTCTAAAAAGTTAATAGAAAAAATATGAAAGAGAAGCCAAAACAAAGGAAGCCCAGTCCTTCCTCACCCAACTGGTAAATTAGAGCTGGCGTATCTGCCCTGTGGGAAGGAGTTTTATCTTGGGGATGGAGGCAAAACAGAATGAAATAGAGAAAACTGTGTGAGAATTTCCAGGAGATTAAAAATAAAAGTCAGGTTCGTTCTCCTTCACAATTTGCAAAATGACTGCGTGTCCTTTTTACCAAAGACTGAGTGGGGTTGCAGGATGTGTCGGAGACTTCTGTTGGCCGACCAGCAGTATTCATTTCGCCATTTTGTCTCTTCAAAACACCTTGATTTCCACTTGAGGACCCATGAGACTTTGGAGAAGCTGACACCCCACCTGTCCCCAGGAGTCAGGCATGCGCATTTGGTGACATTTGATTCAGGAATGTAAATGTGACCTAACCTAAATGCAGCCAGGGTTAGTGTTGGAACCCTTTTTTTTTTTTAAAAAAAGATTTTATTTATTTATCTTTAGAGAGAGAGGAAGGGAGGGAGAAAGAGAGGGAGAGAAACATCAATGTGTGGTTGCCTCTTGTGCACCCCCCAGTGGGGACCTGGCCTGCAACCCAGTCATGTGACCAGACTAGGAATCAAACTGGCAACCCTTTGGTTTGCAGGCTGGTGCTCAATCCATTGAGCCACACCAGCCAGGGTTAGTGTTGGAACCCTTGCTTAGGCTGCTGGGACACAAGGGTCCTGTCTGCCCCTGAAAGCTGTAGATTGTGGTTATGAGTCCTGAAATGACCATTGCCCATCTTGGGGATGGTCAAAGCCACTGTGCAAGGCAGAGTTCAGAGTTTCTAAGGGAAATGGAGCTGAGATCTTGACGGTATCATAAACCTTAGAACCAAACTGTGCCTGAAATCCACCCAGCTTTTCATGTTGTCATTATCGCAAGTTAAAATTATTTTTATTTTTCATTTAATGCAGATACAGTCTTTATTAGTAATAACTAAAGTGATCTTAGCTAATACGTGTTTAGCAATGGCAACTGTGCTTATGCAAACCCCTCAATGTGCTCAGCTCCGTGCTATGTACCAGAAGTTACCGGGAATCACAGGTTTTCTCAATCCACTCTCCCCCTTACCCCTCAAAGGCTGGAGAGATTCCTACTCACCCTTTCTGGCTCAGTGAAACTTCCCCCTCCTGAGTGAAGCTAGCCCAGTCTTGCTCTTGACCTTAATGAAACGAATCATTTCCTCTTTGCTGTCACATCGGAGTCATTATAATTCCCATGAAGCTCTCGCCGCATGGTCTTCTGGTTGGTTCTTCATATGGTTACCTTCTCCACAAGGTTAGAAGTCTCTGAATCCAGCTTGCCTGGAATAGACGTTGTCCACAGTGTGTGCCCAGTAAGTATATACGTATGTATATATATTTCATTTATTTCTCCATCCTTTGTCGACTGTCAGTCAGTGTACCAGCAGGTTAGATTCAAAGATAAATGCCCTGATCTTGGCTTCTAAAGAGCATACAGTGTAAGGATATAAATAGTTTTATTGTACGTATCCAGCAGTTTATATATTATTTGCTTCTGCATGTAACAGTAATTAAACACAACTGTAATAAATAACTTTATTTATAAATTATATAGGTGCACTGCTCTGCCGATGTCCTATTCACATTACAAAAGTTAAGAAAACATTGGATGAGCTAAAACTAAGCATAAATTAAAGGCCTACTAATGTATTGCTGCACCCTAATGGACGGCCTGGCACGGGCCCTGGGTACCCCCCTGCAGACCGCTCTGAAGACCGCTGGCCCACTGGCTCGGAGATCAATGGGATCAGACCAATGGGAGGTCCGCGTGGGCTTGTGCGGTGTGGAAAAGGAGCCCCTGGCGCTCTGAGCTCGGGGTGCTATGGGCGGTGGGAAGATCAGGCCCTGAGTGGTCCAGACGGCTTCACTTCTTGCTCTTCGTGCTCTGAGGCTTCAAAGAAGGAAAGGGCTTGAGCCCCCTCCAGAAAAACGATCGTGTTTCCTCTCCCGTCCGTGCAGCCCACAGAGAGCTGGCTTCCTGGGTGGACCAAAGGAGAATGTCCTCCGGTGAGAATTACTCCCGCAGTTTCCGGAGCATTGCGCCTCCCGGGTCCCCGGCAATGCAGACTACAGAATGTGTCTGCAAGCCTCCGCTGCCAACACAAGGGTCTTTTCTGGCTCAGCCAGTAACCGTGTCCATCCCCCGTGTTACACACAAAGGGCTCGGCTTCACCCTCGGCGCCAAGAGATCTTTATTAGCTCCCTGACTCCCAATGTCTCCAGCCAGGCAGAACTAAGGGGGCTCCGTATTCTCTTTGCCACATGCCCACTGGATAGTTTCCAAAGGGCAGAACAAATGAACTGGAATGCACTATTTCATCCGTTCTTCCCCATGCTAACAGTCCCACCAAGTATGTGCTATCCCATTTTACAAATAAGACGACTGAGACCAGGCGAATTTAATGACTTCCCCCAAAGTCCATTAATATGCCAAAGACGCAGGATTCAAACCAGAGTTCCCTGGCTTTGGTTACTTTCCTTATTACACTGCCCTGCTCTGTCTCATTAATGATGGTGGAATTAATTGCTATTAAAATGATAGATTCTGTTTAATTTATAATCAGATAGCAGGTTGGTAGAAATTATGTAGCTTCAGAGTTTGAGGGATGGTAGGAATAGTATATTCGTCTTGCTTGTTATATGGATGTTTATTCTACCAGCAAGGTGAGCTGACCTGCCTGGTGGCAGAAGTGGTTTTCTTTTCTTTTTTTAAAAGATTTTATTTATTTATTTTTTTTTAGAGAGTAAAGGGAAGGAGAAAAGAAAGAGAGAGAGAGAGAGAGAGAAACATCAATGTGCGGTTGCTGGGGATCATGGCCTGCAACCCAGGCATGTACCCTGACTGGGAATCGAACCTGCGGCACTTTGGTTCGAAGCTTGCACTGAATCCACTGAGCTAGGCCAGCCAGGGCCCAGAAGTGCTTTTCTAAACAGAGTCGTTCCTTCATGCCCGAGTCCCCGTTTTACCACCCCGTGTAGCTTGTCTGGTTCCTCAGGAAGAAGAGTGGGCGGGGCTTTATGACTGTAAGACACGTTAACGTCATATAGCAGCTCTGAATTTAACCAGTGCTTTCACATACGTGATTTTTTTTGACTCTCATTACCACCCTGCAGGCAACTGTTATTTTATTCTTCTCCCTGGTTTGCAAATGAGAAAAGAGACGTGCTCAGTATAGGGCCGGGGAGCCAGGACTCTGAAGCCACTGGGTTCTGCGGGCCCCTCACCCCGCAAGGACACCTTATATCTCTCTGCCTCTGTGGGAGTTTGTGATTCCGCACACTATTTCGGTTTCAGGAGCCGTGGTTCCCGACTCACGCCGGAGGAAGACAGACGCACAGGCGCAGGCCGACGTGCCCCGCCTCCTGTGGAGAGTCCCCGGGGAGCCTGCCTGTTCACTGTGCTGGGAGAGCAAAACCAGCCCGAGTCAGCTGCTGATGAGGCACTTCAGTTAATTTCCACATTCAAACGGCCACTCATCCTGAGCAGAAAAAAAAGAAAACACAATAAAAATGATAAGACATATTATCACAGTTTAACAAAGACGAAGACGTGCGATGGTCAGAAGAGCCTTCGCCTACCTCGTGAGGATGACGTCAGGGCCCCTCTTATAAGACTGTTGTTGCGAATGCATCAGCAGACACACTTTGGGGGTTAAGCATGTTTTATATGTTATGTATCCTTACATGCTCACAAAGTGCAGTGAAGTAGGGTGATGTTGTGATGATCACCGTTCTAGCTCTACAGAAGGAACTGTTGTGCTGGTCTGGAATCCGCAGCATCTGCCTGACCGAGGAGTCTTGACTGGCTTGCTCAGCAGGCACGAGGACGGCACTGCTTCTTGCATCGTTTCTCCCGTTGGTGGGGGGCTGGCTCAACTTGGGAGGAAAAGGTGTTATCAGGCTCTTCATGCTGACACCTTCTCTGAAAGATTTCACTGGTAGTTCAAGACTCACAGGACAATACATTTAAATGTCCTTTGGGTTAATGTCCTTGTCGAAGAACTGAGAGATTAATCACAATGCTGTTTTCTGTTATTTCTTTATCTAAACAAGATGGAAATGGAAAGAGTTTTTATTGAATGCCAGGGCCAGGTAGAGCCTTAGACATTTAATACGAAGCACTTATTTTGCTCTGTGATTGTGATGTACACTGAAACTCCAGAGAAGCAAGGAAGAGGCAGAGCGAAGTCTAGGCTTTAAGTGAGGTCTGTCTGAACCCCAAACCTGTGCATGTCTCTCTGCACAGCACAGCCAAGCCATCTTTGATACAAAACCCTCGTCATTTCAGTTAATTTCAGCCAACATTGAACCCGCATTATACGTGAAAACAGCACATCTATGATTCCCCACTCCTGGACCAAGTCTCAGCCATTCCCAAATGTGTTGGGATTCTGTCCAGTCAAAGTGTAGACCCTTTTCAATAATTTAAATGTCCAGACTGGTGCAATTATCGAAGCTCAAGCCTTACTCCAATGACAACTTTTCCCCTGCCTTGAATCAGGCCAACTTCACACTTGGAAGCTGCTGGTGGTTCCCAGGCCATGAGTGCCTTCTCTGTTCCCCCACCCTGCTCTCCTGCTTCACCCTGCTCTCTCTAGCCTAGATTTCTGATCCTTTCACGGCCAAGTGCAGGAGGGAGAAAAAGGCCTTCGTGGCAGGCAGAGGGGTGACCAGGTGCTGGACCCTGCTGCAGGTGGCATAGGTATTTCCTGTTTATTGTTCAAGGGGTCTGTTCTGAGGGCAAATGTCAGAGGTCTTCCTGCTAGAAGTCTATCCACAGGTCCCTTCACACATGTGATGCTGCACCTATAATTGGCCACTTCCAACTTCTCCAGCCCCCCGGGCCTTCCGCAGTCCACCCCACAAAGACATCAGGCTGGCTTCTAACTTTGGGGTCACTTCTGGTACCCTGGAAAATGTGGCTTTCCCCACGAACGGGACTCCATCTCCTCTGTGCCAGGATATCCGAGGCAGGTAGTTCCGGCCACGACACTCCCAGTCGCAGTCTTCCCCAAGCCAAGGTCGTTGATGCCCACACCCCCTAACACACAAGCCGCCGTGGTGCTCCTTCAAAGCTCCTTTCACTTGGTTTGAGGTCGGGAGCAAGTTCCTTTCCTTTTCTCTGAGTTTTGGGAGGAGGCACACAGACCTCAGATAGTCCCTTAACAGGAAACCATTGTCACCTGCTCTTTTACTCACATCCTTTTATTCCTTTGAGGTGGGTGACGATGTCAGTTGCACAATTTTGTAGCAAAGAAGGCCTAGCCCTGTATTTTGGATCCGGCTGATCGGTGCCCGTTGTTGCGGTCTTGGGGAGTTCTGCCAGTGAGGAGACAGAAGGGCCCCCATTCATCAGCCTCTTATGCTAACATTTATTCAAGGCCGCTACATGCCAAACACTGAGTTAATCTCTGGTTATTTCATTTCGTCCCCAGAATGGCCTATTGGACAGCATTGTTTTCCTGATGAGGAAATTTCAACACAATAATTCAAGTTAATGTAGTTATCAGCATTGGAGCTGGACATTAATCCGGACAGTCTGATGATTTCCAAATGGTTAATCACTGCATTGAACTTCTTCCCCCACAATACCAGCAGGGTTGGGAATCATGCCAGGTCAACTTATTAGAAGAAAAACATGCTCAAATCTCACTAGTGCTGAGCACAGTGGTTGATTTAGATAGAATTAGGGGAGTCGGGGAGAGAAGGCAAAAGGGAAATAGGCAGATACCCTTAGAAACCACTGACTGGGGCGGGGTTCAGAGGCTGGGCATAGATTTGAAATCCTAGAGGCCTGGGCTTGACTCTGATGTTTTTCTTGCTAGCATGACCTTAGGCAAATGATTTTACCAACCTTAGTCTTGGTTTCAGTTCTATAAAATAAGGATAATATATATCTGAGGACTCATCTGAGAAGTAAATGGGATGTTGTAAGTGCTCATCAAATAGTGTGAAATGGTAAATAATTGAGGGCTGTGATGATGATGATGATGATGATTATGATGGTGATGATTACAGCTAATGACAATAACTAATATTTATCAAGCAGTTATTATATGCCAGGTGGTGGTCTAGACTCTAAGCACTTTACATGCATTTACTTGTTCAATCTTCACAACAGATAATGAGACAGTACTCTTCCTGCTTCCTGTTACAAGAAAGTACACTCAGGCATGGATGAGCAATTTGCCGAACGCTAACACAGCTAGTGAGCAGCAAGCTGGGAAATGAGCACAGGCAACCTATGAACGGAGCTTAGGTGTAGCCAGCACTGCTCTAGAAATGTCCAGAAATCTGAGGGAGGTGCGTGATTCTTCTCAGACACAATGTATGGTAATGTCATCATTACAGTTAGTTTTACACAATTCTTCAAGCAACAGGAAGTCCATTAAAGTACAGTGTTTTTAAAATACAGCAATATTATCAGCGCATATCTGAGGAATGAATATTTGTTAAATAAATCAATAATTAAGAGAAGGCCAGACCTTAATTGCCCATTATCTGATTTGTTGTATAAGCTATTCAAAAATTACTTGATGAACCCAAGAATGAATCCAATTTTTTTTTTTTACTTTTGATATGAAAGAGAAAAATAACAGAAATAGTCTGTGATTTTTGCAGGGATTCAAAGTTTCTTCTTGATCATGACACGTGGAGTCTGCTTATCAAGGGAACGCCTCGCTTTACGGCACATACAGCATAAATGCTTTAGGGAGCAGAAATAGATTTCACTTTATTTCCCCTTTCCCCAGCAGAACACAATCTGCATGTAGTGATATAATCAGCCACAGTGCGTCGTTTGTGGAAAACCTACATAAATCAAAAACTTTCAATACGCATTTGCTTGTGATTTCTGGTGCCCTCTGACCAGATGGGTTAGCCATCTGTAATTCCATTTGCGTGTGTGTGTGTGCTGTGTGTGTGTTAGAACAGTAAACTGAATAACCACAACATCAAACAGACTTTTTTTTAAAGTCTGATAATCACTAGTATTTCAATGGATTCATGTGTACTCTGATATTAATTCAATCATACCCTTCTTTCTTTCTTTCCCTTCCCTCCATTTTGTCTTTTTTCCATCCTCCTACCTTGCTTCAGGTAGGTGTCTTTTGTCTCAAGCAGCACATAGCAACTCAGATTAAGTATAAACAAAAGAAAGGTAATGCTGGATGAATTTGGAATGGCTCTCTGAACGCAAAGAGAAGCTGACCCATGGCCCTTTCCAACAGTTCATTTTTCCCATCACTGCCTGACACCCAATCCCAAAGTCATTTCTGGATACCAATATCCAATCATCATGTTTTACACTTGAAACTTATACAATGCTATATATCAATTCTATCTCAATTAAAAACGGGGGCCAGGGCAAGTTAGCCATTGTTATGTAAGGAACCCCTCCAAACCTCAGTGGCTTAAAACAATGGGCATTTGTTAGATCCCATTTGCAGTTTGTCTGAGGAGGTCCTCTGGTCTGGACCAGGCTCAGCTTGTGGTGGGGACCGAGTTATTTTATTGTCCAAGCATCAGCAGCTCATCAGCCAAGGGCTTTCTGCATCTCGGATGGTTCCTTCTATACGTCTAAGGTCTTGCCTGGGAGAAACAGGCAGGCTGTGCCCCTCATGGCCTTTCATTCATGGGGAGGGAGGCGGAGGGAGGCGTTACTGGCTCTTGTTCAATGCAAGTGGAGAGGTCCGGGAAAATGAGCAGAGGATGGGCAGCCTCTTGGAGCCTAGGCTCAGCCCTGGCATGACACACCACCCTGCCCCGTCTGTGGGTCACAGTGAGTACCTAGCCCAGCCCAGACTCAAGGTGGGGAGTGGGGAAATAGATGTTACCTATGGCGTGATCACATTGCAGAGGGACATAATTGTGGTCATTTTTGGAAACAATCTACTGAGACAGAAACCACAGCCCCAAGCAGGATAAATGGACACACTATTTCTAGCATTGCCCTGGGGTGAATCACCTCCACTCATTTTCATCTTTCTGTTATTCCACCCAAGACTCAACACTCACCATCTCTGGAATGGTGCCCTGATTGGCCTCCTGATTAAATTTGTGTAAATTGGGGAAGAAGAGCTCTTAAGAAAAAATTGAAGTCCTATTGCAGTGAGAATGAGAAAGTGATGACGAGCAGATGAAAAATAATGTTTTTCCCACAGCTCTCAGGGCCCTGGGTCTTTCAGGAGCTGGAAGTGTACACCATGGGTCTGCTCTTGTTTAGTTCTTACACAGGTTCCATGGGGCCTCCACCTGGAGGACTTTGTTGGTGATAATGGGGCAAAGACTCGGTGAACAACAAGTGTTTACTATGGAGAGAGAAAGTGTTTTCAATAGTGGTGTTAGCATGGGACACTTCCTCCTGACTTCTACCATTTTTGTCCTGTCAAAGAAGCTTAATTAGTGTAACTCTGGGCCTTTCTATGTCCCTTTAGCTATGAGTTTGTGAAATGACCCATCTGGCTGAGATATTTGGAAGGATAACGGGGGATGCGCAACTCAGCTAAGCCATGTTTGCTTCAGGAGTTACGGGCAGGGAGGCCTGCCCAAGTGCAGCACTGCCCACGTTTGCGTGGGTAGGTCCCCTTAGATCCAAAGTTTGCTATTATCAAGTGGCTTGACAAATATAGTGAAGGTTGTAACTTCCACCCTGACCTCCATCTGTAATACGTATCATACTTGCATGATATGTATCGTCATACATATCATATGTATTATTTCCATATATCTTCTTTGCTTTGTTTCTATACTTGTTCATAATCCAGGTGAAAAGGGGGGAAGTGCATTTTTGTGGGCCCCCTTGGCAACCCCAGAGAGGAATGCAATGTGAGCAAAAAGATCAGCAGCCTAAAGCAGTTTGGAGCATTTTGGAAACTTTATGGTTCATACACCTGGACCAGAGCTGCAGGGTGGGGCCCAAAGAAGGATGTGAGAATTGCACAATTAAAAGATGTGTATGCCATACTGAACCGTGTGAGCTTCACACAGAGGCCACTGCGGGAGAGCCTTTGTAAGTGGTTGATGTCTTGATTCATGGGATGGACATGAAAATGTCACTGTTTTGGAAAACCCACTTAAGCCCCATTGTTGGGAATGTCTCATCAGAATCTCAAACACAATGGATGGAGGCATCATATGCACCAACTTATAGAGTCTTGTGTTCCACAGGACGTAAAAAAGCAAAGGAAACAAAAACAATCAAGAAAAAAGAGAAAAGGGCAAAAGAGAGGTAGAGATAAAGAGTTTTCCAGTAGGACAGATGATTGTACTGTCCGTTCCTACCAATTAATGCCGGACTTAGTCTGGCTGCTGAGTGCTGGGGATGCAAAACAACAGTGTGCTCCCGGCTCCAGATTTAATCTGGTCGTTTTCACTGCTGAATCTAAAAGAGCTCAGAGATGATCCGACCCATTTCTCCCACAGGTTCAATGATTTGCCCAAAGTCTCAGAGCTCACTTTTTAATTTGTCATTTTCAGCTTCTCCAACGAGCTCCTCTTCCTGTGTTCAATATTCCGCATCTATGTCCTGTAAGCCTGACTGGTAGCGCCATCCTCCACTCCACCTACTTCCCGTTTCCTCCAGTTGCTGGTTTCCTTGTTAATTGCTTATTCCATGTTAGGAGAATTGCCATTGCACTCTCGTTACTACAAAGCACGCTATCAATCATGTCAGTTCTCTGCTCAAGAGCTGTCATTCAGCAAGGATGCAATGAAGGGCACTGAAATATGAGTCCCAGGATGCCTTTTGCTTCAATATGCCCTGCTTCCTTTTGTTGGGTACGTCACAGATGCCCAAGCTTGAACTGGGAGCAGAGGGGGCTCCTAGGGACCGCAAGCTGAAGCAGGCAGCAGACTTTCTCCAAACTACTCCTCATCTCGCCTCTGCTTATGCTGTTTCTCCCATCACTGTTGCCTTCTGTCTGCTAAGTCCTATGACATCTCTAAATCACCAACCCTTGGTTGTAGTTAAAGTTTCCATAATTTTCCATTCAGAACAGGCGCAGGCAAAATATGGCCCGCAGTCTGGCCTCCTGTATTTCTCGTGGGACAGCACAGCCACACCCCCCTTGACACACGGTCTCGGGCTGTTTTCAGGCTACAACTGCAGGACGGAGAAGGAGAAGGCGTGACGCAGGTCCTGCAGCCCTCAGAGCCGGAGATATTTGCTCTCTGGCCATTTACAGGAAAAGTTTGCTGACCCCTGATTTAGAAGGTTAGCAGGCAGCACTTTGCTTTCACCTCTCTTGATAATAAATAATGAACAATGGTCGCCACTGATGGAGTAATTGACTGGGAAATTAGAGAGCAGGCTGAGCCCTTTTTTTGCATGATAGCAGTCAACTTTCATGACTTATTTAAGGACCCAGTCTGGTTCTTCACGGAGTACAGGGACATAAAAGATGAGAGAAGTTTGGGAGCCTGAGCAAGAGAGTGCTCAGTAAGTAGCCACAGCGGGATTCGGACTCATTTTATTTATTTATTTATTTATTTATTTATTTATTTATTTTTACTTTTTGAAATCTGTGCTCTGACCTGCTCTGCAGCTGACCGTATGTGTCTTCTCTCCCGGGGTGGATTTTAATCTCCTTTTTGTATACAGCTTAGCCAAGTGTCTTGCCTGTGGTTATGTTGTCCGTCTGTTCAGTTACTAAATAAATACATGGCTGCATTCACACCTGCAGAAGAAGGGAGGGGCGTGGGACATTTAACCATCAGGTGTTTCTTGTTCCTTTGACTATAGCCAGGGGTCTAGATTGTTCTTGCTGTTGTCTTATTTGAACCTAAGTCCCTTGGGGGTATAGATACACATTTCCAAAGAAGCAACCAAGAAGTAGGTTATATCTGGGCTCAGCTAGTTCTTGTGAATTAGAGAACTGGACAACTAAGTCTGCCAGTCGTGTCTCAGCTGAGTATTGTTCCAGCAAACCACCCATCTCTCTAAGCCTGTTTATCCATTTACATAACAGGGAACCTGATTTGTATTATCTAAAGCTCTGTGAGTATGGCTGTAACACTGCTTTTGGTGTATTGATCTTAGGACTGTGGAGTCTAAGGCAGAGCAGGGGGGAGGAAGAGAGCTAACTTTTATAAAGTGCCTACTACGTGCAGGCACAGGTGTGGGTGTTTTTCAGGCATTGTCTCGCTGAGACCTCCGGTGCAGTCCTGGGAGGGGCTGCAAGACTTATTATAGCAACTGAAATAGAGGTTCAGAGGGATTTAAAAAGTTTGCTTAGATCAAGCACAAAATGAGATTCCCGGCAGGGATTTGAGCCCTGGTCAGACTGATGACAAATGATATACTGTTCCTACCACATCAAGGTTTGTTACACCACGCCAGTCCACACTGGACAGTTGCTGAGGGCTGTGCTTTATTGCTTTGGCTTTAGTCCAAAGCAATTGATCTGAAAGTGCAGGGAAGTCAAGAGTACAGCATAAGCATGAAGCTTATGAGAGTGAGGCTTCCGTTTCCAGCTCTTCATAATCACAAGCCGCCTGCTGCTCAAGTCTGCTGTGATGTGATAAATCTTGTTATTTCTCTTAAACACAATGCATTTCTTCTTTATTATCCTTACCTGAGGACATTTTTAAAATTCCTTTTTTAGAGAGTGGTGGGGGGAGGGTGTGAGAGAGAGAGAAAGAGAGAGAGAGAGAGGGAGAGAGAGAGAAACATTAATTGGTTGCCTTCCATCCACGTCTGGACCAGGGATTGAACCCACAACCTTTTGGTGTACGAGATGACACTCCAACCTGCTGAGTCACCTGGCTAGAACATAATACATTGGAAAAATAATCATCACCACCAGCATCTGAGAGTGAGCCTTTGTGACTCTAGTCTGATCATTTAGGACAAGCCCATAGAGACTTTGACCATCCCTTTAGACAAATCTACTTTTTCCACAACAATCTTCATATTCATCAAAGCTGATTGGGTCATCCCAAATTAGGGCAAAAGCTAAATACTAAATTTAGCACTTATTTTGTGTTTCTGAAAATAATACAATACTTTTATACTACCAGTTCTCTGTGGATATATTTAGTGTTATATGTATGTCCCTTTCAACTTTGGTATAAAAACACAGACTCCAACCAAAAGTAATAATAATAGTCAATTTGTAAATAGTTCATAATTTCCATTCTTATGTGTAACTAACCCTCCTTCACTAGCTTGTGAAGAAGGTGTACTGATTTATATTTTATAGGCAAGAAATAGAGGCTTGGAAAATTAAAAGGCTTGCCAACTCCAGCTGACTTTCACGGACAAGACTGCGGCCAGGCGCATTTCCAAAGAGTTAACACACATCAACTCCTTGAGTCTTCATGAGGGGTAGAGGCTGGCTCAGCGCCAGGCTTTCCAAACCTAATTCTCTTATTTTCCTCCACACATCGCTGCCTATCCATGGGTTGTAGTAAATATCATTTACCCCATTTTTCTTATTTTGTGGTTGTTTTGTCTTCTATTCAAGAACAAAATCTAAAGAATATAGCACAATCAATAATTGCACAATGCTTTGTAGTTGATCACTCAACTTTGATAGAAATGCTTTGTGGTTTTTTAAAAATTTGATCTTGCTCCAGGAGGTAATTATCATTATACTCAAGAGTCACAGATTCAAACAAATGAACAAACAAACAAACAAACAAACACAGAGGCTTAGGAAAGTTCCAGCACAAAACTTTATATAGTGCCGGTCCTAGTCTGTAGGTTTTCCTCTCTTCTTGTCTGTGTCTGCTCCCATTCTAAATAAACAGCAATTCATCCTGACTCTATTCTCCCCATTTCTGGAAACGGATGAGGTAGAAGAGAAGAGACCAGCCAGACCAAACAGGGTGAACCTGCTCCTTCCTTCTTGCATCCACCTTGGTGTTATACAATCGGGCAACACAGGTTTTCCAGGGCCAAGATGAGGGAGACTAGATTTTATGATGATGCACATGTCTCTCTGGAGGGCTACATTTCACCTCGTGTTCACTGAGAGCCTGTTATGACAGTTTCAACTGTAAGGAACATTCCATCTCTAACTGCTTGGCCATGACTCACCTCCAAAGTCTCCATCTGCAACATCTGTCCAATTCGTCCTTTTCAAATCGTGATTTTAATTTTACATTGAGAATGCTTTAGAGCAAAAACTGTGTGTTGCTTTCTTATCAGGGAACTGTGGAAAACAAGCACGCAAGTTGAAATGCGAAAATGTTATCCCATTCCAAAGCTGTTCTCAGCACTTTCTGGTCTTGTGCATCATTCGTAGTGGAGGACTGGAGCTAAGATTTGGATTTTACACTTCCAGTAACTGAACTCTTGGTAGACAACACACATACATTCATAAACCATGGGCCTAGTGGAATAATTCATCTCTTTCTTTAATATTCAGATTTCTTCACTCAAGTTCCCAGAGAGGCCTTGGCAAGCCATCCCCCATCAGTATGAGAGCTAGTTCTCAGTATAATATTTTTTTTGCTTTCATGCCCACCATGATTTATGCATTGCCTTTGACATGGGGTATATTCTCTGAGATTTTCTCAGTAAACTTCCTGAAGCTAGCATCAATGATCTTCCTAAAAATTTAAGAAACACTGCAATCTTAGGCAGTTCTTTAAGACCTCAGACCTTATTTAAAACTAATATTGAATATATTTTTATTTCTTAATTCAGTGTTTTGCATAGTTACTTTGACACCGAATCCCATGTTAGAGGCTGTGTGCCTACTGGTGAGCTACGTAAATACACTAAATGAGTTAATTTATTGTCAAGAGCATAAACAGTACCATTGCCCAAAACACAATAATTTCAAAAGAAGATAGTTATTGTTAGGAAGGGAATCATTAAAAATCTTCTGAATTTTCTTGAATAAAGTGGCAAAACATACAATTCTGTATGTCCAGAAGCTTCTGTTACTATAAACCTTCAAAGAGGTCTCTAAGAGGCATTGGAAAGAATAAGTGTATTTATCATCAGACATCCTGGCTTTGAGTCTCTGCTCTGCGAGTTATTGATGGGCAGGTTTCCCCATCCCTCTGAGGTTTGCAGACCTTTGTGGGTAACATCAGATAATGTTAATAACTCCTGCATGAGTTTGGTGTGAGGATTGTATCTGTGGAAACATTCTCCGTGGCAGGAGTTTTCAAGTTTTTAATCCAAAATGCCTTTGTTCAAAGAACATTTCTTTATAAAGAAGCCCAAAGAATAAGCAAAGAAAATAAATACTCCTAGAGCTGAATTTATGGGCTTAAAGCAGGGTTGGATGAGAGTTCCACGCACTAGTCCCCTCCACTCCCACGCATGTCATGTGGCGTGACAATCATCATGCCACAAGGAATGGGTATGCTGGTCAGTTTTTTCTCCTGTCTCTCCTTTTGTGGTTCCAAATATTTCTTCAATGCATCATAATTTTCCTGGGTTTTGGCAGAAGACCTCAGGAACCTTATCCAGGTTTTGGGAAGACCAAGACTTTTGTAGGGCTGCGAGGTGATTACACCTGGTGTCAGTGACTACTCTTCAGGCTGTGGATGGTAGTGGAAAGTGTGGAAAGTTAGTGTCTGGGTAGCCACTGAACTGAGAGCACACCATAGAATTAGGATTTTGGTGGTAGATGCCTGGTTTGATGGGATTAGTCTCTTTCTGGTTGTCAAGCTCTATTTGAATGATATGTCAATGAATATCAATGCATTGATGGCTGATACATTTGATGGAGAAGGAGGGGACAATAGAATCAGAGAATTTAAAATTGGAAAGGACTTCCAAAACAATTTATTTCAAACCCTTCATTTTATAGATAGAGATGATGAGGCCCAGAGAGTTAAGGAGATTTCCCCAGACTACTGTATGTAATCATATTGAAGGTAGGTGGGTGACATTGATTTGAAAAACTAAGTCATTGGTAAGATGATGGCGTGATCTCTCTGAATGACTCTCACATCTACGTGGGCAAGAGGGGAGGGAATATGCACATGTCTAATTTTGAAGGAGGTTTGATCAAAAACAGATAATTAACATCATTGGAACCTTAAATTTTTCATGTACAAGGCACTAAGTCCCAAACATATAATGTTTTATGTAATCATCCAAACAGCCCTAGGTGGTTCTTGCATGTCATTATCCCCATTTTACAAATGAAAATTGAGGCACAGAGAAACTAACTCTCTTGTGTAAGGTCACCAGCCAGCATGGCAGAGTGGAATGGAGCTCAGACATCTTGACTCCAGAACCCTGGCCAGCATTTAAAATCCTTCTGAAGCTCTCATTCAGGTTCCATGCTGGTCTGCATCAAGCTTGCGTTTGGTCCCCGTCTCTGTGACCTTTGCTGGACATCCTTTTGCCTTTGTGTCTGCACCCACTCACTCTCCTGTTAGTAGTACCTGCTTGTCAGCAATCCTGCTCAGAAGTTCAGCCCCTCCCATAGGCTCAGTAGAGTGCAGGCTCCGACCTCCCGGTGAAGCCAAGTGTGCCTTCTCCTCCCGCTTTCCCTGAAGCTTTAGATCTTCTCATTTCTCTTTACCCTGGTGGTATGAATCCTTCCTATTATTGGTGTCATTCTCTACTTTGAACAGAAGAATGCTTAAACCATTCTGGCAGGAGAAAGCTACTTTCAGTTAAGCTCCAGTCCCGCCCAAGATGGATTGCCCATTTATGGAAAGGCTTGGCTGCAGATTGGGTTCCTGGGAAGCAGATCCTGAGACAGAGTTTAGAATGCAGGATATTTATTAAGGACTAGTGATCTTGAGATCAATACCCTTGAAATGTCCTTGGAGGGGAGAGGGGGACACAGCAGAGAGAGCAATGGAGGTGCCACGCAGCTCATACAGGCCAATGTGTGCCCCCCCCCATGATAGCTGAGGGCTGGAGTGGCTCTTCATATTTGTCCCAAATCGGGCCAATATTTCCATATTGATCAGTCAATGGATGTGGGTCACTGTGGGGTGATGCACGACCCAGGACAAGGTGCCTCTCCATAGTTAAAGCAACTCCTGCTGAGACGAAGTTTGTGTAATGACAATGCTCTTAGCACAGTGGCCCCATTGAGCTATATGCAGTGTTCAGGATCCAGCAGGAGAGAGGAGAAATCACCATCTAGGCCAGGGTCATTAACCTTGATTAGCTAGGCTTGGTATGGCTGCTGGTGCACCGTGGAGCAGGGAATATGCGCAGGTTCAGTTGATCCTCACAGGCGCTCTTGGCAATGCCTTGCTCGGGTGTGACTGTCCCGCAAACCTGGCCAAAGAAAGGAATGGTTTCCAGGGCGCAGGCAACTCAGGGTCTGGGTCACATTCCCAGGTAAGCTTCTGGGGTGGCGATAATTATGTGACAACTTGGCTGGGTTTCCATACTCAGTTATTTAATCAAACACTAGTCTAGGTGTTGCAGGGAAATTATCCTGTAGACATGGTTAACACCTACAGTCAGTCACCTGGAAGTAGTGAAGACTACTATTGATACAGTGGGTGGCCCTTATCCATTCAGTTGGAGGGCTTAAGGGCCAAAGCTGAGGTTCCTTTGAGGAAGAACACATTTTACTTCAAAACTGCAAAACTGCCTACATTTCCAATTTTCCAGCCTGCCTTACAGGCACCAGACTTAGTCAGCCAGCCCTGCTATTGTGTAAGTCAATTACGATCATGTCCTCCAGTTCCTTCAACTAAATCTCTCTCTCTCTCTGAATGGATGGCAGATAAAGAGTAGATGTAGAGATAGAGACAGACAAATAAAAAATAGCGAGAGAGAGAGAGCTAGAGAAATAGCTAGATATAAATACAGTTACACCTCTCTAGATCTTGATTCTATTGGACTGGTACTGCAGTGAAGACTAGCCGATGTGATATCTGAAGGGGAGATTTCCAATGGACAGTGGATGTGGAAGTGGTGACAGTAAGTTGCAGCCCAAGACCAATTGCAGGAAGGGGGCCGTAGTCCCCTCAGACCATGCCTTCCCCGGGCATCCCTTAACCAGCGATTGAGTGTTACAGGTGTGCTAGGGCCTGGACTTCTCTGCTCAACACAGGACTCCTCCAAGGGGCAACTTTCCTCTGGAGTTCTCACTGGGATTTTGGAGGTTCTGCCCAATCTCAGTTTTCCCCCTTTGCTTTCACAGGGTCAGATCAGCGCTAGTCTGCAAAAATTCCTGCCCCATCCTTCTCCTGCCCCGTTTTCCTTTTACAGGTCTTAGCCCCAACAAATTGCTTGCACTCTTAAATTCACCTCACCATCTGCCTGCTGGAGGGCCCAGCACCCAGCAGACATATGCCCTTCTTTCCTCCTAATATCCTGCCCATCTCTTTGTAAGTCAGCTCAAGTCACTATCCATTACTAGCAAGGCAAAGAGGTTTAACTTGGATGGATAGTATATTCCTATGTCTTCATTATGTTTCTGGGACCTGCTAACCTTCATTTGCTCTTCTTAAATCTGACAAGACCTACACCCAGTCTTGCAATTGGTGCCTGATTATCTTAAATGTGTGGTTAGTCACTAACGTTTGCTTCTCTTATTTTTCTAACAAGGCCCTAACCTCTAAAATGAAGCCGAGCACAGCTGCTACTTTTTTCTATATTTCTCTTAAGGCCCAGAGCAGTGTGTGTGTGTGTGTGTGTGTGTGTGTGTGTGTGTGTGATGCATATGCACATGTCTAAATTGGAGAAATAAGGCTAAATAGTGAAGGTAAGGTCATATTAAGAAAAGCATCAACAACTTTTGCATCCTTGCTGAACCAGAAAACAGACTGTGCTTGGATTTGCAGGCAGGCCATTGTGGATTTATTTGGAAAAAAAAATTGCGGACTTTCCTCCTTTGGGGGAAGAATTCCAAAGATTTGTTGTGTACAAAAATACCTTTCACACTAAATGTTGACACCAGGCACCTAACAGCTATGCAATTTTACATGTCAAAAGTTCATGTACTTTCCCAAAACACAATAAAACAAAACAAAACAAGAGTTTATGCAACATAACACCATGTTATCAGAGCAATATGTTCCGGCTTTAGCTTGTAATGGCAGATGGTCCACATTTTAGGTCCTGCAGACCCCAGCTTAGTTTGGAGCCCAGTCATATGCATTCCATTCCAGGTTTCATCTCTGTAAATAGAATTAGAGTTCAAGGAACATTTCCAGAACAAAGCAAATGGGTCACATGATGCCTCCACTTAGAAACCATTCCCATTCCAGATCAACAAATACATTGATCACTTCCCGGGCATTGGGTGTGAAGGTGTTATGCAATAGACACACCCCACACCTTTGAGAGTTGGGCCATTTCTTAAGCCAGTTTTAAAATTATGTGTATGGTCTCTTTTGGTTAATAAAGATGTTCAAAATTAGAATTAATGAGTCTTTTACTTACCTGAGCTACATAGTCAGAAAGTAAATGAACTTGTCTGAGCTTCTTTCTTCATCTTTAAAATATGAATATAAGCCCTGGCTGGCATAGCTCAGTGGATTGAGCGCGGGCTGCGAACCAAAGTGTTGCAGGTTCGATTCCCAGCCAGGGTACATGCCTGGGTTGCAGGCCATGGCCCCCAGCAACCGCACATTGATGTTTCTCTCTTTCTCTCTCTCTCTCTCTCTCTCTCTCTCTTTCTCCTTTCCTTCCCTCTCTAAAAATAAATGAATAAAATCTTAAAAAAAAATAAAACTCATACAGCCAGCCTTTTAAAAAAATAAAATATGAATATAAATATATATTTTCTAGGATTGTTATAAATACAAAATGAGGCAATGCTATGTAAGATGCATGATTAAATATGAAATATCTGGAATATTTGGAACATATTCTTCCTTAGGTTCTTAAATTCTTTTTTTAAAAAAGGTTTTACTTATTTATTTTTAGAGAGAGGAGAAGGGAGGCAGGAAGAGAGGGAGAGAAACATCAATGTGTGGTTGCCTCTCGTGTGGTCTGAGTGGGGACCTGGCCTGCAACCCAGGCATGTGCCCTGACTGGGAATCCAACTGACCACCCTTTGGTCCTCAGCTCACACTCAATCCACTGAGCTACACCAGCCAGGACAATTCTTAAATTCTTATTTTAGCTTCTAGCCCTCACCATCCAATTAGAATATATATATATATTTTTTTTTCTACAAATAAATATATATATATATAAATTATATATTATATATTCTATATTCTAGAAATAAATAAATAAATAAATAAATATTTATTTCTAGTTTAAATGTTTCTCTTTTGATGTTAGGAAGCACTTTTTCAACCAGAAAATTCTGTTGAATTGTGTGTGTATGATTATCCACCAAACTGGATTTGGGGGAATGCTAAGGGGCCACTACTAGAGATTACTTAGCACTCAGCAGTTCCGACACATAAGAACTGGAGTCAAACCTCATTCTGCTGGTCACCAGGTCCGCTTTCTGAGAGCCAGTTCTCCAGACTATTGCAACCCTCCTCTATCACTACATACTTCACTGCAAATGCACAGAAGTGGATCTACGAAGAGCTAGGGACCTTTCTCAGTCTTCCTACACTATACTAGCCTCCTTTGTGGTCCCCATCAAGCAGTTAAGTGTGCTGGCTCCAAGATCCCCTGGCAAGCTCCGACTTACTCATCCCGGGGCTAACTAGTGTAGACCAGCTGTCTAAAGTCTAATTCTTATAAATTCTGATTCCATAATCCTCATAGAGTCTTTGCTTCCTTGATTAAACCGTGATCTGGAGGTGTATTGCAATTCATTTATAATATGCCTTATATATTTATATGAATTTTATTATTCATGAAAGATGATCATTCCTACAAATCCATGTACCGAATATGCTCAGCTGTCTTCCAAAGCCAGGAAGCTTGAGGCTCAGAGAGGCGAAGTGAACATGTGTCCTGTAGTGGTGGTCTTGATCTTAGAACCCCTGATTGCTGAGCTTATCCCACGCTGCAGGTTTCCACACAAGCCCACAGGGGAACGGAATCATCGCTGGAGCTCTAAGCGATGGCGATAGCTACTTGGCAATTTCGCTAGGACTCTCTTGTTCTCACGGGCTCTGGGGTTTTGACTGAGGCCGTCGTACAAGGAAAAAGTAGATCCTGAAAGATGAGCCTCTGATTCAGACCAGGAAAACCACAGCTGAGCACTTCTTGTAAGCTCCCAGGCATGTGTTCGCTGTGGTCAACCACAGCACCGAGCTCTCATAGTCTGGTCACCGAGGAGCAGTCAGGGGGGAGGGGTGTGGGGTTATCTGTGCCAGACGTTGAAGACCTGTTCTCTGAGGCGGGGTTAGGCTGCATAAGTGGCAAGTGCAGACACACACACACACTCACACACACCCCTATCAGGATTCAATTAGGGAGGCAGGACATCTATGAGGGTTATGGAATTAACGTTTTATGAGACTTAGACCATAGACAGCCTGTCTACTAGCCAGCCCTGGCATGGGCGAGGTGGGGTGGGGCTTGCAGAGGTACCTCAGATCCAGCACCCCTATCCACTGGGCTGAGGCTACAGAAGAAGCTAGTGTAGACGTTTGTGGGAGACTGTTGCTGAATTGTGGGCCTATCACTGAATTTTCGGCAAAGCAACACACACAACCACTTATGCCTACTCAAAGTGACTGTGAAAAACTCATGCTTTAATTTATTGCTTTGCCTCTTCTGTGTTGAGTATTTAGCATTAGATTTTTCTGGCCTCAAGAGCTTATTTTCCCAGAAACAAGAGTAATGAACTTATTGCAACCAACGTTTCCTACATTTTAATGGCACTCTAATCTTTCTGAAGCACTTTCACATTTGGGCCTAACCTCAGTGGGTGGGAGGTGGGGCTGCAGAGCTCGCTGGCAAGTGATTCCTCATTAGCACAGGGTGAACCAAATTGGTGAAGTGACTTAGCAGATTCAGGACTCGAAGGCAGATTCCGGGAAAGGTCCCTCAAGTGAGTGGTTGCCATCCTCTATCATGCTGCTTCTCTTTAAAAGTGAAAAAAAAAACCCCGAGTCTGTCTCTATTTTGCTTGTTAGTTCAGTTTGTTCATTAGATTCCACATGTGTGTGAAATCAGATGACAGCTAAGGAGGAGGGAGGGAGGAGGGATTGAGCAAAAAGGAAAAAGGATTCATGGACATGGACAGCAATGCGGTAATTGTGGGGGAGAAGGAGAGGACAGGGGGATACAAGAGGACTAAATGGTAATACAAAATGTAATAAAGAAATTAAAATAAAAATAAAACAACAACAAAACTCTCTGTGCTTAAATATTATATATGGACATAGAAAATAAATATATTATAGACACCTTATTTAAATTTTAAATAAATACAACCAGTATTTATCCTGGATAAGACAGCATTTAGAAATTGATTTCAATAAATCAACAATGGTATCTAAAAAAGACTTTTAACTTGGTGCCTGTCCATTCCTTGCTCTCTGGAAGTTTTTGAATCCCTTACACTGCAGGCAAAATATTGACACTATGCACACCCAGGAGAGGTTTCTGGGTCATTGCTTGTTTCTGGGGAGCTCTGGGCATTCCGACCCATGTGGCCTTCTGGTGGGGGAGAGGAAGCCTGAGCACCCGCCACCCTGCCTCCTGCAGGCAGCACGTGCCCGGGAGTCTGGACAGTCCTCAGGCCCCAAGGGCTCTAAACACCCTGTTGTATTGTGTTCAGCTCCCTCTGTGGAGCCGGAGGAATGCTATGGGAGACAAGCCCCTCCTCCCTGCAGAAGCTCCCTGCATATCAGAGGAAACAGGCAATTTCTGGTTCTCAGCTGAGAATTCTGGTGACATAGAGCGCACGCCATGGGATCTGAACACAGCCTACACATCCCCAAGAACTTTTGGCTAAAAGGGGGGATATCTTGGGAAAAACCTGTGATGGTATTCTACACAACTCTTAAAAATTATTTATTTATTTATGTATGTATTTTTAGAGAGAGGAGAAGGGAGGAAGAAAGAGAGAAACATCAATGTGTGGTTTCCTCTTGAGTGCCCCCTACTGGGGACCTGGCCCACAGCCCAGGCATGTGCCCTGACTGGGAATTGAACCAGTGACCCTATGGTTCACAGGCCGGCACTTAATCCACCGAGCCACATCAAGCAGAGCAATGCTATACAACTTTTATGTAGGCTATTTCAGTGCAATTCAATGGGATGTGCTTGCTCTGGGTACATTTCTAGAGTTTTTTCCCCCTCCATACTATATCATTTAATCTTTGCACCCACTTAGTTCAGCAGGAAGTTTTTATCCTTTTGCAGGTGGGGACAAGGAGGCTCAGACAGAAGTTGCTTTCCCTGGACCCAGTGGTGCGATGAGGACTGTGTCCCCCACTACAGTCCTTCCTGATGAAACTTCCGGCATGGACAGACCAGGGGCAGGATTCAATTTGGACTTCCTGTTGTCATGATCTTCTCTAAGGAAACAACCCTGATTCAAGAGCAGGGACAGTTATGGAAGAGGTGTGTGGCCGTACGATTGTAAGGAAAAGAAGAAAATGATCTGAATGTTATCTGTGAGGCAAATGTACTCCCCTACTCTGCACATACAGGTACAGATTTTGTATAATACAGAAAAATTATTTTTTATAAAGAACCAGGAAACAATAGGTATAGATTTTGCTATATTAAGCTTACTTATGTCAAGAAAAAGATATCAGAAGTGGAATCGCTGGTTCATAAGGCATTTCCACTTTTATTTTTTGGGGTGACTCCATACAGCTTACTGTTGTTGGGAATGCAACTGGCCGCATCAGTCTATGCTCCCAGCAACAGGGCACCAGGGTTCCCTTTTCTCCACAACCTCGCCAGCACTTGCTGTTTGTGGATTTATGGATGAAAGCCCTTCTGGCAGGTGTAAGGTGATAACTCATTGTGGATTTAGCTTGAATTTCTTTGCTGATGAATGATATCAAGCATCTTTTCATATCGCTGTATGTCCTCTTTGGGAAAGTGTCTATTCAGATCTGTTGCCCATTTTTTTTTACACTGGATAAGCCAGTCCGAGGAAAACCAGTACCATATGATTTCACTCATATGTGGAATCTAACAAAATGAACTGCCATGCAAAATAGTGGTAGACTCATAGACAGAGAACAGGGTGACAGCTGTCAGGGAGGGGGGTGGGAGTGCTGGGTGGGGGTAGAGGGGTTGAACAGAATAAAAAGAGGAAAAAACTCACAGACGTGGACGACGGTGTGTTAACTGCTGGGGGACAGTGTGAAGAGAGGAGGAGTAGAGTACAGAGGGGATACATGGTGATGGGTGGAGACCTGACTTGGGGTGGTGAACACACAGGACAGTGGACAGATGATGTGTTGTAGGATTGTAAACCTGACACCTGTATACCTTTTTTGAACCAGCATCACCTCAACAAATTCAATAAAAAGGAAAAAAAGATATAAACCTCTTCAAAGCTGGAAAAAGTAACAGCATATGTAGTTTTGTTCATTTTATCTTAATTTTACTTACCTTCCCAACCGTTGAAAGTGATCGTGAATGGATTTTATAATGGGATGGACCAGAATGCAATAGCACCCGGCATGTGTCACTGTTATGGGCTCCATGTTTGTGTTCCTCAGACATTCGTGTGTTGAAGCTCTCACCCAAGTGCGATGGCATTTGGAGGTGGGGCATCTGGGAGAGAATTAGGAACAGATGAGGTCATGGGGGTGTGGCCCCCATGATGGAATTAGTGCCTTCCTTGGGAGAGGAAGACAGCGAGACCTCGGTCTTCCTGTGCATGAACAGGGGAATGGCCTTGTGAGCACACAGCGAGAGGATGCCATTGGTGAGCCAGACATTGGGCTCTCACTGGGAATCTTTTGCCCTTGATCTTGGACTTCCCAGCTTCCAGAATTATGAGAAATAAATGTCTGTCGTTTAAGCCGCCCCGGCTATGCATGGTGTTTGGTTACAGCAGCCTGAGCTCACTGACACATTGGGGTATTGCTGTAAGTGCCCTCTGTGTCCACTGACAATGACTCTCTCTTCGGTTGTGCTGTAGTCGAGGCTCGAGTGTGGTTCCACATTGCCCAGTTTTCGCAAAAACCCTGCTAAGCCAGCTTAGTTAGAATTCCTCCTCACCCTTAATATACAAACACTCTTGGTATCTGATCAAATTCCTCATTCCTCACACTTTCTATCTAACCACATTGTCCTGCCTTCAGTAAGAATTATTGAGTTTGCTTAGCAGGCATACTCCTCCCCTTGATGTATTCTCTTAGTAATCTCCCTCCACTGACCCCCTGGCTCTGCTCATTGGCTGTAAACCCCCACCTATCTTGCTGTGTTCGGAGCTGAGCCGGATCCTTCTCTGTGGTTGTGATGGTCTTGGCGGCTCTTGCAATAGTCCTGAATAAATTCTCCCTTATCACCCTAACGTGTCTGAATATCTTTTTCTTTAATGCAATTTATTGAAGCGTCGAACATTATGAGTTACATATAATTATCCCAATTTTCCCATTTTATAGAAAAAGAAACTTAGGAATAGAAACATCACATAATTTTTTGGCTTTTATTCAGCAAGTAAGTGATAGGGCCAGGATTTGACTCCCAGGATAGGATCCTGAGGGCAGGTCTGTTATCTCTTTGAAAAACAGCCCCAAATATTGGGATCACATAAAAGAGCTCATGATTTCTATCTGGCTGCTGAAAAATTAATTGTAAGAAAGATCGTTTACTGAGCAGTACACATTTCACGGGCACCCCAGGCAATTCCTTCTGCAAACTAGAAGTGCACGGGTGTGTGGGACCTGCCGCCCGGGCCTGGAGAGGTCATTGGCCAGAAGGACCGAGGTTCACAGCCTGACTCCTCTTTAGCGCTGAACCCCCAAGATGGGTTCATTATGAGACGCAATGAAAGTGTCCTTGAATGTTACAGGGATGCAGCCTTCTAGTCCAGGGTGCTTAGAAGTGATTTTCTAGGGAACTAACAGGGCCTCGGAGAAGCCAGACCAGCTGAACTGTATGCTTCTGGGGGGGGGGGGGGCTGACACGTATGAAACGTGGGTGATGTGATCACAACGAAGCAGGTATGAATTAGAAGACTCTTAACAGGGTATTCCTTGAGACAGTGTTTTTCTTTTTACCAGGGCAGTAAAGTTAGATGAGAATGAGTGAACTGAACAAGAAAGCAAATAGCACTTCTGGGTTAACTGTCATTGTTTTATGAGTTTTGAACGCTGACATTTTTTTCAAAAGTCAGCTTAATGACAATAGCGGTTCTGAATCTCCTGGTGTGAAATGGTACAGTTCTCTAAGACACTACCCCTGGGGGTGCCTGGCTGAGGGCACACAGGTCTCTCTACAATATTCTCATACCTGTGTGTGAAGCCACGGTGATCTCGAGAAATTTAATTTTTGCAAAGTGACTTAGGAAAACGTGTCACCTAGATGTGATCTGAAGATCATGTTTGAGCCTTGCTTCACATACAAATCATAAAAGGGCATTTCTGAGTCAATTAGGAAAATACCGAACAGATATTAGATGATTTCAGGGAATTATTGTTTATTTCGTTACAGATAATGACTTGGCAGTAACATTTTTTTTCAAAACTGTCCTTGTCTGTTAGAAATGCATGCTGAATTATTTGTAGATAAAAAAGGCTTTATATCTGGAGCGCGCTTTGAAGAACTCAGAGTGTGGGGACAGAGAGATGAAACGAAGACTGGTAAAATGTTGATAACTGAGAAAACCAAGTGATGGGTAGATCATTCATTATATTTTTCTCTCTCTGTTTTTGTATATTTTAAAAAATGTTATGACTTAAAAAGTTAAAAAAAAAGTCCATGCAGAACTAGGCCCAGGTGTGGCTAACTTCAGTGAAAGGAGGAGGCTGTGCTCGGGGTGGAGACCGGAGTGACTATGGGCCAGCAGGAGGGGTCCTGCTGGGGGAGTGGGCGGGGCAGTGGTTCTGATGTTGGCGAGGAAAATTCTTGGGTGGAACGTGGTGTCACTCAGTTGTAACCTTTACCAGGGCAGGCACCTCAAATATAAGGGACATGTAACATCATAGTGGCTCCAGGTGTACAGCATAATGATTTGAGCATTGTTTGTACTGCGAACTGATCGCTACAGTAATTCTGGTTAAGGTCCACCACTTCACGCTGTTGCCTGTTTTTTCTTCCTTGTGATGACGATGACAACTTTTAAGACCTACTCTCTTAACAGCTTTCAAATATAGAACACAGCGTTGTTAACTAGAGTCCCTGAGCTGCGCATCGCGTCCCCACGACCTTTGTTTTATAACTGGAAGTTTGTACGTTCCAACCACGTTTAGTTTTGGTTATCTCTGGTCACAGGGTCTAGCCCCAGGCTGGGTCCAAAAGTCATCTAATGAATGAATGCATGAAAAGGGACGGGATCTTAAGTGCAAAGGAGGAATAAAGGCCAGGAGGGGAGAGCTGTGGGTGAGCTGCGGTGGAGGGAGGCCATGTCTAATAGCGAATTCTAATTAAGCGGGAGGAAAAGTGTGCCTTGGGGACAAGAAGGAGAGTGTGACTGACCAGGGTAGGCAGGACGCTGCTGCTCAGAGCTCCCTCTCTTGCCCCTCCAGCCACCCTCCTCGTCCATAAAGTGGCCGCTCCAGCCCCTGCCTCACAGGTGAGCAGGGGATAGGTAGTAACAGTTTCTCCAGGAATCACATTGCCTCTCTTTAACCCCATCTCTGTTATTTTGGACCCTGGCCAGGTTCTAACCCTGCCCACACTTCACTTTCGTTGTGTGTAAAATCTGAGTATCTACCAGGGGTTAAATATCCCATGGCAAGTGCTTAGCATTGCATCTGACATGCACTGTGTGTTGCATGAGCAAAATCATCATCATCAGCAGCATGAATAAGACGTGTAACATTAGAGGGGCCGACACACATCAAACCCCTTTTGCTCCCATTTTTCCCCTCAGGGCAATAATGATGTTTCTGTTTCACAGAATGAGACACTGAATTTCAGAAGAATCGAGAAAATCCACATAACATGCTTAGCCTATGACTGGGCACTTAGTATATACTAAAGCAAGTGAGCAAACCAACCTCAGCCTTATTAGTGGTAGTTGCCAGTGCTGCTAATGCCTAATGCAATGCTCTTCCCTTTAGAGTATGTCCTGGACTTCCAGAAATGATTCCAACTAGAAATATGTCACACGGTCAAGAGAACAGCTGTCACAAGTGTTCAGGTGTTCCCTATTAATCTGGTTACTGCACCCGCAATTTCCAATATCCGAGCAGGTTAACTCCCTTCAGCTTTGCAGGCCAGGGCTCCTCAGAGAGCAGAAAGGACATGAATTTGCTTTTGTTTGAAGGCAAGTGTTGTTTCGATATAATCCGTCAAAGGGGGAAAGCACACACATGCACACACACGAAGAGCACACACTCAATGCACACACACACATACACACACAGTAGAAGAACAGTGGAGGGTGGGAAAACAGACACAAAAGACGAGAGGGAAGAGATGGAGAGGTGTCGGAGGGCACGCGAGTTTGCAGGCGGTTTCTCCTGCACCATCTTGCTTCTCATCTAACAACAGTTTGCTGGCTTGCAGGCAGTGTCTGCCTCCCGGGACGGCAAAGCCCTCTCTGTGTAGTTATTCTTAGAGTTGCTGGTCCTGTTCACTGAGGGAAGCTTGCTGGTCTGCAGGCCCTGGACCGGCTATCTGACAATTTGTTGCAGCTCAGAAAGGGGCTCAGACCTGGAGGTCAGGTGGTAAGGGTCCATAAAGATCAGACTGCCTGTGGTGACTGCACTTGGACGAGTGGCAGGGCATGACGGGATTGGTGTCAGGAGATTCAGACTGGCCTCTAACCAGCTCTGTGGGTTTGGGAAAACAACTCCCAACCCCCACCCGAAAGGCAATTTTTGAACAGCTCGTATGTGGTAAGTTTTGAAAAGCACTTAGCACATTTCCCGGCACATAGCTACAATTTAATAAGTGTTGGTGCTATTGATCGTGTATGTGGTCCTGTGCTAATTTCTTGAGGAGCCCAAGTCTTCAGGGAAGTAGTCACCGAATGTAGAGATAAGACAAATGCAGCCAGAGAGGTACATGCCAGACACAAAGGAAGCACACATAGGAGGGTTAGATTTTTCTTTGGAGAAGTAGGGGACAAGGGAACATCTCCCAAGAGTGGCAGTATCTAAGCTGAAGCACAGACAGCCAGCAGGAACTCAGTGGTATAGGCTTGGGCGTTCCAGACAGGAGAGAGTCTGTTCCAAGCCCAGAGATCTGAAAGTACCTGGTGCTTTTGGGAGCTGCAGTGCTGCAGCATCGCTCTGTGGGGAGGCGGAGTGGGAAATAGAAGGAGTCTGGGCCAAACCACGAGCCTCCACTTCCCATCTCTCAAAATCCGTGTGTCTCTGAAACTCCCCACCTGCCTGTTCTATTGAGTGCATGAGTGACTGGTCAGGTTTCACCTGACTTTGCAAGGCAGATGCTTACAACCTGGTTATTGGTCTCAGGAGCTCGGCCCCTGGAGCCGGAGCCAACTTCTTCAACATCTTTGAGGCTGGAGGTCTTTGAGTTTCTTCTATTCCTCTCTCCAGGTGAGGCTGTTTTCATACAAGTGTGGAAGCAGGAGGTGGGAGTAGGGAATAATACAGTCAACCTCCCGGGACCTTACCCGATGACCTGCCCCCTGCCCACCTGAGCAACTTGGTCCGGAAGGACCCTCCCCTCCTTCTCCGCCCCATTCCTTAAACAGGCCGCATGCGCGCTCTCTCAGACTTTGCTCTCTTTGTTCTGAACGGCCAGGCACGTTCTCTCCCACCCACTTAGTTCATTTCTATGGAGGCTTGTGTTTAAAATTTTATTTTTAATTACAAAATTGTCAACCTACAAAAAGTGGACATAATAAATACGACCAATTAAAAAGTAACAAGAAGGACTTCTGTGCAGCCACGGTGCAAGTTGAGACACGGAACAGCATCTGTGCCTCAGAAGCCGCCGGGCGTGAGCCCTGAGTGTACGCTCACCAGTGACGTCTCAGCGGGGGCTGGGGGCCCCGCCAGCCTGAGGGCGAGGAAGGGGCATAAAATGTATAACATGGGAAAGGAAGAAACAAATTCTTATTGACAGATACTATGATTCTGTGTGTAGAAATCTTAAAAAAAAAAAACCCCAAAAGACAAATTGTTAGAATTAAAAAGAGCAAGTTTTCTGAACACAAGAATGAGTATGTCAAAATAAGTTGAATTCCATATACAGAGTTTGAGGATGGTAAATGAAAAACTTAAAATTCATAATAGTCAAAATATATATTTCCTAGGGAAAATATATATGTTTCATAGGAAAGAATATATATATCACCTAGGAAAAAGTCTAATGATTATGAAAGCCCATTATGGTGAGAATTACAAAGACATTTTGAAAGATATTACAGACCTAACAGAATGGGTAGAGAGACTCAATACAGGGATGGGCAACAGAAAGTTTACTGTTGTGAGTGTTACAGGGTGCAGCCAAGAGGGGGGGCCCCAAATAGGCATTTGAAATGGGGTCCAGAACTTAAGGTGTCCAGGAGATTTTGGGATGTCTCCATCCCCCCCCCCCCCCCCCCACCAGGGTGTGGGTTGGGGGAAGGGACAAATGGAGCAGGGCCATTGAGAGCTGTTTTGCATAGCAACAGCCTTGCAGCTAACCTCTGGGTTGGTCATTTAACATATCTATAGCCTTTGGCTGGTTGCATAGATATGTTAAGTAGCTGTGATCAGCTCTAAGACAAGGGAACAGAAGTAACTTCCCCACCTAGAAGTAAATGGGGGAGGGCAGGTCCCCTGCGTTACAGCGCCTGCGTGGGAGCTCAGAGAGGATTGGCTCCAGGACATGGGGCCGCACCTGCCCAGACTCATGATGGCAGCCCAGTAAAGCTGGAAGGATTGAGAAGGGGAGAACCATGCTGCTTTAGGGGAGGAGGAGAAGCACACTGCCCTGAGAAGGAGAACCATGCGCAGCCCTGGAGAGGAGAACCATGCAGTTTTGGCAGAGTGGGGACTCTCCCTTCCTGCAGCCCTGAGAGAGAGAGGACCACATGCCTGGCAGAGTGGGGACCCCCACAGCTTTAGAAGGGGGAACCACCACCTGGTTTTAGCAGAGATCCCGGCGACTCAGCCGAGGGTGCCAGGAACCCAGGGAGGTCTCCCAGTCGAGAGGGAGTACTAACTGGAAAGAACCAGAGGACTGCCGGAGCCATGGACTTCTATTTCCTTTCCTGAGATACAGTACTCTGGGATGGGCAAAGGGGGGAAGGAAGGAAGGACTGTGTGTTTGTGGGTGTTTTTAGGGACTTTAGGATTTTTTTTTTTGATAAAGACATTAGGTCACTACTTTAAGTTAGTATAGCATTAAATAAACATTTTCTTTCCTTTTCACGAATCTCTGGCATTGAGAGACGTCTTTCCTAGGGTGGTGGACATAACGGACTGGGGCCTTCTTTTAATAATAGTATATCGTCCCAGGCCCCCCCCTTGTGTGTTCTGTAACATGAGTACACGAAACACAGTTTATTCTTGTATCGTTTATTAATTATTGTATTATTTTCCCTGCGAACAGCTATGAACTTACTTTTGCCACACCCTGTATTGTAAAGATGTCAAATGTCTTCCACGATTGAGCTACTGATGTAATGCAATGCCAGTGAAAATGTCAATATGGTATTTCATAGAACTTGACAAGCTAAAACCTAAGATATAATTGAAATGCTAAGGTCAATAATAGTCAGGAAGAAGAAGTACAGGTCATGTGGCCTTTCTTTTGCAGTTATCATGAATTAGTGCAGAGTTAGTGTAATTAAGTGGCAGTGATATCAGACATGGGAAAATTGACAATGGCCAGAACAAAGCCTCAACCAGGAGCCTGGACAAATACAGAAGCCTGAATTACAGCCAAGCTGGTGTTGCAAATCAGTGGGACAAGGCTGGGCATTTCAAGAAATGGTGCCAGGACTCCAGCTTATCAATAGGGGGGAAGAAATTAAATCCCTAAATCACCCTGTACACAAACATCAATCCAGGTGGATTAAAGACTTCCATAGGAAAGGCAAAACTATAAAACGTTTAGGAAACATCATAGGAACAAATCTCTAAGATCCTGGGGCAGGGAAGGGCTTCTTGAACAAGACGCAGAATGTGCAGACAGAAAGGCAATGGCGCCCGTGACTGACAGCCCAGAGCTGAGCCACCTGGGCTCTGCGTGGGCTCCTCCACTCCCCAGGTGGCCACGAGACACCTAGGGGCCCCGCTGGGGGACGGGGGCTCTGGGAACCACACCCGCTGTGTTCTGTTGCGTGGCGGTCGTGAAAATCATTAACTTTGTGTTATAAAGCAATTAACTAACCCTTACAAATCAGTAAATAGAGAAGTAGTTTGACAGTTTCCATAGAAATTAAAAGGGTATATTTTAGATATGTAGTTTAGGGAGAACATAATACTCTTTTTGAGTTTATAGACATTTACAAAAGTTTAATTAATAACCTAGAAGACTGGTTAAAATTAGATTGTAGCACAATTCTGATCCCTACAAGCTTGATCCCTGCTGACCCACCTGGTATATATGTATACTTGTTAATTACCTCATTGAAATTGATCTCATTTGCATATCTATATTGTGTACCCAGTACAAATTTATCTGTCTTTGTATTATATAGTACATTTCTATATATCTTAGTTTTGAAAAATTTCTTTCACAAACAATAACAGATGTGTACAAATAGGAAAGATTTTAAAGGTGAGGGTAATTGGACAGAAATGCCTAAATAATAAATTCTAGACATTACGACACTCTCTGTGTCTATTGGCGTTGATTCTAACTGATTCCCCATGTTTCTGCCATCAAAACGTTTCCACCCATATAACTTCACTTGGCAACTTGTCACACGCATACATTTCACTGTCTTTGGTAAAGCCTTTCAAAGGCGTTCCCCTGTGAAGGCCAGAGGACTGGCTGGATGACACAAGGCACCGGGACCGTGTCACGCCATCCTTTGCTTTAGGTGGAGTGTTAGATCTTAGCGAAAATGAGGGCGGCATTCACACATTGGTTTTTACATTTTTTCTGGTATCGTAAGACGGGCATTTTTCATCATTTCTCTCGGCATTTTTTTGAAATACAGGTTCCAGTAGAAGTAATGCCTGGTGGAGGGAGGTCGGTAGGGTAACAATATGGGTGCAATAATTTATAGTTTTAATGTGAAAATGTCACCCAAAATGTCATATAGTATGCTTGAGTATGATAGTGTTATGTTACAGAATTACACGCTTATGATTTTGTAGTAAAAGAGTTTGTGAGAAAAAAGGGGGGTTATTTGTGCCAGACCCGATATAATTCTTTTCTTCCATAGTCCATCATTTGTGGTTATTTTCCACTATGATTAACTTCGTCTAAAACTTCACACCCAAAGGAAAAGATAACTTTCAGAAAAGTCTCATTCAACTGCCACTGACAATTTCAAATCTACTGCTTGCGTACAGGAACTCGTATTAACCCAGGGGCATTATGGGTACGCACAACGTGAAGAATTTACTCTCTAAATAAATGCATGCAGTTCTGTGTATGTGTGTTTGGGGGCTCCACTGTGCCAATGGGAGTTTTTCAAATGAACTTGAAGTAACTTCCATGTCAATTTATTTTAAATTTATTAAAGGAGAACTAATAAAAATATCCTACTATAAAACTTACAGACCCATTATTAAAAACCAGCAGGAAACACAGCAATTGTTTAGAAATTCGACCAACAAAAGATTTTGAAAAGAAGGATATTTTTTTACCAACCATGTGTACTTGCTGGCATTTGGTGATCCAAAGAAGCATGTAGACTTTCAGTTGGTTTAATTATTGTTGGAAATTGTATAACATGCATTGCTTTATTTCTTGCCCCTGGATAGACCACTCTGACTGCCCACCGCTGGCTCCCCAGTCTACATAACATGAAACAAAATAATCTTAAGATATACAGGTATTTATACACCAGAGTTTTAGCTATTTAATTCAGTGCCAGCCATGAATCTTCTCCCTGAAGTCCTGTTTTGGAATTCTTCACTGGTCGTGAGGTGGAACGAAAAGCCGAACATCAACTTTGCCACCTTAAAACTTTACAAAAAGAAAAGTCTAAAATCGTGTACAACATTCCTGATGAATCATTTTAACTCAGACATGAAAAGAACATAAATAGTATAGATAAAGGAGTGAGATGGACCTTTCATTTTTGTTTGTTTGTTGTTGTTGTTATTTTGAAGAACGCGCCCCCACCGGCTTCAGTAGGAGGCTGTCAGCATGGCTCTGGTCTCTGCCGGTCCCCTGGGCGGGGGTGGCGGGGAGACGCTGTCGTCTCTGTGCTCACTCACTCCTCGGACTTTTGACTTCCACTGATGCCTTTGACCTCTGCACAGTCCTTCCTTTCTCGCCAACTGAGACAGGGATTAAAACTATTTTCAAAATATTTTCTGTCTTGTTAGCTTTTAAGCTGTTTTCACTGGAAGAGTCACACAGAGCATCTACTCAGCCGGCCCTCTGGACACGGACAGCTTCTGGAGATGGTTTCTCGTTCAGTTCCTCCAGCGTGACTCCCGGAGGCCCCATATCACCTTGGTTTACAGGCAGCTCTTGCACTGCCCCTTGCATGACGGGTCCTCAGAATGTCGGTTTCCCTCAACACACTATCGGCTTCCCGGACCTTCTCCGCACGGTCTCCTGTGCTGTGCACACAGCTTCACCCGGGTTCTGAAGCTGCTCCTGCCTTTCCTTCCCATTCTGCACTCCTCAGTTCTTCCTTCCCTCCCTCCCCCTCTACCTTCCCTCCCTCCCTCCCTCGCTCTCTCTCTTTCTCTTCAACAAGTATTTTAATGCCCCACACAATATGTACCTGATCTATTTAAATAAGCAGTAAACGGAGTTTCCTAAGTTTCATAAGAATTAGAGGGTGCTATAGATGGAGGAGGGGTGGAGGGTGTACTTAAACCAGACTTGAGAAATTTAGGGAAGTCCCTTTGTCCCGCCAAGAACTTGGAAGTTGCCCACCGCAATTATCCACTCGTAAACCCTCCTTCCTCTGCCTCTCTCCCTTCCCTGTCTCACTGTCTGCACTGCACTCGCTCCCTTACACGCGTTGGGATTAGGTCCCAGTGAAACCACCTGCACCAGGCTCTTGCCTCAGGCTCCGCTTTCAAAGGAAACACAACAGGGATAGACAGAGCATCATCCAGCCTTTCTGTCCCGCTCTGCACTGTGGTTTTTAATTTCAGGTTCTGTTGCTAATTACCTCATTTTCACCAAGTTTTTCAAATTAAATTTCTTTCTTTTTTTAAATGTTCCAGCACAGATGTCTCCATTTCCCCCCACCACTCCCCCCTCCTCATCCATCCCGTCCTCCCACCCTCCATCCCACCCCTCCTTGGCTTTGTCCGTGTGTCCTTCACACGTGCTCCTCGGTGACCCCTACCCATTTTCCCCACGTTATCCCCCTTCTCTCTGGTTACTGTCCGTCTGTTCTTTATTTTGATGTCTCTGGTTTTGCTTGCCTGTTTGTTTTGTTGATTAGGTTCCATTGGTGAGATCATATGGGGTTTATCTTTCACTAACTGACTTATTTCACTTAGTAGAAAGCTCTCCAGATGCATTCATGCCGTTGCAAAGGGTAGGGGCTCCTTCTTTCTTTCTTTCTGCTGCATAGTATTCCATTGTGTAAATGTACCACAGCTTTTTTATCCATTCATTTACTGGTGGGCATGCAGGTTCCTTCCAGTACTTGGCTATTATAAATGGTGCTACTATGAACATTAGGGTGTATAGGGTCATTTGAATTGGTGTTTAAGGATTCTTAGGGTATAATCCCAGCAGTGGAATTGCTGGGTCAAAAGGCAGTTCCATTTTTAGTTTTTCTGAGGAAATTCCATCCTGTTTTCCACAGGGGCTGCACCAGTCTGCACTCCCACCAACAGTGCACTGGGGTTCCCTTTTCTCCACATCCTCTCCAGCACTTGTTATTTGTTGATTTGTTTGTGATGGCGATTCTCACTGGTGTGAAGTGGTATCTCATTGTGGTTTTAATTTGCCTCTCTCTGATGGCCAGTGATGCTGAGCATCCTTTCACATGTCTCTGGGCCCTCTGTATGTCCTTGGAGAAGTGTCTGTTTAGGTCCTTTGCCCATTTTTTAATTGGGTTGTCTGTCTTCTTCCTGGAGTGGAGTCATGTGAGTTCTTTATTTAATTTAGAGATCAAACCCTTGTCTGAGGTACCATTGGCAAACACATTTTCCCATATGGATGGTTCCCTTTGCATTTTGCTGATGTTGTCTTTAGCTTTTTATTTTGATGAAGTCCCATTTGTTTATTCTTTCCTTTATGTCCCTTGCCATGTTCATGGATTGGAAGAATTAACATCATCAAGATGTCCATACTACCCAAAGCAATTTATAGATTCAATGTATTCTCTGTTAAAATACCAATGATATATTTCATAGATATAGAACAAACATTTCAAAAATTTACATGGAACCATAAAGGACCCCAGATCACCGCAGCAATTCTGAGAAAGAAGAACAAAGTAGGAGGAGTCAGATTGCATTTCTGAGAGAGAATCTTGTTTTCCCTGATCCCATTGTCTGGACTGGATTCTTCATGCAATCACGGGAAGCCTATGGAGCAGCTGTTTGGGGGTTCGGTGGGTGTGCCCAACCCTGTTCAATCCCCTGTGGTTAGCCACGCAGCGGGCTGCCCTCCACAGACTCTGTTGGCAGAGCCAAGACTTTGGAGGTTGGCAGACACTCTGAAAATGTAATATGAATCAAATTCCTTTAACCTCATCATACAGAATGTACCATTTTCCCCACTATCAGATGAAAGAAAGAACAATTGGGGCTCAGAGAACTTAAGTGACCTCCTGAGTATTTCATACACATTAACGGTGATGTCCAGGCTGCCCTCCAGAACGTTCTAGCCACAGAGTTCTTCTCATCACACCATAATGCACCTTCAGCATGAACAGTCAGGAGTGCATAGATTGGATGTAGAACCAATATGCCTCTTTTTACTTAACTTGAATATGTGAAAAAGTAAATAACTTCCTGAAACGAGCCCATGCCTGTCCTTTGCTTTTCTCATTTTGAGGGCATATCCATGAGAGAAAAGCCAAAAGACATCACCAATAAATTATGTCTTTGCAGAGAAGCCAGGAAGGCTGGGGGCTAAGTGGTGGGGTAGGGCATGGTTTGAATAGAGGTCAAGTAGCTGCAGTAATTGGTGAAATCTCTGGGGTTGTAACGGGAGACATTACAGTTGCCTCTCTCACTCAGAGAGGACATTTTACCTCCCCAGTACAAAAGCTTATAAGCAAAAACCATGTCTGTGAGGTTCCCTGTTGACCAAATATCTATTTTGTGATGTGAAGCAACGAACATCCAAAAAACATACACAGTGTCCTGCAGGGCACTTATTGCTTCAGGTGAGAGGGCATGCAATGCCTCGCTGTCACGGAAGACTCCAGGGGGGTCGATGGACATTCAGATCCCTCTAGGGTCAGGATCAGGTGACATCATGGAGACTCAGTTCTTCTGTCCCTTAGCTCTGCCTTTGGCTGGTCAGATGCTAGTGTTTGCCAGATGGAAGCGGCCATTTCAGACCCGACCCCACTCAGGTCTCAAGGCCTCAGGGTCAGAACAGATGGCTAGTTCCCAAGGGCCACAGCGAAAATCTCCATGAGTACTCGACTTTGCCAGAATGACTTGTCTGTCCCTGAACCAATCACTGTGGCTAAAAAAATGGGGTTGCCTGATTGGCTGGGTCCAATTCCCTGGCTTGGGTCCAGTGCCACCTTTACCTAAAACATCCCAATGCAGAGTGATAGGGGCTCAGAGTCCCTAACACAAGAAAGGTCCTTTAGTCTCAACAACAGCAAGCAACCTCTGGTTAACCTAAATATATGCACACACACAGCAAACATCCCCTCCCACGCTCAACGTTATCCCCACAAAGGAAGCCATGGTCCTAATGCTCTGGGATACAAAACAGGTTCAGAAATATGTTGGACTTTAGCTAGCCTCAGATATTAAAAATAATTAATGGGTTGTCAGTTCCCTAAGTGGAATAATAAAAGCAAATGGTTCAACCAAATAAGGTAAACCCAGATTGCTCTTTCAATGCCAGCCTGGCAACCCCCACGCACTCTCCCATCCCAGCTGATCTGCCACCTTCTCTGTGAGGCATCATCCCCTCATTCTCCCGCCGAGGTCCTTTCCTTCCATAATAACAGTGGCCACTTATCGAGATGCCGAGAGCCTTCTTACCGAGCAGCCTCTTAGCAGAGAGCTTGCTGCTCACATTCAGGGAGGATATTGAATTCTCTTCTCCGCAAGGGAAACCAGGTTCTGGGAACTGAGTCACACTGAAGCAGCAGAGGAGGAAACCAACATGTTAAAGAATTCATTTGCTCAGAGAGAGCGAGCGCCAGTGTTTTCAGCAGCCAGGATGGAGAGTCTCCTTGGGGCATTGCACTAAGAGTCGTGGCAGCTTGCTTGGAAGCCAGCAAAGGAAAATGTCATTAATTAATGACATCCTCTTTCCACCAGCAGAAGTGTGGCATTTAGAATCAGACAGACGGGAGTTTAATTTTTATCTCAATCTCCACCTACGTGACCTTGAAAAAGTTAGTTAACTTTTCTAAGTTTCAGTATTGTCTTCATTTATAAAATAGAAGTAACTGGGCTTTCCTAAGAGGGCTGTGGTGAAGATGAGAAGGTAGATACAGTATGCAGGGTATAGCATCTACCGTGTTTAGTATTGACTATACAGTATCTAAGGGAGCAGGACATACAGGGCCCGTGACTCCACGCCGTGGATGTGACGGACATGACCTTGCTCCTAACACTGAGGACAGACTCTGTGCAACCCAACCCCTTCTTCTCAGCATCCCATTGCTTTCCAAAACAAAACTGAAATGCTGCATTAATACTTCTCAAGATGACCACATCACTTACATCAGGGTGCCTTGAGCTGGGCAAGACCCCCACTCGGTTGGAGTTCTAACTTCAGGCAGGTTATCTTCAGGAAGTTCTCAGCAAACGGGTAATAACCTCACGCAGCAGTCTAAGTTCTAGAACTTTTCACCGGATGATGACACTTCTTGACTTTCAATCCTCAACATTAGTGCTCACTGTTAGCATAACGTTTCCCAGACCCTTTAATGTGGTTTATGAAACCCTCCACAATCCCACCCTTGAGTCTTTGTGTAACCCTCCGCTCCGCCTAGAGGAATTGCTGCAACTTGCTGGGCTTAACCCCAGCCCTTCAGGCCACTTAACGACCCCTCCCTCCAAGCCTTCAGCTACGTTATAGCAGGTCCTGGGCCCAGTGTGCTTGTTCTATCCACCACCAACCTCATTTTGTTTTACTTTTAGGTCATAAATACCAAAATGTACAGTTACTTTTCGTGACTTTGGGATTGAAAGAATCCAAATTTGTACAGAGAACTGGGCTAGGCATTATGCTAAGAGGCGAAAGGGCAACAGACAAAGGAAGAACAGGAGTTAGACTGGGTGGCTCCATGGTCCCCAGACCTTCAACTATCCCTGCCAAGGTGCCTGGAGGCCCCATGACCTGGGTGCATGCTCCAGCCACAGTGTCGGTGAGGCCAAAAATAACTCTTGGTCATGTCTGTGAGATTTGGTCTTTTCCTCGAACTTGTATTCACCCTTAAATTATCCAAACCCTTCTTCCATAAACTTGAGTGAGTCTGTTCCTTGCCACCAAGAGAGCCCTTACTTAAAACACACATCAAAATCACAACCCGATCTCATAAACCCACCCAAGGCTCAGTCCTAGGTCCTGGCCAGTGTTCTGTTAGCTGGGGGACATGGTAAGGACATTAAAAATGCTCACTCTGAAGTCAGATCACCCAGTTGTAATTCCCAGTTCCCCATGTACTTGCTGTGTTACCTTGTCAAGTTGCTTACCTTCCCTGTGCCTCAGTGTGCTTATCTCTAAAATGGGGATAACAATACTTACTTCATTGCATTATTGTGAAAACTGAGTAAGTTAATGCACATGGTGTGCCCAGAGACTAAACAGCACAGACATGCTCTGTGAGTGTTAGTCGGTTTTATCATTTGACTTCACGGCAACCTTGGCACTGGTCTCGCTTCCCATGTATTTAGGTGCAGGCACAATGGGCCCAACAGAGCCACGTAGGGGGGAGGAGCCATGCTGCTGCTGGGCGTGCACCCATGTGGAAGCCTGCAGAGTGGGTGCTGCGCCAGAGCCCCGCAACAGAGAAGCTTCCTTGTGGGAGTGACCGGCATCGATCCCTGCCACTTGGCCCACATCACACACATTGTGGTTTTGCTCCCAATCCTTACTGGAACAAGGGGCTGAGATTGTTACTCTGCTTATCATCAACCTCTGAAAAGATAGCAGGAGGACTTGAAGGTGGGCGGGCTGGTCTTGAAAGTGGGTGTTCTTCCAAGATTTAATGCCTCCAGTGTAATGTAGGGACCAGTGGAGGAGTCACCGATCCGCCTTGGTGGGGATCAGTTTGACCCATTTCCAGCAGGAACTCTTGTTACTTCTAGGTCCTTCAGGCTTCTTAGCACATGAACTAAGACCAGGAAAGCTGCATGCACTCTCATTTCACTTCAGGACCTCATGCTTGCTACCACCGAGCTGGGAGCTTGGCTGGGCCCTCTGCACAGCGCTAGGGCTCTGCTCAGTGAGAACCCCAGCAGGGCACTGTTGGAACTGACACCTCCAGCAAGTAGGCACTGGCTAGTATTACATCGCTATGTCCAGGGATTGTGACACTAGGTCCATCCTATTAAGCTACTAGAATTTTCTAGTCTTTGTCTGTATCCTAAACTGCCCCTTAAGTTCTATAAGGACAGAAACAATGTCCCTGGGGCTGGAACTCTGCCTGCTCCCTTGGTCTCCTCTATTAGACTGATGCTCCTCTGAGCTGAGATAGGTCCTAGCCCATTTGTCAGGCCCGTCAGTGTATGACTCCTGAAGGCTGGGACAGAACTGAGTTTGGAAAGTGTTTGGTGCTCAGAAATATGTATTTGGTGCATGTGCACTCCAATGAAAGAGTATGATAAAACTCCTTCTTACCCAGCAGCATTCCTGTATGCAACCACCCCCTGCCTGGAGCACTCTTTCACCACTGCGTTGCCTGTTACAATGACCAGTCCTTTAGATTCCGGTAAACATATGTCATCTTAGAGGAGTGGTCTCAGGCTGGCCGATTAGCCCCATTGCTATACTTCAATGTTGACCTCCGTAGCACATCAGGATGATTAGCAAAAAATCAATTATGTGATTATATTTCATATCACTGTCCTCTCCCCCAGTAAGCTTCATTATGGTCAGAAACACATTATTTTTATTCATTATAGCATCTTCAATGTCCAGCAGAGTAGCTGGAATACAGAAGATCTCAAAAATATTTCTCAAATGAATAAATAAGCAAATAAAAAACTGCACATCAGATACGATTACTGCAACCTTGTGTCATAAAGAAAGATGGAAAAGCCAATATAGTTGGCTTTTATAGATGGCAAGGTTGGCCAAAAAACAGCTGGAAGAGAAATGGTTTTGGAAATGCGGAAGAGTTCTCCAATTACCCTTGTTAAGGGCATCTATTTATCAGACAATTATGTTCCCTTGTTTTCCTTTCAGTAAACAGGTTTCAGAAGGGAGGTGCGTTTACAAAGATGTTTGCCAATTTTATAGATGGGTTTTTTCCTAGAGTTGATGAATGAATGATTTTTTAAAAAGTAATTCAAATGGAGGGAGTTTTATCCTACCAAAACACTTGTTTATTGTGGGCTTTTTTTTCCTTAATTGCTCTGAGAAAAATAGAGGCCTTTATATAATAATTGGAGTCCTGTGGATGCTGATTTGTATAAATGTACCGGCAGCTTTCACAGATGTGACTCAGGCTGCTCATCATGTCCTTTATTATTATTTTTTTCTATGTAGCATAAGCCATGCTACCCACTTCCCATATGCACATGTTGTTTTGAACCATTGTTGGAACTGAACACCAATTCCAGATATTAACAGCAATGTTCATACAACATACCGATGGGCAGGTAATGGATGGATCTGTAAAGAGAACTTTCAATACCAAAAAGATATTCTTTAGGGGACAGAAGGGGCATTTTTACGCACACTTTTTGCATTTCATAGAAACCACCAAACCCAAGCACATATATATATATATTTTGGTCTTGTGTCATTCATGGAGTTTTTACTAACCTATGCAAGTGTTTTCCAACTGGTGCCTTATGTAAAGTATTGTCTTGTCTCCTCTTCTGAAAGACTTAATGGTAAAGCTGGAAAGTCAGAGAGAACTGTTCATTCACTTGTCTATCTGTTCATTTATTTGTCTGTTTGTCCATTTAGCCAACAAAACTTCATTTGGGAAAGTACAACTTGCCAGGAATGGTGTTAGGCTCGCCAAGAACCCTGAGGGACATAGAGGCACCATGGCTCAAGGTGCCACTCTCTGCACTTGGCTGACCTTGCTGGAGCCTGTCCTCACACACTGGCATACACCATGGTCCCTGGGGGGCTGGCCGCTGCCTGGGGGCCTCTCTTTTCCTTTCAGCATGTTCTTGCATCAGGGACGCAGAGATAAAGAAACTGGGGAGTCTGATGTCAGGTACAAAAGACAGTCGAGGCACAGTCGCAACTCCGTGTGGCATGTGTGAAGGCAGGGCTAAGTGTGTGTGTGTGTGTGAGTGAGCATGGCTGAAGGGAGTCCCCCAGGCTGACCACTGACGGGCAGTGTAAGTGAGCATGGTGAAGGGGAGGAGAGAGAAAACTTAAAGAGAGGGGACCAGCCATCTCTGGATTTCTGCAAGCTCTTTGACAGAGCATTTTATGAGTAATAATAGTATTAATAAAAAGATGGAGAACGTTTGTAGAGTTGGACTGGGCATCTTTTCTCATAAACCAAACAAGGCACGTACCTCCTTGCCTCTCTCCTCTTTGGTCCGTGTTCTTCTCTCCTCTTCCATGTGACCTTTGCAGAGCTGCTTTGTCCCATCAGACCTCATTCACTGACTCTGTCTCTTTAGCCAGTGGGACCCCAGGCTGAATCCCCTGCCAGCCACCTGCCGATGCGGCCAGCTGTGCAGATTCAGCGCCTCTGGGGGAAGGTGACGGTGAGCTGTCTGCAGACGAGCCCCCCTCTCCACCCCCGGTCCAGCTCGTTCCGCTGATGCTGCGAGACGGGACAGTCGGATAGGCAGTCTCTGTTTTTCACACTGACAGCTGGGAATAAAAAGGCGATGAGGCCAAATGTTCACCGTGGCAGACCATCTTGATGGGGAAGTTGAAACTGAATCCATTTAATGAGGAGAGGAGGTGGCTCTAGGCATACTGTGTGTTTGAGCCCCATGCGCAGGCAGATAAAACCTCAAAAGGTTGACGTAAAAGATATTAAGGAAGGAAATAAGGCCTCCAGGAAGCCTCCTGTGCTTACTATCTACATATAGCATCACTTTATCAGCACCAACCTACTTGTAAGCCACAGTCTGAACTCAGGAGCAGAAACTGCCTTCTCAGACACTTTAAGACCATAGGACCCAATTAACTGGGGACAGATAGAAAGAAGGAGATAAAATAGTGTATAATGAGATCCTCAAGGGCATGCAAATGCAATTCCACAGTCTTGTAATATTGTGATAGAAAAGCTATTTATACAAATCATTATATTTATATGTGGAGCATCAGAGAGCTGGCCCCGAATGGTGCTGGTGTGAAATCACTCTCTGGGCCACAGAGAATTCCAGGTGCAGTGAGATCGCGGTCAGAACTGTTCGATTCAGGAAATCCTAGGGTGAATGCAACACATTTTATGAGCCTGAAGCTGCATGCAGCCCCTGGGAAAATATAGACCAGAATTCTCAGCAATTTATTTCTTATTGCCCAAAACTGTTATTTAGCATGGAGTCACAGAAAAGGGTAACAAAAGGAAAGAGAAAACCAGTCATTTTCATGAACCAAGAACTTCCTGGATCATGCTTTTCACAGGCCTTTGTAAATTGTCTTCACAGTTTTGCAAGAAAGACGACATTGTCCTTATCTTAAACATTTGAACCAAGGCTGGGCAGGCTACCTGGCTTGCTTGAGGCTGCACAGTGGGAGCAGAGTCTGGCCAACGTCTCAGACATGCTAGAAGAAAATTGCGACTCTGGGCTGTACGGGAGGGATCACAGCTGTGTTCCAGGTGCTACCCAAACGGCAGGTAGCTTTCCTCTTTCTGGGTCTCTGAACTTCTGCAAGATTTTCTGCTGAGCCTCTGGTTCCTTGGTTCCTGGTTCCTTCTCTTCTCTTGCTCCTACTTCTCTAGGGCTTACACACAGTGGTTGTCTTTTCTAGACCCCACCCTCCAGACACTTGCTCTCAGGAGCATTTAAGATGGGAAGAGTCATACAGGGGCTCTGCATCTTCTAAAGCAGCAGTCCCCGGCCTTTCTGGCGCCAGGGACCAGTGTTGTGGAAGACAATTTTCCCGTAGACTGGGGGCTGGGCCAGATGATTCAAGCATTGCATTCAAGCTCACCTCCTGCTGCATGGCCCCTTTCCTAACAGGCCCGGAACAGGACTCGTCCGTGGCCCGGAGGTTGGAGGCCCCTGTTCTAAAGGGATTCAGGCACATTTCCACACTTCCCCGTGACATCGCCCCATCCAGCCTGTGTGTGACCCAAGCTTCGATTCATTCTCTGTACTTTTAATATTATTCACTTTTTAACAAGTGGTTTATAGCTCTACATGTGGTTCTTTTTTTTTTTTTTTTTTTTTTTGGCCATTTGTTCTAAGAACAGAGGATAAACATTTATATTTCCCTTTCTTCGCTTGTTTTGGTGAGGCCGACTTGGTGTCCCAGACCCGGGCTGACTCCACATCTCTCCCTGCCTCATGAGCTGACTCGGTGCCTGGACCCCTCTGTGCTTTCAGGATCAGTGTCCCCGTAGACCCAGGCCTCTCCCTTGAATGCTCCCTCTCTTACCAGCAAGCAGAAGTAAGTTTCCCATTCAAGGTCCTCCCCTCTCCTATCTCTCATCTTTGAGGTCTGTGCTTTGAATGAGATCTTCCCATGCACTCTCAAGCTTCTGGGACAGGAAGAGAAGTGGTATGGGGTAACCCCTTATTCTGTGGCTCCCCTTTGATGGGGTTAGTAGCTACATTATCTCAGAAATAGACAGTGGCCCAATGAATACCCAAGGTTGCAATTCTCTAGCTTTGTTTGATCACTTATTTTCTGCTGTATATTGGTTACTGGCTTGGGCTTTCACATCCTCTCCTCCACACTGAGAAAGCTCCCACATGTGACCCTGTGACACCAGGGCAGCCCTGAGCTGTTGCAGGAGGTGACAAACCCAGCACACATGCTGCTCTCCATTCAGTTCCAATTTTGTATGTATCTGGCTCCAAATATTTAGATTAGCACAATTCATTCCTAACTCATTGGTTCTGGGCCAGCAGGGCACCGATCGGCACGCCTCCGCTTCCTGCAGTTTGTATCTCCTGTCTTTGTGCTCCGTATTTATGGCTTATTTATCTCATTTACCCATAATGTCTAACATTGGTTCCCCTCTTTTTACTTTAGACAGGGCTCAAGGAGCAGGCTTGGATGTACATCACTTCCTTTGGTTATGTGTCTATCTCCTGCGTTAGGCTGGAGACCGGACCCCAGCTGGGAACGGGACCTCATTTATTTTCATTCTTGAATCTTTGTTCTTTCATCTGTGCACTTCACATTCAGTTCCCAGGCACTCAATAGATGTTTATCATATAAATGAACAAATGCATGAATGAGGAGTGAATAGATTCACTTTTCCAGTTGTGACAGGCAAGGAGGGCCGCAGAATATTCTCCATTCAGCAACTTCAGCGCATTTGAATGTATGGGTCCACGGTGAAGGGGGTGAAGGGGGTAAAGGGGGTGAAGGGGGTGAAGGACAAGAGTCTTCACCTCCAGTTACCAGAGCGAACCCCGTGCCTATGGCAGGAAACCCTTCCCGGATCTCTTCAAAGAGTTTCCATGCTGGAAAAGAGCCAAAGAGAAAACAGCTCTGGCACCAACACACGATCCCAAGAGTGGTGACAAACAATATCTCATCAAACACCTTTCCATCTACAATGAGCGATGCAGCTCCTGCAAACCAAACCCCCAAAGGGGCTCAGGGGCCAGAGGCAGATGCAGCAGATGTTTAAATGACTACCAAGGCCAGAGTTTCCAACGAGAGATACCCTGAGTCATCAGCTTTCCACCTGCTTCTCTGTAGACTGTTTTATCTTAATCTCATAACAATCTCAAGATGTTGGTGGAACAGGGGTTAGTATTTGCATTTTTAAAGGTGAAAAAATAGGCTCAAAAGAGGCAAAATGAGCAGTTTAACCAAGAACCTAGTGCTACTGAATAGTTCAGCCAGAACCCAAACTTGGATGTTCTTTCTACTCAAGATGTCATTGCTAAATTTTAAAAAAATAAAGGAAACAATACCTATTTGCTTATATCCATTTATGCATGTGAATTGAACTGAGCTTTTTTTCAGATACCAAAAGCTATAAATGCTGTGTTATGGTGGATAGAACAAGAACATAGAAGTCAAAACAGGCCCAGGTTGTACTTCCAGGTGCGTCTGTACTGTGTAACCTCAGGGAAATGGACTTAACTCTCAAGGGCAATTTCTCAACACAGAATTAAAAAAAGCAACACACACAGCATTTATGACAACAGCCTGAAGATGAACAAAGTGATATTGGTGTGCACAGTGCCCACTGGCAAACAGGAGGTCTGCCAACCACATGCTGATTTTTGTTACCCTCATCTTCCAGGTTACCCAGACCCCAGCTACAATAAATGCTTATTGTATTGGTTTTCAATGTATTGACTTTTTGGAAGCTTGTAAAGATGAAAAACTGCACTTCACTTGGTTCTAAAGTTTGATAACTCACCCTTATCTGAAGAAAAGAAAATGACGTGAACTACTAAACGAAGCTGTGCATGGGACATCTGGGAGACCTGAAGCTGCTGAGAGGTGTACTCCCATCCCAGTCAGCACGGTCTGAGTTTGTACAGGTGTGCTCTTCCTTGCTGTGTAGCTGGGTCTCCCACGGTCCATGTCAGGGCAAAGCCAGTGAGTGAGCGTGCACGCGTGCACGCCCGGGGCAGTGGGCTGCACGTGCTCCATAACCTTCACCGCTGTTCCCAATAGACGGAATACTCCTAAGGTTTCAGCGGAAGGAACTTCCAGCCCCAAAGCTCAGCCCTGGTCCCAGGCAGGGCAGGAGGCTCTCCGGTCACCCAGACTGTGAGCTCTTTGTGGCCATCCCGAGTCGGGCTGAGAACCTCACACAACCGAGAGGTCAGCAAGCATTTGGCTGGTGACTCCCACTTCCATAAGGCAGCCCTCTAGAAATATAAATGCATTACTGTAGACATATATATTTTTTTAAAAAACACAACTGTAATGATGTAAGTCCTTGAGTCCTTGCTTAGCAAAATCCAGTACTCCTGATCATTTCTCTAACCTCCAAGCCCTGTAGCCATCTGAACCTCCAAATTTGGCTGAATCTTTAGCTTGATGTGGGGTCCCCCATTTCTTGCAGAAAATATCCTAGGCTTGCCTTCTACTTGGCCACCTGAGCCCTTTCTCTGGTACGAGGGATGGGGACATGGGCGTGTGGACGCGCCTGACTTGGAGAGCTCCAGAATTCTTGACTCTTGTAAGACGCCTGATGTGTGTGTCTAGGACAGGTCTTGGCACATGGGAGCAGCATCTTCCAGGTCCAAGGAGAGACTCCCTAACAACCAAACTCTAATTTCTGTGCTTCTAAGGTGGAAACGCAACTAAGGTGGACAAGAGCAGAAATTAGCAATTTCTACATCAGTCATAGGATTATCAACATCAGTTGTAGATTATCAACATCAAACCTATACCTTTTCCACTTCTGGAAGCTTGTTAATTTGCTTTTTTACTTTTGTTTGTTTCTCCTGAACTGGCTGGGAAAGTGTTTGCAAGAAGGACATATTTAGTTTACACTGACACCATAGTCCTTACACTGAGTGTTAGTAATTTCAGCTCGTGCAATACCCAGGCCCTTTGATCCTTCTCCTGGGTTGTACATAAAGGGCTTTGGAGAGCCACTGGTGCAAGTTTTAAGAGTCTCTGTAGTGACTTCAAAACATCTTCACAAGTTCTTTGACAGGCTTCCCATGGAGAGGAGGGATCCGCGGTCCCTGTCCCAGGATCTGGGCTGGCTGTAGTGGCTCATTCTTGACCAACAGAGCGCAGCAAAGGCATCTGCCTGACTTCTGAGTCTGGATCATGGAAGCATCGCCGCGTTAGCTGGGGCCTGGGACATTTACCTCTGGAGTCTTCAGGTGCCGTGCAGGCAGCTTCTGTTCTGAAGCCGCCATGACATAAAGAAACCCAATCTACCCACAAATTACTGGCAAGTATACCAAATAGTGCAGTATTGGCACAGAGCTACTACATCATTATGCATGTGGGGGGTGACATGGAGAGGTCTGAAAACTGTGTGGAGAGAGAGAGGCGACCAGCCAGCAGCTCCACCCCCAACTATTTCAGCCCCACGTGCTGCCTGACGACAAACGCCCGTGAGTCCCCGAACCACGGTCGTCCCGCTGAGCCCTTCCTCAATTCCTGACACACAGAGACGGTGGAAGATAATAAAATGTTTGTCATTTGAACCCACTGATTTGAGGGTTAAATATTAAAATAAGAGCAATTACAACGTTATCTTTGTAAGATTTACTTGAAACTCAATCCATTCAAAAACCATCCTGCTCAATGTCATTATCTAGGCTGCAGGGAAAGCCGGACAAGACAAGCTTTCCCAGCCTTAAGGAGCTTGTACTCCAGCGGTGGAATCAGCTGTGCAAACACCTAGGCGCTAGCTTTTTACAGCGCACAAGGCCCTCCCACTGGCACGACTAAAGTGAGAGTTTACAGGGCACAGAGAATGGCGACACGCCCTCCATAAGAACGACTGCTTGACAAAGCTCCCAGCTGTGCGAGGGCCACGTGCCATCCTGGGCACGATGCTTCCCCCTGTGACTACAGCTCAGGGTGAGCTGTTGGGATGAATCAGTCTAGAACAGTGAGACATCTTCAAAGGGACATTAAACAGTTTTGGAAGGGACTTGAATGTCATGCTAAGGTGTTTAAAATTTATTCTGTAAGGGATGGTGAATACACTATAGAGGAGTATTGATCATGCTCATTTTAAAACTAGATATACCCTTTCTCTATATATGCATAAATATACACATATGTATTTTAATCTATATGTGTATATATGTAACTAAATGGAAGATTTTAATTGGAAATGTAGATAATTAATAGAATATTAATAGAGAAGTGCATAAGAAGTCTAAAACGAAGAAATATAAAATTACCCAAATCCCAATACCCAAAGATAAACATGGATAACATTTCAGGGAATATCTACAGACATTTATTTATGCACAGTCATTTATTTAAAAATATTTAGTGGTCATGTAGTATGGGTCAGGTGGTGATGAATGAGAAGTTTTATAGTCTTCGGTTTCGTTGTGTTTCCAGCACAGCGACAGAGGTGGATAATCCACAGAAAAACAACTCAACACATAAACTCTTGAAAGTTGCAGCCCGTGCCCTGTGGGAGCCCAGTGTGCCCTGATGTGGACTGGGGGGTGGTTTACAGAGAGTGGGCAAAGAAGGCTTGGTAAGGAGCGATGTGTCATCTGAGACCTGACGGATGCCACAAGCTAGAGGACAACGCCTCAGGCAGAGGAAGGGCTGGGCATAGGCACTGCGTGAGAGTGCGTGTAGCATGACCAGAGCAGAGGGGGGCTGCAGCATGGCTGAGCCCCACCAGGGAGGGTCTACACCCCGACTCCACGTGGCGGGGGAACAGAAAAGCCAGACCTGAGCAGGGCCACTGGGAGATGGACTGCAGGACATCAGAGTTGAAATTGTGTCCCAGCGGAAAGACATTAAATGTATTTTAAATAGGGTTGACAGTTTGAGAAACTTTTATAATGAGTATATGCTATGATCCGAATGTATGAGTCTCCCCAAAATTCATACGCTGAACCTTAAAGCCCAAGGTATGATGGTCTTAAGAGATGGGGTGAAAGTCACCTAGAGAAGTGCCCTTGCCCTCCCCACCCTGCACTGTGTGAGGTTACAGGAAAAGGTGGCCAGCCGGGAAGCAGGCTCTGACCAGACACCACGTTGGCCAAGACCATAACCTTGAACGTTGTGGCCTCCGGGATTGTGAGAAATAAATGTTTGTTTTTTCAAACCACCCTGTTTATGGTTTTCTGCTATAGCCCCAAATGAACTAAATATATAAATATAAAAATAACTTTTAGGAAATAGGATTTTAATAAACATGCTACTTTATTGCTGCATAAAATGTTCTGAATGCTTTTATATATGGATAAATATAGCTCTACTCTATTATTTAGGTGGCTATAGAGTTTTCTGTTATATGCATTATGTGCATGAATGGTCATTAATTTAACTGATTCCTTATGATGGCCATTTATTATTTGTTGTTATAAAAAATGCTGTACTGAACATCCATAGAGCATATTCATAACACACTTTCCCAAATAGTTGTAGAGAAATATTAACCAACAAGGAATTCTGGATTAAAGGGCTATACAGTATAAATTTTGTTCCTTATTTCTAGATTCTCCTCCAAATATGTTATAACAATTTCCATTTTCTACAGTGTTGTATGAGAGTATGTCTTGCCTTTTATTTCCATAGTCACTGATGCTGATATTTCTAATCTTTGCCAATAGTATATGTTAAAAAATATCACTTTATTTCCATATTTTCTTATGACCTGTGAGGATGGAGTTCCTTTCATATGTTTCCTGTTATCCATGTTTTACGTAGCTGTCATTTTTTTCTTATTTCTTTATAGTGGCTCGGTATAAAGCTAATAAAGTTATCTATTGAATTTTAGACTTCAATTTTTGTTTTTATGTGGTCATACTCACTGTTTTTTTCTTTGATGTTTTCTGCTTTGAAAGTCGAGCTTTGACAGAAGTAAAAAATAATAATATCATGAAGATGATACCATTGCCTTTTTTGAAAACTTAATGACACCCATTGAATTGCCCACAATAGGAAAGTTCAGTAAGCTCAAGAGCTATAAAAGAAATATACAAAAATCAATAGCTTTCTCACAATAAAAACAAAAGGAGAATAATTCCCCCCAAAAGATCCTGTTCACAATTGCAATAGCATCAAACATATATAAATAAGCTTTAAAAACACATATGATTTTTATGATAAAAATAGAAAAAACCTAGTTATAGTAGCCTGAAGGAATGAGCAAAATGAGGAAACTTACTGAGCCTGAAATGAGAGGAGACTGAGTATCGTAACGATGGCCATTAACCCATTCCCAATCTGCAAGTTCAATGCACTTCCAATCAACATCTCGATGATTTTTTAAGATTGATGCAACTATTCTAAACTTTATTCTGAGAAATAAATATGCAATGATAAAAAATGGAGTGGTAATAAAAAAAGAGCCTTAATGTCATACATAAAGATATACTATAAACCTACTCTAAATTAAACTGGAAACTGACACAGAAATTGGTAAAATGATGAATGAACAAGAATTCAAGTTAACGCCAAGTGCACATGGGGAGTTGGTCTGTGACCGAGGCAGCGTGGAAATCAATGCACACATGGGTCACTCCTTTGCTTCTTACATCCAAATAAATTCCCAATGAGCAAAGGCTTAAGTGTAAACACAGGCAAAACAAAATCACAGCCATACAGATACTTAAATGAAATAGGGTTATCCCCACAGTTTCAATCACAAGTGAGGCCCTGCGGGATGACCGGGTGAGTAGGGATTTGAAAGGACAGAGCAGCCGTGGGTGACACTGAAGAGGTGACCTTGAGAGCCTTGGCAATTGATTGGATGTGCGGCAGTGGGGGCTGTGGAGGGCAGGAGTAAATGAGGCTGGTCTCTCTTGTGGAAGATACTGAAGTCACATCGATATCATTATAACTTGGGCTCATGATGTGAGAAATGACCAACATGAATGAAGAGTGCTCCGATCCATCCCCAATGGTTCCACACCCAGCCCTATGGTCTGCAAAGGAACCCAGACAAGGGCCCCTCTGTTTTCTGGGCCCCGTGCAATGTAGAGGCTAGAGCATGGTATGGAAGGTACCTCTCAGATTTGTCATCCTGCCAAAGTGGTGGTTTGGGTTATTTGGGAACTTCATTTTTTTTTTGAAGGTTTTATTTTTTGAGTCTGTTTTAAGAGTTTTGAGAAACTATATCAGAAAATATACCAGAATTTTTTGTTTATTTGAAACCCAAACAGATTGAAATAACATGATAGCCATCCTAGATGGGATTTTGGACTATAAAAAGAACAGCAGGTAAAATTAAGGGAACTTAAATAAAGTATGAACTTGAGCTAAACATGTATCCACACTGGCTTATTGGCATTGACTAATGTACTGTATTAATGTAAGATGTTAATAATAGGGGAAATTGGGTGTGGAGTATATGAAAACTCTCTATAATCCTCATATGTTTTTTGTAAATCTAAAATAAAATTCTAGAATAAAAAATTTACTAAATTTGAGTAGGGTCATTTTTTCTCTCTGAGAAAGAAACTAGCAGCTTGCGATCATTTCTATAGGAAAGAAAATGGGTCCATGTTGCTCTCACTCAGTAAGAAAACCTGGAGAGAAGAAAGGAGAGAAAGGACTGTCACCTCGCAACCTTGGCCGTCATTTTTTCTTACGAATAGCTGTTCATGCCATTTACAGGGGAGAGGTGGACTGCGTCATCATGGACGAACCTCGAGGACATGATCTGAAGTGAAATGCACCATTTGCAGAAGGAGAAATGCTGCCTAATTCCATGGATAGGAGGTCTCTAAACTAGTCACATTCATGGGCTCCAAGAGTGGAACAGTGGTTGTCAGGGGCTGGGGGAGGAAGAAGAAATTGGGGATTTACTGACCAACCAGGAGTAGCTTTTCTTGAACACAATCTAGAGATATGCTGTGCAGCCTTGTACCTAGAGTGAACAGGAATGTACTGTTCACTTTAAAACTGGTTGAGATGGCAGTGCTCATGACAAGCATTCTGCCATGATAAAATAAAAAAAATTATTGAAAAGGTGAGACGCATATTTGAAGATGTTTGTTTTAACAAAGCACGTGATCGAGTCGCTGGACATACACTGGGTGACACAGAGCCAAATTCTTTGGAAAAATAAACCAAGGGAAGGTACGTGGGACACTCCAGAGGGACAGAGGGGCCCAGCCACCTGGTGGCATGGCCAAGAGTTTTATAGTCGGGAGTGTTTGGTTAAGTAGAAAATCTTATTCATACCAAGCTCAAAAAGGAATGCCAGGTCACAAATGCTGGATGTGAATGTTGTTTTCTTGATTGAAAGCACAGGGGATACTGTCGCTGTCTTGCAGACTTCAGAGCAGGGAAACAAGAAGAACTGTGGGTGGATAGTCACGAAAGGAGAGCAGAATGTCCCACAGAACAAAAACGTAGACGAGTAAGGAGCTGTAGGAGAGGTCAGCCTGTAGAACACCTGCATTGTAAGGTGCTGGGTTCTGAATGTGGCTCCCTAAAGTTCATATTTTGAAATCCTAACCCCCAGTAGAATGGTATTGGGAGGTGGGCCCTTTGGGAGGTGCTTAGGTCATGAGGGTGGGGTCCTCACAATAGGATTCCTGTTCTTTTAAAACACTCAACAGAGCTTCCCAGCCCCTTCCACCATGTCAGGTCACGGTGAGAAGGTCCATGACCACGGTGCACCCTGATCGCACCTGTCCAGCCTCCGGAACTGGGAGAAAGAAATGTCTGTCGTTTATAAGCCACCTGGTCTGTGGCATTTGCTATAGCATCCTGGATGGACTCGAACAGAAGTCCCGCAACATGTGGGGTTTCCATACCAACTTTATCTAAACTTTAGGGATAGGGCAGCCTTAGCTGACAAGTGTATTATGAAATATCAAACCAAACCGAAGTCTTGTCACAACAAGTGACCGACAAGTCTGGTGCTGGGCAGGGAGTGTTTCAACTGGGAGGTGGTCTTTCTCTTGTGTCCAAGAAGGGGTGAGCACCAAGTTCAGACTTTTAAAAACTGATTGTGGTTAGTAATGGTTTTCTGAAGCCAGTCCCTGGAACCAGGGAACAAATCAAGGACGGGCCCTCTGATGCTGGGCCTTCTCATTGACCTGGTTTGCAGAATTTAGGAGCCCAGGACAGTGTCCCTGAAAATAGTTAGAAAAGCTCTCATTTACTCTATTATTTTAAATATATCAAGCTCTAACTCATCATTCTTTTAAGGGGACCATCTTTATAAACACTGAAATAGCTGGGGTGCTCAACAGTCATGAGCAAGCCCTAGATGACTTTCCTGTGGTAGACACATTCCCGAGAGAAGTGCACATAAGATGTGACCTTGACATTGTATAAGTACAACCCAGTTGTCTCCTGGCTCTAAATGGAGAGTTTTATGCACAAGCATAGGGGACACTGATAGTAACATATTAAAAGTATTCTCTTATTGATTACCTAATTGAATTCTCAAAATATTTTAGTAAGGTAGACATTGCTGGGGCAATTTTCCCTCTTTTTGCAAAAAGTAAACTGAAGCTCAGCTTTCACTGAACTATTCAGGACTGAGAGAGCCATAAACGAACAGCAAAATTTCTAAAAGGAGGAATTTCATTCCTTTGGGGTTAGAGGTTCTGTTTGTACCACTTTGTAAGTTGACTTAAAATTGATATTGACTTGAAATAATTTATTTATGAGACTGTAGAGATATTTATATCGATCTCTTGTAAAATTTTGGTTATTAAAATAACTTACCAAATTTAAGGTTAGCCTCTAGGCTAAACTTTTCTTTAGCTGTCTCCAGGGAAATGTAGTTCCTATTTTTAAGAGCTTAGGGAAGATTTGGAAGCATTCTACAAAAGAAGAAAAATGAGGAAATCTGGACTGGAAAGATAATTGTGCTTTTTATTTCCCTGAAACTAAAACGCTAAAACTTTATTGGGGAAATTGTTCATATTAATTAACTTGTGCCCTTTCTTCTCTGGCAAGATTATATTCCAGTTAAGACAAAGGTTAAAGCAGTACAGACTCTTGAATGCAAATACAAATTAATTTTATTTGTCCCTAATTAAATGTTATCCGCAATTGTCATCTAAGCATTCATTTCTATTTATAACTACAGAAAAGCTATTATTTTTGACTTTCTCTTGCTTCTGAGATTCCTCAAAGCCATTTTATTGCTGGATGTTATTTGAGATAAAACTAAAAAAGCAAACAATGGTTTTTCTTTTAAGCTGTGATCCTTAATCTGTGACCATTAATTATGTTTAATTTCCCTTCTTCAGAGCATTTTTTTTTCCTAAGACCCTTCTTTATCCTCTTGCAGAAAGAGGTTTCCACATCCTCCCCCCAGCAGGAGCATGTACAAGATCTGAGTTTGTATGTTGCTGCAAGTCTTTTTCTTTTCCATGAAAGCTTGGTCCATGTTCTGACACTCTATCAGAAATAGTCTAAGCTTTGTAATTATTTATTTTTAATTGTAACATTCAAAGCAAATATACATAGGAGGATATATTTGCTTACTGTTGTTCAAATTCTTGAATCCCAGCATTTTGAACACCCAAAAAGTAATTTGTAAGAAGAAAATTAAGGTGGTGTATTTTTTTGGACAAAACAGAGGAACAAAATGACATTAGACAGGCATTACCTCACTTCACTGACACTGCGTGTTATTCAGGAAATGATGGTGGCTTTGGAGCAACGTGGGACCTGGTATGAAGGGTCTTCTTAGACCCTCAAGCCTTGTTGTTCTCGTTTGTATGAGGGGTGGCTATGCTTGCTGCAGAGACACTCTCTCTAGCATCTTCATGTTCTCCTTCCGCAGTGGGATTATTCCCATTAGACTACAAGATTTTTGAAAAAAAAAAATGACCCTGACCTCAACTTTCCATTCCTGTGATTGCTTTCCTCCACATGAAACAATCGTGGAGAGGGTCACGTGCGCATGTCCCATCGGTGTTCCCCAGTCTGCCTTCTGTCCATCACCGTGTGGAATGAACCCTTGTGAGGGTCTCTCCACAGCCTCCATGCTGACGAGCTCCGAGGGCCCTTTCCCTAGTTCATCTCGCTCTAGCAGCCCACCCCTCTGATCCTCAGGGAGCTGTTGCCTCTCCCTGCCCCAGTGGTACAGTCAAGGGAATTGGGTTTCTTCCCATTTCACCCGCTGTTCCTTGGGTCTCCTGTACAGGCTTTTCCTGTCTCCTCACCTGGGAATTCTGTAGTGTTTTGAGGCGCAGGCTTGGCCCCTTTCCTTCCCCATCTTCTAATCTCAGGGAACCTCAAGATTCGGAGGCTTTATGCCCTGTTTTTAGCTGCTGACAGTGAGTTTAGACCTCAGCCTCACTACCTCATCTCTTAACACGTGTGTCCAGCTGCCTCCGTGACATATCTGTTAAAAGTCTCCCTCAGACACCTCAAGGCATTTCAAACCACATGTGCACCTGCTTCTGCCTTAGCCTTTCCCTTCCCAGTAAACCACACAGCTTTCAAACTAGTTATTCAATATCAGATTCAGGTTGACTCCTCCTCATTCCTCATCTGTCACTTGGAAGTCATCTCCAAGTCCCAGTATGCCATCGTCCCAACATGCATTGGTGTTTCCCCATCTTTTCTCATGCAGCTGCCATCCCTGCTATTAAATGGTTGACTTGTATGTTGAAGTCCTGACCCCCAGTACCTTGAATGTGCCTTATTAGGAGATAAGGTCTTTTCAGGGACAATTAAGCTGAAATGAGGTTACTAGGGTGGGCCCTGATCCAATATGACAGTGTTTTCATAAAAAGGACCCTTTGGAGACAGACGCAAACATAGGAGAATGCAGAAGATGAAGGCAGAGATCCGGGTGATGTTTCTACAAGCCAAATGTGCCAGCAAACTCCTGCGGAGCCATGGGAGATGTTGGGAACCGCCCTGCCTGGTATCAGAAGCTGTAACCCCCGCCTAGGCTAAGGCTAAGGGAACTGTAAGCCAGCAAGGAGACAACAGCTTATCTCCCTGGCAGGAGCGCTGCTTCTGCTGCTTCATTCATAACTGAACCCCAAAGCTTGGTCAGTTAGCCAAAGACGGGTAAGATTCCCCAAGGGGGGAACAATCTAAGACAGGCACGATCATGTGGGAGGCCCCCAAAAGAAGGACTTTGGGGGCTACAGCAAAAGGGGGTGATGGACCCTCGCTCCTCGGCTTTGACATAGCCTGAGTCCTCATAGTCTGGGAGAAAATCTCCTTATCTCTTGGTTGCCTTAGTTCCCTTGCACCACCTAAGCCTGAAACAATGACAGGGTGGTGCAGCTCTGTGCTGAAAAGGACGGTTCCCCGGGTGATCAGGCCTAAGAAAGAACATGTAAATTACTGTGAAACCTTCTTTGTTTAGAATGCTCTCAGTTGCATGAGAAGGGTCCAAGGAGGAAGTTAGTTTGTTCCTCAAAGTTTTACAGCTCTTTGACCCTGACTCAAAATAGGCCTTCAGACTCCTTGTTATCTATTGTTTGATCCTTACTTCCTAGCAATGAATAATGAGCTTTTACCTGAATTCTTATGCAAACGAAACCAATAAAAAGCCTCTCTGGAGGGGGAAAGGTGCGCTCTTCCCCCCAGGGAGGGTGGCCATGGCACCCTCCAGGAGAGAGGGTGGCCAAGGTGCTCCCCACGTGAGGAGTGCCCCTGCTGCTCCTATTCCCCCACAGGACCTGGTTGTCTCTGTGTATGTTTTTTGTTGTGTTTCGACGAGCCATCCGCAGCGTTCCGTGATCACTGCTGGCCGGTGACCCACGCATCAGGGAGACACCTGGGATGGATTCTCCCTCACTGCCCCCAGGACAAACCAAGCTGGCTGACACCCTGATCTCCAACGTCTAACCTCCACGCCTGTGAGGCAATGCTTTTTAGTTTAAACCACTGAGTCATGTTGCTTTATTACAGCAGCCTTAGGAAACTAAAACATCGCCTTACCTGGATTCTTGCTCCTAACTGGTTTCATCTTTGTTTCCAGTCTATTCTCTTGCACAGTGGCAAGAGTGGTCGTAAAAGGAAGCTAATTTTAGTCACGCCACTCCCTGTGTAGATGTCTTCTCATTTTATTTGGAAAAAAAAAATCAAACTGTATACTATGGTTTATGGGAAACCTGATATGATTTGAATATCACCTCACACAATTCTCTTCTTTTGTCACTGTAGGCAATAATATTTATCTTCTATAACTCCTTACAATATTACAGAATTTCTTCCTGCCTCAGAGTCTTTGTTCAGGCCATTCCTCCTGCCTGAGAAACTCATGCCAGCTGTTGATATGACTGCTTCCTTCTCACGATTCAGCCGTCTGCTTAAAGGCTGAGATGCGTTATCAGAAGGCCCCCTTCCCTATCTCAATGTACCCTCCTTATTTCCATCTCAATATTATACAGAATGTTCACTTATTTAGTCATTTTAGTTCATTTATGTGTGTGTTCAATGCCTATCTCTCTGAAAGGTAAAAAGTTCCAGTCTGTGAGCCTTACCTTCATTTCCACAATTTATTACCAGTAGCTCCTGAATACTCTGTTAAATGAATAAATAAACAAATGGCCATCAATGATTTTTTTTTTCAAAATGAGTCTATATAGCATATTCTTCACCTGCTCAACATGTACTGATTGAGCCTCTTGGCACCAGGCACTGTTTTAGGCACTGAGAACTCAGTATGGACCAGAGAGTCCAGGCCATAGATTGGGGAGCAGTAAACATACAGACCCCGAGAAAGGAATACACCTGGTCCCTGTACGGAATGGCATGAAGCCTACTGAGTCAGGAGCAGATGAAAGGCAAGGCTCTGAGATATGGGAAATAAGAAGAGGAGAAAAGACAAAACTAGACTTTCGTGTATAGGTGTGCAGGGGTCAGAGCAGAGAGAACAATGGGCTATTTTTATAGTGCAGCCCAGGCGTGGCGGTGGCCTGAGCTGATCGATGGCTGTCATGCCAGACAAGAGATATAGTCAGGTTCCGGGTCATGTTCACAGTAGAGCCTCAAGAAAGAGCTGATGAATTTGACACAGCCAGTATTAATTGAAAGAGAGAAGTTATAGATAATTTCCAGGTTCTCGACCCAAGCAACGTAATGAATGCACTTGTCATTCACGGAGATGGGGTCACTTAGAGCAGGAGCAGCTTTCAAGAAGAGACTGGGATCTCGGTTCTGGACGTGTTAGATTAAAAATATCTACTAGACAACCAGATGGAAATGTCGTTTAGGCAGAGGCTATAGGAGTTTAAAATTCAGCACAAGGGTCAGTTCAAAGTAATCAATAAATTTCAGGCTGTGGGATTTTATAGATGGACACTCCTTTAGGACAGTGCTGCTCATTGTTAGCGACCGGCAAGCTATCACTGTCTAGGGGTACATTGCTAATCCTTCCTTCTGTGTGAGATGTCAAGTCAAGTTCAGGAATGATTTGGATGTAAATAATTTTATTGACATCCTATGCAATGGCAGACATTTATTGAATTGATTAAAACAGAAAAGGAAGTGATACTAAATTTCTATAAAGCCTTGTGTGCTGTGTAGGGAGAAAGCATTCTTTTCTAAATGTTTATTGGGTAGTCTTTTATCCCACAGACATTTGCAGAAACCCTATGACGTGTCAGCCCCTGACGGTATCCAGATTACATAATGAAAAATAGCAGGCCTTCCCCAGATTTGAAGAATTCAACATCTGTAGGAGAAATAGGTACCTGGGTTGCAGCTAACCATCCTTGCTGCACTCACCTCGGCAAGGTGTTGTGAGGTTCAAAAAAGGTAATTGATGTGAGGGATTGAGTTATGTCCACCTATGGCATTAGTGTGTGTGTGTGTGTGTGTGTGTGTGTGCGTGCGCATGTGTGTTTAATATAGGCAGAATGCAAGACCAGAAATCCAGAGTGGCAGGTCTGGGAATCAGACCCAGATTTCTATTTCTAGGTCAGAGCCCATGACTACACTGGCCGGGTCCATCCTGACTCCCTCCTAACACGAACGTCACTTTGAAATGACCGTGTCACGAGTCTTGGGTTCCTTATTTGAAACACTGAGAAAAAAAGAGCAAACCTTCCCATGTTGCTGTTTTCAATGAGCAGTTGATGAGTCAGCATAGGTGAAAAATTAAATAATGTTGCTCCCGCTTTTTCTGAGCAACCTCTAACAAATTACTTGTGACTGAGCATCGTTTTTCCTGTGGGTAAAACAAGGTGAATAATAATAACCACTTCGTGAGGCTGGCGTGAGGATTAAACGCAAGAAGCCCCCTCAGCCGGGCCCTGAGCCCACCCCCGCTGCTGTGATTGCTGCTGTGAGAACCCACTGCGGAGGGCGCAGGCTGCTGTCGCACTCACCTCAATCCTTTCATCTTCGTTTCCGGTTCGCCAGCCCACTGATCTGACAAATGGGAGAGCAAACCTTTGGGGATGAAAAAAAAAATCTCTCCCAGAAAGGTTCATTTTTGCCACCGGTGGAGCAGTAGTTTCCACGTCACGATCTTCTCTATCCAGGCGTGTGTTCCTTCGGAAGAACTTATTGGTAGGAATTTTAAAACCCTTAAAGACAGTGTATTGGAAATTAAATTCTACATTTAAAAATAATGTTAATGCTTCTAAACTAAGTCCCATGAAAACAAAGGACCAAGGGGTTGGGACTAACATCTACCTAGGAAAAAATGAAAGACACCTGACCGATTTATTCAAAATCAGAAATGGGCAAAGAGTGACTTAACGATGGTGCCTAAGCAGCTGCGAGGGAGGTCAAGGGAGAGAATGTTTGTTGAGAACCTACTTCGTGCCCTACACTGCTGGCTGCTTTCTGTGTGTCTCTTCCTTACACATTCACATCTGCCCTGCTGTGACAGAGGAGGAAACTGAGGTCAGAGCAGCTTTGCCACAGGCCTTTAGTCACATGGGTAGTAAGTTAAACAATTAAAAACCAGGGGCATCTGCTTCCAAGTCCTCTTCTCTTTCTGCTACATCATCTTCCTTGATGATCAGCAGTTATCAATATCATGTATAACTGGTATTTATTTAGCATCCGATATACTGTGGCTTTCTGCTGGGTGCTGAGAGCACCCACAAGAAGAGATGAACTTGGAATGCCACACCTGGGGAGTTAAGGCCCAGTACTGCTGACTTTCCCGAAGGGTTCAGCCTCAGCACTGTTGATATTGTGGGTCAGATAACTCTTCATTGGGCAGGGTTGTCCTGTGTATTGTAGGATGTTTAGCATTATTCTTGGCCTTCATCCATCAGATAGGGCAATCCCTGGTTGTGACAAATAAGACATTTTCAGATACTGCCCGGTGTCTCCTGGGGTCAGAACCTCCCCTGGTGGAGAATTTCATGACTAGACTGACCTTCTGGGGTTAGGGACCATCTCTGGGTGGTTTGCTATTAGATCATTTGCCCAAGGACTTACAGTGGAAGATATGACTGGCTGATTCCTTTGGTGATGGATCTTAGCCATTTTTCCTTACTCACTACACAATTTGTACATCTAGAAGGTCGAAACTCATCATAAGAACAGACGGGAATTTGGTCCAGCTAAAGGCCAACTCCCCTTAAAGTATAATCACCTGCCCTTTAAAAAAACCGACCTTGTATCTTTCCCCCATAATTCTTCAGCGTTCTGCCCTTCCACATTCTACCCTCCCAGAAATAAATTGAGCTGTGCCCCAACCTCAGCTGAAGTCTGCTTGTAGTTCTGAGTCCCGTGGTAAATAAAGTCACTTTCCATGTATGTGAAGAATTATTTAACAGGTTTCTGAGGTTTTTGTTCTTTGCAATTATTAATACTAGTGACCCTGTGTCGGGTTATCAGTCTCATCGTCCTGCTTCCTTTCCCTCGTAGCACTGATCGCTCCCTGAGTTTGCCTGTTTGTTATAGGTTCCCTCTCTGCCCCTTGCAACCCCAGCCCACTCCCACCCCTCCTCCAAGCTGAACGAGGGCAGAATTCTGATCTTTCTGGCTCACTTGGGGAACTGCAGAGCCTAGCACATGACCAGGGGTCAGTATACATGTGTTGAATTAATTAAAGCTGTCTGTATTGTGTAACTTGGCGGTTTCTAAGCATTTCGGTGGCAGATGCCATCCATGCTCCATGGTCTGAGCTGGAAACTCACAGGTGCTATGGCTCGGAAGGACTTCTACGGCTCTGGCCTCGGGCATCTACCTGACTGCAGGGTAGGCTCAGCCTGCAGTGGGACAGGCAGACCAGGGTTCGAATGCTCCAGCCCCCAGACGAAAAGGATGGGACTGGTAATAAGCATCCCAGGCGTCTACCCCTGGGGGTGAGGTCCATCAGAGGGGAGCTCTGGAATGTCTCTCAGCATCCTAAGTGGGACAGAGCCCCAGAGCCCCACATGAGTCCCCTGCCCACTAATGTGCCCTGAGTGGCCCCCTTCCCTTCCTTGTCTTACTTCTTCACCCCTCTGTTAGAGTCAGAGGGCTGTCCCAACAATGTCACATAGGCTGAGGGGCTCAAAACCAGAAACGTATTGTCTCGGCTCTGAAGCCCAGAAGTCTGAGATCAAGGTGTCAGCCAGCAGGGATGGTTTCTTTGGTGGCATCTCCTCTTGTCCTGTTGATGGCTGTCTCCTCCCTGTGCCTCCCTCTGGGTCTGTGTCCTAGTTTCTTCCTATAAGGACAACAGCTGTATTGGGTTAGGAATTTCCCACATGACCTCATTTTACCTTAATTACTTCTTTAAAGATTCTATATCCAAATACAGCCCCTTTCGGAGATACTGGTGATTAGGGCTTCAGCAAATGAACTTTGAGGAGACACAATTGAACCCATAACACTTTTCTTACCTGTGTTTCCTGCTTTTGTAGCCCAAATTATCTTTATTCCCTCAAATCCCTGTTTATCTGCTTCCGAAAGAACTCAGAGTAAGGCCGTCTTCTCCCAATCCTTTTCTTTTTCTTTTTTAAGTGCCTAATTCTTTTAACACTCCTGCAAAAGTGTATTTATCCACATTGCACATGTGGGGAAACTGAGACTCAGAGAGGCCATGCAGACTCCCAGAACTCTGCGAGGAGACGAACAAAGAGAGCTGGGCTGCTAACCCAGATCCAGGTGGGCGGGCAGCTTCACATCCCTCTGCTCGCCTCTGCTGTGGTGCTTCGTGATCTCCAGAAGGTCTCCAGAGGGATATGGGAGAGTTCACCAGGCTGTAGATAAATGTCTTAACTGATCTAAAAGATTCCCTCTCTCCTTCCCTTCCCTTCCCTTCCCTTCCCTTCCCTTCCCTTCCCTTCCCTTCCCTCCCCTCCCCTCCCCTCCCCTCCCCTCCCCTCCCCTCCCCTCCCCTCCCCTCCCTCCCTCCCTTCCTTCCTTCTTTCCTTCCTTCCTTCCTTCCTTTCCAAAAAGTGTCAGTGCTGATACTTGAACAGAACTGCATTCCTATTTCTCAGATCAACTTTACCAGCTTTCCGGAGCAGTCTTCGGGGAGGCATCAGTCGGGTCCAAGGGAAATACAAGATGAATAAAATCCCGTCCCCAAAAACTCCCCTGTGAAAAATGTCATGTAGATTTTAGTGCTAAGAAAGCTTTGTTTCTGATGCGTAAAGACATGTTCTTTCTTTGGAGATTCAGAACTAAATAACAGCTACTATCCTCCCTTTAAGCCGGCTTGCTAGACAGCATCAGGTTGACCCATTTTGTTAGTGCATTTGACACTACTCCCCTTCTCTTTGATGGGTTTTTATTTTCGCTCTGACATTCCAGGGCACTGACACCATACAACAATGACACCACCAACACCAATAAAACTATTATTACCAATATTAATGAAATGCGTTATGTTTTAGGCACCATGATTTGTCTGTATTCTATTATTTTACTGAGTGACTCAGTGAGGTGGTTGACTAAACAAACAACAGCCTACAAATGAAGACCGAGGTTTAGAAAAATGGCTTGCATCCTCAAGATCCTATGACTAAATAGATGAGACATTGCAGATTCAGACTCATGTCTGTATGACTCCAAAGCCCAGAGTTAACCTGAGTGCTATACTCTACACGTCATATGTTGGGCCACCTGAGATCTCCCATGAAAAGGGGTGAACCATACACTGTGGGCGATGTGGGGGTGCCCTGCTCAGAATCCCACTCACGGAATCTGCTGCAGAAGCATCGGTGAAGCTGGATCTTCAGATCCACCCCAGGTGGAGCTTCACCTGCGGTGCCTGAGGACGGCAGGGTCACTAGTATAAGTCCATTCTTGCCTCATGACAGGGGACTCTTCGAGAGGGTGCCTTTGGCTCAGAGATACCTTATTGGCTTAGCTGAGACCTTCACCAAATTTTAGCTAGGCGCTCACTACCCAACCCTCCCATCCTTCTCTCCTTTCACAGGTGTGAGATGAACATTGTGGTCTCAAGCTCTTCCTACCTACTCTTGCTCTCTCGCCCTTTACCCTTCACGGGTGTTTCCCCAATAGTTTCATCTTTGCATCAGAGAGAATGAAAGAACAAAAGCTGATTCATTTTTCCATTTATGTAATGTAATCCCAGGGCTAACATAGTGCCTGGGACTAATTCAGTGTCCAATACATGTTTGCTGGGTAAATGCCTCCTGTATTCAAGTTGTCTACAAGGTTTGAATGGGAAGACATGTATGCTAATTGACAACAGAGACAGGATGCATAAGGGAAGAAAGGTTTGTGATCTGAGAAAAGTGAGAAAAGTGTTTTGGTTGTAGAAAATTACATTGAAGAAGCCAGTAGAGACCTTCACGGAGTGGGCAGCCTCACACCTGATTTTAAGGAGCACATATGATTTTCATGAGTGAGGAAAGTCAAAGAAGTTAGTCAAAGCTACAGAACCAGTGTGAGCAAAGTAGGGAGGTATGTTCTCTTACGTGGCTTATGTTGGACAAGTAAGTGGTGCTGTATTTCTGGGGTAGCATTTTATTGAGCACAGATGGGGAGCAGAAAAGGAAGGGAAATTGGGGTACAAATAAGTGAGTACATGAAGTATATGACATCATTCCCTTTGAATGATTCAGCAATGAGAACAATGATAGTTGTTTAATAACAGTGTTATCCTGTACATATACAATGCAAGCTACAAACCTGAGCCATAGGGGCAATTGAAAATTTCCTAGTAGCTGCATAAACATCTATAAGAAAGTAGATAAAAAGGAGTCAATAATATGTTTTATATTATCTAATATATCCAAAATATTATCACTTCAGCATGTAATGAGTATAAAATTATTAATGAGATATTTTACATTATTTTTTGATGAAATCTTCCAAAGTACATCTCAACTCATCCATATGTAACAGCACATCTGCAGTCAAAGGGCCACATGGATGTTCTCAATAGCCACCTGTGGCTAGTGAATGCTCTATTGAGCAACCCAATCTGTAATATCTGACTGGGGATGGCCTAACAGAACAGTTCAGGGAAGTCACACCTGGGAGGGGATGCACTTCCTGGGAGGTGCTGGCTGACAGCACAGCCCTTGAGTGGGTGCCTCTGAAGAAGGCAACAGCTGGGTTTGAATCCAGCTCTTGCGATGGCTCCGTGGGTGACTGGAGCCCAGCAGGGCCCCTGAGTCTGTTTCTTCTTTTGGGCAATGATGACGCTGTTGTCTAGCCCTCCGTTGCTTGTTCTTTTTTTCTCTTTTTAAAATAAAGTTTATTGATTATGCTGTTACAGTTGTCCCCTTTTCCTCCCTTTATTCCCCTCTGCCCTGTACACCCCCTCCCATCAACCTGCCTTTAGTTCATGTCCATGGGTCATACCTATAAATTCTTTGGCTTCTACTTTTCCTATACTATTCTTACCCTTCCCCTGTCTATTTTCTATCTACCATTTATGCTACTTACTCTCTGTATCTTTTCCCCCTCTCTCCTCTTCCCAATCTCCTATTGATAACCCTCTATGTGATCTCCATTTCTGTGGTTCTGTTCTGTTCTAGTTGTTTGAATAGTTTGCTTTTGTTTTTGTTTTAGGTGTGGTTGTTAATAACTATGAGTTTGCTGTCATTTTACTGTTCATATTTTTTGTCTTCTTTTTCTTAGATAAGTCCCTTTAACATTTCATATAATAAGGGCTTGGTGATGATGAACTCCTTTAACTTGACCTTATCTGAGAAGCACTTTATCTTCCCTTCCATTCTAAATGAATTCTTTGCTGGATAGAGTAATCTTGAATGTAGGTCCTTGCCTTTCATGACTGGGATACTTCTTTCCAGCCCTTTCATGCCTGTAAGGTCTCTTTTGAGAAATCAGCTGACAGTCTTATGGGAACTCCTTTGTAGGTAATTGTCTCCTTTTTCTCTTGCTGCTTCTAAGATTCTCTCCTTCATTTTAATCTTGGGTAATGTAATTATGATGTGTCTTGGTGTGTTCCTCCTTGGGTCCAACTTCTTTGAGACTCCTTGAGTTTTTTGAACTTCCTAGAAGCCTATTTCCTTTGCCAGATTGGGGAAGTTCTCCTTCATTATTTGTTCAAATAAATTTTCAATTTCTTGCTCTTCCTCTTCTCCTTCTGGTATCCCCATAACCTGGATGTTGGAATGTTTAAAGGTGTCCTGGAGGTTCCTAAGTCTCTCTTCATTTTTTTGAATTCTTATTTCTTCATTCTTTTCTGGTTGAATGTTTATTTCTTCCTTCTGGTCCACACCATTGATTTGAGTCCAAGTTTCCTTCCCATCACTGTTGGTTCCCTGTACATTTTCCTTTATTTCACTTAGCATAGCCTTTATTTTTTCATCTAATTTGCGACTAAATTCAACCAGTTCTGTGAGCATCCTAATTACCAGTGTTTTGAACTGTGTATCTGATAGGTTGGCTATCTCTTTGTCACTTAGTTGTATTTTTTCTGGAGCTTTGATCTGTTCTTTCATTGGGCCATTTTTTTTTCTCAGAGCACCTGTTACGTAGTTAGGGGCAGAGCCTTAGGTGTTGACCAGGGTGAGGCAACTCACATTGCTGTGTTGTGATGCTGTATGTGGGGCAGGGGTCCAAGAGGGAACAATGGCGTTTGCTCCATTCTCTTCCAGATTTCAGTCACTTCCCCAGCTACCCCCAAGCAAAGTGGGCCATTCTGGTCCTGATTCCTGGTGAGTGGGCTTGTATTCATTCTAGGACCTCGTGGGTTTCTCCAACAAACTCTCCTGGGAGGCTGGGAGTTTCTCCTGATGCTTCCTCCACCCCCACAGGTGTTTTCAATGAGTGGTTTGAGACTTTATTTCCCTGAGCTGGAGCTCTGGTCTGCGTGGTCTGTCTCGCTCCCCAATAGTCTCTCCTGGTGTATCTGCGCACAAATGTGGGACCACTGGCTCCACTAGCTGCTGCCTTGCGCATCCCGGTCTGCTAGTCACAGCCTTGCCCTGAATCCTCTCTGACCTGGCTGCCCAACTCCGCCCTTCCTTCTGGTCTGGATGAAAGTTTCTCCTTTAACTCCTTGATTGTCAGACTTCCATACAGTTCAATTTTCTGTCAGTTCTGGTTGTTTTTTGCTTTTAAATTTTTGTTGTCCTTCTTTTGGTTGTGCAAGGAGGCACAGTGTGTCTACCTATTCCTCTATCTTGGCTGGAAGTCTGCTTGTTCTTCTTTTTCAATAAGCTATTATTACTTGTGCAGGCCTTACACAATCAACTTAATTTACTGAACAAACCTGTGAGGTAGGTACTGCTATTATATCCTAGAGCTATTAGCGTTGGGGGTGCTGTGACAGAGAGAGAGTGGTGAAGGGAGTTGCTTGGGGTCACCCAGTGAACAAGGGTAAGAGCTGGGATTCAAACCCTGGCCATCCAGCTCCAGAGTCCAACTTCCTATCATTCTATCATGTCTCTAATAAGGCTTTGAGACTCTAAATTTTAAAAACCTGTAACGTCAATGATAAAACAACAATGACAAAGTCAAGTACTCACAAGGCGGGTTTTTCTAACCAGGAGATGACTCTTTAGACAGCAGAGCTGAGTTCAGTACCAGAATTTATGTAAAACAAAGTCTATAACCCCCAAATTTATCATGAACCTGTTGTTCAATAGTCTTGGAATTAATTTCTATTGATATAGAGTTTTTATAAATTATATTCTTTAGTATTTAATAGCATTGAGTAATTTCACAAGCACATTTATATGCATTAACAATTTCAGTCACTAGGAGTTAGATGGTACTTTTCTGAAAGTTTCAGAGTGGAAACAGACTTGTCCACAGTCATAGGGTAAACGGTCTTGGAGCAATGTCTCTGAATTCGAGCCTGCCCATCTTCCCTGACACCTTCAGTTCTATGTATAAGGCACAGAAACATTTAAATCAATGTTGTATTAGTTGCTGTCCCAAAGAACGGCATGTCTGTAAACAGGGACTTTGTACTTGATCTTCTCTTACTTCAACGATAATGATCACCCATTGTTATGGGGGAAATGATCTCCTACTAAGAGATATTGATGTTCTAACCCTTAGTACCTGTAATGTTATCTTTTTTTGGAAACGAGGTCTTTGCAGATGATCCAGTTAAGGTGAGGTCTTTCAGGTGGACTCTGATCTAACATGACCGATGTCCTTATGAAAAGAGACACACACAGATAGAAGGAGGTGCCCTGGCTGGCGTAGCTCAGTGGATTGAGCGCAGGCTGTGACCAAAGCATCGCAGGTTTGATTCCCAGTCAGGGCACATGCCTGGGTTGCAGGCCAGGTCCCCAGTGGGGGCCATGTGAGAGGCAACCACACATTGATTCTCTTTCTCCCTCCCTTCCCCTCTCCAAAAATAAATAAATAAAATCTTAAAAAAAAAAGATGGAAGGAGGCAATGTTGAGACACAGGGAAATGATGGCTGTCTGTGAGGCAAGGGACATACGGGGCCCCCAGAAGCCAGGAGAAGGCTCTGAGAAGAAGCCAACCCTGCAGCCTTAGCCAGCTTGAGCTGCTGTAACAAAGTACCATAGATCATGTGGCTTATAAAAATAGAAATTTGTGTCTCACCCTTCTGGAAATCTGAAGCCAGGTTCTGACAAGGCTCTCTTACAGGTGGCAGACTGCTGACTTCTCTCTGTACCCTTACATGACAGAAACATCTCTGGGTGCCATGTGTAACAGTACTAATGACACTCATGGGGACTCCATCTCCTGACCTCACCTTCTAATGTTATCAAACTGGGGGTTTGGGATTTGGGGAAAACACCAGCGTTCAGACCATAATACCTGCTAACACCTTGATTCAGACTCCTGGCACTGAGGACTGTGAGGCACTAAATGCCCGTTGGTTAGGCCACCTGGTTTGTGGTCCTTTGTTGCAGCAGCCCTAAGAAACTAATTTCACCCATAAACTTCCTAGGTCTGCTTCTCTGAGCTTAAATGTGACCCCTCAGAGAGGCCTTTCCTAAAGGTCACAAATGTGGCCCCAGACTCATTACTGTCCATCACTTTACTTGACTATTTATTTCCTTAATCTGAAAAAGGTTTTGTGTATTTAATTGTCCACACAAAGTCCATCTCCCTAAATGAGAACACTAGTTTTGTAAAGGGAAGTGCCTCTCATCTGCCTTGTTCATGGAGATCGCCTGGCATACAGAACAGGTGAATATTGACAGATAAGGATGGAGCATGAGGGAGGAGGTTGGGAAGTCAAGGTGGGAGGGTGTCAACCTCTTCTGTGGAAGCGCTGTGTGAATTACAGAGAAGTATGCACATATGACAGTTGCCATCATCATCATCATCATCATCATCATCATATTTTTCTTTGAGCTTGAGCCTCTTTGTGTACCACTTTATTCAGATTTTAGAAACCAGTTGAAGAAATCCATTGCCTCCCTGGATGTGTTTTTCTTGAGATTTATTTCATCAACTGCGAATCCTTTTGACTTTGAAGAGTACCAATTCCAGGGTCTCCTATAAATAAATATTTGCCTTATTAACATGCTTGCTCAACTACTAATTGCTTTTTTAAAAATACCAGAGCCTTTGCCACAGCTGTGGTTTGTGTAACCTTTATTGATATTATTTTACTTCTAATTACATGTGCTCTTCACTTGTAGCTAAAAGTAACTCTTGTCACCATCCCTGTCAAATCGATCCCGGGCACCTTAATTATCATTTCTTTTCTCTGCTATGGTAGCAAAAGTATCCACATATGTCTCTCTAGGTCAATCCCTCATTCAAGGAAATGACAACTTGGATTTTAAGGAAGTGGATTTTTAGTCATGGCCCCTTTGTGTGCCCTTTTCATCATTGGAGCCTCTGTCCCTGTCTCACTGGGGGCCAATTCCTGTTAGGGCATTGCTATTGTGCAAAGAAAGAGACGCTGAATTAGACCCCAGGGGCTCAGCTCAATGTTGACATCTTCAGCATGCTCCTGTTATAGACCCTGAACAAGTCACGTTTTCTGACCTGTAGGTTCCTCATCTTTTTTAAAAAAAATATTTTATTTATTTATTTTTAGAGAAGGAAGGGAGGGAGAAAGAGAGAGAGAGAGAAACATCAATGTGTGGTTGCTGGGGGTCATGGCCTGCAACCCAGGCATGTACCTTGGCTGGGAATTGAACCTGTGACACTTTGGTTCGCAGCCTGCACTCAGTCCACTGAGCTACACCAGCCAGGAGGTTCCTCATCTTTTAGACAGACACAGTGACATCACACATCCGTGGGTAGCCCCCTGGGGTGACCGTAGATGGGTGTGAACATTCTGTGGAGCTATAGTGTTCTCAGAAATGGCAGCTGCTAGCTTTGTGTCGCTCCCTTCTTTTCTGAGATCTCCCTTTATCTTCTCCTTGATTCCGTCTGGCGAGATTAGGAGAAAGGTGGGGGAGAGAGGGGTGGGAAGAGAGAGGGAGAGAGACAGACTCTTTCCTTCTTCTCACCCTGGCACAGAGAAGAGGGTGATGGACTCTGGGTTCCCCTCTCCTGCTCTGTTGTCAGGTGCCCGTGGCTTTGGTAAGAAACAGGAAGTGACTGTGATTTTGAGTAGCTGAGAGATCCCTCCTGTGAGTGTGTGAGTATGCGTGTGAGTGCATGTGTGCGAGTGTGTGTATTCTAGAGGGCTCACCCACTGACCAGCACAGTGTGGGGCAAAAGTAGGTTTACACTTGTGAGTACTCAAAACACAAAGTTTATTCTTGTATTTTTATTTATTATGATATTATTTTCCATATGAACAACTATAAACCTCCTTTTGCCCCACTGTGTGCATACAGGGTAGAGAGGATGAAGGGAAGGAGACTTTATTGGTAAGCACTCCCCACGTCCCAGGAACTGTGGTGGAAATTACTAGATCATTAGGTGGTGGTGCATTTGGGAGGACTACGGAAAGGACTATAACTCTTGGACAGCTGGAGGTCCCTGTGTGTGAGACAGTGTGGGTGTACATGTGAGAGTGTTGGTGTGAGGAGGGTGATGGAGGGTGTGTGTGTAGGTGTGAGAGTGTGCGAACATGTATGTGTGCACCTGTGAGTGTATGTGGGTCTGGGAGTACAGCTGTGTGGGAGATGGTGTGACAGAAGTGTGTGATGACCATGTGTGTGTATGTGTGTGTTAGGAGTGTAGACATGACATGCGGGCCTAGCTTCAGGACCCTGGCTCTTCACTCACTAGCTCAGGAGCCTTAGAGTCATTTCATGCCGCATGGCCACTGCCTTCTTACTGGGAAACAGTGTTTGTGAGATAAAAGGAGAATTATGTAGCACACATGTGCATGTATGTTCCACTGGAAAGTGTGCAATCTGTCTGATTACAAGCTTTGTCGGGCCCTTCCTACTCTTTGGGGGTCCTGCCGATTTACGGGACCTCTGTTCCTTGCTCTGTCTTGGCCTTGACCTCTCGGATGGCTTGGGAAGCACTTGGGTTGCTGGAGGCAGCGGGACCAAGCGGAGTTTGAGGGGGAGGGAGCTGCAGCGCAGAGCTGGAAAGCGGAGGCGGCCGCGCTTGCCTGGCAGCGCTTTGTGAGCAGCGTGAAGCTCCGCAGCTCCGGACACTTGGTGCCAGTTCCGTGGTTCGGGGGCCTTACTTTATAGCGCTCCTGGGACCTGCTGCCTCCCAGCTGCTCTCAATGGAGACTAGAGGGCGGCAAAAGTAGTCACGGGGCTGCCTCAGGGGACCCACAGAGGCCTCCAGTCTAACTTTACTTTCTGTTGAAGTAGATAACATTTGTCACGTGCTGGATTTCTCCTGCTTCCCCTCACCTACTCTCCACAGTCATCCACCTGCCCAGGACCTCGCCGGCACCACGCCCATGGGCTACCTTGCCTTCCGGCTGCTGCGTAGCCCCGTCAACAGGACGCGTGGTGCGGGGCTGGATGGAGGACCAGAGCACCAGGTTGGGCACTTTTTTTTCTTTGGAAGTTTATAACACTTTATTAATATTCTTTTTCTTTATTATTGACGCTATTACAGTTGTCCCTATTTTCCCTCCCTCTGCGTACCTTTACCCATCTGCCGCCCCCTTCTCTCTGTCCTTCACCACATTGTTGTCTGTGTCCATGGGTTATACATGTATGTCCTTTGCTTAACGCCTCTGCCTTCTTTCATCCAGTCCCCTTTCTCCCCTTCGACAGTGGTCAGTTTATTCTATATATTTGCGCCTCTGTTTCTATGTTGTTCTTCAGCGTAGTTTGTTCATTAGTTCCACATATAAGTGAGATCATATGGTATTTGTCTTTCTCTGACTGGCTTATTTCGCTTAGCATAATAATCTCCAGGTCCATCCATGCTGTTGCAAAAAGTGAGAGTTTATAAGAAGAGATTAGGACACAGACACACGCAGAGGGACAACCGTGTGAGGACATAAGAAGGTGGCCGTCTGCACGCAAAGGAGAGAGGCCTTGGAAGAAACCAGCCTGCGGACTCCTCCGTCTCAGACTTCCAGTCTCCAGAACTGCGAGACAATAAATTTCTGTTGTTTATACCCCACAGCCTGTGGTACTTTGTTATGGCCACCCCGGCAAACTAATGAAAGCATCACTTTTCAGATGGGGCCTTGCAGGTTCCTGCCACCCAGAGCTCCATGCAGTTCTGGGGGGGCACTTACAGCCTCAGCCCTGGATCCCGCACTTGCCCCAGACAGCTGTGCATGAAAGAGCATCACTGGTCTAATTGCTAAGCAAGGTGGCAGGGTTTTTTTGAGTGTGGCCATTTCCTTCATTAACTCCCCCCACTTTCTCTACCAGCACTCTTCCACATTACCTGGGGGAGAGATTTCAGGATGACTTGGTTCAGTCACTGTCCCCCCTCACATTTTGCAGAGGGAATTGGAGCTCTGAGAGGCAAAGCAATTTTGCAGAGGTATCAGTGTCGTGTTCTGCACCTTCACTGTGCTGCAGAGGAAACTGGGGTGCTCAGCAGCTTGGCCATAGACATGGCGGCTGAGGTCTTTTGACCTTCACTTCATCTCTCTGCCCTTACAGAACAGGCAGAGGCAAATGGTCCTGCAAAGGATGACAGACACCTCCTTTCAGTTGCTATGAATTATACAATATTTTCATATTAAAAATGATCCTGTGCTGTTTAGAGGAAGGACAGAATTGATAATGAGTGATGAATGGACCTCTGCCAGATTCTGGTGATGGAAATGAGCATGGTTTGAATATGCCAGATAATATAGCAAGGGAACTGCCAATCACATCTTCACTGTGGGAGGGACTAGTGTTGGGGCAAGAGCCCAAGTGCCTTTGTTTCTGAAGCAGCTCAGCCTCTCCGTAACATTTGGATGAGCTCAGTCGCTTTCTTTGTTACAACTGTGATTCATCATTTTGATGGCGCCCATTGGCATCAAAAGTCACCTACAACTGGAGTCAGACAGTCTGGGGATGTTCTGGTTGTGTGGCCTTGGGCAGGACAAATCCTTTAATTGCACTGAGACTCAGTTGTCTCTTCACTAAAATGGGAATCGTAAAGATGACTGTATTGTCGGTTTGTGGGTAGAATTAAACATTTCACATGCCCAGTACCGTGTCTGAGATAGCCCATTTGCTTCATCAATTTTAATTCCCACTACACTATGCACCAATTTTTCTCTCTGCACAGTGTAGGTAACACTTAGATGGTTTAACTCTCAAGGCAGCTGTCTGGGTGAAATTAGGTGACCTGTTTGCAGGCGACTAGATTTTAAACGGTAATTTGCATGTAAGGTTATAGCAGTGATTCTTCCAGCTCGTATGTCCCAGATATTTGCATGTGGAAGTGGTTCAGGAAATGCTTATTGAATTAAATTATATTAAATCAAACTCCCTTGTTTAAATTTTATATTTTTTTCTAACAAAAACAAGGCATAAGTGTTCTTCTGGATAATAATAGCGAAGTTGCTGGCATTCGGGCATTAAAAAAGGAAGAGAAGCAAACTGAATATTGACTTAAAGTTGCAATGCCCACTATGGATAACAGGTGGGTGATTTTGTTCATGGAAATATAGACAGGACAGATTGTAGCCCCACCACTGCTTAACGTACAAATTATTGCACTGCCAAGGTTCTCACAGAAATCATTTTCATTTCCCAAATCACACTGCTTTCAATAAAACTACAAACATTTTAAGGAATGTGTTAAGGAGACCATTTTTAAATGTGTTTCTGAAGATGATCACCGAATGGCCAGCTACATGAGTTCCAGCTACAGATTGCCAATCGCTTCACCCCATGAGATAGCGCAGTAACGAGAGGAGGAAGTGTGGTAGGTCTTCCTTTCAAAGTGGCAGGAGAAGTGGTGGAAACACAGTGGCTGCTTGTGCCTGAGAAAAAGCAACATGAAGCTAGCAAGATATCCCTTGAATTTCCCAGGTACTTCTGGAAGAGCAAAATTACTTGGCTGGCTACAAGGGATTCCTGTTGCTTAATTTTTATAAACACAGATCAGTTTATGGTTTATAGAGGACTTTTAAATATGCTACTTGATAGGATCCTTATAAAAACTGGAAATATTTTAACCCTTATTTGATGGATAAGAAAACACAAACTCATAAAAGGTTGCTATGAGATAGTCTGGAAGTTTAAATGTAAGGTTTCAATTCCCAAACTCATGCTCTTTCAGAGATACCACGATGCATTTATGCCACTAAAAGGCAATGAGTATAGAATGTTATCCTCCCTGCCCTTGGGTCTCTTCTCATGGAGCTCCTAACTCTGAGAAGAAAATGAAGCCTCAAGTCATATTAGCATCCCAGTAAGTGCTGCAGATCAGGGGACCAAGATTTTGGGTGGGTGGAGTCTCTGACTTTTCCAGGTAAGCTGTTCCTTAATAGAAGTAAGATTTCAGATTCTTCTAAAAAGACATCATTTAAGTTAATTCAAGTCAAAAACATTTGTGTGTGCGTATGCTATGACCCAGCGTGTGCTAGGGTTAAGAGTACAGCAAAGGGTAAGGGACCTAGTCTCTGACCTTGAGGAACACAGTCAATGTCTGTATGAAAAACCCTGGTGCTGAGTAAGAGTCATCCCTGGAGTTCATGGGGACATAAAACAAAACTAGAATCGGAAAAATAAAATTAAGAAAGTGAATATTTTTTAGCACTCTGGAGGACAAGAATCTGTAGTATTTAAATCTCAGGGCTCAAGCTGGGGATCCATTAGAATATTGGAAAGGAGATGGATTCTGAGCTTGAATTAGAATTCTGATGCAACCTGGGTTCTCTAGAAAACTGAGCCTGAGACAAAAGTTTAAGGGTGAGAACTTCTGGGAGGTGTGTTGTCCCAGGCAACAGGCAAGATGGATGGGAGAGTGGAGCGGGGAAGGGGGGAGGAAGGCCAGTGCCAGGATGCTCATGTAGTCCACACTGCCAAGGCAACCAATGGCCAGATCCTGTGCAACCATCCAAGAAGCCATGTGATGTGACCCTTGGGATTGTCCCCTTGGGGAAAGAGAAGGAAAACCCATGATGCCTTGGTTTCATGCCTCTTGTTTGGGTTAGTAACTGCTTTGTGTCCAGGCTGCACAGGCTGGACACCCCAAGGCCACTGGGCTGGAGGGGAAATGCATAGGTCAAGGCCTAATGGTGGTGCCATTAGCCTGTGCCACCTTAAAGCTGGTCTGTCTTGATACAGAGCCCTGAGGCAGTGGCAGAAATAAGAGAGGATCAGAAGTGGTACCTAAAAGGTGCCTGATACAAACCCTACCCCACCTTCCCTCTGTGGGGCCTCAGAGTTCTTACCTCGACCTGCTCAGCCTCAGTGATGGTGGCCACACTTGGAGTAGGAATGCCCAAGTTGTAGGGTGGGTGGGTGGGTTTGCCACATCATGTTTAGTCTGGCACAGTGTCCAGCACACAAATAAGGACTGCAACAATGTGAGCTGGCCTTCCTGTCTCTCCCCTTTAAACACAGACAGCGCTTAATCTCTTTGTGAAAGCTGGCCTCCTCCAGATCCCTGTGGGGACGCTTGATAAGAATCTCTCACTTCACCCATTGAAGAGAGAAAAGAAAACTGGAGATTTATCAGGAGATAAAAGAGAGGCCCACACTCCGAAGCCAACAACAACACAAAAAAGTCACAGTGTTTGTTCTTTGGAACAGAGGGTGAGGCTTGATCTTCAAATACAGATTTTCTTTTTTTCAATCAGAAAAATAACGTAGGATAAAAGCTGGTATATTTTTTAACATAAAGCGCTAGATCAAGCCTCAAACATGTGTACTTAAAGAAGAAAAATAAAAGAAGAAAGAATAAAACATGCACAGTGAGGGCCTCTGGCACACCGATAGAGGTGCTCATTAATTTTAGTTTCTATGTGTTTTAGATTGGAGGGATGGTGAGATTCTGGGTAGCACGACACAAGGTGTGTGGCGGTGCTTCCTGAGTTTTGAAATAAAGTCATGTTCTGAGTGTGGAAATTCATGTGAATTTTCACTTGGATGGGGAAGGGGGTTAATCACCCATGAATACCCTCTAAAGATCTACTGAGAAAAGGAGAGAAATGGATGAGCCCGTAGGAAGCATAGGGGGCAATCATCGGAAGGCGGGACTCAGATGTAACTCATTCATTCATTGAGCCAGCGCGCTGAGCCTATCGCTGCCAAGCATGGAGATCTGGGGCCAGAAAGGTGAATAGGATCTTCCTATCTGTTGCCTTTATTGCTTAAGGATGTAGAAGAGACTTTTATTCTGTAGAGGTTAGATGAGACTTCCAGAGGAGGAGATGTTGGAGCTGAAACTCAATGTTCATCAAGGTCTCATTCCATGGAAAAGCAAAGCAATCTGGGAGGACTGGACCTTAATTATCTGTCCATTCCAGTCTGCAACACCGGCTTTCCTACATTGAACAGCACAGACATTGGCATCAGAGACATTGAACTTCCGTGCCTTGCTTGTTCACTTACAAATTATTTGCCATCTTAATCTTTGCATTATGCAAAAAAAATCTTGCAATTTAGATGGCTTAAGGCACTTGCTCCAAATCAACCTCCATGGATAGGTTTGGAGAAGTAAAGAGAGGGCAGATATGAAGACTTAGTCAAGGCCTGCTGTAGAGTAAGCTCCTACTTCCCGAGGTTGCTGCTGTGCAGTGTGTTGGGGGCAGGAGAGGCATCCCCGTGGAACCCTGCCCCAGGCGTGTTCTGTGACTAAGCCCCTTTTCTTGTGTACCCAGCACAGTCAACAAAAGAGAAGCTCTGAGTCTAGGGAAGGTCAGAATGCTGGTCATCAGAGCGAGGGTGAAGATGGTTCTCCCAGGTTCTCACGGCCGGAGCACAGGAGCCCTTTCCCTGAGCTCCCGCTCTGCCCACTAACCCAGCTGCCCGGGGGTGCCGGTTTCAGGGAAAGCAGAGCTCTGCTCCATGTGAGCTCCCCGAAGGCTGCTCAGTCTAATGTACTCCCCACCCCACTGTACCATATTACTCTACTTGCTCTACTTGCTTGAGATGCTTAATTGTTCTTCACAGCATTTAAAACTTTCTAATGTCATAGGTTGCCTTCTTTGTCCTTTTTATATGCCTTCACTGTTAGAATTCAAGCTCTATGAAGGCAAGAACCTTGTTTCCATGCTCTTTCCCAGAAGGTAATAGTTTCTCAAAAAATAATAATAGGTTATGAGTATGTTGTTATTATTCATAATAATTACAGTTGCATCAATGAATGATGGATTGATAAACACGGACATACTAGGACTTGGAGGGAAAACTCCCACAGCACCCACTTCTCCTTTGCATTCTCTATGTCACGGAATTGCTCAAAATTCCTTTCGTGTATTCTGGCCACAAGCTTGGATAGTCCCTGAAATTTGCCTTACCTCAAGCTCTACATTTGAGGAAATGTGCAGTTGTCTTGTTAAGCCACTGGAGTCATTGCTCACCGGGGCTACTTTTGTGACACCTGGACTGCTCTCTCTTCCCCTGCGTTCACCTTGTCTGGTTTCCAGTCTATGACCAGAAAGATCTTTCCAAAATAAAGATCGGATTGCACTGACTTGTTCAAAGACTTTATCATGTTCTAGGGACATTTTCACAGTTTTCAACTTCTTCAAGATCACCTTTTTCTCCTTTACATTTATTCCCAAGGCTCAGCAATAATGAACTCCTCACATCTCTTTGTAGCTTGTTTCTAGGCATTGGACCACACACCACATTGCACTGAATATTTCTATTCACTTCTCTGTGCTCCTCGTGGGCCTACAAACTTCTTGTGTTCAAAGACTACACCTTGTTAGCCATTGTATATCTACCACCTGCTAGAATCCATAGCACATCTAGGTGTCGATAAATACATAGATAAAATAGCTATTTTTACCAACATCCCATGTATTTTGTTAGAAAATACTAGTCTTCTTGAGTTTATCACCTGGGGAAAATGTTGAGGACTGCAGACTAAAACCTTACGATCTCTCTAACACACACGTGCTCTGCGACAATGTTCTTAATTGGCTATCAACCTTTTGGTCATTTCTGTCTCTCTTCTTCTCCATGACATCAATACTTGTTACAACCAGAAAACCATCTTGGAAAAGATCTGTAGCTCAACAGGATGGCCTAAATGATGCTTCTCTCTTTTAACTAAAAAAGTGAAAAAAACACAAAACATCCAATTCTGTTCTCTCCACCAGCCCATCTGTTTCTTACAGACCATTATGGTGACAGGTACAAAAAGGCTGGCCATGAACGATGCCTCCTGCTGCTCGAGGAAGACACATCTGTACATGTTTGTGTTCAGAAACAGACAGGAGCTGGGGATGAGTACAGTTTTCAAAAGTGTGTTGTAGCACAACAGAGTACCTGTGAACAGGTTTAGCACATGCTTGTGCTAATTTTAAGGGATGGAAGAAAACCAAATGACTCATTAATTTGTGAACTTGAAGATGTATGGAAGAGATATATGAAGGTCAAAACTTAAGCTCAGTGGTAAGAAGCAAGTTAATAACAACAATAACAGCAAAAGTTATATACTCATACACACACAGGGTGAGGGAGAGCAGGTTTACAGCTGTTCCTATAGAAAATAATATAATAATTAAGAAACAATAATACAAGAATAAATTCTGTGTTTTGCATACTCATGAATGTAAATCCACTTTTGCCCCACCCTGTGCATGTATGTGTGTATGTGTGTGTGTGTGTGTGTGTGTGTGTGTGTGTATAGCTGTGAGCTAGAGATGATGGAATTTCGTTGCAGCAAGATGGTTTGGTGATCACTGGGTTCAATGGTCCTGTTTTGGTGCATTGGATATGGAAACATATGGAGAGGTAAGGTGAGTTATCTAAGGTTGCCTGGCTGAGAACCCAGGTGAACATCCAAATCAATGATGTAGTAGCACTTCCTGTGTGATAGCCTTGCTGCACAGAAGACATAGTTAAATTTCTTAAGGCCACATGGTTGGAGTAGTCCAGATGTGGGAATTAAACCCCGTTCTTGCCAGTCTCTGAACAATTTTCCTCTCATATTAGCATTCCTCCTGGGGATCCATGTACTGAGAATGTTCTGGATCATGGAAGAAACAGAAGAAATGGAAAGAACGTGGTCTTTGGGGTCAGACAATTTGGAACTAAATTCCTGTTCTGCCAAATATTGTCCATAAAATCTGGGTCAAGTTTAACCTCTTCTCAATTTCTGTTCTGTACAATGATGATCATAATCCTTACCACAGAGGGCAGTTTGTGAAGTCAAAGTGAAATGGTATATTTTAAGAATTTGGCAAAATACTTAGCACACACTCTCTCTCAAATAATGTGTATATTCTATTAATTCTTCCTAGCAAATGAGGGCAATGGAATTTAGGCTAATACAATATTTTGAAATGTAGCTTTGGGAACTACTTTTACATTACTAAGTGATAAGAGGTTACAAATTTTAAAATGATTTAAGTCAATGCTGCCAAATAAACCACACATTTAGAAAAAATCCATAGGAAGGACTTAAAAGTGAATCTGGTGAATGTGTTACTCTGTGTAAGAGTAAGACACTAGTGTGAAATCTCAGCAGGATTCAGGGTCAAAGGAACATTAATTCCTCAAGGAGTTATGGGATCTTATTTGTTGGAAAAGCTCAAAATTATATGTGCATTATATATAAATACACCTTATATATAAATAAATATATATGTAAATATACATACATACAAGTGGTTTCCTTTTTAAATGAGCTAACTACATTTAAAGCTGATTATTGCAAAAAGGACGTTAGAATCTGAGTGATTTTGTGTTTTTTTTTGTATTTTAGGACCCAGTCTTGAAAGTGACATGCCGTCACTTATGTGGTAGGCTGTTAGTCACTCAAACTAATCCTGACACGTGTGGAAGGGGCCTTCACAAGGGCATCCATACCAGGTGGGCATAGTCTCCAATGTCCCCTTTAGAGGTCAGAGAAGACGATGGAAGGAGAAAGACTGCTCCAGTTTGGGTTTAAGGGCCAGGAGAGCAATGTGCTGGGTAGCTACTCCCAGGGAGTCAAGGCACGTTCCCTACCTTTGCACGGTGGAACTTCACCAGGTGTGCTCAGCAGAAATTAGAAGTTGCTCTTGTCCAGTGATTGCTGCATCCCTCCTCATTGTTCCCTTTACAAATGAGAGCACTGAGTGTGCCGATCCTGTCCTTGTTCCATGCAAGGCATTGTGGAAATGTAGAAGGTTATCACCTGTCTTCTTAGTTTATAGGTCTTTGGATCATAGCAGCCACCTTTGGATCTGATGTGGAAACAATCATGAGATCCTAGATCTTGAACTGGCTGCCATTTTTACATGGTATTTTTCTTTGTGGAAGGAAGGAGAGTGGGTATTTGTGACGAGAAGTGTGCACTGTAGTATGTTTTATTCTTGTACAGAAAATAACAGCTTCCCTTGCTTACCTCCATGGGAGGATTAATTTCCCTCCCTGGTGGTTGCTGGGCTTGGGCACGTGCCCAGTGCTTTTTCCAGTGGAATTGGAGGAGTGTGGATGCGCCCTTTTCAAGCCAAAGCTCACAATGTCACTAGGGGTTTCCCTGGTTCCACCAGCTCTCTTGCACCCCTGCCCTCCACCATGAGAATGTCACATTCAAGATATGACTCTCTCTCCTTTTGGGTCCTGGAATGCGAGGACCACTCAGTCACCCTGAGGTAACCCAGAGCATAGAGCGGGACCCTAGCACCTGAGATGTGTGAGAAATAAATATGAATCGTTGTCACTGAAATGTGGAGGTTGTTTCTTACGTATCATCATGGCAAAGGAGGATCCAGTGGGCATAATGGGAAAATGTTTGCAGAGGTGAGTTGAAGCAGATTTTGAAGAATCTTCGCTGATTATCTGAGGGTCTATTTTTTTATTGTGTATGATTAACAGGTCACTGAATTTGTTTCTTGAATGTGGTAAGATATATAAAACATAAAATTGACTATTTTAACCCCTTTAAGGGCTCAGTTTAGAGTCGTTAAGTACATTGACCTTACACATTGCTGTGTAATCATCACCTCCTCATCTCTGTAACATTTCATCATCCCAAACTGAAACTCTATCCATCAAACAATTATTGAATTTCATGAAAGAAACATAGGCTGCTTATGTATTTTTGAGTAGCCGGCCCTTTATATGTGTGTCAAGTTAAATAATGAAAATATTTTCATTGATGTTTGTTCTCCCTACAGTTCCACTGACTCCCGATTCAAATTTTGGACAGGACATCTACAATTCCTTGCTCTGAGGAATTTTTTTCCCATGTAAAATCAGAAATGACAAGAGATTATTATTACTCTTTGTCCTTTGTAAAGTCTGGACTTATTGAAAAGCATTGCTGTGGAAGAGAAGGGGAAAATGGTGGAGCTTTGGGGACAAGGAGAGAAAGTGGGGAAGAGACAGAGAAGAAGAGGGAAGAAAGAGGAGTGATTGTGTGAGCCTGGGAAGGAGACAGCCACCTGGAGCTGGAGACCACTGTGCCTCTCCATCAGGGTCAGCTCTGCTCTGCAGCAGCCCCCCCGCACAGGAGGGCCAACATGTCCATCAGCTAAATGTCCAGAGAAGCCATCAGACTCCTAGGAGCCACAGTGGTAGAGACAATGAGTTTGTCATAACAACCAGGGTGGCCTGAAGGCCAGAGGTCATGGTTCCTTTTTCTAAGTGCTGATGAAAACTCCAGACTTCTGGAAGACACCTGGCAGGCAGAGGGTGAGGACCCACACTGACTGAGATTAAACTTCCCGTAAAGCTGGGTGAGGAGTCTTATTTAGCTTGATTTAAAGCAAGTAGAGTTTCTATGCTTGAATTTGTGTACAAAGTGTTTCCCCCCTTCTATAAACATTTACGTTTCTTTCAAGGTTGTTGCTATAACTCAATCTTTACCCAAAAGGAAAGCAAAGTGGAAGGAGTTCAGGCAGTGCGGCAAAGATATTCCTCTTGAACGTAGCAGAGTCAGAATTGGAACCTAATTCAGCTGGTTGATGCCAAAATGTGTGCTCCCTGGACCCAACGGAAGACTTCTTCAGGACCCTTGTGCCTGTGGTGAGAGTGTTATCTCAAAGGGTTTCAGAGGACCTGCAGGTGATTATTAGCAGGCAGAAGCATTGTCTCCTGCTTTATGTTTTCTCCAATATTATTTGCCTGGGGACCTGAAGATGAATTATTCTTCATCTTAGAGTCTGTCTTCAGTTATCACCAGCCAGGGACTTATAAAGATAAACCACACTGACTGAAGGTAATTGAAGGAAAACATACTAAAAAGCAAGACAACGACACCACCTAAAACCCTAAGTAGAGTGGTAGGGAGGGAAAAGGGAAACAGATTAACTATTGAAAACAGATTAACTGTTGAAAACTTGTAGAACTGCAAACAACTTCAGGAGTTGAATCTCCAGGTAAAAAGATAACTACTTGGCAAATTTAATCAAGAAAATAAATTACACAGAAATTAGAGATTATAAGAAAATACAAAAAGCACACAATTTAATAGAATAAGAAAATACTACATACTAAGGTGTCTTAAAATATATTGAGAAACATAAGACATTGTATTATAATTGCCAGTTTATTTGCTCATCTTCATTGAAACTAACTCTTAAAGGTAAAGATTCTAGTTAGTTCCTGTCATTGCACCTCTAGTACCAAACAAAGCAAAATAAAAATGAAACACATTGTTCTAGCACCCAGGAGCATACAATAAGTAGTAATTTTTTTCAGTATACATATAACTGAAATGACTACAGAAAATGGAAACATGAATAGACAATAACAAAGAAAGGAATTGAAAACAGTTATTAGACACTATTTCTATATATGCTCTACGAGTTCTTTAAGACTTAAAAGGAGGAAATATACATAAATTGTTTTAGAAGGTAAATAAAAATAAACTCAATTCATACTACAAAACTAATGCAATTTTTAATTGAACTATAATTTTAGAAACAACTCTTGAATTGATACCAAATGAAAGACACTTTGCCAAGTTAAAAAGTCAGGGTTTTTACATTTTCCACAGCTAAAATAGCCAAGTGCTGGAAGCAACCTAAGTGCCCATCAGTAACTGAGTGGATCAAAAACCTGCGGTACATTTACACAATGCAATACTATGCAGCAGAAAGAAAGAAGGAGCTCCTACCCTTTGTGACAGCATGGATGGAGCTGGAGAGCATTATGCTAAGTGAAATAAGCCAGGCAGTGGAAGACAAATACCATATGATCTCACCTGTCAGTGGAACTTTATCAACAAAATGAACTAGGGAGCAAAATAAAACCAACAACATGAAAATAAAGAACAAACTGACAGTGACTAGAGGTGGGGGGAGGGGGTTAGGAAGGGGAAAGGTCAAGTCAAGGAACATGTATAAAGGACCCACGAATAAGGACAATGGGTGGGAGGATTGAAAGTGGAAGGTGGGGGTGGGTAGGGCAGGGGAGAGTAATGGGGGGAAAATGGGACAACTTTAATTGAACAAAAAAACTTAAAAAAATAAAATAAGTTGAAAAAATTAAATACAGATTCTACTTCTTATTAGCCATGAAATCTTGTGTGATTTCCTGAGCTGCTTTTCAGGGTCAGATTCTTCATCCATAATGCAGTGATTATAATAAATGTCTTATTTTTGGTGCATTTTTCTCCTCGGTAGAAAATCCAATCAATTACAGAGGAAAATTTATTTTTATTCAAAATAGGAATACTTTTATTTTTTCATGTTTTATTCCATTAACCGGAAATTATAGGACTTGCTTCCATGTTGTCAGTCTTTGATTCTGTAGACCGTAAACCCTCAGCTCTTTGCTTGTACACAGTGTGCTGCCTGGTGGGGTGGGCATTTACCACTCTGAAGCTCTTTACCTCATTAGCCAGCAAGGGGCCCTCTGGTTTCTCTGTCTGTAAAGCAAAATGGAGGAACAAAACAAATTTATCTATGCCATTCAATTTCAAAATTATGTGGGAAATATAAGTAGTATGTGGACCTTCAGACTGACACTGTTTTCATCTCTCCAAGCACATTGTGTTTTATATTCAAGATTATAGCTATATTCAGTGAGAGAAATTGGTGTAGAATATAGTTCTTATGAATTCAATGTTTTATATTGTATTAGTCTGCTTGGAATGTCATAACAAATACTGTAGACTCTGGCTTAAACAACAGAAACTTATTTTCTCACAATTCTGAAGTCTGGGAAATCTGATATTAAGATTTGTTCCTGGTTCACAGACAGCTGTCTTCATGCTGTGTCTACACAAGGCCCTACCAGAGAGAGGGCAAGCAAGCTCTCTCATCTCTTCTTACAAGGGCACTAATCCCATCAGGAGGGCCCCATCCTCCTGACCTCATTTAAACCTAATTTTCTCCTAAAAGCTCCACCTCCAAATCGCATTGGAAGTTATGCCTCCAATTTATGGATTTGAAGGGAGGGTACAAGTCAGTCCATAGTATGCACTTTTCATAAGAACATTAATTCCTCCTAACCATTTTGAATGTCCTGAATCCCTTTAAAAATCTAATGAACTCTATGGATCTCTTTCCCTTGAGTGGGAAGAAGCGTATATATAATTCCATGCACACCTACACACGGGTGGACATGCCATTTCCATTTGTCCTAGGGAATGCATGCCTGAAGCATACATATGGTGCCCCAGGTATCTAAGACCCCCAAGTTAAAGACCCTTGTCCTAGGACATGGAAGGTCTAATCACATTTAAAAACAGTTCTAAAGAACAGAAGTGATCACTCAGTGGCAGGAGATTTTTAGGAAGGATGGTTGCAGCTATTTCCCTATGAAGTTTCCAAGTACAACTTTCTCCCCTACTCCCAGTCTGGGTGAGATATGGTGGCTTATTAAAGGCCACATGCTTTATTTCCTACACAGGATCCCATTCTTCCCAGGAAAATCATTAATATCTTCTCCAGGATGTTGGGCCTGGAGGAGAACTAAAGTCTCCTCTGGATGACATCCTGCAGTCAGCCAATAAGAAAAATGAGACTAGAGGCAGGGAAGAAACATGCTCAAGTTTACTCGATTCATCTTAGCCTTTCCTTACTAACTGGCTTCAGACTCTTTGAAAAATAATGCAAAATTAATACTCATATTATTTCTTAAATCTATTAAACTCCAGGACTGTCTCATATAATCTCTCATTTTGGGTCTCTGTGACAAATTTAACAATTCCAATACTTTCCGAATAACAATATTCTGCCTGGTGGTTAAGATTTCTTTTAGAATGCAGTAAAGTATGTCTACATTTAATTTTCTAATATATCTAAAACACTCTGTATTTTCTTTTCCTGCTGATGGACTCAACTGAATTCTCAAAAATAGCTGAACAATTTATTGCTCCCATATAATTTCATATTCCTCTTCAGAGATAACACAGTAATTATCCAGTGATTGGAGTTGTGCCGGGAGTGTAGTTGCATTGCACATTTTTTTTTTTTGGCTTTTAGCAAAGAGTTTTATTTGGTAGAATACAGAACAGCAACACAAAATTATTTACTGCTTCCAAACGTTTCCTGGTGTTCAGCGTTGATGATTAATCCTCGAGATGGAGTTACTCTGTTTTTTTCCACTCCATCTTCAGTTGGCTAGGAGGGCTGGTGTTCATCCACACACCATCAGTCTTACGGGAATTGCCCTCTCTGAGACATCCTTGAAGCTCCGACTTAATGACAATTGAGCACATTGCACCTGTGATTTGAAAGCAGCAAAATGCAGGTGTCACCTCCAAGGCTTCACTGACCAATTTCCCGAAAGTAAGTCAAAATAGGAGAAAAGATCAAATCAGAAGACAGAAGGGAGGTAGACAATGGGTCTGCGAAGACCCCACAGGCAGCAAACCTTTGCAGAAACTCATTAAGACCCACCCCTGGTATAACTCTCTGGAGTTCCAGCAACTCACCATCCCGACTAGTTGATAATTGTGGTGCAATATTTTACTGGGACATTAGTGTGTATTTTATTCTTTGTTCTTGCTGTGTTTTCCCTCACCTTGATTTAAGCCCTTGGGCCTCTCTTTTTTTAAGAGGCAGTTGGTGTTGTAAGATGAAAAGCAGCATTATCTGAAGTTAACCTCTGTTTCTAGCTTTGGCTTTTCAACAGAAACAAAAGCATGTGTCCTCTCTTTGACCTGGGAGCCTCAGTAATGACAGATTGAAATGTTTTTCCATCTTCTAAGCCCAACAGAAGCTCACGGTCAGGTTTACATCGATTTAAAGAAACTACTGCAACTTCTCTCGAGTATTTGTGACGTAAGATTCCTTCTTTCTACATTTTTTCCCACTCCCTGTCTTCACCTCCTCATCTGCTCCAACCCCTGCGGTGTCTTTGTGGTGTACCAGCCAGGCCTGTTGCTTGGGAATTGGGGTCGGGGGGACGGAATCTAAAAGATATTTGATCCACATTCTCAACTAACAGAGTGAACGGAGGCTCTTGTCCACTTACCCAAGATCACAGGGTATCTTAGTCCATTCCATCTGCTGTAGCAAAACACGGTAGGCTGGGTGGCTTATGAACAACAAATTTATTTTTCACAGTTGTCGAGACTGAATGTGAAAGATCAGGGTGTCAGCGTGGTTGGGTTTTGGTTACAGACTGCCGACTCCCTCACATGGCAAATAGAGGGCCAAGAAAGCTCCCTGGTATCCATTACAGAGGCGCCAACCCCACCGAAGAGGGCTACAGCCTCATGACCCAATTAGCTCCCGAAGGCCTCACCCCCTTATGCAATCACTTTGGGTGTTAACATTTCAGCATGTGATTTAAGGGGGTGGGCGTGTACAAAATCCACTCTATTGCCAAGGGCTACCTGTTTGATTGCAGATTCCAGACTTCATCACAAGTTCCCCAGTTCTCTCCCGATGTACACAATAGCTGGTGTTCCTAATCAGAACCGGAAATCCTCCGAGGAGAAGTGAAGTTCTGTTTGGCATCTTCTGCCCAGTGAACCAAGGTACTGTGGAATGCTCTGGAGGGTGGAAAACAAGCCTTGGTACTTAAGCTGTTCAAGTTTATCCAAGTCTCTGCTCAATGCCACTGCCAGGGGCAGAATCTTCCCCTCATCTATTCACATGTTCCTGTCTCCTTTCCACCATCACTAAGTGGGCTCAAAGGTTTTCATGGAAGATTGTGGTTGTGTTTATTCTGTGTTCCTCAGTATCCAGCACATTGTCTAGAGGGAAGTAGCTTCTTCCTAAAGGCTTGGTGAGTTGGATCAAGTGAATAGAATTTATTTACATCTAAGATTGCATTCCCCAGGGATAATCTATATAATTAATGTCTTAAAGTGTTTGAAAGGCCAGAACACAGAACATAACATGAGAGAAAACTCTAACATTTAGTGAGCACTTCCCATGCATAAATCAGATGCTAAATCCTTTACCCGGATTATCTCATTTGATCTTTGCAGCCACCCTGTGAAGTATATTCCTTTGTTCCCCTTTCTTCACAGGAGAAAAAGCCGAGACACAGCGAGGTGAAAACACCTTGCTCACTCACACCCCGCAGTACAAAATTCTGGACGTTTTCCACGTGGAGCTGCATGTAGAGAAGAACATGGACTGAATACCCCAGGGATAGAGATTTTGGCTTCATGCAAAGAAGCCTTCCAACTGTGAGAGCTGTCTTAGGGATCTGCAATCAAGGCTGGAAAATTATTTGACAGGCACTTATAACAGAGTTCAGGTACAAGAATGTTTGAGTGTCGAAAAGAATGCCTTTCAGTCCTAAAGTGTTCTGATCCCTCGCCCCCATCATTCACATTTACACGTCTCACCCATGTTTCATGTTATGGGGCAGCCTCACCGTCTCTGTGTTTATAAAATCTGTTTTGCTCACTAGTTCACAGAGGTCAAGGTCTAGCCTACTATCTGCTATACTGTCACTTAAGCATAGAATATTTTGTTTTTTACTTTGAAAAATGAAACTTGGCTTAGTTAATGAACGAAAAATGACTTTCAGAGAAGCAAAAGCTAAGGTCTGGGAGCTACACAGTTTCGAGCATGCGATGGAGCTGTCTGCTAGTTTCCTTTCTGATTTCCTGGTTTGGGTCCTGTGTGTTCTGTCCGCCTCAGATGACGCCCTGTCCCCACAGGGAGAAGGTCCTGGCAGCAACCTTTAGAGTGTTTCTAAAACCGTGTCCCATCGCAGGACTTCTCCGGAAGGGCCAGAGGCCACATGCACTCCAGGCGGGGATCTTTGTCTTCATCCCCTTCTGTAGCCTTCATCCCCTTCTGTAGCTTGTCTATCTGCCCACTCACTGGAAAGGGCCAATTAATCACGACACCATGGGCTGTGAAGGGTGCTGCTTAATGCACTCATGAAGGGCCACACCTCCGTCTCCTGGGAACAACTATTAAGCCCCCTAGATTCCATCGAATAAGGCAGGGGCAGCGGTGCCCTCTCTTACTGAAGAGAGACCCCAGTTTGCACAGACCCCAGCTTCATTTTCATGAGCACATTTAAGTGACACTGCTAGGCAGGCTTTCCTGTCACCACAGCCTTCTGTCTGTGCTCAGAAGGAAGCTAGTCTCCTAGCCAACACTTCCTTTGACCTCAGGCAGCCAGGTCCTAAGGTAGATATATATGGCTTCTAAGCCTGTCCCCTTAGACCCCTGCCCCCACAACAGGCCCCACGAGGAGATGAGCTCTCCTGCTAAATGCCTCCTCAGCTGCTTCCTAAATTCCTCTTCCGCATTAATTGGGGAAGACATAACAGCATTGTCGATAGCGCTCCTATCGTGCATGGTCACTGTGACTAGTACCTCTATCACATATTCCATCTGACACCTATTGGAAAATTCTGCGGGTGGGGAGTGTTAGCTAATCTTTTAAATGAGAAGACTAAAGCATGTGGAAATTACATAACTTCCCTGAGACCACGGAACTGATTTTAGAATCAGGATTCAAACTCAGGCTCTTTGTCTCCGAATGTGGTGCCCCAAATCCCTACACAGGCACTATCTCCTGTGACGTGACCATTCTTGGACTTGGGCACTGGGACACATTTATATGTCTTCTGCCTAAATTTCATTTTTTATGTGCTGACTGAATTTTGGATACTGACCTTACAAGTAGTTCTGAGCGGGTATATTCCAGTCCCAACTGCTGGCCCAGTAGGGACCCTAAACGTGTGGGTAGGGCCATTTGCCTTGCCTCATGAGAGAACGATGTGACTTCTTCTCAGACAAGGACATTTCACGCACTGGAACAATTGCTACAGAAAACTGTCAAAGCACCCAAGTCATTTAAATGTGTGTCCCCAAACACACACGTCCCTTCCTGATGGTCTGAGCAATGATCCCCAAAAGTAAGGACTGCAGCTCTAGGGAGTTAGGGTGATGCTCGCGCCAACCGTGGTTGGAGAACCGTCTGCCTTCACCTTTAATGGCACCAGGTCAGAAATATTCTGAATATTGTTGTTATTGTTGGAAATTCTTGTCTTTTATGGTTATCAGCCTTCCGTGTTCTTCTTCTCTTTGGGGCTGGCGTGAGTCCTTTTGTACCCCTTGACATTGCAATGCCTTGTTTGGGATCTATTGTAGAAAAACACGTACTCCAGGTAGTTTGAATTCAGAACAAACCTTCTTTGCTCACGGGGAGCACGAGATGCACAGATTCCAAGGGACTTCACAATCAGGTAATAATAGAAAAATATACAAGATGTGAAACAGGATGTGAGTATGTGCCTTAATAGCAATAATAGAAATGGAAATTAAACTCTATGGGAACAAAGGACCCTATTAGAATTACTTTTTCTCCAGCTAATTCACTACCAGTGAAATGACAGATTTTCCTCTAAGACCTCAGCAGACTTAATTTCCAGAGATCCTGTGTTTCTCTTTGGCCAAAGAATTTAGAGAAATGATACTGTCCTCAGCAGAAGAAGAGTTTTCTCAACTTAATCAAAACTGTCCTCTTAGTTTTGATGGGTTCACCCCACTCAACCATGAAACTCACCTCTACGGTGAGTCACTGTCAGTGAGGAGAGAGCACATTGGTCCCTGAGTGTTTTCTCTGGGAAAATAAAGGCTGGAGACCATTTTGCAAGAGGTGATGTGATGTGATGAGATTTGTGCTTATTTTAACATCGTATGAGCCAACTCCATTACTCTGATGACTTTTTAATGTGTCGATTTGGCTATAATATCAAGAAATTCAAACAAATACTGATCAAGCACCAGCATAAAGGGGTCTCACAAATGTGCTTGAAGCCCTTCATCAGTTGATCACAAAGGGGATTACTGTTGGTGGGCCTTCCCTAATCAGATGGGTTCAGGAAGGAGGCACCCCAGGTGCCTATGGGGTCCCAGCCTGCTTGTGGTCTTTCCTGTTGGTTCTGCGTCTCTGGATGAACACTGACTGATACAATAATCTAATAGCTACAGGAAAACTTGCTAATTTCTCAGGTTTTTTTTCATTTTATGAGATGGGGATTTGTGAGGATATGTGATCATATTTACTGGTTTATAGGTACTGGATAGGTTGTAAGCAAATAAAAATTAAAGTTATAATTGCTCAGGGTCAGGAAGCCTGGGAGAAGAAAAAAAGTATTCTGTTTTAAAATTTATAACTTGTTCAGTGGGCTTTAAGTAAGATGTGTGCATTTTTTCCTAAGAGAGAGAATAAAACTGCCTATAAATCCTATGAAAAAATATATTTTTCCCTTAAGAGCAATACTAAATTCCCTGATTTCACTTTGATATCCAGAGAAGAATACATACCAAACATACTCGAAGACTTTACTACATCCTGCCTGCTGGATTGGATTTTTAATGAAAGTTGTCTGGATTTATGTTTTTCTATGAGAAAATTGTCTCATACTCTCAAATATAACAGATGTAACAAAAGCCAAGGGCAGCTGCATAAGGGACTGAGGGGATCATTTACAGTCCAAGATCATTTCCTATGTGAAACCTGCTTTGTTATTTAAGCATTTCGGGCAGAACTGAGTTCTTGGGTCTACGACTTTTGAAAAAATTAGATAGTCATGTATCGAAATAATTATTTAGGCAAAATGGGCCTAAGGTATTATATACTAGCCCACTTTCTTTCTTTACATATATTTAAAAAATAAAGACCAATGGCTCTTTTTAATTAATAATGCATGAAGTAAAAGGTGAGTAGCACCTTTAGATGTAAAGGTGCCAGAGTCTAACAGTCTGAATTCCTACCTCCTAATAACTTTGATGTCCCTTTTTGACCTTGGCACTATTTAGAATGGTAACTAACATTAAATTATGAGTAGATAGAGTCTATATAATTGTAGTAACGCATACCCATGCATTTAGTTATAAAACTGTCCATTTAAGCAAAAATTTTAAAAAATCCAAAGAAAGCAGGGAACATGTTTATGGTATGTGAGGTAAAGGCATGAGGCAGGGGCTGGGGGTGGTGGCAGAGAGATGACGTCACCTGCAAAGGAGGCCATGAGAGGCTGAGGCTGGAGCGATGTGCTTTGCATCTATTGAGTTAGGTCTAGATGTTGGCATTTCATAACGCTTCCTGGTGACTGTGTTGCTTTCCAAATTCCGAGAACCATGTTCGTTCTCCAACATGTAACAGATAGAGGCAGGAGAGGGTCCACAGGGTCTTGGTGCTGGCTCTGGGCCAAACTGCCTGGGGTCAACTTCTAATTCACTCTTACCAGCTGCACAACCCTGGATATGTTCCTGTGCCTCAGTAGCTTCCTCTGGAAATTGAGGATCAGGACATTTCTCTCCCATGTAAAAAGAACTAAAAGTTGAAAGTATTTTGAACAATATTTGACCCATTGGAAGTCCCCAGTTAATGTGAATTTATTGGCATACTATACAATTATTATGTATACACAATGCATTATATGTAATAACAAATACTACATAATATATACTACATAATATATATACAATGTCATACTTACACAGTTGTATATATTATTATGCATATTACATAGACAAGAAGAAATGGTGAAAGGTCTCAAGGTAAGACCAGGTATCCTAGGCTTGTGCTTTGCAGACAATCACTTATTCTCACCTGAATTAGCTAGAAGCCCTGGATGTCCAACACCCAACTACAAATCATCTTTTGTTCCTGATCGCTCAACTAGGCCCTTAGAACAGAGAAATCAGAGAACCCTGCTCAGAGTGGAAGGTTCTAGTAGAAAGGTAATGGAGTTGGAGTCCACCACAACCTCTGCCTGGCTACAAGCCTGGATGGGATTTGGCAACAGCTGGAACTACTCGCAAATTTTCGTGCACAATGAGAACGTCGTCCCGCAGGAGACCGGGAAGAGTGCACCATCTGCTTATGGTTAAGCTGCAACTGGGATTTTCCTTACAAGCAATTCTCCCATTGCACTGTGTTGCCTTTAGTTCCCCCCCGCCCCCCTCCAGTACTTATTCAGGAGCAAATATGAGAGAGCTGTGACTATCTCCATTGCAAGAAGAATCCAGGCCTCGGAGAAGCAGCATCCAGTTAGGCCCATGACTGCACCCTGCCACACACGCTGGACACCTGACTGTGGGCCTGAGCGCTGACCCATCCATGGCTTCAGCCCTGTACACAGCTGCTTTCCTCCTACCGATGGCTCCTTGAGATGGGAATTTTCCAGCTAATTTCTCAGTTCTCCTTTGTACTCTGTTCTTCAGAGCAAACAGTAAACACCACTTCCCTTGGTCCAAATGAATTTATCAGAATTCTGACCCCCAACCCCTCAGTCTTCATCAGGTAACACTTCCCCTAGTCAGATCTGAAACCCAGAATGAGATCCCATTATCTGAAACCCTCCTCTGGCCCTGGGACCAGGAATCACTTATTTGCTGATTACACCATGACTATTAAACCCCACACCTTCCGACGTCTCTGGCCTGAATGGACAGCATTGTGCTGTGATAGCAAATCTCCCTGACCTCTTAGAGGGTCCTATAACAAATGCTTAGTTCTTCCTCACCTTATATATTTCCCAAGAGTAGGTTATGTGCATGGCTCACATATCACACGGCATGTTTAAACTAGATGTTTTCTTTGGTTTGTATTGGAGAATAGATTTTGAATTTTTACCTTGGAGTAGAATGCAAAATCAACTAAATTCTAGGGAGGGCAGAGATGAAGCACCTGAGATAAATGGAAACATGGGATTTGAAAGCAGAGTTGGACACAAGTCAAGGTGCTTCGGATGTTCTAACCAGAGTCTCAAAGGCAAATGCCAAGGCCACCAGTGAGAGGGTTAAAGAGGGAACAACAAAGGAGAAACTGGAGAGTGTGTGAATGGTAATGATTTCTGGAAACCTTACTTGGCCCATAGTTTCCTTTTGGGTCAAGTCCTGCCCATTAGTGTGCCCTGTTCCTCGAAGGTCACTACCCTCAGCAAATAACGGCCAAGTCTTACCAACACTTGCCTTTTCTCTTAGGTGACTGGAGCAGACAAGCAGAAGGGAAGGGGGTATCACCTACTGCATGCTAGATAATGTCCAAGAAAATGTTATTTGATCCTTGCTACAGTCTTTTCAGGTGTTAGGTTATTTCTTTTCTCTCTTTTCATACAATTAAAGAAATAGACGTTTATGAGAACCATAGGTATGATGCGAGTGGGGTGTTCAGTCCAACTCACTCTGGCTGTCTCTCGATAGTATAAGCTCTGCTCCACTTAGCATGCTGCTCCCCACACTGGGGGTGACGGGGTGGGGCCAGGTTAACGGGACATGATGTTCAGGTGCCATCAGACGGGCTGTGAGGGACCAGTGAAAACTCTTATACACAACAGTGCAAATGTAAGCTCCTCAAATGTTACTGACAACAAGAGTGAAGAAAAGTTGTTCCGGCCGCCCTAACAATGAAAAGACACCTCACAGAATTGTCACCAGGTAACCCCTGGCATTTCTGCTGGCCAAGGGAAATGTCCCTTAACCTCAGAGAAGTCCCCAAGGTAGCAAGAGGAGGGGGGATTCTGTCACATGAATCTGAGCTCGAATCACTGTATCTACACCTGCATCAAGATGGGCTGAAAAGATGCGATGGGGGACCCTGACACTTCTGCCTCATCAGGTGCCCCCACCCAGTCCATCGCCAGGTAAGGCTGGGGTGTGAATGAGCCAGGAGAGCACTTTCAGGGCAGCCAACACCAAGATGACAAAGAAAAAGAAGGTTTCTTCTTCCTAAACCTACCATGCTGGTAAGTCACTCCACCTCCTCAGTGAACAGTGAGTAAAATGAGCAGATAGAGACCTAAATATGCTTAGAGAGAGTACCTCCCTTCACGGGACCCACAGGCGGAACGTGGCAGCCCTCCTGCAGTCCTGAGATTCTGGTGTCTGCTAGAAGAAGCAAAGGTGTAAATAAAACTGGTGCTAAATCAATATCTGGGACTCCTCACCAAGCCCCTCAGATAGGAGACTCTTTCTGCCACCCCTGACACCAGAGTCCATAAAACTCCAATGGGATACAGGATTTCCTGTCCCCTTTCCCTTCTTTATTAATTTATTTTCAAGGCATCGGAGGAGGCCACTGTAGAATCTTGCATTGTATTTTAAAAATCTGCAGAGTTCCCCACAGGAAACATTACCGATATATTTGCTTCCATTTGATGTCTTCTTAGCACTTGGTGCCAAGAAAAAAAATCTGTTGTTTTTAAACCAGTTTCCAAGTGAGCAGCTCTTGGGTGATTAAGAGAAAAAAATCACAACAACATATAAATCATGGGAAATGTTTAAGAGGGAGAAAGGGCTGGAAGAGGCTGCTGAGGTGGGGACAAGCAGAGTCCGGAGGCAGAAAGCCTGGGTTTACACCCCAGATACCCCACACCCAGGCTCTGTGACCTCTCTGCGCCCCATAGAGTGGGCTAGTAACAGGAGGTAATTGGAAGACACAGCATGAGTGTTACCTGACGTACCATTTGAAAAGAGCTCAGCACAGAGCCTGACACATGTCTGAGGCTCTTGAAGCGCATGGTGTAGTTGCAGCATGGTGGGGGGAGGGAGGCCCACCCCAAGACTGACTTTGCAGCTCATGTTCCATTTGAGGAAAATTGAAGTGATGAATTATGGGAGGACAATTTTTCCCCCACCTGGGTCCTCATTTTTCAGCCACATTGGGACGTCGATGAGGGATTTCTTGAGCACGTTCTGCACGTCATATTCAGCGCGGACCTTGATGGGCCTCTGTGACACTTCCCAAATCCTGGCTCAGAGAGTGACAGGCATCACGATCCTCCCTTGCTGTAGCAGTGGTGTAAGGGTCCGCTAGGGCTGCGTAACAAAGAACCAGAGATGGGGGCTTAAACAACAGGCATTCATTTTCCATAATTCGGGAGGCTGGAGTCTGAGCTCACATTATTCAGCAGGCTGGTTCCTTCTGAGGCCTCTCTCCTTGGAGTGTAGACAGCTGTCCTCTCCCTGTGTCCTCACGTGGTTGTCCCTCTGTGTGCGTCTGTGTCCTAATCTCCTCCTCTGGTAGAGACACCAGTAAGATTGGAATAGAGCCCTCCTAAATAACCTCATTTTATCTTAATTATGTCGTTAAAGATGCTAGCTTTATATATAGTCACATTCTAGGTTGTGAGGGTTACGGCTTCAGCATATGAATTTGAGGGGGGGGGGTGGACACAATTCAGCCCATAATAGATTATATCAAGGAGAAGATTATTTTCAAGGGAAAGTTTTGGTGCAAACAGTGTTATTGGATAGAGATACTTGGTACTGATGCGTGCTGACTTTTCAGAGCCACTTATTTTCCAGGGAACCGAGGCAGGTCAGGATAGGGTGCAGAGCAGAAAAATCATTTACTGCCTGTAAACTGTGTGCCCAGGCGTGTGCTGGTTATAGGTATATACATTTATATGCACATATATTACAGATATATATTATACATGTATGCATAATATATATAAACCTATAATGCATATAATGTATATGGTTTCATGGGCTACAGAAAATTGCCACAAACTCACGGCTTAAAATAACGGGAATTTATTCCCTCGTGGTTGTGGAGGTTGGAAGTCCATAATCAAGGTGGCAGCTGAGCTGTTTGTGCTTCCAGAGGCCTAGGGGAGGGTCCTCCCTTGTGTCCTGGTGGCTCCTGCTGTCCCTGGCTTGTGGCCACATCACTCCATTGCTGCCTCTGCCATCACATGGTCTCTTCTTGGGCCTCGGGTTTCCTCCTCCCTTTGTCCTATTAGGGCACTTGTCACTGGATTGAGGGGACAACTGGATAATCCAGGATGATCTCATCTTGGGATTCTTAATGTAATCACATTTTCACAGAACTTTGTTCAACTAAGGTCACATTCACACGTTCTAGGGGTGAAGATGCAGACATACCTTTTGGACACTATTCAACTCACTACATGTATATGGCATGCATGCATGCATGTATGTATGTATGTGTTGGTCTCTGAAAAGTCAGCACCCATCCCTACCAAGTCCCCCTTAACTCCTTCCTTACCCAATTTCACTGTTTGCACCAAAAAGCTTCCCTTTGAAAAGCTTCTTCTCCTTGACCTCATGGATTTTAGGCTGAAGCAAGTCCCCCCAAAATCCTACACACCAAGGGGTGAGGCACAGAAGAGCCCCACTCAGTGTACACACACTGTGTGTACTGGGCTGGCAGAGACACAGCAGGCACACAGGGAGTGTGCATTTGGACAGCCTCTCCCGGTTGAGGTGTCTTTCCCCTCCCTGGGGCCCAGGTGCACAGGGGCAAGAGCCGCCCTGCACGGCAGGAGGGCACAGGGAGCCAGGCCTGAGCTCCCCTGGGGGTGCCAGGCCCCCCCAGAGAGGCCGAGCTTGAGATCACGCACATTTCTAAGGAAAGTGCCCATGTAGAAACCCGAACTTCTGAGTGTCATTATTTCTGCCTAAGTAAAATTCCAACATACGTATTTTGATTACATTTTTTTTTTTTTACCAGGGAATGGCAACGTTGAAAGGTCAGAGAACTAGGGAGTGCACCGCTGAGCAGGGTGACCAGAAGGGGTGAGGCCGAGAGGCCGGGCAGGGCCGCCCCTGGAACCGGCAGCCGCCTCTGTGGTCGGGAGCTCGCTGGCCTGCCACCTCTCCGGGATGGCTGACAGCTGTGTCAAGGAAGGGAAAGTGAATTCTGCTCATTATTTTAAGCCACTTACACTTAAAACTATATTCCCTCTGACAAGCAACAGATTTAATGGGCTGCGGAGAGCTAGAAATACTAATTAATAACCTGTTTGCCGGGCTGTTCGCAGTATGGAAACTCAAACAGGGTGGTTCGAGCACATCGTTAAAGATGTTCGAGCAAACACAAAGCGTGTAATAATGTGAAGCTACTTTTTGCAAATACCTTCGTGTTGAAGTTCCCCCATTTTTTTTTCTAAAAACAATGTCTTGTTGCTGCCAAAGCACCAGATAATAGAATTTCCTTTACACGTGGAATCGGAACTCGATTTTGAAAATCGCTCTTCAGGGAGCACACAGTGGAATGGACCCGCTAAGCCAGGCCTGGCACCTGCATCAGGCAAGGCAGGGTTTCACCGTGAGCTTTGCCGTCCGACGTCTGCACTTGCCTGTGACATTCCTGGTCTGTGTCTGTTGTCCTGGGCACCACCCTATCAGCACTCTTGTCACTGTCATTGGTGTTCCGGGGGCAGAAAAGACTTGTAGCAGATTGGAGACTGCCATCCTTAGAAGGACCTGCTTGCAAGGCTGGCCCTTGGCCAGTTTCTGACCTTGGCAGGTACACGGTCCTCTGCACCGACGTAAACTTTCCCTAACTGTGAGTGTGGCGCCCTGTGGCTGGGCAGTGAAGACCATGGCTTCTGCTACTTTCTTTCTGGGTGCTGGCCTCTAGCGAATCTCCCTGAGTGGGAACACAGCACATGGGTTGCTGTATTTTCCTTGGGGGGGTTCTATGGTTTGGGGGGTGGAGGTGCTCAGTATGACCCATTACGGGGGGGCAGGGCAGAAGGAGGCCTCACACAGGCACCGAAGACTTTGCCTCCGTCCACTTCCCTTAAGCTCCGGCTGTGCCACGGGGCTGCAGTAAACCCCAGCTGTGAGGACAACCACATGCTGAGTCCTGGGGAACCTGCTGAGGTGAGTGTGGTCCTGGGGGTCCCCAGCACACCAGGGTTTGAGGATGGATAACGTAGTCACTCCATTTATTGTGACTGAGTTGCACGATGACTTGGGGGAGTGACCAGGGCCAGGGTGAACATTGCCATGTTGGACTGGAGAAACTGAAGCTCAGAGTGTCTGCCCGGCTTGCCCAGACTGCCTGGCACTCAGGCCTTGGGTGTGCAGGCCAGGGAACTTCACGGGGAGGACACTGGCACAGGCAATCAAGCCCCATGTCTGGAAATAGCGGGAGGCGTGGGGAGAATGGCTCATCTCTTGGGCACCTGGTCTCACCTCTGCAACAGAGATCACCGCATCCCGTGCTCAGGATACAGGGAGGATGGAGGATGGAGGACGGCCTTTGTCATCTTGTTCCCAAAGCTGTCATTCACGCTGCCACGGAGTAAAGTGATAGATGAAAAGGCTAAACTCTCCTTCTTCACTGGCACACAGCTGTCCCTGTGGGTCCCCAGGAGCAGCAGAGGCTGAGACAATTCATTGGACAACAGAAGCAAAGACGCCAGGAAGCGACCACATTCACTGTGGGCCGAAGTCCTGTGAGACCTTGGTCTCCCTCCGGCCCATGCAACCTCCCTGGGGGGGGGGGGGGTAGGTGTTCCCCTTTCACAGGCAGAGAGCCAAGTCAGTGCCAGGAGGCCACAGGCTAAGCGATTTGCCCCAGGTCACCCAGCTGGTAGGAGACAGATGACCAAAGCCTTTCCATTATTCTGTTTTCCCCCCTCCCCACTGCCTCAGTAGTTCTGCCCATCAGGAAGCTCCGGGTGGGAACCAGATCTTGTTAAAAATCAGCTTGGACAAAGTGAAAGGAACTGGGTTTTGGAAGGGGACAGTTCCAAGTATCTACAACGTGGGTCATTTATAAAATTGGGGCACTCAGAGCTGCCTCAATCAAGGTTGGCTTAAGAAGGAGGGCCAAGATTGGGTGGGCACGGGTGGGGTGTTTGAGCCAGGACAAGGAAGGGGGCAGAAGGATGGATATGGAGGTGTTTGGATGAGTCTCCCCCAGTCTGGATATGTCATGGTGAAGCAGTCCCTCTGAACTGGGCGTGCAACCTGGTCAGACCCTGGCCTTGCACCCACTGCCAATGACCATGACTTTGAGTGAGAGAGAACTCCTCTCTAGAACTTTTTCTCAATGTGTAGTTCTATACATTTTAGCCATTAGGTAGAATGCGATTTGAATCAAACTCTGTGTGCAATACCATACGATTTTCTACAAACGCATTAGCATAAAGGTGAAGTAAAGCTGGAGTGGCCGGATCCAGACAGGGATGTTCAGATGGTGGACACGTGCGGAGGTTCTGTGGTCATCACCTTGTTCGGAATGTCCTGTCACCCCGAGAAAGAACAGCACATAGTCGGTTACATGACTCACATCATCTAAAGTAAACTGATTTACCTCCACAATGCAGATGAGGGCTGTGTTAGATTTCTACGGTTGCCATAAGAAAGTATTAAAACCTGGGTGTCTTAAAACAACAGAAACGTACTACCTTGCGGTTCTAGAAGCTGAATGTGTGAGACAAAGCTGTTGGCAGGGCCGGGCTGTCCCTGAATGCTGGCGGCGGGGGGGGGGGATCCTCCCTTGTCTCTTCAGGGTCTGGAAGTTCTCGGCAACCTTTGGCGTTTCCTACCTTGTGGGCTCATCCCTCTGGTCTCTGCCTTTTTGTCCACATGACGTTCTCTCTCTGTGCATGTCTGTCGCTGTGTTCGAACTTCCCCTTTCTGTGAGGACACCTGTTATGTTGCATTAGGAGCTCACCCCTTTCCATTCTGATCTCATCTTAACGAATTATGTCTGCGACAGCTTTGTTTTCGAAACAAAGTCACCTTCTAAGGTACTAGGGACCAGAGCTTCAACATGTGTGCTTGGGGCACAAAATTTTACCCTTGTGAAGATCAGTACGATAACAAGTGCAGGCTCTCGGGTCAGGCTGCCTCGATAAAATCCTCATTCCAATGCTTCTTAGCTCGGTGACCTTGGGCAGATTACTTAACCTCTCCGTGCCTCGGTTTCCTAGAACTCACTGAGATGGCATATATAAAATGACTTAAAAGTTGTTTTTTCACACAAAAAATGCACCGATTTCCAACCCAATGTGTCTGGAAGGCTGAGGGGTCCTTCCGAGTTTGCATCGTGAGCGTGTAGCAGGCCTGAGCCTTCAGCTGGGGTTTCTGGATTCAGCAAGGCCCACTTGCCTCTGTATTCCAGCTTGAGTGACCGCTTACCCTGTTCACATAAATGTCTTCCTTAAAACACTGAGTTCAAAAAGAAAGGGTCAGAGCTGCTTCCTTAAGAAAGGGAGGTCAACAGAAGAAAGGCAGTTGGAAAGCCAATACCCAAAACAGCTTCCCTCTTGCCAAAAGGAATAGCCCTCTGTTCCCCACAGAACAGGAGCCCTGGGGGGGCCGGGACGTTTCACGTGTTCTAGTCACTAATGCGCCTGCTGCTCAGCCATCCCGACACAAAGTGGATGCTCAGGAAGTGTTTAGTGAGCACTGGATGTGGCAGAGCTGTATGAACAGGCACCTGTCTTCATCGAAACCCACTTTTAGTAATTTTCTTTAAGGAAACAGCTAAAGCGAAGGAAAGATGCAGTTATATTAATTTTTTACTGGAGAACTGTGGATAAGGCAGAAATGTTGGCGGCAGCCTAAACGCACATCAGCAGGGAAATGCATAAGGCAGGGCTTGCCCTCCAGCTCCCGCACGGTGCACCGTGGGGAGGGGAGGGTGCGGGGCTGCAAAGCTGTCCCTGTCCTGGCCTCCAGAACCTGGGCCTCTACAGTTGTGACTAAGGACCTTGGCACGTGGAAAGCATCCCGTGTTGCCAGGTGGGTGCTGACGGAAACAGGTTCACAGGGGTGCTCCACGCTGGCCCTGGAGGCGGAGGAAGGGGTCTGGAGCCAAGGAACGCGGTGGCCTCTGGGAGCTGGAAGAGGCAAGGGAACAGACCCTTCCCTAGAGCCTCCGGAAGGACCGCAGCCTTGCCGACACCTTGATTTGGGTCTCCTGAGACCCATATCAGACATCTGACTCACAGGCCGGTGAGATAATAAACGCGCCTTGGCTCCAGCCTCCGTGGGCCGTCATTTTTTAGGGCAGTGGTGGGAGTCTCATATAACGTTCCCGTGGAGCAGGGCCTCGCACTGAGGCGTCCACAGCAGCCACCACAGGGGGGTGCACCTCAGAGGAGAATAAAATAACAAATGGTCAGCTTTCAAATCGGCCCCAGCCCCACCCCCACCGACTGAACCGGTTTAACTGCTACGCGGAAAGCAGGGAGTGGGAGGGTCACCTAAGCCTCTGGTCTCCAACCTCCGCTGCAGCGCAAAACTTCATGGCATGAGTGAGTAAAAGCTCAAAATAGATTCTTAAGAGAAACGTAGCTTTTCTTAAAGCAGCAGGTCCAGTAGAAGCTTCTTGTAATTTCATTTACACGGGGTCTGGGAGGCTAGGATCCCAGACAGCAGTCATCTGGGAGGACAAGATAACGTGGATTTTCACGTGGTTTTGCTTCTCCGAACCCCCAGCTTTCTGGCGACAGACGCACGGTGGTTTGGGAGAGGGGCTGCAAGTTAAGCAGAGAAAGGGGAAGTGAGTCGCCCCCGTCTGGCGGAGAGGGCAGTGAACCCCACCTGAGACGCCCATCTTGAGCTAAATTCCACACTGCCACCAATTTTCCCGTCTCTCCTGGGTGCCGGTGACAGTGGCCTTGGATGTCACCTCAGCCAGGCCTATTCATTCCTCTGTGGAGCCAATTCAGTTCCAAGGACGCTGACCCCGGGGCGAAGACGCTGCTCAGGGGCGGCTCCCCTGGGGGGACCGCCGCGCTGCAGCCGGGAATCGAGGCCGAGCACAACTGCACCCCCCTCCTTTTTTAATTAACAATACTGCGGAGTCGAGATACAGTGCACATTACCAGGTCAGGCCACCCATCCCCGGGGGCTGGAAGCAACAGAATCGGCAACGAGGAGCTGGAGGGAGCTTCCCTCGCGGCAGCGAACTGCCGCCCACCCTCACCCTCCTGCTCAGCTTCTACCGCGTCTACAGAGGCAGCTTCCCACAGCACAAAGACGGCGGGGTCTGGAGGCAGCCAGGCGGGGAGGGGGACCCCAGCTCCACTTCTGCCCAGGGGGTGACCTTGGGGCCGCTCAGATCTCACTACAGTGCAGGTCCTTTATCTGTTCAAAGGGATGGTGGTCTCTACATCCATGTCCATTGTGAGAATCCCATGCAGAGAAAGCATGGCATGTTGCTGGCATGTCACAAGGATACAGCCCGTGACCATGTAAAGTTACGAGTGTTGTTTAGTATGGTCGCTGTTGTCTTGTAGGTTATCTTTCTGGGAGACATCCCAGGAGAGGTCACCCTAGGCCCGGTGTCTCTCCTCAGGGTGACTTATTTCAGGGGAACACGTTATGTATTCATGCATCTAGCCCAGCCCAGTGCCAACAGGACAGGGAGGGGGTTCTAGACGGTGTCTAGTGTGGGCATGAGAGCGTTGTTAATGAGGAAGCTGGCGAAGCAGAGACGACGGTAGAAAAATGGCTGAGTCGTTGATTCACGCCCCAAATGCTTAGCTCCTCAAAACTGAGCAATCGGCCGCGACTTTTCAAGTTCTGTGCACTTGCCACAAATCTGGCTTCCTCCGTGGGCAAAGGCAAGTGGGAGCGATACTGTGCTGTCCTAGCGAAAGGAATCCCTCTCATGCGGACCCCTCTCATGGTGACGGGGTCCCTGACTTCTGAGCAACATCCTCAGCAACTCGATGGTAAATAAACATGAATGGCCTCTTTGGTGAAGCACACGAGCGTGTGTGGATGAATGCAGTTCTGCACACAGAGGGGCCCACGATCACACTGTCGGGACACAGCTGCCCCTGAGCCGGGTTAGAACATTGCAGGAAACAGCTGGCTCTCCTTCCCCCCTTCCTCTCACCTTCTCTCCCACACTGAAGAGGGCGGTGCTCAGAGTCAAACACAGAGTCAAAGCCACAGCTCAGTGGGGAGTGGCTTTCCGACCTGCCCGGCCACTGAACAGTCACGGAACACTTTGAGCTTCTATTTCCTCATCCTCGGACTCCAGGAGCAAATGCTGTAATGTTATTTCCCCTCCAGGGCCCATGTGGGGAATAAATCTAATTTTTCAAAGTAAGTGCAGGAGAGGTAACCGTTGTTTAATAAGTGACAAACCCCTCTTTCTGTACACTCCCTCCAGTCACTGAAAAATAAAATAAAAGTCACTGAACTATAAGCGGGAAATGACTTCACACTCCTGGGAAAGGCCAGATGAGATCATAAAGGTGACGACCAGCCATTGTGAAGCAGTCTTCTCACAATCCAGGTCCTTCACTCACATGCTGAGCCTCATCCACACCTCTGTTTCCTCCTCTGGGCAGGTACTGACATTATTACAGTGTGGGGGGCGGGGCGGGGCAGAGTCAGCTGGCTCAGCCTGTGCCACAGGTCAGGGCAGGCAGGGAGCTTGTGATTGTTGCCGTCACCAGGCATCTCCTTGGTCTGACACACAGAAGGGACCTTCTGCCACCATTAGGGAAGGCCTCCAGTGGAATGATAAGAACATCGCTTGCCCTTTTGAGTAAAGGTTAAAAAAATAAGTTGTTACCACTCTTCAAAGTTTAATTGCTGCCAGACATCCTTGGGACAACCTCCGCTGTAATTTCACAGAGTGCAAATTCAAGCAGGTTTCGGTGGTGGCCACCCGGCGCCGGCAAGTGAGGCAGGATTGAAAATAATGGGATGTCAGAAACGCACGTTGTCAGCAAATACGCGAATACATTATTCGGTTCCAAGGCGTCCTGTGGCTCCGCACACTGCCGCGATGCTTTGGTGATGTTGCAGGTGATTTGGTTAACATGTTCAAGGGGAACCTTCCTGGTTTCCAGCATAGTGTGTTGTGTGTTGTAGATCACAGAGGCTTCTTTGTTTTAGCTTGGGAAGCTACGTAGGTCCTGGCGGTTTTGTTAACGAGCGGGGGATCAGCCCGAACTCATCCAGCTTTTACGATGAGACCCTACCAGCCGCGCCTGCCGCCAGCACAGAGGGCTTCTCAGATGCATCAGTTTGTGTCCGTGAAAGTGCTGAGCGTGCACCTTGGTTTCGTTCAGCAAACCGTCACGGAGTGCCGGTGACAAGCCAGGCCCCGCCGTGGGTCTGGGGGACACGGGCAGCACTAAGGCCCATCTCTGCTGCTGAGGATGGTGGCTTCCAGAAGGGGGCCTCCCTAGCAGGGCATTTCGATCCCCAGCCCACCCTGCGGCTCTGACTTCAGTGTCTTCCTGGGACTTGTGGCTGAGCAGGGGGCTTCCTGGCACTGTCTGTCTTTCTTTCCTGATGGTTTCCCACGGGAATATAAGCTGCATGGCCTCGGGGGTTCGATATGTGTCCCTCACCGGAAGTGACTCCCAGTGTCTGTAAAATGGGCTCGTGTGCCACCCCCAGATGCCTTCTCTGAATACCGTTGTGGCCGTAGGATTGTGCTGAGCCTCAGAGAGGACAGACTGCAGGGGGGCTCCCACTGGGTGTGCGTAAGGGGGCGAGCAGGGGACTCCCCAGCTGTTGCAAGCTGCTCTTGGTTTTAAGAAGAAAAGTTGGCCAGTCCCTTCCAGCAGGGACTTCAGACTCATCACTGAGCAAAGCATGTTTTCCGCATCGGCCCCCAGAGCCTGGCACCTCTGTCACCAAGTGGACAAAGCCAGAAAGCTGTGAATGAGCCTTAACCCCTTTCATCTCCCCTCACTCCAGTCAGCCACCCGGGCCTGCTGATTCTGCACCCGAGTGTCTCTCACTCCTGGTGGGCCCGCTCTGTTCCCACCTATGTGGTCCAGGCTGCCATCACTTGTCATCAGAGCCATGGCTAAGAGCGTCCAAACTCTGCTCTCTCCTTCCAGCCCCTCTCCCTTCAAGCCGTTCCCCAGTCCCTATCGTTCCAAGCACAAATCTAATCATGTCCCTCCCTGCCGGAACCCTCCTATGGCTCCTGTAATTCTCAGGACAATGCACTGCATCACCACGAAAACCCGTGCCGCCTCTTTCTGATGCTGCCAGGCTTTCCTCCTGCCCATAAGTGCCCGAGGTTAGAGTCACTTGAACTTGCTTCTAGTTCCCAAACATGGCAAAGTGGCCCCTGCTGCCAAGCCTCTGCTTAGCATTCTTTCCACTTGACATACTCTTATCACATGTCCGTCCAGAGAGTCCCCAGTGTTTTGGGTTATTGTGGGTGCCCAGGGCCAGTTGTCCTAAGTTCCCCAGCTCCATCACCAACTGGTTGTGTGTATGACCATGGGCAGCGTAATTTACCTTTCGTGCCTTGGTTTCTCCCCCTGTAAAAGGGCATAATAATATCTAGTTCACAAGATCCTTGAGAGAACTTATGCAGTTCATAAGTGTTGAGCATTAAGAACAGCGACTGGTCCAGAGAAAAGCACTATTCATTACCAAGGGTGTTGGAGTGTGGTTCCCTGGCTGGCAGCATCAGATCCCCTGGGAACACGTTTGAAATGCAAATTCTCCAGGCCCACCCAAGACCTCCTAAGCCAGGCACTGGAGACCCCGCCCAGCTGTGTCTGAGCTAGCCCTCCAGGTAGTCGTGATTGCATCTGAGATGAGAAGCACCGCGCCGTGGCTAGCACTCCTGTCAGTGTCAGCATCCGAGGGACCCAGTATCTTCGTCGGCATGAGTATTGCTGTAAATGTTGTTGCCCGCGCTGCAGATGCTCTCTGGGGTAGGTTTCTACTAGTGAGGCTCCCGGCTTGCAGATCATGGTACAAATGCAAATTTAAATCCACAGGTCAGTGCTCCACCGTGTACTTAAGTGGCTGCAAAAAGTAAATACAGTCTCATTCACCTTTGTGTAGGGCTGTCTGCTGGCCCACCTTCTCACCTACACTTCATCTTAAAAGGCTTTCTAAACTTAGCCAACCTGGTAAATATGGAGTGACATATTTTTGTGTTTTTAATTTATGTTTATCTGGTGAATTATGAGGTTCAAGGTCTTTTAATATATCAGAATATTTTGATATGACCATATTTCTCTCTTTTAATGTGTTAGTATAATGAGTTATCACAATAAACTAATGAACTAATTTTGAATTGCTGGATGAAATCTAATTTGGTCATGACAGATAATTTTATACAATACTGTATACATGTTTCTTAACCTTTACTTAGGATCATGTAAAAACATTGGGGTTGGGCATTTTCTTTGAGGGAATATTAACTATTGATATATTTTTAAGAGAATAAAATCATTTCCATTAGTCTATCATTTTTTATGTTTATAAATGGTGAGCTCACTGAGGTTTTCTTTTATTTCTTTAGATACTTTTGGAAATTTATATGTGTACACATGTACTGTATATATACACATACATATCTACATAGGTGTATGTATATATACATATGCACACACATACATGTATTATGGATTTGTCTATTTTGCCTAAATTTTCAAATTTATTAGCATAAATGTCTCCTTAATTCTCATAAACTCTGTTTATGATTTTAATCATCATTGCATCTGTAGTTATAGAATTTTTCAATCTTAATTTTTCATTTCTAATATTTTAAAGTGTGCTGTCTTTTTTTTCTTTGGTTAATCCATCCAGAGGGTTGTCTTAATTTTCAGCTTTTCAGAGTAGCGATATTTGTATCGGTGGATTTCCTAGTCAATAATCTGGACTCCTATTTTCATTTCTTTGTTCATGTCTTTAGTTAATTTTGGAAGCTTATTTCAGTTTTATATTTCTATATTTTCATATTAAAAATGATATCTTAAATTATTTTTTATTACTACTTAAGGCTATACATTTCCTGCTAATATTGTTTTAGAAGCATTCTACATGAACATTTTAAAATTTAATTTCTAAGTAGTTATCTTCTTTTTAAATTTATTTTTAGACAGAGGGGAAGAAAGGGAGAAAGAGAGAGAAAGAAACATCAGTGTGTGATTGCCTCTCGTGCTACCCCTACTGGGGACCTGGCGGCAACCCAGGCATGTGCCCTGACTGGGAATTGAACCAGTGACCCTTTGGTTTGTAGGCTGGTGCTCAATCCACTGAGCCACATGAGCCAGGACTAATTTCTAAGTATTTTCTAATTGTCATTATATCATAGTATTTAATGTATGGCTTATTTGAAGATTATATGAGTGTGTGTATTTTAATTACTAAATGCAAGAGATTTAAGGTCATTGCGGTTGAGTGGCAATCACCAGAGTGGGTGGGAAAGGGGCCGGGCTGGAGATGCCCGAGAGACTCTCTCAGCTTCTCAGCTGAGGCCTCAGTCTCGTCCCAAAGTGCAGCTGGCGTGAGGTCCCAGTAAGTGCGCCCAGGGTGCTGAGAACGCTGCCTGGCGTGTCATAAGATTTGTCTGGTTATTCACGTTGCTCTTTGTATTGGTAGTACATTGCTATTTGTTTTCCACTCAATCACAAGGTGGTCAAAATACTTAGTTTGTGTGGTACTCATTCTTTGAAATGGAGGAGTTTTTGCTTGCTTAAACAGTTCAGTAGAATATGATTAGTTTTTTGTCCATGCTCCATGTTCCACTTATAAAATATTTCACCTCCCCTTCTTTCTGAACACCAAGGTTTACCGCCTGTGCGTTTAGCCCACTGAAATCCTCCAGGCAGAGGGTCAGCGGGTATCTGCGGACTCCTTTGCCATCTGAGGTCAGCACAGGTGGGAACACACAGTTTCTTATCACTTCTGCCCACTAACAACTGGTTCCCTTATTCTGATTTCAGATATCAGATATGATACTGATTCATAGCAGTAACAATTTACCGAGCATGTACCTGCTGGGTGCCAAGAATTTTGCTACGATCTTCAGTTCTCTAAGGCTTATTTTCCTCGTGTGTACATTGGAAACAGATTCTAACGGGCGGTGTTATGAAATTAAAATAAGCAAAGAATATAACGTATTTTTGCACAATGAAACAATAATAAGAAATTGAAGAGCTAGGGTCCAATTCAGAATGTCTGACTTTAAATACCATGACGATAATCTCTACATTCTATTCCCGTGTAGCTCTATTTACCGGTGTAAGAAACTGAAGATGAAAAAGCAAAGTGCTTTTCCCTTAGTTCACATGCAGTTTAAGAAGTTGGAATAGAATCGGGTCTAACTTTGGAAACTCCAATTGACATTGTCTTTCTTTTGTGAGGCCGGAGTCTCTTAGGACCAAAAGAGCTTCTTCTAAATGCATAGATGAAACAAGGCATCGGGGCAGGGGGCGGGGGGAGTCACTGGCTAGGAAGAATGTCAGAATCGGAATCACAAAATGAATAAGAAAGAAAGGTAGAAAGTAGATGGGGAAAGAGGAGTCTAAGATATTTACAGTTTGACCTTTTCTAAATGAACTGTGGGAAACAGCCTACGAATATGGCTCCCGGTAACCCCTACGCCTTATAGCCAGGCCCTTGCACCTCCCTCTCCGGCAGAGCGTGGGACAGATTGAGTGCCCTGACAAAGTCGTGAATGGTGCTTTCATGATTAAGTCACAGAGAACTTCTGTCTTCCTAGCACTCTCTCCCTTTTGCTGAAACTATCTCTCACCCCTTCGTTGACCCACTTGGGTGGAGCAAGCTGCCGTGTTGTGACCTGCTGCAAGCTGAGGACCGTGAGTCAAGGCACCGAGGGAGGCCTCTGGCCAACAGCTCGTAAGGGGTTCCACGCAGCCACCAGACCCCAGAGTGAAGCCTGGAAGCTCCTTCCCCAGGCGAGCCCTTCAGATGAGGCTGCACCCTGAGCCAACGCCTTGATCGCAGCCTCGCAAGGAACCCAGAAGTAGAGGACCGAGCTGAGTAACGCTGGGATTCTTATCCCACAAAACACCTGAGATCCTAAACGTGTGCTGCTTTAAGCCACCACACACGGCAGCTCTTTGTTGCACAGCAATAGGTGATCTATAGGTGAGCTACGGCCAGGAGTGAGCCGAATGATAAACTTTTGTTGCTAAATGTGAAGGTATTAAAATAGTCGAAGTTTATCACTAATGAAAGAACCATCTCAGTCTACAGAGTGGTGTGAATGAACAAACAAAGCAGAAGGCTCACAGATACAGAGCACACACTGAGGGCTGCCCGACGGGAGGGGGTCTGGGGACTTGAAGAAAAAGGATGAGGGGATTGAGGAGCACAGACTGCAGTCACAGAACAGTCACGGGGACGTAAAGTGCAACACAGGGAGTGTAGCCCATAGTGTTACACTATGTTTGGTGCCAGAGGGGTGCCGGAAATATTGGTGGGACCCCTTGTAAAATATACAATTGTCTAAGCACGATACTGTACAACGGAAACTAATACAGATAGTATTGAATGTCAACTATAATTAAAGAAATTTTAAAAGTGAAAAAAATGTCTCCAGTAGTGAGTACCTGACGTTTGCTCAGTGCACATAATCAGTCTTTGACGCTGGGTGGCTATTGGAGAGACACCTTGCCTGGCCTCTCTCCGCTCTCAAACACTCCCCAGTGGGAATTCTGGCACTTTCCAGTACCAGCCATTCATCACACTTTGCATTTCACCTCTTACCCGAAGCACACTGTATTTCACGCGTCTCCTACTGTTTAGCTAGCTCAGCAGCGCGTTGTACCTGGCGGGCTTCATCCGGGTAGGATTATGCTCCATTTTAATCCCACTTAGTCTTGCACAGGGATGCGTATTGACAGGCTCATCTGTGAAAGTTTTTTATTATACCAGGTCGGAGTTACTGTCCCAGATTCCACCCCGCTAATTCCACGGGAGCCCGTGGGGAGTGACCTCTGCCTGGCTGCAGGTCCCTAGGACTCGCCTGCCTAAGGCAAAAGCAGACAGAGTCTTCTCACAGGCTCTCAGTGGACACAAGCTAGTTTTTCGAGTCCCGTGGTTTTCTGTAATTCTTCTCAATTCCACACGGTCCCCCTGAGGTCCATGGGGACGTTCGCATGCTTCGGTTACTTCTCCTAATGAAAGTATTAAAGGCTCCCTCTCTGGTTTCCTCTTGGGCCATTATCTCGTGTATTTCCTCTAGGTTCCCAATCTCTTCACCCAATTTATAATCACATACCAGTGCAGCTTGCAATGAGGTTTCTTGACAGGTTTCATTTAAAATGAGCAGCACAGATTTAAAAAAAAAAGCATTACTTGTCATCATCAACTTCATCATCATTATCACTAATAGATACTATTTACTAAATGTCCTTTATTGGTCAGTGGTTCTGCAGAGTTCGTTCTAAGCATTCATTATCTCATAATTATCTCTCTCCATCTCTCTCTCTCTCTCTTTTTTTTTTTTTTTTACAAATGAGGAGCCTGAGACACAGAACAGCTCTGACTGGCTCAAGAGCACATCACTAATTAGAGATGAGGCTAAGGCTCCATGGGACTTTCTCCCAGGGCTTTTTGTTCTGCAGTTGACAAAAGGGAAGACAGCGCATCCTCATGCAAGATTAAAAACGTTACAAAACTCGCTTCTGATTGGTTTACCTTTTGAAAACACCTCACTACCTCTCTTTTCTAAGTTTTCTTAGAGAAAGCCTCTCTGTTAATGATTTGGTTCTTCCTTCTGATCCCTTCCAAAGGATAACTGATGACTGAAAATTGCTCCATCCGGCCTGCAGACCTGGCATTTCTTCCCAGGAGAAGTGGCCGCAGAAGAGTCCCCAGGCAGATCAGACAGCCTTCCTGGAGTAAGGATGTTGCTGAACCAGTGGAAACCAAGGCTGTGAGTGTAACCGGCCCATTGGCTCACTGGGAGCTGCCATAAAAGACAACTGGGACCACTTGCAGCGCAAGAGTCCTGATACCCTGCAGCTCAGCAGCAGCAGCTCCTACAGTACCCCTCTGCGTGGAAACTGGGTGTCAGTGAGAAATGGAGGCTCATGGTCCTTCATGTTTCCCTCCTAAGTCACATGTTCTCACAGTGCTCCTTACACACCTCCACTTCAGGACCTGCCAATGTCTGGCAATTGATGGCTTGCCTGCCCTGTACTTCATTCAATACACAGGGAGCTCCCGAAGGACTGGGACCATGGCATCTGCCTCTCTCAACTCTGTAGTGCCTGGCACACAGTGGTCACTCCAGAAATACTTCTTGAATAAATATGAGGCCAGCTAGTGAATTTATCAGCACATAAGCGAACAGGTAAATAGACATTTAAAACGAAATTTCCCTTAAAGAAAGTACATTGAAAATAACAACAACTAACATGCATGGTGAACACTATCAGACTCTGCTCTATTAATTATTGCTTAGAGCTGATGGCTGCCTTCTCACGTAGATACTCTTATGAACCCCACTTCATAAATGAGCATCTGAAATTCAGCAAGGTCATACTTCCTGCCTAAGAGCAAAAGGACATTGAGGGCCCGAGAGCATCTGGAGGGCAGAACCTGAGGCATTTGCTGCCACGCCAGGTGACCCAGTGAGTCCTCATTCCCACGGCGACTGAGACATGAGCCGGCGAGGAGGGAGCCCGGGGTGCTGGCAGGACGGAAGAGCATCCTTTGCGCTCTCGAGTGCGTCACACCATGGCACCCTACTAACAAAACCCGTCCAAGGAAAGCAGAGGCTGGGTGGGAGCTCAGATTCTCTGCCTTCAACTCCATTATATTTTCCAGATAAATCTCATCAAGTTATGGTCAAAATGAGAGACGACAGGGAGTAATGGGGGGAATCAATATTCATTTAATATCACACTGAGCATCTGGAACACCGCTGGGATGCTTTCTTTTTATTAAATCCTCATGATAACCCTGAAAAATGCATTTCCTCCCCTCTAACCTCAGCCAAAGTTAAGGTTTAAAGAGGCCAGGGAATGAGCTTAATGTCACAGGGGGATAGGTGCAGAGCAAGAATTCAATGCAAGTGTGCGACTCTCAAATCCATACATTTTGCAAGATGTCATGCTTTTTTTCCCCCAAAATGGAGCTTAAAATTGGCTTTTTATTAATGTGTGCATCTGGGTGAACAGGAACCACCATAGCCAAGGCAGAAACAAACAGTAAAAATAAACCCTTGGTGAGTTTATTTGACTCACTCTGCGGGATGAGTCACCACGAGAGATAAAGGCAGAAGCAGAGAGAGAAGCTGACCCGTCCCCCACCGCCTCCACCACCCCCACCGGCCTCAGGCACCGAGGGGCCCGCGTGGGGCTCCCCCTTTGGAGATGCGAGTTTTGTACTTTGTACAATCACAGGGAGGCCGCCTGTCTGTGACAGCGTTTCTTTCCTGTTTTGAAGTGTGTTTTTGTAAGCTTTTGTTACATGGTTCCGTTATTTCAAGTTTGCTGATGGCTCTGGGACCAAAATAGGCTGCTCTGAAAGGCACAGTGAGAGCGATCGCTAACTAGGGCGTCCGGCAGGCAGTGAAATTCTGACATGCCTCCGGGTCTGAATGTCACCTTCAACGCTCCTGCTCTTGATTGGAGTTCCGCGTGCGAATGTCTTTCTTTCTCTGAGATTGCATGTGACCCTTTTCTTAGGAATCAGACACATAGTAAATACCATGTATTGATTTAAGAGGAGGGAGATATTATTTCTGTAATGTGCAAAATACACGGCCTTGTGCAGATGGCTCCTGCAGTCCCGGGGCCGTAGCGTGTCACCTGTGCATGACGTCTGAGGGGGATTCTGGGCGGCAGTGAGCCAGCACCCAGCACCCAGCAGAGTGCATGGGACCGAGCTGGCAATCAATGATATTCCTTTGTGTGTTACAGTGTCTTATGGAAGAGTCCCAATTGTGGATCCAGTAAATTCCGGAAAGCATATGCTGTTGGTGACTTTTATGGAAGAATGCTCATATTGAGAATTCCACCTTCTGTTCTTCTGTTTGGTCAGGTTCATCATATTTGGTGAAAATGAATTATTAAGCAACTAAAGGTAATGAAAACAAAACTCTAAAAATTAATTGGGTCATAATTTAAAGCAAAGTGGAGTCTCTGTCCTTGCATTATGATTTTAGATTCCATGGAAACACTAATGATAATGGTGATCATATCATTGGTAACAGTAATGATAATAGATAATAGCAATGGGAGGGAAAATAAGCATTAATGGGAATATACCGCATGTTAGACCCTGTTTTAGTCATTCATATATGCTAATTTAAAAATAATCTTGCAAATTAGGTACTTTAGGCTAATGACAATTGTGAGTTTTTCTTAAAAGATCTTTGAACTAAGAGAGCAATAAACTAAGTTAAAACAATAGCAGGAAGTAGTAATTCTTAAGCTGCACAAAATTAACAGTAGATAAATAAGTGAAATAATAACTATGAAGATAATGACAATAAACACTATGGGCAAGAGCATGCTCTGTTTATATTGCACCAAGCACTGGGTTAACTGATTTACATAAATTATACTATTTAAAAGTTATGTCAACTGCATAGAGGTTGCACCTGATTGTGGAAGGAGATGTTGAATGTGGGGTCTATGAATTTGAGGCTGTGGATTCTGTGGCCAAGGGGTGATTATGCTCTGTGCTCACCAGGCAACAGTGGGATACCTATTTCAGCCTCCCTCCTCACTTATTTGGGTTCCCTTCAAAACAACATTGAGATAAAGATTTGCTTGCTGGTTGTATCTTTGGGAAGTGATTTCAGAATGTAAGAGTAAAACAGGGCCGGCAGTGAGGCAATGAAAGGGAAAAAATGAATGAAATATGCATAGTGAACTGGTCACCGGAATCAGAACTGGGTCTCGGTTGCACTGTGGGCCACACAGAGTCCTCTTACTTAGCCCTCTCCCTCCAAAGATGCAAGTCTGTGCCATTTATCTATCAATTCCATGCCCTCGTGATTGAGGGGCCCTGTGGAAGCAACATCTTCCTGTTGAGACTTTCAGTCTCCCCAGCATGTGGGCTGACACGGCATCAGAAAAAACCCTGAGGCAGGAAAGCAAGGGATGCTGAGACTCCTGCTTGAGGGAGGCCACAGTCAGCATGCATGGGGCTATCTACTAGGATTGCGTGAAAGGAGAAGAAACAGGACACAGCGTGCCAACAGCATCTGCTGCCTCTTGCAAGCTCAGCTCTGATCATGCCTGCGTGAATTCCATCCTGTCCCTGACTCTTCAAGGTGGCAGCCAGACATAAGCTCTAAACAATAACCCTTTTAATATGTCATGAGACAAGCCAGGGTACCACACTATTGCAGGTGCTCCTGAGGCTGTGACTGACACTCATCATCTCCCTTTTCCATCATCCAACTCACATTTCCCTCACCCTCAGCCAAAGCACTTCAGAAACTTGAAGGTACTCACATGTTGGAGTGATCCAGACCATCATCCCAATCAGGCCTCCCCACATCGGGCAAGATTACTGCAGCTGACTGGTCCTCTTATCACAGGCTCAGAAGCACCAGACTATGACCCTGAATCCTGAGGGAACCCCCTGATTCCATTTTCTAGCTGCAACCTTACTTCCCCCATAAAGATCTGGTCAGTTACCTTAACCAGTGTGACAGTCCTTGGTTATGATTATCCATTGGAATGAAGAGTATAAAGTGAGCAGATGGCAGTCATAGTGCATGTTTGGGCACATGCTTACTGTGATCCGTGATTGTGACCGGGAGCACAGTGTTGGCAAGTGGGTCACTGGGAGTCACGAGAGAGGCCAGTCCTACTTTCACCCATAGACTCCTGAACTGTGAATTCCATTTATTGAGAACAAATTACCCTATGCCCATTATTGCTTCCAAGCAGGTACATATCCTGAAGGCGAGCATTCCAACATGCAAAGCATTGTCCTCAAATGGTGCTTTAGCTCAGCCTTTCAGAGATCTTCCTAGCATTCTATCAGGCTGTTGCTTCTAGATGGTGAAGGCTGTGGTGGGACCAGTGGGTCCTTTTGATGTGTATCTATGGTTACATTTTCTTTTCAATAAAGTTAACTCTCTGGTCTGAGCCAATGTGATGTGAGATCCCATGTTTATTAGTCGGGAACTCTTTACTCCCTTGAAACCTGCTTCTGGAAGAGACACTGGGGTTGGGGAAGGTAAATTTATATCTATTTACTCTTTCAGAAAGATAGCTTTCAGCCTTGCCAAACATTGGCTGAAACATAACCAAGTTACCAAGGAGCAGGCTGGACTCAAGGGGAAGAACTACACTGAGGATCTGGAGTCCATCTCTATTGCTAACCATCTGCCCATACAGAAGTAGAAGAGCCTGCATTAAGTTTGAAAAGAATCCAGGCTGCCAGACTCAGTGCACAGCCTGTATCCCTATTGCCATGGTAATGCCCGCTGTGGGCCCTCTGTCCAAGCACGAGGAGGACTCGGGGCTGGTGATGTCATCCTGCTTACCTGGTTGGCTGTTCAGTGGTTGTGATGTGGCTATTTGCTGGTGGGCATTAACACGAGATACAGACATCTGTGTCCCCTGTTCCCACTTCCATGTGTCCATGGGCATGTGTCTCCCCGATCTCTTTGTCCCTGATTTCAGTTTTTCTCCTTCCAGGTTCCTACTGGCTAGCTAAGCCATTTATCACCATTCAGAACTCTGCAGTAATCCTATAGCTGAGCAGTTTCTCTCCCCACATAAAGTTGAGCAATTTCACTTTCTGGGTCTGCTGTCTCTTTAGGGCAGCAGCTATCACTACATCCACCAGCCACAATCAATTCGCTAAGGCCATGGCACCTTGAGAGGGTTTTGGTGACCATGACCATCATTTGCCTTGGTCTGTGCCTGCCATGTGCTCCCTCCTGTCCACACATCACCCGACAGCAAGCACACCGTTTCTGCTTTCCAGATTTTAACAGTGACGATGGCAGGGAACACTTTTTTTTCACTTTTGCCACTGAGCAACCAGTGAGTTTGCCACTAGAAACTGTATTTGTGCGAGGTGCTGTTCCACTGCTTACGATGGAAGTTGAGCCAAATCAAGACTCCCATAGCACACCATCAGCAGCATAACTCAGGCTCCACCCGTCAGTTTTACCAGAGTTTAAATGTTCACTTATTGGTGCAGAGAGGTATATACTATACAAACATTACTTTCTGTGGTTCATAAAATAGAATGTTCCATAGTGGTTGAGGTAGGAGCACCCAATGGCAATGTTATACAGGCATGACCTTCACTCAGGCATGACCTTGACTCAGATTTTGGCTGCCAGGTCCCTTTGGTCCCTGCCCATTCTTCAGGCCTTGTTTTCCATCCTCCCTTGATTCTTTAGTGAGTACATATCTTTATAACATTTTCTTTTCTGCTTACATTAGAGTCTTTGTCTTATCCACCACCAACACCCTTGTTAAAAGAGTGTCCAACCCAATTTTATTCAGAGACAAATGAACCCATCAAACTGGGCAGAAGTATAGCTACAAGCGAATTAGGGATGCCATCACAATTTAGTGGAAAGAAGACTAGACTCTGAGTTAGAAAATGTTAATAATGACAATAGAAATAGGTCTTAATAGTATTGGCTTGTACTAGCATATGGCTCTACAATCCTTAATTCTTTCAATTCTAGATCTTGCTTTGTATCTTTCTAATTGTGTAGTGTGCTGGTACATGTTTGAAAACATTTCAGAATAGAAAAAAACCTCAATTTGTAGCATTTTCTCAGCTTCCACCGTGTAAATACTTCTGTGATAGCCAATCTCAAGCTATCAGTTTGACATCGCTGGGGGCGGAGTTAGGAGCAGGCGTCCACAATCGGCTCCCATAAGCTTCCGTGAGTGACCTCCAATGCGCCACTACGAATGACTGGTTGAATCGACCTTCTCAGATTCAGCTCCTCCACCTTCAATACCAAGAATAAATAGGTGAGCTCTAGGTTTCATGCCTGGAGTAAAACCGCATAATTTTAATTGTGAACACAGGGTTGTACGGAAGATAAATTAAGCACCATCCCTTTGATCAAAATATTTGGTAAGATTTGTGGATTCACTGTCAACAGGATCAGCTGTAAATACTTTTGTATGGGTGTATCATGACAAGGAATGTACTATGATTAAATCTTCATTTTTAAATAGAAAGGATGAAGTATGTTTCTGCACCAGAAATCCCATTGCCGGCTTGCTGGAAGTTCGCAGAAGCAGTATTTTCAGTTGACTGTGTGCGTGGTGGGCGAGGGCCCAGGAGGGAAGGCCAAGTGCTGGGGGTGCTGCACCAAGTAGGAGACAAGGGGGGCAAGGTAAAACCGATGCTTAACTCGGCTGACCTCAGGAGTCTCGTCTCACACTCTGGAAAATATTTAAGTCAGTTGAGAGATCATCTCGATGAACTAAAATAAGTTAATTTAAATGTTTGGATGACATGCTGTCACCCTAATAAAGTCACCTGTGCCAGCCTACTCAGCACCTTCTTCCAATCCTTCTTCCTGATAGAACTCCATTCTCGACAAGTGTAGACAGCTCAGTGCTCGGGAACTGGAGGAAAAGAACCCTCCACAAAGCCCTGGGTGGAGGATAAGTCATCTGGGATAAAAGTGTTTTGATTAGTTTAAGCCAGTATGGGTAATTTCCACTCCCACTGCCACCAGTGAATTTGGGCACGGTACCTGCATCTGGCTACTGAGCTGAGAGGAGACTCTGTTGAAAGATTCTGGAGAAGTTGTCCCTACCTTTAGAAAGGGATGAAGTAAAATATCATCATTTTATAATCCCCGAAAGCTGTTTTCACTGCTTGGAGTTGGAATAGTCATCTTGGAAAAATAAGGGGGTGAGATGACAATCCAGTGTGCCAGTGGTGACAGACAGAAAGGGAGAAAGAAACAGGACTCTTGATGATGTCACGGAGTCCTGTTATGTCAGAGGCCACTGCACTAACTGATCTTAGAACAGTCCTACTTTGGGTCCTTCTGTTATGTCAAATAAGCCTTTTCTTGTAAGTCACTTCCAAATTGTCTAATCTTCTACTTGTACATATCTTAAACCTAGTTTTAGTTATTCTTTGACTATCCAACATGGTCTTTCATTCCACTTATACTTAGTGTAATCAAGTCATTTGAACGGATGTTGATGGACTTCAGCATTGGAAAGAAAAAAAAGCATGCCACTGGGTAGAGATAACTTAGTGGAGGGGTGCTCTATTTCCTTAGTATGGTCAAAGGTTTCCTAAAGGACTTGGCATTAGAGCGAATTGTGAATAATGAGAAGCCACCAACTTGTAGAGATCTTGATGAAAGTATTAAAAGAAGGGGAAAAAGGCAGTGAACTTAAAGGGCTTAAGTTGTAAATAAGGTTGGTATGTGTACAGAGAGAAAGAAACGGCAACTTAATGAATATGATTCTAAGTGGAAAGAAGTTGGTCCTACCTGAAACAGGCAAAAAATGAAGGTAGGATGAAACTCTTTGCAAGGCTTTGAAAAAATAGTCAGCAAAGGAAAATGGCCTGAAAGGCAGCAGATGAGGTAATCCCAGCTTACTACCTTGAGGAAGTGTCTAGCACTTGGTGCAGGAAGTGGGAAGCCGGCCAGAGTTTGGCGGCCTCTGTGAGTCAAGGAGACAGAACTGGGACTCCAGGGTGCCCAAAAGAACTAAGAATTTACAAGACGAAATATTGGAGAGGTGAGAACTGCACAGAGAGACCACTTGGGAGGTTTTCAGAGATTGCCTCGGAAATATTCAGCTAAGCAGTGATCAGCAGGCGTGTGTATGAGGAAACTACTAGAAGCCAGGTAGAGAGGTCACCCCAAAGAACTAGAGCCCAGCACCCACACGGTTTTGGACACCATGATTGTTCCTACCAGCCGTGCCGGAAGACTCCCAGATTCACAGGGCATGGAGTCGAGTACAGTGAGAGGTTTGTATCCATAACAATTAGTCCTTGTCAAGAAATGTTATGGATGCAAGCAATAACCCTACACTGAACCCTGCTGTGGTCCTCAGTGACACCAGACCTAAAACATTAAACTGTTTTCAAGTTAACTCTTAACTACTTCCAGGAAACCACTCAAGAATGTTTATAGGAATACAGAAATATCCTGTGCCTATCAAGGTAAAAACCTCAGGGCCTGGCACCCTAACAAAAAAGTGCTGGGCATGCAGAAGAGCATGGTTTATAATGTGAGGATTATTCATTCCACTGAAGCTGACTCAAAGTGGGCCCTGCTATTAGCATTAGCAAACAAGAACATGGAAACCATTGTTTTGTTTTCTTATGTTTAAAGAGTAAGGCAGACACGTGGAAGATATGTAATATACCCAAATCAGTTCCTAGAGATGAAAACAATATGCCTGAGGCAAAAGTTCAATTAATGGGAATAAGAGCAAATTAAATATTACATTTAAAAAAGAGTTCAGCTGAAATCATGACAATAAGTTGGTATAAAAATGTAACAGAAAGAGAAAAATAGTGTGTGTGTGTGTGTGTGTGTGTGTATGTGTGTGTGAAAGTGAGAGAGAAAGAGGGAGGGAGAATAATAGTCCCAAATATCCTACTTGATGAAAACTATAAACCCAGCATGCCAATAATGTAATGAAACCCAAACACAAGAATCATGGAGAAAACTATACCAAGGCACATAATAAAATTTCTTAAAACCAGTGATAAAGTGAAATAATTTAAAAGCAGGCAGAGAAAGAGGACACATTGCATCTAAAGGAACAAAGTTAAAAGTAAGAGCAGATTTCTCATTGAAAACAGAGTATGTGTGAGGACAGTTGAAAAAATGTCTTTAAAGGACTAAAAACACAAGCAAATAAATCTCTCAACCTGTACAATTCTATACAATCTGCCCCCAAATAACATAGCAGCCACGGAAGCACATTATTTTAAGTTTTTAGCTCTGCACCTGTGCATTATAATATCTAAAATGTACAAATATAAAATTCCTAAAAAAAGTTAGAATAAACCTTCTTAAGTACAGTGTTAAACTATAATTCTTTAAAGAACAATGTGATAAACTGAAGTAATCAAAAGTAAAATCTGCTCTTCAAAAGATACTTTTAAAGGAATAAGAAGAGCCACTGGCTGGGAAAAAAATATTTGGAAAACATGCCGGGTCTGTCCAGAAGTATCCAGCCATGTAATATGAAAAGAGACATTTATTGAAGAGAATACAAGATACAAGAAACATTGTGCATAGGACAACGACACCTCAGTCCCCTTCAAAGTAGTCTCCTTGGGACTTCACACAGCTCTCCCAATCACCATCAGCTGCCCTGTTGTATTTTCCTAAATATCATGGATGGTCTGAAATCTCTTTCCTGTCAAAGGTGATTTTAGTTTTGGGAAAAGCCAGAAATCACAGGGCACCAAATCTGGGCTGTATGGGGGCTGAGTCACCTAGGCGATTTGATGTTTCGCCAAAAAACTCTGCATGAGACGTGATGCATGAGTGGGCATGTTGTTGTGATGAAGCTGCCAATAACCATTTGCTCATAGCTGCAGGCTTCTGAATCATCTGAATAGTTTCTGGGGAGGAATGTTCAAGCTTAATGCAAAATTTGATGCAGATTCATTGTTCTACTTGCTCAGTCATTTTGAACATGATAGCCACGCAGTACACAGGCTCACTCAATAGCGTCCACCACCCCCACTGACTAGTACAGTAAAGTCATCACATATACACAACCCAGTCTACGCTCTTTGGCTGCCAGGTTACATTGACGTCATGGGAAGCATTCTCATTATTAACAAAGGCTGAAATTTTTCTGGACAGACCTTGTATATCTGAGAAATAACTTGCATCTTAAATATACAAAGAATTCCTAATAATCACATGAAAACAAACTACCCAACTTTTAAAAAGCAGGCAAAATACTTCAGTAGACATATGAGAAGACCATAAACATGTATAAAGATATGGTCATCCTCCGTTCCTAGATAAATGTAAATTAAAACTACTATGAAGGGGAGACTGGATGAAAGGAGGTGAAAGAATTGGCAAAAGATCATATGTGCATAATCCATAGACGCGGAAAACAGTGTGGTGATGGCCAGAGGGAAGGGGTGGGCAAATGTTGGGGGGAAGGGGAGGTGGGCAAAAGGGGAAATGTGGACATCTGGACATCTGTTGTTTAGTATAAACAACAAAAATAAAGAAAAAATGAGATATAGAAAACCCTCTGTGAGATGCCAGTATACACTCTTCAAAGTTTCTAAAATTAAAAAGATTGAATATCCCAATTGTTGACAAGAATATGGAGCCACTGGACCTCTCTCATACTGCTGAGAGAAATATAATATCACACAACCTCTTTGGAAATACTTTGGTAGTTTCTTAAAAAGTTAAACTTGTACTATTATATGACCCAAGCCACTCTACCAGTAGACATTTAGCCAAGAGAAATAAAATTATATATCTACATAACATTTGTACATGAATGCCCGTAACGGCTTTACTTGCAATAGTTAAAAACTGGAAAAGGCTTACATGTCCATCAGGAAAACTGTGGCATATCCATACAGTGGAATTGTACTTAGTAATAAAAAGTGCAGAACTGTTGATATGCTCTTCATTAGAAATAGCAGGAACCAGATTATGTCTGGCTTTGTGAGGCCTGCAGAAGGATTTGTATACATGAAATGCAGTAAAAGGAAGGACTTCAACAGCTCTGTGTTCAAAGCACAGTAGAGTACTAAGTGGTTTCCTGTAGAGGATTTCATTTTGTCGTTCTAGCATCCTCATGGTATTACTTTTCCTGCAAGGAATTTGATGATCATAGAGATTAAGGGGTTTCCAAAGGACCAGCAGGCAGTGCTGGATTTGATTATGGCCTCTCTTGCTGCAAAACCCACCTGTGCACAACTATACAGAACCTCCTTTCCTGAAGGGAAGGCGTGTGCATGACAGTGGGAGGGATGAGATAAATCCCCCAAATAACTGTGACACAAGTGGGACATGTTCAGTTACTCAAAGGAATAAACCAAGAACTGTGAGCACTCAGTGGACATAGGTGAGGAGCATTCTGATGGCGGGTAGTGAGCTGAACAGTAGGAGGACCTTAGAGCAACTAGTCTTATCCCGGAGTTTCAGGGATGGGTGGGATATGAACAGGTAAGAAAGGAGCAGCAGGACTTTCCTGGTGGAAGAAACTGAGTAAGTAAAGCTACAGAAGTCAACAAGTGAACAAAGTTCTTAGAAAGTAACCCACTGGCTTTTTGGGAAAGGCATAACTTGGTTGAAGGAAACAGAGTAAAACGTACTGTTTGCAAATTGGCTGAAGTCAGATAATTTGCTCTAACACAAAGAGAAAGTTAAATTGTGCATTCACGGGACAGACAAGTTAGTCTTGTTGAATGGTGTGTGTGCCAAGTTCCGGGTCCCAGAGGCTTAGATGAAGCATGGTTGCTCCAATTTTGTTCTTGTCATACATAGATGTGCAGAGAATTAATGCTGAGAAACACCAGCAACTCATCAAATCTAATCTTCCCCATAGACAAAACAATGGCTGAGAGGCCAAGTGACCTGTCCCAGGTGGGCTGAGGGCAGAGACATACTTAAAGTCAGGGATCAGTTTCTCAAACAAGTTGGCTTTCTCCTGACTCACACTGCCCGATACCCTCAGCTCATTGCCTTATCTTTCTTGAGTTCCCTCTCCACAATTTTAATAACAAGGACTTAAAGAAAGAAACGCTTGATGGAGGTGAGATTATCACAGCAAACAACACTTTGTAAGAAACAGATTGATGACTGTGTTTGTGGGCAGAAGTCTAAAAGTAGACCAACTCGACTGCTGGATTGAAAATCTCTTAACATAAATGAAAATTTTATGGTGGGAACTAAACACAGTCTATTGTGAGCTGAAAGAGTGTCTGGGTCTTGAACAAAGAAATGAAATTGCAATCACGAAACACAGAGACAGACTCTTTCTATGTAATCATACAAGTCATTGATGGGAGGAAAGAAAGAAAGAAAGAAATCAGAACCTATATTTTCACAAATCTATCCGGTAGGTGAGCATCTACTGAGCACTCATATAACTGTTAAGGCCATTATAGCAGGTAGTTAGAACTGGCAGCTGCTTTTGTCTGTGGAGTGCTCACCCTGTGGTTCTTTTTTCCCTTTCTTTCTTCGCCCCTGCCCTGCTCAGTGTGGTTTCCTTGTGCCTGACAATCACAGTCCCCTACAGCCATTGGGGTGAGTAGGTCACTCACCCAGCCCTGTCCCCAAACACATTACTTTCCCCTCCTAAGATCAGTGAGTGCCCCAGGGGTGAGCATGACACCAAACCTTGGCCAACTAGAGTCCTTTCCTAGGACTTTAGATATATCCATTGAAGAGAGACATTCTCCCTTTTCTTTCAGTTCATACAATCAACGATGCAACCCCAGAACATCAAGCAGCCACCACTGAACAAAAACCCATTCGAACTGTGGACAAAGGAAGCCGATTCTCAGAGAGAAGTGGAATCAGAGCCGAGACAAGTCAAGTTCTGACGACGTGAGTCCCTGGAAATCGTCATGCCCGAGTCCAGCACCCCCCATCCCCGCCACTCATGTCAACCTGTGCTCTCCTCTTGTCATTTACGTGAGTGTGAATTCTGTCGCTCCAACGGGCAGTGCTCACACTGATGCAGCAGTACAAAGACATGCTGCGAACCTCCACTGTGTGCCACGGTATTTGCTGGGGGAGAAACTGTAGCGATGAATGTGGTGCTTTTACCCTTGGGGAGGTCACAGCTTGTCTGTGGGGTAGGCATGCAAATTGATAATAGCAAAGCCATAGGATAACAACCTTAGCAGAAGCACACTGTACACTGGAAATATAAAGGTTAGGCCGAGAAAGTCTCCCCAGAGCCCAGAGGCTCCCCAGAGTCTCCCCAGAGTCTCCCGGAGAGCTTAGTCCTCCATAATGAGTAGTTTCGTGCTCTGAAGCAAAACTCAGGAGCCAAGGCTTTGCAGACAGAAAGGAAATATCTGCAACACATGGAATTTGCAAGTAGTTTGACACATCTGGCATCCTCTGAGAAAGGCAGTGTCGTCCAGGAAAAGTCACTGGAAATGAGACTGGAGACACAGTGGAGAGCCAGATGTGTGTGTGTGTGTGTGTGTGTGTGTGTGTGTGCGTGGGTGGAGGGGTGCTTTGAAAGACACCAGCCTGCCGTGAAGGGAAATGCTAAGGTGTTTTAAGACAAGCGTGGTATGATCACTCCATTTAAAAAGACTTGCACATGGAGGATACCAGGCTCGTGTGCTTGCCCCAAAATGACCAGCAGACACAGTGAAATAACACACAAGTCCAGAAAAGGATGTCAGGTGTAACCATGAACAGATTGCAGTCAAAGCAGGCTCCTCAGCTGCGGCTGCCCATTGGAGAGCAAGCTCCTCTGGCCCCCAAGTCCTAACAAAAGCAGCTCATTGCCCACGATGCCTATTTGTCTTGGAGAAGATCACATCAGAATCTGTATAAACCTCTCATGACCACTTTTACAGTTTTTCAAAGACCTGTTTTCCTGGGTGCACTTTCCTTGTGCAGAGACAGGTAGGCCTTGAAGCCAATCCAGCACTGGTTCTTGTAACTTCTCATTCATTCAGAGGGAAAATGTTTCCATGAGGTCTTATGATCAATCAGCTTTATGACGAGATATTCATGAGATTTAAGGTGCTGAAGACCTGGAGCTGTGTCATACTTATTTCTGGATTTCAAAATGGAACTCTTTACCCATAGGTAGATGCGCAGTGAATATTTACTGAATGGAATTATGGGGCTCATACCTCCCCACTGTGAGAATACCCAGAGTGAAAATGACACACCTTCAATTTCCCGAAAGCCCTGATGCGTTATTTTGCCATTAATTACCCAGCGATCAGAGGTTTGGGTTTAATATTTTAAGAAGCAGAGTTCTAATGAGAAATGAAGTATAAATATTTATGTCCGAAAACAACGTAGCTGCCATTAATTGGCGGTCCGGCACCTGCGTGCCAGTGTTTCCAGGTATTGTGTGCTCTGATTGTATTCTGCGGGCTGCGTCTGGAGGCCAAATCCACCTCCACCTCCCCTTTCAGGTGGCCTCGTGTTTGTAAGTGCAAAGGTTCAAGAATAAATATAGGGTCCAAATTGGTCCCCGAGAACCAATCACGGAGAAGCCTGCTGAATCTCTGTAAGACATGCTATCACACTATCTCTTTTTAAAGATCCACTCGTTATGCAAAGCTGCCGTCAGTGGCTGTGTGTGCTTGTCTGAGCAGGTACTTGTCTCCTCTAACATCTGCTCGCACTGGCAGACCCCAAAATAAACCTCCACATTAGCAACTTGCACTTAAAAAAAAACATTTATCAGGAAACATCTGCTGAGCTATTTTGCTTCCTGCCTCCTTCTTTCCCTTGCAGGTCTGTCGGAGCGGAGTGAGGTGAGCGTGCGTCTCAAGACTTCAATCTCAAGTGAGAGAAGCTCAGAAGGAAAACAGCTACTTGGAAGAGGATTAAAAAAGCTAGAGCTTGGGGAAGGAGAGAGGGTGGGGGTGAGGTGACAGCTAGAAGGGTAGACAGGCACAGTTCTGGGTGTGTGGGCAGGAGCACTGGGTTCAAATGCCCATTCTGAATCCTCTCTCCTGGGTAGACTTGGACATGTGGCTTTACTCTAAGGCACACGCAGCCTTTTAACAATGCCTATAAGAATTCCACTTTCAGAAACATATCTTGGGGCTTAGGCTGTGTGATATGTGTCAGTGTGTTTAGCATATAGTGGCAACCACATAGATAGATTGAACCGATTCTTGCCTGACAAATTATAATTTCAGGAGAAATATTAATTAGATGATGAATTGAGATATTCTCCCCTAAATCTCATTCTGGTATTTTTATATACAGACACTGAAAACATCCCTTGGCTCTTGCTCATTATCAGTTATATTCCAAAGCATAAGAGAATGCCAGAGGAGCACTTGAAAGAACCCAACACCATCACCCATCCACTACTTTAAGACCAAGTCTATGCCTCCATCTATAGAGTGAAAAGTCCTTTAGGGAGAAAGGACTAACTTTTCCCTGTGTGTTTGCCCCTTGGCTTTAGCACAGAACCTTGAGTAAGAGACGGTGCCCAAGAAAGCACACTAAGTAAGCCCAGGGGGATCGGAATAGAAAAAAAGATGCTGGCGTCATTTCACACCTGTATTTGGCCTTTCCGTGGGTGTGTGGATCCCGACCAACCTGAGAAATTCTGGCCCTTCAGATCCTTGACTACTCCAGGCCTGTGCACTTCAAACCCAGGTGCTTCCTAAAATCCAGCTACCTTTGGGAGACATTTTTCAAGAAGTTTTTAAGTTGTTTTTCCACTTTAATTTCAGATGCCCCCTCCACGGGGAAGATATTCTGAGACATCCAAACTCTCCTCTGTGCTTTCCTAATACATTTTACGTGTGTGGACGCGTTAGTTGTGGTGATGCTGGTTGTTACTGAAGTCTCAATACTTCGTGCGTTAAGAAGGATGTGGGGTCAGCCAGGAACCCTTGCTGGCAGAGACTTTGGAATCACCATGTGGCCTCAAGGTCATCCAGGACATTGACGTTCTCCTGGAGGTGGGGACAGAGGGATCATGCAAGATCTCTCTGAAGGTTGGGCTCTGAAAGTAGCATCTATCATTCTGTCCAGAGAGAGGCTAAGATAAGTGGTCACGGAGTTGCTGTTTCCCCAGCAACAGTTTTATATGAACTTTGCCGATCACACCATGGAGGCAGAATTTCATGATAATTAAGAATGTGGCTCCTGAAATTTGACTGCTTGGCTTGACCCCAAATTCTATGTCTTGTTTACTGATGGTTTCTAGATCTGTAAAACAGACACGATGATAACAACTATTGGAAGAAAGTAAATGAGTTAGTATACTTAAAGGGCTTAACAGAGCACTGAGAGTATTGCAAGAATGCAGCAAACTGTGTTATTCTTATAGCTTCCTAAAGCTAGCATCTAGTAAGTGATGCCTACTTTTGTACACAGCTGCCTGGATTCTTACACACACCCTGGTTCTGAGCCTGGTTTCTCGGTTATTCCTGCTCTTCTGTGAGCCGCTTTCATTCACCCACTTCCTTCCGCTTCTGCTCTCGTTAACCAGAGTTGGTTACTGTTGCTGTAGCCAGAATTTCCTAAGTTTCCTCTTAAGAGTATTATTGATTCGGCTATGAAGTTGTTAATATGAATGAGGTAAATGTTAAGTCTTAGCGTTGAGGTTTTAGCATCTCAGTTGTTTAACTTACTATTTTTTTTTTAAGTAACTGGCATCTTGAGCATAGAGAAAAAGAGATTGCTGTACTTATTACAAATAATTTAGGCATGCAGGATATCACAGCTTCAACTATCCAGATGGCTGCTTTCTTCTTCTTTTTTTTTCCTAGAAAATTCTCCTTTATACCCTAGGTTTACAATCACAGGTTTTATGCAAATGCTGTTTGATTTTTTTTCAGTTTTAGTTCTCTAATTTCATTTTCTAAGATTAACAGTTTAAAATCCATCGACTTAATGTTGATGCAAGTGACTGCTAGAAGCTTCACCTGATACTTTAAAAAACCGGAGGTGGGGGTGTGTACAAGTATGCACCCTGTCTGCCCAACATGTTTGTTTGCACAGTTGTTTCTGTCTTTAAATTATGCACCTTTCCAGGGTTTTGCAACATGCCCCAGTCCAGATAAATTGCATTCGAACACTCCAGACAAAACAAGATCCTTCTTCAACCCTGGCTTCAGCCCCCACCTCTCTGCATAGGTAATTACCAGCTGCCCTGTGGACAGAGTGTAACTGGTAATCTTTCTAGCCTGGCTTTATAGGCTTTTATGTACATTGCATTGTTTGCCTGTAGCATTTGGGGCCGTGATTTTTGTTACCAACTGGACTCATACTGTTTTCCTAAATGATGCGTCTCTGAAACCTTAACACTATTTTAGAGGTCACACAGTGTGCTAGGCAATGTGCACAGCTGTTGGCCGTTCTCTGATCAGTGGCCGTCAGGTGATTTCCAATCTAACACCAGCCTGCATCCTCTGAGCGAGCTCTGCTCACACACACTCCCACCAGCATGTACGAGAGCCTCTGTTTCCCAACCTCCTGATGGAAATGGCCATTTCCGTTTTTGCCAGACCAGCGAGTAAGGAGTAGTACCTTGTTATTGTACTAATTTGAATTTCGCTAGGCCAGGATAGCTTTTCATATATTTATTGATTGTTTGTATCCCTCCTTCTGTAAATTTCACGTTCTGTTTTCTTTTGGGCTATTTGCCGTTCCCTTATTGATTTGCGGGAGGCATTTAGGTGTCTCTGGCACAGCTGCTGCTCGCCACACGTGCTTTCTTCTCCTCCCGCTTCCCACCACCTGGAGCTCCTTCCATCTCCTCCTTCAAGTTGCCGTTAGGTTCTTTGGCTCCTTGCTCCTCGTGTCAAAATCTGTGCCCAGCTTCAGAAACAACTTATGCTTATGTAGCTTTTGCTCTGGCAAGTACCTTTTTGTGTTCTCTAACCACAGGTCTGGGCCTCACACCCATTCTTGGCCTTTTTTGGTCAACTGGTCAACACCCCGAATTTAGGTCTTTATTTCTCCCAGGGCCTGCGAGGCCCAGAATAGTGTGGGGTCGGTCACATGTCCTGTGCCCCAATACTCCCCTAGGCCAGATACTTACCTCTCTAGCTTAGGCTATGAGAGAGGAGGCTGATATCTATGAGCAAATCACAATTCAATTACACGTAGTCATCATTATAACATAATCACTGTCACTCCCTGAGCAGTCATAATTCCTCACCATTGCTTCCAGTTTTCTATAACAGAGCGAAGTTAATGTTTCCGAGTGAAGAAAGAGAAACTGGAAACACAGTGTTACACCGATGCCTCATTGTCCCTCCTCCTCACGTGCTGACACGTAGGAAGTTCTGTAGCTTCCATGTCCTGAAACCTGGCTGCACGAAGCACAAAGATACAAGGAGTGTTGAGTGTTCGGGAGTAGGATGGCTAAAGTGAGCTGCGCAAGGGAATCTGGAGAGTGGACACGCTTCACAGGTAGGCAGGGAGAACACTCGGAGCTGGGTGGACCAGGGCAGTGACTTTGAATCCAACTTCAAATGAAATGGGAGCCATTGGAGGACTTTTATTTAGAAAGAAAAAAAACCCACCCTAGTATTTGTTTTCAAAAGATTATCATAGCTGCTGAGGGAAGGAAGGATACTAGGGGGGCAAGAGTTTTGACAAAGTTAAGTGGATGAGGTTTGGAAGTGTGTTCAATGGGGAAGAGTAGTTAGGATGAAAGGGATGATTTTATTTTCAAGTTTGTCCATCAATGCACCAGTCAGAGAAAAATCAATGTCTTTGAGTTATTTTACCTTTAGTGTTGTTTTCCACCTTCAGCTAGAAGCTACAGTTTTAAGTTTTGGAGGCACGTGCAAGAAGAGGGGGTGTTTTCAAGAACAAGACCCCAGTAATTATTTTTTTTAAACATTTCTCTTCAGACTCACAAGTCTGACCCTGAAAGAGAGATAACTGATCCTGCCAAGTTAATGGAAGTGAATTCACGAGCAGAGGAGATCCTGGTTAATACAGCCCAGGTCGTAAAATAATTAATTTATCATGCTTTGCAATTGACAAGTAAATTTCTTGGAGATCAAATTTATGGAAGCAAAAGTTTTGTTTTATGTGAATTTTTCATAATGTTCATGGAACTCTTCACTTAGCTATTAGAAGTCTAATTGTAATTAGATTAGGCTATAATTCCTTCCGAGGTGCAATTTATCACTGTTTATTTTTTGTTAGATTTTTTAAATAGTTTAGCCTGGTGGAATGACCTTAATGAAACTAACTATACACACACACACACACACACACACACCCTCATTTATGCAATATCTGACCTCCTGTGAGTTTCTCACTTTGCCGAAGCATCATTCTCCTGTTATTTTTTAGATGGAGATGATCCTAACCCAGTTTTCTTAGTCATAGCATCTCGAGATGATCAAGTTTCACGGTTATAAAGATCATGAGATATAATTATTGTTAATGTTATTATTATATAAGAGATGAGATAGGATTCGACATCATGATATAAAAATACACTTCACTAAGTGCCTTTCAAAAACTCTATTTTGACATGACATTCTCCAAAATATTTTCTCCGGTTACCTGAAATGACTGTTGAAGTTCATCTATTTTGAGTTATTCTGTCGCTCAACTAATATTTGTTGAGTGAGTGAATGATGCCACTGAATTATGTCACCGCGACTTTAGAAACATCCCTAAATTCACGCCTTTGCCTCCCAGGACCTTGGCTCATCATCTCCTACTCCCACTGACTCAGCACCCCCCCTACCGGCCTCCCTTCCACCTACTATTGCTTCAAAATGCCCAAAAGGTTCATCACAAACATCTCTCATCAGTCATTCCTCTGCTCATAATGGCCTGCAGTCTGACAAAAGTCTAGCTCCCTGCCGTGGCTCGTAAACCTTCGACTGTTTTAACCAGTCTAAAATGGCCAATTACTGAGATTTGTCCTATTGTCTTTGCCTCCAGTGCAGTTACAAACACTACTTCTCCTTGCTTGGCATGCTCCCCCCACCCTGCTACCCAGCTGACTCGTTCGTTATTAACCCAGGTCTGGAATAACCTTCTACACAATGCCTTTCATGACCTCTCACCTTTGAGTAATCAACCTGTCCCTCTACTGAGCTAACTCTGTGCTTTGGGCGTAATTCTGCCTCTTCCCTCATCCCACTGTGTTCTGACTCTCCAAGGGAACATACAATTGAGATCCACAGGGTTCAAGGGATGCTCTAATCCTGGAACTTAGTAGGATTTCTGGCATCAGATACTCAAAATTTCTGGTGAGCTGACTTGCATTGATTCGAGCTTCATTAGTAAATCCTTTCCATTTCAATTTGACTAATACTTATTTCTCACCCAAAGTCGGACACATTGGGGGAAGACCTACAAGGTCCATTGTGCACAAAACAGGTGGATCTGTGCTGCCATGGAACTTTCTAGAAAGAGAAACCAGCAGTGCACAGTCATCGCCATGGAGATTTTCAACTCGACTGAAAGCTCCAGGAGAGCAGGGACGGTCCGTCTCCTCCACTGCCCTGCACACAGTGTGAGCACACTGCACGCACGCACTACGTGTCGCCGTATCTGTGCTCGGGCTGATCGGAGCTGCTCCTGCTCCCACAGGTCAGACGGATGCTCTGCAGTTGCGTCTCCTTGAGTTTCAAAGGCTGGAAGCCATTCCATGCAATAGATAGCACCAGAGCTGCTGGCTCTAATTTTGGAAGCCAGCGTGTGCCAGGGCCCGCAGCCATCTGTTTCCTTTGAGCAGATCCGCAACAGTAAAGTGAGAAAGCAGGTTTTTGTAGCCTTTTTGGCATTTTTGTTATACATTTTTGTTTTATTAATTGAAAGAAATTTAGAAAATAAAAAAGCATTAGGAAGAAAATTAACATTACCTAGAGGCAATTTGTGTGACCATTTTGATATGTTTCCTTTCACCTTTCATGAGTGTGTATAAGTGTGTGTGTATGTGTGTGAGAGGGAGATATACTTGTTGGGTGACCAACAAGTCTTGAAACATAGGCAAGTACATATTAAGTGATTACTTTATGGAGCATTATCATACTCAATAAAGCGATGTTCTCTGTATTTCCAGAATGTGTGGTATGTATGGCATATGCTTGTTGATCAGTGTTTGGGGGGTACACATTGACAACACTCTTTCCTTAGAGCTGAGAAGAGTCTATGTGTCACATTTCTTTTAATTTCACCATCGGGTGGTTTGCTTCAAAAAAATACAACGTTTCCACAAAATTCTGTCAGATGTAGAACAAATATTTGCACGGAATCACAAAAGCAATGTCACTATTTTTATACCTCCTCTCTCCCTTCTATTGTCAGTCCCCCAGTGCAGTCAGACTGACCCTGCCATGGAAGGTGGGAGCACAGGTGTTTAGACACAGGGGCCTCAGGACTCGTGGCTGGGTTGGGTGACAGCCGTGCAGGACATGCGGATGTAGAACCCAAGAGACGCTGGATCTCAAATGACATATAGATGATGGAGGGTGACTGGGTTTGCTATATTGGTATAAGAGTGGTAGATCCCATATCACACGCTTATCATCTCCACCTTACTCCCTTCATGCATAAAATCAATTTCTACCAACTTTTATGTTAATTAACATATCCTTTAATGTAGATTTTAACAACATTTTAAGTGTCATGTAACTACTCCAAAGGCAGTAATTCTTGATATGCATACTTTAATGGTCAATAACAGTCTTGATTTAAATGAAAATTTACCTACAAACATTGAAATTTACCCACAATTATCACATTATACAGAAGGATTTTCAAAGTAAATTACTCTGCAGCCATGATAAGAAATTAACATTTTTGAATTCAGCATAGCTCTGTATAAATACCTATATTTGCAACTTAAGCATCCATTTTTGATTGTATATGTGATTGTACAGCTATAAACAGAAACATACCCAAATATAACAAATTTACATTATTAAATGTCTGCTTCAAGATTTTTTTGTAAAAATTGTGTTGCACAATTTTTACAATTATCTCCATTTCTGACATGCTGCTTTTCCCAATTATCATTGTATCTTGAGCATTGTTACTCTGCCATGAATGTTCTTTGAATGCAAGCTTTTTTAAAAGAATGTTTTTGTAAACAACCCATCTCTTAAAGTGAGGAAATGACTACCATCTATTGCAAGTTTGCTCTATGTCAAACAGCATAGGGAATTTTCAAACATCATCTCATTTAACTCTCAAATTAAATGCAACTCAAAGGACTTATGTAATTTCCTAAGTCCATATTATAATGTAGTCCAACTATGTTTAAATACGAGAGACAACTCTTTTATACTATTATCCTAAAGAACTTTGGAAAAATTGGTAATTAAGCAGCAAATATCAAACAAATACTTTTTGTAGGCAGTATGTTGGGCCATTTTAAAATGTTAACTCATTTAATATTTATTCTCATGATGGCTGAAAGCTTTTAACAACCACCCTGTCCTTTGGTTCTTGAACCAGCCACCTCAGGTGGTCCCATAGAATAGAAGAATCTCAGAGCTCCGAGTCTGCTGTCCAAGTATTCACCTGGTGCCCAACCATCTCCAAGAATAGGGACCCAACTGTTGGCTGAGATGGCCAGCTCCCCTGATGGCTTGGCTCTGACTATGAAAGTCCTTCCTTAAGGTCAGAAAAAGAGGTGACAACAATTTCAAAAGATTGCTTGGAGGTCAGAGTGACTTCTTCTCGCTAAAATCCAAACATTTTAGAATTTAACTTTGAACCTCAGGTATCCCAGCCTGACCAAACACTCTCTTTCTTGAGAGCAACTTCTTCCCATGGTCACACGGGACCCACCACAGTGTAGAGGCTGGAATGCTGGCTTTGGAATGACACACTTGTTTTGGGTCTGACCTGCTACTAATGTAGGAGTTGGCAACTCATGTTTCCTGTATGAGTCTTGGACTTTCCAGAAGTAAGATGGGCATACTAATACTTTTCTTGCAACGCTCTTAAGTTGAGGGAAAATATATGTGGTGCCCCAAGGACAGTGCTTAGAAAGGATCAGGTGCTCAGTAACTAGTAGCTATTGCTTAGTTACTAACGTGAAAATTTTTGTGACTTACTCATTTCATAAATATTTATTGAGCACCTGATAGTTTCCAGGTTCTGTAATAGTGTCCAAAAGTCACTTTGTGGGTAAAGGGCAGAGGAATAAGCTTCAAGAATAAAATGAAGAGTCATCCTATCCTTCATCTTCCATGGAGAAGACCATCAATCTGATGCCCCTGAGGTTCTTGGATTCATTCCCAAACTGAGTGCCTTAAAACAACAATAGAAATTCTTTTTTCTCCCAGTTCTGCAGGCTAGAGTTGAGGTCAAGGTGTCAACAGGGTCATGGTCACCCTGAAGGATCTAGGAGAGAATCAGTCCTGGCCTCTGCCAGCCTCTGGTGGCTCCTGGCATTCCTTGGCTTGTGACAGCATAATTGCATTTTCTTCCTCTCTCTTCACATGGTCTCTTCCCTGTGTCCTTTTCTCTGTTACCCCTTTTTGTGTCCTTTATGAGGACACCTGTCATTAGATTTAGGGCCCATCCTAATCCAGGATGACTTTACCTTGAGAGTCTTAGGCTTATTTATAGCTGCAAAGACCTTTATGTCAAATAAGGGCACATTCTATGGTTCTGAAGGGACTGATCTGTTGGGAACCACTATTCAACCCACTACACCATGGATTCCCAATATCTGCCTTCTGGAAAAATGGTATAAGACCCTGCCAAGTTTAAGCATTTGTATACAGAAGAGGGAGCAAAGAAATGGGGCAGCATCTTTATAATCAAATCATGCATACTGAATGTTTTTATTTTATTAAATTGTAGTCACTTTCCAGCCCTATCTCTCTGAACAATGCTTTGACTTCCTGGAGTTGGGTGGCTTGGGAATGCAGCCCAAAGCAGGTGGTAAACTCCATCTAAGCCTAAATACTAGCACAAAATTGATAGTCAACAAGTACCATAAGGGGAATTTGAAAACAGAAGCATTTGACTTGCTTCTCTGCTCCTCAAGTTGGTGTGAGATTTTGGGGAAGTGATCGAAGCTCTACTGGATTCATGTTGAAAGTGTACGTTCATGATATAGTCTTTCCTATAAGTCGGTCAGGCAACTGCTTGACTAGCTGCCTGTTGAACATCCTGGCATCCAAGAAGCAGATTTACTCAAAGTAGAGCATCAGCATACATTAATATCTTACTCATACTTACCTATTTAAGTGAAATATACACACTGAGCAGTCAGTGGGGAATAATGAACTTGAGTCCTAGAGTCTCAGTCCGTAGGTCCAGGAGGCAGCACTGTGGGCAAGGACCCTTCCTTGCCCAATCAGCCTCTTGCAAAGAAGGGTCTCCATAGCCAGGAAGGCAACAGGGCAGGCAGAGTCCTCAGTCCAGCAGGGCAGAGCCTCTGGCAGCCGATGCCAAGGGAGATCAGCGTGGCATAGGGCAGCACTCTGGGCTGTGGAGCTCGGCTGTCAGCCGTGGTCTGGAGTCTGCCTCAGTTGTACCCTTGAGAGTGGTGCACGCCATCCTTCCAGGTCCTTTGTTAAGTGTCTTCACACCCCTGATGGCAAGTGGGGAATTTCCCCAGGAGCCTATCCATGGGTGGTCCTGCTCTGTAGACATGGCTGTTCTGATCACACGTGCAGACATGTGTGAAGGTATCTTAGGTGTGTCTCCTTTCCAGATGTGTCTAGCGTGACTTAGGTAGTTTCCCTCTTGAACCAAAGTGTCATGGTTAATTGGCAGCCATCTTGGTTGATATCAGTGACTCCACTTTGTTTTATATACTTTATGCAAACTTGACCGGACCAACAACGTTTCATTGGTCCTGCTCCCCACAATTCAGAAGCTCATAAATGAAATGAGAACAATGAAGGTGATGTACAGGGTCATCGTGAAGATTAAATGACATCATGAGTGTAAAACAGAGTCTCTTGACAGACATATAAGAAACCCTTCGTACAGAGTGGGTGTTTCTGTCCCCTGCATTTACTACATGCATTTCCAGTCTAGGGTTTTGTCTCATAAGCCTCAGACAGAAAACTGCATCCACCAAGTGTGGATTTAACTTTAATTTTCAGAAGATGATTTACTTTCTCTACACCAGAGTTCTTGTGAGGCAGCAGACTCTGGTGCCCATGTCCTGCCAAAAACTGTGAGCCTCCAATTCTGTTGTCTTTAGAGTTTCCACTGATTTCTCCAAGGCTGTTCTCTTAGCATGCCTGGGATTCACTTACTTGTTCTTTCAAGTAACAGCTCTGAAAGTCCAGGATTTGGGCTCCCTCTGTTCCTCAGGTCCCATCGCATACCCACCCACAGCTGGGGCTCAGGGTATGTTCACTGCTGCTCCTAATTTCAAATGGCTGAAAGGTATCCATTCCCCACGTCTATGTCTTTTTTCCCCTCCAGGTTGAAAAGTCTGTCCTTCTGTGGTCTTCATGTACCATGTCTTAAGTCCCAGACAACCCTCTGCATTCTCCTGGCACAGAGCCTGTGCCCGATACCTTTTCTGGCCACCTGTTGCTAACTTCAGAGTTCTCGTCAGACTGGATGGGCACCAGGTGCAGCCCTGCCTCTCCTGTGCTCTGTGCCCTGAGGGGCTGCTGGAAGTGGACTGTCTCTGTGGGCAGCCACGCATCAGGCTTGGGGCTGTATTTGGACATTTGTTGGGGACAGGAGAGGGCAGCCCTGTAAGGCAGTAAAAGCCTCAAGAACGTGAAGTCGGTGGTCTTATTGTCCTGACTCCTCTGGGGCTGGGTTACCTTCTACCAAAGACCCGGCACTTATTTTTATTAAAATGTAGTTGACATGCAATATTATATTAGTTTTATGTGTACAACATAGTGATTCAATATTTCTATCCCTTATCATGTTATCACCATGATCAGCCTAGTAATCATCTGTCACCACACAAAGTCATCACAATATTATGGAATATACTCCCTGTGTCATACATTACATCCCTCTGACTTATTTATTTCATAAATGGAAGCTTGTACCTTTACTCCTCTTCTCCCTTTTTATTCATCTTCCTGAACTCCTCTGGCAACCATCATTTTTCTTCTGCATCTATGAGTCTGTTTCTGTTTTATGTGTTCCTGTTTTTGTTTTTTAGATTCCACATATAAATGAAATCATATGGTATTTGTCTTTCTCTGTCTGACTTATTTCACTTGGCATAATACCCTCTAGGTTCATCCATGTTGGTGCAAATAGTAAAAGAGTTCATTCTTTTTCACGGCCGAGTAATATTCCATTTCATATATGTACCGCATCCCCTTTATCCATTCATTTATTGGTAGACATCTAGGTTGCTTCCATTTCTTGGCTATGTTACATAATGCTGTCATAAACATAGACATGCATGTATATATATATATTTTTTGAGTTATTGTTGTTGTTTCCTTTGGATACATACCCAGGAGTGAGATTGCTGGGTCTTGTGGTGGTTCTAGGTTTAATTTTTGGAGGACTCTCCACACTGTCCCCACAGTGGCTACACCAGTTTGCGTGTCAGGCTGTCCTCTCCACGCAGTCATTTCTTTGGAAGCTGGTCCTGCACTCTCTCCTTGTGTCCTCAGCCCACAGGGGACACGGGCTCTCCCCTGTTACCAGCACCCAAGACTGAACCATGCCCTGTCATGGCCCCTTAAACACTGACCACATTGTCGTAATGCGTCCCTTTCTTATTTTCTCCTTAAACTTCCCAACTGGAGTAGGTCATCTTTTTGCTATTAGGATTCTGGCAAACATAGGAATTACAGCCACAGGTAGCACCAGAAAAAGACCCTGAAAATAAGATTCTGGGGTTAAGGTGCTCAAATATTTAGAAACACGCAAATAGCCCTTCTCAGTGGGAAATGGAATCGGGGGTGTCTGTGTCCAGCAGAGACACTGTGATTACAAGTTTATCGCCAGCACAGCCAGGGTGCAGTGCAGGTGTGAGCAAGGTATAGACAGAGCTAAGGAAACAGGACCCACGGGGACAGGGCCCCAATGCTGTCCCCTTCTCCCCACATATGCTCTCTCCTCTGGACTTTTCACTCGAATGATCAAATTCAAGCATTTTATTGCTTTAGTTAATGAAGATGGGTTTCTGCTCTTTGTACCCCTACCCCATGCACACACCTTTAAATGACATTAAAAAGCAAGGATAAGAGGGAGGGAACAAGGAAGGGAAGAAAGGACAACATGAAAAGCAGGTGAGAGATGAAAAGAGTTGCTTAACCCAGACCCCTCACCCTCAGCTGTCACTCTTTTCCCCTCTCCACTCCTGCCCCTCTCTGTGAGTGTAGATTGCCTGGTAGACACTAGCATTTCAGCCTCGACTTAAAACTTTCTGAGGGTTCTTACATCTTTAAACAAATAGTTTCAGCACAGAGATCAGAATGCATACTTGTCTTTTCCATTTGCAACTTTCAAAGGACAGCTCAGTTCACTGTAATTTCTCCGTGTGGGCAGCGTCCTTCCTGGTAGAGCACATCAAACATTTAATCTATGAATGTTGCTCTGTCTCTCTGGCTCCCTCCGTAAATACCCTCACTACCCCTGAAGGAGAGCAGCAAGTGTTTAAGATCCTTTGATGAAAGCCCCTTTAATTGAATCCTTTGAAAATGAGCAATTATTAACCTTTCATGAGAAATATCCTGGGCAGCGTCCCATAATGGGAATTGACAAGATCTGAGAAGAGTGTAAAGTCGGGTCTCGGAAACCATCGCTGCTCGTAATCAGTATAGATGTGATCATTAGCAAGCTCCATTTCTCCTGCTCAGAAGAGGCGTGCATGCTGAGTTCTCTCAGGAAACCGTGTCCGTGAGCCAGGCAGAGGAATGCCGAGCCAGCCGGGGGCAGCTGGGGGCAGGTGTAACACAGAAGGGCGCCCTCAGCTGTGAGAAGACCCTTTCTCAAACCTCAGGACTGCGTGTGACCTTGGTCCAGCCAGAAAACTTCCGAGTCTCAGCTTCCTGATCTGTAAAACTGGAACAGGTTAATTTTGAGAACCACCTGAGGACTGTTTCGAGTTGACAAATTGCTTTATTGATGCAAGTTATCGTCTTCACCAGCATCATTACTGTCAATCTGATAATCGTAGGTGGTAACATGGCTCTGGTTTCTGCTTTATTCTTTTACTCACTTGTTTGGTTTTCATGTTGCTTCTATTATTTATCCTAACTCCAATTACCTTAGGCATAGTGATTCCGTAAAAAAAGCAATTCACCATGATTTTCTCTTCATTTATCCATTCCCCTCCTTTTATTCCTCCTTTATTTTCCTCTCTGCCATCCCTTCTATTTCCCCATTCCCCTACTGGAATGGCCAAAATAACTTCTCTACATTTGCACATGGTGAAACATTGTTCTACTTAGCTGTGACTGCAGGACCGCTGTGTGACATGCCACCCCCAATGCCATGGCATGCTGGACACTGATAAATAGATGTCTGGCTCACGTGTCTATGTGTTGGTGGGAGTCTGGCCAATCTAGGCCAGGCTTAGCTTAGCAGAGCTCCGGGATACGAGTCATGTTTAGGTCTGCTCCACTGTCCTTCTTCTTCCCTGACCAGCAGACACCCAAGGCATGATCATCTCACAGTGAGAGGCAGGTGTGCGTATAGAAACGTGGTATGCCACTGATCAAATAATATTTGTTAGCACCTCACTGATTAGGTCAAATCGTGTGGTCAAGCCCTGGGTCGAGGAATGGGTAGATGACGACAGTCCATCAGGATGTCACAGCTAATCACATGACCAAGCCAGCATCACTGGGGGGGCAGGGGAATGGATGTTTGCTGAAAAGTAGTCTCGTGCATCACAGAGGATATTGTTCAAGAACCTTTGCCGAGTGGATGCTAGTAGATTTCGTTTGCATTTTTTATGCCTTCTAAGAACAAGTCTTTTAATATAGTCTTTCTTTAATATTTATAGCATTTGTTCTTTTGTGAATTGCTCTCTCATGTTGTTCTGTGTGGGTATTTCTCATAGTGAATTGTTGGAGGACTTTATAAACTAAAGATTTCATTCTTTTTGTGGGTCAAAGAAAATTATTGTAGGTTATCTCCTGCTTCTCAATTTTGTATGGAATGCTTTAATATGTAAATTTAAGTGTTTGCTATGCTCAAATCTATGACTTTTTAGTCTATAATTTCCACCTTAGATATCATACTTAGAAAGACCTCCCTTACCACACAATGATACACCTATGTTTTCTTTTCATTCTATTCGTTCTTTATGTTCTTTAGGACATAAAACGTATGTGTGTATATATATACCCTCCAGTACAGGTTTGAGAAAAGGATGCTTTTATATTCCCAAATGAATAATCATGTTTTATGTTTAAGATGAGCTGTAAAGAGGAATTCAGTCAGGGTGTGAACGGGCTGAGTTGGGGATGGCGTGAGGGGTGGTTAAAGGAGGTTATGTCATCCAGAGGGCAGGGGACCACCTAAGCAGGGCAGGCCTGGTGCAGATGTGTGTGCCAGGAGCCTGGGCTTAGTATGGGTCCGTGGTGCAAGAGGTCAAGGGCTGAGTCTTCCCTGTGCTTCTCTTAGTCCAAGGACCAGACTCCAAGGACCCCTCCAGCAGGGAGCAGGTTAGAGATCCAGCACCAAGAGCAAACCATCTGTTCTGAGCCCCTGGCTGAAAGCCTCTCTTTCTGCTAAGAGAGAAAGAGCCCTCTGTTGCCTGCTGGGCCGCTCACCAGACCAAAAGCTTGGCTCTGAGGAAGCGAGAACCCAGAGAAAAACTGCCAGGGATTTGAGGAGGGGGAAGAATCCATTTGCTGCCCCAAGAAAGGAGGTCCACCCCCGGGGCATGTCATCCTGACCGCCTGAGAACAGGAGGCCCACGTCGAAATGAGGAAGGAAAGCCTTGTGCGGAAAGCAAAGCCTTGATGCTTTCAGGGCAGTGGATTGAATCCGATCAAAGTGCAATATCCAGGCTGAGCTCCCGAAGAGAAATTTCCATCAGGTCGAGCAGTTCCCAAAGAGGCCGATGATTCTGTTCAGCGAGCTGCAATTGATGACGGGTGTCCAGGGCTGCAGCAGACACAAAACAAGACCCCCAAGCCCAGGCGTTCACAGCCTGGTTGGTGAGCCAGGTGTACATGTAAGAAGTCACACCAGGGATTGTGCTGAGACGGACAGCTGATCAGAGTGCTGCCGCAATAAACAACAGAGAGGACGAGCTTGGTTTGGAGCAGGTCATCGAGGTGACCTTTCCGGGGACAGGACTAGAATCATTCTCAGGATGAAATAATGACACAGCCAGGATTAGCAACATAACTTTGTAGAGCTGATGCAAACATGGAAAGGTAAACCCCTCAATCAAAATTTAGGAAAATAAATGCCATTAAAGATACTAAAACTAAAACTTTCTATTTTTTTTTCTGTGATCTCCCTCTCAACTTGTCACGGTGTTTCTGTTTGCCATTTAGTGTCATTCTTTGTAAGTAAAAATGAAAAACCAAAATTATTAGCATGCATTTTCTCATGCATCTTCATATTGTGCGATGCCAATTCTAAAGAGCATTTATCTTGTATTTAGAATTGCCAAAATTGCTCAATTTGCATTTTTAAAATTTAACTATTTTGTTGTTTATGCTATTATAATTGTCCAAATTTTTTCCCCTCTGTCCCCCTCCACCCAGCCTGCCCCCAACTCCCACAGTCAATTTGCATTTTATAAAGTCCTATGCATGTATGTATTTCATCCCTAGCACAACAGTGGAAATGATGCGTGAAATGAGCTATCACCTGTTTCTCTCTCAGTTTTTTCTATGTGAACATTCAAGCAACACTCTCTCCCTTCTGCTCCCTGATAAGCACCGAAGGGCTGCCCTGTCTTTTCTTCTCATTCCGTGTCATCATTTTTCATGTCAATGGTCGGCTAACACCAGGAAGTAATGGGAGTAGAAAAGGATATGACATGGTCCCTTGATCTTTTACATTTCTCTGTGGCCCTGCCTTGTTTCTGTACTTGAAGCAAGTTCTGGTTCGAACAGAAAGTGTGATTGGGAGCTGTCAGTGCCTCTACTTCATCAAAGATGTGACACATTTACCTTTTATTGACTTTGAATCTCATCGAATTCCTGTGCATCGGACACTTTGTGCCCATGGTCATTGCAACGTTCTATGTGAATGGGGCGGCAAGGAATGGTGGACAGACATACTGCTCTCATGTCCTCTGCTCACGGGCAGGCCCTCATGGCCCACTGGACCTCACCTACAAAAGAGAACTTCAAAGATAAAATCATCGAGACTTCCAAGAAGGTGGCAGCAGAGCCCTAAACCAAGCAAGGTACTCTTCTGAGAACCACAGGCCATGCCTTCATGAAGCTGGTTCTGACCACAGCTACCATTTTTTAAACAATCACTTAAGAGTTGGCATCATGGTGAGTACCCTATGTGAACCAAACTTAATTTTTATAGTAACCTTATAGGTATCTCCATTACGTGGATGAGAGAACTGAGGTTTGGGAGAGTAACTGCCTTGATTGAGATTCCACAGCCTGCAAATGGAACAGGACTCAGACACCAGCTGTCTGACCGTGGGGCCCCAGCCCTGGGCCTCTGCTCTGTCCTTGTGCGAGCACGGCGTGGAGCAGAAGGGCCTTCCAGATGGAGTGAAGAGCATGTGAGCTTGGTACGTGTGCTCCTGCATGAACCCATCATCAAGGAATTGATGCATTTCTCACTTAATCAGCACCTTCTAGAATATTTGGATTAGAACAGCATTTCACCCATGTATGGGCACAGAGTAGAATTATTTTTTCTTCTTAGTACACCTTCCTTTGGAAATCATTCTATTCCCACTCAGAAAGAATCCCATTAATTCCATGAGGTTCAGATGCAGCGGTGCTTGGCACGTAAGGTGACTGATCATCAAAGGAAAGGAGCCAAGCAAATTCCTTGGGGCCACACAAAGTGCTAATGTGTGGAACAAACAGTGGGTAACTTCTTATTACTGCCTTAAGAACAAGTCAGACCAGTCAAAGCCTTCCCTGCACCTTTAGCTAAAACTCATCATAAAATTCTCTCTTTCCATCTTTCTGTCTCTGTCTCTCTCTCTGGGATATTCAGCTATAATAATCAAGGAAGTCTGAAGCTTCTGAAGTCAGGGGAACATCTTGACTTTATATGAACCGAGTTTGGTTAAGAATTAGGGCAAATAGAGAGAAGCACGGCTGAAAATGAAGAGAAATAAAGAGATAAAGATAGAGGTAGAAATAGAGTGGAGAGACACACACACACACACACACACACACACACACACACACAGAGCGAGTGAGCTGGATCACATTATGTGAACTCCTTTACCTTGCCATACTTGAAGCTAATCTCCTTGGATTTCCAGATGCATCTTTTTCTCTGTTAATTTATTTTGTCACCTGTAACTTATAAAAAAGTTATGATTAATACTAGTGCCCATGCATGCAAAGTTAACTAAAGAGCTGTGGTTATTTGTTCATTCATTTATTAATAAGTCAACATATTTTTGCTTGCCAGCCATGTCCCTGGTATGTGTTGGGTGCCATGCATACACAGTTCTCAGGGAAGTCTGAGATACTAACATTTTATAGATGGGTAGTGGAACATCCCAGTTTGCCATGGATAGAGCTGATTTATACCTGTTGTACTATAATCATTATTAATAACATCCTTTATACACTCACAACATTTTTGGTTTGGAAGACAAATCATATGATCTCACACTATGGTGGCAGCTTAGGGAAAAGACCATGCTGGAATGTAGGTTTCATACAGGTATGTTTTAGCTGTTTTGTTTTCTGCTTTATTCTACAGAAATGGCTGGTATGGAGCGAGACTTGATAAACATGTGTTTATGAACGAGTGCAATGAGCCTGGGGGAGTCCGTGCAAAGGAGGTTGCACCAGGTTTGAGATGTGAAGGCTGGTGGAGGGTTTTCACGTGAGAATAGATAGAAGGAATGGACTTTGAAAAAATGAAAGAGGGTGAGGAAGCCTGTGTATTTGTGGAGCTAGACACAATCTGAGATTGCAGAACTACTCACAGAGCAAGTGGGAACCCGAGAAGGTGAAACTGTGGAACATAGACCCCAGAATCCAGAGATCTGGTCTGTGTTAGGAAAAGCATCAGCTTTAATCTGGGTGTAATGGCAAGGTGTGGGGGGTGGTTAAACAAGTGAGTGCTTTGCATGTTAAGGAAGATCGTTTTGGCTGAAGCAGCAAGCGAGCACAGAGCAGGAAAGCACGCTGGGGGGACTTGCCAGGGGACTCTGTGAGACTCAAGGGCGGCATGATCAAGACAAGACAGAATTCATTTGATTTCGTGAAATTCTAACCATTCATCTGAAAAAAAACACACATTTAGATATTATCCTTAAAAATTTTTTCCCACATTAAATCTATTATTTGTTTTACAAACTGTTGATGCCAGTGAATGGTGTCCTTTTTAAAAATATCCCTGCTTGGCAAAATAAGAGGAAGCCAGTCCTGTGTCACCAGGGGCCCATAGCTGCACTTCCTATAGTTTGAGGGGAATTTTTACACATCGGTTAAATTCCTAACTTTATTTCCCTTGGTCTAAGAAAGAGTGGATACATCCCCGGACGTAGGAATTGGCGACAAGGTTGTAAACAAGGAGATCATTTTAAGAAGTACTTAAGAATACCTCTGTGCAATAAAATAAATGGTCAATGGTCGGCTGTGTATCCAGGTAGGATGCTTCTACTTCAATTATCTGGATGCTTCAAGCGTGGGTATGAGTTTGTATTCCTAGTCCAATCAACGCAAATAATTCCCTTGGCTATCCATTTCTGTGTTTATACGTAGCTATTTCCTGTATTGAAACTATCATATTCTTTTCTCTTGTTGAATATAAATATTTTCATTTCTTGGATGAAAAAGCAAAAAAAAGCGATATGCGAAGCCATGCTTTATACATATCATCAGGAAAGTATAGATTTCAGGAACCAGACACATTCCTTTTTTATCTAATCACATGCCATTTGATCTATATTGATTTATGTAAACACCCGGGAAGGCAGGGTCTGGTGTACATTTGTGAATAATTCCTTCACTCTTAAAGGAAGCATGTTTCAGATACATGGCTCAGGGGCCAATATTCATCTTTCAGATTCCGGGTTTCGTCAGCAAAGAGAGAGGTCGCTGCTGTAAATCATCAGCTCTTAGGAGCTCTGCATTGGGATCGTAAAGCTTTTTCAGGGCAAATAGGCATGTAGCTGCTCACGGCACCCCGCTCCCCCACTAGCTATCTCCCCTACCTTTGTACGATTCCTTTGGTAAGGCAAAAAAAGAACCACACTCGTTATTCAGCCATTATTACTAATAACCAGAAGAACCACTTTGACGTGAATGAATCCTCCATCTGATTATCTTTGCACCCTGTCAGCCACTTTTGGGAATAGGAGATAGGGGCTAGGTGATTTTGGCTTGTGCTTCCTAATAATTGGAGAGCAGGCATCTGGAACCTAAACTCATTGTCTTGAAGACTGCTCCCCAGAAGTTCCCTGCAAAATGTGCAAGAGAACGCAGCGAATGTTCAAAGAAAATACTTCGGAGGACATGCTTTCTTGTAAGTCAAGCGGAACAGAACCACAATGGTGCAGCTGTAGGGACCAAAATGGTGGGGAAGTAAAGTCAGCCCATGGTTGAGGTTAACACTTGGGGGCAGGGGGCATAAAGGAAGGGCCACGGCCAGACACTATGAACACGTCCGGAGGAGGAAAACACTCAGAGACACCAAGCAGAGAACATGAGATAAAGTCCAAACCAGAAGGCGGAGCTTGGGTGCTGTGGAACGGGGCAGCAGTCCACAAGAGGCAGCCAGCCCAGTGGCCACCCATGGGAACTAAGATGAAATGATGGGCTATGTTCACAGACAACCGACCCTGGAGACAAAGCAGCATCCTGCTTCAAAAGTCCAGAAAAGAGGAAACCATCATTATTGAAAGAAATCAAGGCATGAGACGAAAGTCCAGGAACCAGTCTCAGGCATATGGTGGGGCTGAGAAAATCCCAGTCGGGATTCCACAGGTGGGAGAATATGAAGGACAAGATCAGTTGCTAAGATGAGTGCCTGTTCCAATGGCCCCTTCAAATGGGCTCCCCAGCAGGGTCACTCTAAAATGTCTCTTGTTTCTGCCCACTGGTGCCTTAGGGCCCTCGTACAGGTACCTCTTCTGCCTGGTCTTCACATCAAGTCACTCCCCTTTGATGTCATTGATTACGGTCATTCTCTTTGCTGTTATTTTCATTTCTCTCCCTGCCTCTTTTGATTTGATTCTTGCCTACCGTACTCTACGTGGCTTTCTCTAGTATTTCGCTTGTATTTCCTGGTGTCTGTGTAGTGCCTTGCAGAATGCCTGGTGCATGGTAATATTCTAGTAATATGTGTTGAATTGAAGAATGGTGAATAATGATACATTTTGACACTGTTCCATATAGCAGTGTTGCAATCCCTGCTAGAATAAGAGAGGACATCGTGTCTGCTGCCCCTTTGCTTGGCACCATGGTGACATTATTTATATCAGAAATCTTGTCTCTAAACTGGGGTGACAGTTTAGGTACAAGGCCAAGAGAACAGTGAGCAAGATAAGAATCCCATTTCTAAGTCAGAGATTGAAGGAACAAAAGAGAAATCCAGACCCTAAAAGGAGGCCCAGAACAGCAGGTACTCTAGAAGCAGGCCACTGGAGGCTTCTTATGGGTCAGAATGCCCTAAATTTCTCTGGGTTCAAGCAAGGCCCAAGGACAATAGTGGGGCAGGTGTCTTTGATGGGTGTTAACTGACCAACTCTAGGAAAAGGAGCAAGTAGGATTGACAACACCTACAAGTGAATTGGCGCTGTTGCTTGAGTAGTCACACTTCTCTGGCAACAGAAATGGGGTGTAAATCAGAGAAAATCATTGCTGCACTCTCACTCTGCAGCCACACACCGTCTGTCCCTGCAGCTCTGTGTGTCCAAACCATAACAACACCCTCAGTTGGATAGGACGTTATTGGTCACAAATCCCTGCTCAATAATTCATTACATTGCCTGGTCCTCTCAACTGATCTTCAGTTTAGGCCATCTTCATAGCTTTCAAATAAGAAAAAAGAGCACCGTGACTTAAGTCTTTCCAGAGATCCAAGCTGTTAAATAACAGAGAAGAATGGCAACTCATGTTTCTGGATCTACCTTCTGGAGACTCTATTCCTCCTTTGTACCTCTTAACTACATCAGTGTTATGGAAGCAAACATGGAGTTCCAGCTCTGTGTCAGGCACTGCACTGCCTGTGTGGGAGACTCAAGGAGTGAGGTAGGCACCCTTAGTGCAATGCTCTTGTAATGATGACAATGCCGGAGACTCGGATGAGGCACGATTCTGGGGTTAAAGTAAGGCCAGCCTAGGTTTGCAGTTGCGAGCAGAGCAGCATTCAAGAGAATGTGGCCAGGACTTTCTCCCACCCCTCCCTCCTGTGTGTCCTTCTTTTCCTTCCTTTCCTTTTCTTTCTCTTTTTTCTTTTCCCACTCTTCCTTTCTGTATATCCTTCCCTCTTGCCTTTTCTTTGCGTTTTTCCTCTACACACACATTTTGAACTATTGACATGTATCCCGTTTAATTCTTTTCAGCTCATGTTTCTTGAGAAACTACTATCTTAAGACTTTTCCAGTATCTCCCATTTATTCTTCCCCATTTAATTGGAGCTCTTCTTCCAAGTACTAGTGTCCTTGTTTTATAGACAAAGAGATACCCTCAACGGATTACTTGAGCTGCCCAAGTCAACCCAGCTAGCTGTATGGTTTGCAGGATTCTAAGGAAGTCAGTTTCTCTCTCCCCTTCACCCCATCGTTGCTGGTGAGAGAAGACAATGTGATTGGAGAGCAAAAGCACAGGCAACAAAACAAAAGTAAACAAGTGGGACCACATCAAACTAAAAAGCTTCTGCACAGACAAAAAAATTCAACAAAATTAAAAGGCGATCTATATTATGGGAGAAAAATATTTGCATACAACACATATGACGAGTTAATGTCTGAAATATGTGTATAAAACTCATATAACTCAATAACAAAAAACAAGCAATGCAATTAATAAATGAGCAGAGGAACTAAATAGACGTAATTTCAAAGAAGACATAGGGATGGCCAACAGAAATATGAAAAATGTCCAACATCTCTAATCATCAGGGAAATGCAAACTGAGCCACAGTGAGATATCACCTCACACCTGTCAGAATGGCTGTCATCAAAAAGACAGAAGATAATAAGTGTTGGCAAGGATGTGGAGAAAAGGGAACCCTCATGCACCACTAATAAGAATGCAAATTGGTGCAGCCACAATGGACTCAGCATGGAGATTCCTCAAAAACTAAAAATAGAACTACCATATGATCCAGTAATTCTACTTCTGGGTATTTTTCCAATGGAAATGACAGCAAGGTATTTAATAGATATCTGCATTCTCACGTTAATTGCAGCATTATTCACAATTGTCAATATATGGAACTAGCCAAGTTTTCACGAACAGATGAATGGATAAAGGAAAATCACATATATGTGTATATAGGAATATTAAGCCACAAGGAAAAAGAAAATCCTTCCATTTGTGAGAACATGGATGGACCCAGAGGGCATTATACCAAGGGAAATAAGTCAGACTGGGAAAGACAAATACTAGTCATAAAAACAGAGAGTAGAAAACTGGTTGCCAGGGGCTGGGGACTGGGAGAGCTAGGGAGAGGTTGTTAAAAAGGTACGGACTTTTAACTATAGGAAGAATAAGGTCTGAGGATTTAATGGAAAATATGATGACTGTAGTTGATAACCCTGTATTTAAAACAAAGACTAAGATCGCGAGTCACGAAGTTTCATGATATATCACACACACTGAGCATCAGCCCTGAGGCTACTTCTTCTTAGGAAATGCAGGAACCCTCAGGAAAATATGGTGTCTCAAGCTCTATTCCTCCTTGGTCTAAGTCAGCAGGATGAATTCTTAGCAGTTAACGTGTGCTCTCAGAGAAAGTGGCAGCACATGAAAGTCCATGAAAGCACGTGACTCCCTAGACCTTCCTGACTCCGTGGAGACTGGCGACCTAGCCGACTACCCACCACTCACATTGGTCTCAGGGCCCCCTGGGGAAAGCCACACACCACCCTGTGTCCTCCGGGAGGGAGAAGGCAGGTGACCAGCAGTGTCCAGTCTCAGCAATTTCCCTTCGCAGTGATCAAAGCTGCTTTGAGCTCTGCGGAAACTGACTGGGAACGTTGCAAGAAAGGATGGATATTTCCCATAAAATAAAGACACATCTTTTTCTATGAAGATGATTACACTAAAAGCCTCTTTTTTTCCCTACGATGTTGGAAATGTATTAAATAAAATCTATTGTAGTAAACAGAACATGACCCATTTTATCTCATTTCTTAAAAATGATGTGTTATTTTTCCTCCTTTGGAATGCTTCTAATACTTCTTCAGTGTTTAAAGTGATGTATAATCATCTATGAAATAAACTATGTACTCTCGGGACATCATAAAGAAAAAAATTCTGGGGATATTCATTACTTCAAGTATCCACAGTGAATTTATTTCACAGTGTACCTTTTCAATTTTTAATTTTTGTTATCGGAATGTAGAATAGCCCTAAGCATAATTTTGGCTTATATGTTATAGTTTATCATGAAAAATTATTATTTTAATTTTAGTGTGATTTAACACCAGGGTGATCTTGTTGAACCTATTTTAAGCCAGTTGCATTTTATTTTTTAGGATTACAGTTTGGCTTTTTATTTTGCTCATGAATACATTTTTAGGCACATGGCTTTATGAAATAGTAGAAAGTCTGATGTACCTTTCAAATAGATTATTTGAATTTATTAAAAAAATATGGAAAAAAATAGAGAAGACCATTGGATTGGATATGTTTCTAAAAGTTTAGATCTGGAAGGAACCTTAGACTTGTTTAGTTTAAAGCTCTCATTTTGTTGGTGAGGTCACAGGCCCAGATTGCTTAACTATGATCTTTGGGTCACATGGCTTGTCAATGCTAAGTGGTTCATCTAAGACCCCAGTCATCCTAGATAACCGAAACAGAGCCCAGACACACCTCTTGGATGGATGATGCACTCTTAGAACTGTGGCTTCTACTGCACCTGTTCAAAGTTTCATCAGTCAGTTCATTTACCTGGTAGCTTACCCTGAATGTTGGGGTTTGTTTTTAAGATAATCTTATCCTCAGGTTATGCAAACCACCCACGGGTCCAAGTTCTGGCATCCAAAGAAACACTGGAAGTTTCATCCATGTATCCAGTGGTGCTGTTCTCATGTTTGAAAAGGAATCCCAGGCCCCACATGCTCAGGGGAACTATTTCTTTACCATTTTCATGACTTTTTTCAGTAGAAATTAACTCAAACATTCTTGACACCATCCCAGACTCCACCCACCAAAAGTCACCAAAAATCACTTTCCTGAGGAAGAGTGTGAGTATGCACAATACCCAGTGGCTTCAACCCTGCCTTCTCTCTGATCTTCCTGGTTCAGAGCAGATAAGCTCTGGTCTTTTCTCATCCAGGCCACACACTTAGAAAAAAATTAAAATACAAGAAGTTTGATATCCCTGTAGATAGAAGACCGAATATCTTCAGTGTTACCCATTACTGGGGAAGTGGGCGGGGGGGGAGTAGAGTTTGAAAACACTTTCTATCTTTCTATTTTGTTTCTGTTTGAGTCATTACTGCATCCTGGAGTTTTGTGAGTTGCTCAGAGTGTTCTCGGTCATTTAACCAAGCCATCAATTAGAGGTGCAATGACCAGAGTTTTAAGACCAAAAGGACATGAAGTACATGAGTACCAGGCTCCGGATAGTCACTACTGCCAGCGTCTCAGTGAAGGATGAAAATAAAATCTACCGTTTATGAGACCCTTCATAAGTTATCTCTTTGGTTCTTCTAAACAACCTGTGTTTAGAGAATAAATAGGTCTCAAGAGCTTAAGCGATTCACAGAAGATAAAGTATGGCAGAGTTGCGATGCCCAGCAGGGTTTCTGATGCCGGATCTTACTTTCTAAGGACAAAAGGAAGGAAATGTCAAATAATCGGAGCCCTAACTGGGGAGAGCCAATGTGGTCAGTGAGGGGTGGACGTCCGAGAGGAGCTCGTGAAGGGGCAGAGGTCAGCAGAAGAGCCCACTGTAGCAGCATCAAAGGGAGGCGCTAAGAGGTTTTCCTGAAGCCTCAGCTCCAGCTTCTTTGCAGCAGAGCATTATGGGCAGTGAGGGTATGGGTCCGGGATCAAGTTTCTTTGGATCCCAACTTGGCTCCACCATCTGTTGGACAAAGAGTCTTAAATAAGCAGCTTAACTCTTCTGTAGTTTGGGGTCCTCACATGTGAAAATGAACACAAAATTTCATCATTTAATGAAATAATCTAAGTATTAGCATAGTGATAGTACACTAGGCAAATGTGATAGGCATGAGGCAAATGTTAACTTTTACTACTTATTACCATTTTTCTCACCTGGGCATACAATAAAACTGTTTTTTTTTCTCTTTTTATACCTCCTTCTGTCTTGGAAACTATTTCTTCTTCCATCCCTTTACTTCTTCTTCTAAATGCTGAGTACCTGTTAACGTACACTGTGCTGTGCTAGATACTGGAGATGCAGAGATGCATATAATGTAGTCTAGGGCTTAAGATAATCACAGTCTAAAGAAAAGGAAGTCAGCAAAAAAGTGACAACATATTTTAGTCAGTTCCAGATAGAGACTTTCATGATAAAGAACTGTTGAATTTATTTTAGAAACATCAAGGAAGCTTTCAAAGGAAGAGATTCTTGAGTTGGTTTTGAAGGAATGAATACGAGTTTTTCATGTAGACAAAGGTGTTTACAACAAAGACAGAGCTTTGTGCAAACTCAGGGAATCTTAGAGCCGCACAGCAGGTTTCAGCGGATCCTGGGCATGACTGGATAAAGCGGGAGCACAGACCAGAAGCGCGGAGACTGAAGGAGATAAAGCAAGGCCCTAGGTTGTGTTAAGCCTAGGCCGTGCAGTAGAATGGTAAGTTGAGGTAGCATTAAGACTCCACTAACCCACTTCTACAGGTATTACACATGTATGCCCAAGAGAAGGAGGCTGTTTTAGTGGGAAACATACGTGCACATCAATACTCAGTTTTTGATTTTCTGTATAGTCTTTTGAAACTCATGACATAACTAAGTTTTAAAATTCAAGGTTTTATTTACAAGCAATTTTTTAAATGTTGGGGTTTCATAAGTAGTGAAAAACTCAGAACATAAAATATCACTGCACTTAGTAGATTGCAGAGCATTTGATGAAAAAAACCTACTTTTCTGACCCTAAAAACTTTCATAGGCAGGAAAGAGAGAGTATGAAGAGAAGCAAGAGCTTAGATAGAGGTGGGGACCCTAAAAATGACCACCATGGACCAATGACCGAGGACCTGGAAAGTCATGTACAAAGTAAGCAGATGGCAGAGTGGATAGACGTCAATGGACAAAGGCTATTAACCCCTGCACTCATACGATTGGCAGGGCTGGCTGCCCTGAAGTTCAAAGTGAAAATCAACCCAGGGTCATGGTTAAGGGCAGGCACAAAACCTACTCCTTAACTGAGAGTATTCTAAAATGCTTGGGTTTATCCCAGAATTATTAAAGTTAATTTTTTTCTTGTTGAGAAAGAAAGAGATATCAAAATAGAAATTGAGTTTACTTACTTAAAAAGTTTAGGTATGTTTTTCCTACTCTCCCCTCCTATAACACTGAACATGTAGGAGCAATAGGAAAGAAATGCCTATGACAATGATGAAAATGACAGCTTGGAGGAAACACGATACACAGTGTTTGGATGAACTGATGAATGGATAGCTGCATGGATGGACAGACAGATGGACGGATGGATGCATAAGAGAGTGGATGGATGAATGAATGGATGAATGAATGGATGGGTGGATGGATGGATGGATGGATGGGTGGATGGGTGGATGGATGGGTTAAATGGGTGAAGAATCAGAAGAGTTCACACCAGGTTAGAAGCTATTTTCTCTGAGCACTTATACAGAAATATTTGGCATGTATGGAAAATAGTTGCCTGAAACTCTTGCATTTTGTGCACACAATCAAGCCTTGCCATCTCTCTCTTGACAGTCTGAATTTCTGACAGCAACAGATTTATTCAGGGTAAATTTGCATCTTCCTTCTATGTCATTTTGATTTTTTCTTATCATTCTTCGTGCACCTCTGCTGTGGGTAAATGGATGCCAAGCCCATTAGACAACAGAATCTGCAGCGTCTTGATAGCGTATCGTGTGTAACTGGGTGCACCCCGTTGAAAAACTACTAAGCAGCCTACATAATGCCCATATCAAGGACCATTATGTCCCAGATTTTGTTTTATATAGCCGAAAAACACATTAGGTTAGCAATAGCAGCCCTTACATAAATAAATAAAATGAGGAACAGGAGACAGGTAACCTGGTGTTAATTCCTCAACTGCACGAAAATGGAACGTGGGCATTTGTAGTTATTATGGCCAGAGGCTAGATGTGAAGTATGTCTCAGCAAGACACAGATTCAGGTGCAGGTATGATACAGAGCCCCTTGTGGGCCAGGTGCCTCGTGACCCCTGGGCAAACTTTTCCCTGTCAACACTTCTTGGACTTCAGCCTACTTTCCCGTAATTTTTCTTTTTCCAGAAAAAGGATTTTCTATTGGGCTTTTCCCCTAATTGCATATTCTCTTGGGCCCTGGTCTACTTTTCATTATCAGTACCTGCTCTCTTATTTTTTTCTTGGAAAGCATGTTTTTTTCTCCCTGCTGAATTATAGCAATGATTATTTCTCCCATAATTCTCCATGGACCCACCTCGGCCCTGTTCCAAGCCATTACCAGCCCTTCAGGTGATATTTGCTTTAGTGCTCACTCTGCACAAGTCCTCCCTGATTTAAAACAAAACAAAACAACAGCAGGCCCGACCCATGGCAAGACTTGTTAAGTGGGTGTACCCAGGGCCGAGGAAGCCAAACAAATGGTCACTGAACATTGCGGGCAGGGGAAGGAGACCTTCCCTGGGTGCCGTCCTCCAATGGGCACAGACAGGTAAAGCAGAAAAAGAGAACAAAGACGAGCGGTCGGCCCGCTCACACCTCCTCGTGGCACCGGGCTCTGCTTCTGTTCCGTGGACAGATGCAGTGAGCTCGCCTGAGCGTTCCGACAGCACTGCAAACGCTGAGACGATGGCGCTGTAGTTGTACCCAAGTAGGCCACTGCTTAAGAAGCTTTTAAAAGAAAGGGTTTTCTGATATTGTCACAGAAACACAGATGGTTATCTCAGGTGCAAACGTCTGTCAGAGCCGGTGATTTGGAGTGCTGGGGAGCAGGACCTCCCGAACTGTCTGTGTGTTTCCTTTCTCCCCCATTTGTTTTTGCAAAGTACAGTAAAATGAGAGGAGTCCTCCGATCACACACTGTCCCAGCCCGTCACATTGCTCTAATCAGGGGCGCCCAAACTTTTGGCCTCTCTGGGCCGCACTGGAAGAAGAGTTGTTTTGGGTGACACATGAAATACCTTGTGGCACACAATCACAAAAACACCTCATAATGTTTTAAGTAAGTTTACGATTTAGTGTTGAGCCACATTCATAACCATCCTGAGCCACATGCCCCCCACAGGCCGCAGGTTGGACACCCCTGCAAAATGTTTTTAAACACTTTCTTCTAACTTTTGTGCTTGTCTCACTGTTGATCAGAAACAAATGTTCAGGGATGAGCACAGGTCCGTGGGCCAGCTCCGCTCTCGATTTCTCCCTGGCTCTCCACCTCCACCTGCTGAGGCTCACTGAGGTTGCTGCCCCTTCCAGAGCGTTCCACGGACACCCATGCAACCCCATCCTCCAGTGAGGGAGATGGACGAGCATGGCCTGGCTGGGATTGGTCTTCCTGTTTCACAGATGAGGACTGGAAAGTTGGAGGGATGAAGTCATGTGATGGGTGATCACAGAGCCAGTGGGCAGTGGATACAGGACTCCTTGGTTGTGTGTTAAGTGGTGTTCCATGAAAAAAAGTTACTGGAAATGTTTATCTAATGCTGCCTACTCTTTTTTCATAATACTCATTAAAGCAGCACATAAAAGTTTCAAGGAATCCTGCAGCATTGTGTTTCCCAGATACGTTTCACCAGGAAACACTTAATAATATCCAGCCCATGGAAAAGTTTCTGCTATCTGTCTGGTTGATGAATGGATATGACCACCTCTGAGGATTTATCGTCCAGATTTAGAGGTCACTTTGGAGAGTCAAATAGACCACAATACAGAGGGCTTCACAAATCTCCTTTTTGAACACATCATCTTGAGGGACAAAAATGAGTCACCATTAGCGATTGCCCAACGGTGTTCAGAAAACCCCAAACCCTGAGACCCGTCATGGCGGGGAGAGTCTGACTGCCACCAACTGCTGCTCACCGGAGCGAGGGGCCTGGATCTGCATGAAGCCGTGCGCTTCCCTGGAGTTCCAGTTTTCCCTGGAGTGAATAATGTGTGTGCATGTGTGTGTATGTATGTGCATATGTGCACACACGTGTATGTACAGACTGAGTCAAGAGTGACTGAAGGAGGCACAGTTGGGGTGTGGCTGCAAGGTTTGTCTTATGTGTGGTCAGCAGGAGTTAGGTGCGGGTTGTGGGGCACATGAACTGTGTGAGCTCTACATGGCTAACTACGTTTATTGGAAGGGTAGCTTTTAAAAATTGGATTGTAGTAATTTGAGCTGAGTGTCATCTAACGGTCCTAGGCTGTTGTGAAGAAGAAAACAACACAGGAGCCATTCCAGGCTGAGTCAGAGGGGCTGTTGCTGGCACACTTACATAACAGACCCAGCGTGGCTTTTCCAAGATGACAGAGCAGGGGAAAGACAAAAATGGAACGTGAACCCAGATTAACATTTGCCATTTCATCAGACACATGGTGTGTATATATATATTTGTATGCCATGCACTACAATGGCACATTTTTCTGGCATACCAATTTTGCCTTTTCAAGTGTTAAAGGGAAAAGTTTATCTCCAAAGGGCCAAAAAGGAAGATAGTAAAAAGTATTTTCCAAGAGTAGTCCCTCACCTTGCTCTCTGAGCCGTACTGTTAGAGCAGCGGATTAACCACAGGATGGGAGGGGGGAGTGTGAGAGAGGGGAGGGAGGGGAGAAGGGAAGGAGAGAGGAAGAGAAAAGTGACCCATGGAACTTACAGCCGGAAGCAGGATGCCATCTAAAATCAGAGGTATGGTGTCAAATCAATTTGTAAATGCTTTAAAAACTCATTCCATAAGAAGTATCCATTTTGTTTTAACTGTACATCCAATTTCTTCCCCTTCTTTCTTTTGTATTTACCTTTAACTTGGCCTTCATTTGAGTATGAGGATAAAGGCAAACAAAGCCTGTTTTTCTTTTACCCCAGAACAATGTGAGGAGCATGAAATTCATCCCACTGGCAATTTAGAAAGCAGGCCAAGCACTTGTCTCTGTGAAGGTGAGTTGGATTTTTAAAACCCAAGTTGCCATGAGCTGTTGAATTTGACCTGCTAGCGGTCATTGTGCTTTGACCTCTGTACCTTACTTTTTTTCAGTGCCTGGACTTTCCTTTCTTTTTTAAAAAGGTTTTATTTATTTATTTTTAGACAGAGGGGAAGGGAGGGATAAAGAGAGGGAGAGAAATACCAATGTGTGGTTGCCCCTGGCACACCCCCTACTGGGGACCTGACCTGGCCCACAACTCAGGCTTGTGCCTTGACTGGGAATCGAACCAGTGACCCTTTGGTTTGCATGCTGGCTCTCAATCCACTGAGCCACATCAGCTGGGGCTCACAGCCTGAACTATTCTTGTTCCCTCCCCGCAGGCATCATTTGGATGCAAGGATGCTCACCTCTCATAGCATGTGACACTGTTCAGAAAACAGCAAAATGTGTCACTTAGGATTATCCCCCTGCTTCAGGATAGAAGTACACAAAGGAGAGCTTAACAACATTAATTTGAATTGGAGTCAATAAGACGAAATGTTTCCTTTACATCTACTCTCAACTGCTTAGCTTGTAATAGGTGCCATTCCTTTCCTGAACTTCAGTTTTCTTGTTGTAAACATTGGAAGGAAACAGAACTCATTATTATTTAAGTACCTACAGTGCACCAAGAATGTAAAATACACCATCACATTTAATCCTCATGGTAATCTTTGTGGATAAACAAAACAAAACAAAACAAAAAGTTTCAGAAAGGAAGAGTGTTGTGCCCAAAGTTACACTGTGAATAAGTGACAAAAACCTTCCTCAATGTCTGCCCAAGTGACTTCAAAACCTGTAGTGTGTCAGACCCTACATGCCAACCCTCTTGACTATTGCCCAGTGAGAGAGCTGGTTCTAGAGGGTATTTCAAACCTTACAAAGCCAAAACAGAAGTCTAGATTTTTCTCCCTTCCAAAACCTGTTCCAGAATGTTCCATCTCTTTTTTTTTAAACAACACATTTTCTTTTTTTTTTAAGATTTTATTTATTTATTTTCAGAGAGGGAAGGGAGGGAGAGAGAGAGAGAAACATCAATGTGCGGTTGCTGGGGGTTATGACCTGCAACCCAGGCATGTACCCTGTCTGGGAATTGAACCTGCGACACTTTGGTTCGCAGCCTGCGCTCAATCCACTGAGCTACACCAGCCAGGGCTTAGAATGTTCCATCTCTTAACTGGCACCATCATGCCCCTACTTCATCCCATGGCCTGGAATTCATCTTCGCTTCTTCTTTTCCCTCACCCTCTCTGTCGCCCTGTTTAATCTGTCAGCTGATCCTTTGGACTCAAGCTCCGCGACACGGGCCACTTCGCCATCTCCTACGGCCCACCCTAGATGAGGCCATGAATTGGGATGAGATGTGAATTGGGCCTTCGCATCATTATCCTTCTCACTGCTCTTTTGTATTTTCTTGTTTCCTTACTTTTTCTTTTAATTTACATATTCAGCTGTCTCTGACTTTCCTCACTAGAATGTGAACACAGAGCTTATCGATTTTTCTGTTGCTATATGAACAGCACTTAGAGCAGAGCCTTGTGAGTTCATAGTCTGGCTTCATTTGGTAATGTTATATACGTTTATCTCCTAGAATTCAGCCATTCCAGTCGTAGGACTATATCTTACAGACACTTGCATGTACACACTAGGATACATTTATAAACATATTCAAGCAGCATTGTTCATAATGGCAAACATTTGGAAATTAGTCAAATGTTCCACGGATACATAAATTTGGGATAGCTATGCGATGGAATATTACATAACAATCAAAATAAATGAAAGTTGTGGCAACCACATGAATGAATCTCAATTATAACGTTGAGAAAAAATAAATCATTAAACAATACATCTGTATGGATCCATTTATATAAAGTACAGCAGCATGGAAATTAAGCAATTCACCCTTCAGGGTGCATAAATATATGTGAAACTCTTTTTCAATGCAATTGTACCAGCTTCTTGTTCTACAAACTACCTGAGTTCATAATGAGCTATGTTTTTGCCAATGCTTGGCAAGGCAGGCATCTTAAGTTCTGTCATTATAACCGTGAGATTATAGCTCATTTGGGCATTCCTTTGAATTTCTCTGACAACTAATGGGAATGACAATACGTTTTATGTTGGTTCGTGACTATTTGCTGTTACAGAGAATACACTTTTGTGATTTTGTATTATCTTTATTTACCTATTTCTTATTGATTTCATAGAATATTCATACATTCTGTATTTTAACCCTTTATGAGACATGTGTTACATGTAACTTCTTTCCATTTTGATTTGTCTTTTCGATATTTATAATACATTTTGATCAAAAAAGCTTTTAAATTTTTATATTTGTCAATATTTTTAAGTTTATGTTTAATTCTTTGAGCATTTGGCTGCCCATTGTCATGTCCATTGACTGCTGATCTTAAATGTTGGTGCTAAAAAAGCCCATAATTACAATGTTTGTTTCCCAAGGTGATATTTAATGTTTTATTTTCATTCTATTTAGTGTTCTAGAGTCTCACTAGTGCTTCTCTGAGCATGAATTTGTGTTTATTTATGTTGTTTGAGTTCATTGGACTTTCATTTAAAATTTACATTTTCAACATTTTTTTAAACGTCTTTAGTCATTGTCTTACTAAAAATTGTCTTGTTTCGGTTATCTGCTTCTGATACCGACTAGACTATTTCTACATACTTTGTTCTCTCTTCCATATCTTTCTTCTCTTTGTTGCATACTGATTTTTTAACACATTATCTTCCAATTCATTAACTCTTTCTTTAGCTCTTACTTTCTTTTTGTTTAGTGCATTTATTTAGTTATAAATTGTAATTAACTAAAAACTTTCAGTTTTGATTACTAAAAATTCTATTTAAATGCTTTTAAGTTCTGCTTTGTCATGTTTATAGTCCCTTGTTCTTTATTTATGTTTTCAAACAGCTTTATTTCTTATTTGATTTCTTATTTCTTATGTTTTGAAATTCTGTAACTTCTAACTAGAAGTTACAGAAATAAATGCAGATCTGAAATCTTTGAAGATGTGGTCATCCTATTGTTATTTTCCCTCTTTCTCATGGTACTCTGTTATGACAGTGTTTATATACATTTTTTAAAATTAGTTTTTTGGAGGGAGGGAGGAAGTGGGGGTGGGAGAGAGAGAATGGACTAAAGTGTGGTGCCTGTGTTCTTTGGACCCTAAGCTTCTTTGAGACCATCTGTGCTACTTCACTCCAATGTGGAGTTTCAGTCAGCCTTCTGGAGTGTACCAGTGACAGACCCTTTGAATTAAAAGACCAAGGCTTTGCGTGACAGAAACAGTTAAATATCTGACCAGAGCCCATGGTCAAATATTGATTGTGAATTCTTAGGAATTTTTCCTATTCCTGGACAAGGTGAAGACAAGCAGTTCTCTTTAGCATGGGGTTCATGTAATACTCATCCTTATCTCCTCCTTATGAAGCTTCCTATTCGGAACCCCACCTTGGGAAGGCCACGGACTTTATTTCCCATGTCCCTGGCAGACACCAGAATGCCCATTCAAAGCTACCAGAGGACCACAGACATGCTCAGGGAAGAGTCGACACTGGCCCTCCTTGGCTCTCAGGCTTGCCACCATCAACTGATTTGAGTCTCTGGATCATGAAGCTCAGTGTCCTTCATTCCATTTCCATCGGCACAACTCCTTTTTTAATAACTAAAAAATAATATATTGCACAAAACATTTTGCATTCAACTTGTCTGCTATGAAGAAATATGAGGCAGCATGGAACAAAGAAGGGAAGAAAAAGAAGCATCCATTAGATTATAATGTAGATTTACATTTACCTTCTGGGTTTTTTAAAATGATTTTATTTATTTATTTTTAGACATAGGGGAAGGGAGGGAGACAGAGAAGGAGAGAAACATCAATGTGTGGTTGCCTCTCATGTGCCCCCTGCTGAGAACCTTAGCCTGCAACCCAGGCATGTGCCCTGACTGGGAATCGAAACAGAGATCCTTTGGTTTGCGGGCTGGTACTCAGTCCACTGATAACCACACCAGTCAGGTACCTTCTGGATTTTTAAATTAACCTTGTAATGCAAGTATTTTCAGCGCTAAAAATATAGTATGGCTGTCATTGTCAATGTCTAGATAATCTTTTACCCTGGGACAGACACAGGTTATATTTAGCATTTAATTGTGCAGTATTTGAGTTGCTTCCACTCTTCCAATATTGTAAATGTTGCAATGATTATATCATTTCCAGAAAGCATACATTCTTAATTATTAACAATAGATTCTTAACAGTCTATTACAATCACTGCGATTTTGTAGTTGTGCCTATACTGCACTTTATTATTGGTATACATTAAAGATGTACGTTCAGTGAAAGAATATTAAAAATTAAAGTCCCGTGAGAAGATGAATTGGTTAATAAAGATAAAGACCATTATATACACATATGCATATGTTATTAATATATGTGTTAGCATACACACACTCACACAATATGTGATTAATAGTGTAACGGCAGCAGTGTGGGGGAAGTGTGAGTGGCAGCTCTGTGTGTATGTGAGTACATGAGAGTGTCAGTGCACGTGGGCAGACGCACTTGGCTATGTGTGGGAGCCAGTGTGGGTGTGAGTGACTGTATGCATGTGTGCCCAGATGAGAGAGAGGGTGTTCAAGCCAGAGATTTTCCAAAGCGGAGGTTATGGAACCCGTTAGAAGGATAAATGTATAACTAACTGTGAAAAAAGGAGTATTATTTCCTCTCCTAGATGTGAGGAAGTGAGAAATCACTTGGGGAGTTTGTTTAAACTACAGCTTCTCTCTGAGCCCTATTCTTAGAAATTCTGATTACAGCTGGTGTGTGGCCTGGAAAACACAGTTTAAAGAAGTCTTTGGGTGAGTGGTGGGCTCTCTTGGGATTGCGATATGCCAAACGGTTTCTGATGTCTTTTGTTACCGATAGATGAACCCAGAAGCTGGAGAGGGGGAGGTTCTGTATTCGTCCTCAGTTCCCATCTTCGGAGCAGCACTGGAAACCCTCATGGCGGCCCAAGGGTAGAATTTGCTCCTCCCTGGTAGGTGGAGTCGCTGCGTATTAGGCAGAAAGTATGAGTTTTGAATAACGTCTTGCTTCATTGACAAAGAATTGCAAAAAGAGGTCTGATTGTCTTCCCAAGTCTTGGGCAAAACAATAAAAAATATATACAGAAAGGGACTTAACTCCCCAACCTTCGGAATGCACACCCTCTGTGCTCCACCCCAGAGGAAAAGCGATTTCCATTTAAAAGGTATTTTGACATTGATTAGTTGAGACTGAAGTCCCACGGAACTCAAGTGCTTAAAAATAAAGCCATCGCTAATGGCCCTTCCTGGATTCAGACGAGGAACTGGTGAGTGGCATCTAAAGAAACATCTGTCTTTTCATATGTATGAACAGGTCTTATTGCAAGTCCGGTAGGATTCTCGAGATTCGCTCTGAAAGGAAATCAGTGCGATCATTTTGAAGACCATCTGCTCTGGGTTTCGGATGCTCACCTAGCTGGGCTTCCTGGAGCTCTGGGTCCAGAAGGAAACAACAAACACGCCATGAAGACTCGTGCACCGACCGCTGGGCCCCCTCCGCCCCGATTAATAATGCAGATGCCTTCCTTTTCCCTCAATGGAAATGCGGTTCAGAAAAGAGCTGAAAATTTTCCACTCCATTTGGACAATTTTCCTCTCTCTCAAGCAATGCTACCTTGGAGGCAGGAACAGTTTTTGGAGAGCGAAAGCTCTGGTTATCAATAGTGGGAAATTTATTTTTATCTCCTCTCTCCCCACATTTGATATATTACTGGGCTCTAAAAATATCAGTTGAATACCATGCAAAGCAGTATTTGTCAAGCTGTCAGCACCTTGTGATTAATCCGAATGTGGCTCAGAAAAATAAAGCCCAGAAAACAGAGTGGATGTTATTTGGGTTTTGAAACCACAGGGACATCAAAGTCTTCCTGGATGTTGCTGAGAAATGTTACCAAAGCAATTACATTTTACACACTCTCTTCTAAGAGTGTCATCACAGGGAAACTTTGCAACTTAGCGAGATACAAAGATGCCACTGGAGAAACTTATTACTGAAACCTCAGAAAGCAATATCGTAATGGAATTGAAGCGACCTCTTCATCTATGTAAAAAAAAAAAAAAGCATCCGATGAAGTAAACCAGGGACAATCTATTTTTCCTCTACATTCTAGTTAAGAGGTTGTTTCCACTTGATTTGTCAGCGCCACAAACCCACCATTGTCCCGTCAGACACCCGTAAGCCAGGAAACGGCGTTGTGCAGGTGAGCACAGTGGCACAGCGTTTCCCGCCCTCTCCCGCACCTCTTCTCCTGTGCCCTCTCTCGTCCTCGTTTCCCTCCACGGAGCCAGCGCCCCTTGTCCTCCCAAGACGGAAACTTGAAGCTAGAATGCTGAAACAGGCAGATGTCACCTCCTGCAAGCAGGAGCCCGAGATCTGAATGGGAAGCTACAAGTAAAAAACCCTGCTCCCCACTACTCATTAACTGTGTGATTGCAGGCGCGTGGACCGCTCGGGCTGAAGCGCAGCTTCCAGGTGTGGACGTGGGGTCTGTCACACAGCTCTGCACCCCAGGTGAGCCCCGAAGTGCACCACAAATATTGGTTACGTGTGTTCCAGCACACTTTTCCTAAGAACCCAAATCTTTATGCTGTATTGTTTTCTTGTGTATAACCGCTCTCTCTGAAACACAATTCCCAAGCCCTTCTGAACAAGACACCCAGTTGATACTTTTCTTACATTTTTGCCAGAGCCCGGTTTGGAGCTGGGAACACAGCAGTGGCTTATTAGCCTTGGTGCGTGTTGGGTTCACTGAAATGACTGAGTCGTTGAAACGGCAGCACGCACTCTTTCCTGGCTGGCTTCTCATGGAGTATTTCGGTTGGTTTGGAACAGTGACCGCATATACTCTCTGCCCACCACTCCCCAGTCTAAAAAAAATTCAATCAAGCAGCTCTGGCTGGTGTAGCTCAATGGATTGAGCGTGGGCCTGTGAACCAAAGGGTTGCCAGTTCGATTCCCATGCTTGGGTTGTGGGCCAGGTCCCCAGTAGGGGGCACATGAGAGGCAACCACACATTGATGTTTCTCTCCCTCTCTCCCACCCTTTCCCTATGTCTAAAAATAAATTAAATAAAATTTAAAAAATATCAAACAAAGCCAGACACAGAGACATCCTTGGCTCTACTTCCCCGCTAAGCATTCATAAACACTAAAATGACATTTCATCTCATTGTCTGTTCTAAACACTCCCTGAATTTACTGTAAGGAGCTCCGCAATTGCAGATGTGATGCTTATCCGACGGGGCCATATCTGGACCGAGGACTCCAGATTCCTGTGTCTACATTGTGCACGGGCTGAAGTGCCTTGATTTTGGAAATTCCAGGCCTGTGTCCCAAGCACGCCTCTGATTAGGTCACATCCAGGAGAAGGCAAAGGAGTAAAGCTGAGCTGGAAGCAAAGAACATGGAGGTGGACAGGCAGATGACTGAGAAACTGTGCAAAATGTTCAGAAATGCAACCTATTTTGTAGGTATAATCCACCCTGAAGGTGGTGAAAAGGAGGAGTCAGGAGAGGAGACCTGAGATGCTTGTGTAACCCTGTGACACACAAGCGGGGGCGGGGGGCAATTTCGGATGATTTCTCTGCTTTTGGGTTATCCCTGGGTAAGACGGGGATTAGAGATGCGGTGATTTCCGGGGGTCCCTTCAGCTGTGTCGTTCTGCTCCAATATAATCGTAGCTATCACACGAGGCCGCACAGTATTTTTATCTGGCTGTGCAGGACACACCATTAATCCTCGATTGCACGGCTCTTTTGGTAGAAGAAGAGGATCATCACATCAGAAGAAAAAAATATATCTGAGAATGTGAGAAGCCAGAAAAGAAAGAAAAGCTAATTTGTCTGTTACAGTTCATTTCACATGTAGAGGGCGTTAAGACGGGAAAAGTATATTGCCGAAGGTAATTACATATTGTCTGCAATCAATAGAACACACTGGGGAGAGAAACGCTACTTGTATTACACACGGAATTAGGGGCTTCACAGTGTCGCTTGAATTATTTTCGGTCACAGCAGCTGCAGCAACACTGGCTAAGCCTTAGCTCACCCCAGAGTTCCAACTCCAGCTCCCTCCTCTCTGCCAGTCTCCACACCCGCATCGTGGAAAGAAAGCGTCAGGCCCCAGCCGCGATGTAGGTCATGCTGAGATGCTGCCATCAGCCGTAGCGTATGTTGGGACTCATCGGTCTCTAGGGGTATTGAATTAACCGATGATATCAAATGGTTAATTGGAAATACATACATCAGTGAGGTTGTTCGTAACTGTACCTGCTTGCATTAGGAAATGATTCTGGAGGGAGAGGGGGTGTGATGGAGTGAGATTTAGTGGACAATTGCTGCGCTTAGCAGGGCATTCTCACGCGAGTGTGACACACCTGTGCTGGTGCCGGCATGTGCCAGTGTGACAAGACCCTGCTGATCACTGGGCTGATTGACAGGAGCCTCCACCCCCCAAGGTGGGAACCTCAGAGTCCTCTCCCCTTTCTCCATTGCCCGGGGCAGCACTCTTGTGATTGTAGGGGAGAGAAACGTGCTTTGAAAAGCTCCAAAAAGAATGAGTCTGCTGGTTTGTATCACTGAATCGCAGTGGCTGACTTAGCTGGGTCTGAGAATTCCAACAATATTATCTAGGGTTTGCTCCCCCCCCCCCCCCCCCCCCCCACCCCCGCTCTTGGCTGTGATTTTCCCTGACTGCTGTTCTCCATTAGGAAACTATGGCAAATGGTAGCTCTGGGGTTAAGTCATTCTAACATGCCCCATAAGAAAAAGTAGATCACCATTCCAGCAGTTTCAGAAACCCTGTGACAGTCTCCATTAGCTGTCCCTGGGCGCGTGCCTACCTCAAGCCCAGCAAGACGGCGTGCTCTGCCCACCAGCCTGGATTCCATCCCTTTCCCCCAATTTGTCCATGTGATCAGAAGCCTTACAGTGCATGATAGATGGTGAACAACAAGAAAGTGCCAGATATATGGTGCATCCATGTTTGTTTTACATAACAGACAATAAGCCGACAGGCCATGTAGATTTTAAACTTTAAATATCTCTTGATCATTTTGTTCTTCAAATTTCACTGCCATTGTTTCAGCTGAAGTTCTTATCATCTCTCATCTGGACAGTGACCACAGTTTGTTAACTGGCCCCTGCATCTTTTCAGTACCTGCTCTGTAGCCTCTACACTTCTCTTGACAACTCCCTACCAATACCTTCCATGTGCATTATTTTTGAGACACACTAACCCATGAATGGTTCCCCAAGCTCATTGGTCCTTGATATCTCATATCTTTGCACAGACTGTTCAGAATCTTTCCTCCTTGTTCGCCTGTGAAAAACACTGCTTATGTGTCAAAAAAAATGGATGTAAGACTATCTCCCTTCCCGCCCACTCTTCTGGAAACTTTGCAACTCTGTCACCAAGAGAGAAGCCTAAGTCCCCTCCCTGTGAGTCTGGGTGGGCTTGTGACTCATCTATAACCAACAACACAGGCAGGAGAGGTTGCTGAGTCTTCCAAGTCTAGATAGTAAGAGATGACGCAGCTCCGGCCCTGTTAGCTGGGACACTTGCCATTGGGGCCCTGGGCTGCCATGTGAGGAAGCTCAGGCCACGTAAAAAGGCCACATGTGGGTGTTCCAGCTGCCAGCCCCCCTCAAACACACTCCATCAATGGAAGATGCCTCACTTGCTTTACTCTAGTGAGTTTTGGGATGGATTGTTAGGCAGCAGTATTTGCAGCCCCATTCTTGGCGCTCTCATCATTAGCCCCATGCTCAGAAAGTGGCTCATTTATTTTCTATTCAAACTCCCATGTAATGAACTCACATGATATGTATTTGTGAATGTCTCAATGTCCTGTGCTCTGCTGTGAACTCCAATGGTACAGACACCATGCTTAATTCACATCTGTTGTCCTAATAGCTAGCATGTGGTGCAAGTGCTCATATGTGAAAATAATGAATCCATGTGTGAATAACGTACCATGTGAGATGGCCATAATATGCCGAGTACATAGCTGGCAAGCATCTGAGAAGAAATGAAATATGGATATCTGGGGGAATTACCAATAGCATCAAAATACACTGAGAACAGGATATCAGACTTATAAGCCTGGAACTTATGGGTTGGAAATGAGGGACTGAAATCATTGATCAGAAAACTATCTGGCCTCGGAATCAGGAGAAATGAGGGAGCAGGTGTGGACGGAAGGTAGGAATTCAACACAGAGGAATTAGAATAGAGCCGAGGTTCAAAATGGCAGTTTTACACCCAAGGGGTAAATTGTAACCAGAGTCAAACACGGGGTGCCAGTCAGGCTGGTTGAGCCAGGACTTTCTTACTTTCTTATCTTAGAGCTCTATGCACCCCCCCCCCCCCGCCCCCGTCCCGCATTTGTCCTGGAACCTGGGCTCAGACTAAACTCACACATGGCAGTCTGCTGGTCCAGCTGGTCCAGCTGGGCTAAGGGAATCAGCAGAGGGCAGGAAACTTGCCATGTTCAGCTTCATCCCCATGACTCATGGATCCCCTTCTCCAACGGAATTTGTCCTGTTTTTCTTTACCTGACTCTCTCCCTGGACCTTGGTCCTGGGAAATGGTTAAGTTCTTTTCCATACTGCACTTTCTTCATTTGCTTTATGTCTCAGGGATGGTTATGTGATATTGTATCCAGGAAACGGTTACAAGAGGAGTAAGATGGGAAGCCTGCACCCCCCACAATGCCCGTGAGATGCCTGTGACCTACAGGGATCCAACCCAAGGTCAGCAGTTGAAGGTGAGTCCAAGAGGAAAGGCAAAACTTACAGTGTCATCAACAGAGGGGGTTAATTAGTGTCCTTTAGTCACCTAGTTCCCATGTAGTTGGTTCCCTGACATTACTCCCTAAAATTAGTTCAGGAATCTGGGGAGTGGGTTTCTTTGACCACATTTGACTGCAGTGAGGATGGTAAGCTCTTCGACAAAACTGGTCTCTGCCTATTGATGAAACGTCTTTTCTCCATAGTTAAAGGGAACAGCCCAGATTGCCCACAAGTGGACACACTTGTCTTAATCCACCCTTCACGGCTCCTTCTCACTAGGCGACTGACTTCTAGCTTCTCCCCTTTGTGATAATTTGCATCCTTCTATCCTGTGGCTCACATGCTTCTTCTGTGCTTGCGCCTGGCTAAATACTTGTCATCATTCAGGACTAAGGTGTTAGTGCTTCCAGAAAAATCTTTCCAAACTGGGTTAGGAAGCATCTTAATCTGAGCCTGTTAGTGGTCTCAGCAATTCAGTAAGGTTACGTGTTCATTTTCCGGTTCCAACAACTTCCTAGGGAACTACCCAGGGAGCCAGGGGCCCAATATTCTCTCTTTAATTTTTTTTAAGATTTTATTTATTTATTTTTAGGGAGGGAAGGGGGGAGGGGGGAGAGAGAGAGAGAGAGAGAGGGAGAGAAATATCAATGTGCGGTTGCTGGGGGCCGTGGCCTGCAACCCAGGCATGTGCCCTGTCTGGGAATCGAACCTGGGACACTTTGGTTCCCAGCCCGCGCTCAATCCACTGAGCTATGCCAGCCAGGGCTTTCTTTCTTTAATTTTATTTAGAAAGAATATCTGCTCTGAATGCTCATTTCTCACTGCCTTTTGTAGTAGAAGTAGCTTTACTATGTATAAAAAATATTGCCCTGAAATTTAAATAGCAGACAGAAACAATTTCGGATTTTGGTGGAGTAGCCACGTCTCTGCACGCTCACAGGGAGTGAGCAGCAAGGCCACGGGGATCTCTGGGCTTTAGAAAACCCAGGTCTGTTCCCTTTCGGATGCTGTGGGCACAGCGCATGTCTGTTGAATGACCTCTAAAACGAAGGGTTGCAGGTATTTGATTGACTTAGAAAATCATAAACATTGAGATAGAAAAAGATGGTGTACGTGTGATTTCACATGTTTAAAACTTACAAATGATTGTTTAAGTGGTGTCTTTAATAATGACAAAATGCACAGCAGGTCTGAAGTAACTTAATGATCTATTGGTGTTTTTAAAAAGTGAGTACACAGGTTTTCGCTTTAGTGCATATTGGATTACATTGGTATCTGAGGGGAGACTCGAAAACTGGAATTTATTCATCAAAAAATTGTGTATTCATTCTTACATGTTTAAACTTCAGTTGCCTGCCAACGTCTCTCCATGTGATGCAACATACCTATTGAGACTTTTTTCCACTGCCGAAAAGTTTTGAACTCACCGATTTTGATGCCTTTTAGTGCTTCTGCCATTTTTGTTTCACCTCTTCCACATCAGCAAAAAAATTTCCCTTTGAGGACTTTTCCATCTAGAAAAACAAAAAAAGTCACTTGGGGCGACACTGGGTGAATGGGGGGGGTAGGGCCTGGAGGCTTGTTGTCTTCTTATCCGAAACTGCCGAACACTTTGTGCAGCGTGGGCAGGTGCGCCCGCACATCACCCGTCATGAAACCGGCAGACACACTGAAAGTATCTTAAAAAAAAGTTCACCGGAGCCCCTCACAGCCTCTCCCAGCAACGCCAGCTGGTGCGCTGATACAGGTGGGTTCCTAGAATACCCACCCAGTGGGCGAAGCCTGTGCTACAAAAGCCCAGAAGATAATTCTGGGTTTTGGGGGCCACCCCTGGTATATGTATATTTTCAATATAAAAATGTTGAAACCAGACAATTCTTTCATGAATAAAGATAGGTAAAAATCATCCCATAAATTGAAAAAAAAAAAACCCACCTTTAAGTATATTGGTTATGTTTCAAGACCTGGAGAGGAAAGGGTTGGGAGTATTTCCATTCCCCCAAAATAACGTGGAGAGAGACATTAACGTGCATCCAGCAAAGCTGTGTAAAAACCACCTGTACTTAACACAAAAATGCACCATGTTCCCAGCGCAATAGGGCATGCTCACTTGCTGTTCATCAGCAGTAACTCCGTCACTTCTGAATAATGTCCAGGTGTGTGTGTGGGGCCCTGTCAAATCTTCTCCCCCTTGCTCATGGGGGGCTCCCAAAAAGTAGTTTTAAAATCCCTGGGACACATGGACCAACATTGGAAAGCCAGTAATACGACCTAAGATTTCTGTTTGCTTAGCTTTTAAGGAGCAAAGATCGGTGACCCCCAACACTATGCCTCTCGCCCCAGGTTACTCAGGGGAGCCACCTGAACGTCACCCCACACTTAGACCTTTCGTCTAGAATCGCAGTTTACCCAGGACGGGCTGGGACCCAGCGCACAGAGCGGCTCCACGGGTGGCCCGTGGACCAGGGGAGCTATAGGAAACTACCTCATGTCTGACGGCTTTCCTCACCAGCCTGAGTTGCCTATTTGCCTGACGGTCTTAGGCTAGTCCTACACTCGGGTGATGTAAGCGTCTTATTTATAATCAGCCTTAACTGGCTGAATGGGAATTAAAACAGATTTCAATCTAAACCCTGTGCACTTTGGAACGGCAACTACCTATTCTCCGCAGGTATTGGGAGAACCCAACGGTGTGGAAAATTTGCTGCAGAAGCCTCCTCAAAAAAGCATAATTGACTACATAAATATAAAACATTATGCTTATTTCAACGTTGCCTGCTTTTCCCAAAAAGCTTTCGTGTCACCTAGTCGAATCGATTGTCCGGCTGCTGTTTGGCAGAGCACAACGAGGCAGGCCACTCAAGGTGGTGGAGAATTCTCTCCAAACGTCACACTCGTGTTGTGCAGCAGTGGGAGGAGGTTTGGCCAGCTGCTGCGGCTGCCACCTTCGCAACTTCAGCCAGAGGCATCGCTGTCTGGTGGACCGAGAGCTTTGCTCTTAGCCATGGTATGACTTCAGGAGAATGACAGGTGCTCCAGGAAACTCAGGGTTCTTATTTCTAACCAGAGAGCAATGCTGTGCCTCCCACAGGCTTATTATGTGCTAACTGACAGGCCTAAGTAAGAGCTGGGCTGGGAGTCAGATTCTTGGGGCGGAGCCCAGCCCTCCCACACATGAGCTGCTTGTCCCAGGCACATTACTAGGCCTCCCTGCACTTCATCTCCAGTGGGGATAATAATCACAGTGTCCATCATAGCAGCACCGGAAGAGTTCATTGGTGGAGAGCACCGAGAACCAGGTTGGCACAGCATGGTTCTGATGTAAGTGCTTGAGCACTGTCAGCTCTGGAGGATTTAAAATGGCCTTGCGGGTCAGCGACACCTCGCACGGGGTTTGCCTACCTACAGAGGTGGTGGCGTTCAGGCTCGACGTGTCCCAGTTCACAGGACGTTGTCCTGAGCCCTGTCTGTTTCCTCTTCGCAGACACCCTCTGAGCTGAGGCTGGGCGTCCTCCTCTGTCAGGGGTCCCTGTCACCTCTGCCAGATGCCAGGGCACCCCCAGCTCAATCGGACCTTTGCTCTGTCTGGCTGCCTGCTGCCACCTTTAGGCTCCTGGAGGGGGGCGTGCCAAGCAGGGCTCCACTGCACACCTGAGCTAAACCTGGGATTTGCAGCTTCCTGGTCCTGGGTCGCAGAACTACGTGCGGACACTACAAAGGTCCCTGTGGCACAGTGTCTTCTGTGCATTCCAAACGGGTGCCTCTGATCACTCAGCTGCAGACAGACTTGGCGGTCTGTTGGGAGTTTTGGGTTATTTTTGTTATTTTCGATGTCATCATCAAGGGAGGTGGATAAATACCGCAGAGTTCTTTTCCTTCTTCAAGGCACGCGATTCATAACAGTATTTTAGCTTCTGAAAAATCTGGCAGAAGTCATGCAGTGCTTTCCCAACTGAAATGACTCATGACTCCCATTTTTTTAGGTTGCAAAACCACTTATGTAACTTTGAAAGTACACCAAGAAGTGCATATATTTTCACGTATGTGTGAAAATGTATAGGTACCATATATGTAAATATATATATGTGAAATATACATGCAATTGGGAAAACAATAAACATTGGAACTAAGTGGCTCCCCTTGAAGATCTTCAGTGTGTTTGCGGAGGGGGTGCTGGGGGGGAGCTGGGTGAGGCAGGGCTTCAGCTGCGTGTGGGGAGTGTTTTCCTTAGTGTTGTTCTGTGTGACTTTCGATCGTCCTACCTCAAGAATGTCCTGCTTAAGAGTTGTCTCCTTGTTTTACACTATTGCTCCTACTTTTACAGCGTCTCATAAATGTCCCCTTTTTCAAAGACAGTGCTTCCGCGGCTCCGGCTGGGAGACTCACCGATTTCCCCAGTGAGGGATGGTGTCCGTGTTTTCCCATCCACCCCCTCGGAGGAAGGTCCGGCAGGACTCGGTCCTGTCAGGTGAAAGTCACGCCGCTTTCTCATTGTCACTGTTTCACGCAGTGACTCTCAGGGCTCTGGGCGTCATCACCTGCTCCTCTGTGGCCCGTTCCTGGGGGCAGGCAGCACACAGGGCAAAGGTGCTGGCCAGAGCTCTCATAACAGCAGGAGTGGCTTCAGGGCAGAAGGTCCGGGATGAAGGACTTCGGATTGCCTTTCTCCAGGTTCTTCTTTCTTGGAAAGTCCCAGAGAATACTGGATGGCTCTCCATTCCCCATGGACCCTTTGTGACAAGTGCCACCCTGGAGGCCACTTGCAGGCTTCTGCAGCCAGCTAATGGTGTCTCCTTTCTCTGACACCCATCGCAGCCTTCAGCACCTTCCAAGTGGACAGCGAGCGCAGCCCTGCTTTGCACTCTGGGATCAAGAGAACAAGGGCCAAGCATACCCAGGGGAAAACCAAAAAGATCTTTTTCTTCCTCCTACCAATAGTGCATTTCATCAGGGGGACCTATTTCCATGTCTTGGGGTTCTCCAATGACTCTTTTACGTCCATCAGTTAATGTATGTCAGTGATCTTAAACAATTTCGGCAAATTCTTATAGCAGGTAAGCCTTCATCCACAAGGCGGCTTTGGCTTTTCCTCATTTCTTCACTTATTTATTTTTAATTTTTTAAAAAGATTTTATTTATTTATTTTTAGGGAGGGAAGGCAGGGAGAGGGGAGGAGGAGAGAGGGAGAGAGAGGGAGAGAGGGGAGAGAGGGGGAGAGAGGGGAGAGAGGGGGAGAGAGGGGAGAGAGGGGAGAGAGAGAGGGAGAGAGAGAGAGAGAGAGAGAGAGAGGGAGAGAGAAACATCAATGTGCGGTTGCTGGGGGTCATGTCCTGCAACCTAGGAATGTACCCTGGCTGGGAATTGAACCTGGGACACTTTGGTTCCCAGTCCGTGCTCAATCCACTGAGCTACGCCAGCCAGGGCTCACTTATTTATTTTTAAAAAGTGTAATTGTTGCAGGGACTGGTGAATGGTGTGTGAAGTGAAACATTTATTAAAAAGACAGTGGGGTAGCGCGGGGAGCTCTGCATAGCACATTGAAATCAAGTTCCCACAGCAAAATGAACAGATTGATAATAAGTCTGAAAAATGGCACAAGAGTAGGAATTACCCATAACTTTATGGCAGGTGCTAGGAGCTGCATATTTGTGTCTCCCCAAAGTGCCAGGGTCGGAGCCCTTTCCTCACTGTCATGATGTTCGGAGGCGGGGTCTTTGGGGGATAAGTCGATCATGAGATGGGGCCCAAAGGGAGGAGATGAGGGCCCTCATAGGAAGGAGACAGGAGAGGGGTGCTCTCTCGCTCCCCACGGTTGTATGGAGGCACAGCGGGAAGCCAGCCACCTGCGCATCAGGAAGAGAGCTCTCACCAGGTAGCCAATCTGCCAGCCCCTGGATCTTGGACTTCCCCGCCTCCAGAACTGCGAGGACGGGATGTTTAAGCCGCTCATTCACTGGCGTCTTGTTTCAGCAGCTGGAGCTGACTAAGGCAACAGGGATCACGTGTCCATGAGTGCCTTCTGTTGTGTTCCCAGCCCTGTGAGTGCAGCAGACCCAGAGCAAGGAGAGATTTCACTCAAAATGAATTCATCTTTGGAGTACTTTCTAAATTTAATTGCATCCAGCTCTTACATTCATTTTGCAGTATTGCACCCCAAATGATTTCACATCCATTGTTCCTTGTTTGGTTCTCAAAAGCGCTGTGGGTGAGGCTGATGCTCTTAACACCCAGGTTCATGCCATCTCAGTGGCACTGTCAGAACTGAGTCAAAACGCTCGTCTTGTCTTTCCAGCACGTTTGTCCTTAATCTGGGCTGGTTAACGAGAACCGAGTCCCAGTCACTGCTGCGTGCTCCACGCATTAGGCGCCTGCACAGGCAGCGGCAGAGCTGGATTGAATTACGCTGTCGAGGCAGCACTGCTCTCGTCCGGAATGCTGCCCTTCCCTCCTCTGTGGAGGTATATCGATGACCATCTGCAGCCCGCCCTGTCGGGGCACGGCTCATTGTTTGTTTTCACCCCAAAGCAGCACAAGACTGATTTTTCCATTATCTTTTACTTTTTCTGCACAGCGAGGCAATCCTCCTGTGAAACTCTTCTGGAAAATAGGAATTGAATCTTTGATTGGTGGCAGGTGGATTTTATTTTGTGGTGGTGTAAATGAATCACTCCACAGTCAGAAAGCCCTGTCCCCACAGGATCTTATCTTTTGGGCACTTCAAAGGGCAGCTCCTCAGTGTGCGGAGCCTGTGAAGATTCCGCCGTAAACGCTGAGAGGGAGTAGCTTTGGTTACATGCAATTAAAGGCAGGTTTTCAGGTCAAATTTTGGCTGTTTTTATTTAGAACCAAAGAGTTTCAAAACACTAAGCACTTACTAACATTTCAAATTTTGTCCTAGGTATGTATCTATCAAGAGCATACCTCTCTCTCTTTTTTTTTAAAGATTTTATTTATTTATTTTTAGAGAGGGAAGGGAGGGAGATAAAGAGAGAGAGAAACATCAATATGCGGTTGCTGGGAGTCATAGCCTGCAACCCAGGCATGTACCCTGACTGGGAATCGAACCTGCGACACTGGTTCGCAGCCCGCACTCAATCCACGGAGCTATGCCAGCCAGGGCGGAGTATACCTCTTTTATTCCCCTCCTCCAGTGCCTCCCCATTTGGCTTACTCTTATTCATTCATTGTCATTGATTCATTTTCTCTTCCTTAGGAAAAAAACCACTTGATTCCTTTAGACACTTTCCACCTATCAACACTTAACCAATGTTAGATGCTGAACCCGTCCATAATTCCCTGGCGTTGTAGTAGCTCCTGCTCATGCATCCTATCAGCAGACATCACACCGATTGTTAATTGTGCACTTAACTCTCTCCCAATAGATGATGCGCTCTTTGAGAATGAAAATGAAAGCATTGGAACCTCTATTTTTCCAGTGACAGACAGAATACTCAGTACTTAAGTAAACTCAGAACATATTTATAGAATAGATGGTGAGTGAGTGAAAGAACGAGTGAATGAATGACCTCCCTTAACCTCCAGAAGCACCGTTCAAGATACGTAATAGAGCTTAATGTTTTGAGATGAGAAAGCTGAGGGTCAGAAAGTTTTGCCCATAACAGTGGTTACACAAACCATAAATTGCAAGGATGAAATTAAAATTCAGGGTTCTAGTAATTCAAGTCTGTTTCACTTAGAAGCTGCAAATTAAACGTTGGGGAGGAAATATAGTTATGATTGTTGATTCTTACACAATTTCTGAAACCAGGAAGGATACTCTCTTTTTTTTTAATGGTGCAAGGTTTGACTACTAAGAAAATTCTAGAAGTGTCTCAGGAACAGTATTTCCATTGAAATGAAGAAGAGATCTGAAAACTCTGGCCAAAGAGAACAACCCAGCTAGACTCGGAAGACTATGACCATGTGTTAAAAAAATTAGGGAAGGGTTACAGATGGCAAGGTCTACGTGTTTCTGGGAATGGGCCCAGTGATTGCAAAGCCACTTTGGTTCTAGTGGTGAGTTATGTTTGGCTGGGCCCTGGCATTGCCAGGAAAACTCTCGGATCCACAGGGCCTGGGGCTCCCATCCAAAGTCCGACAGACCACACACCTGTCATACTTGTCTCTGCCTGAGCTCCTCTGGAACCTTTGTTTATTTTACCTCTGAGAAATCGAGTGATTAAAGGAGATCAAGCTCCCTTACAACTGGCTTCTCAGCAGTTATTTCGGAAAATGCCATCAGACTTTAAAAAACAGAAATGGCATTAGCCCATATAATAGTGATGAATTGCCTACAATTCATCACTGCCCTAATGCAGCCTTGAGACTTGAACTGTTGTTTTTTTTTAGTATATAAAAGAAGGCATTGTCTTAGTTTGTCTTCCCTATCATTAGCTTGAGTGTAATAGAGCAATGTGGGGTGCGATATTAGGATAGCTGGAGTTGAGTACGAGCTCTGCCAAGGGGATTTGGCCATGCCTCTTAGTTTCTCAGATTCTTAGCATGAACTATGAGAACCCCGTTTTCCCCGGTGACAAACAGGACTGAATGAGCCGACATGTGATGACAAGCCCTAACACAATTCCATGCAGGAAGACCAGGGGGCTGTTGTCAGCATTGTTATCTGAACACTGTGTTCGCTGGTTGTGTGACTTCGGGCAACTGACAAAATTGGTCTGATTCTCATTGATTCTCATCTATGAAACAGAAAAAAAAGTAACTGTCACATAAGGTAGTTGTGAAAAGTAAATGAATTAATACACACAAAATTCTCAGAATGCCTAATGCAGCCAATGCTCCCAAAGTAGTACCTTTCCCTTTTTTTCTTCTCTGACAGTTTCTTCAACCAGAAAAGTGGGGATTAAAAATGTCTATTACCAAAGGTGATTTTAAGAATTAGAGTCCCCTAGTGATCATGTTCTAAAGCTTTACAGAAGTTTTGGTTGCTGCTATCACACCGTAGCACCTGGTTCTGCGGTATGCAATGCTAGTTCTCTCCATGGCTTGTGCTTTTCTTAAAGAGTGAAGTGAATAGACAGTAGCGCTTGCACCGCATCCTGTAACCTTAGGGCTGGCATTTCATCCGGCGGCTTGACAGGATGCCACGTGAGGAAGAGCTGCGCACGCACACTGGAGCAGTCTGAGCGGAGGCCCGCGCCTCTCATCTCTGCCCACTGGGGCGTGTCGCACCGCCGACGTTCGGAGCGGACACATTCTCAGAAACAGCCCAGAGAACCTCTGAGAAGCTGACAGGGCTCCCAGGCTCCCCAGGCCCCCTCTGCAAATCCTGGCGGTTGCAGCGGAAGTGAAATGGAGGGGACTAAGAAATGCAGGGGAGTGGCGGGTGGCTCAATGGTCAGAGGTGTTTTTTTTTTAATGCCACATTTATTTATTTTGGGGGGAATGCAACCATAAAATGTTAGAGGGAAGTAGATTAGCTTGGAGCCAGAAAACCTGGACTCTGGCTGTACATCTATTAATTGTATTTTTGTCATGGGGGTGACCTGGGTGACATTCCTGGGCCCCCATCACCTCCCTTAATATGGAAAATGGGAAAATAGCTACTCCCAAAAGCGAATGTTGTATGTGATAAAGCTTTGCCAATTCTACCAGGCTGCACACATGGTATTATAATTATTTTACTTATATAGTGCCAGTACCTTTGTGAGGTACTGAGAAAAACATGACCTAGTTCATGTTGTCTAAGTGCTAATATTTTGAACTGGAGCAAAGGAAGATTCACGTGTTATGATGGATGAACAGACACAATCTCACTCGATTTACACCCATCCCAGGCAGCACAATTGGCATCTCTAGCCCCCAACACAAAGGGAGTGAGTCTTCTTTGGTATGGTTACACTTCCCACGATGTGTCCATGATGCTCAAAGGGTCGTTCATACAACAAAACACGTCCATAGACGGTTTCCTAGCATTACCTCCAGGACTGTCTTTAGGGACACTAAGCTCTAGTTCTAAGGAGGAATTCTTTGCGCGTTCTTGCATTCTCACGCGTGCCTACCTTTGCTCAGATAGCTCACTCTCAGACAGGAGGCTCTGCCCTGGCCGCGTGCTCACGGGCTCTGACCACCCTCGTCTCGGCTACTTCTGCGGCACAGGGCTTGCAGTCCTTGCTGTGCCCAGGTACCCCCCTGCTTGTTGTGAATAGGTTTGTTCTCAAAGCATTTTCTTGATGACAGATGGTAGGTCTTACAGATCAGGGACCATGTCTTATTGATCTTGATAGCTGAGTGCCTAGTGAAGCTCCTGGCCTGTGTAGTGTCCAGGTAAATGTTTCGGGGATAGGAAGCAAATGCACTATGGGCTTCTCCAACAGAGCACTTCAAAATTGTCATGAAATCATTTATCATTTTATCTTATTTTTTTTTTTAGGAAGCAACCATTATGTATTAGGTGGAAGGAAGTACATTACGAACCTGGACTCTAGCTCTATATCTACCGGTTGTATTTGTGTCGTGGGGGTGGCCTGTGTGACCTTCCTGGGCCTCCCTCACCCCAACGTCTCCCTTAATATGTAAAATGCTGAAAACAGCTACCTGTCACAGTGAATATGGTATACGATAATCATAGTAAATCAGTATTATTTATGTATTGTTTGTTGTTAATAATGATTCTATTTTATATAATTGTAATATATGCAGTCATGTTATATATTGCATTTATAATATTTAATATTGCATATCTATAATTATATATTTATTATCCCACTTAAGATAATTAAATAATATCTGTTTTGACTTAATCTTGTAAGTCAAGTTGTGTACTCACCCGAGTATAAGCTGCGTAAGAGCAAGTGCTGACTTGTTCACTAACTCTGAACTGAGTCAAGGAGCTAATTAAAGGGACGCTAATTTTGAGTTTTTAGCAGCTTTCCATGGGATACCAGTCATGAGCTCATTACGATGATATCACCCCTTCAGCAAAGTGGATCTAGCAGGACCCGTCCTCCCCAAACTTCATAAGCAGCTCATTGTTCAACCTCCTTGAGACTCATCACTATCGATAAAAACTAAAGATCATATTCCACTTTAGAGTTTTCAGATTTACTTCAGTCAATTCTGTTCAAAATGCTCAGCCATCAGCAAAATGACCACCTCTGTGTGGCAGTCTGCTCCAGCCCCGTAACGAGGTACCAGAGACTGCGTGTCTGAAACAACAGCCATTCGTTTTCTCCGGTGCTGGGGGCTGGGAGTCAGCCACTGGGGCACCGCTGTGGGTGGGCTCCAGAGAGAGCGCTCCTCTTGGCTTGCAGATGGCCACCTTCTTGCTGTGTGGAATGCCCCGATACTCTTCTTACAAAAGTGCTGATTCCACCATGAAACCCTACCCTGCTGAGCTTATCTAGTCCTAATGACTTCCCTAAGTCCCACCTCCAAATACCATCACACTGGAACACTGAGGCGTTAGGTTTTCCATGTAGGGGTCTGGAAGGATACAGACATTCAGTCCATAGCTCCTTCCCTCCCTACTGAGGATGCTGACTTGTCCAGGTGGGCCAACTGAGTGCAGCCAGAGGACGCAAAACGAGAACTCAACTGAATCCTTCCAATCCCCAATTCTACACTTTTGTCAAGGAAGCAACCTTTCTATATCTCTCCCTCCAAAGATTCTATTGCCCCAAATCCTATTTGTATTATTCCCTCTTGGTCCTCTTCCAATGAAATTAGAACAGTTTTCCTTAGCTAGGGGTAATTTTTCCCCACAGGGAATATGTGGCAACGCCTGGAGATGCCTTTGTTTGTCACAACTCAGGGTGAGTGCTGAAGGCCAGGGCGGTGGCATCCTACAATGCACAAAGCAGCTCCCCACCACAAAGGGTCACCTAGCCCCAAATAGTGCCCCAGATAGCAATAGCACCACGGTACAACCCTGACCTGGATGAAAGGGGGCTTGCTGTACCTCTTAGTCCTTGGAGCTGGGGCTTTCAGACTTGGCAGGTGGACGCTGCAGAATTTCGGACCCCCTCCCATGATCTGGATTGCCAGTCACTGTGCAGCATTTAGCGAAGAGCCGGTCCAAGCTCTGACGTCAACTGTGGTGTTTTACAATTTAATCCAATGCAGAACATATCTATTCTTCAAAGTTCTGTTCATAAATGTCAGATGTTAGGGCAGCTGTCTCCAAGCTATCTCCAAACTCTGGATGACCTGGATGAAAAAATAAAGAGGCAGGGGAGTTGGGGAAGAGAGAGGGAGAGGGAGAGGGAGAGAGAATATGGATAGGAAGAAAGTAAATGTTTTTAAAAAGAGAAAAACAAAACAAAACAACAGAATGTGGAAGAAAGCAGGTTTTTTTAAACCTTTAAAAAATATTTTATTTATTTATTTATTTATTTATTTATTTTTAGAGAGGGAAGGGAGGGGGAGAAAGAGAGAGAGAGAGAAACATCCATGTGCGGTTGCTGGGGGCTGTGGCCTGCAACCCAGGCATGTGCCCTGACTGGGAACCGAACCTGTGACACTTTGGTTCGCAGCCCGTGCTTAATCCACTGAGCTACACCAGCCAGGGCTTAGAAAGCAGATTTTTGAGCCAAGTTCTCTAATTCTTGTCCCATCAGTTATTCCTAGCATTGTCACCATGGGAAAAGTATTAAATCTTCCTAAACCCGAGTTTCCCCATTTATAAAGTGAGACTAATTACATATGCATTTAGTATTTACATAAGATAATATGGATATAAATATAGCAGACAAGTTAAAATAGTAATAACATTAGTTATTAATAGTAATAATAATTAATACTACTATATAATTATATACACACATAATATCTAATATTTCACATCTATATTTACATAATTACATATTTGTCTATTTAATATAATTATATAATAATGGAATAAAAGCAACACAGGGGTTGGGGGGCTGAGTAAAAGGGTGGAGGGATTGAGTAAAAGAGAAAAAAAAGAGAAAAAACTCATGGGCACAGACAGCAGTATGGCGATTGCCAGAGGGAGGGGTGGAGGAGGTAGAGGGGGTAAAGGGGAAGAAATGGTGATGGGCAGAGACTTGACTTGGAGTGGTGAACACACGAACAGTGTGCAGATACTGTGTGGTGGAATTGTGCACCTGAAACCTGTACTATTTTGTGAACCAGTGTCACCCCAATAAACTCAATAAAAATGAAAAAAAATTAATAGAAGTAAAAGAAGAATAAAAGCAACAGCTAATGACAATAACATGAGCCAACATTTATTGGGCACTTATGTGATTGTATCTTCACTTTAGTGAGGCATCAGCTGTGGCTTAAAAAGGTGAGCTAACATGCTCAAAATCCCATCACCAGTCAAGATCAACAATATTAAGATTCAAGTTCATGTCTGTTTACTCAGGAGCTCACACTCTCTGCTCCCATTTGTGCTGGGTTTTTCATAGACAATACTTGATAAACAGTGGATGTGATCAATGGTCCAGTTGGAAGGCATCAAGAACAGGAAATCATCAGGAAGTGGAGTGTGTGAAGGGTCAAGGTAGCAGGGCCCAGGGGAGTTGGGACGCAGGCAAGGGCACTGGGGCTGCTATTATGCAGCACAGACTGCCTGGTCAGGGCCTGAGGGGAGCTGACCTGCTTGGGTAATGAGAGCATGTAGGACCAGAAGCTTTCAAAAGGATGTGATTGAATGTTCTAGTGGATTAAACAGCCCTTGCTCAAAAGGTCCACAGGAGAGAGAGACTACAATGCTGTGTACTGTGTAAATGCTCAATCAGTCCTTCTCCACAGAGCGTTCTGTGCGGCCAGCTCTTTACAGGACATCCAAGGTTATTTCCTACAGCTCTCAGACCCTTCTCTCTCATCTTCAGAAAATGCTCTCTGAGTGGGGCTCCCGGGTCTCTGGTTAATTAACCATCTAAGGGACGATACTCCTAATAGGGCAGCGGATTCCCTTTTAACCACGAGACCATTATTCCCTCCCCACCAGGTACAGCTGGCCTAGAAAGAGCGTGTATTGTACCAAATGCTGGGCCTATTTATTAAGCAACCTATTTTCTGCTCCAGGTCAGCCAACAATGGACGAGCTGGCCCAGAAACAGTGGTGATGCCTGTGTAGGAAGGGAGTTCAGTCATCAGTGAAGCCATTATGACAAAAGGAAAAGGCAGCTGTGTGAAATGGATAGTTCAAGGGCAGGGATGCTCACACACTGAGGAGTACCACTGTCCTACTTATTGAATCCCAATGGGGTTGCCGGTCTTGACTCTCCTCCAGGAGGTCAGCCTGCACTTGGCTGCCCAACTCATACTCAGTGCTCAGCATTGGCTGCTCTTGCAAAATTGTGCAACTGTGTCTTTGGTGGTGATGAGGGGCAAGCTGGGAAGACTTGCTTGGAATTCTCCCGGAACCACATCACTCCTTTCATCCTGTTTGATCTGGGTTTGGTCCTTTACTCTAGGCTGCATCTGTCCATCATGACCCTCCTTCCAAATTCTTAGATAATGCACCCTCGAAATAACCCACTTTCGTCCTCTCTTGTCATCTATGGCTTGGCTTATCTATTCTAGTATGGACCACCCTGGTTCCCCCCATATTAGACTTTCCTTGGGTCACAGTTGTTTACTGGGAGGTAATTAAGACAGGTAAACAATAAGTCATGAATATTTGTACAGACTGGTAATGACAAAGGGACTTTAAGTACTTTTTATAGTGCATGATGCAGAAGCCAATCAAAACATTTTAGATATTAAGGCTTCTTAGAAGTTGTTTTAAATCTTTCCACTGATGTAAGATCCTACCATAGGTGCAAACCCACCAAGCAGTTGCCTGGCCTGAGTCTGAACACCTCCAGGGACAGGAAAAATATAGAGGAAATGTTTTTAAATCAAGAAATTCACATTGTGCTCAGTGTATTTCTTAGACTGTGTGATCTTAGTTCGGTTGGGAAAGGAAAGGTGGGTGATAAAGGGTGTGTTAGCAAACCCACTTATCATTGTGGGCAACTGGAGCTTACATTTGTTGAAGGAGCCTGAATCAATATGAAACAGACGCTTCCAGGTTGTCTGGACATGGGGGGCAAAGCTGGAGCATGTATCACCTGCTCCTCACTCATGGGTCCCAACTCACTGCCTGGTGGGTGTTCTTTCCATTATCTACTGCCTGCTCTGGGGCAAGCTCTTGGGTGATGACAGGGAGGTGCTGACCTCAGAAGCTGGGCTGGCATACACTAAAATGGTCAGGCAAAGGGGTATGAGCTGGCTGCAGTGGTATTGGTCATGAATCCTCATGAATTGGCCAGAAATTATCATGAGGGAAGAACTTCTATTGATCTCTGATATGAAGTAGAGAGTGTCAGTGCTTTATATACCGTCTCCTGCAATTTAATCTTCACAATAATTCTTCAAAGGTGTCATCAATATTCTCTGTTGTATTTTCATTTTTCTGGAGCCCTTAACATTCCCTTGGCGGGATCACACAGTGAAGTCCAGGCAGAATAAGGCTCTATTTGAAGGGAACCAAACTCCCTGATTTTTCCACATTTTCAGGAATCCAAGCACTGGTCTCTCCCCCACCCTTATAGGAACTGGTTTTGAACCCACAGATTGAAAAGTGACTGGGGAAATACAGACCAAGAGGAGAGATGGACAGCCCATTGTGAGGCTAGAAGGAGGCTCTGGAATATGGCACTTCTCAACTGGCTCAGCTCTTCCTTAATGGCCTGGAAAGGGGAGGAAAATAGCCCTTTAATAAAATCTGTGGATGGAACAAAATTGCACGATGCTATAGACACTAGCTAGGACAGAGAGACCAGGCTGTGTGGACGACCACTTGCAGAGGAGAGGAGAAACGCCTGGCTCCTGCTCTGCCCCACCAGAGCCCGCTAAGTGATCAACAAAGAAGAGGGTTGTGTTTTGAGAAGGGGTGCTGGGAACAGGACAGAGAGCTGCAGGATGACTCCTAGCTCAGCCCAGGAGCAAATTAACCCAAATCTCCAGAGATGAGGAGGCTGAAAGAGCAAAGCAGAAATTCATTTGACAGGAGCTGCAGAGCTACGCACTGTCAAAAAAATGCCAGAGCTGTTTTCAGCCGTGTGATTAATGTGGTGACATTTGATCAATGAGGGAGGAAGTGATAGGTTCTTCCTCCAAGGAGGCTGAGAATCCCATAGTCTGCCATTCCCCACCCCTTAACCTCCAAGGGGTATGAGCTCTAGCACAAAACAAAGATCCTAGGAAGAAAGAGAGTGAGGGACCAATAGGCTCAAATGACTGGGAGTCTGTGCGGAGTTCCCTCTATTAAGACCTTGTGCCTTGCAAGGAACGTTCACATATAGCATGGAGATGCTTGTAAGAGTTGCAGAATGGGAGCTTTCTATTCTCTCTTTCTCTCTTTCACAGAGGAGGATGGGGCTTGGGGAAAGGAGAGGAAACTTATAGAGTTCAAGTGATGTGCCCAGAGCAACACCCCCCAATGCAGCCGCCCTCCTCTGCTTCTCCCAAACTCAGCTGCCTGCTGAGCCCTAACTCTTGCTTCTGTAATGTGAGTGGGTTGGGAGAATTCATTATCCACACAGAACTGCTTTCCAGCTTTATTGAGATCTACATGACAACTAAAAACTGCATATATTTAAGGTGTGCAATGTGATTCTTTGTGTGTATATATATATATATATATATATATATATATATATACACATCCAGGTAATGGACATTCTGTCACCTCATATAGCTAGCTGCCTTCTGTGTGTGTGTGTGTGTGTGTGTGTGTGTGGTGAGAACAGTTGACGTCTGTTCTCTTAGGAAATTCCAAGTGTACAACAGCCATCATGCTGTACGTTAGACTTTCAGAACTTAATCGTTCCATGTCACTGGGAGTTTGTACTCTTTGATTATTATCTCTCTATTTTCTCCATCCCTCAGCCCTGGGCAACCATCATTTTGTTCTCTGCTCTTATGGGGTGGACTTTTTTAGAGTCCGTGGGTGAGACCATGCGGTATTTGTCTGTTTGTGTCTGGCTTATTTCATGCAAATATAAGGAACTTAAACAACTTAATAACAAAGAAATAACAATCCAATTTAAAAATATGTGAACAACTTGAGCAAACACTTCTATAAAGAAGACCTGCAGATGGCCAACAGGTACAAAAAGTTGCTCAGCATCACCAATCATCAGAGAAAAGCAAATCTAAAGCACAATGAGATATCACCCAGTATAGAACTTTATCGCATTTACCAGGTTAAATCAAGCCTTTTCCAAATAAAATGAAAATGGAAGCTAGAGTGTCATACTTGCTCTGTTAAATTCTCACCCCCAAAGTTGAACCATTCACAATTGTGTGTTCTCCAGGAAAAAATTAGAAATATTATCTTTTGGTTGATCTTCAAATCCCCTGCCGATTCCAAAATATTATGGTGTAGCTCTCCCTGCCATTAAATCTTTTACAAATACATTCTTTAGTCTGAACAAGAGAATTATTATAAAAACAATTCATCTGAGGGGCTGAGATCCCTGTGTTCCCTCTGGTTCATAATCATCAGTCTCCTGGGGAACTGGGCTGTTTATTCATGCTCATAACCATCCAGTGGTTAAAATCTCCCTCATCATTCACCACAGTGAAATAATTTTAAGCACTCAAAGAACAAAAACTAATTGGCAAAATGCAGGGAATGGAATTACTGAATCAAGCCTGGGTTTCTTGCAAATGAATTGGAGAATGGAAGCAATTGCTAAAAAACTTTGAGTCCCCGGAAAACTCAATCAGCATGGACAAGGGCAAAAAAAAAAAAAAAAAAAAAGGAAGGAAGGAAGGAAGGAAGGAAAGAAGGAAAGGGGAGATCCTTTAAACAAATCTGGATTGTATTTTAGTAGAATGGCCAACTCACTTTGGTAGCCTAACTGGAAATTCTCACTTCAGACACTGAAAGTCTTGCATCTGGGAAGTCCCTCCATCCTGGGTGAACCAGGAGGGTGGGTCACTCTAAATTTAGGACTCAGGTTCCCTGGTAAGCTCTATAGCACTCCCAATCGGGCAGGAACTCAGAAACCATTTTCAAGCACCACTCTAGAGAGCTCCTGGAAGTGTAGTCAGGACATCAATGCACATTGGCCTGTGAGTTCCCCACCTGTTCCAGAGGGAGGTGCTAGTAAAAGCAGACCAGCCTTTCAGCTGAGACTTAGCGAATGTTACAGGGTGTAAGCCCCAGATTGAGTGTGAGATTCAAGATGATTTTTTTCCTTATGTCTGGCATATTCCCTCTAAGATGTGAGCTGCTCAATGTTTGTATCTGGCAGGGACATGAGAGCTGGTGTTCTTGCAAGATTTATATTACATACAAGGTGGGGGGGACCCAAAAACCTGGAATTATCTTCTTGAAGGGTAGGAAGTACAGGCTTCCGCGTCTAGGTGAGTGTTCTAGGAACCCAAGAACCCAACTGTATTAGTGCACCACCTGGCATTGTTGTGAGAGGCTGCGTTCGACTTCAGTGAAATTTTTTTTGAAGACCATTTCAATGCATTTGCTCTTTTCATGATGAGTGGTTTATGAGCACATCTGTCCATACTATGCAAAATGTTTAGCAGTTTTTGAGCAAAAATGGCATGACCCCTGTACCCCATCCCCCGTGTTCACCTGATAGTATCCTGAGTGACTTTTTTTTTGGTTTCCCCTAATGAAAAAGTCCTTAAAGGGAAATGTTTTGCCAGTGTGGAAGAAGGTGAAGTAAAAAATGGCAGGAGCACTAACAGGTGTCAAAATAAATGAGTTCAAAAACTATTCTGAGGAATGGAAAAAACATCTCAATAGGTGTATTGCATGAAATGGAGAGTACTTAGAAAGTGAAGTTTAAACACATAAGAATAAATACACAGTTTTTTAATAAATAAATTCCACTTTTGGGTCCCCCTTGTCTAATTCATTCATGTATTTGTTGATGTTCATCCAATGGTAAGTTTTCATTCAGTCTTCAGGCTTGGTTAAAATGTTATTGGTTTTGTGTGAGTTCCTTTCTGGGTCCCTCCCAATACATAATGCCGAATGGACTTCAAATAAAGAAAATTGGATTTTTATTAAATTAACACTCATAATCACAAATATTGGTAATTTCATCTTTGTAATTTTTTCTAAAGCAGGTTTTACATATTTAATTGCTGAACATCCCAAAAATAGTTTCATATTTTAATTTAATTATATATTTTAATTATAATGTAGTTTAAATTCTTATTTGAATTTTTAAGTTCATTTGAAAATTATATTTTTGCAAGAACCTAATCTAAGATTGTTCTTTGTTGACTAAAATGTGTACCGTACAAGAGAAAAACAAATACTAGTTTTTTTAAACAACAGTGACCTGTTGTGACAAATAATCTAAAAAGTTAAGAAACCTCCCCAAGCTGCACTTCATAAGCACACACGAGGGAGACAGAGGTCAGTGTGACTTGAGCTGGCCTTTCTTTGGTGGCTGTGTTAGCCTCCAGTGGTTAAGAGCGCCCATCCCATAGATACTCTAATAGCAGAGGACACCCGGATGTCTAAATGATGCCGCCTGGGAAACCTTAGGAAGAAAGGACTGGTCATGCAGAATGACACCTCAGTGTGACTCCAAGTGGTATCAAAGTTCCACCCTTAGAGGTTCATTGTTTGAACTTTTGTCTTGATATATTCAGTATATCACACACTATAGTAGACTGAGATTTCTGTACACATTGTAATCTAGTAATTTACTAGATTATATAAAACCTTTGTTTTTCATAAACTCAAATCTAGACATGACCACACTTCTGAAATCCAGCCCACCACCAGCAGCCACACTCTAGTGGCCTGTGCCCACAGCCAGTCCCTCATACTTCTACTTCTTAAAGTGCTCTAATCCTTAACCCTATGTCTCCCAAAACCATATATAAAGTCATAACTCTCCTTTGTTGAGAGACACTGCTTTCCAAGAACAGCTCTCCCACGCTCAGCAAATAAGACAATCATCCTCTATTTCCGAATGGGAGTGGCCCCTTTCTTTGTACTCCTGACAATACACTAAAGGCAAGGCTCAAAAGAAGAAAGATTCCCTGAGCCAAAGAGCAATGACTCTGTAAATGAGAAGACTCACCTAATACCATGAAATGAACATAGAAATATTCAAATCTAAAGAAAGTCTTAAACTTCAGTTCAAAAGAGAAGTAAAAAAAAGTTACTTAAAAAAAACAACAAAGACAAATCCTACCAGTTTTATATTTTTCTCTAAGAAGATGCAAAAAAACCTGAAAAAATATTTGAATTGAAGGAATGATGAATGTTACTTAAGACTTTATTTCTTAGATTGGCATCTGTATGTGTAAATTTTAGGAAAAAAAATCATTTAAGGTAAGCAACTTATAGAAATTATACTACCCTTTTAAAAGAGATGACACTACCTACTCAAAGAATACCTCATACTATAAGAGAAGAATAAAAATAAAGACCTTGAGAATGTAAACAGAACTATACATTAGGGTGAGGAATGACCATCAGAATCACTCAGTCAGAGCTCTTTTGCATGTCACCTTGATAAACCAGGGCAACCAAGTCACAGAATCTCAGGTACATAGCCACATGGTGCCTCCTAATATCAGGCCATGTGGTGCCCCTACTTATAATGTTACCTACATAATTGTATAGAGGCAGTTCCAGAAGAATGCAAAGGTCACTTCTTGGAAGATGAAATATGTAACAGAAAATAGTAATGGTCACTGGAGTGATGATCAGCCTAAAATCCAAGGCTAGAGTTTGTCAATAAACAAAAAAGAAAGAAGGAGGAGAGGTAAGAAAAATATGGGTATTGCCCTATTTTGCAGTAAGAAATCAATACAGTTTCTTTGGGAAAACAGTCCTGTTTTAAAACTATTTTTAATTAAAAAATCATTTGAAAACATTAGAAATTAGAGGGAATTATGAATAAGAAATCTGAAAAACTAGCCCTGGCTGGCGTAGCTCAGTGGATTGAGCGCAGGCTGTGAACCCAAGTGTCACGGGTTCGATTCCCAGTCAGGGCACATGCCTGGGTTGCAGGCCATGACCCCCAGCAACCGCACATTGATGTTTCTCTCTCTCTCTCTTTCTCCCTTCTTTCTCTAAAAATAAATAAATAAAATCTTAAAAAAAAGAAATCTGAAAAACTAAGTTCATCAACCAACAATCATCCATGTTAACATTTTGTGTCTTAAAATCACGCCAGACCTCCCACTGCACTCTGAATGAGATCTAAGTAGCTGAAGAGACCCTTCAAGGTCCGTTCACATCCAGCCTCAGTCCACCTTGACAGCTTCTGCTCTGAGCTCTCGTACATGCTGCCTGAGCTTCTGGAACCCTGAAGAGCTGGCGTTTCCTCCACTGCAGACACTTTTCTCTTCCACTCTTTGCTAATGATTTTTTCCTGGGTCTCTGTGAGTCGTTCCTCCCTCATTTCTCCATCCCTTGTCTTCCTCCTGCCAGCCTTTCCATTTCGTTCCAGAAATGGCTTGCTCAGGGGTGTCCTACGCACCCTCAGACTGGGCTGGCTGCCCCTCTTTCTGTATATACGTCTGTTGCTGCACTGAGCCCATCGGGAGGTCGTTACCTGTTGGGTTATGAGACTGTCGAGGGAAAAAAATGTTTTCCTTGGTGACGTCAGCACCTATCACATTTCCGGACAAGTGAACACACTTGCAAGAGCAGCTCTGGGCCCTCGGCCGGCCAGCTGACATGTTAGCTATTATTACTGCTACTGTGATTCTGAGAGGCTCCGTATGAAGCTACTCACAGAACTGTGTGTTTGCAGCTTGTTTTTTAGCATCCAATGACACTCATTTTGGTCAGAATGCATTTCTTTTGCATTAGAAATTGTCATGAGCAAGTAAAATGGCTGATTACTAATTTTTTTTTGCTCTCACTTTGTGTAAAAGTAACGTCTTTTCTTTTGTTCCAAAAAAAAAGTATGATTATAGGCATTCTAGTTTCTATATATCCCTGTGTCCTGGCTATTAAGAAATCCTTACCCATAGTGCTTTCAAGCCCTTCATATTTTGATTCTTGCAGGATTTCCTGAATCTAAAACAAATAAATAGGTCAAGTTTTCACGTGCATGGTGGTGTTTAAGATAACTAGTCAGATTCCAAAGAATCTCTGTGAATCTCAGCCCTGCCGCCAAGGTTTGCTAAGAGTGAATGAGAGCAGGAGGCAGTCACAGCGTCTGCGTGCTTGTTCAACTTTGGATGAGTTATAGTTATCATAAATTAAACAAATTACAAAACCTCCTAATTTTGTTAAAAAATATCAGAAGAAAAAAGTGGAATAAAAATGAACTGATGAGGAAAGAGATGTCAAAGGAATATATGTTGAATAAATATACACTTAAACACACATCTTTAAACTGTGATATATGGGCTCCAGGATGCGGCCAGGGACCTGGCTCCCAGAGACTTGAGGGACCTTGTTCATTCTCTCGTTTTGGGGAAGAAGCAGGGAGGAGGAATTCCGGAGGAGTGCAGGCAGAAGGAGTGGCCAGTGATTCGATGATGGAAGGAGGGTGGTGACAATATTTATGAGGGTCCAGTGGGTGGGCACACCTATGACAAGTGTTATACAGGCATTTCCTCTGGGAGGGACAGCGCACTAGTCCCTGCATTTCACGTATGAGGAGACGCAGGCTCGGAGTGTGACTCACTGGCTGGGTAACACACAACCCATGGCAGGGTCGTGGCTGCAAACCTGCCTCACGGCCTGTGCTCTTCACCACCCCATACACGAACTTGGGTGTTGTGGGAAGTGTGGAGGAAAAGACAGTTGGGTGCAAAAAGAGGAATTTGAAGGAGAAAAAAGGGAAGGGAATTTCCTCATAAAAATATATCACACTGGACATGTTAACGGTGTTTCTACTTATCATTTCTTTTGAAAAACTACAAAGAAGAACTGATTTTTATTGAAATTATTTGTAAGTCATCAGGAAAAAGGACATATTATAGCATAAATTTATGCTATAAATTTATGTTGAAAAATGTACGTAGGCTCATGTTATAGATGAACATCTCCTGTATGCTGGTTGACTTACTCTCTCGCAGGTTCCAAGAACAGGAGGATTATTCCACGTAATACAAGGCGTGAGCGATTCCCTCCCAAGTGTTCCCAGGCGCCCAGTAAGGGCAGTTACAGCCACGCAGTGTGAGCCCAGCACAGGGGAGGGACATGAGGTGTGCCTGTCTCCCAGGCTAAACTAACAGCGCCGGGAAGAATCATTCCCCCAGGCAGACTCATTTTGCTCTCCTTTTATTTCTCCGTCATTATTGCAATGATAATAATAACGCGAAGAGCTGTGAAATTCGGCCCTGGAGACACTGAGATGGCCTGAAATGATGTGTGGGATTTTGTGCATTGCACCTGCCTGGAGCAGACCTTCCCAGTCTTGCATGGAAACTCTCCAAGAGAAACACAGTCTCGGTGGGCAAAGTTTGCAAAGCAAGGTATATCTCTGCTAAAGCTCCATGAAGACACAAAAAGGAGGTTATAACAAATACATGACAGGAACACTTCCTACAAAAGGTGCCAAAGCTTCCCGACCGTCTAATTCCTCCTCGCTGTTTCTCCCCAAGTACTCTGGCCCGGGTCCCTATCAGTGTCTCCGTGTCTCTGCCTCTGTCTCACACACGTACCTCTCCCTCAAAACTCCTGCTGCCACCCGGAGTTTAACTGGAGATCAAGGACAGTGCATGGGGGTGGGGAGGGAGTTTGAAGTCTAACCATTTGCTCAAGTCCCAGCTCCCCATGCCTACCCATTCCTGTGTGGCCTTGGGCACAGTCACTAAGAGCTCTGTGCTGTGCTTGGTGCCGCCATCTGTGAAATGGGAATGAGAAAGATACCTTGCATTGGTTGTGAGCATTACATGATTTAATGCAGGTGAAGCCCACAGAACAGTGTCTGGTATATAGCAAACTCATAATAACTGCAAGCTACCTGGGGGCTACCCGACTGATAAAGCATGTTTCCCTGTGACTTTTTATTATTGATAGATCATGTATATCCATTTCTTATATTTTTATATATTTACTACAAAAATGTGTCCAACATTTTTTAAGCTGCTGTGAATTAAAGGAAGTAGTTTTTGATCACTGTCAACATTTAACAACACATACCTCTCTTGCTAATTGAGTAATGCCCTTTGATGACTAGAAAATTCAGAGAAATAAAAGCTCGCCTGGTCTCAGACCAAAATGTCAGGGTGGCTATCGACATTAGTCTGGGGTCTAAATAGGAAAAGGGAAATGAACGAGTGTATTTACAGTGAGAAGCAAATGCGGTGCATTTGCTACACAAATAACGGAAGAGGTAAGGAATCCAACAGGGAGGGGTAAGAAGCCTGGGAGATTAGCGCCTGGGGGCGGGAGGGGCCTGGGGCTGGAGGTGTCCAGTGGAGTCTGGCCCATGGTGAGCCTGCCCACTGGGAGCGAGAGGTGGTAGCTACTGGCACTATGCCCACTAAGTTGGCAGGAAGTTGGTGAGGAGCAAGAATGGTCAGGCATCGCCCTGTGACCCCCTCCAGTTTGGGGACAGTGAGCCCCCTGGTGGAGCCCCGCTGGAGGCTCACAGATGTGGAAGTCAGGCGCGTTCCCCTCTGCCACAGGGAAGAGGGCAAGGAGCGGCCCAGAGAGGAAGGAAGCCCCAAGAAGGTGTGTGGTCCCTCCACTTGGTGGCTTGTCTTCCAGAACTCTGTCTTCCTCATTAGGGAGTGTTTGTGTCTAAGCTGAGGTATAAAGTACGTTTAGTGAAATGCAGACCCTGGGAGGGGTCGGGTTGATGACTTTCCTGTGTGTGGACATCTGAGCACCCACCACGCAGGTCAAGGAATGAAAGGTTCCCTCCCGTTCTCCCCAGCGGCCCCTCAGCTAGCTCCTGGGCTAACACCACCCCTCAGGGCAGCGCTCTTTGGAATTCTATTTTCCTAGATTCACTCACTGTCCTTACTCTTGAATGTCACATAAATGGCACTCAACAATACATGCTCGTGTCTGGCTTCATCGGCTCAATATACAGTCTTTAACATTCATCTGTGTTATATTTATCTGGAGATCTTTTTCATTGCTGGGTAGTGTCCTATTGTGTGAATGGAATGTAACAATTTTTCATATTCTCTCCTTGCTAGAAATTTGTATTGATCTTAGTGTTTAACTATTATGAATACAGCTTCCATGAAAATTCTTGTGCGTAAATTTTGGTGGATGTTTCCAGTTGGGATGTTTCAGGTTTGCTCAGAAGCAAATGCTGAGGTGAGAATTAACCTACAGGTAGTTCATCAGAAAAAGAATAAAAGTGGAAAAGTGAGAATTCTTGATATTAGATCTTCCAAAAGTGTTTGATAGAACCCAGCAAAAGCATCCTTTTTATGAGGAGGTTTTACTTAAAAACTCAATTTCTTAATAGATATAATGCTATTGATATGTTCTACTTCTTTCTCCATTGGTTTTTAGTAAACTATATTTTTAAATAAATGTGTTTCTTTTCTGTAAACATTCACGTACATTACCATGCAATTCCTTATCATATTGTTTTATTATCTGTGGAAGTTGTATGATGCCATTTTTTATTCCTGGTATCAGTAATTTGTTTTCTGTTTTATTTTTCTTGATGAGCCTTGCTCAGGGTTTATCAATGTTATTTTTCTCTTCAAAGGCACATTTTGAAAGAATTTCTGAATTCTAATAAGTAACATTTAAAGCTGGAATGTATAAAAAGCAACATCACCTGATTTGGAAATGTGGGTGAATCATATGAGAAGCTGCTAAAATATTAAAAGGAATTGAGTTGAAGGGTCAGGAGATCGCTTTCATTCTTAATGTTATTAATCATAATGCTTTATATTTTCAAAGCATACATTTGTATCCATTTGAAATAATTAAAATTCGATTAAAATAGATTATAACGGTACCGTCCTTATAGGACCTTGTGAGAATTAAGTAAGATAAAACATGTAGAGTGCTTAGTGTAATATAGACATTTAATAAATGATAGCCATTTTCAATGCTGTTTTTTTACACAAACATCATTATAAAAACATTAATGCAACTCTAAATATAATGAGAAAAATGCTACCTTCCAAACACATTATATAATGTTCATTTGTCTTTGTTCTCTTTCAGTTTTCGTTGCTACACACATATAATTTTGCACAGCAAGAATAATAATGTACACATATGTTTGCATGTTAAATATCATGTTAACTACACTTTCTGTGCTGCCATAGCTGTTTAATCAGGCTTCGTATCTCATTCGCTCATTATGCTACAATGTACCTATAATTGGGTTTTTGTTGGATGTTTCTGTTGTTTTTCTCTGGCTGTTATCAATGATGCTGCAATAACACCTTTAAATATACAGTTCTTTCGGCTTTTGGGTACTTTTCTTCATTTAAATTCTCAGAAGTGGGACTGCCACTTCAAGGTGTATGACTGCATATATTTTTCTGATAATGTGCTCTCCAGAACACCTTTGACAATTTATACTATCAGCGATCTTAGTCAGCTTAGACAGCTACAGAAGAAATACACAGGCCGGATGGCTTAAACAGCAAATATTTCTTTCCCACAGTGCTGGAGGCTGGAAACCCAAGGTCAAGGGTGTCGGCCTGGCAGGGCTCTTGGCGAGGGCCATCTCCTGGCGGTTTCCCACGTGCTGGTGCAACCCAGAAGCAGCTCAAAACGATCCTATCCTGTTTCACGAGATACTGAGTTGCTTTTCAGAGACACCACACCAAAACCGAAAGTCATGCAGCTACAGCACATGCAGAGGAGAGAACTTTGACCTCCAGCTGCACCAGAACCAAAGTATCGCTCCCCCCCCATACCCCCAAAACACATGCAGAGAACCAAAGGGTCAGGGCACGACCTGAATTTGAACACTGGAGATCTTTCAGAAGCAAAGGGTCCTTTTCCAGGAAGATCCCTGCTGACACACCTTACCAAGAAAAAGCCAAGCTCCAAGGCATTCTGTTTGAAACTTGCCCCACCAGCTCTTCCACAAACCTGTTCCCCTAAACCCTTAAAAACCGCCCCAACCCTGGATTAAGCATTTTCCAGCACAAGCTGTACAATAAAGGCCACTTTCTTTCACTGCACCCTGGTGTCCGTGTAATTTTCTATCTGCAGGAGCCGGGGGGACCAGCTCTGCTCCGTTACAGGAAGAGAGAGCTCTTCTCCCTCCTGTCTCCTCTCCTACAGGCACTAATCTCTGTCCTGAGATCTTCACCCTCAGGACTTAATCCTCCCAAGGCCCCACCTCCTAGTACTATGGCATCGAAGATTAAGGCTTCAACGTAAAAATGCTGGGGACCCAAACACGTGAGCCATAGCAGAGAAGTTCCAGCTTGAAAGAACTACTGATCTTTCTGCATTTTCTTTCCTTTCTTTTCCAGCACACCCACGATGGCTCGAAGACAGGCCTTTTGTTCTGTCTCGGCACCTGTTCGTTCTCCGTTGCATTCACGCGTCCTCCTGACCGCACTGTTGTTCCATGACTTCTCCTTTCCGGAGTGTCGTTCTTGTCTTTCCACTTGGTCACTGCCACCTCCTCTGGCAAGTCTGCCCTGGCCGGCTTCTGTGGGATTCCAGCCTCGGCCCCGGGTATAATTTTAGGTAAAGCTTTTTTTTTATCTCTTTCTACATTGTATTTTTTAATTAAATGTATCAGGGAGACGTTGGTTAATAAAATTACATAGGTTTTAAGTGTATAATTCTATAATATATCATCTGTATATTGCCTTGTGTTTACCACCCAAAGTCAGGTTTCCTTCCAGCACCCTACGTTTGAGCTCCTTCTTTGTATTTTGGTTATAATGTCCCTGCCTATTGTCTCAGCTAGACTAAGACTTTTTTGAAGGCAGGGAGTTATCTCCAATTAATCTTGTTATATTATCCTTATAACTCACCATACATGCATATGGATTTATCGATTAAAAATAAATAACACCATTTTATTTATCTCGCTGATCGATTTTGAGAGAATGAATGCATCGCGAATGTATATGCATGTGTGTGCATGTGTGACAATTTTTTTTTTTGTCGGTAGAGGAGCTGGAGAGAGAAGTTTCTAGGACATTGTATTTCAGTTCAGTTCATTTCCATGGAGGATGACAAAAAGTCAATTTTAATTCAGCATGGATCAATGCTCCACAGATCTAATTTTAGTCGTTCCAGAGTTTTACACCTTGTGCCCGAGACGGCGAATTCTAGTTCCCTGACATCCCTGTTCCCTGAGCGTCTTCCTCCCCTGCTTCGGGCCGAGCCCGCGAGGTGGTGCGTCCGACTCGGGTGCACTCGGCGCTCTGCGGCGTGGCACGCCGTCTGTGTGCGGACCGCCCTCTCCATCTCGGGTGGATTTTCCAGCACCGGGAAGAAGGAGCCACGTTTCTCACCTGGAAACTCAGCCTGACTTCATTCTCTCCCCTTCTTTTTCCAATATCTCAACACCTCCTTTCTCCCATCTCTTCCAGGACATTTTTTTTTTTTTTCTGTCTTACAGGGCAATCAATACTTGAGTTTCATCAAGGGAAGCAAGATTGGGTAATGAGAAGAAGCTGGAGCAGAAAAAAAAAAACCCTAAAATGAGAGATCTAGCCCCAAGCTAGTGTCAGCGCGAACGCAAATAATGCGCAGGAAAACGCCAGCCCCCTTGGGTTCTGGGCTTAGGCCTGCGAGGAGTCTGCTGTCCTGCGTACTCGTTGGGCGGGTCAAGGAGGCTCAGGTCGCTCATTGTCATGAGCGGGGGAGCATCCCTGAGTGGAGTCACTCACACACGTTTGTGTCTTTGGACAATGCCGGGTTGCTTAAGGGAGACTCCCCAGTAAGCCGGTAGAGTCACGTGAAGGTTACACACACAGAGGGGGAGCTTATGCTACGGAAGTGGGAGGAGCGAGCGTCCAGCGTGAAGTCCTGGTCACTGGACGCGTCCACAGGCGGAGGGGCAGGCATCAGTGTCCCGTGAGGTGGAGTGGGAGTCTGGCAGGGCTGAGCCTGACCCACTGCACAGCCAGGCTCGCACGCAGGGTGGTCGGAGCTCTGAGGTCTTACAGCTCACCAGGGTTGGTGGCCCCACTCATGTCCTTGAGCAGGTGGAGTCCACATCCCAATGTCCAGACTTGTGGCTTGGGATGTTCTAAGCCCCTCCCAAGGTCATTGTCATACACCCTATTACTTCAGTCTTGACATAGCACTTGACATAGCGCATCACTGTCATGGCTGACAAGTGACTCCAGAGCAGACTGCCAAAGGTGTCCAAAAAATATCTGCTCTGCTCTTGCTCTCTACACTCATAAATAAAATGAGGGTGTTGTCTTCAGGCTCTGAAGTGCCTGTCATTTTACGATCTGCACTTCAGGTGCATGTTTATGTGAAAAACTTGAAGTTGGAAGCTTGTGGCAAAGGCAGTGGATGGATTAGGAAGGAGACAGGATGGAGGGCTCACTGCAGAGATCCGGGTTTCAATGCTGACCCGGCTCTGCTGCCCACGAGCTGTGGAACCCTGAGGAGGCCACGTGACCTCCCGAGGACATGCCGGATAATGCGTCCTGTTCCGTGGGTCACACAGGGGATACTTCGCCTTGAAGGAAGGAGCATGCCCTGGGACAGCCTTGCTGTGCGGCACACACCCGCTGTGACATGCCCGGGTCCTCAGCCTGGACTGCCTGCTAGCACCGGCCGGGCCTGGAGAGCCGGGCTGCTGCCGTGTCTGGCTGTTTGTGCAGCATCTTGTGCGGCGGCCAGGACAGCTGGGCCCTAAACAAATACGCTGGTGGAGACCGCGACACCTGTGCCAAAGGCCCAAATGGACCCCAGGCAAGCCCGGGGCTTCCGCAGCACTTGGCGCTGTTGGGAGAATCCACCCCTTCCATTTCAGGGCTCGGGACATTTTTACAGCAGTTTCTGGCAGGATAGCAATACTGAAAAAAAAAGAAAGGAAGAAATATGCCGCGTCTCATTTTTCACGGAGCCTTTTGGCTGCCACGCCCTCTAATCCTTGGGGCGTGGGCCTGGCAGTCGGCAGCCCCGCTGCGTTACCGGGACACGGAGAGTTTACAGAGGCTGCCTAACGCTGTTTTCATTCTTCTCTTTGCCGATAGGCACAGACATCAGATGAGGGTTCGCCGTGGCCAAATCGTACTTTTGAATCGTATGAAGGAGGTCTCGCCTGTCCCAAACTGGCCTTATTCTGAGCCCTGGGCTGCCATCCAGACCCTCCCTCTCTCTCCCCGCCACACACCCAGGAACCCTGGGAGCTTTGTGACACCGGGGACACGGTGACCCGGCTCCTAAGAAAAGAGTCTTGTGACAGTTTCCTTGAATACAGTAGTGTGAACAATATTTTACACCACATACAGATGAAGGGAGGGGTCAAAGCAATGCTCCCCCAAGCCGAGGAGCACCCGGGTTTCGGGCCCAGCACCAGCAGCGGGGGAGGGGCATGGAAGAGACCCTCTTTCCCAGCCTCCACAGGGACCAAAGACAATGCCCCCCCCCAAATGCATCTCTTTTATATTCATTTTGTGACATAGGACTATTCCTCCGAGGGTTCCTCCTACAGAGCACTTTCGTAAAAAGAGGTGACAGGTGCAAAAAAAAAAACCTACTCTTAAAGAAAAAATAAAATGAACTTTCAAGTCCATGGGAGTGTATTCCACAGAAATAAATATCTCTGTGGCATTTTTGTTGTTGTTTACGGGACAATGTGGCCATTGCTGTGGTTCTATTCCAGAATCAGAGGCGGAAGGAGCACCTCTCTTTGCAGTCCCAGGTCCCCGGAAACTGGCCTTTGATGAAACCGGTGGATACTTGCACCGGGAGCGTAGAATGTGGAATTGTCCCAGTGTTCATCAAAAGGACCTGCCAACCCCCTCCCGCTTATCTCTCAGTTATACACACATTGTACCTGTGTGACATTGAGTTTCTGCAGGGTAACGCTCCTGGAAACACTTTTGACACTTGAATAAACTACTTTTGATCAGCTCAGAATACGTGGCTGGCAAGAAAGGAACCCGGGAAAAAGATGAGATGCTCCTCTGATTATTCTAAGCAAAGGGAAGAGAGAGGTGCTATCTCTCTAATTATTACCGGAGAAGTGCAGGAGACCCATCACAAAGGGAGAGGCAGACAAGGCAGTGAATACGGGGTTTTCAGCAGCTTCTGAAGGGGAAGAATTACACGGTGCCTTTGTCGCCAACCACCCCTTCCCTCGGCAGAATTAAAAGTAGGAGAGAAGAAGGAGACAATGCCCAGGAGGCCGACATTGTCCCGAGAGCATTGCAAAGCACTGCACGATAATATGAACCACAGTAAACAGTGAATTGTGATAGAAGTGGAAAAAACATTCTGCCCCCCAAAATATACTTTTAGATTGATTTAGTGATGTTTGAATGAAAGCACCTAGTAACAAGCAAGCGGTTACTGACTGGATGGGTGGTTCTGCAGGAGAATGATGGACATTCTGGCGCCCTTCTGCCTCCCAGGAAGGAGCTGGACCCCAAACCCCTAATTCAGACAGTCACGGGTTCCAGTCACAGCTCTACTGCTAAGTAGTGGGGAGTCTCGGGTGTGTGGTGTGGCTTTTAATCCGCATAAACCTCAATCCCTCCTCCGTAGTAGGGGAATCCTACATTCTTTTTATGCGGACGTCAGGGTATGAGGGAGCATTTTGATTTCTGGGTATAAATGAGATGTTCAATAAATATGTATTCCTTCTTTTCTTTTTATTAGATATTCTGGGAGGTGTGCATGATAATGATCGATGGAGATTTATTGTGGATCACTTGGTTAGCTCTACAGAGAGGCTCATTTTCATCAGTAGTATTTGTGACCCGTAATTTCGTCATGTTGGTTACGAGCCAGGTGCCTGGGTTCGAATCTCAGTTTCAACATTTGGGCAAATGACGCTGGGACCTTGGGCAAGTGACTTAAACTCTCTTTACCTCCATTGTCTGTATAATGGGGATAATGGATATTAGGAGCATTAAAGAATTCAACCTTGGTAAAATCCTTAGAACAGAAACTGGCATGTAGTAGGCTTTATGTAGTGTTTGCTAAATAAATGTGTTTCGCAGTTTCATTGATGAAACAAATATTTACCTCCCCCTGCCCCCAACGTGATACGTCATTGTTACTAGTTCTTTTACCTTGGCAACCAAGAACCCAGCAGCTGGGTGAACCCTCAGGCCTCTTGAATTGCTTAAGTCCAGTGTGGTCTAAAAACACACAGAATCCATGCTCTAAATCAGAATGACCCACCTGATTTTCTAGTAGGGAAAAGGTCAAACCTACAGATCCTTATGATCCAACGTGGGAGAAAGCAGCCTTAGCAGGGTTTTGTGAGAAGTACTGTGGATTTCCCAAAGAACAGAGATTTATTTCAAACTAGAAGACTTAAGGATATGTTCTCCCAGAAGAAGAATGAGTGGGTGAAGGAACATCCATTTTTGGAGTTGACCTGTGTGGTTCAAAATGAAATTGCTATGGACAGTCACAGAAGGCTCCCCAGAGGAGGTGACATGCGCCTGGGGTGGTGAACGCTTAGGAGGATTTGGAAGAATAGAGATGGAGAAGGCCATGCCTTTCAACATGCAAGGGATGCTGGGTGTGAATGAGACAGCTAGCTTTCTTTGACCCTGGAAAGGTCACTTTCACACTGGTGACCTTCTCCTCACCTTGGGGTGTCCCGAGGGGTAATGCCCCCTGCACTCCCAGATTATCGAGAGATCTCTGGGTGAGTGTGGATGAGACGACAAGCGTGGAAACGCCTGGTGTGTGCAGCCCCTGCCTCCCAGCCACCACTTCCAGACCTGCCTCTCATCTGACTCCATGAACAATAAACAAGGAGAAATTGCCCATTATCCTGCATCTACCAGGATTGCAAAGAATGCTTTATTAAGTTTACCTTGTTCTCTTTTCATTATGTTTTTCTTCTGCAATGGCTGCTGAGCTGTGTAACTACCAGTGGTTATAGGATGGACAATAAAGCTTATTAGCCTAATAGTCTGTGAGGAGCGGCAGGAGAGGAAGGCCTGGGAGTAAAGGCTCTGACAGATCCCTTCATTCATTTCAAAATGAGGCCATTGAAGGCAGGAGGGGCTTCTGTTTTGTGTTGATTGACACGGTATTTTTAGCTCTAAGCCCAGAAGAAACTTGACAGGGGAATGACTGACTTCGGTATGCCGCGAGATGGAATGAAAGATGTTTGGTGTTTTGGGGGAAAAGGACCCAAAGCATCAAGATGCTATTTCTAGTATCATTGTCCCGCGTGAGACCCAGGCTTGCCTGTTGGTGACGCAGGAGTCACACGAGCCGTGTGACTTCAGACCTGCCAGAAAGAAGGCATTCAATTCTCCAAAGTGGCTATTACGTGCCAGGCCTGCCAGGCCCTGGGACTGAGGAGATAAAAATAATCGCAGCATTTATGCATAATGTGGTAATTGCTGCAACAGGGGGGAGTGCAGAGGAAGGAGATGTATGAGAAGAATATTTAGCCCAAACTTTCAGGCTAAAAATTCATGAGGACTTCCACGGATGAATATTTTTTTCTCCAAACTTAGGTTTGCCAAAATTGGCTGTTACTATTTTCTTTCTAAAATCAGATAAAATCTGGTACAAAGCACCTTCCCTGCCAGGCTGGTGGGAACGTGTCATGGAGTCATCTGGTCAACCCCTCGCCAGGCTGCTTGAGACATTCAGCTGGTTTTGTAGGGAACTAGACGCTGGGGAAGTGTCCCTGTGCTCCGGGGTCGTTGGTCCACGCAGGCCACTGCGGGTACGTGCATTGTCCAAGGCCTGAGCATCTTTTCAGGGTCATGTCTCTGCTGCTTCTGGGCCAAGTCTGGGCACGGGGGGGGTCTTTCCTGGGGCTGGGAGCCCGCCGCCCAGTGCCCAGCCTCCCTCTCCCTTGGGTGAACAGTCCCCACTGCCCTCTGAGGTCTCCATTCCCTCACGGTCTGCCCCTCATGGGACCGCAGACCTCCGTCCACCTTCTGGCCTGTCAATCTCTTCCGTCTACAGAACCAGCCTTTTCTGCCATTTACTTCTCAGTCGCATCGCGCTGTGCACAGGTTCCAGAGCTTCTTTGGGGTTCGCACCTATGCAGGCACTTGCTGGGTGGGTCCTGGGTCCCCACCTTCGGTGTTACCTGATGCTGCCACCCCAGTGCGCTCAAAGGCAGCTGCAAGGATCCACCTGTCTTTGGGCAGTGAGTGGCTCTTCCCACTCCCCAGCGTCCTTGACAACAGTGGGAATCACCAGAATTCCATAACTTTCTGCCAGTCTGGTGTGTCTGTGATTTCTTAATGTGGTTTTCTTTTCATTTGCCCTATTCACAGAAAGGTTAAACATCCTGTTCATATGTTTCCTTAGTGACCATGAAGGTGTCCTTTCTGTGTATTATCTATTTGTATTTTTACCCATCGTATTAGTTTTTTTAAAAAACCATTTTCTTGTGGATTTGTAAGCGCTTTACTTGAATGTAGGGGACTCATCATTGGACACTTACATGAGTTGTCAATTTCTTCTCTCAGTCCTAATTAAGCTAAAAGTCTTGATTTTGAGGTGGGCAAATTCTTCTGTTGGATGCATTAAAAAAAAGAAATCTTTCCTACCTCAAGGTCTTAAAGGTTTTCTCCTGTATTTTCTTCTAAAAATGTTACAGTACTGGCTTTAGAAATGTGCACGGCATCGACTTTTTATTTTTGCCCTGAGATAGGGGTTTAGTGACCCCCCCCCCCGACTGCCATCAGGTAACACCTGGCTGGGAAGCGTATTGCCATCCGCGTCCCATGTCACATCAGCGGCGCGGTGGGGCTGCTCGAGGGGTCTCTGCTAATTCCTTTTCACTCGTTTGTCTATAGATGCCAATTGTTTTAAATACTGCGGTTTCGGACATCTTATTTCATAGAGCACTTCTTCCCATCTTGTTCTTTGCTTCTAACATGTTTGGCCCTATATTCTTACATATAAATAATAGTGATTTGATAACTTTCATGAAACGCTGTTGAAACTGTATTGGATTAATAATTAATAATTAATTTTTATAATATTGAATCTTATATCTATGAACTTTTTATATCTTTTCACTTAGTAATATATTCTTCAATGTCATTCAATAATGTATCACCATTTTATCTGCAAAGGAATGATACTTTTTGCTATATTTATTTGTTGAGGATCTTTTAATAATTTGTTGTTGTAGTGAATATGTTCTTTCCATTATAGTCCCTAATTAATTATTGTAAAGTATAGAAATGCCACTGATTTTTATATGCTAATCTTGCGCACAGCACCGAGATGCACCATTTTGTTAGTTTTAATAGTTTGTATCTTTACCTGTGTTATCTTTGATACAATCCCACCATTTCCAATTTTTGTCATTCATATTTCTTTTTCTATTTTCTGCATTAGATAAGTGTTCCACTTCTAAATATAAATGGTGCCTTTCAGAATTCTTATTCCATTAACTTAAATGCTTCTGAATGGCATCATTATACACAATCTTTCCTAAAAGTTTTTTTTAAAGATTTTATTTACTTATGTTTAGAGAGGGGAAGGAAGGGAGAAACAGAGGGAGAGAAATGTCAATGTGTGGCTGCCCCTCACATGTCCCCCACTGGGGACCTGGCCCACAACCCAGGCATGTGCCTTGACTGGGAATCGAACCAGCCAGTAGCACCTCCAAGTCCCTACACTCATTGTTGCAATAAAAAAAAAGTCTCCAGACATTGTCAAATATCCCCTGAGAGGAAAATAACCCCTGTTTGAGAACCATGGGTATGACCCATACATTTAAAATAATTATCTGATAGCGCTGATATGAGAATTCAAAGAAGTCAAACGTACAAGTTGCTGAGGTTATTGTCTGGCCTGAAGAAAGTGTTCAGTAAACACGGGTATTTTCCACTGTCCTCAGTGTTTCAAGGTTGAGCTACCAAGGCTTGTTTTTTGCAGGGGAAGAATGCCTGTCCCCAACCTCAAACACGTTTTGAAATAACTCGACAGACACATTATTGACGTGTTTTTTTTTTTTGGTCTGGCAGATGGTAGAAATGAGAATGCGGTTCATGTTTTGTCAGCGTTTCTTCATATTTATATGTGTGGCGCATCTAAAGGTCTCAATTCAAACGATCACGGCGATAAATATGCAGAGGAGAGCCAATTAATCCCGGAAAGGATTCTCCCGAAGGGAGACTCGTAACACGAGAAAACGTGCGCTTTTAGACATTTAAACTGCGCTGCGCAACCCCTGGAGTGTGACTTGTTTTCCTGAAAGGACAAAGGCGAGAGCTAACCGCCACATAAATCCTGGCCGGCCCAGGCCCTGCCCGTCGCACCATCACCCCTTGCCTCACGGTGCTGGGTTTGGGAAGTCTCCTAGATCTCCATGAAAAATGGTCTCTTTCCAACACGAGGTTAGTTTGCAAAAACTACGTTATGCCCGGGCCCTGTTCCTGGCAGGGCACGTGACAGAGGGGACGTGATCCGTGAGCCAGGCTTCATGCGTCCCTGCCCTGTCACTTCTCTCTGTGGAGTTCCATGCGAGGATGGAAACTTTGTGAGCCTCTCTTTTCTCAGCTGTGGGAAGGAGTCAGAATGCAAAGGTCGTCATTTCCTTCTGAGAATTCTGCTGGTATGGGAGGGTGCTGGAAAAAGAAGCCATTCTGCCTAAGAGGGTAGAATAAGATCATTGCCAGGGCTCTTGCCGTGGCCAGGGTCTTTCTCATTTTCTGCTGGTGGTTAGAAAGGAGCTTGTGAAGACCAGGGACCCGAGTGCTGTCCGTCTGGCTCGGCTCCACCCTGGCGGTGTGACCAGCTTCACTTCTCTGTGCACTAGCTTCTCGGCTCCTCTCTTCCAGTTCCATTGCAAAGATTCAATAATTACACCAGATCCATGACATAAGCCCTTAGAACAGTGCCTAACAGAAGTAAGTCAGCTGCTAGCCTTGTAGTTATTACTGTTGTTGTCACTGTTATCAGTCGTGTCTGCGCCTACCTCCACAGTCCTACCAATGAAGTGGGCATGCATTCGTAACCATTACAAATTGCTTTTGCTCTTGGAAGCCTTCCACGTATTTTAACAGCTTTACTCTGGTCTCAGAGTTGGGGGACTTGCTTTCCCCAAGGACTGTGGCTATTGTGTGGCATCTGTTAGGAGAATAAATAGCCGACATCACCAGCCTCAGAGATTCAAAGAACAGAGAAGGCCTTTGCCGTCCCATCTCCATGAGATTCCATCAGTGAGACGGGGGTAGCTGGCTGGTTCCCATTCCTTTCTCTGTGTAACCTCCCTGCCAGGGGTTGGGGGAAAGCTGCAGGAGAAGGAGCCCATGGACCTGCACACTGTCACTCCAGGAAGATTGATGGGCTTCTTTTCATGTCCCCAAAGCTCAGGCTGGCTCCCTCCCAGAGGAGCTGAGCCTCCGCTGCCAGCTTCCAGGGGCTGAGAATAATGCCTGCATATCACAGGAGAGCCTTGGAGAGTGGCTGAGGTGGAAACTGGAGACCCACAGCCCTCCCTCCCCAAGGAATCCGGGATGGAAACCCCACTGGGTTGCATGAAAATGCCCGCTTCCTCCTCCAGCTTCACGCTGGCAGCTGGCAGAGCACACGCGGCTCTGGGTGCCCAGCGGAGTCCTGAACACAAGCCCTCTTCGACTTCAAGGGCTTTGATCAGATCTGCACAGGTCTTTCCGGGGCAGTCCCCTTCCAGGAATTATATATGGAAGTTGGTCAGGGAGAGTGTGCGGCTGCAACAGGAAGCCTGGATTTGCAGCGGAGATTTCCAAAGGCAAGATATCACATCACGAAAGTGGATCCATACACCCGTAACAAAAAAAATGCACAAAAAGCCTTTTCTTTTTCATTATCTTGGGGAGGATGACTAAATTCCTCCTAATAGCATTCACTAAATGCAAATTATTTGGACATATCCTAAGGACACAAAGGAACACATTTGTTATGGTGAAATCAGCATGCACATGTATGTATAACATGAAAACAGTATAGAAACGTATGGCAGTGACACCAGTTGAGGACACAGCATCAGAACACCTGGGTCTGGTCCCTGTTCCACCCTGAGATTCTCCTCACTGCAGCGCCCTCTGTGTACCCGTCAGGGATGGAATCTGTGTCATGTCTTGAGACCCAACCAAGGGAATGGATGTGAGCTGCTTAGGAGCATATTGGCTCTCACGTGTACCCATTACTGAGATTATTCTAGATGATTATTTGCTGCTAGCTCAGTATTTACATTTGAAACTAGCAAGGAAGCTGATAGCCTGCTTCTCAACTGTGGTCCTCGGTTTAGACAATCCCCCCATGAGATTTACATCATGGCCCTTAGCACTAAAAATGGGCATCACAAAATGGACATATTTCCATAAAGTATACAACAGAGTCAATACATATGGGTTCATGTGGCTATTATAAGAGGTTGTATATACCTTCTCATTTTCCACAATTGACTCTTTGGAAAATTCACCACGAACCTCCTCCTCTCCTCACACCTTGGCTTGATATCTCTATGTTTATTATTGTTTATTCAGGTGGTAGAAGCAAATCTTTAATAGGCTTGGTAAACAGACTTTTCCAAAATTAAAACCCTTGCTCATCAAGAGGAAAATTTCTAAAGAGACCTGAGGCAATTTACCCAACCAAATCCTCCTTAATCCTAACACATTTCTTAACATGGTTGAATTTAATTTGAGTTTTCACATTTAGAGTATTGCCAAGCTCCGTATTTTGGGACTTGTCTTTTAAAGTGCCCCCAGAGAAGTGTCCGACTCTTTTTTCTGTATCTTCGGCTGTGGAGTGTTCAGCAACTAGGCTGTCACATTGTGCGGGGGACTACCTGTGCCCACACACCAATAAGGATGCATGTTCTGAGCCAGCCGCCATCACCGGTCCCCATCTCTCCACCTACCCTCTTGGTCCTTTTATGGTCTACCTGTGATACTTCAAGTCCTCCAAGAGGTCGCGCCAAGGCAGGACCAAGAGCTGTATCAGTGGAGGGTAAAGCAGAGGAAGGAGGAGTGGCCAGGGAGAGCCTTCAGACTGTGAGGCAGGTTTGACTCCTGTGAAGAGAGAGGGGGAAGGAAGGAGGTTGGGTAGGAGGAGGCTCAAACTTTAGCAGCAGTCTATGAAAGTTTCAGCTGGGCCAGCGGGGTGTCTTCCAGCCAGTGTTGCTCATTGGAGTCATTCCACGTTCCACATGCATGTAGCACTAGTGTCCTCATTGTGCCCTGTCATTGGCTGTGAGTAGCCCTGGGGAAGCACGGCCACAGTACAAACACGGGGATGGATCCAGAGGTGCACCAGCTGGGGTTGCCACTCAACATTTCTCCCCCAAGCACGTGACCTGAGCAGCACATTTCCATGGGGGGTTCATCTACTCCTTGGATTGGCCATTCTGTCTTACACACACCGCTGGACTGCAGGAAGATCCCACCTGCAGACCTGCAGAGAGGCCAGTGCAGGTGACCAGAGGCTAAGTCCCTCCTGTCCTTTCACAGTGGAGCTCTGGGCCTATCGATGCATCTCACGGTGATTCTTGTCCTAGACCCTCCAGATCAGCACCTGCCTTGAACATCTCAGCCTTCACAGAGTAGTTATGCAGGCAGGCTGTGTTTGCCATGTGCATGGAAACACAGAGAAATGTGAGGGGAGGTGGGGAGAGAGAATGCACAGGGGTTAAATGTATTCGTGTAAACCATGAAGCCAAGGGGGCCATGGGATGTTGATGTTGAAGTGGTGGGAGCTTCTCTCGAGATCTGTAAAATAAGAAAGGCATTTTGTTCAGGGAAAGAAAAGTAACATGTATCAAGTACCTGCCACAAGGCCAGGGGTGAGTGAGGCTGGATGGTTCTGCAAGTACTTTTACCTTTAAATCTCACAACCACTGCAAGATGTAGGTGTTAACATCATTGAAAAAAATGAGGACATTGAAACCCAAAGAGGTGACATGCCCTGAGCCCTGTGAACTCCCTTGCATGTAAAGTGCAATACATAAAGGGTTAAAAAGCTTAATTTTCATTCGTGATTATATCTACATAAAATGTTTAAAGTATTATAAATACAGTTAGCTACTTATAGACATAACATGTTAGGGCTTACAGAAACATCGGATTGTTCTATAGATCGGGAGCTGAGACGCTTTTCCTGTAAAAAGCTAGATAATAAATACAGGGTCCAGCAGAAGTAACACCTACTGCCATGTGGTTGATCGGGTAATTATACGGGTGTAATAATTTACAGCTTTAATTTGAACATTTCACCTAAAATGTCATATGGTGTGCTTGAGCGTGATATTGTTATGTTACAGAATTACATACTAATGATTTGGTAATAAAAGCTTTTGTAATAAAACTGGGGCATTATTGTGCCAGACCCTGTAGTTGAGGTTTTGTGGGGCAGGCTGCCTTTGTCACAGCTACTCACAACTGCTGTTGTCACGCCAAGGCAGCCACAGACAACGTATTAATAACTGAACATGGCTGTGCCTCAATAAAACTGTGGACAAAAGTGGGCAGTGGGCTGGATGTACAGCATGGGCCAGAGTTTGCTGACCTGTGCTTGCTCTCCCTCTTTATAGATAGATATAGATATAGATACAGATACAGATGTAGATACAGATATAGATAGATATATCCACCATGGCTCAGTGAGTTGAATGAACATGCCCTTGGTTGTTTAGTAACTACTGGCAGAACCAATACCAAAATGAAGGTTCTTTTCCTCCAGTGTGTAACAGTTCCACTGCACCAGCCTCCTCTTCAGAATCAGCACCAACTCTGTGAAAGGAAACAAGGCACTGAGTGAAGGGAGGAAAGAGATGAGAATGAAGAGCTGGCAGGGGGCCAGCCAAGTTGAAGGCCACACCAAGCGGATGCTGGGGAGACTGTAGGTGTATAAAAATTTGGCCATGGTGGATTGGGGTTGCAAGTGGCCAGACATGGAAGGACATGTCCCAAGGTGACTGCTGTGGTCCTGACAGTGACCCTCAGTAGTGATGAGCAGTGAGGGCTCCTGTGGTGGGCACAGATGCGGGGTGCAGACTGCATGGCGGAAGAAGAAACTGTGAGATACGCGGGCTGTTTGGGAGTGGGGGAAGCGTGACTCATGTGGGAGGGCAGCGGGCATCAGGGCGGGCTGTCTGTGTGACCGAGGCAATGGCAGCCCTGTGGATAAAACAGGAAATTAAAAGTTACTGAGCCAGAGGAAATACATATTATGAAATCAGTCTATCTTAAGGGATCATATAAATTTCACTTTAAATGTCCAACAACCTGGAGTTGATGCTGCTCATTAGGAGAGGTTGATGCTGGAGATAAGGGAAGGAACAGCAGCCATTTGGGTCCAATCTCAAGTGGACAGGGTGGATTGGATGACCCAAAGACAGGAGTATGGGCCACCCGGTAAGATGCAGGAAAAACTAAAGACAAAGTGTCGATCAAGCAAGCCCAGCAGAGCTCAGGAGAGGGGACGAGGGAGGAAGATGTTTGTGTGACAAGTGCCTCTTCCCATGACCCCGGCTGGTCCTCACTCATCCCTCCTGAATGCACAGAAGCATCACCTCCTCACCAGGAGATCTGCCTGCTCCTGCTCCCACTCTACTGAGGTTAGAGGGACGAAAAGCCACATTTCTTTGCACCTAAAGGAGTTTTAAGACACACTGTCCCAAATATGCTGCCTCAGTGTACTCATTATGTGAGCTGAAGGCACTTGAAAAACAGCAAATACCAGGAGAGGCTTTCTCTGAACTCCCCTCTCTGCCTAGTGATAGATCCACCAAGACGAGCTCTATGGTCGTAAGTCCTCTTCCAGGGAGATTCCTCAACCAGGACGATGGACCGTGGTCACAGAAGGGAGACTTGAGGTGGACGCCACACCCAGACATGCTGTCACAAACTCTTATACCCCCATCTCTTGTAAGGGTCCACTCACCTTTCCTAAAAATCATTTCCTACACGTGGCCCACAACCCTCCTCCCCTTCCCGTATCATTATGTTATTTAAACTCTCAAATCACACCATTTTTTGAGTATTTAATTTTTCCCATGATGCCTCCATGTATGTAATATTAAAAATTAATACATTTACCCTATTTTTTCCTCAATATACCTGTGGTTAGTCTATTTCAGAGACTGAACCATCGAGCCTTGGGGGCAGGTGGAAGAGCCTCACCCCCCCACATGCCTCTCTGAGTCCCCTGATACCTCACGCCTGCCCTTGGTCCTTCTGCCCCGATCCGCACATGGAAGAGGGGGCTCCCGGACAGTCACAGGTCCCAGTGAAATGTGGACAGGTGCAAGCCTTGACTTTCAACCACACTGCCCGGGGACACTAGGGCAGGACAATCACCTGTGAGTCTTCAGGTGGAATTCAACTCAGACTCTGCAGCACGATGGCTGGACACATGCACGGTTCTCGGTCACGTCCAAGAGGCAGAGGCTAATGGTCAGCTCCGTGATGGAGGACCAAGCACATGTCGTTTTCATCTTCTCCCTACGCACAGCCTCATCCCAGGTCCTGGGGTACAGAAGATGCAGAATAAAATTTTGTTAAATAAATGAGTGTATGCATGTGTGATTATCAAACAGCACGGTAATTATTATAACAGAGATGCCAAGTGCAATCAAAACATAGAAGAGTCAGTAATTTACTTCCCAGGGGAAGTGTAGCGAAAATATGCTGAAATAAAGGAAATGTTGGGCTGGATCTTGGAAAATGAATATTTGCTAATGAGATGAGAATTGCACCGTAGCATCTCAGTTCAATATTCCATATAAGCATGTCTATTTTGGAACTAAAACAAGAGGGGAAGTAAAGGCCCAGGGGTGGCCTCTGTCTTTTCTGCATGAACATTTGTAGGTATAACCTCTTTTAACCCTCACAATAGCCCTTTGAGATGGATTTCATAAGCATTTCCATTTTGACAATAGGGAAATGGAGGCTCAAAGAAATAAAACCGTTTTCCCCAGGTTGAGCCGTTAGTAGAAAGCAGAGTTGCCATTCACAGTGAGCTGAGTCTAACTGGCTCAAAAAGGAGACCCATACAGTGGGATGGTCCAGCTGGCTGCCCCAGGGTTGATGTTGGGACAGGAAGGGACACAAGAGGGCAAGAACGAATCTTCAGGACCTTGCAGAAGATCTCAAAGGCTATCTCCTTTGGGGATTTTTTCTGATGAAGTCACACATTGGGAGATTCTCCCTGGAATCATTCTTGTGAGAACGAGTCCCACACTTGACTAAGCTCTTAAAGGAGAGAGGCTGTTTGTGTCCTGCCTCAATCCATTGGTGGGCCTGCTGGTACCTGGCAACTACCAGCATTTCCATAGTAACAGTCAATGGCTGGTTGAAGGCAAGTTCATGTTGCCTCAGCCACTGTTTGCTCTTAAAAAGCACTGGCTGAAGGCAGATCAGGGAATGTCACGCTCATCCTCTGAACACGCTGCTAGCCCACCTGCCTTGCTGGTACGTAGGGACCAGATGGCAAGACCTTAGTCTGCTTTATGTATGTATTTATTTGGTCCAAACAGATCTGACTGAATGGCACTTGCCTCCCAAGAAAACTGGAAAGGGGTGGCTGTGCTTACAGCTGCCCTTCCGATCGTAGTGATGGGACATTCCAAGTATTTTGCATCTGTGCAAATCACCAAGTCTCAGCGTCTCAGGGCTCACGTGGGAAGTGATTGAAAAGCCATCTTCTCTCTGTGGGGAGGTACCTGCTGGGTCCTGGCTGGGCTTCTCTGTCACATTCCTTGACTCTGGCACCACTGTTTGATCTGCTCCTTCACATTACACCTTCACCTGGCCACCCTTTGCCAAGTTTCTTCCATTCTCTTTAGTGATGTGTTAATACTAACAGTATACCTGTAAGAGTCAGGCATCCTGTTGGTTTCACGGCTTTTATTTCCACCGCTGCCCCAGACACCCTGTGTGCCTGAGACTACACAGTGAATTACCCCCAAATGCGCATGAGATAGATTAAGAACTGTGGGGCCCAGGAGGGTTAAGGGGCACAGCTTTCCTTAAAAACCCCTTTGTATCACAGCAGAGTAGTGGATCAAGCCTTTTTCTTGTATATGATCAGCTTAGCTGGTTCCAGGAATATGACCTCATTCCTTTATTTTTCAAGATCTGATTTCACCTTGCCCAGGGGTACATCTCCAAGGATGGATGCCTTGCACCACACAGATGGCCTGACTACAAAAGCTCGACCTGATTGTTTATTGTTTCAAAGCCACTTTTCTGTGAAAGTCTCGGAAGGGAGAGACCATGGTTTGGGTGTGTCTGCATCTCCAAAGTCTAGTACAGAACCTTGCACTTGGTGAGTACACAAGACGTGTTGATTGAATGTGAAGAAATACAGCAGAGAAAGAAAACTAAGCAGAAGTAACCCTTGACCATCAAGATTAGCTATACATGGATCCGAATCCCAGCTCTGTCAGTGGTTTGCTAGCTGTGTGATCCTGGTAAAGTTACTTGACAACCTTGAACTTCTTTTTCTTCACATGAAAAGGACTACACTAATTCTCATGAAATTATGCCCATTAAGCATTCAACACAGTGTTCAGCACATAGTAGATGTGTAATTAATAGCCTTTTTTCTCCTTTTTAAAAAGACTGGGTAGGAATCTATCTACTGTAAGTATGTTAATGCTTGCACACATGCACTCAGCAGGTCTTTTTAAGAACCTGCAGTATTTGCCACACCTGGTTAGATACTGGGATGAAGTGACGTGCAGGCGGAGCCAACCCCTCCCCTCAGGGAAACCAAAGGTGATGCTCAAGCCACACATCCAACAAAGGAGAACCAAGTGCACTAAGTGTCAGGGCAGTGGGAGACCATTAACCTTCAGAGTCTCTTCTCACAGGACTCTTTCCCTCAAAGGACTCTCATTGAGGAGAGGAATTTCACTTAAATAAGTGACAATCAGTGTGAATGAAGTCCCTTTGTCAAAATGACTGCAGTGGGCAAGGAGCCTGTGCAAGGCAGCCTTCCTGCCTGCAGCCAGCATGCAACCCAGTTCCCCTGAGGAAGAAGATGGACAAGCAAATGCCAGGCCATCAGTCCCCTGGTCTTCAACCAATAGAAACATTACCACGCCGCTGCCATAAAATGAAGCTATCTGCTTAATCGACTTCCTCTTGATAATGAGCCACTTAGTCGAGGTCTGGTGCTTACATGGGTCGACAAAGATGTGGGGGTGTGTCAGCATTAGTGAAAAGGCTGGTGAGGATTTTTCTCTGCCAGGAAATAATCTCCATGGGTTTCCTGGGGAAGTTCTGGTTTCTGAGGGCACAATCTTGGGAGGTTTTTTTTAGCTTGGTACTTGTCCTACAGGACACACTTTTAGACATCCATTACCTGCTACAGGGAAGCAAAGGGATGAGATTGGGAAATCTTGTGGAACACGCACATTCTGAATGAAATAGGAATTCCTATGGCTGTACCTGTGAATCAAAGCTGGTTTGCGAACCTGGGATAAGTGATCATTAATGTTAGAGAACAGATGATGGAACCTATGGAAGAAGAGAAAGGAAGCTTGCCTCCTCCATATCTCAGCAGGAAACTGCATATGTTGTAGAACAAATATAGTAGTCCCTCCTGGGGTTCTGCTATTGGTGGTTTTGGTCACCCATGGTCAGCTGTGGTCCAACAGTATTAAGAGGAAAATTCCAGATATAAACAATGCATAAGTTTGAAATTGCATGTCATTCTGAGCAGCTGATGAAATCTCATGCCATCCCACTCTGTCCTACCTGGGATATGAATCATCCTTCGTCCGTGTGACCACCTGGTACATATAGTACAATAAGATGTTTTGAGAGAGACAGAAAACACATTCACATACGTTTTATTACAGTGTATTATTAGAATTGTTCCATTGTATTATTAGTTGTTGCTGTTAATCTCGTATTGTGCCTAATTTATAAAGTAAACTTTATCAGAGGTATGTATGTATAGAAAAACCGTGGTATTGGTAGGGTTTGGTGCTACCTGTGGTTTCAGACATCCCCTGGGGGTCTTGGGACTCTTGCCTTGTGGCTAAGGGGGGATGACCGTATGAGCTTTGGAGTCAATTAAACTGGAGTTGATTTTGCCTTCCTGTTATGTTGACTTGGTCAGTTATTTACATTCTCAAATCTTGGGTCCTCATTTGGAAGAAAAGAATAATGCACTCAACTTGCGAGGCTGGAGGGAGATGTCGTTGAAATAAGGCAATCGCTGAAACCATTGTCGCTGCTTGTACACATGGTGTCTTCCCTCCTTTCTCCGCTTACCTTCGTTTGCCTGATCCTGCCTCCGAGAGTGTGTCCATTTTCTCCCCAGATCACACACTTGAAGAAAGTGGCGCTCCCTTAGGCACAAGCCATTGCGCTTTGTGCACAGAAGTCCCCAGGGTGCAGCCTCCTGTAGAGGAAATCACCCCCCTCAGTTTGAAAACAGTGTTATGGGGCAGGTGTGCAGGAGCTACGTACATTCAGCGATCTGGTGGCTGCGAGGTGGTGAGTGGCCTGCTGCACGGCTCCTGAAGGTGTCCAGGTGTCCAAGGTGTCCAAGGTGTCCAGGATCACCTCACTCAGACTCTATCACACCTGTAATTAGTGACCGGTGGTCTTCTGAAGCTCCTGGGCCTGCTGAGCCTTTTCCTGTCTCCCACAGGAGACCAGAATGCTCCTTGGCTCTGATACACCTAAACTATTCCATTTTATCAAGCTGTGGGCTGACGGCCAGGATGAGAAGCCGTGAAACAGCAACCACCACATCCTCTGTCATCTTGGGGACCAGCGTGAAGCATCGGATGGGCTCCTGAGCCCGAATGTGTGTTCTGAGTGTGAGCACCGAATGGACTTCAGTGTGTGTGTGTGTTTCTGGCTCCACTCTGCTGTCCAGTATGACTACTGCATGCATCATCATGAAGCACCCTCCCGGATGCAAGTGTTAGTCTCGTGTTCGTTTTTTATTATGCTTCTTCATTCAGTCAGTTTCAGGCATGCTGGACTCCAGTATCTGAAATGGAAGTGTACATTTGGGGCATATTTGTATTATTTAGTATATCCCTCAGTTCTCCACAGTAGCAGTATGCTAGTATGCTAGTATGCGAACAGTCCTATTAGGACCGAAGATGACTATCCATCTATCATTTATACGGCCTCACCCGGCCTGCCTCATCTCTCCTGGGCCACCCTCCACCGCCAGCATCAGCACCTCACCGGATGCCGGGTCGGGAAGTTGATCTTCAGAGTCGTTCCTGCGACTTTCAGACAGAATCGTGAGCAGTGCCAGTTCAGGGGCCAGACGGCCTGGATTGAACTTGACTGTCGCTGGCTACATGACAATGGTCAAGTTATTACATCTTTCTCTGCCTCTATGTCGTCATTTACCACATGAAAAAATCTGTATCTACTTCAAAAGGTTGTTGTGAGGCTGTAACAGAACATGCGCTTTCAACATAACATTGCCCTGTTCAAAGGAGTCTCTCCGCATGTATTCACAGTTTCTGCTGTTTTGCATGTGAGGACACTGAGGTTCAACAAGGGAGAGATTCCCCCCACCACCCCAGGCTCAAGTTATAGGGTGAACCTAGGCTAAGAAACAGGCTTCCAAATAATTGCATTTTAGATCCCTCTCAACTGTGACTGTGACACCTCTCACAGACTGAAATACTCTTTGCCCTTATGAGAGTCACAGAGAATCCTTCATCTCCAAAATAAACCCGTCTCCATCTGAGCTAGATCCGGGTATGTGGTGTCTGACCTTGAAGAAGACAGAGTGCAGTGGTGGACAAAGACAAAGAAATACAGTTTCCACACCTTGTGGTCAACATTATCACAAAGCGTGGAACTGGAGAGTTCACGCAGGGCTGCAGTGGTCCAGTCCACCATGCAGGACGGTGTGTGGGCGCACACAGAAAGAGTCCTGGAGGAATTACACCGAAGTCGGCATGAGAGGTGTGTCGGAATGTGCTAGAAGGAAAGTGATGCGACTGGGGGAAGGCGTTATGGGTCTACTCGTCATGCATGCCAATATTTATTGAGCATTGTGATCATTTCCTTGGACAAGCTGTCTTCCTCTTGTATCTGGGTTTTTGCAATTGCTCCTGAACAGGTATACAAAGCTTACTTCTCTGGCTTATAATCACAGGGACCTTTAGAAATGAAATTTGGTCATGACCTCTGGATTTGACTCTTGTGCCCCAACCACCATATGATGAAATACTCTCCACCAGCTGGCTGCTGCTTTTCTTAGACTTCTCACACCCCTCTGCTCCTGCTCGCCGAGATCCAGCGGGGCTCTCCTCAGCTCTCACTAAAAACCTCGCTTCTTCAGGACACCTGCTCTCGGAGCCCAGGTTAGTTGTCATTATAATAAACTCTGGTGGCACCACGAGCTTTACACCTTCCGAGCATGTTTTCCAGTTCCAGCGACACCTTCATTTATAAATTAAACTTTATTTTCCCAGTAGGTGTAAATTCCAACTACATTTGTGTAATTATTTCTATGCTGCTTTTATTTAACATTGCTTCCTGAATGTCTAGCGCCTTGAATGGAACATAGTAGGTACTCCGTGAAGTTTTGACGATGGCATTAGCTCAGTGCCAGGTAAGGGTCATGGCCATAATATCAGCTACACACAGGAAAATTGATCAAATAAATAAATGCATTAAGGATAATGGGAGATAGGTTTCTCTCTAATGGAGAAGGGAAGCGCAAACAAGAAAAGAGAGAAAACTAAATTGAACCCCGTGGTGTTGCATTGGGATTGGAGTTTTTGTATTGAACTTGTGCTTTTAAATATAAGCAGAAAAATAAATGTCAGTGTGTGTGTGTGAATAAACAAGGATATATCCTTTAGCTCCGTCCATTATCAGGGCCTGGGATCATTAGCTCAGTCCCGGGGTGGGTATCGACTATCCAGATCTTAGTCTTGAATTAGCATTTCCTAAGAAAGCAACCGGTGCTTATTGGGAAATGTCTGATTTCATGGGTGGACCAAGGAAAGTAGAAGAGGAATCTGAGAGTGATAGGTGCATGTTAAAAGACAGAGAACACATACCTGGCTGGCGTAGCTCAGTGGATTGAGCGCAGGCTGTGAACCAAAGTGTCGCAGGTTCGATTCCCAGTCAGGGCACATGCCTGGGTTGCAGGCCATGGCCCCCAGCAACCGCACATTGATGCTTCTCTCTCTCTCTCTCTCTCTATCTCCTTCCCTTCCCTCTCTAAAAATAAATAAATAAAGTCTTAAAAAAAGACAGAGAAAACAGGTTGACGGGCATCTCATTGGCCACATCTGGAAAAGAATGATCATTCAAAATGGTAATAATAGTAAAGGGTTATAACTCATTGAGTGAACTGGCAAGCTATGAGGACATGCTGATAAAACAGGCACATAATATATAAATCAAAATAGTCTAATGGAAAAATGGAATAGTCTCAAAATAACTTCCTACAATTTTATGTATTAATTTTAAAAAGAACAAAGCATTGATTCTATGATATTTTGTTCAAAAGTGCATAATCAAAATCATGAATAAGTATCAAATGAAGCCAAGGTGAAGGACATTCTAAAAATTAAACCTAGTGGGGTATTTTATTTGTTCCTGTGATTATTAGTTCTGTGATTTTTTTTTGTTCTATGATTTTTTAGCAGCAATAAAAACGGAATATCCTGAATTTACCACACAGCAGTTCATTGGCTTAAAGTTTTGTCATAATTGTTTGAGTGCTGGGAAAAGATTAAAATGTTTCTGATCAAAAAAATCCACCCTCAACCATTAATATAATATACAACTTGAAATAAATTTAGACATTAAATTTTGCAGTAGCCTTGAAAATGCTGCGTAGTGAATTCAACACAAAATTTCTAGGTGAAACAGTGATATGCAAAACTTACACGCTGATAAAGTCATTTCAATGATGCTTAATGTTGTTAAATCACAAGTAATGTTGACCCGCTGTATGACTGCTGCTGTTGTCAGAAATCAAAGCAAAAGGCAAGATCGCCTCCCACACAAACTGGCAGACAGATTTTCTGAGCTCTGACTACAGTTCCAACAGTGTTTTTCAGACCCTGATGCAAATGTAAAGAAAATGATCAGATTTAAAACCTATTTAAATGTTTAATTGAGGAGCTTCCCCCAACCTTCAACTGAAAGTGATTGATCTGTAATGTAATAACATGTTAAAAGGCGGATGTAGAAAAGAACCTAATAAAATTCCATAACTGCCTTTCAAATGGTAAATATGCTCAAACGTGAGCTTGTAGATTGATATCAATATTCGTCAGTACCAAGCTATTAGAAACATTTAAAAAGGAGATACATAAGACCTTATCACAGATCAGCAGTAACAGAGGAATGTTTGCAACTGATTTGGTGACAGGGAACACAACTTTGAATCCCAATTAGGCGGACTATTACCCCTCCCCCACCCCCAAATTCCATTCTCATTAAGAGACCCTTATAACAAAATTATACCCAATTATTACTACATTTGAATTTCATCAATGTAAAATTTTGGGTAATTTGCCTTTTCTTTTGTTACATAAGAAGGTAATAATATCCTTCATTGGGAAATCTTAACCCATAAAGCATAAGGCCCACAAAGCCTAACATCTATTATGACCTGATATTGTTGAACGTGTTAAATGTCTTGGCTGGGATAAACCACGCTGAAGTACACAGAGGAGGAACGGTGCTTCTACAAGCTAAGTTAAACTATTTAGGGACAAAGTGTCATGACGTCTGCATTTAATTTCAGATGGTTCAGCAGAGAAAACGCAAGTGTGACAGAACGTGAGCAGTCTGTGAATCTACACGAGGGGCTGACACGTGTTCTACTCTTTCTAGCTCTCTGCATTTTTAAAGTTCGCAGAATAAAATGAGGGAAGAAAAGAGGGCTTCTCTGACCACGCTCTCCAAAGCCACCCCCGGCTGGTCCTTGAACAATTCCCCCATTTTATTTTTATGTGACTTATGAGAACAATTTTTAATTGTTCTGTTCATGTGATTATCATTTATTCCTTTCAGGTCACCCATTGTGCATGGGAGGAGGGACCAGGCCTGTTTCATTCTTGGTTCCAACCCAGGTAGCTGGAAAAAGCACTGGCACACTCTAGGGAGGCATGCAACCACTGTGGTTGAATAAGTGCAAGAAAATAAAATGAGAAGATTAGGAAAGAAATGAGTAAATAAAGGAATGAATGCCTTGCTCAGACACCTGGAAACGGAAGGAAAGCCCCGTTCCTTCTGCCAGGCACTCCCTCTGGCCTCAAAATGAGCAGCGATGCTGTGACTAGTCCCAGTTCTACTTCTGCCCCACTGTTCTCTGGGCTCTCCTTATCCGCGCACACTGGGTCTTGGTGCCAGTCCTGACCTTGTCCGAGCCATGTTGGATTGATGCCATGTGTGCTTAGAATTTCTGTTATGTGAACCTATAATTTCCCCTACAACTGGCCTCCTGCCCTTCCCGTACTAACCAACACTTCTCCATTTCAGGCCTTTAGAGGCTAGTCCCCAGTCATGGGTCACTCCTGTCCCATTTCTGCCCCAGGAAGAGTGAGAATGTCACCTTTTCAGCTTCTGGGCCAATCGCAGAAGCAATGGTCATGTCTTTTAGCATCCTTTGTTTCCCCCCTAAATCCTTTGAGGTGGGCATTATCTCCCTCTGGTTGGTGAGAAACTGACATGTATGAAGATGCCACACCTCTGAAATTATGGTGAGGTAGTGACGAAGACAGGACCCAAACCCACGTCCCCTGAGGCAGTATTTCTGAGGTCGCTTTTGCCTCTGCCGGATTTTCTGTGCTTCTTTCCTTCTGGCCTGGAGACACGGTGTGTGACAAGGGTATGTGTCCCACACTGTGTCAGTCTTTCAGACAACAATGACCGGTCTCATTGGGATCAGTACCCGCTCCTGCTGGGAAACTGTGTCTGACTCATGATTGATCCTACTCCCTCCCTCCCTCCATTAAGGACTTGTTGAAATAACAAGACTCAATAGCTTATGCACTTCTGTAAAAGGCCATTATTGATTGGCACTAGCCCAGTAATTAGTAAATTCATCTCTTAGCAGCCTGAAGGGCATGCAGATGGACCGACTATGTGTATGACCAACCTGCAAAGCCTTGAGCCCTGCAGAGTGAAGTAGCTCCTCAGTCTCTCACTTTCCAGGGACCCTGTTCGATTACTGTAAACATTGTTTGGAATGGCACTGATGTGTGGTGATTGTGAGGACAGACCCGGGGCCCCATTGCCTGCTTTCAGACCCCAGCTCCTTATCCACCAGTTACGAGACCTTGAACGAATTCTGGTATCTCACCCACGGAGCAGGAGTGCTGGGAGAATTTCATGAGGCTTGCCACAGAAATGACTCGGCACTGTTGGGAACACAGATGTTCACTACTACTGTTATTTATTTCTGTGTTTGTTATTCAAAGGCCTCGACATGAGCCACAGGACCTTGCATTGCCTCGCTCTGGCTGCGTCCCTTACCGACCAGCAGCCACGTGGCCTCTTTTCCGTTCCTGGGCCACTCGGTACGTGGGAGCACGCTCGTCACAGGCTTTCTCTGCAGGGCTTGCTTGTCACTTCACTCAGGTCTGGGCTCACACATTGCTACTTCAAATGTCTACCTTGAGCATCTTACGGCAACCCACCCCTTCCACCCTAGGGAATGCCCCTCCTCATCTCCAACTTCATTTTTATCCCCCTTCCTTGTTTTATGTATTTTTCATAGTACTCATTCCCTGTTGTTATTGTTTATTACTTATTATCTGTTCCCAGCTAGAAGACAATGGAGGCAGAAACTCCAATTTGTCCACCATTACACTTCAGTATCTGGTACAATGCCAGGAACACAGTAGTTGTTTAATAAAGAGAAAACTGGTATATGTTTTGATGAACCTTAAGTTGACTGATAACCGTGTATAAGGACATGTGGTGTAATGCAGTATTTCTCAGTCTCCTCTCAGCCATGCACCATTTAGATAAACCCGAACATCGTGGGGACCTCAAGAGATTCTGCTTAAACTTCTGGGCCTGGAGCACCACAGAGGTGCCCTCTGTACTTTGTGAACTCTGACCCCAGGAATACAGGACCTGTGTCCTGCCGGCCATGCAGGACGGGCAGGTCAAGCCCGGTTTTGCCTTCTTCTGTTTGCGCTGAAGCAGTTATTTGACGAGTTCAGGAAACATCATATCACGTTGCAATACACCTTCCCCATTCTGAATGTCCTTCACCAGCAAGTCTAAAATATCCCTTTCCTTCTTGACCCCTCCAGCACAATAAGTTTCTAGCAAACTTTCTGAGTCGTTGGGCTCAAGTCTATCAGGTGGACACTAGACCCACCGGCAGGATTGTCACGAGAATTATCGGCATTATTCCTAAGGTGCTTGGCACAGAACAGGCTTTGACAATGGCTCCTGGCTGCCTCTTTCACCACACGACTCATGTTGCCCTGGGAACTGTGTTTGTTGCACTAACCTGGTCTGGAAATACAGCATTTCTCCCCTAAGTAAATGTTTTAACAGCAAAGCAAAGAAATCCGAGACAAAAAGCTCCCCTGATTATTTCCAATGTGGCTTCGCCAGGTTGCCTTCATTTGTGACTACCTGGGACCTCCGCGGGTCGATGTGTGTATTTTGCCACCTGCTGAGGCCCTGTTTCAGGAGGCTGCGAAGAAAACAAGACGGCCCTAATTGGTTTGATTCTGCATTGTGTCCAGGTACTCCTTCAATATTGAGACTGCTCGTAATTGAATGTTGCGCTACCTAGGCCTGAATCATCAAGTAGTTAAAGGGATGCAGGGTCTGGGCGAGATGGCAGCAAATTACAGGAGGCATCTTCCTGGGTTGATTGCTTACATATTTAATTGTAGGTTAATTAGAAGTTCTGCAAGACAGTTACCCCAAAAAAAGAAACAGCAAAGGAATAGCAGAAAGAAAGACACCGCATGAGCGAATGTGTCTGTCCCACAGGGCAATGTTACCGAATTAAAAGACAAAAACAAACTGCATGAATACCTTTAGGGAGCATTGTTGGGGCAATTGCCTAGAAACGCAGCACACGGAAATGCACATTTTAAAAATCAGAAAGAGGCACCTACTCCAGGTTCCCAGTCCAGCTGACAGAATGCAGGGAGGGCCTTCAGCACACCCTGGTGGCGTTGGGGCTGACCTTTGCCCCCATTGTTGTCAGTCAGTGCCTTAAGGCAAAGAACTGATTCTAACATCTTTGTTATTAAAACCCACTGAGTCACTGCATCTTAATGATTGAAATTCAAGCCCATTAGCCTGGAGAAAGGTTCATCCCAGTGACTTTTTGGCCATCATCACTATTCATCTGCACCATTAGATCTTATTTATTCTCCGATCAGCTGTGCTCTTGCCTCCTCTCGGGCTGTTTGCTGTGTCCCAGATGACTTCTTATCTGCCCGACCCCTTTACTCTGCATCTGAAATGCCCACTGGAGGTTCGGCACTGGTGCCATCCCCCACGGAAGAGAGAAGCTTCTTCAAATCAGACAGTCCCATCAATTATCCCTTTACTTGAACTTCTCCATCTCTACGGCCTTTTTCTTCTGAGGCTAGAAATGTGCTCCAATAGCCTGTTTATGTCTAAAACCAGAGGAAATAAAGAAAGAAGGGAGGGAGGGAGGAGACGGAGACAGAACCTAGTTCTTCTTGTGCTAAGTTAATGGAAAGACCAACCCATGTTTCCTCAGCTCTCTCCCTCCTGTTTCCTTCTGAACCTTCTGCACTAAAGGTTGTTCTGGCCTCCAGGCAACTGCTCTGCCTCGTGTCAGGTCGCTGTTGCTAAGTTTGAGGAAGCTTTCCTGTACCCCGCCACAGGGATTGTGTGCTTGCCACCCCTGTCCCTTCACTGAATCCGTCCTGTGCCTCGTTTCCCTGCCACCACACTCCCTGTTGGGACATCATTCCGCACTGTACCCACGATAAACTTCAGGGCTGAGAAAAACTGTGGGAGCACAAACAAGATGGAGAAGGGTGCTCCATAAAGTCCCTTGACTTTCTGGAACTCATTTCACTGTTGGCGCGTGCCTGGTGGCAGCCCCACGTGGCCCTTGTTAGCCCGTAACTTGTGTTCTTTTAGGTTGGATCCTTCCCCACCTCTCAGCGATCTGGAAAACATTCATGCCTCATCGTCACCACCACAATGGCACGCTGGGCCTGGACCTCTGCTGTGCAGCCATAAGACTTGAAATAAATGGTCTCTGGGAGAGAGCTGAGTGGAATGAGCACCTCAGCAAGGAAGGACAAGCACAGGAAGGTGGGAGAATGCTTAGAGACCAAGTTCAGACCAGCGGCATAGCCCACTGCCAGAACTAAGAACTCTAGGACCAAACTAATTATCATTTTCATCTCACCCCTTACACACTATGTGACCTAGGATGAGTTACCCCACTCCTCTGTGCCTCACTTTCCTCTTCTGTAAAATGGGGATAATAAAAACTCCTACTAGGTAGGGTTCATGTGGGGATAAGTTAAAATGTGTAGAACTTTTAGAACATAATATATTTTCTGTCAGTAGTAAGCACTGTGTGAGTTATTTCATTTACATTGTTTAAAGAAGTTAAATGATATCATCAATACTGTTTACAAAGGAATAACATTATCTAATATCTATTCTTTTCAGTTGACAAATTCTCTGGACCTGCCATATTCTACTTGCTTCTCATAAGTACTTTATCAGCTACACACATTGTTAACTAAGAAAGTGACTAGAGTCTAGGGCAGGACTTGAACTCAGCACTCTGAATTCAAACTCTAGCTTCAAAGCTCTTTCCCACCACTAATCTCACTCTCCCTCTGACACTGCTTTTCAATGAATGGCGGAAATTTTGGAGCAGCCTCACTTACCCTGGGTGTGAGATTGCGGGAGTGCTTCTAAGGAGGGCATCTCCGTGTGGGAAACCGCCTCAAGCAATGCTGTTTGGCAGCTTGACTTCTGGTCATCAACATCAAACAGTGCTGGCTAATAATTCAATATGCATGGGCTGCCCTTAGCATTTCTCATCTCTGAGGCACAATGACTTTCTTTCCCCCACCAGCTCAATGTTGTACTTCGAGAAGTCTACAGCTCCTGCACAAGACTTTACAAGGAGAACCCTGCCCATCAGTGGGTATTGTATTTGTTCCAGGTGCCCTATCTAGTGTGTGGAATGGCTTCATTTATCCCTCCAGTTTAGACCTAACATTAAATGTCAAGTTCAGATTGTTTACACCGGGTCTGGGGACAGAGCCAAGACAGCAGCTATAAAGTGTGGCTGATTACAGAGCATCTCCTGGGGGCGGTTGAATGCCGAGAACGGATTCTGGCACACCAGCATTCCAATCTACCTGTTGGGACATGTGCCCTCCCTTCCTGTCCCCAACACTCCTTGCACTCTCTGCTGCAGCCAAAAGAATCTGCTCATTGGTTCGGATCGCACAGTTGTGCAGTGGCCTATAAGTATCTCATTATACAATTTCAGGTCTACAATGATGTCATATTTATTTGCTTTTCCTTGGATTATAATAAATCTTGATTCTAAGCCTCTGTTCAATGTCTGGGCTGGTGAGAACATGTTCTCTCACGGGGCTTGGTGTCAGGGCTCAGCAGGAGCTTTGCTGTAACCCATGGCTCTGCTGGGCTCTCACTCCCCTGCCTCCTGTACCCAACATGATTCCCGATCTCTCCTTGTATGAATGACAAGTTCACTCCTTCCATATTTTCTCCATCTTATTCCAGATGGTCTCATTGGTTTAAAGAACCATTGTCTCATCTCTAGCCCCTGGAACACTGCCTGGCATGCAGGAGGCAATAAATAAGTTAGCAGAGGTACTGTGTGAAGATGCTACATTAGTGCTATTACTTCTCCCTAGTAGAGGGGCAGATTCTTGACACCGAGAGTTGGAGTACCATTCCCTGGGTTTACGTCACAGCTGTGGAGAAGTGGAACCAAGATTTGAACAAGGCGTTGTGATTGCAGAGTCTGTGCTTAGCCACTAGGCTACACAGCCTCTTCATCACTGTCCTACCAGACATACAGAGGGAACCATGAACAGTGGCCAGCTCCACTCCTTAGAGGGGTTCCTGTGAGGTAATGCAGAGGACAGATTGGAGGTGCAGGGGTAGGGAAGACCTGCTAAGAAGGTATTTCATTAGTCCTGGGAAGGGATGCTGAGAATCTGCACAAAAGTCCTAACAGTGGGAAAGGAAAGGGGGGTGGTTGACTTTGGGATGCATTTCAGAGATATAGATGGGGCTATGGGATTTTAATTATTCGTCAGCTATAATCCCGTGTGATTTGTACAGGAGCACTGTTGATGGGGTGGGAAGATGTGAAGCATTCTATGGCCCTACGATTTGGTGTCAGGCCTTTAGTGAGCCCATGTCCTAGGGCTGTGCCCTTCCCCATGCTTCACAGCTCCCCTCTCCCTGTAGGTGAGACAGGCAGGCTAGAGGGGACTGTGATTTACCATATCCCTTCTCCTGGAGTAAAATGTCTTGGATGTGTCCCCCAACCAAGGATGTTTTCTCTGAAGCTCGGTCCCCAGCAACCCCTCAGTCACAGTGTAAGGGTTCCCACCAGGCTAGAGCAGCAGTTGCTGCTCCTGGCATTGGCGGGTCTCTCTGCTTCAGGGGAGGGAAGTGATTTCCCTACTAGCTTGATTATCTGTTGGACCTAAGAAGAGTTGTTGATTTTCAGTTGACTTAGCCTGTTTCATTGTTAGGAGGATAGGAGTTAAGATTTCCAAGTTCTCTACATGTCAGACCAGAAACTAGAAGCCTTCCGTTATATCGCTACAGTTATTGCTTAATGTTGGCTCCCTCGCTGGAAAGGAGGCTCTATGAAAGCAGGGGTTTTGTTAGGGCTCCATCCCCAGGGCTTGTAGAATGTGCCACACATAGTAGGAGCTTAATATGTGTTGAATGAATTCATGAATTCTCACTCTTGAAAGACCACAATGCTTGTTGTATGTGTGTGTGTGTGTGTGTGTCTCACATGTATGTCACAATGGAATGACTATGCACTCAGGCCAAGTTAGGTTTGGTTTCTGTCTCTTTGGGTAACTTTGCTATTTTTTGTTAGATTATTTTAAAACAAATCATTATATATTTAAGGTGTATGACATGATGTTTTGATATACATATACATAGTGAAATGATTCCCCCAGTCATGTTAATGAACATGTTCTCCTCTCATAGTTACCATTTGTGTGTGTGAAGAGAACACTGGAAATCTACACTCTTAGCAATCCTCTAGGCTGGTGACCTTGGACTTGGTAGTTAAAGTCTGCAAACATACCCTTCCTCATCGATAAGGTGCAACGTCTAGCCTTTGCCTCATTAGATGCTTATGGAGATTTAAAAAAAGGATAATCAAAAGAAGGCACCTAAAAAATAACTGATACATAATTGGTTTCCAGTTAATGCTCACCCCCTCACCTGGATCTTTTCCCAATTAATGCTAATTCCTGGCAAACTGGCCTTTAGCTGGTTTGTTCTGGTTGGAGCTATGAACAGTGATCTCGTTACTTCATAATGTGTTTTCTCAGTTTGGGCAAGAAAGGGAAATGGTTGGATTGACAACTATAAATAAGGGCATGGGACAGTTTGTAATTATTTTCTTTTCCTTATTTCAATCAGGACTACTGCACCCTGGCCATCTAGGTGAATCTCTTTACATTACTAACTAATCTGGCATTAGTGGTCTATGGTAAAGTTAATTTGGGTTGCATATAATGAGCCTATTTAGCAGAGTATTTGGTAATTTGAACTCACACTGTTTCTTTCATTATTTCACCCTCTGCACTATTTGAAAAACAGCAAATAATTGGGAAATGGTGTCAACATTCTGTGATTAACAGCTCTTTCCCTGCACGGAGCCAGTGAGGAATGAATTGACTGCTGATGGGGACAGACGCTGAACACAGTCTAAGCAACCCGAACCCTGGCCAACAAGCTCCAAGGGGCCCCCGAGAGCCTGTGAAACCACCCCCCTGTAGCCGATTCTGGCAGCAACAGAACCTGAGCTGAAGAATCAAAAGGTGCGGACTCTAGTCCATTAGCAGGAGCCAACTTTGAAATCTTGACAGGTAATGAGACACTCACATCCGCCAAGTGAACAGATGGCCTCCTTCGGAGGACACAGTGCAATTGTCACTAAAACAGACCCTCCAATTGTGTGAGAAGAGAATAGCTCTCCAACCTCGGCACCCCGGGAAGACAGGATGGGCCACGTCTGAGATGAGAGGAAGGGAGGAGACAGGGAGAGGAGGCTGTCTGTAGAAATGGATAGCTGGGGTGATAACACTGTCTTCGGTCTAGGGTTTCCAAGAAGTGGTGCCATTGTGTATTCATTACTGAGATGAAAAGCACCCTCGTGCCTGGCAGAAGTACAGGGATCTGGGGCTTTAAAGAAAGAATGACAGAATAATTTGTGTTTGTTTGGTTCCTAACACAGGACGTATCCAAACTCTTTTTGGGTATAGACACATACAACGATATGTAATTTTTCCCATCAAGTGACTAAAAATATAATTGAATCTATGCTTTATTTTCATACTGCCCAGAGTTGGACTTTATCCCAACAGGATGTTGTGTGCATAATGTATGAAGTTTTCAGAAAACAGTATTGAACAGACACTTCATCTGACCTTGGACAGCGCGGTACTGAAAGGCACTAACACTCCCATTCAGCAGGAGTCCTGACTGCGAAATGCCCCAGGTGTGGCATCCTCACCTTTGTTGGGTGTTTCCTGTTCCCCTTTCCTGAGGAAGGCAGGCTGGCCATGTCTGACTGAGAAGGTGTATGGACTGCATTCACTCTTGCACGCTCAGGAGCAGGGAACAAATCTGGCCCGTCCTAAATGTGGATTGATAGTTGCTGGAGCTGTGGAGGCTGGGCCTCCCCAGTGTCCTTGCAAATACCACCCCTCCCTCCAGCCTTTCCTCTCCCTACTGTCCTGGGCAAAGGGAGGGGGGAGCTGACTACATCACCTGCCTGGGAAATTTGGGAAGAATCAGTGGGTGATGGCTGGCTCCAACTCTGCTCTTGTCTCGGGAGCCGGCTGCCCAGGATGGCACGGCCCCTTTGGCACCCCATGCCGCCAGTCTCACCCGGCTCAGCTGCTCCCTGGGCTGCAGGGGCCAGGTGGGCAAACCTGCCACTGCATCCTGGGGCTCAGCCAGCCGGCAAGACCGACTCACCCTCGGAGGCCCACCGTCCTTCTGCTTGGCATCAATAGTTAATAAAGGGGATCATGTAGTCTCCGTTTAAAGAATTATTATTCCTCAAACTGCTCAGAACTTAGGCAAAAATAAAAAGAGATATATTTACTGGGGACCTCTTCAGAAGAGCCCCGACAACAACTCTCAGTGAAATATAAACAAGTGTCCTCCGAAGGAGCGCTCAGGGGAGGATCTCACATGTGCAGACACCCTGCTGCCACCGGACACTTGGTGTCCAGGCTCATCTCCACTCGTCCTGACCCTGCTCTGCTGAGGCAGGTTAGGAAGCCTGGGGTGAAGGGTCACCTACTGGCCGGGATGACTGATCCTGGCGGTGAAGAGCCATGTCTAGAACCAGGAGGAATTAACTCCCAGGAGTTCCTCTTCCTGCGCCCATGCCCAGCGGTAAGGGGATCGGAACATTGCAGTGAGAACTACCAACCTGGGGCAGGGCCATGAGGATTCCGACCCCTCGGGAACGAGGGTTTGGATCACTGTGCAAGTTAAAAAATGCTGACCAGCCAAGGTCCCGGCTGAGGTTAAGGGAAATTTTGAATGAGTAACAAAGAAAAAAGTTATAAATATTAACCATGACTTTGTAACCAGTTACAGAAATAAAGGTTTTAGAAGCTAAGTATATGCTGTTATTTGCTGGCATGTGTGTGTGAGTGTGTCTACAAATTTAAGTGTATACATACACATCCCTAGCCTAATTTTTCTGCTCTCTTCTCTTTTACCTTATCATTTTATATACATTTTATTGAAGATTAAGTTTATCATTATATATTTGTTTAACCAATCTCATTGGAAGCTAATATAATGGACTTTAATATATACATATATTTTATTGATTATGCTATTACAGCTGTCCCATTTTCCCCTCTTTATTCCCCTCCACCTTGCACACACCCTCCCACCCACCTTCTGTTCCCTCTTAGTTCATGTCCATGGGTCGTATATGTAAGTTCCTTGGTTTCTACATTTCCTATACTTTTCTTAACCTCCCCCTGTCTATTTTGTACCTACCATTTAGGCTACTTATTCCCTGTACCTTTTCCCCCACTCTCTCCTCCCCCTCCTCACTGATAACCTTCCTTGTGATCTCTGTGATTCTGTTTCTGTTCTAGTTGTTTGCTTAGTCTGTGTTTGTTTTTGTTTTTAGGTCTGGTTGTTTATAGTTGTGAGTTTGCTGTCATTTTACTGTTCATATTTTTGATCTTCTTCTTTTTCTTAGATGAGTCCCTTTAACATTTCATATAATAAGGGCTTGGTAATGATGAACTCCTTGAACTTGACCTTATCTTGGAAGCACTTTATCTGCTCTTCAATTCTAAATGATAGCTTTTCTGGATAGGGTAATCTTGGACGTAGGTCCTTGCCTTTCATGACTGTGAATACTTCTTTCCAGCCCCTTCTTGCCTGCAAGATTTCTTTTGAGAAATCAGCCGACAGTCTTATGGGGACTCTTTTGTAGTAACTGTGTCCTTTTCTCTTGTTGCTTTTAAGATTCTCTCCTTCTCTTTAATCTTGGGTAATGTGATTATGATGTGCCTTGGTGTGTGCTTCCTTGGGTCCAACTTCTTTGGGGCTCTCTGAGCTTCCTGGACTTCCTGGAAGTCTATTTCCTTTGCTAGACTGGGGACGTTCTCCCTCATTATTTGTTCAAATAAGTTTTCAATTTCTTGCTCTTCCTCTTCTCCTTCTGGCACCCCTATGATTTGGATGGTGGAATGTTTAAAGTTGTCCTGGAGGTTCCTAAGCCTATCCTCATTTTGTGAATCCTTGTTTCTTCATTCTGTTCTGGTTGAATATTCATTTCTTCCTTCTGCTCCAAACCATGATTTGAGTCCTGGTTTCCTTTCCATCACTGTTGGTTTCCTGTACATTTTCCTTTATTTCACTTTTCATAGCCTTCACTTTCTCCCCTATTTTGTGACTGTACTCAACCATTTCTGTGAGCATTCTGATTACCAGTGTTTTCAACTGTGCATCTGATAGATTGTCCATCTCTTCCTCATTTCATTTGGGCCACTTTTTTTTTTGTCCCAGCACACCTGTCATGTAGTAAGGGGCAGAGCCTTAGGTGTTCACCAGGGAGGGGCAACCCACATCACTGTGTTGTGGTACTGTATGTGGGGGAGGGGTCTGAGAGGGAGCAGTGCTGCTTGCTCAGCTCTTGGCAGGCTTCCAGTCACTTCCTCTGCTACCCACATGCAAATTGGGCCCTTCTGGTGCTGATTCCTGGGTTGGTGGGTTTGTTTACCTTCTAGGACCCTGTGGGTCTCTCCAACAAAATCTCCTGTACGGTTCTCCCAACCATACAGGAGATTTCTCCCAACACCTTAACTGCCACAAGTTTTGTCAGTCAGAGGTTTTGAGGTTTTATTTCCTCGTGCTGAAACCCTGGGTTGTGTGGTCTGTCTCACTCCCCAGTTGTTCCTCTGGGTTTATCTGCACACAAATGTGGGACCGCTCCATCTGCCAGCTGCTGTCTCACCCACCCCAGTTCTCCAGCTGCCATTTCACCCGGTCAGCCAGCTGCCACCTTGCTGCAAGTTCTCTCCACCCAGGCTGCCCGTCTTTGCCCCTCCTACAGGTCTGGATGAATGTTTCTTTTTCAACTGCTTGGTTGTCAGACTTCCATACAGTTCAATTTTCTGTCAGCTCTGGTTGTTTCTTGTTTTAAAATTTGTTCTTGTCCTTCTTTTGGTTGTGCGAGGAAGTACAATGTACCTACCTATGCCTCCATCTTGGCCAGAAGTCTCTCTGTCCACCTACAATGGACTCTTCAGGGAACAAAATATTTAGATGAGATCATGACTGAATTTGCAGAATAATTAACATAGTCCAGAGAGTGTTGGCTGTGACTCTTCCCCAGACATGGATACAATGACCAGCAGGGCTTCCTACCTCCTCATTTTGGGGAGCAGATGGAAATGCCTTTATCTGTACAAAAAAGAATAACACCTTCTTAGCAGAATTATAACACTCTTCTTGTTGTCCTACACAATGTAAATACATGTCTGTGTGTGTGGATGCTGAGTTAGCCACTGGTTGAGTCAGCCCGTGAGTAAGCTCTTGCCTTGGAAATCCTGCTGGTCTGTGACTTCATGCTCTGGATGATGGGACTGGGACTCTGCAAGACACACTTCCTTCTGCCAGGGGCAGGCTGTGGGGCTCTGCCAATGGGAGATACTAAAGCAGATGGGAAGACAAAAGGAGAGATGTCCTCTTTCATTGGGGTCCCCCTTCCAGTCAGCCTCACCCTAACAAAGTGTCTTCACTCCCATAGAGGTAGTTTGTTCCAACAGTTTGTTCTAGTAGCAGCAGTTGGTTCTGATTTTCTCGTCTCTAGTTTCCCAAACACACTAAGAAAGCTGCTATGTGGTGTCCTCCCCTCCCTTCTCCCCTGCACACACAGAAAAAGGCCCTGGCCTTAGAGTCACAGGCCCTCTCTTAAGCCCTGAGAATGCCAGCCCAAGATGGTGCCCTCAGCCAGAGGCTACAGCAAGCTTTACATTCCATAATTCTAACCCTTTCCCTTTGTCCATCCACCTCTACAACTTATTTTTCCCCTTTGTGAGTTTTACTTACTTAACACCTAGTTAACACTTCTTTCTATTAGCTTCTCTCTGTTGAATTCCCTAGTGGGGAATCCATCTCCTATCTGAATTCTTACTGGCACTGATAGACTTTATTATCTTAATTTGATGACAAAGAAATGACATTTGCAGACTCCTTACAAGATCCTGGACTTGAACTTGTATCTGCACGTGTCCAAGAATCAGCCCTTTTCTCAACTCTGCTCGCCATGTCCCTCAACTGAGTGATATGGCAGTTCTGTGCACTGGATGGTACAATCCTTCAAAGCTCAGCATTGCCTTCTCCATAGTGCCTGTGGGTGGCAGGTACTCAGGAACATTGGTAAGAAGAAAAAAGTGATTGCAACAGAAAATAATAATAGAATACAAATACTGTAATGGTATGAGGATGCATGGAATGATATAGATTTATCAATTCAGAAAAAAAGTCAGAGTTTGTTTCTAACATAAACATTTATTAATTCTGAAAAATTATCAACACCCCATGGATTTTCAATATTGCCTCCCTCCGGTTCTTTCTACAGTAAGTGGACCTTTTCATTGTCTTTCCACATGGAAACCTTTGATATTCTTCTCTTCATTTCGTCTTTAGTGTATCCTGAATATTTTTTTCAGATTTACGTCAATCCACTAATTCTTCAGCTCTGTGGAAACAGCTGTTTAAACTATGGGTCGAGTTTTTATTTTTATTTTATTTTTTTATATCAGTGGCTATATTTTTCACTTTGGTTTGTATTGATTTATGTTATTATATCACCCTGGTGTTAATTTTAGTGATTTTAGCAATGCGTGTAGTCTATAGGCTATTCCATTGCTCCCTTGTTTGAGGCTGGGGGAATCTAATTCTGCTGGAGCCTTGGTGGGTCTGAACTCAGTTTTCTCTACCTGAATGTTCCTTCTCTGGGAGCCTTCACTTTTTTTTCCCTCTGCTCCTTCCACAGTGCCTAGACCAATGTCTGACTTACAACTGGTATTGAGAAATAGGTATTGAGTGACTAAATATTGGACTGTTCCTTTGTGGGTTTTGTAATTTGGGTTTGTGAGTCATGCTCAGTTGAGTGGTACATGTGGGTACCCTGAGTGGCCTAGTAAAGGATGTGTTTCGTGTTTGCTTTAGTCCAGTGCTCCAGGATATCAGCCCAGGAACACATTTTAGTTTAATTTGGTAGCTTAAAACGATAGTACAAGTTTAACCCTCCAACTTGCATGAGAGCTGTGTTAACAAAATCTCAAAAGAGATTTGTATTTTGTTGTTTGTTTTCGTGTTGTGTCCAGGCAAAGATAGACAGGCTTTTAAAACACTCTCCAATGTCAAGGGCTCTCTCTGTCTCTGTCTCTGTCCCTATCTGTCTGTCTGTCTGTCTTGCTTTTTCCACAGTACCTGGCTCCTTGGTTTTAATTCTTTATGTATTTTTAGTCCCTGGTTTAATTTCTTAAGCACTCAACTGCATGTTCAAAAGTTGCTTGTAATGACTATCTGGTATGTATGAGTGGCATGTGATCAGGCCATGTCAGCCTATCTGGTATGTTACCTTGCTAGACCTGTAGCTTGCTCAATACATAACCAATCTGTCAGATGGCTTAACATTTCCTAACTAATTGCTTAACTAATGTGTTAACTTGTTTAACATATAACCAGTCTCTTGTTTAGACATATAACTTTGCTGAAGTCTTTTATTATCGAAGATTATTAACATGGTTGAGGTTTATTTGTATCCATGTTGCACAGAGTAGGCTTATCAGGAGCAGGAAATGCCGCTCTGCTCATGCTTCCCTTCCCTCGAGCGCTGCTGCTCTCCAAAGGCCATAATTTCATGTATTTAGCTGTTTCTTCTGGCATTTATTTCTGTATTTTTAAGCATAGCCATTTCTGCTAAAATGTCAAAGGTAGTACCACAAAAGCAGAGAGAGAGAGAGAGAGGGAGAGAGGGAGAGAGGGAGAGAGCAAAAGAAAGAGATTGATAGGAAAACTGGGATTGAGGGCAGACCACCCCAGTCCCGTGGTCGTCAAAGTGCAGACCATCAATAAAACAATAATGAGCTTAATAAAGAGAGTCACACAGCCAAATCCCAGCAGTACTTGTGCCCAGCCCAGCGTTCCTGGACTCTCAGCAGCCTCATACCCTGAGGCTCAAACTCTTTTTCCCAAAACGTCCGCACTCAAGGGCACTTGCTTCTAAAAGAGGCCGGTTTCATCAAAGCTAAAAATCTTCCCCAGGTTGTAGGCTTCATCATCAATCTTTTCTTTTCCTAACACAGAGAGATGCAGCTTTTTCACCAATATGTCCTCATTGCCTCATATCCCTTAAGTTAATGAAAATTGTAATGAGTCTTAAAGCCACTAAAATGCCATTGTTTGCTCCAGAGGAAGGCCTTGCTGTAAAACTCTCCAGATTCATTTTTCTTATAATCTTTATAGGACGCTAATGCTCTCCTCTTACATTCTGAGAAGCTTGCCTTTGATAGCTTCTTAATAGCTGCTGAAAGAAATCATCCATGAAACCACCAGATCTCCACATACATGCACCGGAAATGTGTAAAACCCGGTTCCCATTGGGGCATGTGTTGTAGCAAAGCAGGCTTTCTGTGATTTGATTTTTGGCCCTTAATATTCTGTATTGGCATCCAACCATGAGAGATGAAAGGTTACGGCCAGCCCCAACTTCAAGCATCAATCTCCCTCACCTTCACAGGTTTGGCTCATTTTTCTTTTTAAATTAAATGTATTGGGGTGGCATTGGCTAATAAGATCCTATAGTTTCAAAGGCTGTGTGCTGTTTTGGCTCAGCCAGCACACAGCCTTTACAGTATTTTGTGTATGGAAGTTTTATCCATAAGTGTTCTGTACTGGGCTTTGGTTACATTTCTTCTTGAATAGCCTCCTCTCCTAGGACTGAAACATAGCTTTGTTTCTTGCTTTGCTTTGCTGTTACTGTTCTTGTTTACATCTGAACTATGAGCCGAACACCTGACATTGCATGAAAAGGGAAAACTCTGTCTGTGTTTTTGTCCACTTCTACTCTGCTGCTCACAGCACTTTGCTTCTGACAACTGCCGTCGGGGTTTTCCTCACCAAGCAATTCTCTCCGTCTCCAGTCACCATCTGGATATCCGGCAGCTTAACTCGATTCCGAGGCTACTGGGGAATTAAGATCAGGGCTCAGTCCCACAGGACTGCCCTCTCCCCAACCCCAGACACCAATTCCAAGTTGAGGTGCTTCTGGCCAACCAGCCATAAATCAGAGGTTTTCATGACCCCTTCCTCCAGTTCAGTATTTGTTAGAGCGGCTCACAGAACTCAGGGGAAGAGTTTACTTACTATTTACAGGTTGATTATGAAAAAATACAGCTCAGCCAGCACTAGATCACAGGTGACAAACACGAAGCCCACGGGACGAATCCAGCCCTCTACCTTGTTTTGTCTGGCCTGGCACCTTGTTTCTACCTGGTGCCAGTGCCCAGCTCTCGCTTAACTGTTAAGGAGTAGTTACACTTATACAGTCCTAAAATTACATTCGGCCCTGTGAAGGCAACCGTGAGGCTGATGTGGCCCCCGGTGAACATGAGTTCGACACCCCTGCACTAGATGGGAGAGATGAGGTGTTCTCACAGCAGGAGATGTGGGAAGGAGCACAGAGCTTCTCTGCCCAGCAGGCCCCCTATCCTCCGAGGATCTCCATGTGTCCACCCCCCGGAAACAACCTGACCCCTGTCGTTCGGGGTTTTGTGGAGGCTTTACTATGTAGACGTGATTCCTGAAATCATTGCCCATTGGTGATGATCAGTTCCACCTTCGGCCCCTCTCCCCTACCTAAAGGCAGGAGATGGGTCTGAAAGGTCCAATTCTCTTGTCCCTCGCACGGTCTGCTGGAAACCAGCTCCCATCTCGTGGTTCCGGTTTGTTTTAAAGGAATTCGATATGTGCGATTTTGAGCCAGATCCTTCGTAGAAACCTCCTGCTAGTTGTGAATTTATTTCTGTCTCGTGATCTGTTTCACGCTTAGTCTGAAAATGTTGGTATGAGATATGCAATTTCTTTTTGTAAGACCTCATCAGGTGTTGAGGACAAGTCTGCAGGGGATAAATTAATTATCTCTGAAGCCCATGCCAGTCACCTTAAAAAAACCACTTTGGGAAGAGTATTTAATTCTTCTTCTTGGTAAATTATGGGAAACGCTTAAAGAGGAGTGAGTCAACTGAATGGAATAACAGAAATAGCAGAAAATTCACTTAAACTTCTTTCAAGAAATACCTATAATGGTGCTCCCTTGTGAAAATTTCCCCATGAATTATTTTCATAAATTGTAGCCTTTGAAGGTGTATTACCCATCATCCTCTTAGCCCATACATGCATGCGCTTTCTTAGAATTTTGCTAGCAGTCATATCTCAAGAGACTGTCAAAATGAAATGCAATTAACAGGGCAGAATGTGTCACAAGCATATTAAGTACTAGGTTATCAAATGAAAATGAATTCTGTAATTTTTCATTCTCTCCAAATTCCAATTTGTTTTTCATCCTAATCCCAGCAGCTACACAGAGAAAGTCAATAGTTGGATCACGGCTTAGCACTGTCCGTGGGTGTCTCAGGATCTGTGGTGCATCCTCAGCGAGGTGTGGTCTCCTTGCTTTAGTTTGAAATCATCCTCCTATTTTTGTCCCAGAGTAAGCAGACCAGCCTCCTTGTGTGCATTTTATGAGACATTTTATGTTTCCCTCTTCTTATGCTTTTATTTTCTGCTTCTTGATAGCTTTATACCTTTAGCATCTAGAGATTCACTTCTGCTATCTTTCAGAGATTTTCTTCTTAAGTAGTCACTTTCCACTGCCCCTGATATATCTGAGCAGTCTTGAGATCCTCTTGGTGCACCGTCTTAGAAGAGTTCTGAGAAAGGGGCAAATACTCTGTGTGTTGGTTTCCCAGGACTGCGCAACAGAATACCACGGACCAAATGGCTCGGGCAAGAGAAATGTATGTTCTCTTGGTTCCGGAGGATGGAAATCTGAGATGAGGTTGTTGGCAGGGTTGGTTTCTTTCGAAGCCTCTTTCTTTGACTTATAGCTATTGTTTATTTTTGTTTTCACTAAATGTTATCTGACTTTTTTAATAGCATCAGTTGAAATTTTGTGGGGAAGAGATTACAAGGAACACACTGTGAGAAGCACAGCCATCCTGTTCAGACATGCTGAACGAAGACCCCTTGGAGTCGTGTTATCTGCATTCTGATTCTCTCCTGGAGAATTAGGTTCACAAACGTTTTATAGCAACCAAAATTAAACGATGGCGTTTTGAAAGGAAGAACGGTCATTGGCACATGACCCAATGAGATCGCTTAAAGATGGCTACAAAACCGAGTGTGCATTGTCACCCCTGCATCTTCCTGGACTTAACTCTTTCTCATCCCACCTGCCATCAAATCACGAATCTGACCACGTTTCAGCACTGTCCTTGCTCTCATCATGGTCCAGTTCTTCCTCCTTGCTGTCTCTGCTTCCATCCTTTTACTCTGCGGTCAGTTTTCATCAGAGCAACACAGGGCTGTTGTTAAAGGCAGTCAGAGTCTATCATTCCATCGGTCACCCACACCACGAATTCATTTCTTGCCTGCAATAGAAGCCAAAGTCCTTATCATGGTTTTGGTGGTCCCATATTCTCTGCTCCAATTGACCTTTCTGCTCTCATTTCCTACCATTGTCTTGCTTGTTCCACCATCCTAACTAGGCTCCCGTTTGCACAACCTGACCTCAGGCCTTTGCATAGGCTTTTTCTTGTGGACCCTGAGAAAGGAGATGCCTACCAAGAGGGGCTCCTGGTAGCTAACTGAGCGCAAATTAAAACAAAACAAAACAAAGAAAGAAAAAAAAATGGAGCTTAGCAGCCATTTGTAAACACAGCATCTTTCACAAGGTGCACTTTACGGAAAAGCCTGAACTGAACTGTATGCCTCCTGCACTGTGTTCCTGCCATCTGAGCCAACCTTTATAAAGGGGTTCCTGGAACTGTAATTCAACCAGCAGTTCTGAGACTTTCCCCATCCAATCAGGGCTGTGCAGCTATATCCCCATCAACATCTTGACCAACCAATCAGAAAGGCTCCATTTTGACCAACCAGGGAAGTGCCTTTGGACCAATCAAATAGCAAGAAGTTCTTGTTCTCGGGAAGATAAGTCAATCAGGGACCAGGGGTGGGGCCTTCCCTCTGCATAAGTCAGCTTCCCACTGGCTCTGAGAGTGCACTTTTTCTTTCTGCAGAAGATGGAGACTGATTTTCCCCAGCTGGAGCCGAAACACTGAAGATGTCTTACTGGAGCAAAGTAGACTGGTGAGCGGAACAGGGCAGGGTGGAGCCGACTGGAGCAAGTGGAGCCCAACCAGAGCAAAGCAGAGCTGCCTACCGGGAGAGGGGTCTCACCTGAGGGCCGCCTCACAGGCGTGCCCTTCCATAGCCATGCTGCTTTAGAACTGAGCTGTAACACTACTGAGCTGTTCCCCAGCCAAACTGTTCTCACGACCATGAGGTAACACAATTGAGCTGTTTGTACTGCACGAAGTTCCTGTTTTCACTGTGCCCCAAATTGGGAATTCCTGTTGGCATTAGCTTGGTGCCAACAACCAACTTGGTCTACACTCTCCAGCAAAAACATTGCTCCCCAGACACCTGTCCAGCTGGTTTCCTCACTCCTTGCTGGTTCCCTTACTCCCTGGTGGCCTTTTCTTAAACATCTCCTTTCAGTGATTCTATCGCTAATACTTATTTTAAATCACAACCCACCAGCAAACCTGGTCTCATTTCCCCGAATTGTTTTTCTCAACATAAGCCTCATGGAGTTATGTTGCTGCTGTTCATTGCTGTTTCCACATTACCTAGAATAATGACCAGCACACAGTTAGTGTTCATTAAACCTTTTTTTTTTGAGTAAACACATTAATTTGGTTTGGATTACAAACCTTCTTTGCATTCTATTACACTGTTTGTCACACTATTAAACTACTCATTTGTTCATCAATCATTCATTTGCAAAAACTGAATATCTATTACATATCAGATACTCTGATTCTGTTGCAGTGAGTGAAACATAACCCTTAATTGAGTTTACTTGTCAAAGAAATTGGAATACATAATATTTTCAGTTTTTCTATGTAAATTGTTTTCCTACCCTAACAACACCAATAATTTTTGTTTCAAACAAAACTACAGCTATTATTGCCAGCGTATACCTTCCTTGTCATTCAATTTGCTGGGAACTTTACATGCCTTCTTTAATTTAATCCTCACAAAAACCAATGAAATATGTAATATTACAACCCCCACTTAATAAGTGAAAAAGCTGAGGCGTAAAAACATGGTAATTTCTCCATAGTTTCTCATAGCCCAAATTTAAATTCAGATAATCTGTATCCAAAAGTCAAAATGTTTCCCTTGTTTCTCCTTTGCCTTTATTCTGGATATTTTAAAAATTATGTTAATGTTAACAGCTCCCAAGCATTCGACCAGAAATATCTTTTTGAGCTTCTATTATTCTCCTAGATAAATGAGAGAGAAAAGGTCACCGACCTCCTAGGTTTTGCATTACAGTGAGAAAGTCAGACAACACTTAAAAAAACTAAATACACAAACACATGAATAAATATATAACAAATAAAATCAGGATGACAGGATGGAGAGGGTTATAGAGCCAACTTTAGATTGCGTGGTCTAAAAATATCTCTGAGAAGGTGACATTTAATTTGATATTCAGAGCCCAACACAAGGATGCTTGCTGTTTCCAGAAAGGGTTTTCCAAGCAAAAGGAATAGTTGGTGCAAAGTCCTGCTGCAGGAATTTAGTCGACCTACTTGAGAGGCAGGGCGCAACCAGTACAGTTGGAAGAGGGTTGCTAGGGCAATGGGTGAGAAGAAATAATGGTGGAAAGATAGGCAGGGACCACGACACAGACCTTTGTAGGGATGAACAAGGAATTTGGATTTAATTCTAAGAGTCAGTAGTGGACTTTAGAGAAGCAGAAGCAGGGGGACCAACTAGGAGACAACTACAATAGTCTACTACAAAAATCAAAGTGACTTGTTTCAGAATGCAAACAGTGAGACTGGGGCAATAGATACAGAATGTGTTTGGAAAATGCAGGTACAGGATTTGCTGGAAGAATGTTTGTTGGACAAATGGAAGCTCCTAGTCAAAGGACTCAGGGCAGCTCCTAGATTTGAGGTCTGGGCAACCTGGGTGGCTAGTGGTACCTTTCCTATGAGGGGCAAGACCAGAATAGACAATGGCTTGGGGATGAGTAGGGAGAGATCTACCCTGAGTTCCATTTGGGGCTTGGTAGGTTTGGAACATCCATGAGCCAGTTGTCTTTAGTGTATTTCATTTGACCCCGCCAATGACTTTTCCTTACTTTCCGTCAGGCTCTGCCTCCTGGGTGGCTGACCATGGTTCATCAGACCTCCTTGCTCACTTGCTTTTGTGGAATAATAGCTCCAGAATTGCAGGCAATGGAAGGCATTTGTTTGACTGACACATGCCATCTCTTTGCTGCCGGGCTCTTGAAATACGAGAGTGAACTGGAAATGCCAATAGAGGCTCAGATAGAGGAGTGGGGAGTTACAACCAGGGGTGAAGGCTGGAGTTCAAGGTCTGAGGGTCATTCGTGTATACATGAAGCTGCAGGCCATGGCACTGGGTTAGCTCACCCAGGGAAAATTCCCCCGAATCCTGAAGAACCACTCCGCTACAGTGCAGGGCTGCACACCCAGCCAGGCCGTGAGCACGCTGGCTTGCTCCCTCTTCTGTCTTTGCTCAGCCCCTTCAGCAAAGGCAGTGACAAGCTATTAGCGGTGTTCCCCTTCCAACTGCCATTTCAAGTCGAGTTTTACCAAAGCCGTTATCTCTCTCATTTGCTCCCCAGGACGCTCGCTTGCTCACACACAAGTAGGCCCGCAAGTGGAATTGAGCCCTGCTTTTGTCTGCTTTCTGTTTTAAAATGTATTTTTCTTCTTGGGGGCTATGGCTGTGTCGACAACGGTTCCATGTGGGCCAAGGGGCCTGTATCCAATGCATTGGAGATTCTGTTCAAGCTCCACCCTTGAGGTCAGTTCCCCAGCAAAGTGCAATGATGGATTTGGTTTCAACGGACCGAGTATTGAGATTCAGGTATGAGCTGGCAGGCAGGCAATTAACGTATTACACAGAGGTATTTGGGGTATTAATAACACGGAGAACATAAAAGGCAACTAGAAATCCTCAGTGTTCCGTGGAAGAGAGAACAGCTGAGAGCTGATTGCCAAAGGGTGAAAGCGGCTGCTGGGGGCTCCGCATTAATTACCAGCGATCCATCTCCCTAATTACCACAGGAAGTCCTAGCTGCTATTATTTAATTGGAGCTCTTGTTATTTAAGTTCTTTTATATTCTGAAAGCAATTAATAGAGTGAGGAGAGGTAGGCTTGATTTTTTAAGAGCTTCCTCTAGACTTTCCAGAACTCAATTCTACATGGTTTTCAAGGCCTACTTTATGACTCGCCTCCTCCAGGATGGATGCCTGGATTTTCGCTGGCTGAGTCCTCTTCTCTGAGTTTGTGTAGAACTTCTCCTCGGAACCATAGCATCTAGCATAACATTTTCAACCTTCTGCATGGAATTCGAGGGTTTCAAACCATCAGTGCAGCTCTAGCTTGGTTTCTAAGTTGGGAAATCTAAATTTTGGGTTCCAAAGACAGCTTCTGAATGCCTCCTTCTTTTTCAATAGCTACAGAAAACCCTTTATTATCATTTTTATTTTCCCCAAATTAACTCCCCTTTCGAGATTTACTGAATCCAGAATTTTAAAAGGTCAGGAACCGGCAGAAATCTCGGAGGTCTATGCTCCCACACGCATCACTTTTCTGATGAGAAAATGTTAACAAAGGACAGAAAGAAAAAAGTGCCCGGTGGTCCTGAGCTCAGTGGTAGAGCTGGGCTTCCAGAAGCAAGTTCTCCCCATTCCCAAGCTGAACTTCTTTCTCCTACCTAAGGACCATTCATCAATGGCATAATAATGCTCAACAAAGTTGAGATTAGCACTTGTCAAACTTTAATGTGCACGGAGCTCTCAGCAGGATCTTGATGAAACGCAGCTTCTGATCCAGTGGCTCCCGGTGAGGGCTGAGATTCTGCATCGATAACAAGCTCCCAGGTGACGCCGATGCCGCTGGTCCACAGGCCTCTCTGTGAAGAGCAGAGATTTAGAAAGGGCTCAGGGAGGTCTGACGTGATTCCTACCGGGGGCACCAACTGCATCAGTTCATTTTCTGTTCTTCTTCCAGATCCCTTCCTCCACCATTTGACATTGACTCTTGTTTTTTAAAATATAGTTTATTGATTATGCTATTATAGTTGTCCCATTTTCTCCTCTTTACTCCCCTCCACCCTGCACACCCTCTTCCACCCACATTCCCCCTCTTCAGTTCATGTCCATGGGTTGTACACATAAGTTTTTTGTTTTCTACATTTCCCATACTATGCTTACCCTACCCCCTGTCTATTTTCTACCTACCATCTATGCTACTTATTCTCTGTATCTCTTCCTACTCTCTCCTCCTCCCCTGTTGCTAACCCTCCATGTGATCTCCATTTCTGTGGTTCTGTTCCTGTTCTAATTGTTTGCTTAGTTCGTTTTTCCTTTTGTTTTAGGTGTGGTTGTTAATAATTGTGAGTTTGCTGTCATTTTACTGTACATGTTTTTTTTCTTTTTCTTAGATAAGTCCCTTTAACATTTCATATAATAAGGGCTTGGTGATGATGAAGTCTAACTTGACCTTATCTGAGAAGCACTTTATCTGCCCTTCCATTCTAAATGAAAGCTTTGCTGGATAGAGCAATCTTGGACACAGGTCCTTGCCTTTCATGACTTGGAATACTTCTTTCCAGCCCCTTCTTGCCTGCAAGAGTTCTTTTGAGAAATCAGCTGATAGTCTTATGGGAACTCCTTTGTAGGTAACTGTCTCCTTATTTCTTGCTGCTTCTAGAATTTTCTCCTTCATTTTAATCTTGTATAATGTAATTATGATGTGCTTTGGCGTGTTACTCCTTGAGTTCGACTTCTTTGGGACTCTCTGAGCTTCCTGAACTTCCTGGAAGTCTATTTATTTTGCCAGATTGGGGAAGTTCTCCTTTGTTATTTGTTCAAATAACTTCCACTTGTTGCTCTTCCTTCTGGTACCCCTATAATTTGGATGTTCGCATGTTTAAAGATGTCCTGGAGGTTCCTAAGCCTCTTCACATTTTTTTTGTATTCTTGTTTCTTCATTCTTTTCTGTTTGCTTATTTCTTTCTTCCTTCTGGTCCACTCCATTAATTTGAGTCCTACTTTCCTTCCCATCACTATTGGTTCCCTGTACATTTTCCTTTATTTCACTTAGTGTAGCCTTCATTTGTTCATGTAATTTGCGACCAAATTCAACCAATCCTGTGAGCACCCTGATCACCAGTGTTTTGACTGTGCATCTGATAGGTTGGCTATCTCTTCGTCGCTTAGTTGGATTATTTCTGGAGCTTTGATCTGTTCTTTCATTTGGACCTTTTTTTTTTTTGTCTTGAGGCACCTGTTATGTAGTGAGGGGCAGAGCCTTAGTCACTGGGTTGTGACACTGTATATGGGACAGGGGTCTGAGAAGGAACAGTGGCACTTGCTCCGCTCTTTGCCAGATTTCAGTCACTTGTTCCTCTTCCCCCAAGCAAACTGGTCCCATTTGGTGCTGATTCCCATGTGGGTGGGCTTGTGTACATTCTAGGACCCTATGGGTCTCTCCAACAAACTCCCGTGAGGCTGGGAGTCTCTCCCGGAATCTCAGCCCCCACAGGTGTTTTCAATCGGTGTTTTGAGGCTTTATTTCTGCTCACTGGGACCCTGGGTTGTGTGGTCTGACTCGCTCCCCAGTTTTACCTGGTTTATCTTCGCACAAATGTGGGACTGCCCGGTCTGCCAGCTGCCTTGTGTGCTGCACTCCTCCACAATTCACTGCCTCACTGGGTCTGCCCGCTGCCGCCTGCGCGCCCAGGGTCCGCCAGCCACCGCTTTGCTTCGAGTCCTCTTCACCCGGCCGCCCAACTCTGCCCCTCCTACCGGTCTGGATAAATGTTTCTTCTTTAACTCCTTGGTTGTTGGACTTCCATACAGTTCAATTTTCTGTCAGTACTGGTTGTTTTTTTTTTTTTGTTTCTATATTTTTGTTGTCCTTATTTTGGTTGTGTGAGGAGGCACAGTGTGTCTACCTACACCTCCATCTTGGCTGGGAGTCCTCTGAGTGTTGTTTTTCATCCAGGTCAGTCTCTCCTTCTCCACCCCACACTGTCCAGGGGCTTGAGGTTTGTCCAGTCCTTTCCTGTGTCGCAGCTTCAGGTGTGGGCTTGTGATCCAGGACTGGTGACTTAGGGCTGGGCTTGTGATTCTGTGTGGGGCTGTGGTCTGGGTGTGGCCTGAGGTCCAGATGTGGACTTGTGCCTAGGTGTGGGCTTGTGATTCACGTGTTTGCCTATGATCCAGGTGTGGGTCTATCTATGGTCAAAGTATGTGGGCCTGGGGTCCTGGTGTGTGGGCCTGTGGTCTTGGTGTGTGGGTCTGTGGCCCACATATGGGTCTAGGGTCAAGGTGTGTAGGTCTGGGGCCCAGGTGTGGGATTGAGGTCCAGGTATGTACCTGTGGTTCAGGTGTGGGCTTGTGCTTCAAGCCTGGCCCATCAGCATGCTCTCTGCCCCTCGTGTTCTGTTATATTGGTTATATTAACAATGGACATGTGACAGAGCCATGCACATCAGAGACACCCCAAAGCTTGCTGGTATTGTTGAGGAACAGACATTCTCTTCTTGCTGGGCTCAATGAGAGGGAAAACTCGGAGACACAGCAGCTATGGTGCTCTTTACAATGGTATGCCTGAGAGGGAACCCAGGGTCTAGGGACCCAGGGCTAGAAGGGAGAACATGTCTGCTTCTGCACGACAACACTGAGTACCTGCATCCAGGTGTACGTGAAGCTGGGTCAACCTCCTGGACGTTTCTTTCATGGGCCAATAAAATTCCTAGTTTTGCTTAAGATGAACTTCTGTTACTTGCACTCAGAAGAGTCTTGATTAATACAGTTCCTATGAGGAAGGACTAGGAAAGGATTGCCAGTAAGAAGTCAGAGTTAGAGAAATGGAAAGCAGTTAATAAGATACCCAGAAGTGCCTGGTTGTCAGTTGAAGATTCCCATGCCTCCAGAAGACCTCACTAACCCTCAGCTAATGCACAGCAGAGAAACCAAAGGTTTCACTCTCTTTCACCCACTGAGTGCCCCACCTCTCTCTATTCTGAAAGCAGGGATTTCAGGGGACAGCTCTCCTGCCCATGTGTCCTACATGGAAGGCCCATTGCTTTACATTCCTGTACATTCTCCTTCTGTCACAGCCCCCTGCTAGGACAGGGCCATGGCACAGGAAGGCTTCAGCTCAGTGCCTGCCCTTGCTTCTGCCGTCTGCATGACCAGGAGACACAGCTTCATATCTCAGAGCTTCCCCACCACATTGGTAAGATGAGGCCGGGAGAAGCAGCCTGGCCAAGCTGCTGTGTGGACCAAGTGAGATGCTCTGAGCATAGTCTCATCCTTTCCCTCTAGTGTTGTTATCTGGGTGTTTGACTTCCTCCTCATCTTCCCTTTCTGCTGTGCCATTCTGAGTGGAAACTTCCTTCATTGGAGGTCTCTTCCTGGCTCCGAGATCTGTGGAGCAGAGGACAGACTCTCCACTCCCCATCCCTCTCCACAGAGCTTTGTCTTGACCCAGAACATCAGGATCCTGTTCTCACTGTGCTCAGTGGTGATTAAGCAAACTTAGAATTAATACTGAGGGTCAAGCAAAGGGATGCAGATCACGAAGCTATAAAAATATGTTCCTCAAAGGGATCTGTGGTGATATTAGTTGGTACTGTCTCTTTCAAGTTTGCTGGAGCTCTGCCTGGAGTGTGGGAGTCTATGAGCAGCAGGGGCCTTCCCTGTGCATGCACACTCATTCATCCTTTGATGCAAAAGACGGCCAGGGAATATGGGAAAATAATAAACTATGCTTTGGAGAATGACGGGAGCATACCAACAACCTTTAGCTAATACGCACAGGGCCGCTGTGGTCCCTGTCTGTCCTGCCGCCTTCACTGTTGGGCTGACCTCTAAACGCTGTGCCAAAGGGCACTGAGGGGTAAGAGCTGGAGAAATGTGTCCCAAGGCTGCTCCCATTTCTTTTTGTTAAATTAAATGTATTGGGTAACATTGGTTAATAACAGGTGTACGACTTTATAATTTAGCTTTGGTATACTCCATTCTGTTCTCGTTACCCAAACCAGTTTCCTCCCATCACCTTGTATTGGACCCCCTGGGCTCTCTTTGTCTTCCCTCTAACCCCTTCCCCTCTGCTGAGTACCCTTCTGTTGTCTGCATCTATGAGGTTTATTCTGTTTGTCTTTTTGTTTGTTTGTTCATGTGTTGCTTTTTATTTTATATCCCACATATGAGTGACACTCACAGAAGCAGAGAATGAATGGAATGGGGATTTATCGGTGGCTGGGGAAGGGGTAGGGAAAATTGGGAGTTATTATTTAATCCATGTAGTTTCAATTATGCAAGATGCATGCATTCTAGAGATCTGCTATTCAACATAACACCTATGTTTAACAATATTGCACTGTGCACTTACAATTTTAAGTAGGTAGATCTCATTTTAAGTATTCCTGACACATGCACAAAAACAAAAGAAGCACAAGGGAAGTTTTCAGAGGCGATGGATATTACCTATTACCTTGATAACGTGGTGATGGTTTCATGGGTGTATAAATATGTCCAAATTATTCAACTCGCACACATTAGGTATAAATTTCCCAGTTGATCTCTGTTTTATTTTTACTTCTCTCCAACCCTTTTTTTTACATGGCAGCCAGAGGACTGTAGTAAAATATAAGTTAGATCCTGTGGCTTCCCTGCCTAAAACCCTCAAATGCTTTCCCTTATACTGGTGTCAAATTCTAACTGTCCTGCACTCCAGACTCGTGCCTTCCTTCTATCCCTTGAATGCAACAGCCTTGTCCATGCCACAGATCTTGCATTTGCTGTGTAAAATGCTCCACCCCCCACCCCCAAATTCCACATAATCCTATTACCCCTCACTCAGGTCTTCTTGCTATGATTACTTGGTTCAATACGGTTTCTCTAATGACTCTACACAACTCAGAAACCCCTGCTATGCTCTGTCACTCGTCTCTGTTGTGCCTTTTATCCCAGACAGTGTTTGTCACTCTCAGAAATTATTGTTTATTCAGTCATTTATTTTCATTCTTCCTCTTTTCCTGCCATTGTGCTTATCACATGATAGATACTCAGTAAATAATGCCTATGAATGAATGAGCTAATTATGTGGTCTTGCTTAAATGATTTACTTTTTGTGTCTTCGTGTCCACATTTATTAATTGAAGACACTACTAGACAAGGAGAACCCTTGGTATATGAAATCTCTACCTTATGGGCTGATTATATAATTTGGGATTTGTGAGACATGAAAATATGTTTTGAGGATGTGACATAGATTGGTCCCTGAGGTACTAAAGATCTTATTGATGATGTAAAGCTAACTAAGAAAAAATAAGTTCCAATAAAGCAGATGACTCTAATTAAGTCCCTAATTACAGACCATCAGTGAATTCTGATTATAGAGAAGGCAAACAACATTCTAAACAGATGGTGGTCTAGAAGACATCATGAAAGAAGGAGTACTTGAACTGCATCATGAAGGATGAGCTAGACATGGTCAGACATGCCACACACTGTTGATTTATTTTAAGCCAATTCCCATTCATCTTAGGACTGAGGGTGCTGGCATGGGATGTCATGGTAAAGCATGGGTCTGGCCAGGTTGCATTTGGTACCTAGTTCTGCTACATGCCATCTGTGTGACCTGTGTGATCAGTTGATCTCTTTGAACTTGTGTCCTCATCTGCAAAATGAGATGAATAGTATCAATTACATGGAATTGGGAGAACTTGATTACATTTTATTATACAAGACCTGTGGGTCTGTGGAACCATGACTCAGTCCTATTAGGCCCTCATGAAATAGTAAAGAAAATACAAAGGTGGTAACACACACAAATATGTGTTTCAGATTTTATTAGGCCACCATTAAACATTAAAGAAAAGAAAACAGAGTGAGAGAATGCAGGACTAACTTTTTCACTCTGCCATTCCTTGACTGCCTGTCCATGGTGGGTTTGGTGTTGGGCACTGGGAGGCTCTTGGAAGATCATGGCCATGAGAGAAGGCTATACACAGCTTTTCTTGTTCCCCAGATTTGATGTGTAGGGAGAAGTGCAAAGCAAGAAGTACTATTCATATTCACAATTCTCAAAAATAAGATCTAAGACCTTCAGCAATGTCCCCAGCTTAGTAATATCACTATAGCAAATACCATTTCTCACATAAACTTAAAAAACATTTGTGCCTCAGAAGTTTTCTCCCAAAAGGACTAGATCTGATGCCATATTATACTCTAGCAAAAGACCATCAGTCTTTCAGAATTCTTTTTTTACATAATTTCTACCAGCAGCAATGGAGATTGTTTTTTCTTGATGATTTCTTTCAAGAAGAAAAGTTCCAGTCACTTCATTAAAGTAACATGTAAGCAAGGCTAGGAATAGGGGTTAGTCAAGGAGGCTGGGTCCTGTGAGTATAGGGTCTGATCTTGCCTGCATTTTTTTAAAGATTTTATTTATTTATTTTTAGAGAGGGAAGGGAGGGAGAAAGAGAGAGAGAGAAACGTCAATGTGCGGTTGCTGGGGGTCATGGCCTGCAACCCAGGCATGTACCCTGACTGGGAATCAAACCTGCGACACTTTGGTTCACAGCCCGCGCTCAATCCACTGAGCTATGCCAGCCAGGGCCTGCCTGCATTTTTTAAAAGTGTTTTGCTCAGCATGTGTTTTTGGCATTAATTTTGATGTTTAGTATTTTATTAAATGCATTAAAATAACATACAAAGATGTCATTTATTTTATTACTGTGATTCTTGGCACTGATTAAATTTTGTTACCAAGGTGAGTGCCTATCTTGCCACACCCTCATCCTGGGCTATACAGATGTAAGAAGATCCAGTGGAGCCTGTTCAATACAATAAGGAGAGGCCAGCTGAACTCACATGCTGATAAGGCCGACAGCCAGTGTCTACTGAGCAGGCATTGCATCAGGCATTTTACATCTGACGCTTCATTGGATCCCTGCAATAATTTTTCAAGGAAACAGCCCACCTCTGCTTAAGAAATGAGGAAGATATCAGGCTCTCAAAAATATGTGCAGAGTGAATAATAATAATAGTGCCCAATTTTTCTTGAATGCCTACTGTATGTCAGGGGTGGTACTAAGTTTTATTTTTATCAACTCATGGCAACTTTAACATCATAGATGAGGAAACTGGTGTACCTTTCCAAGACAATAAAATGAAGAAATGAAGAAATTAGCACACGGACCCAGATGGGGTTTCCAGATAAAATATAGGATGTTCAATCAAATTTAGATTTCAAATAATCAATGATTTACTTTTAGTAGAAGTATACATACTCCTATTAAAACTTTTTTTGTTTATTTAAAATTGAAAATAACTGAGCACTCTGGATTTTGTTTTCTTTTTGTGTCTCTCTTTTTTTCCCTACAAAGACTTTAATTTTAGCAGGGATTTAGGTGCATAGCAAAATTGAGGGGAAGATACAGAAATTTCCCCCATCCCCACTTTTGCCACCCACGTGTGTCCCCATCATTATCGATAGCCTCCACCAGCGTGGTCCACGTACTACAACTGATGAACATACATTGACATGTCATCATCCAAAGTCCATAGTTTACATTAGGCACTGACTGAATACTGTTACCTTATGCCATGATACCACGACATCCGGCATCTAGACTGGGAGGTGGCATCCAGTCCCATCCTATTCCACATCCCCCAGGAAGCCTCCACCTGCTGATTACCCAGGCTGAATCTATTAACTGCCCCTCCCACACTGCTTGGGTCTTATCTCTCCTGTAGGCTGTAAGGTCCCCAAGGTGCTGGCTCTCACTTTTTATGACTGTGGCAGCCGAGTGCCTGGCACGTAGCAGTTACCCACAAATGTCTGCCGAATGCATCAGAGCATGACTACATGCGTGCACAGAAGAGGCTCCCAAGAAGAGGAGGAACTCCTGGGAAGGTCGATGGGCACTTAGGCCCCCCTGGGGTCTCCGTGCATCTGGCCCTGGGCAGGCATCTGGCTGAGCAACATGAACAAAGCAGCTTAAAGGCACTATTACCCCCTGGCCCTGCATCACTGACTCCACATGGCCAGTCTCTCAAGATCCACAAGGGCTTTTCTGTGAACATTTCCCCTCATGCTGAGTGAGAAACACACTCGGCAAGGACAGTCACAAACAAAATAGCACACGGTCTCCCCACTGCGTGCCACGCACTGTGACTCCTTCAGGGCAGGTCTCTCAGAGAGAGCACATTTGTCACCTCATGTTTCCTAGGCCCATAAACAGAGCGTGGGGCAGAAAAAGGATGGGGCTCCTCCTGGGATAGGTCAGTCTCGGAGGTGGTCGTGCTATTTCACAATAAATCCCCTGCTCAGTGATCAAAAAGCCCAAATGGCCAGGCCTTTGTCTAAAATGGTCCAGCCGTCTCTTCCTTTCCCTAGTGGCAGCCAATGTCTGCTGAGACTCTGAAATGGAAGGACATGTCTTTTCTTTTTTCCTAAGGTGGAGGGGGAGAGACAGAGAGTACAGTTTTAATAATTAGACCTTTCATTTTCATTATAGTCATTTGAAGTAGGTATGAGTATAACAATCACCATGTTTTGGATGTGAAAGTTGAGGCAGAGAGAGGTTAAGTAACTCGTCCAAGGTCCCCCGTCAGTGAGGGGCAGAGCAGGGATGGGAGCCTGGGCAGGCTGCCAATGGGACCAAGCCTGGCCTGTCCTGCTCCTAATCCCTCTTAGTTGACGTTTTCAATATGTAATACCCACAGCGTCCTTGTGAGTGACTTGTTATGAGCCCGCTTTTTGAGATGAGAACACTGAGATTCAGTGGAGTTAAAGAAATTAGACTAGACAATAAAATGACTTAGTGACAGAGTAAGAACTCAAACTCAGAAAGGCGTGAGAGCATAGACTGTAATCTTTTTGGCATTCCCGCCCCTCCTCTGCACGTGAGGGAGGGGTGTGTGTGTGTGTGTGTGTGTGTGTGTGTGCCCAAGTCTTATAAACAAATCCGTTCAATCAATTAACAAACTGATGTCTTCTTTCCACCATATGTGAACAGAAATACATTTATATTCAATGATCATGAGTAATTCCTTCAAATCTAATGTTCTCTGATTCAATTGTGAGTGTTTATTCATTGATTGCCGGTTTTGTGACATCATGGTAGGAAACCAATAGGTTGAATAAGGTTGCTGATTTCCAGAAAAGTACCACATACAAGCATAACATAACTGGTATTATTGTCACATTATTGTCACATGACTCGAGTGAGGTCACACCCCAGAATCCAGGGACAGGATCAGGCAGAGCAGCAACAGTGGATTCATTCACTCAGCCATTTGGCAAATGTCCATTAGGGTCAAGCACTTGGCTAGGCTCTAGGGGTAAAATGACAAAGCAGATTTGAACCCCACCCTCACAGAACTCACTCTCTAGCAGGGTTGTCCAACCCTTTGGTGTCTCTGGGCCACACAGGAAGACGAAAAGCTGTCTTGAGCCACACCTTAAACACACTGTGACATGTAATCACAAAAAAAAATCTCATAATGTTTTAGGTAAATTTATGACTTTGTATTGGGCCTCATTCACAGCCGTCCTGGGACACATGTGGCCTGTGGGCTGCAGGTTGGACACGCCCGGGTCTAGGGGAAGGCTGAGAAGGAAACTGATGAGCATCTATTGTCCAGAGCATTGTTGGAGATGGGATTCTGCATCAGCACCACATACACTTCCCAGAAAAAGTCAAGCTAAGCTACTTGAGTCCCTGAACATTGAGCAACCAGGCCAGAGGTAGAAGTGGAGGGAGAGGGCTAGTGAAGCAGCTTTCCAGGCCATGGGGACATCATGGCCCAAACACCAGGGAGAGAGAGTGAGAGCCAAGGTCAGACAGATAAGCACAGCCTGGGTCATGCAGGGACCTTGGATGCACCAAGGAGCTGGGATTTTGTTTTTGTCTTATGACTCTCTGAGGAAGAAAACTAAAGATAATTGCCAACACATAGCACTTCTGTGATCTCAGGAAAATTACTTGATGACTCAGCTGCCTCATCTGTAAATGGGTGTATTAACAAGACCCATCTCACAGGATTCAAGGAGAGAATCCCTGTAGAGTTTAGCAGAGTGCCTGAGCATGGAGTCAGCAGGGCTGTTCTTTTTTTTTTTTTTTGTTAGAGACTTTATTAAGTTATTTTTTAGAGAAAGGGCAAGGGAGGGAGAAAGAGAGGGAGAGAAACATTGGTATGAGAGAGAGAGACATCGATCAGCTGCCTCTCACATGCCCCCAAATGGGGACCTGGCCCGCAACCCAGAGCTGTTTTTTATTATAGTTTGATCACCATAATTAAGCCGCTAGAATGGTGTGAGCATCCAAATTTTGCAGTTGAAAAATCTGAGGGCTTCCGGAGACTGGAACAATGCTATACAATTCAAAGATGTTAGATCATAAGAGAATGGATAGGAATCCCCTATTAGCTTCCTCTGTACCTTGTGTCTAAATTGATGACTTGTAGGTGTGTTTCAGGTAGAAATGGAGGGCTTGGTGACGTCTCTTCATGGACCAGAGACTGCCCTCAGGCATGCCAGGAAAGGGAACTGCTTCCTGGGAGTGGGGAAGCTGCAGTTTAGGGGCTAGGCCCCCAGCAGGGATGCCCCACTGTGAGAAGGGTTGCTGGTGCAGATATGAACAGAAAGAAGAATTCCTGAAAAGCAGCCACGCAGATTCTAATAGCCAGATATCTCAATAGTAATACATGGCCCCAAGGACAATTCACCCAGAGCCCAGAAATTAAATGGAAATGGGCCCTGATCTCATTCTATAGCTGCCGTACAGCTGCCAACAGCAGGCTTCTGGTGAGCTGTGTGCCGGGTACCAAGAATGAAATATAGATGAGTCATGTTAGCGATGATGATGGCTGTGACGCTAACCTTATCAATCACTTCCCAGGAGCCAGCTGCTTTCCTACGTGCTACACAAGTATTAACCCCCACAGTCACTGACCTTCAAGAGCTCGCCGACATCGGGGACTGAAGGGGACACATGAAGAGCAGAAGGCTCGGTTCAGAGCATCTGCGTTAGAACCCTGGTTCTAGCATTCCCTGACACCCTGTCTGCTGTATCAGGACTCTACACCTGTGTTCACAAAGGGCTTTGTGCAGGGGTCTTTGCATATACCTACCTGCCCTCATAAGTGTTTAATAAAAATTGCTTTGAAGTGAGCTGGAGCTAATATCGAGGAGCCACATCAAGCAGAACCCCTCCGAATCCTTAAATCCTAACCTGAACCAATGCCTTAGCAAGTGGATCACGACTCTGGCAAGTCTGAATTTTATTGTCGATGAGAAGCCAGTATCTTCAAGGACAGCAAGGACAAGGTGGCCCCTGAGACAGGAAGCCCCACCCTAGTGACCTTTTGCTTTCCAAGGGCCCAGGCTGGAATCACCCAGGTCTGCCAGCTGTGGCCCAAATCTCTTTCCAGCTCTCAAACCAGAAGACAGCAGCCTTGCTCTCCCTCCAGGAACCTGCAAGAACATCACACATGGAGCTCCTCCTCCAACCCCCACCCCTGCAACTCCTCCTAGGACAGAGTCACTCGCTCTGCCTTCTTGGTCTCATTAAATGAGGTGGGCATCATCATCTCAGTTTACACGGAAGAATGCTGAAGATCAGACAGTTTGCCTTGTCTAAGGTCATACAGCCAATGACTGTCCAGGCAGAAATGAATTAGTTCCTGAAAGTACTCCATGCTGAAAAGTAGGCCCTTTTTACTATCTCATATTTGGTCTGGTAAAGAAAGTCCTATTTATGTCTTTGAAAGAGCATAGCATTGTGGTTCAAGGCACAGACTCTGGACCCAAGATGCACTGCTTACTATGAGACTTTGGGCAGCTGTATTAGTCTGCTAGGGCAGCTTCAACAGCAGAAATTTATCTTCTCACAGCTCTGGAAGCTGGAAGTCCAAGATCAAGGAGTGGGCAGACCTCCTTGCCTTGCAGGTGTCTGCCTTCTCCTTGTGTCCTCACATGGTCCTTTCTCAGTGCGCACACACTCCTGACATGTCTTTGAGTGTCCAGATATCCAGTTCTTTTAGGGACACGTGGTGCATGGAATTAGGGCCATAGTTGGTCGGAAGGTTGTGGGTTTTTGTGAAGCTGGAATTAGGGCCTGCCCTGACAGCCTTCATTTCCCTTGTTCACCACTTTGAAGAACCTGCTTCTAAGCATAGTTATATTCTGAGGTCCTCAGGGTTAGGGCTTTAACATATGAATGGGGGGAGACAAATTCAGCCCGCAGCATTAGCTATAGAAACTTCCTGAGCCTCATTTCCCATATCTGTAAAATGGAGAGCATAAATTCATCTTTGTAAAGTGATCAGGAGAGTGCCCAGTACCTAGTAGATGTAATAGGCACATTTGCTAAGTAAGGAAAGTGAAAACAGAGAAATAAGTTGTCAGGCCTGACTTACTCGTTAGGTGAAAAGCAACTGGATTTCATTTCTCAAACCTGGTTTTTACACAAACAAGTGCTACCAGAATATCTGTTGAACACATTAATGGCTCTGTTGAATCAGAAGGGAAGGTGACTCGGTAGAAGGAAGGGTCAGGCTCACAGACTTGGAAGGAAGATCTGAGGTTACCTCTCATCTTAAGAGAACATTGATTTTCAAGGGGTTTAGTGACGTGCCCAAAGGGTCACCATTGTTAAAAGGCAGGGCTGTGGGGAAATGTCAGGAGTCCTGCCTCTCAGGCCACTGCTGTTCTTGCCTTGGGCCCAACAGTCTTCCTGGAAACCAAGATCCTTAAAATCCGTGAGTTCTCCCTCTGTCCCAAATCTCCATGCATGCCACATGCATCTAGGCCTGGGCAAGTGACTTTCAGCAATAATATTATTTTTAAAATGTTGCATTTGCATCTTTCACCTGGGAGGCCCTGATTAATTATATATGGAAAACTGATAAAACTCTGGTTCGTGGAGACAGGATGTGTACTGCATAATTAGAGTGGGGTGAATCACAGCAGATGGGGACCAGCACAAGCCCATGCACAGAATGACGAACTGCAAAGGGCAAAGAGAAAATGACAACACTGAAGGTGGAAGGCCCTGCTGCAAGGAGAGGTGCCTTGGAGTAATTGCTGGCTTTGGCACTCACTTCGACGTCTGCTTTGAAGCCGTTGCCACAAATATCCTGGAATGTATTCACCTTGCTGTATTAATCAGAAGGATAATGAATCATGAGCTGATATTACTATTTAGAGATATTTACGGTACTTTGTTCTTAAAGCAAGTGGTCCCTAGTCCACGGGTGCAGGGATGTAAAATCTACACGCAGTCTTTGCATTAGATCTGCTCAATTAAAAGTAACCATAAAACACAATGTTCTGGTAAGAAATTCTTGTCTATTATAGAAAATCTTTAAAATGCATTCAGAGTAAATTCTTTTTTTTTTCCGTGTGTGTTTTATAGTCTTTGAATGTAATATTTTAATTTGCTTCTTAATACTCCATAATAAAGGATAGCATAATTATTCAATTTTCCCTATTACAAATCTTGGTAGTTTCCAATTTTGAAGGGTAAGTATAAATGAGGCTAGTTTCATGCTTTGAATTAATTGGTTGTTTTTTTTTTTTCAAAAAAAAATCTAAGATTGTGAAAATCAGATATTCTTATAAGTTTCACATACTATGATTTCATTTACTGACAGTCATATTACGGAAGTATATTGTTAGCTAAATTACCTGAAAAGTATCCTTAATAAATTTTTAGATGTTAGCATTTGAATCCAGCTATCACTACATCTTGGAATCATTAAAAGAAAGCAAACTCAAACAATAATAAAACACAGTGAGGGAAAAAAGAAGGAACATGAATTTGGGTCATACCAAGCTAGTTAGGCACCAGGTGCATGAATTTCACCACCACTCTCTGGGTCTTGTTTTCCCACCTGTAACCTGGGGATGATGTGACCTTCCTGACATGATGGTCAGAAGATTGGATGGAAAGCACATAGCCCAGGAGCTTGACCCAAGTGTATCCTTTCCCTCACCCCATTAATGCAAACTCTAAGCATCCCTTCTCCAGAAATGTACAGACAATTACAGCTCAAACTGGTCTTAATTAACCTGCTTCCCACATAATTATATAAAGTCTCCTTTTTAATTTGCATATATGAAAACAATGTAAAATAGCTCATTGTATATTTTTTTTACTAATTGCATTTTTAATTCACTATCACAGAGATGCTGGCTGAGCCAACGCCAAGAAAGTGCTGTTACTGAGCAATTATCGCCTTCAACGTGTCGGACCCAGAAGAATGAAGTACTCCAGCCATCGCGAACCACGCACAGTGCCCTTAGTGTGCTGGAGCTAGCCGTGTCTCTGAGTCCTCCAGGTTCAGGGGACTCCTTCAGGCTTGCCTGGTGACAGTCTCGGCACCTTCACAGCTCAGCTCAGGCATTAGGGCCTCGGTGAAGAGTCTCAGCCCCTGGGCAGAAATGATCACGTTTTTCCATGTGCTGATACTGCTCCACAGATACTGCGGTCCCTGATCCATGCATCACACCCACTTCCCTGAACTGCCTTGTCTGTGCCCATGTCCTCCACCCACCTTTGTGCTTTGGCAGCAAAGACAGGCGGCTTACCCCCTGTTCTTCCACCAGCACCAGGTGCACTGCCCTGGGTGGCATGAATGTGTGTGGATGCTTCCCGCGTGAATGAAACCAGTGAACACTCGGCTCAAACAGACTGCTGGCCCCAGAATTTCTGAGTAGGTGAGCTTGCGATGGAGAAGCATAGGACTTTTTCTGAACCACGTGAGACATTCCTGTTTTGCATGTTGGTGTGTAACGGGTCAAAAACATTGCTAAGCAATCTAAAATTGCTCTTATTTATACTTCCTGTAAGATGAGGGGAAATGGCACTGCGTCTGTAAAATAATAGTATTAGCAGTGCTGTTTGGAGGCCCCTGCCAGGGAGGGGTGCCAAGGGAGTTTACAAGACGCCCCCACCTGCCCACTCATGGCACTGCAACTCGACATTTTTCAAAACCCACTGTTGCCCCGGGATGCCTGAGGGAGCCCCCTTACATCAGCACCCTGGAATGCTGCCTGCTCCCTCCCCACCCCCAATAAACACAGGCTAGAGTGGGTATCACATTCTATTTAATTTTTAAAATACAACTGAGTTTTATTTCGGGCTTCCATTAAGTTCCCATTAGATTTATTAGATCTGAATTAATCATCAAGTCCTTCCCCACAATTTCCTAATTAATTCTACATGAGACCCTGCTTTGATCAATTTACAAACTTCATTGTATTTAGTTAATTAAGAAATGGAAGGCATGGATTTTATCATTACTGCAGGCAGCTCCAATTGACCCTGGGTGATGCCTGACGTGCTGCTGTGAACCTAGAAAAATGGGGTCCTGACCGCTGCATGGGTAGGAAATGGTGGGGGATCTGGGAGACGGAGCTGAAGCAGGCTGAGAAAAAGAAGCATTTGCTATCACTTTGACATTACTTAAAAAATGGGAAAAGTTCATTCCTAAGCAAGAGGAGGGAATCAACATTGGCTGTGTGAAGTTTGTAATCTGTTATGATGAAGAGTAGGTGCTTTGTGATGAAAATAATTTGCATTGGAAATCTTATGCTGTCATTATACTAGCTGTGTGACCTCAAATAAATTATTAAACCATTCCTGAAGAGCTTCTTGGATGGCAAAATGTTTATAATTTTATCACAATGTTTGAGGAATATGAAATCATTTAGCACAGTGCTTGGTATGCGGTTAAAGACAAAAAAAGGCAATTATCATCATCATCATCATCATCATCATCATTGGGTATATTCCTAGTAATTGTCTCTTTAATTCTCAAAAAAATTCTTAAAATATTTAGATAAATTTCCTCTTGTGCAGATGAAGAAACTTCCTAATATCACATAGCTAACAAGACATGAACATGGAATTTAAACTAGGGTCTCTCTGACTAACCTTTATCCTTTGAATTAGCTAGTTTTCCTCAAGGTGTATAGTAAACAGAATAATTTTAACCTTCTGTGTATGGAAATTAATAGCACTCTCTTACCCTTGAAATACAAGGTTTTCTGTTTAGATAAACACATTTATGGAGAGATATAATTTGATTTAAAGACAGATGTTTTAAGTAAGCCATTGTGTGACTAACACATGTGTATTAGTTTTCTATTGCTCTGTAACAAATTATCACAATTTTAGCAGTAGCAGCTCAAAGCAAGAAGTATTTATTATCTCACAGTCTCTGTGGGTCAGGAGTCTGGGCTTTTCTGATGACTGTAATTGTTACAGGGTGCAGCCAAGAGGGGGGACCCCAAATGAGTATTTGAAATGGGGTCCAGAACTTAAGGTGTCCAGGAGATTTTAAGATGTCTCCATCCTCCCCCTGCCAGGGTGTAGGTTGGGGGAAGGGACAAATGGAGCAGGGCCATTGAGAGCTGCTTAGCATAGCAACAGCCTTGCAGCTAAGCTCTGGCATGGTCGTTTGGCATATCTATAACCTTTGACTGGTTGCATAGATATGTTAAGTAGCTGTGATCAGCTCTAAGCCAGGGGAATGGAAGTAACTTCCCCACCTAGATGTAACTGGGGGGGGGGGCGGGTCCCCTGAGTTATAGCGCCTGCGTGGGAGCTCAGAGAGGATTGGCTCCAGGACATGGGGCCACGCCTGCCCAGACTCATGATGGCAGCCCAGTAAAGCTAGAAGGATACGAGTTCCGGCATGTGAAGCTGAGTGTGGGAGGAGTCGGAAATGAGGCTGCAAAGGAAGATTGGCCGAGGGGATTTAAAACCCAGATTTGGCAGCCATTGGGAGGGGGAGAACCACGCGGCAGCCCTGAGAAGGAGAGCCATGCGCAGCCCAGAGGAGGGAGAACCATGCTGCTTTAGGAAGAAGAGCCATGCGCAGCCATTGAAGGAGAAGCATGGGGACTTGACAGAGTGTAGACTCCTGCAGCCCTGAGAAGAGAACCACGCAGCAGCCCTGAGGGAGAGAACGACGTGTCTTTAGCAGAGTGGAGACTCCCGCATCCCAGAGAGAGGGAACCACACGGCCTGGCAGAGTGGAGATTCCCACATCCCAGAGAGAGGGAATCACGCGGCCTGGCAGAGTGGGGCCCCCACAGCTTTAGAAGGGGGAACCACCACCTGATTTTAGCAGAGATCCTGGTGACTCAGCCGAAGGTGCTGGGAACCCAGGGAGGTCTCCCAGTCGAGATCAAGTACTAACTGGGAAGAATCAGAGGACTGCCTGAACCATGGACTTCTATTTCCTTTCCTGAGATACGGTACTCTGGACTGGGCAAAGGGGGAAGGAAGGAAGGACTGTGTCTGTTTGTGGGTGTTTTAAGGGACTTTGGGATTTTGGTGAAGACATTAGGTCACTACTTTAAGTTTGTATAACATTAAATAAACGTTTCCTTTCCTTTTCACAAATCTCTGGCATTGAGAGACGTCTTTCCTCTGGCGGCGGACATAACGGACCCGGGGCCTTCTTTCAATAATAGTATATCATCCCAGGCCCCCCTTGTGTGTTCTGTAACATAATGTCTCACACAGCTGGAATCAAGGTGCCAACTGGAAGGGACTGCTGTCCTCTGAAGCTCAACTCCCAGCTTCTCTCACAAGACTGTTCGCAGGTATCAAGTTTGCATCTTCGATTAGCTGAGATTTCAGTTCCATTACACTAGGGCATCTTACAATATGATGTGCATCCTCTTCAGTAGCAGTTCGTCCTTCAAGAAGAAGGGAGTTGCCAAGAAATGGAGACCAGTAGGAGACAACTTAGAAACTACTTACTACACGTTTGTTTATGAGAAAAGTTATGGAATTTTCACGCAAATGACCGAATTTTGGGAAAGTATGTATGAAACATTCCATCTCCAAAAAGAAACATCGGTTCTCGAAGCAAGGTCTGCTGTCAATCCCGCCTTTGGTGTTCGGGAACCTGCCTGTATCGTAGGTTCTTCAAGTTGTGTCTCTGGCCGTGCCCTTCTGTTTCCCCTTCTGCCTGGCTTGGCATGTACTCCAGAGAAACTAACCCTCACCTAGCCTCATTCCAGAAGAATTCTACTTCCCTAAACAATGTTACATCCTTTTACTCTGAGTCTATTCATGCCAGACATCCTATTTAGAAGGACTTTTCCCCACCACTCCACCCTATCTAATATTTCCTATTAAACTCCACTTCCCCAAAGATTCAAGGCCACTGACTCCATGTAGCCATCCCAGCCAAAAGGGAATTCCTTCTTCATTTTCCCAAAACAGTTTTTTTAAAGATTTTATTTATTTATTTTTAGAGAGGGAAGGGAGGGAAATAGAGAGAGAGAAACATCAATGTGCGGTTGCTGGGGGCCATGGCCTGCAACCCAGGCATGTGCCCTGGCTGGGAATCGAACCTGGGACACTTTGGTTCACAGCCCACACTCAATCCACTGAGCTACACCAGCCAGGGTCAAAACAGGGTTTTTTTTGTTTGTTTGTTTTTTGTTTTTTTTCTTCTCTCTACAGTGCCATTTATTCAATTTGGCTTTGAAAGTGGGAAGAAGAGGTGAAAAATGCTAACATTTGCAGAGTTGGCGTAGCTGAGCTACATGTATGAGATGAACTAAGCATCACCTACCTTGTGCCATGAGAAAGTAAAGTGCATACAGTACAATAGCCAGTCTCCATGAGGGCTTCCAATGAGCCTTTCCTGCTGAGACTCCTGCCCTTGTGTAGTCCCCTCCCACACCGAGTCAACCCTGACCCATGTGACCAATGAGATACATCACGTGTAATGGTGTGTAACTTCTGGGGCTGGGTTCTGAAAGAGATGACTACTTCTGCTTGAGTCTTTTGAATTGCTCCTTCTTGGGAAGCCAGCCACCTTGTTCTGAGGACGTATTTAAACAATTCTTTCAAGAGGCTTGTGGAAAAAAAACCCAAAGCAAGCAAACAAACAAACAAACAAACAAACAGACGCCAGAAGCACCCCTCCATAACCAGCACATATTGTCAGCCATGTGAGAAAGCCATAGGATACATTGGAAGTGTACCCTAGTTCTAGTCAAACTTTCCTGCAGCCCTAGCCAAAATCTGACAAACTTCGGAAAAATGTGGACCAGAACAATTCAGCCAAGCTGATCCTCAATTCCTGACCCACAGAAATGGGGGGGGGGTACCTGTTTATTGTTCTAAGCCAGAACATTTGAGGGGACAATCTGCTATGCAGTAATAGGGAAATAAAACACAAAGATGAAGAAACTTGCACAAGGTCACACAGGGAGTCGTGTCAGAGCTAGGGTTCCCCTCTGTGTCAATAGGGAGAAACGGCCTCCTGCCTTCTCTCCCTTCTCCTGCCATAAGGTTAAGCCCAAGTAGGTTTAATCTTATCCAAGGATATCTCCCACCTGTGCCTGAAATTCTACTTCCTCTTTGAATGGCAATGATGCAGGGCAAAAGGGTACCTTGGAAGCTGTGGTACAGCACTGAGGTGTAAGTCCCTGTGACTCCACATGAGCACCACAGGGACTTGAGATTTGGGGAAGGACTGTGAAGACCTTATCCTTGAACCTCCTCATTGTATAAGTAACTCAGCTCTAGAGAATGACATGACTTTACTAAGTTTACACAGTTGTTTAATAGTAGAAGGCAGTATAAAAATGAGGTCTTCTATTCCCAGTGCATTTTTTAATCAGATACAAATGTTTACAAACCTATAACCCACCAAGTACCCCTTTGATTTTCATCCCTCATCTCCCTTTATTTTAATGTTTAGAAATATTTACATTAACTGAAGGTTGCATGTATTTGGTAATAACAGTCTGCGCTATCTTATCATGGGTCAATTTAAGGTTTTCACAGAGTAGGTGCACATAATGAAAATAGTTGATAGGAATCCAAAATGTTGCTTTTGAAGCTCCAATATACTCAAGCCAAAGACTAAAAGATTGACCTTTGACCAATGATTTTGACATCCTGTTGGGTATTCCACAACAGCATTTGATCTGTTTTTGTTGCTTGAAATTTTCTTCCACTTACCTGGGTGTAGCTTCTCCCTACTTCTGCCGACTTTCTGAATATTTCTTCCTAGTCCCCTGGCCTGCATTCAATTCCTGTCAACTCCTTACTTGTTAGTGTGACCCAGGGCATAGCACTTGACCCCCTTTTTCTTCTTATTCATGCATGAAAAGGTTTTCTTCCTTATCTTCACTGAGAACACTTAGCTTTTCATCAAAACAAAGACTAGCTGTCACTTTCTCTGGAGAGTGTTTTCTGTGGCTTCCCTTAGAATAAGTCCTTCCCAGTTCTATGCTAGCTCTTGATCATTTACTTCCTTTTAATATGAAGGCCTTCACCACATTCAGAAATTATCTCCCAATGTGTCAGTTTCTTCCACTAAAATGTGAACTGCTCTGGGTTAGGATCTGGTCTTATTTATCTTGGTATCAACAATGCCCAGCCTGGGGCCTAAAGTCAAGCAAGGACTTCTTAATAAGCACACGATGAATGGACTGGAACCAATATTGGGAACGTCCTGTAAACACCTTGTGCTACTCCCTGTAGACAATGATCGCTTCTGTTTTCCCAGCTCAGATCTATGTGCTCGAACAACTGCTCAAGGAGAACTAACACTCACATTCTTAGTGAAGCCTGTTAGGACCATGGCAGACCTTCCATCAGGCCTGAAGCTGAATGGAGAGGAAGAAATTCTACCTGAGGGATGGTCGCTGGAGAAATCAGGTTCCTACGCTGGGAGGAAGGCAGAGAGGAGGAGGAGTTTTTGGCCCCTCAAACACTCCTAAATACAGTCCAGGGAATGCCACTGATCAAAGGTCATGCGGGATGACATGCTGATCAGTATCTATTTCTACCAACAGTGAGATCGCTAACACTGGACTAGGCCAGTGTTCCCCAAATATTCTATAGAAGATATTTCTGTATCTTCTAAAAGATATAGGAAGACTAAAAGATACTTCTTGGGGGGGGTGGGGAGAATATTTCTCTAGACAAAGAAGTTTAGGAAATGCAACAAGTAATATTCTCTTATCATTTCACAAATCACTTGTGTGTGCTAAAGTTACTGAGAAGCCTATTTCAGTAAATAGTTTTTTGCCTATTTAACATTTAAGCAAACCTATTTAAGTGAGTCGTTTTTAAAGCTTACTGGATTAGAGCATTTTGTTTTTCTCATATCAACTATGTCGCCTCATGGGACTAACATCTGGTTGAAAACAGTGTGGGAAGTGCCAGTCTGACTCTAGGGTGCCTGACCTTGACATACATGGCATATTTAGAAGGACACTCTTGAGATACCTGTGCAGCCCATGGTCCCTTTTCTTTAACGGACTCAGCCGCATGGGTGAGGGCAGCCTCCACGTCAGTCTGCACAGCCGTGCCTGTCCCTCTGACAGTGCTTGGTTAGAAAAGTAGAGTCCCATGCCCCCTCTTTGAAATCAGCACTCAGAAGCTTTGGGACCAGCTGGGATGAAACCCTGAGCTAGGTCTACCGTGGTCATTTTCCTCCATATATGTTTGGGAGCAGAGAAAACTTATCCTCAGGGAAAAAGAAGAAAAGATTCATGAGACCTACAGGAAGAAGCAAGGATGAGAGAGCTTTGGCCCTCAGACAGATAGAGGAAGGGACTCCATTACCCTAGAATTGTAACATCTACGAAGCCACACTGAGCTTGTACTTTAGAATATTATTCTAAATAGTGGGGGCATCCCCACTGAGTCCCCCTCTGGGTTTGAATTTCTTGGAGCTTGTTTTTATTTCCTTAATTAATACATGGGATCAAAAATAGAAACTTTTAAGTGGTACAGGTGTTTACTGAACACCCATATGCACCAAGTCCTGTGTTAGGCATTATGGGGACTGGGAATGTATACGACAGGTCTTGTCCTAGAAAGGTTCCCTGACAGGAGATGTAGTCACAGGGGCAGGTGTCACTGGACACTGGCAATTGCTTGGTAAGTGTGTGTGCTAGGGAACATTTACCTAACGCATGGTGGGTAAGGCAGGAAAAAAGGGGAGGTATTCCCTCATGCAGGCAGTTCTTATGATACATCTTGAAGCTTGAGGTTCCCAGCTACAGAAGCACCATAAGCGTGTCCCACACAGGAGGGACCGCCCATGCCGGGGGCCCCTGTGTATACCAGCAGTGAGTGTGGGGAGAGAAAAAATACATTGCTAATGGTTGGAACTTGTAGATCAATGAGAATGACACTGGGAGATGAATGCAGAGAAGGAACTGATGTGTGTAGGGGAGGGAGTGCCCTTCTGTAGGAGAACTAAGATGTAAGGATGTCATTGTGTCTAAGAAGAAGCAGGTTCCAAACAGGAAAGTAACGCGGACAGACTTGCATGTTCGAAAGATGTGTTTTTGGTAAATGTGTGTAAGATGAATTTGGTGTAGGCAAGACAGAAGGCAGAGAGCCCTGTTAAGAGGTGATAGCAGACAGTGGGAAAAAGACAGACAGCATGGAAATTAACCATAGGATAATGGTTTAGAATGAATTAATTATAAAATGCTAGGGACCAAAAAGTCTTTGGAGAGTTAGCAGATAGTTAGACATTTCTGCCCAGTGTTCCACAGTTCTTGCTCCTCTATAAATGATGTCATTCTCAGCAACCCGACACCTTTAGCCTCAAACGCGGTGAGCAGCGGAGGGCTAATGAGTGGAGATGTTAGCGGTATGGAGATAGTGGGTCTCCGTGTTCATCTGTTGACACCACCATCAACTGGGAGTCCGGAGCCAGGTTGTAGCCCAGCTTCCTGCAGGACACAGACTCCTCCTGGACCCGTGGCCTCTCTGGGGCAGGCTTCATCCAACCACAGAAAGGGAGCGCACACTGGATTAGCTCAGTTTTTTCAAATATTTTCCCATGTTGGGAATACCAAAGGCAAATGCTTTTGAAAGCCCACACAGGAGACCAGGGAGAAAGTGGAAGGGCTTTGCCTGAGGCAGAGGAGAGGAAGCCCAACCCTCTCCTGGGCCCCTACAGGGGGCTCTGAGATGCTTGCACAGAAACTTAGAAGTCCTGGAGAAAACAATTGCAGGACTAGAGCATCTCAGGGGGCCATTTTAACCTTTCCCGCGTGTCATTGAGGGTTTATTCCTCTCTGCCTGAGCTGACCCACAGGTCTCCAGGGCACGTGATTTGTCCTCCAGGGCCTACAACTTGAGAAGGGGGGACATCCCAATTATAGCTACCTTTTCCCAATGAATTGGGAGAGGTCTTGAATATGTCACAATCAGATCCCTGTAACATAATTTATTAAAGAAAGATGAGTGTCTGGACATGGAAACGATATCTTACTGAGAAAATGTGGACTGAACCCTGACCTGCCAGTTACCACCTGTTAGACCTTGGGCCAAATTAGGAACTTCTCAGGCTCAGTTAGTCTGTCTGCACGTTGTGACTCCATAAGCCATCCAGGGCTTTTCCAAGTTTCTAAAAAGTTCAAACCACATGGGAGTTTGTTTAAGAGATTTAGTCTACAAATATCAATAATTTTTATTAAAAAACCCTGTCAATGTTCATGATAGAATGTAACATTCTATGATAGAATCAGAGCACAGGGATGAAAATCTTATTAACAAAATAAGCAAAATCTACACTACATATTAAATTAGCATCACTGCAAAATGATCAATGCCCCGCCATATGGTGAGGCAATCTAACCATGGCCTAATTGTATGAAAATCACTGCAGAGCTAGCTCTGAGTTGATAACACTGGTCCAGCAACTTTTTTTTTATTTTTCATTTTGCTGGGAGTGCTTTCCTGTTCTTGACACCACGCTCTCTCTGTTGCACTTGATAAGGGCTAGTTGGCATGGTGGGCTGGAGCTGAGCTTCACCCAGTGCCACGGTCCTGCCTCTGACGGACTGTACTAGTTGTACAAATCGTTTTTCCTCTGCTCAGAGACACTTATCAAGGCCCAGCAAGGAAGGTAATTCTGGCTACTTGCCAGGCAGAAAAAGCTCTCCAAAAGAGGTGCCACCAAGCTCCCCAGCATAATGAAATTGTGAGATTTTGCAACCCTGGAAAAGAAAAAAAGAAAGAAAAGAAAAGAAAAGAAAGAAAGAAGAGAAAAGAAAGAAAAGAACTTTCTGAAATAGATTGCTTAGTGAGGGATAACCCAACAGAGTGATTTAGGGACATTTTTGAAAGAGCTCTTAGGCTGTGGCACAGTAGCCCCCCATCCCTTTCCCCAACCACCTCATGCTCATGGGCAGGTCGGCTCACAGCACAGGATTCTCCCTGATCTGTGAATGCTTTGCCTCCCTTGTGTGCTCAGTGCCTCTCAGGTAACTTTCTGAAGAATTATCATTGTATTCATCATGTCCAGATCTCTAAACTTCAGAACTGAAAATAACCTCAAATGCAAACACATCTGAAATCTCAGCAGCCATCAGGAGAATACAAGTTCCATTGGCAGTCAGGGTTCATTTCTTTACTTTGCCTCTTGAGTAACCACACCCCCTTCTTAAGACTCCATCTAGATTTGTAGGCTTTAACTCCTGTCTTCCCATCTTTGCCTCCTTGAATCATAAGCAACTGGAGCCAGAGGGATATTATGTCCATGTAGCCCAATGGCTATATTTTGTAGCAGAGAGAACTGAGACAGAGAGCATAGTACATTCTTAAAGTCCTGTAGCAATGAAGTGCATGATATAGATGCCAAAAGCAATAATAACAAACAGGGATGCTGAGTTTTGATCTATTTTTTTCTACAATCGATCTGGCTGTATTTTATTTTCCATGTGAAACGATATATTAAAAATTGTTCCAGGGAAAGAAAAGGTCAGAAGAAAAAGAATGATCCCCATTCTCCCCAAGTGACTTGAGATGCAACTTCTTCTTTCTGCCTTGCTTCCTGCTCTCTCGAATTGGAAGTGAAGGAATGTATGCAGTATTCGTATAAACATCTGTTGTAAACCAGGTATAGAAATCTTGTTATTAGGCCTAAGGGTAGGTGTTGCTGACTCCATTGTGCAGGTGCAGCAACTGAAGAAGGAGGATGTTAGGTGATCGGCCAAGGTTCTTCAGGCAAAGAGTGTCAAGTGGGGACAAAAACCCAAGTCTGTCTGAAGCCACTGTCCACTGAGTAATCACAGGGGAGGCCTGACTACAATAGTGTCCCTGGAGATGACGTTTATCCATTTCTGGAAAATTTTCTCTAGTCACATTGTTCTCTATAGGCAGCCAAAGGAAACCGAGCAATGGTAATGTATTATCCTAAAGAAAGCCTTTGTTCAATGACCCTCAGAGTCGGTATCAGTCAGGAAAGACATCTTGAGTGGTCACTCTATGCTTGACTCTCCCAGGAAATGGGGTGCCCCTACAAAGCTTAGCAGCTGCTGCCAGTAATCACCCACATTTCCTCAGATCCCTTTGGCCATTTTTGTGTCCACCGGCTTCTCACGTGCCTCTGCTCCTGGCAGTGCCAACTGAAAGGCTGCCCGGGGGTGACCGGAGCCCTCTCCACCTGCAGCACAAAAGCACAAGGAGCCAGAGGGACCTGTGGATGTATGTCCCCTCCAGCCCTCCAGGCCTTACAATCGTGAGTGCAGGAGCATAAACACGTGGCCTCCCTGGCCCCACATGCAGGAACTCAGGCATGAGATCTTCACGGGTTCCAAGGCTCCCCTTTGGGTTTGAAGCAAAGCCACCCTCCAACATTGGTATCCCAAACTGAGTTAGACACCTTGGTCTCCTTTCCTTTCTCAACCTCCTTTCCACTTCTCTGTGTTTCACTTTTATGCACATTGTTACATCAAGGGCTGCTCCTGGGGAACCACCTTAAGACACAAGAGCAGCCTATCCATTGTTTGACACCTTATGGTATTTCCTTACATTCAGCAAATTGTTTTTCTTTAACTCACTAAAACTTAGATTTCCTATAACTCCCATGTAACAGAGCTATTCTGTCACCCAAACGGACAGTACACACACCTAATACCCTTCCACTTGAAGGCACTGATGGTACCTTTTAATCTTCTTTTCTCCAAATTGCAGAGGACTTAAGCAAGAACCATTGTGTTGGCTCAGCACTTCCATGATGATAGGATAGAAATAAAGAGTTTCCTCTGTTACTTCTTCATCTGTTATTTGGGAAAGAGAAGGAAAAAAGCAAAAACAAAGACCTGTCACCCTGACAAAGGACTTAGAACTCGTGTGTGTCCCCTTCCTGTGTCAGAGAAATAGCACGGCCGACCAGCAGTGAGGAGCTGCCTATCAAAGCTTTTACTGGGTTTTAAAGAATGCATGATCACTTTACACTTGTTATCTCATTGCACTTCCCCAAAACCTTATTAGGATTTACTGTTGTTATTCCTGGTTTAAAGATAAGAAAACAGAAGTACAGAGAAGTTATGACACATGGTCTACGTTCCAGGCAGTGACAGAGCTGGGATGTGAACTCAGGCAGTCTGACACCAGCGCCCATAGTCTGAACCGTTGCACGTTACTGTGAGTACACTGTGAAAACAGGAGTTCACAGCTACACTCTGTTGTAGTGCATTGGATTACTGCAAGTATGTATTGAATAGAGTTTGATAGGGAAGACTATAGCCATCCCCAAGTTTCATACAAGATCTTTGTTTTAGATTGTGAACATGGCCACATTTTCAGCTCTTCCCCTCAGGAGAAAAAAGGCTTTGGCCAATGAGACATTAAAAAATGGAGCCAAGGGGCAGATCAAAGGTGCTTGCATACTGAAACACGCTCTCTCTTGCTGCTTGTGGAGCCCTGCAAGGAACTGTGCTGTGTCAAGAAGCCTTTGCCATCTTATCAGAAGTTAGAAGGCCACATAGAAGAGACGTGAGCCATCACACAGGAGTGCTCCTTAGACTGAACATCCTACAACATCTGAGTTAGGTCATCCTAGACCAGGGGTTTTCAACCTCACCGCTACTAACATTTTGGATCAGATAATTCTTTGTTGTAGGGGCTAGCTCTGTGCATTAAAGGATATCTAGCAGCATCCCTGGCCTTTATCCAATAAACCCCCATAGTTATAACAACCAAAATGTATTAAGATGTTTTTAAATGTAGTTGTGGTTGGCTTGGCTCATTTCTTTTGGCATTGTCCCACAAAGTGAGAGGTCACTGGTTCAATTCCTGGTCATGGCACATGCCTGGGATGCAGGGGTGTGTGCAAGAGGCAACTGACCAACATTTCTCATATCAATGTTTCTCTCCTTCTCTTTCTCCCTCCTCTCCCTTCTCTCAAATAAATAAATAAATAAATAAATAAATACGTAGATAGATAAATGCATAAGAGAAAAAGATGTTTTCAAGTGTCCTCTGGAGGTGGTGGTGGGTATAAGTCATTCCCAGTTTAAGGACCACTGTTCTAGACTATCAAATCCTAGCTGGTGAATCCCAGACCAGAGAAATCCCTCAACTGGCTTACATAGTTATAAGAAAAAAAATAAATGATTGTTTCAAGTCATTAGGTTTTGAGATTGTTACTTGTCCAAAGCTAATTAATGCAGTCTTTGTAACAGAGAAAACATGTACTCACCATACCCTTTCCTCTCTCTGAGCTGCACGGAAAGACTATGGTTTGCAGTCCTCTTTATAGTTCGGTGAAGATCAGGTAATTAAGCGCCTGCAAATTGGAATGTGAGCACAAGTGATGTGAAACTCATCTCAAGCAGTTAAAAGTGATGTATGTTCTCTACAGTCCCTGTGTCCAATAAGCTTGCCTGGAAGGGAGAAAACACCCCTAATACCGGCAGAGTGGAACAGTAGAAGCCTGAATTTTCGAGTCATCATTGGAGGCCACCTGCTCAGCACTGGTTGTCACGTGAGTGAGGAGCTCAACTTTGCCACCTTAAACCACCGAGATTCAGGATTTACTTGTTATCACGGCAAAGCCTAACCTCAATCTTCATTCCTGACTTACCTTATCTTGGAAATCAGCTAAACTTATTTATCTTTTTCCTTGGGAGGAGGAATAGGGAATTTCGAATCATTACCAGTGTGAATGAGCAGCTTTCCCTCAATATCTTTAGTTGAACACCAGAGTGCATAATATCTCAGTTCTTGGATTCGTTCATTCCATAGAAGTTTATGAGATGGCTACTAACTGCCAGTAAACATACCGAGAACAGAGCCATAAAGAAGAATAAGGCCTGGTCTCTCCCTCTGGGGAGACCACAGCCCGCCGGGAAAGGTAGACACACTGAAAGAAAACTCAGGAAACAATGCAAGCATTACCATTATAAACTCGTAAACCATGTTCTGGGAGAACTTCAAGGAATCCATGATTAGCTGCCTGAAGAAATCATGAAGGGCTTCATGGGAGAAGTGATATTATACATGGATCTGTAAAAATAACATAAAAATTTTACTAGGCAGAAAGGTAAAGAATATGAGGAAATAATAACCAGAGAGCATCTGGGCAGGAAGAAGAGCAGCCACAAGATAAATGGAAATGTGGAAAATGTCTTGGCTTAGAAGAGACTTGAAGAAAACAGGTGCTTGATCTCAAAACCTGTGCTCTGCTCATGTGTTGCTGTATTACAAACCAGCTCTAAATGTCATGACTTAGAAAAACAACTGCTTTGTTTTATCTTATGACCTTGTGAGTGAGGAACTTGGACAGAGCTTGTTTGTTCAATTCTCCTGCTCTGTGTAGTACTGAGAGTGGTTTTCAGAGGTATCTGGCTGGTGGACAGGTTAGTGTTGGATGGTGGAGGGGAGTGTCTAAGATGACTTTACTCATGTATCTGGTCTGCATCTGATCTTAATTGGTATGGCAGGGATCGGCTAAAACTGTTGACTTGAGCACCAACATCTGGCGTTTCTGGTAGAGCAGATGGTCTTTGAGTAGTCAGACTTTCCTATAGCTGGTTTGGGCTCCCAGAGAGAGTGTTCCATGAGGCAGAAAGTAGAAGACACCAGTGTCTTAAGCCTGGAAACTGACACAGACTCACTTTGCTATGCTTTATGGTCACAGTAATCACAGAGCCCGCCCAGATTGAAGAGAAGCTGTCCAGGCCCCCACTTCCCAAGAGCAGGAGTGTCAAAACATCTTCAGGGAAGAGCAGGGGTCTGAGTGTCTCAGCCAAGGTAAACAATGGTTCTTCTCTGATGAAGTCTGCCAGCGGGAACATCAATGCCAACTTCTTCTTGACCCTGTGGGATAAACTACCAAAGACCCTTGAGAGATAGAGCCAGTGTCAGAGATGGTCCAGGGAGAGCAGCAAGATTTTACAAGCCAGTTTTGAGAAGGAACACCCCAATTAGAAAAATAGGATGTTCAGAAAAGAAAGACTAACTGGGCAGGAAGTTAGAGACTACAGGGAAGGGAGGTGGTGTGAGAAGGACATCAGAGGAAGTGATTAAAACAGTAGAACAGTGATTGTCAACCTTTTCATCTCATGGCACACATAAATTAATTACTAAAATTCTGCAGCACACCAAACAATGCATTTTATTTTTTTTGCCAATCTGACAAAACAGTAGGTATAATTTTGACTGATTTACCCAAAATAATAATAGTAGTAGTTATCTACACTTTTTGCTCCAAAGTGACTTCTTAAAACATCAGGTGTCTATACTTGTGTATAAGGATTTCTGGTAAAGAATTAATCAATAAGATGCAACCTTATTTTGCAATGTGACCATTAAGATGCAACTCTGTTATGTGATCTATATACTTATGGTTCAAAATAGGGCATTCACATTGATGGTTATTTTTGTGTTGGCTGTTGTCATTTTTTATTTGACAAATGAAGAGAGAAGAGGTCAATGCCCCTGACTAAATAGTTAGGTAGTGCGTGTTTTAAAAATTCTTGCAGCACATTAACATGCCGCACAGTTGAAAATTGCTGCAATAGATGATGAGGTGTTTTGTGTATCTAATTTAAGGCTAAAGATGTTACTTTAGAAGGTATGGGAAGCAGCTGTAGAGTCATACTACAGGTTTTGCTCTAGAACAAGAGTTACTGGAACATGGACACACTCGTTCATTTAGATGTCCTCCATGGTTGCTTTTGCATTAAATGGCAACACAAACACTTTGACCTACAAAAGAAAAAACGTTTACTCTATGATCCCTTCCAGAGAAAATTTATTAGCCTCTCTCTTGAAGATGAATTGGACAGCAATGGTTTTCTGGCCACTGACCTGTCCTAGGAGCGGCAGGGGCCAGAGGATGAGTTGTGAGGTTCTTGCAGCAATCCATTTGAGTGATATCATGCACATGGATCATGGCAGGAAGCAGGTGAGTGATGTCATGGAGGTGGAATTCACACAATCTGTGTCTAGTTAAATGAAGGTGTGTGTGCTCTGGTGGGAGAGGAAGTCGAGGGGAGTGGATGACATGGAGGAGGAACTGGCAAAAAGATTGAGTCTCACCACTGGGTAATAGGGTACTATTAGCAAAAATGGCAGGGGCGGGGTCAGAAATGGGGGGAGAAGGTGTTTTGCAGGGAGGGTGGTAAATGCATTGTTCTTTCCCTCTAACTGACATCATTATTTGGACATTAACTAACAGGTGCTGTAGTCATGATCTCCTTTTGAAAATCTGTTCTATCCAAATAGAATAATTGTGGAAAAAAAGATTCATCTGCACAATTTCCAAATGTTTAATTCATTTCACCAATTTAACACACACATAATCATCAGAAGGATTCTCTGCTGATCTCTCAGCACAGCTAAGAGTTTGTGGCTGGATCCTGCCGTGTACTGCCTCAGGGTCTCTGCTCCTGTTGTTCCCTTTGCCTGTGCATCACTGGGAAGCCTCCCCTAATGACATCCAGCTCTCCTGGCTAATTTCTACATATCTCTCCAAGTTGAGTTTGAACATCACTTCCTGTGTGAAGCCTTTCTTGAATTCGTGGGCTGGAATAGGTTCCACTTGATCATGTTCTGCTGATACACCATCTTCCCCTGTGCTGTTCTGTGTGACTTACCTGTTACTGCTCTGTGCTGCCTCCCTGGACTGCTTCCCCTGGGTCTTCCATATTCGGAGGCTGGGACTGTGTAAATATTGATATGTTCTTGCGCCCTCTACATATAATACAATGCTTATTAGTTTTTAATGCAAATTTGAAAATAGGATGGATAATACAAACATTTATCAAAAACTTGTAGCACCAAGCACTAGACTAAGGGTTTTACAAAAATTAGTTCAGCCTCCAGATCAACCCCCTGCTATAGATATGTCCATGTTAGGTGAAAGGAGCCAAAGCTCAGAGAAGTTGAGAACCCTAATTTTGCTCAAGGTAACACATGTATCAAACGTCACAACCAGGCTTTAAATCCAAGTCTATGACTCCGGACTTCACATGATTCTCCATTATTAGTAATCTGTCCTTGAATGGATACATGAACATGGGAAGGGAGGAAGGAAGGGAGGGAGGAAGGAAGGAAGGAAGGAAGAAAGGAAGGAAGGAAGGAAGAAGGGAAGCAAGGAAGGAAGGAAGGGAGGGAGGAAGGAAGGGAGGGAGGGAGGGAGGAAAGACTATTGCTTTTATAATGGAAAAATTGTACATTGTGTTATAACCAATAATAGTGTTTCTGTGAGCAAGGGAACACATGACTAGCACTTGGGACATTGTTGGAATTGCTTTATGTATATCAAATCATTTACTCCAGCAACAACATCCTATGAAGTCCATCCAGTTATTCATATCGTATCCAGAATTTGACCACTACACACCTGCTCCCCAGCCATCACCTCCTCTTCATCCAAGCCACTGTCCTCTCTTTTTTTATTATGGCTGCAAGCTGCATGCTTCTGGGCTTCATACCCATAGTCTATTCTCAACTTACAAGCCAAAGTGATGCTTTGAAAATAATAAGCCACATCCTGTCAGCTATTCTTCAAACTCTCCAGTGGTTCCTCATTCTACTTAGAGTGAAAAACAGCTGTCCTACCCTGGCTAGGTGGCTCAGTTGATTGGAGCATAATCCTGTACATTAAAAGACTGTGGGTTCAATTCCTGGTCGGAGCACATATGGAAGGCAACCAATGGTTGTTTCTCTCTCAATGTCGATGTTTCTCTCTCTTTCTATCTTCCTTCCTCTCTCTCTAAAGTCAATAAACATATCATCAGGTGATGATTTTTTTTTTTTTAAAGACAGTTATCCTAGGATTGTCAGGCTTTGACAATTTTGCTCCCATCTCTGAATCTATCTTCAACTCCTCCCTGCCCTTGCTCACTCGCTTCCACCTCACTGGCCTCCCCTGCTGCCCTCAAAGGTGCCAGGTATGCTCTGTGCATTTGCCATTCCCTCTGCATGAATGCTGTTCCCACAAATACCTACATGACTGACCTCCACACCTCTCCGGGCTTTGCTCAGATGCCACCCTCTCACTGGGGTCTTCCCAGACAGTGTCAATAAAATCCCACCACTCCTTTTTCCTGCTTGTGCTCTTCCGATCCCTCTTCCCAGACTGCCTTGCAATGTGCTATATAGTTTGCTTATGAATTTGTTTATCTGTTCCCCTCCTCAAAATCTAAGAAGCTAGAGTTCAGGAATTGTTGCCTCTATATTTTCAGCACCTAGTGAAAAGTAGGCACTCGCTAAACTGTTGCAGAAAGCATGCACAAATGAATCCTCATTTTATAGGTGAGGACACTGGGAGACAATTAAATGGCTTGCTCAGCGTCACCCTGGAAGTGACTAGACAGCCAAGTATTTAAAGGCCACAGCCATCTGGCACCAGATTTTTGTGTGGAACCACTTTTTTCAACTGCTTTCAGGCAAAATAGTGGCTTTGTGGATCATGGGCCTTTACATCAGACAGACCCAGGATGACCTCTGAGTAACATAGGACGTGTGACCTTGGACAAGCTCAGTTTCTCTACCTATAAAATGGTCACATAATATGAACTCTGCAGAGATTGCATGGTGTTTAAGAAAACATACGCACAAGTTTGTGTCTCTGACAAACACAGTGCTGTGGAAAGTTTGGTATTGCTGTCATGATTATTAGTGTGACTCTGATGGGCAGGTGGCACACCCCCACTGCCCCAGATCAAAACAGAGGGTCTCAGGTGCACTCAGTGCTTCTGCACTGGAGGCAGAGATCCATTTCCCCATGGAATACAGACCTTGGAGGTCTGGAATGATAATTCTTCTCTTTTCTGTTGGTGCCCCCAGTACAGAGTGGCAGATGGACAGCATTGCAGCCAACAGGGGTGACAGTGTTTTGACTCTGACCTTGGGGCTTTTGAGAGAGCCTGGTGACTTCCCCCAAAACGAATTTCTTATTCTTACTCATTTTTTCCAGGGGTGAGCGAGAAACCTCATGGCACCTCTTACCATCTTGCCCTGAAGCACGAGCTCACTAGCAGTGGTAACTGCTGAAGGCTGTGGAATGTGGAAGAAATTTTAATTTATCAGGCAGCTCAATGTCTCAAAAAGTAAAATTTGGTTCCAAACCCTCTTAGAATCTCAGGTAATTTTCTATGTTCCCTGAAGTCTTCCTTTTGGGGGAGGGGGATTGTAGTGTCAAAGAAAATTCCAGGAAATAAGACCAAAAAGTCTTCTCACTCTGGCTGGGAGAGGGGGGAGGGGTTAAGTAGTGTTAAAGAAAATTCCAGGGGAATAAGATAAAAAATGGAGGAGGATAAGAAAGAATCAAGTAAAGTAAACCAATGAGCACCTTCCTAACTGAAAGAGGCTTCCTGGAGAACTACTGGGCTCTCCCAGCTCTAAATAGTGAGGGGAGGTCAAAGTGCACAGACACAATGGAGTCAGGCCCCATTCTGCCTAAGGCCAAGTGCTCCCTGATACAGGGGCTCATCCCTGGGTTGATCATGCTTCTGTTAAATAACATGCATGGAATTCAGGACACAAATGAACAAACAAGTGAAGGACTACTAATTTTGCCAAGAGTTAGTTTTTGCACCTTTCAAAAGTTGGGGTTGTTTACTCTGTTGTTGGTTGGTGGAGGGTGGGCAGTTCAGTCAGGAGAGCACTACCTCTCTCCTGCCTTCCCTAGAAGGAGAAAAGGTGGCAGCTTCCTGAAGATTTGGCCCACTCCCAGCCCCACCCCTCCTCCCACCAATGCAGCTAGGAGAACCCGACCCACCTGCTGGTCTGAAGAGCTCTTGTCTCACCCCGATAGGCCTGGAGAATGCCCAGGGACCTTCTGCCTATGGAGCAGAGTGACCCAGCCCCCTTGGCCCATGCGGGCATCATGCTACAGACCTCTGTATGGCAGTCACCTCTTATCCATAAGGGATAATTTCCAAGACCCCATGTGGATGCCTGAATGGCGGACAGTACCAAACCCCATATATGTCCTTGTTTCTACACATACACAACCTTGCACTTGAAGAAAGCACTTTAGGCATATCTGAACTGCCAGCATCACTACTCTTGCACTTTGGGGCCATTCACAAGAAAAATAAGAGTGACTTGAACATGAGCACTGAGATACCACCAGAGTGGATTTGATGACCTGAGCAATGAACTGCTCAGTGACCGATGGGTGGGAGGACATGCACGGTGGGGCACTGGACAGAGGGATGGTTTGCATCCCCGATGGGATGATGAAAAAGGGTGCGAAATTTCATCACCCTGCTCAGAACCACACATAATTTAAAACTTGTGAATGGTTTATTTCTGGAGCTTTTCATGTAATAAACTTCCAACCACAGTTGACCATGGGCAACTGAAACTTCAGAGAGTGAAACCGTGGATAAGGGGGGCTCCTGCAAAGCTATCCCTGCCTTTCAAAAGTTCACTTCACACAGCCTTGCTTTTACAAAAGACCTACGTGAGCACCTGTGTCCCTACCCAGGAGAAACCTGCAGAGGATTTTTGCTTTTAGAAAAAAAGGCAAAAGGTGAAGATGGCATTCAGTGGTTCATTTGTAGCAAGTGTTGTGGCAGGGGCAGCACCCAAGCAGGGAGACTGGGCCCACCGAGCTTTTTCCCCCGAGAGCTATGCTCAGCATCTCAACATCCAGCACCAGAGCTCTGAGCTGTGGCTGTGACCATCTGTGCTTTATCTCATTTACTTTGTGCATCTGTTAGCAAGATGTGACTTAAGGTACTTGCTTCTTTGCTTTACACTATTTTGGCTTATGAAGTTCCATAGGAAGTATCTACTTTTGGATAGTGAGGGAAACCCGTAAAAACATCTCCATTTATGGCCAGTCTACCCTTGGACAGGTTCCTAATTCCCTACCGGCCCTTGTTACTTTGAGCCAGGTGCTTGTTAAGCACTTTTCATGTGTTAGCTCTTTTCTTCCTCACTTAGCTCGTAGGAGGGAGGGGCTATTATCTTCATTTGGCCCAAAATTGAATCCTAGGGGTTCGCTTACTTCCTCGGGTTCATCCACTTTGTAAGTGGTAGAGTTAGGCTATGCACCAGAGCACGCTAAATCCCAAGCCACATTGAGCCGTCACTCACTCAATTCTCTTGAGTCTGACACTCAGTCTTTAAGCCATGACCATGGAATGCAGTTTCGGTGTCTCCTTGCACTAGCACTAGACCTTGATCCACGGACCTCTGGCAAAAGCCATGTTGAACTTCTCTGATCTAAAACACTGGCACATGGGATTGCCTTTATTCCTTTTTTTTAGAGTGGCTGTGACAAAGTGTCACAAACTGGGGGCTTATACACTAGAAAGTTATTGTCTCATGATTCCTAACTAACTGTACCTGTGAAGACGTTATTCTACATTGGCCCAGATTCTGAGATCCTGAGTATGCATGAATTTTGGAGGGATATTTTTCAACTCCCTACAGACTCTGCTATGGGTTAAATTGTAACGCCCCCCCCCCCCCGCCCAGATTCATACATTCAAGTCCTAACCCCCACTACCACAGACTGTTGTGTGTTTGGAAATAGGGTCGTTGCAGATGTAATAGTGGAGTAGAGTGGGTCCCTAATCCAGTACTACTAATGTCCTTATGCAAAGGAGAAATTTGGGCACTGACATGTTCAAGGAGATGACATGTGAAGACTGAAGAAGAAGACAGTCACCTATAAGCCAAGGAGAGAGCCGGGACAGATCTTCCCATCAGCTCACTCAGAAGAACCAGACCTGACAGCCACTTGATCTTGGACTTCTAGCTTCTAGTGAGACAATAAATCTCTTTTGGTTAAGTCACCCAATTTGTCTTACTTTGTTCTGACAGTGCTAGCAAACTAATACAGAAAAGATATAACTCGAAGAACAAGAAAGGGGTTTGGGGAATGACCAGACCTTTCCCTAAAATAAATAGACCCAGTTACGGCAGCTCCAGGAAACTAATACAGGGCCCAAGTACACTGTGTATCAGACAAGTACAACCCGGTTTTTGCTAGATGCCCATGGATTAAGGTCTAGTCCTAGAGAAAACTAATACAGACCTCAAGAACTGCCATTCATCATGCTTTGTCCTGACTCTTCTGATTCCTAAATCAATGATCACGCCTCATGATTAGGGTCCATCCAATCTCTCCTTTTATTCAACAATTATTTACTTAGTTCCTCACTCTGTGCCAAACACAGTGTATGTCTCTTGGGAGTTCCACGGTAAACTAAATGAGCCCCTGCCTCAGGGAAACATGATCTAGTGGGAGAAGCAGAGAGGAAAGAGGCAAAGGCCAGTGTAGGGGGGCAGCACAACAGCGCAAGGATGGGGCTAAGCTTGGAGTGAAAGAAAAGCATGCGACACAGACGGGGGCACCTGGCCAGGCCACAGGAGTGGGTTGGTTGGCCAGAGGTGGTGCGGGTGGAAGCCAAGGCACAAAGGATAAGGATGTGCTTTGCAGAGGAGTCAGCCAGTGAGAAGAAAAAGCCCAGAAGGCATGGGGGAGCATGGCACATACTTGAGATGGCCACGAGCTCTGATTTTCCAGACCACTATAAGAGGAGGGGTGAGAGCACAGGAGCCAGGTCACGAAGCCACCTTGCCACAGACGGAAACTGACTTGATCCTGATGGTGAAAAGGAGCCACCAGGCGTGGGGGGAGGGGGGGTGACTGGATCAGATCTGAGCTTCAGAATGATGTCCTGCTGGCCTGAGCTGGGAGGCTGGATGAGAGGAGACAAGGCTGAGGCCAGGAGGGCTTCCCGTGCCTCTCTTCACCACCCGCAACTTGTCTCTCCACGGCCTGCCCTCACCGGCTGCTCCCTGCCTCCTCCGGCTGGAGCTGGGTGGGATGTGGGAGCTGTCAGAACTCTAAGGACACAAGAAGCTCAGCCTTACGCGTCAGACTTCCAGGCCAGGGTTTCTTTGGTTCCCGAACTTGGAAAAGCTACTCTCACGATGCCAAGACTTGAATATCTCCAGCTGCCCAGGGCAGAGGCCGATGCATCAATGCAAATTAACTCAGCAGGTGGACTGTTCTGGACTAAAATCAAATGGTTTTACCCCAGTTCAGTCAGTTACCTCTCCTCTCCAGGCCTTGATTTTCCCCTCTAGGAAGTCTAAGAGTTAGGCTAGGATAGCTTTAAGGCTGCTTCTAAGCTTTGCAGAGTTTTACACAATGTGAAAATGATCGATGGGACAGCTAATGCCTCTCAATATGCTGTGCCTTGACTAATAAAAAGAGTGATGATGCCAGGAACAAACTGAAATTTGCATATTTGAGCACCTACTATGTGCTAAGCACCAGGTTTATTGCATTCCATATATTATGTTCCTCAGAGAAGCTTTTCCTGACCACCTGGGTTACCACATTAATCTAATTTATCACATAGCCCTACTGAATTCATGTATGCATCTGTTTCCCTGTATCTCTTTTACTAGGGTTTTGTATTATTTACTGCCATATTTCTAGAATAAAGAACAATGCCTGACACATAATAAGTTCTCAATAAATGTGTGTTGGATAAATGAATTCCAAGCAAGGTATTACCATCGATGGCTGTGGGGACAGACTCAGAAAGGCAAAGTTGTCCAGAGTTACACAGACAGTGAACTTGGAGTGGAGTAGCTGGAGTCGAGTCAGATCTGGATGGCAAAGCCCAAGGGGTAGCCCCCCCCCCCCCATTACATCATCTTTTCCTACTGAATTTAAGTCTCTCTCATTACCCCTAGACTCAAACTGCTAATCTTCAAAAATAAAACAAAACAGCTGGGGCTAGGTGTCCGTGTTGGGTTCAGGAAGTATGTCCAGGACAGAGTGAATATGATAATAAGAAAAGACATGGGTGAAACTCAGAGGCTCATTATCACCTTACTTGGCAGCCCAGCACCAACACTTGTCAATTCTCACTTAACACCCCTTTCATTTCTCCCTTTCAACTGGATTCAGGAGGAAATGTCTATTGTTGCAAGAGGGAATCGTTGACTCCATTTCTTTCTCCTTGAAGACAGAATAAAGCACTCCGATTCGAAGAACTCCCTTAAGCGATTAGGATCATTTCATGCGGTGCTTAGAGAGCCCCAGATTGCAAGCTTCTGACGGCTGGAGAGACCCCTTGAACTTTCCATTCTCTATTCCAAAAGAAATGAAAGTCACAGCAACTTAATTCTTCACTAATGAAGTCTAATTCAGCTCTGGTTTGGAGATCAGGGAAGAAAACACCATTGTCTGCTTTATAGAACTGCCATTTTATACACAATTCTTTAAGTTCCCTGGACTCCATTTCGCCCATTTTAGGTACGAGAGAATAAGCTATGCACACAGAATGGTATACCCCGGGCCAATGTGATAACTCGCTGGCCAGCCATCCTCTGGGTTGGCGTGGTCTGACAGCATGCGGTCAGCCCAGCCTAGAAGCTGTGCAAGAGCAGCCAAGTATGCAGACAGCCAGCTGTGGACTTCCCGCAAAGAGGTGCCTGATCTTTGTGCTCTTTGCTTGAGAGTGAACTGCTGCTTTGATTAACTGGCAGCAGATGCGGTAGATTAATTGGAGCTAAAATTATAGTTGGACTGTTCAGTTGTTAAATCATTCAAAAGGTACAGCGGTAGGCAGCTTCTGAATGGATGCGCAGGCGTCCCCGTGGTTTTCCCTGCATGTGCGATCCTCTGCCCGGGAGTGTGGGCCAGGACTGGCGCAGTGACTCCCTTGTGGCAGAGAGCGGGACAAGTAAAATGTAGTTGGTCCGTCAAGAGAGCATAAAGTGTGTAACACAAAGTGGAGCCACTCATGTCATCCGAAATGGCTGTCAGTCAGCCATGACACTTCGGTTCAAGGGGGAAACTACTTAAATCAGAGCAGACACGTCCGGCAAGGAGAGACACTTAAGATAACTGCACATGTGACCAGAATAGCCACGTCTGCAGAGCGGGGCCACCCATAGATAGGCTCCTGGGAAGATTCCCCACTTGCCATCAGGGGTGCTAAGACACTTATCAAAGGACCCAGAAGGGTGGAGTGCACCATTCTCAAGGTATAACTGAGGCAGGTTCCAGACTATGGCTGAGACAGCTGAGCTCCACTCTGGTGCTGCTTACCGCCACCCTGGTCTCCACTGGCATTGGCCACTGCAGGCTCTGTCCTGCTGGACTGAGGACGTGATCTGCACTGCTATCCACCTGGCTCCAGACGCCCTTCCTTGCAACAACTCCCTGGCCCACTGTGCTGTCTCCTGGGCCAGCAGACTGAGGTTCTGGGGCTCGGGTTTGTTATCCCCCATGGATTGCTCTGTGTGTGTGATATTTCTCTTAGACTGTCAGAGTGTGAGTAGGATATTATGTATATTGATGTCCTACTTGGATTGAACCTGCATTCAATAAAAGCTGAGTGGGTAGCTTAGTTACTGTGTGTGACTCTTGTCTGTACGTTGGCGCCGGGTGGCTCAGCAGGCAGCTAGCCAAGCAGTGGCCCAGCTGACTTATAGGAAAGACTAAATCATGAACATATGCTCATGACACTTGTCACCAACAGGACATGGCAAGAGTGTCACTTTTTAGAGGAGGTTATGAGAAAGTGTAACTTTCATCTCTCTCTCTTGCTCTTCTGATTCGTGTGCAGCAAGCTGCCTGTGAGGAAGTCCAGTCGCAACAGACACAACACGCCATTGTTCAACAGTCCCCAGGTAGCTGAGGCCTTCAGCCCAATGGTCCACAAGGAACACAATCTTGCCAAAAGCCAAACGAGTGAGCTTGGAAGAAGTTTATCCCACCGACAAGCCTTAAGATGACTCATGTTGTCCTGTCCAAAGTCTGGACGGCACCCTGAGAGTGACCCTGAACCAGAAGGTGCAGCTGAGCTCTGTGTGGATTCCTGACCCACAGGAAACATGAGATAACAAAATGTTGTTGCCAAAAGCCACTCAGTTTAGGGTAATTTGCCGTGCAGCAAAAGACAGCTAATACAGGTCCTTTTTACCCAAAGATGGACCAAAGAACCTTTGAAATCAGTGAGAGTTCAATAAACTGAAAGGATGATAGGCAACATATCCAGCAAAACCTGGATTTAAAAATAATTAACCAGAATATATCCCACTAACCATAGCCAAAGGAATAAAATACTTAGAAGTAATTTTAACAAAAAATATGCAGAGATATTTGGGGAAAAATGACAAAATTTTACTGAAAAATATAAAATAATACTTGAGTCATCAGCATAGAGCATGTTGCTGGGTGAGTAGACTAAAGGCCAAACTTTTATTTATTTTCAGGTAGCTTTAACGTAGAATGTAGTTTATATCAAAACCATGACAGATTGTCTACTTAACTAGGAAAGATTAATCCAAAATTTATCTTATAAGAAAAAAGTATGTAAAATAGCAGGAAATTGTTTTGAAACAGAAGTCCATTGTGGGTAACTGATGTTATTAGTTACTAAAATAATGTAAAGCTACAAATATCAAAAGGGTATGATTCTGACCCAGGCCTAAAAAAACAGATGAACAAAACATATGTACCAGAATTACAACTCCTAAATCTTAACAGTTTTGTATTTAGTAGATAAATTTATCAGAATGTTCAGATTAGAATATCTATAAATTAAAACAAAGTAATGAACAAAGAAACAGACAGTATATAAAAAGATGATGTGAGTTTATTGCTGAGAAATCATATTTGCAGCAAACATAGGAGAGGGTGGTTTTCATTAACGAACAAGTAACGCAAACAAATGAGTAAGAACAGTACCTGGACATCTACAGAGAATGAGAAGAGAGTATTTTTCCCATACTAGATATGCATTTGTTTAAAAAGCAATGGGAAGTTCAAACTCACCAGTCATCCAAGTCATGCAAAATTTGAATGATCACAATGCTGTCTCATTGCTTAAACAGTATCAGATTTGCAAGGATTTTCTTTTTTGCAGGTCAGTGTGGAATGTTTTCAAGTGTATTGAAAGATGAAAAATCTCATGCATTGCTAATTTTTGTGTAAATTGTTGTAAACCTTTGGAAGAGCAATCTTGCAAAGTACATCATAAGCTTTATAAATAACCATTATAGTTGATATGATAGTTTCATTTCTGAAATGTGTCCTTAAAAAGAGAATAGATATAAACATATTCATCACAGCATTATTTGCAATTACAAAGATCTTAAAAGACTTTAAATGTCAACAAAGAGGATTGATTACACATATTCTTTATTTTTAGCCACGAAATGATATTTACATATGAATGTTATGAAAATGTTATCATAAATGACAACTTAAAGTAGAACGTGCAACTGACTATAGATGTTAGATATGTATATATCAAGATATATTATAGATACAAATATTAAAGCTACATTTTCAAATGTAGCTTTAAAGCATATAAAAAACAATAGCTACGAGCTTTACATGTGCCCAGAATGGACTAAGGTGTTCAAATCCTCACAACCCTATTGGACAAGTACTGTTAATACTTTGGACTCTACCATATAGACATCAGAACACACATCCAAGGTCCGAGAGTGCTAGGCGTGACTGAAATCTGAAACTCGTCTTCAAACAAAATCCCATACTCCTAACCCATGCCTTTGGACCTATGTCTTTAGAAGAAATGAAAGAAAATATACACCCAAATAATAATCAAGACTATGTTTAGGAGATGGGATTAAAGTGATTTGTTATCATTAATGTTATTATTGTTATGATTATTACCATCTTCAATATCATCTTATCTTCTACTTTCTCAGTTTCCTTAATGACAATGCATTCATTATTAATTATTTTGCACTTTGGGAAAGTAAGCAAAAGTAAGGAAAAAGAAGGTTTGGGGAATGGATTCCATTTCTAGACACGTGAGGAAATGTACAAAAAGGACTTTACTTGCTCTAACAAGCTCACAGGAGAGATGAGGTTAGCATGGTGACACCAGGGTCTAAGGTGACAAAATCGTCTGCCCCTGAAGATTGATCCTGTGCCTCCCTTTTATTGCCTACATCCACAAATGCAAAATGAGGAGGTCGAACCAGATTATTTTTAGGCAACCTTCCAACTCTGTCATCCCACAATTCAAACTGTGTCATTTAAGTGCTAATATTTACTTTCCCTAATAGAAATTCATGTCGTGCCCCAATAATCACAAAATTGTTTCTCTACAAAAAGAGTATGTACTTTTAGAAAACGAGTTGGAGTTTCCTATGCCGGGGCGTTTTCCTTTGTGTTTTCTGTAAATTAAGATCCCGGTCACAGACAGGGATGGGCTTCGGAGTGTTGATTCATCTCTCCCTCCACATCAAGTGCCCACCAGGAAGCTGCCTGCGGGGCCCTCTGTTTAGTCCTCACCGGCGTGACCGTGCTCTTAAGAAGGACCGAACACTATGTGCAGGTCCGGAAGACATTTGCAAATAGGCCTTAGACACGTCTGTGAACTTCCTGGCCCTGAGACCCCCTTGGTGTTTTGTTGACACACCTCTCCCTTGGAGTTGAATGGGCAGCAGGCTGTCGGGTGCCATCTGAGCTTTGGAGAAACAAACCCACATTAATAACCCCAAATAAACTATTTTTGGCACTTGGTGGGATCTTTTCCACCAAGTTATTACTGTGAGTTCAAGGAATTCCCTTTCATCTTTCTACAATTACTGTAAATGGGCATTCAATAAAATGGAAGCTCTAATGCGGTCCGTCATGCTCCATTATGCCTGTTTCTGGAGAGGCTGCGCACTGAATACCAAGTGGTGGAACAAAAGATCGGGAGCAGGTTCACATGGGAAGGCTTGAGAGCTGCTTTGACCATGTTTTGTTCGAGGTGCTTGTGGGAAAATCCCAGCACAGAGGTGGAGTGGGCAGCCTGGCGCTCTAGGCACAGGTCCAGAGTTGTCAGGGTGTGGGGGGATGGCTTTGGAAACTGGCAGAGGATGAGCTCACCTAGAGGAAATATACAGGGACAAAAGTATCCAGGAAAAAAAATCTTGAAAAACTCCAATATTCAACTGGGGGATGCAGGAGGATGAGGCCCAGAATATGGGCGTAGAGAGGGCAATTAGAAGAAGGAAAATGGAACTACGTCTCAGCCTCCAAAGAAACACAGTATTTCAAGTGAATTTGGTTATTTGGGCCAACTAATGAGAAATCAAGTAAAATGGAGACTGAAAGACGTTCCTTAGATTTGGCCATGAAGGTATTACCAGAGCCTGGGGCAGAAAAATATTGCTTTTTCTTTTCTTTTTTCTTTCACTTGCACTGTACTCCTCTTTTCTGGGAACTCTTCTCTTCACCCTGCCCCTTGTGAACAATCTCCCTTCCTCCCTAGTCAACCTGGGTGCTCCTCTGGGAGGTCTTCCTGGGTACAACTGCCTCCCATCTCCTGGCCATAGTTGCTCAAGTCGATAATGAACACCTGGCCTAGAACGTGCCAATGAGAATGCTTGGCTGGAAATTGGATATTAAATTAACATGCAATCTAAACTTGGTTTCTATCTTAAATTGAGAAGAAGTAGATGAAGAAAGTGTTGACTGTGGCCACGTTTGCTCCATCCCGACCACAGGGAAGAGGGAGTCTGTGTGCAGCAGGAAGAATGCAGAATGGTGTAGGAGGGTGTGCTTCCAGCGTTTCCTGTGTTCTAGCTTCATGCTGGTCTTAGCTTCCTTAAACGTGTGTCATCACAGTAAATCCTTCTTTTTGCCTCAGTTTATTCAAACTTCATTTTATTGTTTGTAAAAGCAGTATCTTGAACAAGTAAATGATTTTGTACTATGATAGTTAACACGCATTATTCAAAATGTGTCGCACTATTTAATCTCCTTAAGTCCTCACAATAAACCTATCATTAACCTCATATCATAGATGGGGAAACTGAGGCACACAGAGGTCAGGTAACTTGTCTGAAGTCATGCAGCCCGTGGGTAGTAGAGCTAGGACTTAACGCATATACTCTGAATCCACAGTGAAAATGTAATGATTTAAAATAATATGACTTCTTAGTTGTGTATTCTGCAGCTTGGCAGTTGGGGCTGGGTTCAGCCAGATGATTCTGCCTGGCTGAGTGGGTCTCATTTACTATGTCAGCAGCTGGCTGGTCGTCTGCTGGCCCTGGGTAGCGTCACATGGCCCAGTTTCACTTATGACATCATCTAGGGTGATAAAAACAACTGGGCTCTGTCCCTCTTATCATCTAATAGGCTTGTTCGAGCTTGTGACTTTCAGGATCCTAAGAAAGGGAAGAGGGCAAGTGTCGCGTGTGCTAGGCTTTGTGACCAAAGCAAGCCATGTGGTCAAGCCTGGACTCAGAGTCATTGAAGAAGCATCATTTTGGGGGGACAGTTCAATGAAAATGTCAGTGCCTGGTGCAGGCCTTCACTTTCTTGGACCCCAATCACTTCTTTCTCAGAGAAGGATGACAGCCCTGAACGTTTTTCCCTTTCAGAAGCCAGGTCAGCCCTGGTCTGGCAGTGCGCTCCGCTCAGCTGCAGAATGACTGTCATGTTGACAGGGGTTAAATGTTCATGGAAAATGTGCTTTTCTATCACACAATCTATTTTTTAACTTTTATTGAATTTATTGGGGTGACATTGGTTAATAAAACATATAGGTTTCAGGTGTACAGTTCTACCATACATCATTTGTGTATTGTAGTGTGTGTTCGGCACCCCAAGTCAAGTCTCCTTCCATCACCATTTATCCCCCCCTTACTCTCTTCCCCCATCCCCTTCAATCACCATACTGTTGTCTGTGTCTATGAGTGTTTTTTCTTTGCTTAATCCCTTCATCTTTTTCGCCCAGTCCACACCTCCCTTCCCCGTTGACAGCATTCAGTCTTTTCTCTCTACCTACGAGTCTGTTTCTGTTTTGTTCATTAGTCTACTTTGTTCATTAGAGTCTACATATGAGTGAGATCACATGGTATTTGTCTTTCTCTGGCTGGCTTATTTCACTTAGCATAATACTCTTCAGGTCCATCTATGCTGTCAAGAAGGGTAAGATTTCTTTCCAATTTTTAAACTCAGATTCTCTAATCTCCTTGAGATGCTAATAACCTATGTTTCTTCCTGCTCTCCTTTAGGTTTTTTGACAGGAGTAAAAGATCTTTTTGTTCTCACTTATTTATAAAGAATGACATACCAGTGGGCATGATGACTACATGAAAGGGTACTGCCAAGAATAGGAGTGGAAGAAATCAACAAGAACCTATTTTCACTCCAGTCAAAGAACTGTTGGTTCCCATAGCGTAAGTTGGTTGGTTGGAGCAGAATAAGCAGTACTGGACAAGGGGTTTGCACAGATTAATTATGAACCTAGGTCTGCCATTTCTCACCGCTGTGACCTTTGACAAACTAACCCCTCTGAAACTTATATTCTTCATCACTAACATAAGGATAATTTTTTATACTTCATTCCATGTGTTAGCTTCCTGTTGCTGCTGTAACATATTACCATACATTCACTGGCTTAACACAACACATTTATTACGGTATAGTTTGAGGGGTCAGAAGTCTGAGATGGGCTGGCAGAGGTGGATCTTTCTGGGGGCTGTAGAGGAGAATCCATGCTCTAGCCTTTTCCAGCTCCCGGGGACTGCCTGCATCTCTTGGCTTGTAGCCACACATCACTCTGACCTCTGCTTCTATCACTACTTCTCTAACTCCATGCATCCTGCTTCTCCCTGGTAAGGACCTCTGTGATTATATTGGGACCACCTGGATAATCCAGAACATATTCCCATTTCCTGATCTTGAACGTAATCATGCCTCCAAGTCCCCTTGGCTGTGTAGGGTAACCTGTTTATAAGTTTTGGGTCTTAGGGCATGGACATCTTTGGGGGCATTGTTCTACCTACTATGTCCCATCTGGCTGTGGTAAAGATGACAGCGTCCTTGAAAACACTTCACACAGTGCTCGGCACACCGCACAATGTAAACAGATATGGCTGCTGCTGCGGCTGCTGCTCTGCCTTGCCCCACTGCTGCCCACCGAGTCCTCCCGCATCTGCAGGAGGGTGGCCCACCTCCCTAGCGTGACCTGGGAAGTGCTCAGAGACCCATCCTGACCCTTGATGTCTTGAGTTTCATGCTCTTTCCACCCAAATCTGATTACAGCTCATTTTATTCCCTTTCTCATCATGGGGGCTTCATGCTTTTGTTCAAACTATCGCCCACCTCTGCCCACAGAATAAACTTCCCATCTTGATTAGATGGTAAATTCCTATTAATTCTACAAACATCAGTTGAGGCCTTATGTTCTTTAGAAAGCCACTCTGGATCCCACACAAGAACCATTTTCTCTTATTCAGCTGGGCCGACTGCCTCTTCTGAGCTCTACAGAGTCTGAGCTCTTGCTTCCCTTTCCTTTGTCATGGGACTTCTCATGCTCTTTTGCAACTGTCTATTAGAGGTATCTATTTTCTCAGTGAACTGTATTTTATTGGGGGCAGGTCACCTCTGCGTCCCAAGTACATTTCAATGTTTGGTGCGCAGTTACCTCTCAACTTAAGTTTGCTTCTACAGACACCCTCAGGGAAGTGACGTGTTGTGTTACTGTCCAAACTGCACTCTAGAAAATCAAATGGTAGCAATACTTCTAGCTAACGGCAGAAACAGCACTGGGGACCTGGACAGGTTCACCGAGCTCTTTCGTATTGAAGCCAAAAACCCAAAAGACTCAAACCAGGCAATGTAGGAAGGACATAGGGACCCCAAAGATGCTGGCTAAGAGGCAAATCCCCTTCAGAATCACTGTGACAGTGATGAGGATGGATGGTTTTAGACACAGTGTAAGTCAGCCTATGAATGAACAAGATGTGCTTGAGCACTCAACGGTGAATCCTGCTTCCCAGATAGCTAATCTTTGTCTTCTGGGTGCCTATTGCCCCACTGAAGAAAATAAATATGCACACGTTCAGACAGCAAGGAATGGTCCTGTGCTGGATGCAAAATAGCTACGACTTTAAGCAGGGCTCTTTGCACCCTACAGGCATTATTCTGAGACGCAGCTGGAGATTCAGGACATGGGTTCGAGTGCCTGCCATGAGGAGAGGGCTCACTGTGTTTCCCACATTGCTGTGCACAGGCCCTGGGACCCCTAGAAAAGGAAAGGAAGTCACTCTCTGAGTGTCTGCCTACAGGATGCACACTGTTTTCTAGGCTTGATGTGCTAAAATGATTAACTGGCAGAACAATCCAATGAAGGGGAAATTTTCATGATGATGATTATGACCATGATGGTGATGATGACAATGACTGATGATGATGATGATGATCTCCATTTTACAGATGAAGAAACGGGTCCAGAGATTCCTGGAGCTCCCAGAGATAAAGTCCCCTGCCCAAGTTCATAGCCACTCAAGGTAGAGCCCAGACTGGAGCTCACAACTCTGAATCACAGGCTCTTGGGAAAACATCACTCAGCTTCAAAGAGAAGTCTGTTAAATCAGTGAATGGATGATTCACCTTACAAAGCCAAGTCTTCGTCACCTCCAAAAAATGAGCACTTTCTCAGCCGGCGCCCCAGACCCCTGTGCAGGGGTTCCTGCCAGTGAGAACAGATGAAGATACCCAGGAGGGCCCAGGAAGTGCATGATGCCATTTGTTTCTCTAATAGTCTTGTGACGCCAGTATCTCATTGTCTCACTCAGGCTGTTTCCCATTGTGTCAGCAGAGCCACAAAAATTGCTCACGCTTCTGTTAGGGCGAGAGCAGAAGGGGTTTCTGCACTGATACAGGTAGTGGCGTCTGCCGAGGGCAGACAGCATTTAATGTTTATTATTTACCCCAGCATCCATGCTCCCTGCCCCACCCTGAAGGACAGGCCCCCTGTGCTCCCCTTGCCCTGCTCTCAGGGAGGAGGGCAGAGTCCCCTGTCCTCATCCATGTGTGTTCCTGGGCAAGTCACTTTCCTTCTCTGAGCTTACTTTTTCTCATCTGTAAAACAAGGATAACAATTGAATATACCGTGATGGTTTTGAGGGTTAAATAGGATGACTGGCACAGTGCCAGGTAGGAAGTTCACTCCATCGTGGTATTACCCTGTAGATTTGGCTGACTTTGTCAGAGGCACTGGCAAATAGGGATGTGAAGGAAAAACCACCGGCTTAGAGCCAGTTCTGCACCAGGTCAAGTTCCCAGGCTCACCTACCCCATTGGTGACATTGTCACCTGAGATTTTGTACTTGTCCTAAGGGATCTACAGCGTGGCCAGCTCTGACCCCTGGAGTTCTCCACTTTCCATGGTTAGAAAGAATGGTTCTTCCACCTATACCAAGGTTCAGCTCCTGGCTGGGTCAGTACTCAGAGCCCAACACCAGGTCAGCTGCACGTGGGTCTGTTCCAACCTGCAGCCCCTCAGTTCCTGGGGTTACTACTGCACATCACCCGTGACTGAGCCTGTCAAACACAGCCCCTGCTCCAGAGGCCGCAGCACTGGCCTGTTTTACCATCTGAGCATAATCATTGATTGTTTAATGGGTGTGAGTTGCTGGGGCACCGAGGTGGACCAAACATAGCACCTGCCTTCAAGAAGATCCAATTTTGCCCTGGCTGGCGTAGCTCAGTGGATTGAGCGCAGGCTGCGAACCAAAGCAGCTCAGGTTCAATTCCCAGCCAGGGCCCATGCCTGGGTTGCAGGCCATGACCCCCAGCAACCGCACATTGATGTTTCTCTCTCTCTCTCTCTCTTTCCTTCCCCTCTCTAAAAATAAATAAATTAAAAAAAAGAAGATCCAGTTTTAGGAGAGGAAAATAAAAAAGGAAAAATAGCAACAATTCACTGAGTGTTTCCTGCTGGCCAGAGACAAAGCCAGCACCTTACTCACAGCCAGTTCTGATACAAGGCTCATTTTTATAATACAAATGTGTTTTGACACAAGGGCTACATCAGGGAACAATTTGAGCTGGACACCAATTTTGTGCTTGCTTAGCTGAATTTCGTCCACAAGAAATACCATCAGATAAAAAAAGAATACGGCATCCACCTGGACAGAGGCAAGTAGGAATACACAAAGCACACACACAGCAGTTCGCACGTCTTCCAGCGGCTCGGACCCCTGGGTGTACCGGAAGCCACCCCCACCCACATCCCGCATTACAACTCTTCGTCCAAGTTCATGTCACGCCTTGCACCGCTTCATAACTGCTCACCAGCTACAAACCTCAGGTCCTCTGCAAGGTCGAGGGCCATGTTTATTGAACCACTTTATTTCTTATCCACTTATTTCTATGTAGAACTGTGCCAGCTTTATTAAGTCCCCGTCTTTTTCATTGAAATGTGGCAGTGATTAAGTTTTTGAGCGCTGTGCCAACAACTCCATTTCCCCCTTGAGCCCAGTCGTGCACACTGTGATGATTTTTAGCAACTTATATGTCATATTATAGCAGAATTGGCTGTGCGTAATCTCATTTAATTTAGCTTAATAGTGGCAGGTGCGTATTATGTCGGTATTTACTATGTGGCTGTTATTTTTACCGATTTATAGATGTGGGAACGGGTCTCTGGTTGATCAAGTCACCACCTACTACCTGACAGAGCTGAAATTAAAACCTCGGTCTGTCTGAGTCCTAAGTGTCGCTCTTAGCCATGGTGCTTCCAGAACTGAAGAAATCTGCCTCCTTGTGACTCGGGACAGGCACGGAGTCAGGAGCAGCATTTTACACAGCCCGTGGCGGTCTCCGAAGGACGGTTTTAGAGTGCGGGAGCTATCCAGGGGGATTGAAGGCGCGGCACGGCCCACTGCCTCTGTTAAAAGTGCACGGCACCCTAGGGAACAGAGTCCAGGTCTCCCACCTGGAGGAATGGAGATGTGCATTAGCTTCTCCCCCCGAGGGTTCACTGCAACTCAGGCACCGTCAGGCACTTGGATGCTGCATGAAACGGTTGTCTTTTGTGCCTCACTCGGGAGGGGACGAGGAGGAGACAGGCTCCAGGAGAGAGACGTCAAGGAGGCTAAGAAAGGGAACCTTCCACCAGAAGGATGGGCATAAGGTCAGAGACTGCTGGGCCCTCCTGGGATGTAAATGCCAAGATGCATAGGCCATGGGTGAAGCGGCGGGTGGGGTGTTGCAGATAAAAGAAATAGAGGCAGGCAGTCTAGGGACACCTTTGGAAGAGTTTCATTAACAAACAGAGAAGTGTGATAGGTGGGGGCATGAGAGTGTCAGATCTTTTGTTCGAGCAAAGGGAAATGAGCCGGTGCAGTTGCTGACGGGAAGAAGGAGACTGAAGTCAGCGGAGAGGAGGGTGGTGGCCGGTGGAAGAAAACAACACCATGTGAAGACAGAGACAGAGCAGGTGATGCCCTAGAAGCCAGAGATTGCCCGCAAAACACCAGAAAATGAGAGTGGGGCATGGAACAGGTTCTTCCTCACAGTCCTTGGAAGGCAGCAAAAGCAACCCCGCTGATGCCTTGACCTTGGACTTCTGGTCCCCGTTTGTAGTGCATTGTTATGGTGGCCCCGGCAAACCGATCCAGCAGGATTCAATCCCGCTCTGTCCTGAACCAAAGCGCTCACCACCCACCAACCCGCAGGCTGAGAATGGGTAAGGACACACACCCACTTCCACACCCTTTAAATTGCCAAGAAATTTCAGCCACTAAAGTTTACATACAACTCTCAAAGGACTGAGTCAGGCCAGCAGGTGGCATGTGTTGAGTTTTATTTTATTCACAGTTTGACAATATATTTTCCAATCAGGGAGGAGATGAAAAGGAGGAGAAACTGGCATGTGCCAGGCACTATGCTTATGATTTACGGTCACAAGAGACCATGCCCGTTGGACAAAGTGCTCTTATTTCTGTTTACTTCAATATGCATGAGCTCTCCACTATCATAAACTGCCTCTTAGGAAAAACATGAAAAGAAAAAAAACCCTGGAATTCCAAAAGAGTAGGAGCCCAGAGTGGTTAAAGGTAAGGTGCTGTTTACCTAAATATGTCCTTGGGGTCCTACTGCATGTTAGTGCTGCATAACAGTACATATGGCGACTCCTTAGGACATGAACGTGAACATGCTCGTAATTTTCCAAGAATCTTGTAGAACCTGGGAAATCTGTTTTCTTGCTATGAAAGAGTCCGGCAAAAATGATAGAATTCTAAACAGAAGAGCTGAAGTGAGCCAAGTTTTACCAACTTCAAAACAGGTAGTCATTCTAGAAAATGTCATTCACCGCAATTCAGGAAGGTTAGCACCGTGCAAACTTAACCTTGCCATGTTCACTCTTACCACATGACTTAGGCGTGGCCACCAGAAAGCAGGGTGGGAAAACACAAGTTACAGTGATTTAAACAGCATCTCCAGAAAGTCTCGAGTTCCAGGGTCTTAGAGATACCATGAAGGGCAGCTCCTCCAGTCCACGTGGTGTTTGGAAATAAAACATAATCCCAGTAATTACCTCTTACAAAGATTTCTGATTTGATGAGTTATCAGAAACCAACAGTAAATACAAAATAAAATAGCAAAGACAGACCATGTGGACCACTCTTCTTGGAGCTGTTTCTTGATAGGTCACAAGAATCAGAATGACCTTACTTAGGCCGCTATTGGCACACGCATCATTCTGAGGAATGACCTTGGCAGGGCCAGTAGACCTTCCCCTGAGCTTCATGAAGATTCCTTGCTCCGACCTGCGCTCTTGGCAAGTGAGACCCATAAGAACCCGCCCCAGGGCAAGCATTGTTCTGGGAGTGGCTGGGAGTCAGAGACCCAAGACGGTGCTGACAGTAAGATAAACCTGATGCTTTGGGAGCAGAGGGGATGACTGGATTAGGGCAGGTATGGGCAGACTGGGGCAAGATCCATGAGGCTTGCTGTATTGGCTTTTGCTAGGGCCATTGTAACTAAGCACCATAAACTGAGTCGCTTAGACAACATAAATCTTTGGTCTTGAATTTCTGGAGTTTCAAAGTCCAAAAGCAAGGTGTTGGCAGAGTCGACTCCTTCTGAGGCCTGTGAAGGAAGGATGGATCCTAGGCCTCTCCCCTTGGCTGGTGCATGGCCTGCTTCTACCTGTGCCTCTTCACAGGGTCCTTCCTGCATGCTTGTCTGGCTCCAGATTTTCCATTTTTAGCCAGTCACACTGGATTAGGCCCCCCCAGTGACCTCATTTTAACTTGATTTCCCCTGTAAAGACCCTATCTCCAAATAAGGTCCAGGGCTTAGGACTTTAACATATGGATTTGGGGGGACACCATTCAACCCGTGGCACATAGTGAGGAGTGCAGAAGTTGGTCTAGACTTAGCAAGGACGCACTAAGAGTCCCAAGTGCAGGACAATGTATCTGTCACTCAGGCTGAGATGTGAAGGGTGAACAGCAGGATATACAGGAAGGTGATTAAAGCTGTTGTATTAACTTGTAAGAAACATGTTTGGGGGATGGAGAACGGAGCTCTGTTTTGAAGAAAACATTCATGATCATTGTTTTAGCATTTTAAAAAATTTTGAATTCCCACCAATTTTGTCTGGATACATATCAGACTAAAGTTATGCATGTTATTATCTTCCACAATAATTGGGAAGTTTATAAAATGCTCAAAACCCAACAGAGTGAACTGAAGAGAAACAGAGTGCAATCATGCAATAGGAACAATTTTTTACAGGACACAAACTTGGGTGCAAAAATTGGCAACTTTATTTTTTTATAACTCAATTTATATATACCTGCTGGCTGAAAATTCAATCCAGGCACTTCTAGGTAAACACTGTGGCATTACTTCTCTGTGGCTGCTCTAACAAAGCACTACAAACAACAGGAATTAATTTTGTTGTAGATCTGGAGTCTAGAAGTCCAAGGTCAAGGAGTCAGCAGGCTTGATTCCTTCTGTGGGCTATAAGGAAAGTATGTGTCACAGGCCTTTTTTTTTGGGTTATAAACAACTTGCTTTGAGAATTGATCACCAAAGGTCATACACTGAAGTCCTAAGCCCAGCACCTCAGAGTTTGACTGTAGTTGGAGATAAGGTCTTTAGAGAGGAGGTCATATGGTTGACCCTGATCCAATAGATTTCAAAGAGGACATTAGGAGACAGACCCACAGGGAAGACCAAGTGAGAACACAGGGAGAAGACAGGCATCTATAAGTCAAGGAAGGAGGCATCAGAAGAAATGAACCCTGCTGACACCTTGAGCTTAGATTTCCAGTCTTCTGAACTGTGAAAACATGCATTGCTGTTGTTTAAGCCAGTCAGCCTGCGGTGCTTTGTTACGATGTCTCTAGCAAACCTATTTGGCATATTCTCTTTTCTTCTTTTCACATCATTTTCCCTCTGTGTATGTCTGTCTCTATGTCAAAATTTCCCTTTTTATGAGGACACCCGTCATATAATATCAAGGTCTTCCCTAATGACCTCACTTTAACCTGATGATCTCTATACAGATCTGATCTCCAAATCCGGTCATGTTCTGAAGTATAGGAATGAAGGCGTTGATTTGGGTGCCGCACTTCAACCAATAACAGTTATTATTTCAGCTTCAGGCACTGGCTAAAGTGCTCTTAGTTCTAAGCAGTTCAAGTTGGCCAGTAAAAACCACAGGACTGAGGGGTTAAGTTCCTTATTTATGAGGAATTGAGGGGAGGGAACACACAGGTCCCGCGCTCTGAGTTTCTGTGACGCACAATCACCTTTACCTTCCGTAAAGGCCTGATTTGTTCCTGTTCTGGAAAATCAGCCCAACTGTGTCTAGCTGCGGGTAAGGGGGACAGCCCTTGGGTGCCCCCTTAGCTTTAACTTGGAGGGATTCCAGGGCGACGAATCTGTGTTCATATCAGTGTGTCGCTGTGGGCCACTCAGTCCTCTTGGTCACGAGACGAGGACAACAAAACAGCCAGAACAGTGTTGCAGGCAGCGGGTTTGGGCCGCAAGTCCGTGAACTCAGGCAAGCGCCTTCAGGAAGGATTTGCTTTCTGAGTTGGCTGATGCCCCTCAGTCATGCCTGTTCCCATCGTTCCTGTTGCTATGGGACTGGGTGTCACTGAGGGCTCAGAACCAGGTGGCCTTGGCCAAGTCCTGCGTCTCAGAGTGACTGGTAACCCTGTTCAAGCCAACTGGCCTGTAACCCTGTTCAAGCCAATTAAAACTTAACGATTCCCATCCCCCCTGGGGTTCCTCTGAAAATTAAATGAGTTGTGTTTATTGACATTTAGTAAATGTTAAAAATGAGCCCTAGCCGGTGTGGCTCAGTGGATTGAGTGCCAGCCTGTAAACCAAAGAGTCACCGGTTCGATTCCCAGTTAGGGTACGTGCCTGGGTTTGCGGGCCAGGTCCCCAGTAGGGGGCACGCAAAAGGCAACCACACACTGATGTTTCTTTCCCTCTCTTTCTCCCTCCTTTCCCCTCCCTCTAGGAGTAAATGAGTAAAATCTTTAAAAAAAAGGAACCAAAAAAACCAGGAAAACCAAAACACATGTATCCTTTCGCTACTGTACAATTTACGTGGGAGTCTCCACTGAAGGCCCTGTCCACCCTTGAGGCAGTAAAAGGAAGGAGGAAACACCTGCCTTCCCTCCACATTCAGTGTTCCTGCATTAACAGTCTTTAATGAGGAAAGATCAGTGAAATAAGCCGTTTAGTCATGAATTCATTTTTAACGTCAGGGAAGCTGATTAATTGGTGGCTGGATGAGTGTACTCACTGGTTAGTGAATTTTGTAATGTGGTTAAATTCTGTACCTGTTCAATGAGGTTTTATTTCATGTGCGTGCGCTTAGCACAGACATTCACTTAGTAAATTTCACTTCATGAATATTTATTTAGCAGACTTTCGCTTTTCCACATTTCAGTGTATTTTGTGCCCTTGTGTGAGTTTCCACGTGCTATGGGAACCTGTAAGAACAGGACGGGTGCTGCCTGCTTTCTGCAGGCTCCAAGGAAAAGCAAGGGCTCAGCTTCTTTGAACAATGGCCTGTAAACAACACATGCAAAACCGAAACCCAGTGCTAGTGAATGCATCAGCAAGCTGGTGGCTACAGGGATGAAAGAATGAACATCTGCAGTGGGCACAAAGGTGGGATTCTTAAAAAGCAGACCCAACATGTTGTTTACAAATATGTGTGTGTGTGTGTATATATATATATATATATATATATATATATATATATGCATGTATATTAATAAAAATTAATACCGCCCATGGGATTTTGTTAAGCACTTAACATGAATTAGCTCATGTAATCTTTACACTGCTAATGATGGTGTGATAACCCTTTTACAAAAGGGAAGTGTGAATTGCAGGTGAAATAAATTTCCGAATTCACTAAGCAGTGGTAAGGCTTAGTGTGGCCCCCAAAGTCCGATCCAGTCTGCAGACCATCGTGCTTTGTGCATGAATGGGGGCAGGCTTGGGGCAGAGTCCACGGGTTTTTACTCAGTCAACTGGGCCCCCTGGAAGGAGAGAGAAAAATAAAACTGGTAAGTTATATTTCTTGAAAGTTTATTATGTGTTAGGTACTTTATATGTAGTACCCTGGCTGGTCCTCAAAATAAGCTATTGACATAGGTATTATCATTCCTTTTTTTTTTGCAGATGAGGAAACTGAGGCACAGAGACATTAAGTAACTTGCCCAAGTTCAAAGAGATAACAAGCAATGGAGACAGAATTCCAGGATTGTTGCCACTCAGCTAGACTCCCTGTGGGGTCCGGGGCTGAGGTCCTGACATAGTCCCACCTGCAACAGAGGTAGCTCAGACACAGGGGCAAGTCTTGTTCTGAACCAAAGTCCTGGAGTCCCTTCAGGAGCTGGGATGTTGGGAAGACAGTTGGGGGCCTACACTTAGGGATTCTTCTTGGGAATCTGAAATAAGTTTCTTATTTTCCTTATAGTTTATTTTTTGTAGGAAGACCCAAGTGAAAAGGAAGTTGAAAATGGCATACCATAGTGTGCAGAAAAGCCATTAACACATCCATTGTGTAATGCACAACAGCTTTTTTTACCCACTCATCTAGTTATGAGTACTTGGGCTGGTTCCAGATCTTGACCTGGAGAATATTATGCTAAGTGAAATAAGCCAGTCAGAAAAAGACAAGTGCTGTATAATTTCACTTATATGTGGAATCTAATGAACAAACTATGCTAACAAACAAAGTAGAAAGAGACTCATAGATACAGAGAAGAGACTGGCCGATGTCATGGGGGTGGTGGAGGTTCGGGGGCTGGGTGAGACAAGTGAAGGGACTAAACAAACAAAAGAAACCCTCATAGACACAGTCATAGACACAGACAACAGCATGCTGATTACCAGAAGGAAGCCAGGGGCAAGTAAAAGAGGGTAAAGGGAGAGTAAATGGTGATAGAAGGAGACTTGACTTGAGGTGGTGAACACCCAATTCAATATACAGATGATGTAATGTAGAACTGTACACCTGGAGCTTGTATAACTTTATGAACCAATAAATTCAATAAAAAAAAGAAGTGAGCTAGAGAACAAAAATTAAAACATTTTTAGAAACGATGACATATTCAACAAAATCACTATTAGGAAGTTATTTCAATAGAGTACACTGTTCTTCAGAGCATAATATAATCCTTCCAGAACTCAGAGTAACAGGAAACAGTCCCTGCGGTCTGCATTTCACAACGCAGGTCATAACCGAGGGAAAATTCAGTGGGACATTCCAGGTGTTCTAGCACATTCCAACAAAGACCTTTACAGACCCTATAAGCAAGGATATAAACAGCCAAAGGAATACTATGCATGACCTAAAATTGGATTTTCCCACCAAACCTGTATTTGATGGAGAGAATAATTCTTTTTATTTAAAACAAAACATACATGAAAAGGACACAAGCCTAAAGCAGTGTCTACTAATGAGATTAAATCACGAATGGGACTTCCAAGTTGCTAACAGGCCACCTTAGCCTCCACTGGGAGTGCAACAGTAAAAATTTTCTTCTGTAAGTTCTTGAAAAGCCTGAAGAGCTTCCAACACTCACCAGTCTGGTAAGTAAAGAGTTGGCGTGGGTGACCGACCGATGAAAACACCAGGCTCGCACACGCACGAGACTCGTGCCAGTTGTTGAGGTGCTTCTGCTTGTCTGCAGGGGAGTACTTGGCATCATCGCTTCCTCTCATCCTCACCACGAGAAAGGGAGAGTCACCCTCACTCCCCAGGTGCAGGAAACAAGCACAGAGAAGCGAAGGAAATTGTCCAAGGCAAGGCAGCTCCTTAGCAGTAGGAATCCTCACCTGTGTTACTCTAAAGGTTATTCTATTCTTAGGGTAGTATACATTTCTCATTTACACTTTTAAGGAATGGCTTTGAAAATTGCTTTTTAACTTTTATGGGTGGGTTAACGTTTATAGATGGGTAATCATTCTAGTAAAGAATGATTAGAAAAGGTGGAAAAGAGTATGCTTTGTTGAAGATCAGATTGTAATAAGGACGAAGGACCTCCTTGACTCATTTTTTTTTTAATCTTGGGAAAAGCAGCTTCTGACATAGGGTGTGATGGTAGCACAGGCTCTAGTTGGAACTTGGCTATGAAGTTCACGAGAAACTCTGGGAATGCGATAACCAAGCTGGGAAACCACACTGTTTTCTCATTCACAGGACTATATGAGGCGATGTCAGATGTCCTGATACATCCCCCAGAAATCTCATGATGGGGGAGGATAAGGAAAGGCCGTCGTGACAAGAGAGAGTATTTCATGCATTTTTGGGCAACAGAGTCAAGAACAACTTCCACAAATAACTCAAAAGATGGGTCCAAATAGGATTGGGACATACTATTTATAAAAGGCTTTATGTAACAGCTGATGTCCTACGCTCTTAAACGTTCACTCGGTCCTCCAAGGGACCCATGAGTTAGGAGTGGATATTCCCATTGTTCATGCAGTTACGCAAAGTCTCAGGGCAAGCACTGGGTCAGAAGTTTCACAGGTGGGGATGTCGAACCCCATGTCTCCTCACATCTGTCCACCTTGTCTCAGGAGAGCGAGAGGTGAGAATGAGGCAGCATGTGAGCTCTGTGCCCCCAGGAGGAATGCAAGGGCCAGAGACGTTTTGCTGGAGTGAAGTCTCGGGTTGCAACAGAGGTCTGACTTCCGGTCAGGCAAGATAGAGAAAGCCATACATACTTTGCTTAAGTGAGGAAGGACAGTTGTTCCAAAAGGTGTTCCTAGGCAAGTTAGGCAAGTCAGTAAAGCCAGAGGCAGGGTAGCTTAGCCAATGAGCAGGTAGACCCTTGAGCCCCGCTGCCTGGGTATGAGCTCCACTTGGCCGTGCCCTGTGTCTGAGAGTTTAGGCAGACACTTGAAACTCCTGACAGTCCATGGGTTCCTTTGGGTCCATTGAGGACCAGGTGCCATGATGGGATTAGACATATAAGAAGACATTTATTGGGAGTGTGGATTAGTATAAGGTTGAAACGCCACAACAAAATACCACAGAATATGTGGCTTAAAGAACAAAAACTTATTTTCTCCAAATTCCAGAGACTGGAAAGTCCAAGGTCAAGTTACTAGGCAGTTAGGTTTCTGGAGAGAATCTGCCTACTGGGTCTCAGATGGCAGCTTTCTCACTTTGGAGAGAGAGATAGAGAGAGAGAGAGAGAGAGAGAGAGAGAGAGAGAGGGAGAGAGAGGGAGAGAGAGGGAGAGAGAGGGAGAGAGAGGGAGAGAGTCTCCCTCTTTTTAGAAGACTGCCATTTTATAGGGTTAGGGTTTTATCCTTGTGACCTTATTTAAGTTTATTTACCACCTAAAAGTCCTATTTCCAGGTATAGTCACTTTGGTGTTAGAGCTTCAACATATGAATGAGGTGGAGGGGCTGGCACAGTGCACAGCGGGGAGGAAGTTGGGGGAGATCGGGGGAGCCTGCAGAGGTGTGTATGGGTCTGATATCTGTGCAAGGAGACATGGGGGACAGAAGAGTTGAGTAGGGAGAATCCAACCACAGCCCACTCTCAAGCAAGGCTTTGCCAGGCTGATAGGGGTTCCTGAGTGGCCACCCATAATAGAGTCCTGCATCTCCCTGGGATGGGGGTGAAGGGCCCTGCTGTGCTCTGTTATTGGGCTGGGGGTAGCCCAAGGGGAGTGTGGCTTTAGGAAGCACGGTGATGTGTGCGAAGGGGCAGCAGCTGGGACCATCAGCATGCGGTCCTCCCCCAGCAAGAGACAGGAGCAGTGCACGCCCCTGGCTGCTTCTGTGCATAGACAGGAATATACTGCGAATATTGCATAGCTCAGAAGACTCTTGGCAGGATTAAATGAGTTAATATACAGTGCATGGCTCAGTGCCTGGCACATGTGAACACTGAATACTCATTAGCTCTCATGAAAATGTATTTCTCCTACACCTGGTCATGGGGTGACAAGTGTAAAGTGCTCTAATTACACATTCATCTCAGGTTGTGTTTGTTGATCATCAACACCCTTACTTCAATTAAATATGCCATTGGTTTTATTGCTTTGTAAAAATCTTTCACAGATAATCACCGTGGATGCTTGAAAAGGTTATTGCTCCATAAAAGGGATAAAGTGCTCAATTTTCCTGACTCCAGGCTGGTGACCGTAATACGCAATCGCAGTTGCCTCGGTTATTTATGTGTTTCTAGTTCAGTGGAGCTACCTTAACATTACAAAGTTTCAGATTTAAATGGAAAATTTTGAGCCATCTGGTCCAAACACCATGCTCTACCTGGAGTTCCCAAAGAAATAGTGGTTCAGCCTCCCTTTACCCACCGTCATGATGGAAAGCACACTGTGTTGTAAGACCAGCTGCTCCTTTTCTGGGCTGTGTTCAGTCTGTCTTCTTTCTGACTCTTGATCCATGCTCCATCCATCTCCACCCCACAGTTTTTTCCATGACGCTGATCTCTGTGGACCACATTCCTCCTTTCCATTGGATTGAGCCAACGTCCAGCAGGGTATGGGTGGATGGGAGGAGAGAAGTCAGGTTATTCATTTCCTTGGGTCTTGCCCCAAGGGTCACATAGGGCAGGTGGGTCCCTGATTCTTGAGAAGAAGTCACTGCTTCTCCCAAGAGAATGGATGCTGGTACCTTCCTCATCTGGTTCATTTTATTAACCCAGATGATGACGTTATCCCTGTGGTTCTCCCCCAGGCCACAGAGCTTTTTAGTTAGTTCCACTGGTAAGCCCATGTCGAGTTATCTCAATTTCAGTTTGCTGTGTGTTTCTTGTTCATGCCCTGACTGCCGCAGACCGCTTTAACTAATTGAAAGATCTTCCTTATCAAGGCAAGGGGACCCCTTGTTCCATCCCTTGGAGTCAGACAGACAAGGTCCCACACATCCCTCCAAATAGTAGCTATTTAAACCCACCAGGTGGATCTTAGTGGAAACATAACTCTCTGGACACTGTCACTTTCAAAGCCGAGGTTTTAGTGACAAAAATTATGAGAGGCAGTCTGTGAAAAATCAAATTCAAAAGCTAAGTGCTCTCCCTAAGTATTTTACTGAGCTCAACAATCCTTTGTACACTTGCCTTTGTACATTCAAAACAGTTCCCCAAGTCCTTTAATCATCTACTTACACGTTTAGTCCTCACCGCTTCCTAGGAAAACACACTCCTAGCTTGTCGGCACTAGACAGTCTGCCTGAGTGAAGTGTTAGAGCCTTTAATTTGTCCTCAATTGACTGTGCTCCAGCTCCTCTGAAGGCACACTGTACATCTTTAAGGCTCACATACGTTTAGTGTCGACGATCAGTAACGGGGCTGGGGAGCAGGAGGTGGAGAAAAGGAGAAAACAGGGAAAGAGGAAAAGCAGAAATCTACAACTTGACCACGCAAACCCCTAGGTAACAGTTTGATGAATAATTCATAGTCTTCTTAGTGTACGGAAGCATATTTTTTCACTATGGTAATGAGATACTCTTCTTTAATCCTGCCTTTTCCAATTAACCTTATAAGCATTGTCTCATGTTTTCATAGCTCTCTGAAAAGTCCTACGTTAAGACTCTGTGATACACCGTGACGTACCATTGAGTGTTTGGACCACTACGACCTAACCACGTCCTGTCATCTGGTATTGGGTGTTGTTCCTACGTGATTGGCTTATAAGCTTTGACTATGCTAAGTGCTGCTACGATCTTTGTCTGTGAAAGGATATCTTTGGCCATCTTTGGCTGTTAAGACTTGCTGCCATTCTCCTTTTCAACATTTTTCTTCCCTATGTTGCCTTCTCGGCAACAGCCCTAGAGGCCAAAACATATAAATGATCGCCCATATCGGTAGCATAAGATGTATAAGAATTTCCTCGTAATCACATCTCAGCCAGCAAGGTATTGCCATCACTGTTGGCCCTACTAATGTTTCAATTCCAACCATTCTGACATTGTCTATGGACTTGTTTAATGCTGAAGCAGTTACAGAAACGATTATTGACCCAGACTTTCAATACTAACCGTTAAAGAGTGCTTTCCTCAGACCTGGATTTGTTCCTGACTTAGTGCTGGAGGGGCTGCTGCTTGTAAAATATTAAGCAAGATCTCTCATTCTCTATATTTTAATATAAATCATGTTTTATTTTTATGTGTAAAATATAGCATAGATACCTTAAAAGACAGTTTCGTTGCTTTCAATATCACTTTTATGATATTACCACTACAAAATCACTTTAATGCCATTTTTGTTCCTAAGTCTCTGCTTCAGGTATTGTAGTTTCCTTAAAAAGGATTTATTGCAGCAGAATTAGTCGGCTAAAGGCTCTAGTCATTATTAAGGACCTTGACACATATTGTTAAATTGCTTTCTAGAATGTTTTCACTGTTTGAACTTGAAGTATGATAATGTCTTCCTGATAAACCTTTATCAGTGTTAAACATTATGTGCATACAGATTTTATATATATATATATGTATATATATAATAATTTGATAGGTGAAGTAGTCATTCATTTCCCTCATCGTTAACTTAAGATATTCCTAGAGTGTCTGAGCAATTATCTATTTTTTTTGCTCGGCAATTATTTTACCTTTTGGGAGGATACGCTTTTTCACTCTTGCTCCTGGAATTACGGGCTTTGATACAAAGCTTCCTTACTCTGCTCATCCATCTCTGAAATTTGACCACAATGCCCCTCAGCTTCTCACTTTTCAAAATACAAGGAACAAACTTCCCAGGAGCTGCGGAGGGAGGACGCCCAGGTTGTGTCAGGTGTGGAGTACCAGGCACATCCTGCCAAGTTCCAGTTCCAGCCCCTCTGGAATTGTCTGTGGTTGTTCTCATGCTTAGTCTGTTGCAGACTGACCCAGAGACCCCAGTTTCGGAGTGCAGCCCGCTGTGTGAGACACCACGCTGCTGGGTCTGATGCCTGCAAGGGAGCTCCTCTTTCTTGTTCCTCACGGTGTACTGATCACTGTCACACAGAAGCAAAACTGTATACGTACTTGTCAAGTCACTAAGGGAATGAGTCAGCAAGTGGACCCTTGGGGACAGTCCTACAGAAGCAGGGCGCGGGCCAGAAGGGTTCATGGGTGATCTAGGCAGTGGCCTATAGAGTTGGGGAGGGGGGCTAAGACTGGTCTGTGGGGAGGAAAGTTATGTCACTGACAACGGTTAGCATCACCCGTGCACAGCAGGAATAAGAAGCAGACCCACTGCTGACTGTTTTCATTGCCATGTTTAAACTCCCTACAGACAACGCACGCCTCCATGTCCGCTCCCAGGGCAGACGGCTCCCCTGCCCTGCCCTGCGTGTGGAGGTGCTCAGTGCTACCTCTGAGGGCCGGGGGAAGTTAAATCCAGAAGGTGGTATATCAGCTGGGCTCTGAGAGGCACATCGGCCACTGCCAGGCAACAAAAGAAGGAAAATGTTTTGAGCAAGTCACAGAGGCATACAAAAGTGTGGCCTGTTTGGGAATCCAGGCTAGTGTGTCCAGCACTTTTGTGGCTTGAAATGTGGCTGAAATGCAGAGGAGTGGAGAAAGAGGACGGGAAAGTAAAGTTGGACCATGCTTGCAAACAGCAAACCCCAGAGAGCAAACTTGCCCGGTGTCAACGGGCAGCCATCGAAGCACCGGTGAGGATGACTTCCCCTGTGAGGACCCAGGCCACCGGCAAACTTGAACTCCATGTGCCGCCAGCCAGCCAGCTGTGGAGGCGGAGCTCCCGACGCCACCCACCTGCCTTCCCCATTGCAGTCCCTGTCCTGTGTTAACTGACACGTCTCTTCACCTCCAAAAACCACCCGTGTTTATTAACGACAGTCTGTAGCACGTTGCTAGTGTGACATTTAAAAACCCGAGGCTCTTTGAAGGACAAGATTGCCAAAGACATGTGTTTGAAACCCTACAAGTCTACCAGCCCCCACGGCTTCCGCAGAAGAGCTCGAAGCGTTTCAAGCTCCAAGCCTCGTTCGCAGGAAGAGGAGCCAAGCACGGAGCACTCGGAATAGTCGCTGTTGTTTTGCTCATGACGAATGCGTCCAGGTCTTCAGCAGGAAAGGCCCATTGTTTCTCGTGGAGGGAGAGCCAAGTCCTAGCGTGACAGGACCGTGCGCGTGTTGAGGTGCTGCACAGGCAGGCACAGGGCCCAGCATCAGGCTGTGTGCTGGGGGACACGGGCCACAGCAGGAGACAGTCCTGAGCTCCAATCCTGGCCTCAGTTTCCCTACCTTTAAGGAATCATGGTCAAGGTCCAAGCTGACAAGAATACTCTGAAGGCATTAACTCTGTGTCCAAGCAAGGTCACACGTACAGTTAACTAAAAATAATAGTGCCGTTGACCTGTCCTAGCTGGGTGACAGGGTCTCAGTTTCTCCCATCCTCTCTGTTCCAGTTCTGTCCTGGGCCCCCAAATGGTGTATGGCTTGTGCCCACAGTTCTCAACTCGTTGTCACTGCCTGTGGGTTGTTGATCTGGTTAAGGTTAGATCACTTCACACAACCTGAGGTTTCTCCCATGGCTACACTCCGAAAGCTCTGTACCCCAAAGTTGTTCCTAGCTCACACAGAATCCACGGGGGGACAAGGCGATGTCAGCACAGTTGTCCCCACTGTCTGTACAACCGCTCCGCCGGGAATTCCACAAAATCTCTCCTGAAACCAGCTCCCTGAGCTACCCCTTCCCAGCGTCTCCTTTTCTACGAGGGCCAAGTTCAGTTTTCAAAACACGCCAAATCGGTGTTGTCTCAGCAGTCCCTGGCCAGGCTCCAACGCGGGACCACGACAACCTGACTCAGTGTGACGTGGGAGGGGGAAGATGGGTTTCCGTCGCGAACCCCTCCACCTAAACTGGCGGGGTGCGGGGGCGGGCAGCCTGTCCCCGAAGTGAGGCATGTGGACTGACGGTTCTCGGGGTGAGGGGAGCATGGCTGCCAGGCACTCCCCCAGTTTCCTCCTCTGAGAACGCCCCGCGATGGCTACGGCCCAGAAGAGATTAGTTCTCTGGCTCCTGCCCAGAACGAGTTCAAAAATTTAAGGTATTCGTTTCAGCTAGAACAGCCTGTTACTTAAAATCTTGGCACATTAAAAAAAAGAAGAGGAAAGAAAAAGGAAAAAGACGGAAAGGAAAATGGAGGAAAGGAGGGAGGGGGAGAAGAAGGAAAGATGGGGAGGAGAAAAGACAAGACGACCCTTTTTTACAAAAAAAATTTATTTATTTATCTTTAGAGAGGGAAGGGAAGGAAAGAGAGAGAGAGAGAGAGAGAAACATCAATGTGCGGTTGCTGGGGGCTGTGGCCTGCAACCCAGGCATGTGCCCTGACTGGGAATCGAACCTGCGATGCTCATGTTCACAGCCCGCGCTCAATCCACTGAGCTACGCCAGCCAGGGCACCTTTTTTTTTTTTTTTTAACCTAGGAGAAGTTAAAATGTTTTAGAACTTGCCCGGAACTTAAAGGTCACCTAGGTCCATGGCCTTCTTCGGGGAAGGGGGTCTGAGGCTCAGCGAGGTGGAGATACTTGTCTAAAACCCCAACCAGGCGCGTGGATGAACTAAAGCGCCGCGCAGCGTGTGCACAAGCCCAGGACGTCTAGATAAACAACAGATGAGAGGGGAGGAAGATCTCGCTGGGCGATTATCTCCCCCAGAGGGGAGATGAAACCAGAGGATCCAGCTGCCCGTTTGTATAAAGTTACTTCCTGTCTGTGAGGAGAGAATCGGGTTGTTTGAGTACCTGGCCGCCATCCAGAGCACGGGGGTTCTGGAAAGGGTTTGGGGTGGGGGGAGACAGGGAACGGGAGGGAGGCTCCCAGCTGGGGGTTCGGGAGGGCGATCTTGGCTCTCCACTGCTGAATGCGTAGGAATCCTTCTCAAGACACAGTTGGGAAATCCCTCCAGACTGGTCAACAACAGCAGGTGCCCAACTGCTGGCCAAGGATAAAACACTGAGGCGAGCAAAAAGTCGATTAAATGCCCTGCTTCGTTTGTCTCTTCTTCTCCCCAGCCTTCTCATCTTCCTTCTACAAGCTCCAAGGTGATTTCCTTGTTTCAGGTGTCTAAGCCCCTGGGTGTTTAGAGACCCCAGCATCTGTTTTGCATGGAGTGTGCGCGGTGGAGCCTGCAGCGCAGAGGGACTTTGTAGGTAACTGGGGTCTCTGCCGACTTTTTCTTATTTCTTCTGGTCACGAATCAGTGTGTGCTGCTCAGTAGCCAGAGCGTGGAACGGGTGGTCCAGTTGACCTGGGTTAGAATCCGGGCTCCGTGCCTCTCTGGCTGTGCGTCCAGGAGGAAGTTATGCGATATCTCAGCGCCTCACTTCCCACAGCGGACCACAGGGAGCCATGAGGCTGGCCACCACGTTTTCTGCCAGTAAGAGATCTGCAGTTTGCCCTTCTTTGCTCCCCGGTGTCAGTCCCTGTGCACCAAATAAATGGCTGATCGATCCGTTCATTCACTCACTAAGTTTTGATAGCATGGGCCGGGCACTGCCCCAGGCCCTGAGGATTCAGGAGGGAGCTGAAGGGACCACGTCACTGCCCCCCTGGAAGGGCGAGTCTAGTGCGGAAGGTCAGTGAGCCAACAGCAGAAGAGAAGCTTCACGAGGGAAAGAGCTTCGTCTTTTTACTTACTGTTCCGCCACCTGTCTGTGAGCAGGGGCTGGCTCGTAGAAGAACAATAGAGCAAAAGAAATAGAAAGGAATAGGACGGTATAGGGTAGGCAAGCCCCCGCTAGGGAGGTGGTATTTGAGTAGTGCTCCGAGTTAAAGTGAGGCAGCGGCCGTGGTTAACATGTATGAACCACAGAATTCAGCAAGCACAGTTCTCGGAGTTTGCTGTATGCTGAATTGTTCAGCTCTCGCATTGTCCTGTGAAGGAGGCCTTTATCGCTGCCCTTTTAGTGCTGGTGACACAAGGCTGGGGGAGTTACGTGGCCCGCCCCTGGTCACACAGACAGGAGGAAGGGAGGTGGACATTTGGCCCCAGGGGCCTCACTCTGGTCCGTGTCTTCAACCACCAGGGGCCGTGTTTGGGTTCTGCCAGGCGGGCATGCAGCCTCACGCCTTGGGCCCCTCAACCCGAATTGCAGAACAAAGTTTCCATCATCCTGTGTGTTTCAGAAAATAGTTAGGGCCCTCAAAAAAAATCTAGATTTCTGAGACCCAACTTCACCGCCCGTGAAACAGAACCTGCTGTAGGTGGAGCCTGGCTGTGCTTCCTAACAAGCCCCTCTGGCGACGGGCCGCCCATACAGCCATCGTTGAGAAAGCTTTATACGTGTGGGACGCTACCGGAGGGCAGGGGCTGGGGCTCGTGGTGGGATGGGGGGAAACTCGGGTCGAACGTCCCCTGGCCTGCGACCGCCTCCCCCAGTCCAGGTGACCGCCAGGCCTCCTTGTCAGTCCCGTCTCTGCTCACAACTCTGTCGGGGCTTGCAGGCTGAACCTGTCTGTCTCCTCCGTTTGGCCGCGGGCTCCTCCAGGACAGGGACTGTGTCTGAGCCCCGTGTCCCCATTTTACATACATCAGAGGCCCCGTGCACATATTGCAAGAACGTCCAGGAATGTACACACTAGGATTTCGGGGTGCAGGCCGAGAGACACAACCCGTGCTGTGGGAAGACAGGGCAGCATGACCTGGGGAGGGAGGGAACCGAGAGAGGACGAGCCTGGCTGAGCCGGCCCCATCCCTCCGAAGCCGGGCACTTAGTGCACAGTGCTCTTCATCACTCGCTCCCTCTGCAGCCCCGACAGCCTCTCTGTGATCCCCTTGTTCTAGACGTGCTGTGTAATTGGCATCACAGAACAGTCATCCTTCTGTGTCTGGATTGCTTCAGTTAGCATAATGTTCCTGAGGTCCCGCCGTGTTGCCGCCCGGGTCAGGACGGCATTTCTGTCCGCGGCGGAAGAACATTTCCTGGTACGGATGGGCCGTATTCATTCATCCAGGGGTCTGTGGGAGGGTGCTTGGGTTGCTCCTACCTTTCGGTAACTGTGAATACAAATAAGTTTGGATTTTAACAGATAAAGATGGGCATGGCTAAAATATCTCTGGAATTTGAAAACTCTTTTTAGTTTTCTTTTTGCAAAGTTGCTATAATCCCTGGGGACAGGAGAGCAACTAAGTAGGACATTGTACACTGAGAGAAGGGAGAAACTGCATTTTAAAGGAGTAATTTTGTTAAAAATGAGAGCAATGACAGCTAATTGAAAAATAGTCCCTTCATGTCCTTGGAAAACAGTTAGGAGCCCTCTTTACCCAAACAAGAACGTTTGCAAGTGATTAGGAGAAAAAAAGGTTTTTTTTATTCAAATTACCTTTAATCTGCATCTGTCATATGTAGAGAAGAAAGGAACAAAGAGACAACTCAAACTTTTCTTCTTTTTCTTCATTATTTGAATATTTCAGAAAAACATAAAGATCTGTACCATCCAGATAATTGCCTCAAAAAACTATGTTTGTCGATGGCTTGGATTTTTTTATGTTTACAGGCACACACAGACAAAATCTCATGGGCTTGACTTGGAATGTGCTGGCTTTGACATTCACTGTGGACAGCGATCGCTGAAGGACTGTTCTGACACCAACAGTGAGTTTCTATTCACAGACCCCGCGGATGTGTCCACGGAAGGTGCATTTGAAAAACGATGGACGCATGTGTACTGTGTGCCCATGTGGCCTGGCTGTGCTCACGTCCTGTAAGATGCACAGCGACTCCTTAAATAAAGTCATAATCCCACTTAAACAAATGTACCGACTGACCCTCTGAAACGGTTAATCAAAGGCGTCCAGAGTTACCCACGTTTTAAGTGATAGTGTCAAGATTCAAACCCCAGCTTTCTTACCAGGAGGCAGATAAACAGAGGGAAAAAAATGTAAATTACAGCTGAGTTGGATACTTGAAGTGTAAATTAGAACTAGGTACAGTCTTTAATTGTGTGGAAAATGTAAATTGCTACTAAAGATAGAACTTCCAAATTACAGAAAACGGAAATGGAATCTGCCATGCGTTCTTTTTTGAACTCTGTGCTCAGCTTTTAATATGCAGTGTTAAATGCCTCAGCAGCCTTCTTTCACGTTTGACGAATTATCCCAGAGCTCTCGTAGGTCTGTGGAGGGGGGTGGGGGGGTGCCCACACAAGACAAAATTCGCCAAGGTGACCCCAGGCCACAGCCCTTTTTCTGAGAGTCTGTTTTTCTCACACGGTTTGGAGGGGCTGCAAGAAAGCACAGGGAAGCAATGCAGTGTGTGTGCCTGCGTCCTACTTACGGAACAAGAGATGTTTGCAAAGTCACGTACTCACCGTCACGTGTGATCAAATGACGGCACTGAATGGAGTCAAACGCCTCAGGTCAAACTACTTGAAATCACATCGCGGGCCCGACGACTTCTAACAATGATAGCTTGCATCAGTCTAATGGACTCCCGAGAGCTGACACCTGTATTAATCTCCTTTTCGAGTGCGACCAAAGATCCATTAGCTGGGTGTTCTGGCCATTTTCTTGTCAAGGAACAAGCAAGAATAGGACCTCGTCTCCAGAGAGGCTCCCGAGAGCTGTGCCTCCTATTGTTCGGCTCCTCCGGAGGTCCCTTCCCGCGCCGAGTCTGGGCTGGCCGCCCTGACACCGCTGAATGCGTCAGGAGACGCGCTGTCCAACACGGGCAACTTCTCCTCTCGTCTTCTGGAACATTCCCTCTGGGAAAGCCAGTTCCCATATGCAAAGTCCCACCAGTGACCCTCAGTCTGCCATGCTGTGAGGAAGCCCATGTTGTCCGCAGAGAGAGAGAGGGAGAAGACGGTGCCCAGGCAGCCCCCAGGTGCCGCGGTCACCCCAACTGAGGTATCACTCGTGCGAATAAAGCAACCGTGTTGGACACCCGCCCCAGTCCAACCCCCACACAACGGCGGGCCTTGCCACCGTTTGGCTACAAGCAGGTGAGCACCCAAACAAGACCCGCCCAGCTGTTCCCAGCCACCCCCCCACCCCCCGCCTCCACAGAACTACGAGAGACACCAGATTGTTCAATTAAATCAATCACTAAGTTTGGGGGTGGATTCTTACACAACCACAAGTGACTGGAAACCAATCTACTAGCTTCTATCATTTTTCTCACTGCAGCAAAAGCACGGGTAAGTGAGGAGTGTGACTTCAATCTCCACTATCAGCAGGTATCGTTTCCATGCAAAGAACTGGGGACCGCTGGTTTCTACCTGGGCAGCAAACTGGACAGTGGGGAGATAGTTATTAGACAACAAGTATATAGTGTAAAGAGTAACAGGGAGTAAGTTCTGAGTGCTCACCTCTGCGATTCAGGGAGAATAAAACACCTTTCTAAGTTGCCTGTTTTAGACAGGATGCTCTATATTCTTGGGCAAGCCACTTGCTGGGGAGTGGGTTCCAGAAGATATGGGTAAGGTAACTGGGGGCACGGGATATAGGAGAGGAGCTCTGAGCCATGGGCTGTACCCCAGAGGTTTTCCTGCCCAGAGGCCAGGAGGTGGGGCTGCTACCGCACGGCCCAACCCCCCACCTCCCCTCCGTCAATCATTAGCCACAGGCAACTCTAAGGACAGTGGAGAACAGGGTGGGCATAACTTCCCAGGCGCCTCCCAGTAAGACAGCCCTGGCAACAAAAGGAAATTCCCCAGAAAACAGTACAGGGTGAGCCATTAGCCATAAGCTCTTCTGGTGGCGAACTGGGGGACCCTCCCTGGTAAACGGGACCTGGAAGGGGCACTCCTGGCAGCGGCTGCAGCCCCAGCGCTGGAACTAGATGGGGAAACAAAGGCAGGAGGTGCCTGCTTTATGGTTCAAACCAGTTTAGGCTTGTCTGCCAAGCTCCCAGACCCTTTTAACTGTTACGTCACATACCCAACACATTCATGGTTTCTACCTCCTTGAACTTATTTAATTTCCCCCAAACAGAGTTAAGTAAACATCAGCCCACTAAGACCGACAAGCGAACTGAGGGTTTGAGAACATGAACTTCAGGCCACGAGGTCCGTGATCAGCCAGCAGAGGTGGGGTTCACCCCAGGTCTCCTGGCTCTAACTGCTTTTCCTCTTGGGTTACCTAACTGGGAAATTGGGAGAAAATGGATCTTGGTCTCAAGGTGTGGAGCCGAGGCCACTTCCTGGATCAAAATACTTCTGTGAAGGCCTCCCGGTCAAAGTGTCTGCAGCTTGGTCCTCCTCACCGGCCATTTGGGGGGCTCAGTTGTGCTGCTCTGGTCTCTGGCTCGAGTCTGGGCTTCCTCAGTGAACTTGTGCGAGGACGGGGTGTGCTTTGTCACGCACCGGTGTATTCAGTGCCAGCCAGTCTTTTGCCTGAAGAAGGTCTGATCTGGGTTAGCCCTCTCTGTGTACCTCCACATCCTGTTGTCCGTCGTTTCCCTTATGGGGTCTGCCCAAAAGACAGATGCTCATGCCATGCTTCGTCCCCCACTTACCCACGACCGCATGGACCTCACTGGAACAGGGAAGGACGTTGCAGACTACAGTCCAGTAATAACAACCGATGGCTCTGCCATCATGGCGAGAAAACCTTTAATCTCAGGTTCTGAGTTTCTGCCTCTGTAAAATTAGTACTATGGCATTTCCTATTTAGAAGTGTCATGGGGATTAGAAGCCACATATTTAAAATACCAAGCACAGAGCCGGTGGGCAATAAATGACAGTTATTTTTATGTGACAGACACACCTGCACAGGAGACAGACACGCACGGGCCCCTGCCAAGAAAGCTGCCACTACTTGGAAAGCAGATGTCAAGGCCACAATTGCCTGATGCGTAGTTTCTACCCGTTTGCATGCCCAGCAGACAAGTCTCTGGCCTGCGGGTCCCCACCTCCTTCCCCTCCCCACCTCTGCAGCCTTGATGCCTCCAACTACGCTTGTCCAGAATGCCCTGCTCTGGTTACACCCACCGCTCTCCATGCCCTGGCTCCCTAGCACAACCTCCCAGCAGCTTTCCCGTGGTGACATCAGGCTCTCCGTGGCCCGTCAGCTCCAAGTGATCTCGGTCATAGCTCTGCCGAGTGGCCTTTAGGAAGACTGTTCATCTGTTACTACTCCTGAGTGTTGGCGTTGTGATCGACTCTCTGTCACCTCCCCACCTCTGTTTATGATCCCTGGTGTCCCCAGTCCCCCTCTCCGGGTACCAGTCCCTTAGCGTGAGTGGCAGTCCTCGTCCTCTGAAAGAAATAGAGGCAGGTCCCTTTCTGCACCTCAGTCCCCTCCCCTCTGCCCTGCAGGGATCTGTGTGTGTGCAAATGAAATGAGAAAGCCCTGGCCAGTCCACAGTGTCATTTCCCCTGCCTTCTGGCCCCTCCATGTTTTTTTTTTTAAATGTAAACCAAGAACTGTTAATAACCATTAGTTCTTGCTGCTGCATTTTCTTTTATACCCCCTAAGGGCTTAATGGCAAGTTAAACACAGAGTAGGGGCTTGAAAGAAAAATACAATGTCAATGAACATCTGTAGTCTTGGTTGTGACCTCTGAGTTCCCGGTGAGTGAGCAGCAGGCACCCTGGTCATGAGTTTGTCCTTCCTGCCCCTCCCTTTAGCCTCCTGGGATAGAAAGAGCAGCACCCGAGGCGCGCTCAGGGGCTAAGCGGCATTTCTGCTGAATTTGCAGATTTTCATACCCAGTGTTGACAAGGTTTTGGCACTACTGGATTCCCGGGGGAAGGGAGGGGCGGGGGCTGTCTTGACTCAGAAGCATCCTCTGCTGTGAATATTCTAAATGTAGCAGCCGAGGTCCTACCCAGCTGCTCTCAGCTGCCTTTCCCCAAGGACGCCACCCAGAAGCCCCCAGGTTGCCCTGGGCCTGGACTGGTTCGGGCAGGAAGCTCACCCTGTCCAGTTGGCATCTCTCTCTTTGCTAACGTAGTTGGTACTGGGTGTGTTTGGGGAGGCACCAGGTGCCGATCTGGTTCCTGAGTCATGGCTTTTGGGCCCGGAGGAAGGCGGGCAAAGGTCAACCACAGGGCACCCTCTGAATGTGACCGGGCTCACAGGAGACCTAAGTGCCTGGGCCAGGTCTGGAGCGAGGGTTTCTTACTCCTGTGCCTTCCGAGTAGAGATGTAGCCACTGGAACCCGAAGCCCTTGCCCATGGCAGACCTCCGTGAACACACCCTTACTCAGGGCCCTGCATCCCCAAATCAGTGATCATTGAATTTCTACCCACTGATTGTTTCAGATTGGACCACCCCCTCCATGAACTGTGCCAGCCCCAGCTGATAGATCATGCCTGCCCCTGGTGCTTGGTCCTTCCTCCATTCCCACCCGCCACCTTTTGTCCCAACACTCTCTATCTCCAGCATAGCATCCCCATGAGGGCACAGGCTGTTTGCAAAGGCCACCCCTCTTGGGAGTCAGAAACCTCCCACTAGGGTCTCCATTTTGTCACCAAGTTCCTGGGCAGCTTGGCAATTCGATTTAACTTTTCTGAGCCCCCCATTTCTTCAGCTCTGAAGGGGGGGGCGGTGATAAAAGCAAGCTCCGGTGCTGCAAAGGGAAGCACCATGGCCACTGTAGCATAAGGGGCAGCCTGCTTCAAGGATTCCTGCCACGCCCTCTGGGGAGCTGGATTTTTTTTTTTAAGATTTTATTTATTTATTTTTAGGGAGGGAAGGGAGGGAGAAAGAGAGAGAGAGAGAGAGAGAGAGAGAGAGAGAGAGAGAGAGAGAGAGAGAAACAACAATGTGCAGTTGCTGGGGGGCCGTGGCCTGCAACCCAGGCATGTGCCCTGGCTGGGAATCGAACCTGCGATGCTTTGGTTCGCAGCCCGCACTCAATCCACTGAGCTACGCCAGCCAGGGCGGGAGCTGTTTTTTAATGACAACCTTGATGGCTTCTAAAGAGGAAGGTCTTCTCTCTGCTCTCCAGGCAGGGCCTGGGGCACGGGCCATGCTCAGGTGAGGCTGGGCTGCAGGTGCTGAGACGGAGTGAACGTGACTCACTTCCCTGCGAGCACTGCTGTGAACGCAATCTCCTCCTCGCCCCGTCTCTCTGACCCGCACACCTCTTGGGATGGACGACCTTTGGCACCCGGGACGGAATCTGTCTGGTGAAGCGAAAAAGAACTGCCTCTGAGGCTAGGCCTTTTATTTGGGGTTCAGAAAGAGTGGTGTAGAAAGAAACAAAATGGGTGCTTGAGCCGTCTGTGGACTCCTCACAGTCAATGTGAACCTGGGCACGTACGTTCCTTATCTTCATGCCTATTTCATCCTTTTTGAACGTGCCATAATGATTCCTACTTCCTGAGGTTGCTTGGGGAAAAATTTCAATGAGTTTCTGCATGTAGAAAACAATCAATAATGTCCATTTCACTCCTCTGCCGTAAGTATAAACTCTGTCAGGAAATGGCTTTATTTTGCTTGTTTGTATTTTTCATTCTACCGTAATGAATATGTTTTGCTTTCAGGAGGAAAAAAGTCCAATTGATTTAACCCTGCAAAAGGCTGACTGCAGGAAGGCAGCAGGAGAACTCCGGGGCTCCTCCCACACCCCAGCTGTGTGGAGGCAGAAGACATGACAGCATTGTGCTGACCGCCAGGGGAAAGGGGGTGCCGGGTAGAGGTGGTGAAGTGGGGGATGGGATGTTTGCAGTAATATCAACACTAAAGTTTTAAAAAGAGCTGCAATAGGCCTGCACATGGCATTTACATGTAAAAATGCACCCTGGGGATTGAAGACATAGACACACCAAAGCCAAAAGGCTTCCCTGTAGTCGGCTTGTCACAGGATCTGTGAGATGCAGACACACGGACATTTCATAACTGCTCCTTTCTATTCTACTTTGCTCCTCGGAGACCCGTGGCCACCTGGGGCAGTAGACACAGTCCCAAGGTCATTCTGAAGGCCAATGCTTTAAACCCCTTCATTGTAGGATTGGCCCGCCTTGACTGCGGGTTTCTCCCAGCGCTGAGATCAGGGACACACGCATGCGCTCTCTGGGGCACAGGCGTATCTATCCCAGGGAGCGTCTCACGCGTTACTGACGGCTTCTCCAGCCTCACCGCCGCTTTGCCTGCCTTGGGTTTACGTGGGGTTACAATCCACACTCAGGGACCTGCTGAGGTCAGGAAGGGGTGAGACCGCCTCCTCCAGGAATAATAGGGCGTCTCGGTGAAGATACATCTTACAATGCAAGTAAAAAATAAATCGGATGACCACAGCAAGGCATGAAAATTGAAAAAAAATACAAGAGAAGAGGGAGGGAAAGATGAACATAACAACCAAGATTTTTTTTTTTTTTTTTTTAGTAACAAAGGAAAATGGATTCTCCAATGAGTTCAACATAGACAGCTAATTTGAGTCGGGGCAAAGTATTTATATTCAAAAAAAGACAGTGTCTCCAGAATTTGTTTCTTTTTTTTTTCTTTTCTTTTTTTTTTTGCAGTGAAATCTTTTAGTTCCTTCATATAGAGACATATTACACAATGTTAACAACCATGAAAAACAATACAAAATGCCCTCAATTTAACAAGTAGAAAAATATAACTAGTATATATGGCAATTGTGAATCTAATACTGTACAGAAGTAATTTATGGATTTTACAAATAAATTATAGCTTAAATGCCCTTTTAAAATTATTTCCCCCCCTAGATGTACCCCGGAACTTACAGTAGGAAAGGCTCTGAGCCTAGCTTACGACAAGTCAGTGCCAGTCAAATGTTCTGCCCACAAGCTCAAAGAACTTCTTATTTGGCTCGTGAAAATATTCGTGCAATTTATTGAGGAGTTTGGGGTCCACTTGAGGGTGCGCCCGGCCTTTGGACTCGTGTAAGCAGCGGTCCCGGCCGCTGTCCCGCAGGCAGTAAAAGCCCTTGGTTTTGTTGAAGTAGAAGTTCGAGGCGTTGATCTGCGGCGACAGCTTCAGAAACCTCTCGACCTGCTGGATCTCGGGGAAAGGGTCCCTGATGAGGCGGTCGCCGTCCACGATGTGGACGTGGCGCAGCGGGAAGAAGCGCAGCCAGCTGCGCATGTGCACGTGGTAGAGGCTGCGGTTGAGCGCCTTGTAGTCCACGTTGAGCCGGCCGTCCCGCACCAGGAACTCCTCGATGGACGGGTAGGGCTTGCGCTTCTGCACGTGGTTGTACAGCACTTGCGTGTAGTCCGACAGCACGCGCTCCGACGGGTCCCTCAGGATGAGCAGCAGCCGGATGGCCGGGTTCATGCTGTGGACCCGCTCAGGCACTTTGGGCGATGTGAAGTATGCGGGGGTCTTTTCCACCGTGAGCTGGTGCGGGGCGGAGAGGGGCATCTGGCTGAGGTACCAGCCCAGGCCTTGGCTGTAGTGTTCCTCCCAGTCGAAGAAGTGCACCTCGTTCTCCGCGGCCGCCACGTCGGGGTGCAGGCTGAGCATCTCCAGCAGCGCGCGGGTGCCTCCCTTGCGCACGCCGATGATGATCGTCTGCGGCAGCTGCTGGGCTGAGCCGTTGGGGGCCACGCCATCCAGGGCCTCGTCCTGGAGGGCGGCCGCTTTCCGCACCAGCTCCTGCTGGCCTGGCTCGGCCCCGGGGCGCGAAGGCGCTAGCTGGAGCTGTGCCACCAGCAGCACTGCGCCCAGGAGCAGCGTGGCCATGCTGGACACTACAGTGGCTTCACTAGGCTGGACGTCGCAGGGTCATGAAGTGCTCCCACAGGAAATGCCTCCTGGTCAGTGACACATGGGTGTCGCAGGTAGCCAATTACTAGGAAACAAAGAAGAGAAAATATTAACCCCAAATCCACAGACTTAATGGAGCTAAGACTCTGGAGTCTTGGGCAGTGCATTCACCCCCTGGGGCGCTCTCAGTTTTCTGATCCTATAAAGCAGAGGGTGGCAGAGCTTCCGTGCAGGGCCAGACAGGAGAGGTTTAGGCTTCAGGGACAAAGAGTCTCTATGGCAACCCCCAGTACACTGTGTTGCTCTAAAGTAGCCATAGACAACACACAAAGGAATGGGTGCAGTTGTGTGCCAATAAAACTTTATTTATGGACACTGAAATCTGAACCTCACAGAATTTCATGTGTCATTAAATACATTTTTGTTTCCCATACAGTTTATATGTTCTCTGTTTGCAGAGAGAGAGAGAGAGAGACTTGTCCCTGCCACCATGGTTTGCCAAACTCTATTATAAAGGAAAGAGTTGGGAGGGCCTTCTGGACCTCAACAAACACCAGTGGAGTTCCCGCCCCCTGCCAGCCCCAGGTGCAGGGGCCAGTGATACAGGGGCAGACAACATTCCTGGCCCCGCCCACCAGGAGCTCCCGATCTAATAGCGCAGATCAGCCTGCATGAAAGACTGTTTGGTTTCAGTTCTTCGGCTCACCCTGCATCCAGTTCTTGGATGTGCACCATGGCCTCATTGTGAAGGGGATGTGCTTCCCAACAATTTGATTTGTGTTTGGCCAATGGCGTGTGGGCAGACATGACAACGCGTCAGTCCCCAGCCCTGGCCTTAAGAGGCCTCGTGTGTGTCCCCTGGCCCTCTTGCCAAGAGAAGAGTGCGCCCTGGTCAGCCCCTGGTCCCAGGAGGAGGAGGAGAGACAGGTGAAGCAGAGCCACCCGGCTTGTAAGTGGGAATGCGTCCTGGTCAGCCACTGAGCTTTGGTGTGGCTCTTGCAGCAGCACGAGTTTGGGAAAGGCGGACCGATGCAACCCGACTCCTGGCACTGACACGATGTATGTTACGATCCTAATTTAGGCAGGACACCGTGAGGGCATATGTTCATTCATTTTGCCTGACACAGTTGGGGAGGGCTTCACAGGAGAGGGAATGTATGAAGTGGGGCCAGAGGGATAAACAGGTGAGGTTACTAGAAAGATGGAAAAGCTTTCATGCATGCAAAGCCTTATTATTTATAAAGTGGCCTTGGAGTCTGCTCCGTTGACTTGTCAGCACAACCCTACACTATACGGTGGGGTGGCAGGATAGTTATAGAGGAGAGTCTTGCTCAAGGCCACCACAAAGTTCATTTCCAAATTCAGAGCCCAAATTCAAAACTGTCAACTCAGGGCTGTCTTTCCACAAACGGCCTCCCTGATGCCTTCTCCTCTTCACCCATCTGGGATTTGTCCCAGTTGGGCATTCGAGTCCCTCAAGCACACCGGCAGTGCTGGGCAGGAGGGCACCCCGTTCCCAAAGACGGACGAGTTATGGTTCGTGTTTTCTGGGTGCTGATAAACAGTCCATGTTCGACCCTCTCCCAGACAGAGGGGAGTGGAAACTTCCCTTTGAGTGATCTCTGCCTAACTACTAAATACAGTTAGGGATGTCTTAGAGACAGACCAGGCTTGGGGACTTGGGGATTTCCAGCACCCGTGAAAATGTTCCCATCAGGGGGGCCCATCATCTTCTTTAGACCAGGTTTAAAATTCACTTCATTAGTTTGAAATTCGTCCAGAATGCGTAAACAAAGAACCATACCAGGGAAGATTGGTCTATTTCCCTCAGATGCCAACTGTATTAACTGTTTGGAAAAAATGTATATTAAAGAACAAGGAATTAAATAGCTGGAAACCCTTAGAGAATCACCGAATGCTGGAGAAGACACTGGCAACATCGACTGGCATAACTGTTTTGGGGAAAAAAAGGGGAATATATTTAAGGATGGCTGGCCAAACAAGATGTGGTTCGAGGTTGGTTCTACTGATTGGATAAGCTCAATTTAATGGGCCATTTGCTTTAGTCAATTGAACATTTCAGTATGTTTCAGGCAAATTCCATTTCCTTCTCAACTGCTCATGTGGGTCTACGGAATGGACCAGCTGCGTGTGCCTTTTCCATCTGTGTGTGTGCACGCGTGCACATGTGTGCCTGTATGGGTCTGTGCGTGCATGAGTGTGGGTGTGTGTGTGTACCTGTGCAGGGGATGAGGTGGGTGAAGTGGTGGGCGGTGCTGTCTCCATCTTTTTGCTCCCTACTCTGACTCCAGAAACCACTGCTGGTCCCAGTCCCCCAGCACCGGAGTGCCAGAGTCGGAGGCCGGGATCCGAAAGCCCTAGCGTCTGAATGTCCTTCCCACCCTATTGCGAGGCCTCCTGCTCAGCCTGGTGCCCCTCTGAGGTCTATTTCCTAAAGTGGAATTGCCAGCAGTCGCAGAGAGGAGACACTAAATATAGTGTGTCCTTTCAAAAATAGAAATAAAAGAATAATAAACTGGGCAGTTAGTCGTTTAGAAGCTCTTCATTCTACTTTAAATGTTCAAAAGATGTATTTGCTTATCGTCAGCCTTCTACATTCCCCAAATATTTAATATTTGAGCTATACAGAAAATAAAAGCTTAGCTAAAGTCTTATCCACACAGAGAGTCAGGGAAATAGAGAGAGGAGCATATATGTATGAGCTATATATAGAGAGAGCCATATGTACAGCATGTGCATGTATGAAACTAGCTAAGTTATGTATGCACATATACATTATGTATATATGCATTCATACACACATGCATATCTAAATGTATGCATAAAATATATCACGCACCCACACCCACAGTGACCACCAAGAGCCAACTCCCTTCTGTGGTCGTCTGCTCATTTGAATTTCTCAGAGGCATAGTTAGAATTTCTGGGCCTTTTAGAAACACTCTGAGCAAAGCAACGATCTCCAAGCTTACAGGTGGGCCTGTGAGCCAGGATATCTGAGCCACACGGACCTTGACAATGGGATTACGAACGTCAGAGCAAAAGAGGGTCACGGAGTCCCTGCCTCTCACTGCACAGGTGAGCAGGTGACTTGTCCCAGGCCACACAGACAATCCCGGCCTAGAACCGGTGGCTCCTCAATTCTACTTCTCTGCTCTCTCTGCCATTACCGCTGCCTCCCCACTAATGGCAATGTTTTTGGGGTCCTAAAACAAGAAAGCACCCCCAAAACTACCAGCAGCGACAACTCCTGGCCAGCAACTCCAGAATTAGCTGATACATGGGGTACATACCACATAGGGTCGAACTCATTCATTTGCTCTATTTAGTAGAAAAGTCAAAAGAAATTGCACAGGCTACGGAGTGAGGAATCCTTTCTAGGTCTGACTTAACCTCTCCTAGTCGCCATCTGTAACCTGTAACATGGTAATGATTCCACCCCCTCAATGGTTACCTTGAGACGGGGTGTCAGGGAGCTACTGTGCACTGAAGAGCTCTCTCCAGCAGCAAACAGTGCGAGCCACATGCACTGCTTCACCCATCAAACAACTGTGTCTTGAGCTTGTGGTGCAGAGCTAACATTTTAGTCTAGCATTGAGAGGAATCCCCCATTTCACCAATGCCTTCTGTCCTCTGCAGCGCCACCCACGGCTTCCCCCATAGTAGTCACACAGTGGAGGAATTGTATAGACAAGAGCATAGCCCAGTTTCTGCACTTTCTCAGAAAAACGGTAGTCTCCTCAGGCAACGAGGAGATCTCCTGAGGGTAACAGTGACCCTTCCCAAAGATGACAGCAATCACTATTTATGTGTCTCTGGTACTTAGTCAAATCTCACCCTATGACAGATCATGCATTGTAATTACTTTCATCACAAACGTTAAATGACCCACTCATACACTTAAAAATTTTCTAGAAGCCACACTAAAAACAATGCACCTTATTGGATTATAGGATTGTACACTTGAAACCTACATAATTTTATTAAACAATGTGAACCCAATAATTTTTATTGTGTTTTATTGCTTATGCTATTATAGTTGACCCCATTTTCCCTAATGATTTAAGACAATTTAAAAAAGAAATATTTAATGTAAACCAATATACCCAGAATTTTATCACCATATACATTTAAGAAGGTATTTTTGCATTGTTTTGTGTGTTAAGTCTTCACAATCCAGTAGGTACACATTTATTCTTCCAGCGCATCTCAAGGCCACACATGGTCGGTGGCAACTGGGGTGGACACCACAGAGACACAGGGCAAGGAGCAGAGTGGGGATGCTTACCCCGGAAGCCCTTGCAGGGTGCCAAGTGCTCTCCCACAGGCAAGACCCCCCACCCACCCCGCTCACAAATGAGGAGCTTCCTAACCAGTTAAAGGACCAGGGAGGCAAGTTTGAGTTAGCAGGCAGCACGAAGACAAATTCATTCTTCTCCCACCAGAACCCAACCAGGTAACATGGAACAAATGGAACCTTCTGAACGTCTGAGCCCTGAGCTGGCAAGGACAGGCACAGGGTGCTTGGTAGCCTCTGGAGCCCAGGCCACGTCCCTCGCCAAAAGCAGTGGTGGCAGCTGCCGTCAGTGGCACTTGCTACGGAGCAGACTCCGGTCTGGTGACTGCAGGTAGGGCCCCGAGGAGGCTCAGCGCAAGTCCCCAAGAGAACTAACAGCATCACGGGGGAGCGAGGCTTAAGAGAAACTAAGTGAGAAGCTCAGCCTGGGCAGGCAGAGCCTCGCTCCCCGCTTCAGTCCTCGGCAATGCCCAGCGAGAGCAGCAGTCGGTCCCGGGCTCCTCACCGGGAGCTCCCGGTCCTGTTGGCCCTTCATGCCTGGCATCAGGTCTTTGGTGGACCAGGCTTTCTTGGAAGGGCCCCAGACGAGGATGCACAACTGATGCACCCCCTCCTTCTCTGTGTGGATGGGTGAAGAGGGCCCCAAAGTGTGATCCAGTCCTCTCTGTTCCCTCCCCTGGTCGGGAGGCTGTTTCCTTCACCCTGCAGGGATACTAAGTCCCAGGTTTCAAGGACTCAAAAGAGGAGAGTCTTTCCCATCAGCAACACGAGGCTTCCTGGGCCCCACCGTGAAGATGCTGACCTCATGCCAGATGTGGGGGACCCGCAGAGGGCATGGAGTTTGCTAGGTGGAGGTTCCGTTGTGCTTGGGATTAAATATAAACTACTTTCCAGGCCCTGGCGGCCCCTACGATGGGACCCGCCTTCCCTTCCAGCCTCAACCTGCTCTCTGAAACCCAGCTGCAGCCTCACTGGCCTTTCTGTTCCTTTGTACGCAAGAGGCTCATGCCAGCTCTGGGCCTTGGCACTTGCTGTCCCTCCCTCTTTCCAAGTTCCTGGGGTTGGCTGTTTCTTGGCACACGTGTTTCGTTTCAAATGCTGGCAGTCCCTGACGCAGGAGCCCACCTGCTCTCTCTTAATTACTTTCTTTACACCATCCATTTTATATCCCTCACGCACTCTCCGAAATCGTATCTGCTCGTTTACTGTCTGCCTCTTCGGCAGACGGCGTCCGTGCAGTGCCGGCTCCTCGTCAGGGTCCAGGCTGCCGGCCGCATCCCCCGGCAGGGCTCCAGGCCACAGCGGGTCCTGGTGAGCCTATCTGCTGAATGGGCCCACCCAGTGTGGTGGCAGGCAAGGCAAATGTCCGCACACAGTGAGAAAGACTTATAGTTCAATAAAAAAGGAAACTCGATAGTTTGTCTATGAAAAAAAACTACATAAAAAAAGGACTAGCTTTCCATCCCTAGAGAGTCAAGCAGAAACCAGATGTTGGAGGGGAGGGGCAACATTTCCGATGGCAGTTGGGCAAAGGCACCTGAGCCTGGGAAATATTTTAATTAAAAAAGGAGGGGAAGCAGTGAAGTCACCCTTTGAACATATTTTAATTTTGTCCTTCAGTCTTCTTATTCCATGATCCACATCGTGACCTAGATTTCAAATGTAATTAACTACAGTATATTCTCCGCGTCCCACCCCTGGAAGATTCATGGATAAAATGAAACACCCGGAGAATTCCACAGGAGGGACATGGAGCGCCTTGGGGACAGTGGTGTCTGTGATCCACCTGTGGACGCATTCCCAGCCCCTGGACACGAGAGGGAGGCACAGCGGTCACGGGCAAGAGTCCCTTCCCGAGCAGGGACAGTCACAACTCTCCACAGCACTTCCTTTCAGGGATCTGGTACAAGGATCAGAAGAGAAGAGGTTGCTCACTGAGTGCCCACAGGTGCCAGGCGGTCTGCCCTCGTGTATAAACTACCCCCTGTGATACTTGCAGCAATACCAGGAGGTGGCTCTCCTCATTTTATTTTTCACTTGTTAAGCAATGAAAAGATAGTATGCAGTCGTGGAAAGACAAAGGAGATTTTGTAGTGGGACAGATCCGGGCTAGAATTCTTAGAGCGAACGGACCCGCAGTGAGCTCCTCACCTGTCCGGGCCCGAGGTGCATTCCCGCAGCCTGGGCCAAACGTGCCTCCTCTGTGTGCCTCCGTGATGAACTGAGACCCCCCGAGCCGGAGAGAGAGCGCAGTGCCTCTCTTCCTATGGCAAATAGGAAAACATGCCCTTCAGGGGGAATGACCTTCTCAAGGTCACAGACCCAGGAAGTGTGCAAAGTAATATCCTGCAGGCCACCTTTAACCCCACCGCCCTTTTTCTCCTGTGACTGCGCCACCCCCTGGGGTGGCGGGAGCATCCCAGGCAGGGGGAGTGCGGCCAGCAGACAGGGCCAGAGCGGTGCTCCTGCGACGCGGGGCTGCCTCTCCCCAAGCTTCCCAGGGCGCTGAGTGATTTAATTTGCTGGGATACACTGCAAGCTGATTAGGGGCCGTGCGGACAACGGAACTGTCATGTCCCTATCCCTCTGATTCTCGGGGCCATCCACAGAGCGCAAGCTCGTTTGCTCCCTTTCAAGAGTCAGGCAGGCCTTCGCGTTCATCGTGCACAACTGCTTATGGGCACTTGGCAGCGGGGTCAGCCGTCTCTCCGGGCAGGGCCCCTTGCAAACCAAGACAGGAGAAACAGATCCAGCTCGGGCCTGTCGGTCTCAGAAAGGACAGCGGGCAGCTGAAGCCTCCCAGAAACAGTTATTTTCTGGAAACGGCCTACACAGTGTCTTCAACCAAGGGTGGTATGCGCTGTTACTTAGACTTGCATGTGGTCATCGCTGTGAGGTAGGTGATGGGTGGAAAGAGTTCGGCGTAGAAAGGACCCACGGTCAGCCCACATGATGTTCACCAGCGTTCCTGGCCCACAGTCAGTGTCTGGGGCAAGGGAGAGTGATGGCCGCATTTCCCCCCGGAAAAGGGGTAGACTCTTCGAGTGCATCTGCACAAGGCTGAGAGGTTGTTCCATATGTCCAATAGGGTAACTGGGACATGAACATATCTCCCCAGGAGGGAAGGAGAGCAGGACCTCGGCAAGCCAGGGAGGGAAGTATGGTGTGGGGACAGGAGCAGGGATTTGGGGCCAGGAGAAAAAAAAATGCAATGTCGTCTCTGAGCCTTTGAGAACTCCACGGTCCAACGAGGATGAACAAAGCAGCCTGTCCCGCAGGGGCTGACGTCAGCCCACACAGCCGTCTTCTCCAACTTAGACGGGAGATTAGGGCCGGAGGATCTGCTCTGGGAACTGCAGGGGGGAGGTGGCTGAAGCTCCCCTCCCAGGAGCTCTGGCTGCCCCATTGCAATCGTCCAGCCCAGCGCTTTCCAAACTCACACGTGCGCACCCATCCACCGATGCCCTGGAGCTCTCCTCCAAAGGGCAGATTCCGATCCAAGAGGTCTGGAAGCGGCCTGAGTGTTTGTGTTCCTGACGAGCTCCCAGGGAAGCTGGCTGCCCACCCTCGGCCCTCGGAAGGCAAGGGCCCTGTGAGTCCGGAACGCCTGTGCCCATTTGGAATTGGATTCCAACTGCCTTGGCCTTGAGCCAGCGTGGCCCAGTTTCTGTTGGTTTTGTTTCTTACTGTGGCTGGGCAGTTTGTTTTTAATTCCGGGATGAAAACAACAGCGGCGGACAAACTAGAGAAGGATTGGTCCGGCCACGGGGGTGGTATTATCCCGGGGGTGGGGGAGGAAGGGGAGACGGTGGATTTCATAAAAGATTCAGAGCCCTACAGCTGGCTCGAATCTCAGCTCCACGACTGAAAATCCTGCCGGCAGCATCGAAACGCGGAGCCTTAGATCGAACGCGCTGGCCGTACATCCCAGCTGCGAGGAAAACGGAACAGTCTAGTGGATGCTGAGGACATTACCATATTGCCTGGCCCGTGGCAAGCCTCAGATCGCGGGAGCTGTTTTTGTCCCCAAAAGAAGGAAGCTCTGTGGTTGGTGTACACTGATCGGGGTGATAATGAGTCAAACGCGTTTGTGCGCGATCCGAGCACTGCAGCGACTCGACCGCAGAGGATCATGGGGGGAAAGACAGCGATCCTTGGGTCGGGAGCCAGGCTCTCTGTTTTGAAGGCGTGCACAGTGAGGGGGACTTTCCTGAGCTCCTCGCACGAGTGATGGGCAGCCGCGTGCACGCGGCCCGTGAGCGAACAGGAGGAGGAGCTACCTCTCCACCACGTGCAGGAGCTGCGCTGTTGTGCATAGCAGGCCGCGGACCTAAATACATCCTTCGGGAGAGGCAGAGATTCACCAGCACAGGCAGCACGCGCCGATCTCCGTGACGGGAGGGCGGCCAGGCCTCTCTCATCCCTGCGTGCAGCCGGGTGGAAAGGGGACTGTACCGGCACACAGGAGCGGGAGCCAGCCACCCTGGTGCGTGCCTGTGTGTGGCTTCAGTGCCTGCTCCAGGTGAGAGCCAATGGCCACACAGGTGCCCTCTGGCTATGGGAGCCTCCTGTCTGGGTGGGCAGTGGGTGGTATCCCTCCCTGGATGGCGAGCACCCAGGAGTCCCACCCATCTCCCCAGAAACAACCAGGAAAGACACACGGGGCGTCCGGGACCAAGGGCCACAAGCCACCATCTAGTCCTGTCCTGATCCCTGCAGAAGGGAGAACCGAGGTAGGCAGAGAACAGGAACGCCAAGTTCAGGCATCAGGGGCTGAGCTGAATCAGAAACCACGGTCTCCTGGTGCCTGTCCCACTGGACCCCAAGGCACGGGAATCTGTGCTGCTTTTGTGTTGGGGTATAAAACATTAAGCAGTTTGCAGCTGAGAAGGAATATGTACAAACTGAAGTAAATTCTTCCTCTGGACTGGCGAAGGTGGGGAGGATTGGCCTCATTTCTTGAGCCAGCATGGACCGGGCGTGTCTCCCAAATGCGGGTGTTGAAGCCTTCATGCCCAGCGACATGGTGTTTGGAGGCGGGGCTTTGGGAGGGAATGGGGGTTAGAGGAAGTCACGAGGGCGAGACCCACCCACGATGGGAGAGGAAGAGAGACCAGAGATCTCTGGGCCACAGGAGTGCACGAGCAGACAGCCACCATAGGCAAGCCAGGAGAGAGCTCCCGGCAGGAGATGAGTCTGTTGGCATCTTTATCTCAGACTCCCCAGACTCCAGAGCTGTGAAAAATAAATACTCGTTGTTGTTTAAGCTGCCCAGTCCATGGTGTTTTGTTACAGCTGCCTGAGCAGACCAATATACAGCTCTCTGAAGAAATGTAATAGCAAGGTCTCTGCTGTGTAAGTCCATCCAGGGGTGGTGCTCGCCTGTCTCCTGGATTCGGGCAGGGGGCTCACTGGTCCGGGCTGCAGCCAGAGGCCCTGGGCGGGGTTTGCCCGAGAAGCCAGCTGCTGACAGCTCTGCAGACGCTGTTCGAGGTGAGGGGCCAATGCGGTCTGATCTTTTGCTTTTACAAGATTCAACCATGGATATTGATGTGAAAACTCCTGATTTTTATGCATGTAACAGAGGAGGTTTGGTTGCCACGTCAGGTGAACTTGAGAAGAAATAAAAAACTAAAGGGTCAGTCTCAGAGGCAGGTGCCTGAGGTCTACACTTTGCCCGCACGTGATTGGACAAGGCACCTCCGAGGTTTCTAAAACTGGACGGAGTTTCTGGGGATGCAGAAATCACGCAGCTGCTGTCCCAGGGAGCACCCTGAAAAGGAGAAGCCACGCATGCAAGGAAACCACAGGGAAAGCTACCACCAGGTTCCACGTGAGCCCGGATCCAGCCCCAGATGCACGCAGGTCCAGCAGAGAGGGGCAGAGCCGTGGAGGAGCAGGGAGGGCCTGCCTGGCGGGATTCCCCGGGAAAGGCTATCGATGCTCTGCAGGCAGAATCTGGGAGGAGACGTGGGGTCTGCTGGGTGGGAACTCCCACGGGGGCATGCACGCAGGTAGAGGGTGCAGCTGGGTAGGGCTGGGTGGTTGCTTCAGTCGGCACTGCACACAGTCTATGGGGGGCAGTGGGGACATGAGGCCGCACCAGGCCTCAGACGACTGGGACGACCCGAGACATGCACAGATGACCATCAGAGTGGCTGTCATAAAAAATCAACAAATAAGAGTATCGGTGAGGATGAGGAGTCAAGGGCACTCTTGTTCAGTGATGGTGGGATTGCAAACTGGTGCAGCCACTATGAAACACACTGAGCTTCCATGCAATCCAGCAATTGCACTTCTGGGCATTTACTTAGCAAAACAACAACCCAGAAACCCTCATTTAAAAGATACACACACCCCGATGTTCCCTACAGCTGTGCATACAATTGCTCAAACACAGAAGCAACTGAAGTGTTCACTGACAGCGGAATGGATCAAGATGTAGTGGTTTACGCAATGGAATATTACTTGGCCATAAAAAGGATGAAACCTTGCATTTGCGACAGCATGGATGGACCTAGAAGGCATTGTGCTGAGTGAAATTAGATGAAGACAGATACCATCTGATTTACTTGTATGTGAAATCTAAGGAAACAAAATAAATGAAAAAAGGAAACAAAACAGACACAGACCCACAGAGACATAGAACAAGCTGAAGGTTGCCAAAGGGGAGGGGGGGTTATGGGGTATGGCGAAGAACGAAAGGAAAAACGGTGGGATGGGAGAGAAAAGGCACCATGGCGATGGGATAAAGCGATGGGATAAAGCACAGCGTCCTGAGCTTGAACCCCAGCAAGGCCACAGCCAGCCTATGCACTGGGGCGAGTTAATGGAAAACCCTGGAAACCACAGTTCAGGCTTGGCCCGAGGGACTGTTTCTGCTGTTCCTGTCCGACACGTATGTCCTTGGTTTACCTGGTCACCTGAACACAGACATTTCAGCGAGCCCGTAGTATCCACGTGAACCACGGTGACAGGCAGGAGGGACGGACGGTGACTGACACGCCCCTGCCCCCCTGCCGGCGCGGGGCTGACGGGAAGCAGGCGCGGAAACGACGGGAACCCAGCACCTGGGCTGGTTTTGGTTCTGCGGTGCCCCTGTCACCTCCCCTTTCTGAATCGAACCAGCGCTGTTCACGGGACAGCCCTGGCCAATGCAACGGGGCACGCAGCTGCTTCCTCCCCACCCCTGCCACACACACACACACACACACACACACACACACGGGCATGGCTCTGACTTCTCTTTGCCCCTCACTGGGGACATTTTAAAAACAGCATTCAAGACGAAGATTCTCAAATTCTTCAGCTCCAGTTTCTGCAGAATGAATTAGTATTTCATTTCCCTCTGGTTTGAGCTTTAACTTATCAAGAATAAATTTACTTTAAGCAGGGAATGCCTGCCTGATCACCTCCCTCATCGTGCAGTGTCTCGGCGCCCTTTAACCTGTGCAGGACGACACCACCACCTGGGTATCGCACTGAACGCAACCATCGCCGTGGTCTCCTGTTAACTCCTCCTGTACTTTCAGTGGCTTCAGATTCAATACAACACTGTACGTTAAGTTAAATCATCTCCAGATCGACCATCTATTCTTTCTGAATGTTGACACAAAACGATTTACGTTTTACACATTTACAATACTACTTGTTTGCGATAACTTGAACTATTTGAAAGCAGCTGGCACCAGCGGGACACATTCAGGAGTCATCGGGACGAACTGTAACAGCTCAGAGGGGAGAGGCTGCCAGTTTGAATGCCGGCTCCATCCCTTACTCCCTCTGGCTGGCCAAGAGCAAGTCACATGACCTCTGCCTGCCTCCTTGTCTCACCTGAAAGGTGGGACTGGTAACAGTGTCAGCTTCCTGGAATTGTTGTGAGAATTGAAGGAGATACTGCTACCTGAAGGGCTCAGAAGAGAGCCTGGCACAGAGAAAACTGCCGCTAAATGTCCCCATCATCAATGTCAGATGTCCACCATCCATGGTTGTGGAGGGAGAAGGTTGTATTCCGATGACCAACACCGCCAACACAGGCCATGCCAGGCACACAGAATGCATCTCGACAAAGTCTCTGAGGCAAGGGGCCAACGCACACGAGCGAGCAGGCTGCTGAGCTGGGCATCAGGAGCTGGGGTCTGGTCCCGAGTCCTGGCCTGACCTCGGTAGGACCTGGGCCAGGACTGAGACGTGCTCTAAGCCTCCGTTACAGAGGGAGATGATCGTGCTGTAAGTTCTGAGATCGTCTGTCCTCTTATACCCATCTAAAATGCGAGGGCTTTAGAGAATTAAAAAAGAATGCTTGTGTGTCATGGCAGGGCGCTGTTACCCGAAACTCCACCCAGGTCAAAGTAAAGCCTGAAGTTTTGTCACGTGTGCTGGTGCCAGCGGACCACGTCGTGGGCTAACATTGGCGACATGCATTGTGTTTCTACACAGCTGAGGCAAAACAACACAGCTTCCAGGAGGAAAGACAGCTCCCTTGGGTCCGGTCGCCCAAACTGCCATTGCTGTTCTGCTTTCAGAGCATGTCTCCTGTTCACTGAGTGAATATTAGTTGAACCTCGGCCATGATGAAGGGGTGGATTGGCTAGACAAGGGGCCAGCCTACAAAGGATGTCGAGACATCCCCAGAACAAAAGAGGAAGAAAAATAGCATTGTATCCAAAGCTTCTCAGCAACAAAAATCAAGCTCAGTGCTTTTACCTGAAGCCCAGCCTGAAATACACAAATAGGAAAATCGAGAAATACATGACCTGTTGTGGGAAGACCAAGCAAGCGAGTTCAGACCTCCTGGGGTTGAAATCCTGGCCTACGTGTTTGCCCACAGAAAAGCGTCTTTCCTCCCCGAGCCTCAGTTTCCCCATCGGAAGAGAGGGAGTGCTTCCCCATATGCCGGGGGGCTCCAAGAATTAACGAAGCATTGCAGAGAGAAAAAGCCAGCCCCCTTAACACGACACAGGGAGAGAGCCTCAGGGCATAGGAACCAACGATATTAGCTCAATCACCGTAGCCTGATGCAATTATCTTGAAGAGAAAAATAAAAGGGCCATAATAGCAATGATTTAGATTTTATAACAACTAGTCTGTCTGCTTAAATAATTACAAGAAAGGAACTGCTACATTCCAAAAACTGACAAGTAAGAAAAAAGCATTCTCCGGGAAAAGCAGAAAATTATGAGCGCTGAGAGCGATGCAGAGAGAGCTAGATGACAAAAAAAAAAAAAAAAAAAGCGCAGAACGAGGCATAAAGCGGCTCTGAATCCACTGTTTTCAGAGGACAACGACTCTGAGCTCATTAGCCTTTGTGCCCTCTTTAGCAAAGGCCCATAAAGAACCATTCAAGTAGGAAAAGGCAGCAGGTGAGGGCAGCTCTGAACACAAGGGACTGTTTAGCGCAGCGGGGCCTGGTGGCCGGTGGCACCAGGGTCCCAACCAATGGCTGGATGCCAGCCGGAGCCCGTCCGCCGCTCTGTGCCATGGAGAGGGGACGGCGGCTGGGGGTAGGAGCAGGCAGAGGCATGCGTCTCCTTCGGGACAATTGCCTGCAGACGCGTCCCTGGCACAGGGGCCTGCGAGGCTGGGGAAGATGCGCGCAGAGCCCCCATGAGCGGGTTCGGAGAGGACAGAACGCCGGCTGACGCTGACTTTGCTCAGGGGACCTTTTCTCGGGTGCTTCTGGCCCCGTCGTGGGGCAACGAAGGATGGCGGCCCATCGGAGCTCAGGGAACCTGGGCCGAGCCATCCTCCTGCCCTCGAAGACTGACGTTTCCCTACTTCCAACACTGGCACTCTCACTTCCCAGCTCCCAGCACCTGGGGCCCTGCACCCTCACACCGCAAAAATCCACATTTCATGTAGCAACCCTGCGGACCACGCTGGACCACGCCTGAGGGGCGGGGGCGAAGCTCCAGCAAGCCTGGTGTGTCCTGCTCCGGGAGTGGGGTGGGGGATGGGGAGCCGTTGCCTGGGTGGTCAGGCGCGATCCGGGACAACTGAACACAGCGCCTCACTGTGGCCATCCTCTGCTCCGCCGAGACCTGCACATCCCGTGCCTCCGCCCTTTGCCGGCCGGTCTTCGAGGGCTGGTGGAGGGACCCAGCTTACTCAAGTCTCTCAGAAACCCAGACAGGCAGAACACCTGCTGACTTGAAGCAAGCAGGTCACCGTGCCACAGGGGACGACAACCCGTGCAAAGCAGGAGAGCCTCTTACAGTGCCAGGCTAGACGGGACACCCTCGAACCTGCACAGCCCACAGCAAGTCCCAGGGCTGCTCTGGCCTCCAAACAGAAGGGCCTGTACAAGCCGGTCACACGCCCAGACCAGAGATCCTCTCCCCGGGGCCATAAACACAGAGTCATTCATTACGGGATGGGGGGGAGGCGGGTCAGGGGAGCATCCAGGACAGACCTGAAAGAACAATCCAGTCTGAACCCGAGGACAAAGGGGACCGGGGCAGGGATTTGAGGCAGAGGGGACCGCAGGTGGCCACAGTGGAAATGCTCATGTTCCTCCTGACGTAGCTGGGGAACAACAGGTGTCAGTCCTGAGGCCAGACTGTGAGGTGGACGTGCAGAACAAAACGGGGAGGGAGGCCGCTTGAAAGGTGAGAACATGGCTGCCAGGCTGCGGACTTGAACTCCGCCCTCGCATTCACTGTGGAAAACAAAGCAGGCAAAGAAGGGCCTGCCGTGAACACCCCCCCCGCCCCCGGGTGCACTCAGCACTCCGGGGGAGTCACCGTGTTCAGTCCTGACACCTTGGAGGAAAAGACGGTGCTGGGGTCCTCGGTGCTTGATTTTCATTCAACAATTATTTCGTGGGCGCCAGGTACTCATTCAGGTTTGATCGTTTCAAATGTCCCCATCCTCCTACCTTTTAACCCACTAAAGCAGACGAAACATAAAATAAGTGTCTAAAAGTACATCCCTAAAAACCACGAAGAAAACTCAAGGTTTGGAGGAGTTGTAACCTTTCCCACGGGGATGTGGCGAGGAAGTGGCGTGTCAGGGCTCAGCTCTCCTCTTGTGGAGAGAGTCCTGACTCGGTAAATAATGCGGCTGCATGGGACCTGCTGCAGCAGGGGACAGAGCAGCGACCTGATTAGTTTTGCAAAGTTTGCTCAGGTCAGGGGGAGAGATTAACGTAAATACAGGGGTCGGCATAAGTAGGTGACACAAAACAAGACTTATTCCTTTATTATTATTGATTAATTATTGTATTATTTTCCAAATGAACAACTGTAAGCCTATTTTTTTTTGCCCACACCTGTATTGCAGATTGAAAGTGATTGTAAAAGTTATGAAGCTAGGGAGGAGAAAAATGCGAAACCAGAAGAAAACGAGGTTCGTGTTTCAGCTGAGGATGGCGATTGAACAGAGCTCAGGACGCTGAGCAGGACTAGCCGCCAAATGCAATACGTGAGCATGAGCGTAAATAGTTGCTCAGAAGCAAGAGGGATCAATTAGGGTTCCCGTGTCCCCCTAACCACCTTCTTGCACTGTTTCAAAGGTCTGCGTGCCTCAGCTTCCTCTTCTGTCATTCTGTGTGCATGTGACCAAGGGTTTGGGTAACAGGGCCTACTGGGAAATCTTCTGCAGGCAGAGGCCCCACCCTCGCTCTGTTCCCACGTTAGAGCAGAGGTGGAGAGGGCTGCCTGGGGACACTATGGTCCTCTCTTGGGTTGGACAGCGCCCACCAAGTGGACTGGCAGGACTGGACCATACTCCACAGCTAGATCCTAAGTGACATTCTTGATCTCCTTTTCAAACAAATTCAGGCTTATCAGAGAGAAAAGCTCATGAGGACCACTAAGTGCTGCATATGACAGACACTTGGGACCAGGCCCTCGAAGGGAGCTGGATGCGCATGATAAACTGTGATTCTTCCAGCCAGACTCCGTGAGCCATGTAACTTCCTTCAGCAGGCCAGGCATCCAAGCTTCGGGAAAACAAGATCCCTTCCTCAAGGTCAAATACCTCTAAGGGTGCACACCCTGGGGGCGCAGAAGGCATTCTCCGGCGCTGAGTCACCAGGGGCTCCTCACGGCCCCCGCCCCAAAGAGGCTCCGCGCCCCAGGAACAGCTGTGTCCTGTGACATGCGTGGGGATGGCCAGGAGGGAGGGCAGCGTGTCACAGGGCGGAGCCGGGAAAGAAGACGGGAGCCTGGCACTCTCTCCAGTAAGGACTGACGACTAATCAACAGACATTGAAAACCAGACCGAGAGGAGCAGCCCTCTGGAAGTCCGAGGAGGACAACCCGGGGCACGGTGGCCAGTCCCTCCACAAGATGGCACTCAGTTCCCTTGTCTTCAGCTTTTGTCTGTGGTTTTACGCCATCAGAGAACACTTTTAGATCACAGGCCATATTCTTTGCCATTCCACCATTCCTGTCTTTGTGACCTTCCCTCAAGGTTGCAGGCATTAAGTCGGAGTCCTGAGAAGCCTCGGGAGAACGAGAGGGTGTGGACTTACTTGAATGACGGCGTTTCTGTATCTGGGGATTTAACGAGGGACTCCAGAAAACTGCCCTGCCACGGGATGTCGCTGGATTCCCACGTTCTTCAGATTCTTCCGTCCGCGTGTAATAGTTTTCCTGCCCTGTCTTCTCCTCTGTGGTGTCCTCCTCCCGCCCTCTCTCCCTCCCTCCTTTTCTCTCTTCGTATCTTGCGTCTTCCCCAAACAGCTCTTCCAGGCCTTTTCTACATTGCGGCTTCTAATCTCTTGGCCCAGAAAATGAAATCATGAGGTTTGCTTGAATTATATTAATTAAGACTTAAAAATGGGGGGGGGCAAAAAACTCAGACACTCCCCCATGAATACGGTGCATAGGATTCCGCCACAGGTCTCTACAACATGACACTGAATTTGCAGCTAGAGGCCTGCATTGCTTTAGCCACCTTATTAATAGCATCCTTTTTAAAAATGCTGACTGTGGTCCAGGTGCTGTGTAAATGCTTGACATAACTTACTTGGTTCAAGGTGCACTGAGAGACCTTCTGCTATAATTTTAATTGCGTCCACTTTGCAGAGGTGGAAACTGAGGCTTGGAGATGAGGAGTAACTCCCCTTGGCTGAAAGTGGCAGGGAGGACCCTAACCAGGTCTCTCTGGCTGGCGAAGCCGGCGCGCTAACCATCAGGCAGCTCCGCCCTCTTTCTGGTCCGCAGTCCATCTGAACGAGCGGCCAGGATTAAGTGAGGAGTGGGTAGTAATGTTCTATGCAACAGAAGCTGGTTATTTCGGCATGAGGCGGCTCTCACTATTGAAGAAAACACAAAGTCCTTCTTTGGAAATGCTCGCATGCAACCAAAGCGTTGTTAATTCAGTTCCTCACCAGGTTATTACCTGAAGTGAAAACATGCCATTTTCACAGCTGTCCCCCGAGCGACACACGCCTGCACTCTCGGGGGACAGCTTGGTCTCAGGGTGCACCCTGAGGTCGTCTCCTCGGGAGGAGCTGGTCTGAAAGGCCTTCTCACGGTTTTATTAGCTTTGGGTCCGTCGGAGGAGGGGGCAATTGCAGGTGTGAGTTTTCAAAGCACAAAGTACCCCTTCAGCGAGCTCAGTGGGGCCCCTGTGTGAGCTCCTTCCTTCCAAGTCCAGCCCTACAGCCATGTTTGTGTTGAGTGCGGGTGGGGGGCGGGGGAGGGGGGCTGCTGTAGTGGGCTGAACGCTGACCTGGTGGCCTCACGGGTCTGAAATACCTTCTTTCCAAAGGGTGTTGGGTGTACTCTGGGCGTGCCTTCGTGACACGGGAGAAAATATGGCTCACTTATTCAAGGCACTGAAGAGTTTGATGGGGTCCACAATCCTTTGCTGCTTTCAGCCAAAACTAAGGTTGCCTTGGTTTACTCTGTTAGTCAGCCCACCAGAGCAAGCAATGCTTCCTTTGCTCCTCAGACCAGACCCTGGCTAAGTCATTTCACCTTCAAGGTCACTGAACTCTCTCCTCTCTAGCTTCTTAGGGTTCTAGAACTTTCACTAATTGCTCACAACTGTTACCACACGAATAGGGATGGACACTTAGTAAAATACAGGACTTCCACTTAGATTTCAATTTCAGAAAATAAACTAAGTAATTTCTTAATACTTAGTGTCTGGCATATACCTATTCTGAAACATTCTGTGTTGTTTATCTGAAATTGAGATTTAACTAGGTGTCTTGCATAGTTATTTGGTAAATCTGGCAGCTCCACACAAGAAGACTGTAAGTTTTTCTGAGCATTGTGCTAAACGTGTTACACGGGAAGCCTCCTTTAATCCTCATTAGAATGTAGAAAAAAAAGTGAGGTACAGAAAGCCTGTCTATTCCTCGGGATGACACAGTCAGTAAGCAGGAGATGAGAGATTCAGACAGATGTGACTTCAAAAGCCGTGCTTTGCCCCACAAGAATAACTCCAAAATCAAATCTGGAAATCTGTAATTGACACCTTCTCCCTCCTTCCTACCCAGGACGCTGGAGAAAAAAAAAAACCTGGTTTAAGACATAATTTAAGTACAGAGCAAGCAAGTTTTGCAGAGGAGGTGCCCAGCCGCTTTCTCTCGCTGCCGCTGAAGTGTTTACTTTCCTGAGCACAGCTCCGCCAGCTCGCCTTTCATTCCCTTTCATTCCGGCCGCATCTGCAATCCACCTTCTCCCGCTGTATTTGAACTGCTGACACAGGGCTCCGAGGTGCTCTCCTACACCAAAGAGTGAGGGCATTTGCATAAAACCACCTACCGCACCCTATGCCGCCACCGGATCTGCAGGAATTCTAGGGGAAGTTCAGCGAGACTCCAAATGGAGCCCGGGAAGTGCTGAAATGGAAGTTCTTGATGAATACAAGGAGACCGAGGTCGATGTTTTAAATCTAAATAGGTTTCTTCGCTCACAGAAAATGTGGGCCACTGGGTCCTGCAGGGATTTCAGGAGTCTCCGCCTTGCGCCTTTCACGCCCTGCGGGTGGAGAGCCTCCGCCCTGAATCCGGGCTCTGCAGCCTGCGTCGTGAGGGTCTGAGGAAAGCTGCTTCCCTTCCAGACCTCAGTTTCCTTGAGCATAAAATGAAGATGCTCCCTGGCTGGCGTAGCTCAGTGGATTGAGCGCGGGCTGGGAACCAAAGCGTCCCAGGTTCGATTCCCAGCCAGCGCACATGCCTGGGTTGCAGGCCATAACCCCCAGCAACCCCACATTGATGTTTCTCTCTCTCTCTCTTTCTCCCTCCCTTCCCTCTCTAAAAATAAATAAATAAAATCTTTTAAAAAATGAAGATGCTAAGAGCTTCCACCCCCCGTGAAAGACTGTGCACAGAGGGAAGAGGAGACAGCCGGTGTTACCACACGATATAGACGTATGGACTGACCATTGTCATTCTCTTTATTCTTTTTTCATTGTTCTTCTATTGGTTTCACTGTTTTTGCATGGACAGAATGTACGCTGTGAAGGCTTGTGTCCATGTGGCAGTTACTCACCGGGGCGGACCCCATGGGGGACCCCTGAAATGGACAATGAGTTCCTAACGAGGGCTTGGGGGCTGCCAGCAGTTCGGACTCCGCTCGATCTTCCTCCTTTGGCTTTTTTTCTCCATGCTTCTCTCTTTCCTTCCATATTTCTTCCCCTCAGGAGGCCTTTCCAAATTTCCCTGAGGCCGAAATGTTTCCTCCTGTTTATTTCCTGAGCAACTAACTCCTGGAGCAGACACAGTGCTCCAGAACCTGGTGGGAGAAACGAGCACCCGTGTCCAGACCCTGCGCCCGAGGGCACCTCTTGTGCAAGGAGCCCGTGAGGAAGAGGGTAAGCAGTGTTGTAACCAAAGCACGCCCTGGGAGAAACGGCGGCAATGAAAGCAATGGATGGGTGGTTGGAGGGGGTGGGTTCTCACGGAAAGGTCTGCCCAATTGTTACACATTTACCCCTCCCACATGAAACCTTGTCCATTTACCTGACAGGCCCACTGCCCCTCAGGATGGAGAACTGTGTCTCCCCTTCTCTACATCACATCTTCCCCGGCAACAGCACCCCAGGACAGAGCCTGGGGCCCACTGGAGACAGTGTGTATTAGGGGTTTAAGGGCACAAGTGCATTCCACACACAGGACACGTTTTTAAAATACCTCATTTTTGTTTGCGATACAAATTTTTGTAATAATACAAAATGTCTCTGCCAGGTAAAGAAATTAAAGTTTCAAAATATCTTCACTAATGGTAAGGCCGGGGTTCAAGCCTGCTGAGGAGCACGGACCTAAACTTGGCACAACTCAGACGCTTGAGGTCGAAGATGCTGAATGTCTGAGTTCCGAGCGTCAACTTCCACCCTCCTTCCCACACTCCTCGCTCACCTGAGTTACCTACGTGTTGGTGATCACGTATCAGCATCTTTCGTGCTGGTCCATGATTTCCTTGAGGCCTGCCCCTTGCTGGTTTTGTGCGTGAATGGATTCTAGCACTTAATCCAGTGCCTGGTGCCTGGCGAGCTCTCAATACCTGTGCTCAGGGGTCCACCCATGATAATGACTCCCAGAATATGCTCGAGCATCCAAACTCCCACACTGGAAAACCTTTCATGTTGGATCATGAAGCTTGACCTCGGTTGTACCGAGTCAGAGGCTAAACTCTGAGGCCCCTGGTTTCACCCCGGCCCCCTGCCATCCCATGGCCCTCCGCCGACCGGCTACCCCGGGCACGTCACTGTCTACCACAGGACAGGTGTCACTGGCCAGTCTCCCTTGGACCTGTCTCCTCCGCTGGCAGAGAAGCGCGGGGCAAGGATTCCCGCCTGTCTCACTCCGCGTAGCCTCACCAGTAGCAGACCAGCAGGCGGTGCACGGCTGCCATTCAATAAACACGTGTTAAAAGAACAAGTTTGATCGCGGTAACCCCTCACTGGGGTGAAGAGAAGGGGCGTCGCAGACCGACGCGCTGAGAACGCGAAGGCTAACTCACGGGAACACTGTCCGCGCTCCGCTCCGCGCACACCCGTCCTTGCCTTGGTATTCCGGGTAACCGACCTCACTAAGTTTCACATCGCAACCGGTTTCTTCTCTAACTCCCCCCCCCCCCCAAAGCCATAGGTTCGGGGCCTGTGGGACAAATATGAGGCCTACGTACGGAGGTGTTTCGTATGGCCCACGTGGTATTGTTTAAAAATAGTGAATTAGCTGCTGGTACTGAAAAGTCAACAGATTCTACAGAAAATTGTGAACTAACAGCCTTTCTTCAAAGCAGACAAATGAACAGCTCTGGCAACACCAGGCCTGAGGTCTCACGGGTAACCCCCGTGCTGGGTCCGAGCCTCGGCACCCCTTTTTTACCCCGGCCAGGGCCCCAGGCCGGCTTCCAAGGCTGTTAATTGCCTGGCCGCTGAAATGCACTGGAGTGTGCGACCCCTACTGGAAAGCTACCAAAAAACACGCAGCCTGGAGGGAAAAGAAAAGGTGCCTCCTGGGATCTATTTCTGTTGTGTTCAGGCTATTCCTTGGAAGAGGAATGTATTCATTTTTCTAGAACTCTCTTGGTTCCCCGTAACTACTGACAAATTGTGGCCCACTAAGTATTATTCTGACGGCCTGAAAAAGCTAGGGGCGCATTCCCCAGGGGCGGAGGGAGGAGCTGAGAATGCCTCACTTCTGAGCCAGGCCCAGAGAGCCGTCAGCTGATTGTAGATCGGGCCAACTCACAGAGAAAGGGAATGGACTTGGAGGCCGTGGGTTACCCCCAGGAGTGGATGAGAGGCGGCAAGCCTGGGCTTGCACACTGAGAAAGATCCAGGGAACCCAGACACCAAGGACCATGCCGGGATCACACATGAGAACTGTACCCCTGGGGCATCCTGGGACATCCACGCTGCTGGACATGCCACCTGATTCATGACTCACAGTAATCGGCAAGGTGCCCTTGTGTCCTTCAGCTGGCCCCTCAAGATCCCAGGTCCCTGGTGAGACCACCAACAGAGCCCCAGCTCAGGGCCTGGAGGGATGGGCCAGGAGACAGAGCCCCACCTCCCACCAGAAAGTCTCTCTGTGAGAGGAGGGCTGTGCCACCTGAATAAGAGGGCTGTTTGGATGCTGGGCACCTCCCCAAACTCGGAAGTGCTCCGTGGGTCAGGAGGGCTCTAAGTGACGGAGGGAGGGAGAGGGCCATCCTGCACCAGGCAGGGAAGGGCATGGAACGAGAACAGACAGACCTGAGCTCCAATCTGGGATGCTTTCTACCTCCAGACATTAACGAACTTCTCTGATCTGCGGATTCCGATTCTGCAAAGCAGAAAGGATGCCATCCGCCTGCACCCAGCACTGGGTTTCTGCGAGGGTTTGGTTCCAGCATCTGCTCATTATTTGAGAAATGCTTGTCAATCCTCCATTAAGTGCCAGGCACTGAACTATGTCCTGGGGACGAGTTTTGAGCAATGCTGAAAAGGCGATTGAGGGCCAGTCCTTTATGCTGATGAAAGGGACACCCAGGTCATCTCCTGAAACTGGTCATGTGTCACTGTTCCCCAGTGGAGACACTCATCTGCAACTTCCTGTCTTTTTCGATTAATCAATAGCAAGCCTCTTCTTCTGAAACTATATTTTCTTAAGATGTGCAAAATGCATTAAGCTAAAAAAGACCTCTAAAGCATTTTACTCTGACCCTAAACTCAGAAACTAATGGTTCTGAGAAGTAGGGAGGCCTGGTGCGGGTGGGTTTCAGGCAGAGTGCTCACCAGGAGCTGCTGGAGCCTTGTGTGACAGCCTCCCCTTCATTTCACGTTCAATCACTCGATGTACTTCATACAGACACACAGAAACTACAGTTAACATTAAAACAGACGAAATGACATTTGCAGGGATAGCAAATTGGGTAACCCTGGACCTTTTGATATCAGAGTTTTGGAATTTCCAAAATGCCCTTCACATGCATCTTTTTTTTCACTTTCTAATAACAATCTTCCAGTCTCTGTCTTGCAGAGAGAGGATCTGGGGTTCAGAGAGAGAAACCTCATTAGCTTAGGGTGCCGGGGAAAGAAGCTGCCTCCAGATTCAGCTATCACCTCCCCACCCCCCCCACCCCCCCACCCCCGACTGGGAAAGGGCAGCCAAGCTACAGGGCCCTGGGCCATCAGTGAGATCTGAAGGAAGAGAGGCACTTACCGCAAAGTGGTGGGGAACTACCCAGGTCTTTTGCAACACCAGCCGGAAAGGTATGGCTTTCCACGATACCTGGGAAGTGACTGCCTTTCCCACCAGCAGCCAGGAAGTTGTAACTCCTCACCCCTCCACAACAGTCTCTCCTGCAAGCACCCTGGCGGAGAGGCGTGGCCTGGAGCCTGGAGCTGGAGCCAGGACCCTGGGTACAGGCTCAGTCTCATCAAGACATCAAGACTGCTCCTCCCTGCAAACCCCAGCCTCGGCAGAGGGAACACGGCTCAGTAGTACTCACAGTGGGCATGCCCCACTCAGGGTGGATGCTGTGGTCCGGGAAAGGCAGTGGGCACGGGTCAGGCAATTTTATACCAACCAGCTCATCTTCCAAGACCCTTTCTAGTCACCATCACGTTTTAATTACAAACAAACAAACAAACGAAAACCTTCCGCATTGCTTTTCCTTTCAAAGACCTCAGTACTTTTCCAGTAAGAGAATGTCTTCTTTTGACAACCAGAATGCAAAGCCCAGCTGCCCTGCGGAATCCGGAGAAAGGGTTCCTGGGCATCTGTGCGGTGCAAGACATTTAGACCCTTGGACTTGAGGCGTCCTACCAGGCACACTTGCACCAGAGCCAAAGAGCCCTGGGTTTCTTCTGATGCCATCGTTCAAGTTCAAGGCACCACTTTATCTCACCAGTGTTCCAAGTAAAAAAAAAAAAAAAAATCTCCCATTTTAAAGCTACAGTGCCACGTACACCAGGCAGCCCTGGCCTGGGTCCATAGCCCAGAAAAACGCGCAAGAAGCCTCAGGAAGGTGTCCTCATTGGACGCTACTGTCCTAATTAACCGCGGACTTGGGAGTGCTTAGTCACGAAGTTGTCAGCCTTGTCAAACTCTGCCGAAAGAGTTAGGGGACCTACTGACTCCTGGAAAGGGTTCTTTCTTGATCCTTCTCCGCCTAGCGCTGGGGAGAACCTTATGTAACACAACGGGTCCCTTTCAATACGTAATTCCTGCAACCCTCTGGGAGGGAAACGTCTAAGCAATTGGAAATGCAAAGCCTAAGGCGGAGATTTGCAGCTGAAGTGTCCACCGCCCAGAATTTCACTAGGTCAGGCTTATTGTCATTGCGCCCGGTGGTCACGGAGAGAGCGGAAAGCAAAATAAGAATTCCCAGCGCCCAAGGATGGCCTTTCGAAACGCAGGAAGGCAGGAGTTGGGTTCTCTCTCCCTCCTTTTTATATATATTTTTAAAAAAGATGTAACTCCTGAAATTAACCCTTGAGTGGAAGTTGCTAACTGCGTTTCAATAAATTATGGTGAGATTTCGCGGCCAAGTGAAAACGCCCAAGTCAGACCCAAAGGATCCTGCGTGCGCACTGGCGGCAGCTACAGACGCCGGCCGAGCACCGAAGCCTTGGCGCCGGCGGGGGGTCAGGTCCAGGGAGCGACTCCGCGGGAGAGCGGCGGGCGGCGCAGCGGAGGAGCCGGTGGTACCCGGGTTCCCCGAGTTCTGGCTGCCAGAGGAGGAGCGGGCGCACTCTGCTCCTCTCCGATGCCTTGGCTGCTCCCTGCTAGCAAGGGACCGCTTCTGGGAGCTCAGCGCGAGGACAGTGGATTTGGATTCGCCTCCCCAGAATCGCCCCCCCCCCCCCCCGCCCCCCGGCTCCCAGCATCTTCGTACAAGGACCGGATAAAAATAGCCGGCGGATAATGCTGGGGGAGGAGCAAGACTCGTGCAAGGCGAAGCAAGGATGCGACTGGTCCTGCAAAGTAGGGGGCCGAGGGGGAAGGGTGCCCACTCCGCTTGCCCTCCGGAGAGAGGGGTCTCTGTGTGCGCGAGGAAGCGTGGACCCTGGCCCGGCGAGTCCAAAAGGTGTAGGACATAAAGCACCGGCAACAACCGCGGCGCGGAGCACACCCCGCGCCCTGCACCCCGGCTTCTGATCCCCCGGCTTCCCCATCCGGTCGCAGACTCTCCAAACCCGCGCTCAGGCTCCCCAGGCAGGGGGGGCCAGGGGGGGAGCAGTGCGCGCTGTGTCGCCCGGCGCGGAAAGCGCACCTGGAGATGCCAGGTTCCTGGAGGGTGCCCTTCGCTCGGAACTGGGGCTACGCGCTCCCACCGCGGGTTGGCGCCCCACTTCCCCTCGCCCTCACCCGCTGCTGACACCCGCGGTGCTCGAAATAGAAACAGTGGCAGGGAAAAAAAGTGGGGTGGGGGGATAAAAAGTAACAGGAAAAATCAGGACCGTGTACAATTGCCGTTGGGGAAAGAGGTTACTCACTGTGAGGCCGGGAGCCGCAGTCTCTCTGGTCCCGAGCATCCCCGCCCCTGGGGAAATGCCCCATCTCTTCCCCGCTCCCCCTCAATGCAGAAGCAAACTAGACCAAGGCGTCTCTACCCCGGATGCTCCCTGGACCGGCTGACTTTTTGCTAACTGCGTCCCCGCCCCAGTTCCCAGCCCAAGTGGTACCCGGGATGCGCTGCGCTCTGCGCTCCAGTTTTCCCCACGATACCAGGGAGCCGTGGTGGACGAGATGGAACCTCCGACTCTGCGAGGGGTTCACTTCCAATCCACTAAGAGTGAGAGACCCAGATACCTCCCCTGCCCGCAAAATATAAACAGTCCCTTGGGGCTTGCGGAGCCGGGGCGTGGGGGGCCAAGGCAGGAGCTGAGGAGCACAGGACACCCCCGAGTCTCCCCTTCCTCGTTCCCCTGCATCCACTACATTTGCTCCGGCCCCGACTCACCTTGGCCTCTGCTCTTGCCCTAAGTCCAGGACGCCAGATCGGGCCACCTCGATCGCCCCACGTCCTGCCACTCCCCAGCCCGGTGGCCCCAGCCCCGCGCGCGCCTCACTCACCTGAGCGGCGCCGCGGTCCAGCCGGTCCGGCGCCCGAAGTCGGCTCTCGGGCTGGGCCATGGGCAGCGCCGTCGAGCACGGGCCGCAGGCGGAGGGAGCCCCGGGACGCCGCCAGGCAGGCGGCGGTGAAGGTGAGCGGGCGCCCAGAGACCCGTCCGCGGCGGCGGCGGCTCGCGGCTGCCCGCACGCTGGAGACTTTGCCAGCGGGAGCCTCGGAGCCGAGTCCCGCCGAGGGGAGGAGCGGGAGGAGGAGCAGAGGCAGGAGGAGGGGACGCGGGAGGCCGGGCCCGGAGGGAGACCGCGCCGGGCAGAGGAAGACCGCGAGCGCCCACTGCTGCCCGGCCTGCTCCGGCGCTGCCCCGAGCCGAGCCCGCCGGGTGCTCCGCTCGCCGCTCGGCGCCCACGGCGGCGGGGCCCTGCCGGGCTCCGGGCTGCGGCTGACAGGTGTGGGCGGAGTCGCCCCGCCCACCTGGAGCGGCGGCTCCCGGGGTTTCAGTTCGCCGGGTGACGGAACGGGCGCGGCCAGGGGGGCGGGGCCAGCTGTGGGTGGGGTGACGGAGCCTTTGCTGCAAACCTGGGGCGTCCGGTCTGCTCCCTCCCCCCTGCTAGGAAAGGGCAGGTGCGAACCCCGAGGCCACCTCTTCCTCCACTTGCAGCCCCGCAAGGTGCCCGGCACCTGCGCCCCTCCCTTCTGCGTCCCCACCGCGCGTTCCCTTCCCGGCAGGTGACCTACCTTAGGCTCCGAATCTCTCCGCGCGGCTCGGGAAGCAGGGGGAGCCATCCTCTCGAGCTCACACCGCGGCGGGGCTGGGACGCCGGCGGCGGCAGGGCAGCGGGACCCGGCATCCGCGTGAGGAGCCCGCTCCCGAGCGCTCTTGGTCGCCATGGAACACGCCCTCTCCCTTCGGCGTGGAGCCGGGCAGCAAAGGACGAGGACACGCACCGGGAGAGCGCAGGAAATTCAGCTCGGCTCTGCCGGTGCACCGGGCTGCAGACGTCATCTCTGAAACTAAGCAGGGTCCCCCCCCACCCCTCAGCCCGCCCCCTCCCCCAGTTCCGGGAGGTGGGGGATTTGGTGGTGAGAACTCGGCCGGCTTTCAGCAGTTCAACTTCAAATTCAGATGTCCAGGGGCGTGGGGTTGGACTCCCCTTGGGGGACGCGGGTCTGCCCGCTCCCCTGCTGACCCAGAACAAAGCAAGTCACTGCAAAGGCAGGTCAGCAAATGTGTTTTTTAAAAAATGCCAAAGGAACGTCAAAGGACAGTCTTTTTTTTATTATTAAAGATGAGATTTCAGTAGATCTTCCATACTTTAAATACTGGAACATAAATACGTGGAAGAATTCGAACATGTCCCTTGAGTTTTGAAAACCTTTCATGAACTTTGTTTAGTTTTAAGGACACTCTCCCACCTAAGGGACGGTATACCCAGAGGACAGTGACCTCTTCCCTAGAGTCATGCACCTGGCTGTCCTTCAGGAAGCAGCGCAAAGGCCAGCATTTTCCGGCTATCTGATAAAGCCAAAGGCAGACACATCAGTGAGGCCGACAACAACAACCCTTATTTTGGAAAGTAAGCTTTTAGGGGTTTTAATGACTCTGGCGACGTCTTCCAGCCAGACTACTGTTGACATGCCTGTTTTTAAGATAGATATATGAATTTTATGTATGTGTGTATACATGAAGGTTTAAAAGTCAACCTCAAGCCCCACGTTGAAAAGTCGTGGTGTTTATGTTGACACTAGCTTTAAGAGGAGGGCATTCCCCCATTCTACGAAGTCACATCAAATCACGTAGGAGGTTGTTCCAGGTGGAATGTTTGTCTAAGGTCAACCCTTGTGCACGACTGGTGTCCCCAGGCTCCCACCAGCAGCTCAGCCCAATGCAGGTCACATACGAGTCCTTGTAAACAGGGAGAGGCCCTGACGCTCTGAGTCGCTGGGATGCCTTTGCCACGAGAGTGGACAGTGCTTTGGTGCCCAGCGCGTGAGCCTCACAACTCATCTGCCGGATGCGGAGGGAGGCTGGCAGTGGGGTTGGCACCCACGGAGCCAGACACAGGTTCCCCGACCTGCTTAGTGCCCCACGACAAGTCCCGAAAAGGAGCTGGAACCCAGCTGCCGCAGCCCCTGCTGGGCCTCTGTCAGAAGCTTCACACTCAACCTGGGACTCCCAGCGGGTCTGGCGAGGGACGAGAATTTGCAGACTGGGATTTTAGCTCTCTTTCATTTCTCACGCTCTTTAATTTCAGCCAGCGTTCACTGATCAGCGATCGGTGTTCTTGTACTTAGATAGATAAGACAGTATTAATTGGCTCTTGGGTTCTTATTTAGTTTTCTGTCATTTCTCCTCAACCCCCTTCCTTGACCTCTTGGAGACAGGAGTTACAGGTTTCCTTACAGGCATTTTCATATCACTGAAACTCAGCTGTATTGGAGCCTGGACATTTTATTGAAAGGATCTGCTTAGAGATCTGTCTGCCCCACTAGGTTAGAAGGGCTTTGAACTTGGGCACCGTGATTTAGTTATCTCTGCCAAATCTTGCATGGTGTCTGAAACATAATATACTCTCCCCCCAAAAAAGTTTTCTAAACTGAACTTCCCCCAAAGAGTCACGGTTCAGGTTGGACATGTTTCCATTTCAGAAAGGGGTTTCGTAGGAGACAGGGCGGTGGTCAACTGGAAGTGTGGCCGTCACTCTTCTGAGTGTGGCCCCAGACCCTCTCACTCAGTGTCATCAACTGGAACTTGAGAGGGCTTTAGTCGGTGACCTCTAAACTGCCTATATTCGAACATGCCAAGCCTTTATTGGGCACCTAGTCTGTGTTCAGCACTATGCCAGCCCCCCTGGAAAGTTGGGGCATCACCACTCCCCTCAGGGCGCAGAAAATCAGATCTCAAGGGGAAACAAGATGAACACCCACACCTATTTCTTACTCCCCAAACTCACCGGCATGTCAATTAGGTTGCAAACCCCGTTCTGCAGAAGACAAAGGCTGAAAGAGTGAAATGGAAACAAAGCAACTGACCGATGGATTTGGGCACCAATCCTTCCTAACGCCCGCTGAGAGGCGTTCACGGTGTTTGTGCCAGGTGCCGTGCAAAACGCGTCACAGGAGTTGCCCATTCTGTCCTTGCACCAGCCTTCTTAGAAGCTGCGATTTCTCCACTGTGCAAAAACAAGGCACAGAAGTTCAAAGCCATAGCATCAGTGTGTGTGGGGGAGTAGTTAGGGCACCGGGGTAGGAGGTAGTTTATCCAAGTAAAAGCTAAACTTCTACTGGAGTGATTTCTGAGATTGAATAGTTCGCTTATGTTTTCTTTCGTTATTTCTGGTTGTCTTCCCGCCCCCCACAGGTATGTGAGGGAAACGGGAGACCAGGAGAAAGGGGAGGGGGGAAGGGGGAGAAGGAGAGAGAGTTTGCTTCCCAGGCAGACCACAGTCCCTCTCCCTGCTTGGGCTCAGCGTGATTTTATCCGTAACTCCAGCCTGTGGGGCTCCTCCGTAAAGTGTTTCCTCCCATAATGGCCGTTTGAATCCTTCAGGTTAAGAGCATGAATATGAAGCAGTCCAGTGGGATTTTTTTTATAAGCAGAGGAAATGGGGATCAGGTTAAAAATTGAATTTTAATAAACTTCCCAAGTCCCGATTTAGATGGTGCGCTAATGGCTCCTCCTGCTGAATCACCTGGAAAGTCAAGTGCAGTTTTAAAAGGCCCTTGTTGTGTGGGAAGCTCAATGCGTCTTGTTGAACGGTAATTGTGCTGCCCGTCCTCACGGACGAGACTGTGTGTGAAACCGGTGAGAGAAGATAAGAAATACCATGGTCGGCCCAGAGAACGGTTTGGGTGCGGGGAGGAGGGCGGGGGAGTTGGGTTTGAAAAAATTTTTTCACTCTTTTGACCAAAACAAAGAGACCATGATTGCACTGTGTGAAAAGTGGTGTCTTCAATGAACTCCCCTAATTTGATGGCACTGAGGTCTAGAATTCTTTCTGTTTCTTTTGATTTGCTCATTAGCTAGAGCAGTAGACTTGTGAGAGGGAAAATGAGGGTCATATCTCCCCAAAACGTGTGGCTTGTGAAGGACTGTGGGTCCTCCTGACTCAGCTGACCCATCCCATGCCTCCCCTGCCTGCCTGGCCTGTGTCCCCCAACTTTACCTGCGTGTCGTTGAAAACGGTCCGGCCACGTATGATTGCTTGATGCTTTTTTCTGAAAACAGGATTTTATCCCCTTCATGTCTCTGATCTACTGGGTGGAGTTATAGTTGCCTTTGGGGCACCTGTCCTTCACCAAAATAAATAAGTTCACTGACAACTCCATGTCATAACAGCATTGAGGTAAACGTGAACATATTGTTATTTATTTAAATATTTTCTGAGACCTGGAAGCCCACTTCTCTTCTGACTTCAAAAGCGATGAAACCACTTTGGAGAGGCCTCGAAGGCGTCTGGGGGTCTTCTGCCCCTGAGGGAGAAGCTGGACCCCGGCTGATGAGGACATCGCAGAGGATGAAGGCTTCACTGGCTCAGGTCAAGTGTGCGTGGTCAATGCCACGGCACAAACCAGGTTAGCGGTCCCTTCGTTGTGTTGGGTAAACAGCTCTAGACGGTGCACGGCTTTTCTTTCCGACCCCCGCCCAGCTCTGCCCCGAATTACACAGATCCATGTTGCAAGAACTGCAATATCGCAGGCCTGACGTGGCCGCCTTGTCCAAATCATTGGACCCTGCTGAGTGTGGGAATGCTTCAGAGCCGTGGGAAGTCGGGGCTCCCCCCGGTGCCAGGTCCTCGGGGAGTAAGGGTGACTGGTGCTGTCATGGGCATGCCTTGCTGCTTTTCTCCTTTGGCCTCGCTCAAGGGTACCGGGAGGTTCAGCCTCCTCATATGCGCCCTGTGGTAGGTACATGGGCACAGGCTTATGAAAATGCATTGAATATATACAATTGTGTGTTGTATTACATTTAATAAAATGGAACCTCTTACCTGAAGGAGCTCACGGACGTGCAGGAACAGAAACAGTGCCCCTCAGTCTGATCACTGTTAGGGGCTTCGTCTTCTGTTCACAAGAAAGGTCAAGGCAGCCTTTGGGCCGCGGTGCCCACACGCTCGCGTCCTGCCCCGAACTCTCAGCCACAGGCCGCGTGTGATTGTTCTAGCAGCTCTCTCCTCATGGAGTCCCCACTGGAGTCCTCTGGAGTGTGGCTCTGTTGTCCTTGAAAACTGACAGGGCCGCCTTGTCCTCTGTAAGCCTTGGTTTGATTCCAGATTCAAAATAGAGCCAAAGCTCTGAGAGGCCTCTCTTTCCCCATTTTTTTTTATATACTTTTCTTATGAGAGGGTTCACAATGACACTCACAGGGGCTAACTGGAGATAGGTTTTTCTCCTTTATGGTAGTGCTCCGTGTTTCACAGAATACACGGAAGCTCAGACAATGTAGCTCTTATGTGAAAAAACAAAAAGCATTTTATGTTCAAAATGATCAGGTATCAATGCTTCTTATAAACTAATATAATTTTGCAAACTCTGGTGCTTTATTTCAATGCGATCGTACAGTATTCTGTGCCTGGTCCTTCCGTTCAGCATTGTTTGTGAAATTCAGCCACTCACACTGCTCAGAGCTCACTGAAGTTCATTGTCGCTGTGAGCGGTGCTACGCTGTGTCGTACGCTGAAGGTGCTCAGGCACCCTGCTGTCGGTGGCATTTGGGTTGCTTCCACCTGAGGGCCTTCCCACGTCATGCTCCTGTGAACGCTCCTGTGCATGTTTTCGGATGCACAAGTGCAGACATTTACATTTGCTCTACATTTGGGGGTGGGACTGTCGCTTCACGGGACTTGCCAGTGCCCAGCTTGAGTGGTTAATGCCCAAGTGTTTTCCAAAGAGGTCAGGCCACTCACTCCTACCAGTAGCACGGGGGTTTCCACTGTTCTGCCTCTTCCCCAGCAACTGGAAGCATCACGCCTTTAATTTTAGGCACTCTGTTAAGTGTACATTGGTGTGTCATTTCGGTTTTAATTTGGACTTTTGTACAAACAAAATTACGCACATTTTCTTAGGTTTAATGACTATTTGGATCTACTCTTGTGAAGTGCTTATTTATGTCTTTTGCCCATTTTTGTATTGTGCTGTTTATCATTTTGCTATTGACTTATGGAAGATCTTTCTGTATAGGGGAAGTTCCTTTGCCTCTGTTTTCTTATCTATAGCATGGGAAGAATATTACTGCCTCTCTTACACGGTGTTGTTACAGGATATGAGCCGTTACATATAAATGCTTCGCTTAGAACCTTATGTGGAACATAGCAGGAGCTCAGTAACTCTCACTATTGAGTCTTGGCTATGAGCCAAGATCACAGTGCTAGCAGGTCATGGACACAAAAGTCTAAAGTGGCCTCCTTATGTCCCTTCACCAGGCTTTGCCTTGGACAACAGTGACTTCTCACACCCAGAAGGACGGGAACCCACCATAGTCACCCCTAATGGTGTCCACCCGGGGCCCCAAGGGTAGCTTTGTGGAGCAATGGCTGTTGTGATTTTCTCCACACCACCACCCCGCTTTTAAAACCTGGAAACTGTTCTTTCCCTCTGTGGAGAGCGAGGTGGCATTCAAACCGAACATTACTGGAAATGCATTCACCTCACGGCCACTGCATGGTGCAGTTGGCATTTGGCATATTAATTCCAAAAGTTTTAACAGAACGAGGTTGAACCAGTAGGTTAACAAAAACAAAACCTCTCTGAACCCAGATATAAAGTGTATTAAAAATTAAAGGGCACACAATGGGAGCAGTGAAGTATTTTAGGCTAAGTGCCCCTTTCTGCCTCGTCCGACTAAGTCCCCTGGCGTGCCAGCCGCGCTTAGGAGAAAGGGGGCCATTTTTCTCATGTCCTGTGGGGAATGGCTTTGCTCACGCTGCCCACGCCGTGGAGGATTTCTCAAAAACAAACAAATACGCAAACTGTAGTCAGCCTGCTTTCACTCCCTCCATGTGTGAAATTTTCACAGACAGATTAAATAAATTCTTTTTTTGAGGAGGGGAGCATTGAGGAGAGGCATCATTTAGGCCTTCCCAACCCAAAGGGATAGAGCCTTTCCTTTGTTATTCCTCATGGAGAACAGCCACCAGTCGGGTCCATCTAGGTCCCCTACTTAAATTCAGTTTCTTACGTTTTTCTCTTGATTCACTGTTTTTCTTCCCTGGATTTAACCTAGTTCTTCACGGTTGTGATTTCTCCACTGTGAAATTGCATTTACCTTATTGAAATGTCTATAGATTTCCCTCCCCATATGGAAAGTTTCTATATTATTTTTCTGCTTCTCTCCCCAGGCAAGCCAGGAAACCTTCCCACTTAGGTCAGAGCTAACTAATTTACAGTCCTTCCCACTGAAATGTAGTATCCCATTAATAAGTATATACAGGCACAGGCAGAAGTAGGTGTACAGTTGTGAAGATGTGAAACAGAGTTTATTCTTGTGTTATAATTTATTAAGTATCATATTCTTTATTTGTATTACAACTGTAAACCGACTGTTGCCCAACCCTGGGTGTGTGCATCAAGGGTGATTTTAGAAAGGGAGGGTGGTTGGCCCCAAGACTGTCAGGATGATGGTCTTGTCCATCCAAGAAATCTCTTTTGGAGAGTTTCACAAAACCCTGCCCTCGCAACGCTCACAGGGTGTCTCCAACGGTACTATAGGAAACCATATTATTTTCAGATATTTTGCTCTTGCTTCCTCCATGGGCATTCATTCTTGCCTACTGCTGTCTAGCGCCCCCCTGTGGCACCACTGCACCTCTCTGTCCATTGAGCTTGGGACTGGCCATGTGATGTTCTTCAGCCAATGAAATGTGAGCAGATTAACCTTACCTGAGGGGATGCTTTCTCGGGCATCCCAAGTTTCCACCAGCTTTATTTCTCTTCTCCCACCCCCAGTTCCTTTCTCCTGGTTCTCAGAAGGAGAACACACATGGAGTCACATGTGGCATGAGCAAGAAATAAGTGCCTGAGGCTTGGGGCGTGCTGGTTACTTCCAGTCTGTCATTGAAATTGTGTGTTCACTTGTCTCATTCAGGGGCCACATGCTGAAGACAGAGAAGACACCTTCTTTGATGGGTGTCTGTATAGTTTGGTGCTTGTCAGTCAGTAGGAACTAGTAACCGTTTGTTGAGGAACGAAGTGACCCAATGAAGGCCTCCAACGATACCTATCTGTCCTTCACTACGGTAGCTCTGCCTCCTGGGACACTTGTCCCCCTGAGTGGAAATCTGATCCTCCAGGGCTTCCATTGTGCATGTGGGTCCCGTTCCCTGGGCTCGTATAAAAATTCAAATATCTCATCTGTAAGACAGTCTTCTAGAGTTTTAAAACACTGCTGCTACCCACTTTAGGAGTTTGCCTGTACAGATTAAATATTCCTTCCTGTCCTCATCGTTTTGTTATCTTCCGTGGTTCAGCCTCCTCAACCTCCTGGGGGCTCTCCTTTGCAGGGGCTCCACTCCACCCGTGTCTGTCCCAGAATGTGGGGTGTGGGATTAGAGTCCGTCTGCACGGGTGGACAGAGCGCCGTGGGTGAGACAGGGCCCTCTCCTCTGGACTGTTCCTCCATCTGGACTAATTACACGGAGGCTAATGCAGCCTTTGCTGGTTTTGGCAGCTGCTCCTCGCTGCTGATTCACAGTGAGTCAACCAAATCCCTTAAGCCTTGTTCACCAGCCTTTGTTACCAAGCTCTGCCTCGACTTGGGCAGTGGGTTTAGGGTACCCAAATATAGACCCTAACACTTTTCCTTGTTGAGTTTTCCACCTCATTTCACCTGGGTCATAGGTCCTGTCTGTTTGGGACAAAAAAAGGCTTTATTTTTAGGAATGGAAATTCAGCTACAAGCCAACAGACAGGAGAAACCACCTTGTCCCATCAACTCTGGCATGATTAGCAAGCCCCATTGTCTGGTCCAGGAGCCTGCACTTAACTATGTCACATACTGTGGTTCGTCTGTTTAATTTCTCCAAGAGAACAGAAGAGTAGCTTTGGGATGCACTGCCAACGAGCATCTTTATTTATTTGTGACAGACTTGGCTCCCACGACCTCCACTTCCCAGGATTCACGCTGTTGCTAATTCCCTTTGCTTGAGTGTGGGCGAGTCCTCTAACTTGCATCGGGCTACTAGGATGTGGTACAGGTGAGAGAATTGATGTGACTGCATGTACACATTTTTGTGACCTGAGGTTGTAACATCGCTGGGGCTACAGGACCCTCCCTCTCTGGATATGAGAAAGCCATGCGTGTTGTGAGCTGTCCTTTGGAAAAAGGCACAGAACTGAAGGTAGCTCCTCAACGACAGTCAGTCTTACAGCCTGCAAGAAACAGATGCGGTCAGTAGTCACGTGGTCCTGGAAGAGCGTCTCTCCCCAGCCGAACCTTAAAGGGAGTCCTGAACCACACCTCGATGGTGGCTTTCAGATGAGACTCGGAAGCAGAGAGCCCGACACATTCCGGTCTGGACTCCTAATCCACAGAACATGTGACACAATAAATATGTGTTGTTTTAAGCTGCTAACTTTGTTGTAATTGGTTACTCGGCAACATGTAACTAATATTCCATGAAATTGGGGGGGGGGTTAGAAACGAAGTTCAGTGGGGAGCCAGTGACATCAGGAAGCTCAGAAAATACACCCATTGTCTTTCACTTTTTTTTGCTGGTTGGGTCAACTTGTAGAAACTTAGATGAGTGCCGTGTACATCACTAGGATGTTAAAAGGCCACCTAGTATCCAACCTCAGACAACAGATTTTTGATCTAGTGTCTGCCCAGGATAACCTGCTCATCTGTCTCATTCAAGAGCCCAGCTCTCTTCTTCCTCTGCCTTCTGGGCTCCTCAGCTCTGCACCAAGGCCCGAGTGTTTGGTTCCTGCCCTCCTGGCTTCCTGGCTTTGGTCCTCTATCAACTCAGGGCTCCAAGTCCTCATCTCTCCTGTACTCTCACTGGGAGGCGTTTCCAGCTTGGTTCTGCTTAATCTCTATTTTCCAGGTCTGGTTCCCCCAGACCCCCTGGCAAAGGGGAAGCATCCAGTGCTCTAGGCTGCTTAGTGGTGAAAAGCCTTCAGCCCGTCATGGGACCTTGGACACGACAGTAGATATTGCTGATGTCAGTGAGGTCACCTCAAGCAGTTTGAGATTCCCACGGGGGGGGGGTCTTCTCTTCTTTGAACGTGAGCTGTGTCCTGATCATCGTCATATTAAATTCTAGGCACATCTTCACGTATAAAAAGAAACTTGAACTACCAGTGGCTATGAGTCACTTGCACACATGTATGGACAGGCCACTGGGGAAGGACCCCAGCCCACGGCTTGTAGTTCCTGGGAAAGTGCTTGTAGTTCCTGGGAAAGTGCATGAGGCTAACTTGACTCCTGCTGGTCATTTCCGATGGCTCAGAACCTGGGCACTGGGCCTGAGGGAGAAGCTGATGACCGGGTATTTTGGGTTTTACCCGCCGTGCTATTTTTACATGCAGCTGAGCTTGCCACAGACAGAAAGGACTCCTGGACTTCCTTAGTCCTAATGCACTTGAAATACTGTGTGTATATAGAGATCAGGAATTCAGGATCTGCTGTCCTGCTCACTCAGGCTTGAGCTTTACAATCAAAAGGAGCTTTGAGCTTAGGGACATGGACCTTCATCTTAGACTTGATCTTTCAGGTTCAGGCAATTTCCCTTTAATGGATTACTGCTGAGGCAAAACAGATGCTATGAGTAACTTGATTCATGCTCAGGGGTGGCCCTAGAGTTATAGAGAGATCTTAAATGGGACGATGCTAACTACTAATGCAAACCCCTAATTTTACCAACAGACACTCAGAAAGGTTAAATGTCTAGATCTAATTGACGCAGTTAATTGATGGCAGCACCCAGACTTGATTTCAGACGAGGTAGCCATGTTATTCTTTGAAAGTCCATAAAGCAATGGAAGGCCAGGGAGGAGAGTCAATCACTTCCAAGTGCTTGGAGGAGAGGTGACACAGAACAAAGGAGGCTGCACCGGAGAGGACAGCCACCAGCCCCAAGGACAGTAATTCTCCATCTCCTCGTCTAGACTTTGAGGAGTCCAGGTCACAGGTTGGGATGAAAATAGTACCTGCCAAGCCCGGGGAGACCAGGGTCCAGGAGGAGAAGCGAGGCATGAAGCTCTTTTTCCAAAGGGCTCCATGTTAGATGGTGCAGCCTCTTGGACCAAGTTCTGATATTATAAGACTGTTTATTTTCTTGTTTCTTCTCCTGAGCATTTAGCAAGAGGCCTATTGATTTTCATTATTTCTAATTCCAGCCTCACCTCAGCTGTACAGTGGAGGAGTTAATGGAAAGGTCTTTTCTGTTTGGGCCAGCGTGTGTGAAAAAGATTACTGTTCCCTGAGGCCAGCTGGATGGTGATGGGGGGAACCAGAGAGAGATTCAAAGCAAAGGAGAAGCTGAGAAAATGAGGCCAGAGCCTTAGAATCAGTTGCTACTTCTTCCAAGACACTCTCTTTCAACAACCGACTTTGAAGGGATCTATCACTGATCTATCTATCTATCTATCTATCTATCTATCTATCTATTATCTTGCTTGCAGTGTGTTGAGGGCCTAGGTTCACCTCCTGTATCACCATGTCCAAGACTTGTCACCTACTTTCATAGTCCTCTCTTCTGTGTCCCTATAACCTGTGCCTGGACATAGATACCGTATTTGCAATCTGCCTGTTTCAGAGTTGGTTGTGAATGGGCTGTCCCTCCTACCAGATTGTAGTCTTTCTCTAGGCAAGGAGAGGGTCTTTTTTATTGCATTATCATTGTTCTTCTCTGGTTCCTACCCCAAGTGGCTAAAATAGTGACTTGAAGGCAGCAGATACTTAAGAAATAAGTGTTCTGCTAAGGAGATGCAGGGGCACGTCGAGGTGGAGGCTGCCACCTCTGTAGTCAGAGGGCCTGGCTTTGAAATGTGGCTCCACAGAGTGCTCACCCTGCGAGGTCACCAGGATCCTTGGCTTTCCTGTGCCCTAGTTTCCTGGGCTGTAAGGGATGGAGCAGTTAGTGTAATGGTACCTGCTCATTGGGTTGGAATGAATACTGAAAGTGATTTTGTAAAAAGTGCCGAGAACTTTGCATTTACAAGCCTGCCATTGGACAGGTCCTCCCGAAGGGAGGTGCTACACACTGCGTTCTGTGGTCCTAGCTCTGTGGGTGTCGGTGCCCCCAGAGCACAGCCAGTTGGGGCCTGGAGCTCTGGCTTGGTCCTGCCAACAGTCCTCAGTCCCCACTCTCTCACCACTTCCAGCATGAGGTCCCCACATCTCAGGGGTCCTCTCCCCAACATGCGGGGATGTGTCCCAAGGTCCTAGGGTTTCTGGGTCACTGCTTTGCCTCTGCCTAGGGTCTGCTGAGGCTCTGGTGTAGGAATATCACTTCTGAGCAGCCATTCATCTCCTTCCCACCTCTGACCTCGCTCTTTGCCCAGTCTGGAGAGGTTAAGATTTGGGTTGGATCTCTGAGTAGATGATGACCACCCTAAGAATCCCAAATTTTATTTTCTAACACACTGGGGAGGGGGCTTGGTCTCTGATGCCTCGGGGTATCTAATTCTGGTAGAGATTCCCCTGTCCTGCCCTGACTGCTGTTGACTGGGAGAGGGTTTTCTTCGGGGGGGGTGGTGACTGATCATGACCAAGGCCTGACTCCAATGACTGAACACCGAGGGCACTGTGTTTCTTCTAAGTCAGTAGTTCTGAGAATGCGGTCTAGGACTGTCAGCCTCTGCATCTCCTGAGAACTTGTTAGAAATACAAATTCTCAGACCCTAAGACCTTCTCAATCAGAACCTCTGGAGGTGGGACCGGTAATTTGTATGTTCACAAGCTCTCTGGGAAATTCTGGTGCGTGCAAAATCAAGAATCACTATTCTAGGCCTTCACACTACCCTCTTCCGGGTGATACCATTGATGACCAGGAAAGGGGCTTTAAAGCGGTGTTTTTCAAGCTACTTGATGGCAAAGGTCATATGGCAGAACTTCATCCTCAGGTCCCGCCCCTGACCCTCTGAATCAGGATCCCTGGGGCAGAGCTGGGGAGCTACGTTTTTACCCAGAGTGGCAGGAGAAGCTCCTCAGTGGAATTTAGGGAACCCTTGTTTGAAGTTGGGAGGGGTGGCCCCACACTGTGGTGACCTCTTTCTGTCTAGCACGTTGGGGACGAGCACTGAGGGGCAGGAGCTGTGAGAAGGGCAGACTGGCATCAGATTGTTCATTCTCTGTGGCCCCATGAATTGGACAAAATGCAGTCTACAGAGAAGTGGCATAATGTGTCCCTCCTGGCACCCTCATCCATCCTTGTAATTATTTCCAGGCGGGTACAGTGGCAGCCTCTCAGTCCCTGGTCTTTATGTCCCTGGTGTCAAGAGCCTCTTATGATGCTCAAGTGACACAGCCCTGAGCCCTGGTGTGACTGTCTGGGGTGGGGGGTGGGTGCTGCGGGCACTGTGCCTCTTGTTCTCACCAACGCTCTTCTCTCCCTCACTCCCACTTGTTCTCCAGGCTTCCATCACCCCCGGGTTAATTATTCCTGTGCTGAAAGAGTTCTTACCCACAGTAGTTTCCCCTTGTCATAAAGGTTAGGTCCAAAATCCTAAATGTAGCCCGGCCCTGCCCCTGGGCCCAGGCAGAGCATTCTTTGCCAACACTGAAGGCCGTCTTGGGCTGACTCAGGTGACAGACAAACTTGCTCAGGGGTTATCGGGGCTCAGGGGGCAAGGCGACAGGACTGGGACAATCACTGGGAAGAGCTGACCGTCCAAGGCTGCAGCAGAGGTGCCAGCAGAGATGGGGGCTGTCCAGCTCAGGCTACCATGGTGATGACAATGACCTTCGTTCCCACGCAACTATATCATTCTTTCAAAATCCAAATCTCAGAACTGTTTGTCAACTTGCTGAACCATTCTCTTGCTAACCCAACCCAGGCTGACAAGAACCATGGCTGCCTTTCCTTTTCAAATGAGGGGCCGGTTTTCCTCACCTGGACCCCCACTCTCAGGGGTGTCCATCATGGGAGACCGGGAGTACAGTAGGGAGAGGAGGCTGGGTGCCAATGAAGCTGAAATTGGTAAGTGTCTACTATGCCGATGTCTCAACTTGTGACAATGCCAATATCTGGAGAAAAATATGTTAACTTTCTTAAAATTAGTAGTAGCAAATGGTCTCTTCTCTTCTTTTCTTCCCCTCTCCCCTGCCTTCCTGTTCTCTTGCCTTCCCTCCCATTTCTTCCCTTCCAGTGTCTCTCTCTCTCCCCGCCACCCCTTCTTTTGTTGGCCGTGAGGTTCTGCTGCAAAGTGATTGTAGCAAAGTGATTGGCCCTTGGAGGAAGAGGCCGAAAGAGAATGTCCTGGATTGTGAGAAAGGAAATTAGGAGCTGTGTGCATCGATGCCGCCCAGTGAAAGCTGCCGAGAGCTTCTGATCTTGCTTTGGGGCCCCGGGGGGTCTTTCCCGTCAGTCCACAGCACACAAATGCTCCTGTAAAGCAGGTCCTCAGCGTTTGAAGGTGCTCCTGACATTCAACCTAGAACTTTCCCTATGGGTATTCATCTGTAAGAAAATAATCCAAAATGACTGTAGAGAAGCTTTATAAAGAAAGATGCTCATTTCAGCTTTCTTTATAACCTTCACATTGGAAACAGTTTTGATGGGATAAATATTTATGTGACATGCTCACTTTATGGTGTACTGTGCTTACAATGCACTTAAAACATGTGTGTTCAAAAATGAAGTGAAAAAATAATGCGTAAAATATCATTGCAATTAGCCCTGGTTGGTATAGTTGAGTGGACTGAGCTTCAGCCAGTGAACCAAAGGGTTGCTGGTTCGATTCCCAGTCAGGGCATACGCCTGGGTTGCAGGCCAGGTCCCTGGTAGTGGGTGCATGAGAGGCTACCGCACACTGATGTTTCTCTTCCTCTCTTTCCCTTTCCCTTTCCCTCTCTCAAAAAAACAAATAAAATCTTAAAGATATATAATTGCAATTAGATGAAAAAAAATTTACAAAAATCCTAGCAAGTGAGAAATCACAGGAGTTAGGCACACAACATTATTACAGGACTTGTCTTCAGAGGATGGAATTATTGGTGACAAATTTAAAACACATTTTTGTTTGTCAGCTTTTGCATCTCTTGAATTTTCAGAAAACTCACTTAAAAGATGCATGTATTTCTTTACAGCAAGTGAGATGAACTCCTGTGAGCAATAAGACTTTCCTCGTTGGCGTGAATGTGACGTACTGGCAGTTCGCACTGTGGTCTTCCGAGATTCCCACGATCTAGCTGAGGTCGGCCGTGCTGTGTGTCCCCGTAACCAGACTGAGCGGCATCTTCTGTCTCATTTCACCGAATCCTCCATCAGCATCTAATGGGGGTAACCAGGCTTTCTGGGTACCTTGTCTGCTATTTTCCGAAATACCATTTTCTCCTGGTCACACACCTGCTTCTCTTGACATCCTTGACTGTCTTGTTGTCTTTTTGATTGATCCTCCTCCTCCACAAAATTTTAAATGGTAGAATTCCCTCCCACGCATGCCTCTCTTGGCTATCAATGCGATCCTGTCCACCTCTCTCTGTATTCTGACATCGTGTTGGTTTATGGGGCTAGCCCTCCTTCTCTTTGTGATTGACATCCATAGTCTAACTGCTTACTTGGCAGCTCCTTTCAAGTAGCTCTCAGACGTTTCAAACGTGTGTTCAAAGTGGGGTTCTTTATTATCCACTCTGTGATGCAGAGGCGGAAGGCAGAGCCACGTATCAACTGATGTAGTCGGCATTGGTCAAGTGGAATTTTTTCAAAAGATGAATGAAAACAGAAATTCTAATGTTTTGTTTGTTTTTTTTTCCTGAATCTCAAAGGCTCATCTTGGTTCCTCTCTTAAGAAAAAGTGTCTGCATTTGCCAAAATCATAGATGATTGCCTTCTCTGGCCCAGCAGGATTCTGGTTTTTGTTTTTATTTGTTTTGTTTTGTTTTGTTTTTTAATCAGAAATGTAACAGAAATTCCAGGAGCCCTGGGCAATAAAATGTTTTTCTATTTTATATCTGATGCAATGTTAAGTAACATTTAGATAGTACCTACCTACTTCCTCCCCTCTGTGGATGAGGCTTTTTAAATAAGGTGCTGGGACTCCTGGAAACTAGCTACGAACTCCAAGGTCATTGTTTCTGTGGAGGAATACGGGATGTTTTGACTGCAACCAGTGACTACATCAAAGTGTTTGGGGGACAAAAAACCCTAGATTTTAACAGGGGACATATTATTTCTTCACTGGCATGACTCCAATATGAAGATCTCACTATGTTCCTTTGTCGTAAAATTAAATGACATGACAGCATAATTTTTGGATGGAATTTGGTAGAGAGACTCATGACATACCTGTCCAAGGTCCACCAGTATGCATTACGTCCTAAGGGAGAGAGGTAACCCCCTTGATGTAGTTCTTAATTTCACGTTTATTTTTCTTGCAAAAGAAAATGCAGATGGACTTGCATGATGAGTTCGGGTCAGCTTTAGGGCTAGACAAGGGGGTCTGAGTCAGAATCTTTTAGACTCTCGTCAGTCAAAGTCGGATGCAGACCCTGGCAGCAGCGGCTCCTGGGAGCCTATTAGAAACGCAGATTCTCAGGCTCCACCCAGACCTGCTCCCTCCCAGCCCACGTGATTAACAAGACCCCCAGCCGATTCACTTAGCCACGAGACTTGGAGAAACGTTGTTCTAGAACTGTAAGTATTTGGGCTTCTTAAAAATCTAGCTTTCTAGCCCTGGCTGGTGTAGCTCAGTGGATTGAGCGCGGGCTGCGAACCACAGTGTTGCAGGTTTGATTCCCAGTCAGGGTACATGCCTGGGTTGCAGGCCATGACCCCCAGCAACTGTACATTGATGTTTCTCTCTCTATATATATCTCCCTCCCTTCCCTCTCTAAAAATAAATAAATAAATAAATCTTTAAAAAACTCTAGCTTTCTGTTGCTATCATGCATCCAGATTCGGCGGATAATGATCTGGGCTCCTTGCCTTTTACTTCATAAAAATGACTTAATACAATTTTTAACTTGGAAATCATTGAGTGAACTCAGTGGTAAGAAAGCAACTCATTTAGTAGTGGGCAAAAGGTTTGTGCATTTGGCTGAAGAAGCGTACCACAAGTGAGCGCTTGAAAAGTTGCTCAGTGGCATTGGTCACGAGAAGAAGGCGGACTGAAAGAAACCACGGCGGTGTGCCGCCCCAGACTCATCAGGACTGGGATAAACGTAACAATAGTGATAACTCCTGACAATACTCAGTGCTGGTGAGGCTGTAGACTATGCTCTCCTGTACATCCCAGACGGGGATGCAGACTGGCCCAGTCACTTTGAATAACCGGTGGCCAGTGTCTTAAAAGTTAAATGTGTCCTCACCGTGTGATTTATAGCACTCCTGTTCCTAGGTACTTACCCAAGGAAGTCATTAAAGTCATGTCACACAAAAACTTGAAAGTAAGTGTTTGCGGCAGTTTCGTTAGTAATCACCCAAACCTGGAAACAACCCAAATGACCTTTTACTCACCATGCATTATAGAATGCTTCAAGGCCACAAAAAAACAACACATTACTGATACACGCAACTACGTGGGCGAATCTAAGCCACATTACACGTTATGCAGATGAATGGAACCAGGCTTTCATTTACCTGGCATTGTGCCTATGGCAAGGCCACAGGGATGGAGGTCCCAGAGCGGTGACCGTGGGCGCAGGTTGGGTGAAGTCTTTGAACACGGAGCGCTTGCGTGATGATGGGGCTGTTTCGTGTCCTGATCGAGGTGGTGGCTGTTCCGCTCCAGGCACTTGTCAAACCTCATGAAACTGTACCTAAAAAGGGCCCATTAATGCATGCGTGTTAAAGATAAATTACAAAGTAAAAGCATACGGTTTGCCATGTATATGTTCACTTTTCTGCCATTCCAGAGGCTTAACCAAAAGCACCTCACAAGCTAAGTGTGGGGAACGGTGTCACAGGATGGCAAGCGTGGCAGTGAGTGGGTGGCCCTTCGCCCCTCGCCGCCCTCCCCACCACATCCCCGAGGAGGAGCACAGACTGTTTGCTTTGCTTTCATCCCCCTCTTTCCCGGGCTGTGCTGTCCTCTCCTGTGCCTAAGGCACGGCCTGTAACACACAGGAGGGATTTGCATACTCTGATTAAACTGCTTTATCCTGAGCTTGCTTTCTTTGGTTGTATTGGAATGAAAACAAAGGTTTGCCTCTAACTCGGAGTTTGGAGTGTTATCCCTGGACACCGGAAGGAATAACACAGGCCGGGAAGGCTTGTGTGCCTTGCAGCCCTCACGCAGCTGCTGCTGCGGGGCCCGAGGGCAGAGCACCTGGTGGCACAGGGCTTAGTGCGCCGCCCTTTATCTCAGGTAAGTGGGGGCGTTCCACTGGGTCTCTTCCCGGCAGGTGCCAGGGACAGATGAGAGCCTGGCCCACGGGCGAATGACGGCTTCTCGTTTGTGGAATTCATTTCCATATTTGCAGCGCTGTGTAATCTGGCAGACAGAGCACCGAGCTGGAGATCCAGGTCCGGGGACTTGGTAAGGAATCAGGTGAGGGCCTCAACAGCCTCGTGTCAGAATTAACTCAATCGTTATCCTGCTTGGTCCTTGGTCATAAAAACGCAGGTGATATACACAGGTTTACGTTTATAAAGTGTTTTCACACGCAGCATCCTTTTAATCTCCAGGTTCAGACAAAAACTTCGGCCGAGGGGGGTTCAGCGTTGGGTTTCTGGGTCTGGGGTGCTCTGGGCTTCCTGTCCTTCCCTCCACATTCATCCCGTGAAGACCTTCACTCGTCCCCTGACGCAGATTCCACCCCGGGCCTCGTTCATTTCTTAATCACAGAATGCGAGACGTGGCCTTTCCCCTTCCCTTTTTAGTAAAAGCAAATACCCTGTGGGTGAGTCAGGCCAGATCCACAGCGGGGAGGAGCGTGGGTAAAGGTCATTCAGCTTGCAAACTACTCACCAGGGCGAGTCGGCCTTAAGCTTAAGAAAGACAACTCTGCGGAAGCTGAATATGCCTGTATTTGCCACATACACAATGCACACCTATACCTATAACCTATACACACCTATACATATACAATACATGCACATATGCATGAATCTGAACCTGAGGCATTTGGTGTGCTCTAGCCTATGGTACGTGTGGCATATTTGACAGGTTATACTGTTTGTTTATTTGGTTAACATTATTGTCGGTGGAAATCAGGCTCTTCCATAGGATCTTGAGGGAAGCAGTCCCAGGACTCGTGCTCAGGAGGCGGTGGTGTGGCGCGATGGTTTGTTAGGGCGGAAGGCCGCCCTTGTCTCCCCTCTCTGTCCTGCCATGAAACAAGTCCAAACGCGTCCAAAACAAAAGCCAGCTTCCAGAGTTTTTGCTTCATAGTAACAGTTAGTCCTGTGGGCCCACGCCATCTGCTGTGGGGCCCAGGAGTGGCTAGACGCACCTGGTCATGTGCTCCGGGGCAAGACAGTCCGTGAGTGCATGGAATGAGTGTGCTACAGAGAGAGAGGGAGGGAGGGAGAGAGAGGGAGAGAGAGAGAGGGAGAGAGAGAGGGAGGGAGAGAGAGAGGGAGAGAGAGAGAGATAGAGAGAGAGAGAGAGAGCGCGTGCTTCTTGTTCCCCTGGAGTTATATTAGCTTGGATCCGGAATGGAACAGGTGCTTTTTCAAGATGACTAATCTACTTCCCAAGCTTTTGTGGGCTTTTTCATGGGCCCACGCCCTACTTGGACTAGCAGGCCTCTATGGTCCAGCACCTTCCCCTGTGCCCCCCCACCAATAATCCAGCACCACAGGGGGGAAGGGAAGGGTGCTAATCCCCTTGCAGAGCCATGCTGTGGCCCCCCGGGGTGTGAAGCTGTGGCTTCCCGGTGAAGCAAACAGGCTCCTGCTCCCATTTATTAAGCTCCATGTCTAATTCCCTTTGCTCTCTTTATTAATATCTAGTTAACTACCTGCAGTAACATTATCATCTTGCAACGTGAGAAACAGCAATAACATTTATTTATCTTTGGCTCCTCCGAGCAGTCAGAGTGAAAGAGAAACCGAGACTATTAGTACATGCCCTGAGCTGTGAAAATCGAGTAGGCAATCCTTGTTTCCCTTTGTGACTATGAAAATGAGCGTTCCGTCTTCCCAGCGAGGAAACGACCCACAGACACCATCAAAGAAATAACCGACTTAACCACGTTTCTTTTTTTTGAAACAAAAAGATCACATTCTGCTCCCACGACAGAGGAAGTCGCTGCCTGACTCTAGAATCTATCAAATCAGCCTAATTTCGTGGAGCATCGGCACTTCAAGCTTTTAGCTCTTAACTGCTCTTTATGGTTTTCGGTAATCTTACTGTTGCCATCATTTTAAAAATAAATATAATTGGTGCTCTCAGCGGGGACAGAACAAGAAGTGATGTTGTTTCGCCAAAGAGAGAAGAGAGCAAGGAAAGCCAAGGAAAGAGAGAGCGGGAGCTGGAGCCAGAGAGACGCAGAGGGGGAATGACTGGGCAGGAAGGAAAAATCCCACCCCAAGTGAAAACCACCCCGATGAGCCATAGGTGAGGACGCTGTAGGATGATGCTTTTTCTCTACAGAAGAAAGGACCGTGTTTAAACATGTGTCAGGTCCACCGGGGGCTTGGGAATCGTTGTCCCTCACCTTCCTGGAGCTGCTGATCCCACTGTAGCCAGTGCCCAGCCTCCCCCACCCCTTGCCCCGCACCTCCAGATGGCACACACAGTGCCACTCCGGTGGCCGTGCCCTCAGTGAGGTCCCTGGGCCCACCACACCTTCAGAGGGAGGAGCTGAAACAGACCCGAGTTGGCCCTCTCAAAGGAGCTCCTGCAGCTGGGGCACTTCCTCCCCGCTGCGGTTTCTGAAGGCTGCCGACGAGGCCTCCCTCTTTTACTTGGAAGCTGACTTCCTGGGATCCCGGCGGCACCTTGGAGAAGCTGGAACCTTGGAAAAGACCGTGTGCCCATCTGTGATTTCTGTTGAACCTCACACTCGGTCTTCTAGTTAGTTAGGGGAGCGGTGAGTGGCAGGACCGTCAGCAGCCAGACGAGCTGGCTGTGCTGCCTCATGAGCCCAGATCAACGTCTGGAGGGAAAAGTGAGGCTCCGGGAGGGAGAGGTGGCGGCACCAGACCTCCTGGTCCCCTCAGAGTTGGAGCACTCAGATCCCACAGGCCTGTGGTGGGGGAGGGGAGTGCAGGGCACATGCTGGAACTTCAGCTTTTAGGGCTTTTACGAAGTTAGTAAATAAGTTATTTTCCCCTCTTAGACCTAATCATTGGGCCTTTCCATGGCTCTAATGGTGTAGCCAGATCCAGCAGTCACATGCCCTACAGTCGAAACCAAGAGGATACCTAGGAGGAACACATAGTTCTTACTTTGCCACTAATTAGCTTTGTTAATTTAGGCGTATGATTTCCCTTTCTGGGCCTCTGTTTTTCTCTTTTCATAAAGGCCCTGAAACTGATCAGCAGTTGCCAACGTTTCCTTTTGTCCGCAGCGATGAGCTCTATTTTCCAAGTGAAATTTGAGCTGGAACTCCGGTCTGTGGGGCAAGCACAAGGAAGCCAGTCTGGTTGGCATGGTTGGCTGAGCAGAGACGGAACTGCAGCCAGCTGGGCTCCCTGCCCAGACCGGACCCCCACCCTGACCCTTGCCAGGGACTAGCCCAAGGCCTGTCACAGGCTCCCCGGGCATCCCCAGAAGGAGCGTGGAAATGCCCGGGCATGTTACCCACAAGGGTCTCTGACATTCTGCAAGCCACCTCCGTAAACGAAGTGAGGCCACGGAGGGCAAGGCACTGAGTAAAAGCGAAAGTTTATGGTTTGGTGACGATGATGACTGTGGTATTTGGCTGGAACCAAGGGCCCTTGTTCCTCACCTACGTGGGCATGTGGGCTGCCTGCTTTGCACGGCATTGGGGAGAGCAAAACCTCAAGGTACAATTTCCGGAAGGCAGCTTTGTTCCCCTCAGCGAGAACAGCAGCCTGCAAAGTGTTGAGCAACGTAGGAGAGAGAAAGAAAGAGAGAGCGAGAATGCTATCTGAATGGCTTTTCTTAATAAAATATTTCCTCTCATCTAGAAGTGAAACACAGAAGCCAGGGAACTCCCATGGCTGTGGTTAGTCACCAGGCTGCCGCCACAGATTCTTCTCCCAGACGGTTTGCTGGGGCTCGCCAGCTCTATCTGGTGACCGGGAAGGATGGCACAGGGGCGAGCCTCCTGGGGGAGGTCTTCCCACCGGGCTCCTCACCCGGGTGGGATGTGCCCACTCACACACACTCATTCGGTCCGGAAAGAGCACAGGCTGCGCACCCTGGAGAACACCTGTGTCACCCCTTGTCCAACTAGCGAATTTCAGTGTAGATGAGCAAATTCTCACAGGCTCTCCCATCTCTGAACATCCATTCAGGTGGCAGTCGCGTCCCCGGGGAGCCTGCCTTACCCTGTGCTCTGGGTCCAGGCTCCAGCAGCGTGCTTCCACAGCACTCTGCTCACTTGTAACGGCCACATCCAGGGCCCTGCAGTGGAGCTCCGGGCGAACAAAGCCTCAGTCTCTGCCGTCCACAGCTCCGGTCCCAGAGGGCCTAGTGGAGCTCCTGGCACCTGGGGGTGTTCTGGAAGTACTGGCTGGGAGAATTTAATGGCGTACTAACCCACACTATGGTCTCTGGTTACTTGTCCACCTTCCTTCGCTGCCCTTCCTGGGGGCCGGGAGCTCCTGCAGGCTGGGGCTTCTCCTTTTCCTGTCTGACATCCACGCACCGTCCCTTCTGGTCGTGGAAGGAAGGGAGTCTGATCTGAATTCAAATCCAGGGCCCTGCCATGTCCTCTTTCAATGTCCTCGTGCCTAACCATGAAAATGAGGACAGAGTTTCCACGTGAACAGTTGTTTAAAAAGTTGAGAAAGAATTCGGATGACCTGCCGGAGACAATCCACCACCAGTGATGGGCACGTGGTAATTGCTTACTATTCATAGAAACGTCCATTTGTTTCACTGTCTGAAGCTCACGGAATGGCTGCAAATCCAGTCTCTTCCTCTGGATATACTTTCTCCAGATTCAGCGATATTTAACAGTTTGCCATATATGCTTTATCATCACCTCTATCTCTCTTTCTACATATATACATACACATACATTTACATAGACCGCATATTGCTTAGATACATATATCTGTGCACATGTATGTATGTGCGTGTTATCAATTCTAAATGGTTGTTATTTGAACCATTTGAAAGCAGGTTGCTTCATTCTTCCCCTTCATTTGTTAATATTGCAATTCCTAAGAATAAAAATACTCTCTATAGTCAGTAATGTACTAACTGTGTATGGTGCCAGGTGGGTGCTAGGGTTATTGGGGGGACCGCTGTGTAAGTTACTGAATGTCAGACCACTGTGCTGTGTACCTGAAACTAGTACTGCAGTCAACTGTCATCAAAACAACTTTTTTAAAAAAGATTTTATTTATTTACTTTTAGAGAGGGAAGGGAGGGAGATAGAGAGAGAGAGAGAGAGGGAGAGAGAGGGAGAGAGAGAGAGAGAAACATCAATGTGTGGTTGCTGGGGGTTATGGCCTGCAACCCAGGAATGTGCCCTGGCTGGGAATTGAACCTGGGACACTTTGGTTCCCAGCCCGCGCTCAATCCACTGAGCTATGCCAGCCAGGGCAAAAACAACTTTTTTAAAAAGGAAAGGATATTCTCTTAATCACAATACTGTTCCTTTTAGGGAGTGTAACATTGTTACAATAATAATTTTATCCCATCTACTTTCTACTATTGCATATTTGCTAATTGTGCTAACAATGTCTTTTACACAGGATCTGGTCCGTTCAGTGGCCATGTCTGCGTAATCGCCTTCAATCTGGAATGTTCCTTGATCTTTCTGACTTTCCTGCACTGACATTTTAAAAGAACGCGGGCCCTCTGCCATCACTTGTTCTTTGGTGCGGGTTTGTCTGATGCTTCCTTCTGATTAGACGCAGGGCGCATGCCTCCCAGCGGCAATGCGTAGGAATGACGACAGTGCTCCCTTCTTGGGGCGTCACGCCAGAGGCTTGTGACGCCCATCCGTCCCTCACTGCAAAGGCTGATCTGATCACGCAAAATGCCATCTCTTTTCACCGCTGTGTGGTTACTATTTTCCCCTCCCAACTAATAAGCAGTCTGCGGGGAGACCGTCTGAGACCACGCCCACATCCGCTACTCCTCCAGCGGTCCCCTGGATCTGGCTTCGGCTGATGAACCCCGCCCGACTCCTCCTCACCGGGATGGACCAGCGTGGTGGCGACTTCCCTCTTCTCCCACACTCTCCCTCTTCCATCACGGGCTTCTACCGCAAGGAAGAACTCGCTTCAAGTAGGCAGAGGAAATGTGTTCAGATGGAAAGACGAGGCTGGTAGGCTGGAGAGGGGCGCTTGCATGTTCACCCTACAGAAGCTCCAAGAAAGACCAGGGAAACCCTGGATTTTTTGCACGAGAAGTTACAAGACATTGCAATTGTTGTAGGCTCACTGGTGCAGAGAGAAAGCCTGGACACCTGCAGCAGGCCACAGTGAGGTCCCACTCCGGCCACCTTGCATGTGGTTGACTGAGCAAAGTTTTGATACCTTTGAGCCCATTTGTTCTTCCATGAAACCATGACCTGCATGCTGGTTTCACAGCTCTTTCCTGGGTCTTAGACAAGTATTGGATGTAAAGAGCCGGGAGCCCCGCTTAACATCATGTAAGTGCTCATTAAATGTTCTCCTTTCCTCCTGCCCTTCCCTTCGTGTTGTTCGGGTATTGCCATGGAAACTCACCTCTCTGCTTTCACTGAGGTCCCTTTAAAAATTTAGCAATTACTCTAAAAGCTCAATTTTTTTCATCTGAAATGAGAAATTCTAAAGGTAATGATATACTACATTTTCTGCTAAAAGTAAATTAAATGCAGGGTTAAAGCTGATTCTGAACTCAACTAGAAAGTCTCAGAGACGCTTATATTTCAAAATTGTTTTCATTATTTTTGGTAAATTAAATGTAACTATTTAATTATTTTGCAAAATGATGATGATATCATCATTTTATTATTCTTGCTAAAATACAATAATATTAATTGCTACTTCAAAAATTGAATATGCAGTATTTGCTAGACCCTTTCTTAGGTGCTTTACAGTCATTAAAGTAATCCTCCCAATTGGCCCTGGTCAGGTGGCTCAGTTGGTTGGAGCGCTGTTCCATGTACCAAAGGATTGTGGGTTAGCTCCTAGGTCAGGGCACTTACCTAGGTTTCGGGTTTGATTCCCGGTCAGGGTGCATAGTGGAGACAACAGATTCATGTTTCTCTCTCTCTCTCTTTCTTTAAAATTAATAAACATATCCTTGAATGAGGTTTTAAAAAAACGAATTCCCCCAACTACCTTGCTATGTGGGTTTTCTCTCCATTTTGCAGATGAAGACACGGAGGTTCAGAGTGTCTTCGAGACCTGCCAAAGGGAATGTGGCGGAAGGTGGCCAGCCAGGTGGTGATTATACTCTGTTTCCAGAATGTGTGTACTTTGCAGTCCAGGTCACGCCTGAACCATGGTTGCAGTATGCTGAAAATTCCACGTTGTCCACGTGCCTCTTCTGAACATGGCCTAGCCTAGAGCCAATGTAAGCAATCACGTACCTGAGGCAGAAGAGGTTATTGCTTTCCCGGTATCCCACGTGTTCCCCTCGTTTCCTACTCTCCCCCTGCTCGAGGCCAGGCGACTCCTGCAGGCCTGAGAATCAGAAACAGAATGACACGAGTTACTTCCAGGCTGAGGCAGGTACCAGCCAGTGTGTTTCTTCCTTCTCTCTCCCCCCGCCCGTGTGAAGTGACCTTAGAAGTGACATATTAAGGAAGCTTTATGACAAAGTGGAGAGAGCTGACATCCCTGAGTGACTGGATGGAGACGCATCCAACACAAACCGCATTAGTCTTGTGTATGGAAGAAACCGACTTCTGTTGTGTGAAGCCACCGTGACTGCCAAGTTTATCGTTACTGCAGCACAACCTAGCCCACCCTGACTGACTCAACAGTGAATCCTTTTTGGTGACCAGGGGTCAGAGGAAGTACAAAAACCTCATTATTTTGGGAGCCATGGAAGCTAGGTGATGTCATTCACAATCATCAAAATGAAAATTGAAGGACATGGCTTCTATAATTGCTTTTAGGCAAATCTGGCATTGTCTTGTTCTTTTAAAAGGCAGTGGGGAGATGAAAAAAAAAGAACCTCTTCCTTTTTTTAAAAAATTGAGATCTAGTTTAAGCTGAATAAACAAATCTCCCACTCGAAGGATAAAAGAAGAATAATTGCACAAGAGGTGGGTACCCACTTGGGAGCACATGTTTTAAATAATGTTTCCACAAAAGCACCTGCAAAGATCAGAATCTAAAAGGAAGGAATCACGACTAATGAGATGTGGGCTGATGAGGGGAAATAATTTTTAAATCACTGTGGGTTTTCCCTTTTATCCAGAAGGCTAGGCTTTGTCTGAATCTTATTAAGGAGGAAGCGATGGCAAGATAAGGAGGACTGATAAGGGATAAATACAGCTAGGCCTGAGTCAGCTGCAAACATTACATGTTTTGAAAGATTATTATAAGTGACTTTCAAAATTGTGTAATTCTTTTATAAAGTCAGTTTTTGTTGGACTATAAAATATTTTTCCATTTCCCTAGATGAGAAATGGGAAAAGAGGTTAATTAAAAGTCAACTGAAGAGTACTTAGGCACTTATGCCTGTAATTTCTTGAGCTTCAAACGTAAGTAGCTTACACTGTAAAATAGCTGATGATTATGATTCATGCCTTTACTCTTTAAACATTGTGGGGTTTTTGTTTGTTTGTTTGTTTTCTTGGTTTGATTGAAAATACTTTTGTAAAAGTTTGCAGAATCCCAGGTGTTTCACAGCCATGTCCCCCGTTTCAGTGAACAAATGAGTCTAAGTTTGCAAGCAGAGAGGGTCCGTTCCCATCCCAGAACACTCATTGCGGGTTCCACCATCTCTCCCTTGCCTCCCAGCCCCCGACCCCGCCACCTCCCCCTTCTCTCTGCTGGATCACCCAGCTGTTGCCCATCTACCAGAACCCTGCTCATTCTTCATGACCCAGTTCACGCTGTCTTGACATGGGCTGCCTTTCTGATTGGGACGGCCTCTCTATTTTTGATTTTCTATTTTGTTCTGTAGGTGACCCGCTCCATTTGTATTTTTTATTGTATTGTTAATCATTTCTTCTTATGCGTTTTTATGCTTTGTCTCTTCTTTTATATTATACATTTCCTGGGGTCAAGGGGTCTCCCCAGTGCCTAGTTCAGGCTGGGTAGCAGAAGGAGCAGCCAAGGCTCCCAGCTCCTGCTTACATTCAAGATCTATGTCCACCTCTGTCTCCACGGGAAGTTACCCTTTCCATGGAGAGGATGGGGCACGAGCCCACGCTCCAGCCCAGCAGCAAGATCATGTCCAAAGACCAAGTCCAGCTGCAAGTTCTTGGAACTGAGTGAGATAGAACTGAAGGATCTTGATGACAGAGAGAAAATCCTGGCCAGGGTCTACAAGCGAGCAGGAGACATTTTTCAGAGTGTACTGCAGAAAAAGAAAATCTCCATTAATATGAAACGTTAACTTTGAGCATATATTAAAGAAAGATTAAGGGTTTTCTATGGTGACCAAGACTCTAGGAAGTTCTCACTGGGGACAAGCCATTCACGAGACACAGCAGGGAGGCCTTGCTTTGCCCTCAAACCCCCTTGCAGAGCTTCCAGGACTTTGAGGCCTCATGTTCTCTCCAGGCTCTGAGTCATTTCACATAGTTCCCGTCATCCTGGAGCTGCCCTGCCCTCTACCAGGATAACTTCGTCTTTACTGGGACAACTCGACATTCTTAAATACCATCTCTCACGAGAAGCAAAGTATGATCTCTTTTAATCTTACTTCTCCACCATCAGCTAAGTTACTTCTATCGAATGCATCTTGTACTTCCTGTACCTGTGCCAACCCTACCTGCTCAGATTCCTTATTTTGTGACCCCTCTTCACCAATGGAGCAGCTGCTTCTTGGGGATAGGAACCAAGCCTGTCTCACTAGACGATGAATCCCCTCTTGCCTAGCACAGAGCCTTGACATAGCAGACACTCCAAATAGATTTGTTAAAAAAAAACAGCCCCAAAATTTAGGCAACAAAGAAGAAAAACCCAGGCAAACCAAACCAGTTTCATCTTGCAGTTACACCTGGCTAAATTGTTCACACTATTAAGAAAGAGATCGGCCCTGGCTGGCGTAGCTCAGTGGATTGAGCGCGGGCTGGGAATCAAGGTGTCCCAGGTTCGATTCCCAGCCAGGGCACATGCCTGGGTTGCAGGCCATGGCCACCAGCAACTGCACATTGATGTTTCTCTCTCTCTCCCTCTCTCCCTACCTTCCCTCTCTAAAAATAAATAAATGAAATCTTTAAAAAAAAAAGAAAGAGATCGACATTTACACTAGAATTCTACTGTGTAGTATTACAATGCAGTTAATTTATTAAAAAACAGTAAAATAGAGTTCTCATTTGTAAGTGAATTGTGATCATGGTTCACCTACATAGCATGTGTTATCCTAAGGTTTTTTTGTTCAAGAATCTGAACAAAGAGATTTATAGAGAGGTGTTCAGAATTCTGTGGCCTATACCTGTCATTGCTTTCAAATTTTGTCCCCAGAATGGACACTATTATTTAAATGTCCACCTTTCATAAGGCAACCATGACTAAAAATTGCTAATATTATTAACATAAACTTATGGTTGTTGAGTACTTATTGTGTGCCAGGAACTGGACTAAGTAATTTACATTAATTATTGGAGGTCACAACCTCTTATGCAGTCAGCACGGTTATTATCTTAACTCATTAATTTATATACAAGACATTTATTGGGTTCCTGCCACATTCAAGATGTTGAAACAAGCATTAGGGATACTGCAGGGAATACAATAAGTGTAATTTTTCCCCTCCTGGAATTTATATCCTAGTGACTGAGAAGAGAGAAATACGACAGAAATCAATTATTTTAGACTTTAAGAGTGTTGTAAACAAGGCTAGCAGGGAAAGGAAAGGGGTGTGTTGGGTGTGCCATTTTGCACCAGAGCTCAGGAAAAATGTCACTGGAGAGGGACATGGGAGCAGAAATGTGACGGAAGGGCAAGAGGGAGCCCTGCAGATATCTGGGGAAGAACATTTCAGCCAAAGGAATGTCACTCACGAAATCCCAAGGTAGGGGATCAGCCATGAAGTCCACATGATTAGAGCAAAAGAAGTGAGTGAACCAGAGGGGAAAACTGTGAAGGAGGAGCCAGACAACATGGGATCTCATAAGTTATTTGGAGGACTGATGCTTTATTTTTAAATTTGTATTGAACTATATGTGTCCTATAACATGGTATAAATTTAAGGTGTACAGCATGTTGATTTGGTATGTTTATATACTGTACTATTATTGCTATTGTACAGACAGCACCTCTATCATGTAACCTAATCATTTCTTTCTGTGGCTGGAATAGTCAGATCTAGTCATTGAGCAAGTTTGATGACATAACACAACACTGTTGTCTGTAGTGACTCTGCTGTGCATTAGGTCTCCAGGGCTTACTGTGTTCTTAAACAACATCTCTCCTGTCCTTCCGTTCTCTCGGTCCCTGTGACCACCATTCTAGTCTCTGCTTTTATGAATTTGACTTTTTCAGATTCCACATTTAGGTGATCTCATACAGCGTTTGTCCTTCTAAAGGGTACTATGGCTGCTGTGTTGAAAATAGGTTGAATGGGTCAAGGGCAGAGGTAGGAAGTTCAAATAGAGGTACTGCAGTGACCTGGAGAAGAGGACGTGGTGCAGCTGAGAACTGGTGAGGTTCTGATGGCGTGTTTAGGTGGAGCCCCAAGGATTTGCTGGTCCTTGGGTGTGGGCTATGAGAGAATGAGAGAAATCAAGGATGACACTGACATGTTTGCTGTTAGCAACTGTGGATATGGAGTCCCTATGGAAACGGGAAAGATAAAAAAGAGGATAGGTTTAGGAGGAAGATCAGAGTGTGGACTTGAACCATTAAACCTTGAGTTCCTATGGAATAGCCAACAGAGACATTAAGTAAGGATTGGACACATGGGTCTGGAGTTCAGGAGACTGCTTGGGGCTGGAGCCACAACTTTGCATCTTCAATGTAGAAAGGGCATTAAAAATTCCAGAAAATGAGTGTAGAAAGCCATGATCTGAGGGCTGAGACCTGGAGCAGCATGGCATTGAGGTAACATTTCCATCCATGGAAACACAGGCCCAGACACTGCAGGTGGCCTTATAGACATTTTGCCTGGAACAGAGAAAGAAAAAGGAAGCAGGACTGGGTGAGGAAAGGCTTCAGATCCCGAAACAGATCTGAAACTTCCTAAAGGGGAGTCTGGAGAAAGCAAGTTTGGGTAGCATGGGCCTCTGACATGACGCGGCTTGGACAAAGTTCTGGCCAGTCCAAGGCGGAGATCCAGAACCAAGCTTGCCTTTGTGCAGAGTTCCCCATGGCGCTCCCCCCACGCTCTGTCATTGATCAGGGGCTGCTGGGAAGAGCGTGGCCTCCACTCGAATTCTGCAGTGGGCCCGGTGGTAGCTGACAACACTACTCTCAGCTGAACATCACATTCTTTCCTAGAGAAGATTCGAGGAGCACACTGCCCTGGCTGCCATAGATACCGGTTTTCCCCATGAGCATGCTGGAGCACAGAAAGAGCAGGTAACTAGACCAAAGTCACAGTCACGTGAGTGGATATGAACCCCGGCAGCCTCTTGGCCACAACACGTGACTGCCTTCCTCCACTGCACATAGTGGGTAGTATGAAATAGTGCATCCAGTTTTATTTGGCATCGCACCTCAAACTCACTTAAAGAACTGCTACACAGGTTTGAGGGAGCCTCCTGTTGGGGGAAATGTGCCTATTCAAAGTCTTACTCTTTTTTACTTCTATTTTGGTGCCAGTAACAGTCTAAAGAACGAATCAGGAAGGACGCGCCTGTGCTGAAGTCTTGGCAGCCACTTCCCAGAGCTTCTCCCTTGCCTCCTGCCTAGGCACCTCCCTTGTGTCCTAGGTGTCAATGGTTTTGGCATCCCAATAGCCTCCCTGTTCTAGAAAGTTCTCTTTTTCCACTTCACTTCTGTGGTTGGCACAGAAGCTACCATGGGCATATGGAACTACTTCTCTGGCCCTGGGGATGATCCAAGGATGGGCACCCAAAACCAGGTGAGCTCACTGGGAAAACTGTGACTGGAATGAGTGTGAGTCAGTTTTACCCAGAGATCAGGAGGTACGTTTCCTGTTTAAGGGGGAAAGCCAGTCTGGAGCAAGAGAGTGAGGATGGTGCAGAGACCGCAGACCCAAGGAGGGGGAGAGATGGAGAGTATTCTGGCAGCATCCTGAGCCTCTGGTGGCAGGTTTCTTAAAGACCAACAGACCCCTGTATTTCTCCCATGAAGTTACGTAGCCCTTTGGTCAAATGACCCAGTCTGTGTTCACCAAATTCCCCTCTTATTTTTGCCAATTTGTTGTAGGTTTCTGCCACAGAAAGACAAAAGTCTGCAAGTCACACACATGGCTTATCAAAGGGCCCCAGACGAGTGGGTGGTCCGACGCACAGTGATTTGTGGTTATGACCAAAGCTCTTCCCAGACCCCGCCATGGCTTCCACCCTTCCAGAGAGGACGCCGCGGAACGTCGTGCATAGGAGAGCAGATGTCCTCCAGTTTAAACCGAGACACGTATCACGGTTGTGCCGGGAGACGAAGAAGGAGAGTTTCTTCCCATGTACCCACTGGGAAATCTTGGCATTCACGCTACTTGGTGACTTCAGGCATTTTAACATTTTCACCTATAAATTCAACATGACTTCATTCTGAAGATTAAATAAGATGATAAATGCAAAGGATGCCGCATGGTTTTTTGACATAATCACTCAATATTGCTCTTTTGACCCCTTCTTTCCTGGAAAAACCCATGACAGTCTAATTTGTAAACTGTCCTTCCCTTTTAAAAGTGAGTATCTCTGGTAAAGCAGAGATTTCCGATGCCACAGCTGTCCTTTCCGTTAGTTTTCTAATCTCTTCTCATTTGATGAATTCTCAGTCTTCCAATGATCTGTTTGTTTTGTTTGGGTAATACATAGTGGTAATGATATCACATCGGATAAAGATGGCTTTATTTTTAGAGCAGTCCTGGAAATGACTTACTAACAGCCCAACATGGCATTAGATGACCAACATTTCCCTGGATAAAGCGTCTACCACTGTTGACCATTTCTGACTCAGCGATATTATTTGCCCCTCTTTTCCAGAAAGATAATGAAGCAGCTTGTCTTGGCAGGCCCCGATGCTGGATTGTCAGGCAAACTTGAGCTTCTGAACCTGCCATATTTTATCACGGTCAGAGTCTCACAATGGAAGGCAGCGATTGGGGCTGCAGAATTGGACTCTTCACTGCAGTGTATTTGTCTGGGAAAGTCAGCACTGAGGCCTGGGGCAGCCTCCGTCGCTTGAGCCTGTCAGGCTGAGGCTGCTGCAAGGCTGGGACAGTGCCCTGAATTCTGGACGCGCCTGATGGCACGGAGCCCTGTCTGCAATCTGGCCCAGATAAAGGCAGTGGGTGGAAAGTAGGATGATGGTGGTGGTTCCAGATCTTTCTGCATCGTCTACTGATTTCCTATACATGGAAAAAGAGTGCATACACTGGTGAGTCAGAATCCGGGAACAGCCATGGGAGTCAAATATCATCTAGACCGTGGTTCTCAGTGGGCAAGGTGGGGCTGGGTGGCCTTGGAGAATGGGAATGCATCAAAGTCACCTGTGAGGTTTTGTCAAATTATCCAAGGCTCTTATAGGAGAATGTCCGAATTAATGTGAGTGGGTGGGGGCAGAATGGTACTTGAGAGTGTTCTCTTTGCAATTAAAAATGATCTCCCAGGTGATTCTAATATACCACTGTCTGGTCCACCCTCAGAAAGAGAACCCTATTCCACAGCCCTCACTCTCTGTCCCGGCCGTGGATCAACGATACTGCTGCTGCCTTACGCAGAGGAGAACACTGGGATGGTGGAGTGGGCCCTGGGGTTTACTCCCTCTGGCCTCTTGACCAGCTTTCTTTTTTAATCTTGTCCTGACAAACTCAGAACACTTCAACACCCCCAGATTTTCCCAGGGCCCCCAAAGACACTGTACTTCCCTTGAAATCAATGCCACTGCTGAGGGCTGACTGATAAGAATAGTGAAACTAGTAGACACCTTTGAGCTCACTTTGTTCATTTAGCTCCTGATGCTCTGTAGACCATGAAATCACAACTCAAAGAAGGAAAGCAGGGTCTTGAGATGAGCCAGCCGGTCGGAGAAAGAAGGACTAGCCCTTAACTTGACATAACTGAGTTTGTTGGACATCTGTCTGACTGCGTTCATTGCCACTATCATAAGGCTTTTTGTGATGTGGTCAGTACTAATAGGAAGATCCCATGCCAACCAGCTATACAGGTCACCTCATCTTATTGTTATCCCTGATTCACACATGTCCAGGATGAACAAGGAGAGATACCCCCTTTCAAAGAGGCAATGTACAAACACAAAAGGTGAAGTAAGCCCACTATGGCGGAGCTACTCAAGAACGTGTTCAGGTATGGTAGCATTGTTCATGCAGAATTTAAAAAAAAAACAGTAACAACAGCAAAAAAAAATGGCAGCAACAAAACCAGTGTTGATGTGCAGGCATTGTGGGCTTTTGCCCTAGTACTCATTGTCTCCTGTAACAGAATCTCTATTTTCCTTCTGGAGAATTATTTCTCCTTATTTCCTATCCATGTGATCTGAGCCCTCTGGGAGTGAAGACCGTGACCCAAGACTGGTGCAGTTAAATGCTATTGAACTGCAATAGTCCCCTCTTATCTGCATGGCATACAATTCAACCCCTCAGTGGGTGCCTGAAACCGTGGATAGTACCAAACTCTTTGTATATTATGTTTTTTTCCTATATATACATACTTAAGATAAAGCTTAATCTATAAATTAGAGTAAGAGACTAACAACAATAATTAATAGTAAAATAGATAAGTTGTAACAATATGCTATAATCAAAGTTGGGTAAATGTGGTCTCTCTCTCTCTTTCTGTCAAAATACCTTATCATACTGTACTCACCCTTCTGCCTGTGATGGTGTGAGATGACAAAATGCCACACCTATTCCTGAATCTGTGACACCATCCCTTCATTGCAGTAGAGGGCTCGGTGTCCACTGATTTTGGGGGGGGGGGTCCCTTGCCATAGTCTTCATTTGGTCTCAGTATCTTCTGGTACGACACAATGTCATCAGTCAGAACACATTCTCTTTTCATGTCTTCCACCCGCAAGTTTAACTCTTTTCCCGTCTAAACTAAGCACTTACTACACACCGCACCCATGACTTTTGCAGTTTGAGGTGTGACAGCAAAACTAGCATGGGTTCGTTTTTCCTTCTTCACAATTTTACAGTTAGAAGATTTGTTGCTACCATAGATCTTAGCGACCTCAGCATGTGACATTTTGTGTTTCCTTACTAAGTGGAGAACTTTGATTTTTTTTTTTTTTAGAGGAAGCACTTTATGGCTTCTCTTTGGCTTATCCAAATAGCCGGCAATGTGACTCTTCCATTGTGGGTAATTATGAAGTGACACAAGGGTGACTTGAACGCAAACACTGCAATACCAGGACAGTTGACGTGATAACCGAGAAAGCTCCTAAATGGACAAGGGTGTCAACTGCATGAGGTCACTGCACACGGGGATGATCCCCATCCAGGGAGAAAGTGCACGAGACTGCATCAAGCTGCTTAGAACAGCACACACTTTAAAACCTATGTTTATTTCTAGAGTTTACCGTTTAATGTGTCCTGACTAAAGTTGATTGTGGGTAACTAAAACCACACAAAGTGAAACCACGGATAAGAGGGACTACTGTACCGAGAAGGGGTGAGGATTGGACAATTATGGGAACCTCAGAATTAGCCTTGGATTTAGGTTTTGGCCCTTGGAAAATAAAGCCTAGCTATGTGACCTTGGGTGAGTTATATAACTTAGCCAAACTCTGGTGTCCTCAGCTGGACATAGGGAAAAGAACTACTCATAGCCTCTCCAGGGTGCTGTGAGCAGTAGGGAAGGGACACATGCTAAGTTCGTTGTGCTGGAAGCTGGGTTAGCGTTCATTTTTCTGTATTGTTTCAGACAATCAGAATAGCTCGGTGAATGACACTTGATGTATGAGCTAAACTAAATTGAATTTAAAATCCTTCTTTCATATTCCTTAACTTCATTTCTTTCCCTTTAAAAAAGCATATAAGGCAAGGCATAGCTGGCATTCAAATGGAAATCCTCCATCTTTCTGGCAAAGACAGAATGCACGCAACAGATCAGGGCGCCTTGGCAGGTTTCATTTTTATAGCCTGGTGAGTGGCACATTTTCACTTCTCTTGTTTGCTTTTATCTCGAGGTCAAAGAAATGATGCAATGCATTATCACAAGGGCCCACCCTTCACTCCCGGAACATCTGTGCTCACAGCATCTGTCTGCTGAGACAAGAGGATTTGTCTTGCCGCTATCTGCTCTCATATGTGCTGGCTCCCTTGAAGCATGGTGCATTTGTTTTGACTATTTCTGCCAAATCATGACAAGTTTAAGGGGAATTTGGAAAAGCATGATCCTCGTTTTCCATCTGGAAAGAACTCTGAGATATTTATTAACCACCTTCTCTCTTTTATTTCTTTCTTTTCCTTTTTACTTTTTCATTGACTGTAATGGGGTAACACGGGTGAATACATTTATACAGATTTCAGCTGTACAGTTCTATAAGACATCGTTTGTATATTGTATTGTGTGCTCACCATACCAAGTCACGTTTCCCTCCATCACCACTTATCTCCTCTGTACTTTCTGCTACCTCTTCTCTCCATCCTTTCTCTCTGTTGTCTGTGTTTATGAGTTCCTTCTTCTCCCTCTCCTCCTTCTTTCCTTTTTTTTCGAATCTCTTCACATCAAACTAAAAGGTTTTTGCACAGCAAAGGAAACCATCAACAAAATGAAAAGACAACCCACTGAGTGGGAGAACATATTTTCAATGATATATCTGATAAGGGGTTAGGATCTGAAATTTATAAAGAACTCAAACAACTAGACATCAAAAAATTCTATTAAAAATAGGCAAAGGAACCCAAATAGACACTTCTCCAGAGAGGGTATAAAGATGGCCAATAGACATATGAGATGATTCTCAACATCACTAATCATCAGAGAGATGCGAATTAAAGCCACAATGAGATATCACTTCATTCCTGGCAGAATGATTATCATCAACAAATCAACAAGTAATGAGTGTTGGTAAAAATGTGAGGAAAAAGGAACCCTTGTGCACTGTTGGTGAGAATGCAGATTGGTGCAGCCACTGTGGAAAGAACTATGGAGTTATCTCAAAAAAAATTTAAAATGGGACTGCCTTATGACCTAATGATTCTACTTCTGGGAATATATCTGGAGAAATCTGAAACCCTAATTCAAAAGAATATAGACACCACATCCCTATGTTCATCGCAGCATTACTTACAATTGTCAAGATTTGGGAGCTGCCCAAGTGTCCATCAGTAGATGAATGGATAAAACACCTGTGGTACATTTACGCAATGGAATGCTACTCAGCCATTAAAAAGACAAGGAAATCTTACACTTTACCACTTTCTCTCTTAAATCACCAAAGTTTAAATGTGTTTAAAAGCCAGTAGACCTGAAGTTATTACCACTAGTTTATCGTGAGCAAGCTTTGGCTTATAGAAAAACACCCAAGTGGTTTGGATTTCTTCCATAACACGCTTAAAGTGCAAGAGTGTAATCAGTGAGCCTTAAAGCCGAGTACATTTAGGAGCACACAAACTCTTCAGATAAGCCAAGTGCCTGTGGCCATACCCTGTTCTACTGAAAGACTTTTTAGGAATTTCTTGAAAAAGGAATTCTTGAACATTCCAACATGATTATTGTTAGAACACCATCCAGGGAAGAATTTTGACACCAAGGAGCTGCCTTTGACATCTCCTTCTCCTCTCCCCTAACATTGAGTCCCGTGGCCGGTCCCGTTTTGTATCACATTCCCATTTTGTGTCAGTCTGGCACCCAGTCTCCGACTGTCTGCTCTTGTAGCCCCTAAACTGTCCACCTCGCAGCCACCCGAGGTGTTCCAAACAGAAATCTTACCACGTAATTGATTCATTCATTACTTCCCCCCATTATGCAGCATCGTGTTTGACACCATTAGATGCTCAATAACTAACCATTGTATGCCCAGCTGTGCAAGTGAGCTACAGGGCACCTTAAGCAAATTTCACCTTCCTGCTCCTCCCCTGAGATGACTGTTGTGGTACATACTATGCAAGGGCATTGAGACACATAGTCTCTGTGATCTAGATGCATGTGAAAGGTACCATAGGTCAGCAAGTTTAATTCAGTATGAATTTTGTTGGCCAATAGAATGGATCTCTCTTAAAGATTCTCTAATAAACAAAAAAAGAACCTTCCTCTGGTTTTAAAATAACTTTCACTCTGGTGGGCCAATAATGATATCTTGAGACCCAGGTAGAGATTTTTGAAAAAAGCACATAAGTGCTCACCAAATCAGTGCCATCAGGCAATGAATAAAGGTAATAATTGAAGACCACCTGAGACAAGCATTTCAAACTTGGTTACGCTGGGAGGCTCCATGCTGTATGTTGGGGTAGGAAGAATGGGGGGACGTGGTGCCTTAGGCTCAGGGATGAAGCTGGCATCCCTTTCTGAGGAAGAGTTTAACTCGAACGATGGGGCAAGTGAGGGAACCTGCAATGTTTCAGCTTTGTAAAGCATACACCATATCCACCAAATCCTGTTTCAATTCTACGCAATTTCTTGTTTAATTTATTTTATGTGCCTTGTTTACTTTGTGGTAATAGAAGAAAAACGCATTAACTCCTACGCATCAGATTAATTTCCTGTAGCAATTAGCAAAATTTGATTTTTGTTTTACCAACCTGTAGTTCTCCTAAGTTTCATTTCCTGTGTCAGTGAGTTTTCCGAGTGAGTCTGGACACTTGTTTTATGTGGTTCCAGCATCACTGTTCATTTACCTCTTTAAACCAAAGCGTCTTCAGTCTTGCCCCTTTACCCGCATTGTGTGTGGTTACCTGTGGGGGGGTGTGTTTGGTATCTGCTTGAATGTACATCTTGAATTCTACTAAGTTTGTGCTCCAGTGTGCATGGTTGCTTCAAATAGACATCAGGATGTCCTTAACTACATAGGTTTGATTTTCCTGAAATATTTCCATGGCTTTTTTTTTCTTTTTTGAAAATTTCCTTGAAAATTGTTTTCTCATCGTGTGCCCAGTCATTCTCAGTCTCAGTGGTTCTAGGGTTTCAGCAACACCCTGAGTTCTGGGCTTTTCTCTGTGGCATCTCTGCCTGAAGACTTGGCAGTTGTTTTTCTCATGGGGGGTGAAGTCAGAAATGGCCCAAGTCACCACTGTGGTGATGCCACTCCTCTCACTCTGAATTTTAGGTATTCTTCTAATTCTGATTAATCTCTTTTCTCTCTGGGATCCTGCTTGCTATCATCTTCATTGCCTCTGGATTATTTGCTCCCTACAATGGTTTCATCACACCTATTCTCTGGGCTTCCCTTTATGATTGTCTTGCATTAAATGAAGCACTTTCTAGAAGCCAAGTCTTCCTCTGAGAGTCCGCTATCACTTTTTCTGGTGTACATTCTCATGTAGTTTTATAAGAGAGGGCAGGTGGGTTATAAATTTCATCCATTCTTATCTCTCTTGAGAGTTTGGCTGTGTATAAATTTCTGGATTGGAAAATTATTTTCCCTAATAACTTTGAAATCCTTTCCCTATTGTTTTCTGGCATCCAGGGTTTCTGAGGTTTCTGAAGATGACCTGGCCTTCATTCCTCTGTAGATAACCTATTTTTGTGTTTGTAAGGTTGTAGGCTCCTTGTTTAGTTATTAATGTTCTGAAATTTCTTTTCTTTAATTTTTATTTTATTATGGTGGGAACACTTAAGATGAATTGATGGTCATTTGGGCTACTTTTTGATGTCATGTAAATAAAGATGCTACAAACATTGATTTGCCGGTTTTCATGTGACCATATGCTTTCATTTCTCTTGGGGAAATAAGGAGGAGTGACACTCTTGGGTCACATGGCAATTGCGTGTTAACCTTTATACGATCTCGCCAGCTTGTTTGCCAAAGTAGGTGTGCCTTTTTGTGTTCCCATCAGCCAGGTGTGAGAGTGCCAGCTGGCCTGCATCCTCACCAGCACTCGGTATTTTCATCTTTATTTACTTACAATCTAATGGCAGCTGTTCTAGCCTACACGTAGTTGTATCTTGTGATGTGGACCTTCCCCTTCTGAGGGTTCACACTGCCTTCAGTTCAGGAAACTTGTATGATTTCCTTGACGACTGCCTCCCCTTCCCATCACTGTAACTCTTTTCCAGGCTTCCTTTTAGTCTGATGCGGGGGCCACTACGTGCTCTCTCGCCTTTTCTCTCAAATTATTCCATGTCTTTTTTGCTGTTGTCTCTGTGCCATTTACTTCACTTTGTCTACAACCCTTGCATATGTTAAAAAAAGTTTTATCTCTTTAATTTTACCTGCCATATTTCTAACTCTCAAGAACTCTTTCATATCATCTTCTAGCTTTTTTTTCATTGCAACTGATTCTTTTTTTTTTAAAGCAATGCATCATTAGATTTCTGTCAGAATACTAATTAGAATCTGTTTCCTGCCTAGAACAATCTATATCTCTCAGGTATTTTTTTTAACATTTAGTTAATCTTGATCTTTCCCCATCATGATTTCTTTTTTTTTAAACTTTTCTTTTTTTTTAAGACTTTATTTATTTATTTTTAGAGAGGGAGGGAACAAAGCAGGGGGAGAGAGAGAGAGAGAGAGAGAGAGAGAGAGAGAGAGACATCAATGTGCGGTTGCTGGGGGTTATGGCCTGTAACCCAGGAATGTACCCTGGCTGGGAATCGAACCTGGGACACTTCAGTTCCCAGCCCGCGCTCAATCCACTGAGCTACGCCAGCCAGGGCTCCCATCATGATTTCTTTATGCTTTGGGTGTTTCTGTGTTGTCTCGTCATATTCAGGAGTTAGGCAAAAGAACGTTTCCTGAAAGTTCTGTGTGCAAATGGGTAAGGCACGTGGACCAGCAGTGTTTCCTTCAAATTGCTTCCTTTCCCGCTCATTGCAACTTGCGTGCAGCAAAGCAAGCACTCTGGGTTGGGTTTTCTACTATCTAGCTGTGGGGAAGAATAGGATGCAGTTAAAACCTATTAAGAACTAATGGTGCGCCTGACCACTTTCTATAGAACCATAAAAGGAAATAACACGTATATAGTGCTTATAATCTGCCTCGCCCCCTTCCAAGAACTTTTTATGCAATCATTTAATTCCATGACAACCCTGTCAGGGGAGCCCATTGCTATCACTTCAGTTGAAAAATGGGAAAATCAAGGAGTGGAGAGGTGAACTAATTTGCCTAAGTTTGCACAGCTAATAGGTGACAAAGCTGTGTTTAAAACACAGCAGTTTGGATCCGGGTTCTTTGTTCCTGGACAGTACACTATTGGCTCTCAGACACTGACTTTCCCCTCCAGATCCTTCCAGAAAATCTGTGAGCTGGATGTCATCAGTGCCCCTTTACAAAAGAGGATTCTGAGACCCAGACAACTTGAATGACAAACCACGTTCCACAGTGGAGCTCAGGAGTGGAAACTGACTCAAAGCTAATAGCATGTTACATCACACTTGTCCAAAGAATAGTAATTTGGACACAAATAATGATTTCTTGATAATTAAATCAATGTTTACTTGAAGCAGGGTACCATTTGAACTCAATGTTTTGGTTTGAATGGCAGAAACAAAAAAAAACTCTGTTGCTAATGATCTGTACAAACTGTCACTTTTACTTTGGAAGCAACAATTAAGATCCCAAATATCAATTATGTTGTTTCTCAATAACACAACGGATCAATAACCTTCATTTTGTGCTCTTCTTAATTACTGCGTGGGGGTTTCTGCAGAAACATGCCGAACCAGATCTTGCATATTAATCTCGGCACATGGTTCTCTTCCTCACAATGGAGCAATCAGACCTTGATTAATGTCAGCATTAAACTAACTGTGATCCAATCAGTTGACAAAATGCTGGTTTTGACTCTAGTTTCTGTGGTGTGTTTCTTTCCGATGCTTTTGATTGATGTTTGCTTTGGGGAAGAATAAAGAAATAAGACATACATTATTCATTGAAGTGAAGAGAAAGATTTCTGCGATACTCCCTCTGGCTTTGACAGAATGACAAAGCAGTAACTCAAGGTCTAAATGTAAACCAACACACTCTCCATTCGGCTAGATTTGGAAGAAGAGAGAACTTAAACCTATCTCCCAATAAGTAAATGTCCCTCTAGAATTTCCCGTCATGAAACATGGTACCACCAGCCAGCAAATTGTCCATGGGAATAAAAACCATGGCCACACCAGATCCCCTCAGATCCAGAGACCGTTCTTTCCCCCGTAGTTGGAAATGGTGCCCGCCATCATTTTCTGCACCAATTGCCACGTCCTTGTAGTTATCCGTCCCCGTCTGTCTCACCTCCACCCACCGGTCCTCCACCCAGGACAGCCGCTTCCACAGTACATAGCTTCGGATCACTGGACTCACTGTGACGTTCCCTACTGCCTCTCTGGCCCCTGCACACGCTTTGCGGGTGGAGCCCCAGGGTCCAGTGTGGGTCCAGGATTGCCTGCGACAAAAGCCCTTCAGCCAACCTTTAAAAGAGCAATTCTATTTTTATTCGCTTCCTGTATTGGGATTCTAAATAATAACATTCCTTTGAAAGGTAAAAACGGCCTGTACTGGAAAGGACTTGAAGACTGCTGGCCTACGTGAGAAGATTCACACTCTATCCTACAACACACGTGTTCTACACGCTGCCACATAGAGACATCGCAGGTGACCCGTGGAGAGGCCGTGCCTTCCCGTCAGCCCTTGTAATGCTCCCAGCACCAGGTCTCCCTGCAAATGCTGAGAATTGTTCTCATGTACTCGCAGCTCCCTGGGCAAGCTGGGTCCGCTCGTGCCACCTCCCAGCAGTAGCACACGTGTCTTCCTCTGCCTGGGACACCCTGCCTCCACCAGTTTGCCTGGAAGTTCCTACCTTGTCTTCACATCTGAGCTCAAAAGCTACTTGCAGGGATGCCTGTCCCACAGGCAGTTGTGCCCTGATGGCAGTGTTCCGTAATGCCCACTGTCCAGTCCAGTGGACACTAGCTACGTGTGACTGTCAAGCCCTTGGAATGTGACTTGTGCAATTCAGAAGCCGAGGTTTTCATTTTATTTGTAAAACAATGTTAATTACTTAAATAACCATACATGAGTACTGGTTATTGCATTGGAAAAACAGCTCTGGGTGGACTTACCCTGAGCCCTACTTGTTTAGAGCCTTTAAAAGAACTACATTGTGACTCCTTATACGTTTTACATTCTGCTGGCCCATCAGCACCTGGGGGACAGGACTAAGTGTTGGCCTGTGCAGATCCCCGCACACGGTCCTGGGCGTTCTTTGAGTGTCGAATGGATAGGTGAAAGGAAGCAGCACATTCAAGCAGAAAGTGCAATATATAAAAATAAAATGCAAGGGCTTTGCAATCAGACACTTCTTATTTGGATCCAGGATCTTTTTCTTCATTGGTGAATAATCTAGGCAAGTTGCCTCTCCTGAGTCTAACTTTCTCAAGTATTTAATGAGGCTAATGCATAATTTCCCCTCCTTATAGTTGTTGGGAGAATTAAAAGGAGCTATATGGTATATGAATCATATACAAGTTAATGAGTTAATATCAGTTCTCTTTCGAGATTATTCAGGATGTACTTCAATACTTATATATTTTGTTCTAAAGCATATTTCCATTACCTGAAATTCAGAATTCCGGTAACAGAAAGGTTTGAAAAATCCACCCCCAGAGGTAGCAGATTGTAATATATACAAGTGACCAAAAAAACCAAACTGCCCACAGTTTTGAAAGGACTACACAGCTAGTACGTCACAGATCTAAGTAAGCACAGGTGTGTTCCCAACCTCAGTGAAACCAGGTTCACCTCTACATGGGTAAAAGTATTTGCAGAAGCATGCCAAGCGACAGTGGTGAGCCACACTGGCATGACTAATGGTGGAAGAAAAGAGAAAGGCGGAGAGAGGGCTGTAGGTGGAAACACAATGATTTATTATTCACTGGGAGAAATGCAGTGTCAAGAAGTATAGGGTCTTGGCTGACATCAGCGCTCTGCATCAACTGAAACGGTTTTTTTCAGGTGAGCCGCAGCCAGCAACAATAGCCCACCTTTGTCAGCCCTTTGTACGCCTAAGCACAAAATGAAGCGAAGGCTGCGATCAGCAGAAAGGAAGGAGACCCCAGTCACCAAGCGGCACCAGCGTCTCGGCTTATGTGTAGAGGGACAGCGACCCTGAAGATACTGCAGCGATTGGCATCATCAAACACACACGTGCATGCGTGAAAATAGCCTCAGCTGCAAATGAAAACCGCAGTTCATCCCAGCACACTCAAGGGACCAGCCGGGGGGCATCACTTTCCTACAGCTCCAAACAGATTTTCACTTGAAGTTTAAGCCAAGTCAGGCTTAAAACACTTGTTGCCATCCATCTCATCAAGGAATTTTGTTTTATTTATTTATGATTTACAGAGGGGAAGAGAGAGAGAAAGAGAGGGAAAGAAGCATCATCGTGTGATTGCCTCTCACACACCCCCACTGAGGGCCTGGCTGCAACCCAGGCATGTACCCTGACCAGGAATTGAACCAGCAACCCTTTGATTCTCCGGCTGGCACTCAACCACTGAGCCATATAATCAAGGCATTTTAACAGTAGACTAATCTAGGTAACTTATAGCTATTATTTAATTATTGCCCTTGAAAGTTTCAATATATGTAAAACTGCAAAACTACTCTTTCCGTTTTCAGGAGGCTTTTCCTTTTTTTTTTCCTGTTTTATGACATTTCTCCTCCATTTTAAATCTGTTTTCCTGGGGATCAATGTTCATCATAAAAGGACTACAGTCCATTTCTTTATTGTTATTTCATTTCCTTATTTGCTGTGTGACGTATTTTTTTTCATTATGCATGCAACTAAAACAGAATTTGAAAGCATCATAATCATTGCAACGGAAGTCAGTTCCACCTAAAAATTAATGCAAGCATCAAGTGTCTTTTAGGCCAAAAGCTCTTCTAGGTGATGTGAAGCATGCTCAGTAACTAGGAGTCTCTTTCCCTCTGCATTAGGCAGCATTTCTAGATACAGCCACCAGGAATCCATGCTTGGATCCTTGGAACCATGTGAGATACTTTAGCTGTGAAGGTGCTACATGGCACAGCTGACTCTAACAAAGGGATAGTGTCTCGTCATATCTAATCACACGAGCCCTTGAAAGAAAGGAATGTTCTCTTTCTGAGAGAAGAAAATGGGTGGAGTCAAAGAGTTCCAAAGCATAAGAAGGAATTGAGTCAATGAAGAGTTTTTGGCTTTGAAGGTGGAGGAAACCACATTAGGAGGCATCTGGGCAGCTTCTAGAATCAGAGAGTGGACTCAGTAGACACCCAGCAACAAGAAGACGGAACTGGATTCCCTCCAGAGCCTCCGTTTAAGAGCTGGGCTGGCTGACATCTTGATTTCAAACTTAGGAGACCCTAAGCAGGGAACCTAGCTGTGCTCATCTGGACTTTTAATCTGCAGAATTGTGAGATAATAAATACGTGTTATTTTAAGCCACTAGGATTGTGACAATTTGTTACACAGCAGTAGATAGCTGCTACATTATTCTTGCAGGGCACAGAGTTAGATGAGCAGGAAAGGAAAATATCTGAATAATCATCACCATGCAGTGTTATATGTATTAAAACTGGGGAAAGACTAATACGGTACTGTCAAAGTACAGAGGGTAGTGGAGCTAGCTCACTTTTCCTGGGACATCTGACCTGATGACATTGGACTTGGGATTGAAGAAGGCAAAGGAATTTGGCAGCCAAAGATGGAGTAGAAAAGCTATACACAGGCAGTGGAGACAGCGTCTGCAGATACTCAGGATCACAGATTAGTTCCCAGGGAAGCAGTCTTGGAGATGGAGATTGGTGTGCAGCAGTTTTGTTTCCAGGAGACCCGTGGGATCTATACCTGTGGATGGGACAGAGGAGGCAGGAATCTGCAGTGGAAGATGCTGGGCTGTGAATCAGACTCAACAAAGCCTCCAGCCAGCACCACGGGAAGCTCTGGAGCTGAGATTGCTCATTAGAGGTTCCCTGAGTTGGGACACGGTAGCTGAGACTGTGCACCCTCGTGTTCATCAGAAATGGGAGAGGGCTGCCCTGTGGAAGGGGGTGTGAGTCTGGACAAGGCACTGTTCTGTAGCTGAGACCATTCCCAGTGAAGGCTAATGACCAAGAGCTTTTTCTACACTCTGCAGTGGGTTCTGAGAGGTGCACACAGAGGCGTGGAGGAGTCTGGCCTGTTCAAGGTAAATGATAAATTTAGTGAGATGAGGATATGCAGAAAATTAAGGAAGACCAGTAAGAAATTAAACTGGAGAAATGGGTGGGTCTCAGCTCAAGTGCGTCAGGCTAAACAGACAGATGTGTATGCTCCAGTGATGCGGAGCCACAGGGAGGCTTTTAAGTGGAGGAACGACTTGGGGAACATAGAAGGAATCAGCAGAGTTGGGTTGGAGATGTGGGGAGGAGGCGGACTGAGAGATATTTTATTTTCATAGCACATCCCTGCGATATGTTTTATTGTTGGGGCAACTGGTTGCATATTGGTGCCATCCACTAAGCTAAGGAATAGAGGTAGTAGAGTAGATTTAAAGGTAGAGATACCATTGGACATCCTTTTGAGAAGTTGGTAAAGCTAGAAATAATCTGTAGAGAGTAGAAAATACAGAAATGGAAAAAGGAGGCAGAACCTCACTGAAGACAGAAATTCAGAAGTTACTGGAAGAAGTGGATACTTACCAAATCTCAAGAAGAGTTCATCAATTCCCAGAAACGGCTCACGAGAAAAGAAGAGAAAGTGACCAATATAGAATCCCATGGAAACAAAAGTTCAGAAGGAGAGTCAAAACTGCTGAAGGAGCCTGAGATGCAGGACGAGGAGAAAGGGAAGCGGTATCCCAGAAATCAGGAGGAAGAAGAGGAGACAGAGTGAGTGGTTAAGAATGCCAGATCCTGGGCACTGAAGCTATTGGTGGTGAGCACAACTGTTCGACGTATCCGTTGTCCTCGTGGAGTTTGTAGTCTGGTAGAGAGACAGACATGAGTGAAGTAACTACACACATACAAAACTATTGTGGTAAATGCTGAGAATGCATAGTGTAGGAAGCTAGAATAGACTGTACTGGGGAAGTGTGACCTCATTTGAAATATCAACAAAAACTTCTCCAAGGAAGTGGTATTTGAATTGAAATCGGAAGGATGGGTAGTATGAGAGGTTGAATTTATTCTTTCAAAATTTGTGTGTTGAAGTTGTGACTTCCAGTAACTCAGAATGTGACGGTATTTGGAGGCGGCCTCTTCAAAGGCGGGTCAAGTTACAAAGAGGCCATGGGGTGGGTCCTAATCCGATCTGATCTGAGTCCCCGTAAGAAGATTGATTGGGACACAGACGTGTACAGACGGATGGCTGTGTGAAGACCCAGGGAGAAGACGGGCCCCTCCAAGCCCCAGAAAGGCCACAGAAGAAACACAGTAGGTACACACTTGGAGCACAGACTTCTCGCCTCCAGATTTGTGAGCAAGTGAATCTCTGCTCTTTCAGCGGCTCAGCCTGCAATGGTTTGTTATGGCAACCCTAGCAGACTGACACTGTGAGGACTCCCCCCGCCAGAGTGGGGTGACAGAGATGTGGGTGACGTCAATGGCTATTTAACAGGTAAGGGGAATAGGACTTAATGGCCACGAGCTGGATATTGGGAAGCAAAGATCACCCTGAATAATAGGATGGATTGTAAACAGCTTGTAACCACAGAACATGCTCAGACAGGTCCTAACCTGTTTCTAACAGGATACTGAGAAAACAGACCAAAACCACAAGTTGTACTTCTGAAACAGGTGCAGAGGAGAGAAATTTGACCTCTAGTTGCACCTAGAACCAAAGCTCTCCCCTGCCCCACAGACCCAAAGGAGAGGAAGTGACTGGGACTTGAACACCGGAACAAAGTGTCTGCTGTTCAGGCAGATCTGGTGCAGAGGTCCCTTTCCACGTCCTACCCTAAGGCCAGGCTCCAAGGCTCTCCGCTCAGAACCTGCCCCCCACCAGTGCTTCTGCATTCCAGCCCGGTCCCCCTAAACTCCGAAACTCACACTGAACTCAGTCAAGGAGACAGATTTGAGCCTTGCCTCCTGTCTCCCGGCTGGTGGACTTGGCAATAAAGGCTTTTCTCTTTTCAAAAGTCGACGTCATTGTACTGGGATCTATGCGCACTGGGGAGGGAACCCTTGCTCAATTACACGTTTATAATGTGTGGCGGCTGAGCGCAGGACGTGCAAGTCGGGAAGGTGAAGGGTGGGTGAGAGCAGGGAAGGGCCCTCCTGGCTGCCAGGCACTGGGGCTGCCTTCTCCATGCAGAAGGGACAGAGGCCTGCCCTCGAGTAGCTTAGAGACTGTGCGGGAAGTCAGCTGTTACACAAGTAACCACACTAACCATTGTTTGCTGCGGTATTAAGTCTTCAGAAAGGGAAATAACCTTTATGAAAGTCCATGATCAGACAGGAAGTAGACTGGGCTATAGTGTAGGAGGCAATCACTAAGGGAGGGACTTTCAGATGGGGATGAATTCGATGATTGTGACAAAGGAGCCGAAGATGCAGAAGGGAGGGAAAAGCAGCAGGTCAAGTCAGGGCACAGGTGGGAGAAGGCAGTCGCTCCCGTGAACCCTCCACGCCCAAGGGCCCCGTGGGAAGGAAGGCCGCCTGGGCAGGCAGCGAGGGCCCTGACGTTGTCCGCGTGGAGCCCAGCAGGCGCAGGGCCCGCTGCCTCTCCGAATAGCGTGTGCGGCACCACGCCGTGCGGCCTGTCTGCGGACAGCACTGCGGCCCTGCGGAGCTGCTCCTTCCAGGGGCTGGCTCCCTGTGCAGGTTCCCTGATGGCAGAAGCTGTGGGGGACGTTGTGGCTGGCAGGGGTGGAGGGCCGTCTGGCAAGGGATACAGATCAGAGAGGGACAGTCTTAAAGTGACGGGGTTTGTTCACTCAGAGCGCATTTAACGAAAGCCTGTTCGGGACAAGCCTATGCCAGGCTCGCGGACTCGGGAGGTCCCCCAGAGAGAGCGGTGTGCTTGCTGTGGTGGGCTGCATCGTGCTTCTCCTTCAAACAGGGTGTCCTGGTACCTGTGGCGGTGAAGTAATTTAGAAGAAACGAAGTTAGAAATCTTGGGATGAGATCTTCCTGGATTTAGGGTGGGCTCCAAATCCGCTGGCTGGCGTCCTTGTAAGAGCGTGGAGAAGACGAGTTGAGACCCAGACACACACACACAGAGAAGGCCCTGTAAGGGTGGCGCAGGGACTAGAACGCTGCACCTCTAAGCCCCGGGACGTCGGAATTGCCCACAGCCACGGGAAGCTGGAGAAGCTGGGCAGGGGCCGCAAAGCCCCAAGCTGGGCATTTTGCTGGCACGTTGATACCAGACTATTGGTTTTCAGAACTGCAAGACAATACATTGCTCTTATTTACGGCCACTCAGTCACAAATGCTTTTGTTACAAGAGCCCTAGGGAAATACACGCCCTCTAAGCTCACATTGCAGTGAGTGGAGGCCACGAATACGCAAATGCATAAACGGCAACTGAAGAACAGACCTCTGCGAAGTTGCATTTCAGAGCCGATCGGAGGCAGTGATAAAAGGAGAGGTGGGAGGGAGGCGCTGCTTGCCACAAGACGCTCAGGGAAGTCCCCTAAGGAGCTGACCTTTGAGCGGGGCCCCTGTAGGATGAAAGTACCGGTAACAGTTCTGGGGAAGAGAGTCTGGGAGGAAGTGACAGTGTTGACAAACGTCCTGAGTGGGAGAGGCCATGCCATGTTCAAGGGACAAAAGGAGAGCGGGGCCAGGCCCCCCCAGGAGGCTGGAGACAGCTGCCAGGCACTTGAAGGCCGTGGTGTGGAGTGTGCATTTGACTCTTAAGAGCAAAGGGAATAAGGCTGAAAGGGAGGAGGGGCATGGAGATGCTCAAGGTTAAGTTCGGGGGAAGTCCTGACAACACAGAATCAGTGTTCACGGAGCTAGCAGAAGTCGCAGATAAGGCTGCGTTATGCTCTGAGATCCTGGCTCAGGGAACCCCAAGTCAGACACCTGTATATACGCCTCACTGACACATGAAGGTGGATTTGTGTGGGTTCACGGAATCCAGAGCTTCCCTGTTCACCCTGCCCACACTGACACATTGCATGCGAAATGAAGTCAGTTCATTCTATGTGTAGCTGCTCTCGGAGTTGTAATTCTTATCTTTATGGCTACCCGGGCAAGGAGAAGTAAATCATTACGTGTGTGTTTTCCTATTGGCTCCCCTCTTTCATAGTTAATCGAGTTACTTCCCTGTAATTTTTCACAGAGTAAATTCCCAACTACCTTTAACGACGAATGAGTCATCGCATTGGGCTTTTCAGGGTTCTGTGAAGTCATCCATCATAGATGCTGCCGATAATAGTTATCTCAGGCTAAATATTTCCTTGTTCGGGGTATTTATCACATCCTGTGCTTGCCGCGCCTGTGAAAATAAAAGGCAGAGAGGGTGTGAACTCGGTCGCAGGAAGCGCGAGATAATGAATGGGAAAGAGCAAGGCAAACTGCGGAGGCCTCTGTCGTTGGGTGGGGGTTGTTACCCGTAATGATAGATCACTCCTTGGCTCGGTTTCCCCCCTGAACGGTGAAAAGGGCAAAGGCCATGCACATCCAGGTTCACAAGTACGAAGGGGGCTGTGCGGGAGGAAGGTGGGATTTGATGTCTGGGAACGAAGACTTCCTTTGCCCTTGAGCAAGTCGCTCACAGTCCCCCCAGCTCAGGCTCCTCCCTGGCTGGTGCAGTGCACAGTGGCACCTCTGCCCTGCCCCACAGGGCGGCCGTGAGGTTTAATGAAACCACCCCTGTGCAGCCCGGCGCCTGGCCCACAGCTCTCAGCCTGTCTTCCTCTCCCTCCGAAATCCGGCCTTGACAGGGAGCTCCAAGGTGACAGCTGGGTTCATCTGGGATGGTGCTTCACCTCTTGTCCTTGGTCTCCCATCCTGGATGGGTCTGCACACTGGGGCCTCAAGTCTGGCCCGCAAGCGCCCAATCTCAAAAGTACTCTTTTGGGCTTGGCACCTCCCATTAGGATGTCCCGGCTTCTTATTCTGGCCCATCCCAATCCTCTCCGCTTTAGGGAGTCACTTTTAGCACTGAGTTCATGCTCTCTGGTGCCCATTATCTAGCCAATCCCTTGCTCCGGCTTCATGCTCTTAATCTATGGGCTGACCTTCAGTGCAACATTCCATTACACGTGGAACACTTTCTATTGCACTAGGAAGAATATTCAAATGAGCCCCAGATCCCTGCCATGCCCCAAAGGCCCTGTGCATGTCAGCCCCGACCACGCACTCTTTGATTTCTCTTGCAATCTCCCTTCCTATGTTTCATCTGATCTAGCGACACAGGCCTTCCTGCTGTTCCCTGGCCCCACCCTGTCCCCTCTCCCTGCTTGGAACTCAGCCAGCCTTTGAGTCTCTGCATAGCTTATGCTTTTACTAGCTTCACATCTTTGCTCAGATGCCGGCCCCTTAAAGAAGACTCTATTTAAGTAGTAATTCCTCTGTTACTTCCCATTCTCTCAGACTGTTCTATTTGTCTTCAGGGTCTTCATTGTGGCATTATACGCTACCTATCTCTTTGACTTGGTTTGTCCCACCAGAATATAAGCAGTCCAATGGGAAGGATTTCCTTTGTGTTGCCTGGCTCACAGTGTGTCTGTTCTAAATATTTGCTGAATGAAAGAACGCAGAACCGCACATACTGACCTTCAGAAAGGACTCTGCCGTGGTCCTCGGACTAAATGGCACAGGGACAAACAATCCGTGAGCCAGGGGCTGGTCCCTCCCACGCATTTTCTCTTTGGACAACAACCTCTTCTCTTTGTCGGGTTGGAGATATTATCCCCACTTTAGAGAAAGAAAGGTGACAAGGCTCAGAAGTTAGGGCATTCAGGTGAAAAGACAGCATGCAAAGAGCCTCAGTTCCCTATCTGACAGCACATGTTCAGTAAGAGCTTGTTCCATAAATGAACATTCAATTGGTTATACAATCCAGGTTGTACAACTAGGTTTAATCTTCTGATTGCTGTGTTCATGGTTGTTGCTGTGGTTCCTCTTATTATTATGATCATTGGCATCACTTTAATACCGTCATTCTCCACTTGTAAACTAAATTTGGATTTGTTTGTTTCAAGGATGTCTGACTTGGTTAGAACTGATATCGCTCAAATTCCTTTAACCAAAGGCACGTGGTTTCAGCCCATGTGAGTCTCCCCCTGGCAATCTGAGTCCTCATTCTCTCCAGGCAAGAATTGGAAGGGGAGCACAGCATACCCGGGGACTGCCTGTAATCAAGAAGGGCCACTGAGTCCCAAAGAGAAAGACCACTGGCCACTTGGTGACCAAGTAAGCCTGGGGCTGTCATTCTAGGTAGAGGTCTGAGATGGAAAGCCAAAAGCATGGGCTTTATAGTCAGGAAGATTAGGATTCAATCCCAGACTCCTTGAACTTGAGACAGTGGGCAAATATCATAACCTTCCCAAGGCTATATTAGTGATGAGGACATAACACATACTTTGTCCACCTGTCATGAGGATTAACTTAAATCACACAGGTAGAGAACCCAAGGGGATGCCAGTCTCACAGTTCATGCTGAATACACTGCAGTACTACCGTTACGTATTCTCGCACTCTCCTTGTTACCATGAAAAAGCAAAGGCCCCAGTCTAAGGGGTCCTATGACTTGCCCAAGGCTACACAGAGGCAGAAGGCATGTAAGGGCCAAGGTCTACAGAATCCCTCAAGTTCTCTATGGTAGGTCATTGCTGTTTCATTGCTTTATTTATCGTTAAGTTGCTAACATAGCGCTTGGTATACAGTAGATGCTTGTGAAATGAATGAGTTCATGCTCACAACACCAGCACTGTATAATTGGGTTTGACTTCATCCAATCAGCTAGGATTTACTACATCCATACTACTTCCCAAGCCCTGGGCCATAGCCAGGGAATAATAACGTGTTGCTAAATAATGGATGGGGGCGCTGCCCTCAAAAAGCTTATTCTTTGTTCCCAAATTAGTACAATACAGACCATTTCAGATGCTGGTTTCTCCACACAGTTCCTGGAAACTAGAAAATGAGAATGTTTGATACAATAGTTTTCATTTTGCTGTTTTTATTCTGAGAACAGTCTCTATTCTAATTTCTGACCTTACGGTGTCACTGAATGGAGATAATTCTTAAGCATCGAACAAGATGAAACATGTGGTTTCTTTCTTTTGGTGCATATTATAAATAAAAATGGTTTAAATCTATTTTTGGATACGAAATCTATTATTTTGTGCTAATTTTTAATATAACGTTTTAAAGAAAAGAGCAATTAAGATAGGTAAACAAGAACCTTTGTTTTCATATTTCCAATGGTTCCTAAAAACGTTTAGCTCCTGTGAGGAGAGCTGGAGTGCTCCCAAATTACCATCAAGTGTTCTCTCTTAAGCACACCCCACAGGACAGCTGCTTTAGGATACAGGGCAGCATAAATACAATAAGCTGAGCCTGTGAATGCAAAAAGGGATGGGCTGGTGCACAGCTGTATGGTAAGCACCCACGACATGCAAGGAAACATTTTAGGGGTTGGTGCCAGCAAGAGAGGGCTGTTCTTTGCCCGCCAAGCGATTATAAGCTACAGGAAAGACCAGAAAACTAAACATGAAGTCGAACATAAATTATGAAGGTGACATGAAGTCCTGAAAAGGGCTATGACGAAGAGAAAATTGATCTGTGTGTTAATGGGTCACTGAGGGCATGGACTTACCCAGAAGTGGGAGGCTCAGAAGTTGACATTTGTGTTGGGAGCTGAAGGATGAGAAGAAGACAGTCACATGAATATCTGAGGGAGAATATTTTGAAACAGCAGATGCAAAGGTCCTGAAATGCGTGCACTCGGGGTGCGGCACGCAGGCCGGGGTGGCTGGAGCCTGGAGGTGAGTGAGGGTGTGGCCAGAGGTGAGGGTCAAGAGCGCGGCCTGGACCACACCATGAGAAGCCTGCTGGGGCCGGGCAGGGAAGAGCTTGGCCGTGGCCCCAGGCAGAGGAGGCTGCAGTGGCTGGTCAGAAAGCTCCCTGGCTTCTGTGCAGATGGCAGCCTGCGGGGCACGCCTGTGCAGCTGGGGACACCCGTGAGGAGGAGGATGCTGGATCTGGGGACAGACTGGATGGGTGATGCTGAACTGGACTCAGGTTTCAGTGGTCAAGTTGATAAGAAAAGATGGCATTTGGAGAACATTGTGGAAGAAGAGCTCGAAAAGCTTATTGATGGATTAGATTGGGGTAAGGGAAATGAAAAAAAAAATCAAATTCAAGAATTGCTCCTAGTTTGGGGCCTTGATAACTATATTAATACTGTTGCCATTTCCTGAGATAGGCAGGCTCAGGGGACAGGAGGCTTTGGTAGGAGGGGGGGTGATGCAGGGAAATGCATGCTCTGTTCTGGGCCGAGCTAAGTGTCAGATCCCATTAGACTGCCCAGGAGAGTTCCTGAGTAGGCAGCTATGCGGGTGAGCCTAGATCTCAGGGACCTTATCAGGGCAAGAAATGCGCATTTGAGAACCGTCCTGTATCTATGATAAGGACAGGACCCTGCATACACTCTCCTAAGAAAATGGGTAGCTGGAGAAGGTAAGAGGTCTGGGGACAGAACCCCAGGCACTCCAAAATGTAGGTATCAGACAGAGGGAGAAGAACATAAAAAGCTAAAAAAGAAAAGGGTGATTTAGGAGAGAAACAATGTAGGAGAAATATCCTTTCACGAATTTCCTTTCCAACTGATCCTTGTAAAACCCTGGGTTCCTATTTGCTCCCGTGGTGGCTTGTTGGACGCATCTCTTGTCGTCGCCGCTCCAGCCTTGGCTACTTCGGCTTGGGGTGTTTGCGCCTGCTGCTGTGGCCCGCTTCCATCTCGGTGGATGGCCTTAAACCTGTTGGGTCCTCTTTTGGCTTGGGGTCTTCTTCTTAGACACTCACTTTGGAGGTCTGAGTGATTCTTGTGAGTGTACTATCAGGGCTGCAATCATAGGCTTTTAAATATTGAATGAGGAAAAAAAACATAAAATACTTTTTATAAAATTTGAAAGTTCTATGGTTATATTCATTCACTTTCCCATCCAACAGATAGTCTCTGTGTATGCTTTGGGGCAAGTAGAAACTGTAGTTTTAATCTTGGGATCTGTTCAAACTCTGGTGTGGGAAGAGAGAGGTGATGTCATAGGTGAAAGGTCATAGATCCCTGGCAGAAAGATCTGAAACAAAATGTTTTATGGAACCTGTGATAGATCGGTATACTGATTTGTCCAAATGTGTTCCCCTCTTCCAGACTGTTAGTTTCTCATAGGGTAGGAGACATATTAATAATATGATAATATAATAATAACAATGATAACACAATGGGCATGAATTGAGGGTTACCTCTTTGTTAGGCAGTGTGCAATAAAGAGTTCCAGTTAATGCTCGAAATAAACTTAACAAGCAGGTGTTATTCCTACCTCCATTTTTCAGATGAGTAAATGGAGGCTCGTAAAGGTGAGTAATCCCCAAGATCACCTAGCAAGTAAGCGGACAAGTCACAAATTGAGTTTATAGTTCTTGGCTCAAGCCTCCACGTGATTCAAGCGCTGGATTAACAGGTAGGGTAAGAGTCAGGCAAACACTGGTATCTCATTAACGATGCACCGATGATTCAGGAGGACTGAGGTGGGGCTTAGAAGCCTGCATTTCTACGTAGCTCCCACATGACGTTGACGGGACTGGCACGGACCACTCTCTGAGTAGCCAGACTGGGAGGGTCTGGGGTACAGTCTCCTCATGCCATGTTTGCCATGCCGTGGGTGGTCAGCAAATGCACACTGAGAGAATGAACATGGGAAGATGGGACAACAGACATTTTCCCCTTCTGCTTAGGGAAATTCAGAGCTAAGAGTACAATCTGACCTCGGCATTTCTTAGCTCTCAAGTGAAGGGAAGATTTCCGTTCTCCTGTTTTTGTGACTGAGCGATTACATAAAGCCAAATAAAAACACATTTCAATCACATTTTGGCTAGGACGAATCTAGACATAAAAGAAGTTCTGAGTTGGGGTAAGAATCTTGCAGTTGGTACCTTTGTGTGTAAGGTCAAGGGAACCTCACCCAGCTTTCTCAGGCTGAACCATAAATTACATCTTGTGTGTATGTACACGGTAATTTTCTTCCTGCAGTATTTTTCCCTCCACTAAACCTAAAGTCCTTACGGCCTTATCTCCTTTCCCTTCATGTTGCTGATAACATAGGCTAAGTTTTCCCTGCTTTGCAAAGGGAGGACTAGGAAGCATAGATAATTTAAGTGATGTCCACAAGGTCACGGTGGGAGTCAGGGGTGAAAGGAGGAAGTCAAGTCTGCTCTTGACCCCTGACCCACAGTTTTATCTTCCCAGCCACACCGTTCTCTCTGTGTGACACGCACTCTTTCTCAAAGAAGCAGGATGCTGATCAAAGGGATAGAATTAACCATTTTAAAGAGTAAGAAAAAAAAACTTTCTGAAGAATAAGTAATAACTCTACGATACTGCTCCCATGAACACACACACACATACACACACACACTCATATCTCATACCTGTGTGCCTGGCACGTCAAGTGACTCATCTCTTCTTGACTCTATCCTAGTAGCCTAACCACTCAGACTCTGAGTTGCACCCACAGTTTATAAGCATGTGCCCATGTTTTTTTCTTTTCACTTCATAATTGGCTCAAGATAGAATAATCAAATATGGACCCCGAAGCCTGGCTCGCTGAAGTCAGTCTGAACGCAGCACTTTGCCTATTCTACCTGCCGTTCCTTGCTTTCCTCCTGGGCGTTACTCATGAAGAGCTGAGTTTGAAATTCTCTGGTCGGAGTAGAGATTGAGGGGGCAGATCTCCCTCACTGAGTCCCAAGGGTCAGAACTTGAAGACACTAGGTATTTACACAGGCAGCCAGGGGCAGGTGAGCCTGGAGAGCGAGAGCAAAACTAGCCCCAGCCGAGACCACCAAGGGTCGTAGCAGATTCACCAACCCACTGTCGGCTTCGTGGAAGCAGAGATAAAGATGGAAGCAAACTGTCAGGAGGCGGGTAAGCACAGGAGTGAACCAAGAGACATGAATGAAAGAAGGTTCAAAGCAAAGGCAGTTGCCTCCTCACATGCACAGCGTTAGAGGACCGGAGCTCCTGTGAGTTGGGGCTGGGGCTGGGGCCGGCCAGGTGGTGCTGGGCTGGGTCGGCCTGAGACGGGACACCCAGCACCTCAGCGGGTGCCAGGCTGGCTTCCTCCACTAGATTATAAACTCTTGGAATAGGGAAATGTGTTATAATTATTGTATATTAATATTTGCTATATACATAAGCAAGGCTGTTAGAACACAGAGTAGTTGATATATGTATTTTGTTGTCTCTTTCACAAATATCCTGTGTCTCCTAAGAAACTTACTTTTCTTCTGAGAAAAGATTACAAGACATGACCTTTAGTGAAAAGATAAATTCTATCATGAGATTGATTTCAGGCAGTATGGAATAGTTAATGTGTGTTATGTGTGCTTTCTAAAATCTACCTTCCCAGGTTTGAATATAGCCCTACTATTTATTAGAATCTCTCTCTCTCTTTATATGTGTTATATACAAATTTGTTATGTCTCTTTATATTTGTTATATATGTATGTAACAAATAGAAATTTACATATAAAAGGAGCCATGTTTTATATGGCGTGCATATGGTATAAATATATATATTAAACAGTATATAAATTAAACAGTATATGTCTGTGTAGCCACATATAGATATATGTATATAGAGATATCTATCTATTTATCTAGAGAGAGGCAGGCTTATGTAATTAAGTAGTTGGTGTTTCTTCTCCTGAACATGCTACCGCTTCAGACAAAATCAGGGTTCTGTTAGTGGGGAAGGAGTGAGGAGAAAGGGTATTGGACGGGCAAATAGCATTGCCCGTCATAGGAGAAACGACGAGGAATGCAGGGAGATGGGGCGGGACCTCGCTGAGGAAGAAAGAGCCTGGAGACTTGCAGCACGACGGTCACGGGCACACGTGGTTGGAAGCTGGGGCGGTCAGGGTGCATTTGAAAGTAAAGCAATCAGGAGTAGCAGGTAGATTTTATGGGGGCGTGATATGAAAAAAAGAAGAATTCATGAGCTATCCTTGATTTAGGATAAGATTTGAGCATTGAGCTGTCTAGACCTATGTGACAATGTCACATGACTCAGGACTCTGTCCTTGCCTCGGTCTTACTTTCTGGACACAAGGAAAATGTGACGGGGAAGCACCGGGTAGCTGGTGTGTTGGAAAGAAACGGGGCAAGTCTAGGTGGATGTGTTGGCTGTGCAATGGATGAAGAGTGACATGAAACTAAAAAGGCGGGGAAACACAGGCTTGGGGGAGTGGCAATACCCCGCTGTAGCCTCACCACCTGCGCCTGCCAATGACCTAACTTCTGTGAGCCTCAGCTCGGTCCTTCCTAAAATTAGAGATGTATGTCTTTGTCATTCAGGTTGTTCTGAGAATTGCTTGAGTGTTACAGAAGAATAGCTTAGCTTTCTCCCTTAGTGTCTGGCCTGGCTAAGCGCCCTCCTTTTCGAAGCGCCAGGTGACTCTGATACCAGACTTACACAGCACTGCAGGAGCAATCAGATGTTGTAGGAAAGGCCAGACTTTAGCATCAGGCAGATACGGTTTCAAAATCTGCGTCTTATAAGGGATATGACTCTGAGTGACTTGACTTCTCTAAACCACGTTCTCACAGAAGCAAAACACAGATAAGGATGCATTGCAGGCCCACTGAGAGGCTTGCTGAGAATTTGTTGGGAGAATTAAGCCAACTTCAATAAAATACAGCATGCACAATTTGTCGTCCAGGACCTGGAACATAACAGTTTCTTGTTTAATCTTTGTTCTCCTCCATCAAGATAAATAGGGAGACGTGAGCAGGGACAGATTATTCAAAAGCTATTGAGTTTTCTGTGAGGCTGGGTTTGTGCCATAGGCCTGGTTGACACAAGGTACATTTTTGCTCATCCTATTTGTGGTTGGTTTGGTGCTTCCCTGAGAAGCCCTGTGTCTCATCCTGGAACCTCTCCTTCCTATCGCCACAGCCCTTTGGAGTTAGGGGATCCTGTGACTTTCTGCAGAGGATAGTCCATGATGTGGTGGATCATGGGTTACTGTCAATGTGTTCTAGGAGCGCCACATACACAGTAAGTCCTGAAATGATGTCAGCAAGGGGTTCCTAAAAAAATAAAGGATTGTCCAGCAAGGAAGGGATGGATTTCCTTTGAACTGATTTTCAGTGGTGAAGTAATGAGTCATGCAAATAGAGACCTTGTATTTAAAATGACACACAGGGGCCACCTCCCTGCTCCGCCTGCTTCCCACCTGCACTTGTCAGCACAAATCAGAACGCAGGTGGTTCACTAGGGCAACAGGCTGCCCACAGCCTCTCCCTGGCTTTGACCAGAAGGCAGCTGGGGACCTCAGTCAGGCCTGCCCTTTAAAAGCCTCCTATAGTCAGGCCAATCTTAGAATCCTTTTCTTATGGCTATTAGGTAGTTTTCTTTAATCCCTAGAAACCTCTGATCAATTAACTGCCATTGAAGCCAGCCAAAGAAGCTGAGATATGGGGTTTAATTAGCTTTCTGCAGGTTATACACAGTGTCCGTCAGCAGAGAACCCTGAAGGGGAACTCAGGCCGGAGCTAGTAGACACGGACCGAGTAACAACAGGGGGATACCCAGGTGGCACCACAGATGCGAGCAGGCACCGGGAGAGGAGGTGGTCCCTGCCCACCACGGGAAAACCACAGGCTCCTTTTCTGCGGCTTCTTGGGGGAATCACCTTCTCCTTTAACAATTAATATTTTATTTGTTTTAGTGTTCTTAAGGTATTTTTCCCTGTACACATATCTGTCTCTTACTCAGTATAGGACCTCATCAGCCCTCCACGTAACTTCACTAGGGGAATTAATGGTACAGCACATGTGAAGATTTGAGGTTAGAGATTTAAGATTATAAAGTCCATGAAGATGTTGGCCAAAGCCAAGAACAGTTGAGAATCAATGATTAGTTATTACTATGGTTGTGATCTACCCCCCCACCCCAAATTTTGAGAGTGCAAACTGCTTAATATGGCTGAAATAATTTTTGTTTTTTCTATCCTTCTTATTCTGGCTGCCTGTCAGTGTGTAGGCCTTCCCTGTCTCTCCAGATCCCCCCCAAATAATCCATGGTTTGGCATCTCTTCCCCAGAGTTCTTTGGTGTTCTGACTCAGTTGATTTGTGTACAGTTTGCTTTTCAGTGACAAGAGATGACTTTCACTTAAAGGATCAACTGGCCATGATTCTTTGTCAGTCTAAGCATAGAACACATTTGTGTCCCCAGATGTGGCATTGCAAATGTCCTGGGTTAGGTTACTAGTCTTGATGTCTTTGGTTGCTGTATGAGTTTCCTGCTGCTGCTGTAACAAACTATGATAAATTCAGTGTTTATAACAATACACATTTATTACCTTCTTTCTTCCCTTCAGTCTTCCCAGCCATACTTCCTTCCTCCCTTCCTCAGAGATAACACAAAAGATTATAATTTAGATGTATGAGGTCTGTCCAGAAAGTATCCAACCATGTATATGAAAAATGGAGACATTTATAAAAGAAGATACAAGATACAAGAAACATTGCACATAGGACAATGATGCCTCAGTCCCCTTCAAAGTAGGCACTTTGGGACCTCACACAGTTCTCCTGGCATGCCCTCCACTGTTCAAAAACACTTCTCAAAATTTTTGTTGAAGTCACCATCATATTTTCCTGAATCTTGTCCATGGTCTGAAATCTCTTCTCTTTCAAAGTGATTTTAGTTTGGGGAAAGGCCAGAAACAACCTGTACATGTTCAACATTCTTAGGTGTTCTGCTTGTTGTAGGCCTTGCAGAATGTGGATCACTTTCAACAGATTTTTGACTATCTTTGAGGCATTTGTGCCATACTTTTTTGTGCTGTACTCATTGCATTATCCCCTAAAGGCTTCTGAATCATCTAATATTTTTCGTGGAGGAATGTTCAAGCTTAATGCAAAATTTGATGCAGATTGATTGCTCTACTCACTCCGTCATTTTGAATGTGATGGCCACACAGTGCACATGCTCATTCAATGGCATCTACCGCCGCACTAACTAGTACAGTGGAGTCATCCTTCTTCACACATGACCATTCCAGTTCACTCTCCTTGGCTGCCAGGCTACATCGATGTTGAGCAAACCTTTCCTGTTATATTAACAATGGCTGGACTTTTTCTGGACAGACCTCATAGACCATAGAACACACTTATTTATAGAAAGGTGTATAACTTCAAAGATGCCATTGAATGCATTATCTCAACAGGTTCTTGCAAGTTCCCATGTGTGTGTTTGTGTTAGCATTCTTATTTGCCGATGAGAGAACTAAAGCTCTCTCATCGGCAAAGTCAAATATATTGACTTGACCCAAGTCATATATTTGTTATGTGGAAGCACATCTCAGGTCTTTCAGCCACTTTCCTCCAGGCCACATCTCCTGGTCCCCACCCTACCCATGATGCAGTTTCCTTCTGTGATTTCCAGTGTGCTGGCATTTCTCTGAAAACCTCTTTGGGAACCTCGCTATGTTTGCCTGGAAGAGTAACAGATGAAATGAGCTTTCTTGACACTGTTCCTGATGGAATTTCCAAAACTGAGGGCATAGGTTCTTGCTGTTTATTACTGAGGCTGTGCAGATTGCTTTTCTTTCTCTGCAAAAATAAACGAAACAAAAGGGAAGAGGATAAACTGTGATCCATGAGACTTCACACTCTCAACCTTGGGAGTCCAACACTCAACCTACAGGCCAAACGAAATCTGTCTGAACTGGATATAGGCTCCACCTGAGCTTCCTAGGACATGAAACGTTTCCCTAACCAGACAGCTGACAAGAACTCAGAGGTGAGCAGGACTTAACCACCGGCCCAGATTCAGCATCTCACTGATGCCTCAGCCACTCAGTGATTGCCAGGGAAGCTGAGTGCTTCATACTCAGGATTGCTCGAATTAACTTTCGGTACAATAAAAGTTTTGGAAGCAAAAGGTGCAAGAAGGATTCTGACCAGAGAGAGTCGGGGTGTTGCAGGGAGAAGTACAGTTTCTATGTTGGAAGTAGGCAGTTTGTGGCTGTGGTCTGTTCAGTGCATCCTCTGAGCCCTTGGCTGCAGCAAATGACTTTCTCTGTCTGCAGCTCCCAGTCTTCGTGCCATGCAATTCTGCAACTCTGGTTAGACCTTGTTATGGTGTAGAGCGATGTTTCTGGCCTTGGGTAACCATGAATATGCTTGATATTGTCAATACTAATCACTTGTGAGATCACTTTGCAACAGACTGCCCAGTAGAGACACTTTAAATTGGATGAAGACAAACATTCTCTTGCATACTGCATCTTGTGACAGCTGCATGGGAACAACCATGAAGAATGCGTTGGCATCCGTTCGTACCAGCTCCTTTCTCCATAGGCCTCTAGCACCTCCACCCTCCTCCTTACACTCAGCAGATAATCACATGTCTAATTTTACAGTGGAAAAAGGAGCACTCAGAATATTTGAACAAGCTCTTGAACAAACTGCCTTAACTCATACCCAGCAACCATCATCCATACTCATAAACTCTATTTTCACTCACCAAGCCATTATTTAGAAATTTGGCAATTTCAAAATAATTATGTATTTATCTGACCTTTACTGTATGTAAGTATAAGCAAATGATCCTATGGCAAAGAAGAGTTTTTCACAGAAGAATACAAGCTAAAACGCGGATGAAGATATAAAATTATGAAGTTAATATTTACAAACTATAATACAATAATTGATTCAAGATAAAAACCATTGGATGAAAGGCTGATGAGGAAATTCACATTAAAGGAATCAATAATTACCCCTAAACCCACTGGTCAAGTTTAGCAACAATGAACTTGACTTACCTCATTATTGTGGGCACAGTACCACCTGTGAGATATTTTTGACTAAAGAAGTTGAATTTTAACCTAATCTGAATCTAGAACTAATTTACATTTACATGAAAAAAATTAAAGAATAAACAGTTCAATATCACACTATGGCTGAAAAAGGAGTCACATATTGTGATAAACTCAGGGGAGGTCTGCATGGTGGCCTTACAAGCTCAGAGATGGAAAGTAACCACATAGGCTGGTCTGAAAATAAACATTTCTAACTTAAAGCAGGTCATAGTGTATAGTCATATCTTAAGCCTATAAACTCCTTGAGAAAGCTCAATCTTTATCTTAGGTGAGCCTGTCTATTGTCTTTGTGCATCTAAGAAAACGTACCTTAGAAATGTCAGAGTCCTCTCCTTTCCCAGCCTCTCAGGGCTCACCGACCATACCAGAGCGTAGACCACAGAACCTCTCATTGTGCCTTTGTCCCCTAAATACCATCTCTTTGTGCTGTCAGTGTTAATTATGAACTATTCTGTACCCACCAATGTAAAAGAGCTATGTGTCTCTCCATTGTACCCTTTCTCCAACACTAGAGATTCCCCCACTTTGCTTTCCCCCACCCCCTTAATCTAGTACCAGTGGATTATATGAACCCTCTTTAAGTCTCCTCCCTTGATTCTAATGTAAAAAGAAAAGCTACAAAACTGACATTCTCCAGAGCATTTTCTCAATTTGTTGAGATCTGCTTGCTGGTAACTGTCACCAGTTTGGCTCAAATAAGCTCATAAAAACTCTCTACAGGCTTGGACATTTCTTATATTGACAGAAACAATGCAAAGAGGTGAGCATATAATATCTTATCATCGCATTGCCAAAACCAGGGTTTTCTTGAGAATTAAAAGGGGTGCTATTAAGCTCTTTTCAGGAGTTGGGGGTATAAACCAGAACAGTTCCAAAAACCACACATAAAAATAAATTCAAGGTGGATAAAGACTTAAATATAAGCCATGGCACCATAAAAGTGCTGAAGGAAAACATCTTCAAGAAATTCTCAGACATTCCACACAGCAACATCGTCATTGATATGTCCCCTAGGGCAAGGGGCATAAAGGAAAGAATAAACAAATGGGACCTCATCAAAATAAAAAGCTTCTGCATGGCTAAAGAAAACAGCATTAAAATGAAAAGAAAACAAACCATATGGGAAAACATATTTGCTAATGATACCTCGGACAAGGGTTTGATCTCCAAAATATATAGAGAACTCACACAACTCCACTCTAAGAAGACAAGCAACCCATTAAAAAATGGGCAAAGGACTTGAACAGACACTTCTCCAAGGAGGACATACAGAGGGTCCAGAGATATATGAAAGGATGCCCAGTATTGCTAGCCAGCAGAGAGATGCAAATTAAAACCACAGTGGAATACCACTTCACACCGGTCAGAATAGCTATCATAAACAAAGCAACAAACAACAAATATTGGAAAGGGTGTGGAGAAAAGGAAACCCTAGTGCACTCTTGGTGGGTAGGATTGTAGGCTTGTGCAACCACAATGGAAAACAGTATGGAACTTCCTCAGAAAACTAACAATAGAACTGCCTTTTGACTCAGCAATTCTGCTGCTGGGATTATATCCCAAGAACCCTGAAACACCAATCCAAAAGAACCTATGCACCCCAATGTTCATAGCAGCACAATTTACAATAGCCAAATGCTGGAAGCAACCCAAGTGCCCATCAGCAAATGAATGGATCAAAAAACTATGGTACATTTACACAATAGAATCCTACGTAGCACAAGGAAAGAAGGAGTTCCTACCCTTTGTGACAGCATGGATGAAACTGGAGAACATTATGCTAAGTAAAATAAGCCAGGCAGTGAAAGACAAATACCATATAAATTCACCTTTAAGTGGAACCTAATCCACAAAACAAATAAGCAAGCAAAATATAACAGAGATATTGAAATAAAGAACAAACTGACAATAACCAGAGGGGAGGTGGGAGGGGATAATGGGGGGGAAGGGGTGAAGGGTTCAGAGGAACAACTATAAAGGACACATGGATAAAACCAAGGAGGGGTGGGATCAGGGGAGGGAGGTGGGGATGACTGGTGCTGGGGGGAGCCGTGAGGGGAAAGGCAGACAACTGTACTTGAACAACAATTAAAAAAAATAGAGCCTGGCAGTGTGGCTCAGTGGATTGAGTGTTGGCCTGCAAACGAAAGGGTTGCTGGTTCAACTCCCAGTCAGGACACATGCCTGGGTTGCAGGCTAGGTCCCCACTATGGGGGGCAGGAGAGGCATTCCCACAATGATGTTTCTCTCCCTCTCTTTCTCTCTTCCTTCCCCTCTCTGTAAAAATAAATGAGTTCTTAAAAAAATAAATAAAAAGAAATGACAAAAAAGAGACTTATCTTTGGACAGCCTTGAACCCAGGGTGGTGCTAGTTTCTCTTAACACACAGCCCCATGCTCACCTTTCCAACCATGTTTTGTGAAAAAAAGAAAGATCCCTTTTTAGAGACTGACAGGTCACTAAAATTTTTACACAATCCTGTCATCAATTATTCCAGTCAGCACTGGGGACATTTTTCCAAGTACACAGAAGACTGTAAATACACCATCTGTGACGTGGGAAAGAAATTTCAAATGATGTCTAATGCAACTGACTCACTGATGAAAACTAAAGCTGAACAAAACAAACAAAAAAACCCCCTGACAAAAACAATAATGACTGAACACTTCCCTACCTGGTGAAGGAGCTAGACATAGAAGTCCAAGACAAATTGAACCAAAAGAGGCCCACACCAACACATGTCATAATTAAAGTGGCAAAGGCTAAGGCAAAGATAGCATCTTCAAAGTAGCAAGAGAAGGGCAGTTAGTTACTTGCAAAGAAGCTCCCATAAGACTGTCAGATGATTTCTCAACAGAAACTTTGCAGGCCAGAGGGATTGGCACAAAATGTTCAAAGTAATGAAATAGGTACCTACAACCAGGATTACTCTGCCCAGCCAAGCTATCATTTAAAATCAAAAGACAGATAAAGAGCTCCCCAGACAAGAAAAATTTTAAGGAGCTCATCATCACCCAATTGGTATTCCAAGAAGTGTTAAACAATCTTCTTTAAAACGAAAAAAGATCTAAAATAAGAATAACAATGGCAATAAATACATATTTATCAACAATTACTTTAAATGCAAATGAATTATGCTCCAATCAAAAGACATGTGGGGGCTGAATGGATAACAAAACGGGACCCTTACATACACTGTCTATAGAAGACTCACTTCAGATCGAGACACACATGGACTGAAAATAGATGGAAAAAAGATATTTCATGAAAATGAGAATTAAAAACAGTTTAAGTAGCAGTATTTATATCAGACAAAAAAGACTTAAAAACAAAGGCATATAACAAGAGACAAAGAAGGACATTACATTATAATAAAGGAATTAATATAAAAAAGATATAACACTTAATAAAATATATATATATATATATATATATAATGCAGGAGCACCAAAATATATAAAGCAAATGTACATAAAGGCAGATATTTACAGCAATACAATCATAGTAGGAGAATTTAACACCCCCATTGACATCAATGGGTAGATATTCCAAACAGAATATCAATAAGAAAACAATGGCCTTTAATAGCACATCAGATCAAATGAATTTCATTGATATTTTACAATGTTACATCCCAGATCAGCAGAATATACATCTTTCAAGCACACGTGGAACATTTTTCAGGGTAGACCACGTGTTAGGCCATAAAACAAATCTCAAAATTTAAGAATATTGAAATCAAAACCAGTATCTTCTCACATCTCAATGGTATGAACCTATAAATCAATTACAAAAGACAGCTGAAAAACACACAAACCAATGGAGGCTAAATAATTGCTACTAAACAATGAATGGGTTCACAATGAGATCAAGGAAGAAATCGAAAGATACTTTGAGACAAAGAGTAATGAAACCACAAGGACCCAAAGCCTGTGAGACACAACCAAAGTAGTTCCAGGAAGAAAATCCATAGCTATATGGGCCTACCCCCAAAACAAGAAAAAACTCAAATAAACAATTTACCTTACACCTGAAGGAACTAGAAAAAGAACAGCAAAGCCACCCTGAGTAGAAGGAAGGAAATAATAAGGAGCAGAGCAAAAATAAACAAAATAGTCTAAAAATACAAAAAGTTAATAAAACCAAAAACTTATTTACTGAAAAGATAAACAATATTGATAAAACTTTAACCAGACTGACTCAAGAAAAGAAAAAGAGAAAAGACCCAAATAAGTAAAATCAGAAGCAAAGGGGGACAAGTAACAACTGACACCACAGAAATACAAAGGATTATAAGAAAATCCTATGAACATGCCAACAAATTGGACAATCGAGAAGAAGTTTATAAATTCCTACAAACATACACCCTTCCAAAACTGAATCAAGAAGAAACAGAAAATCTGAACAGACAAATTACTACCAACAAAACTGAGTAAGTAATCAAAACACCCCCAACAAATTAAAAGTCCTGGACTAGATAGCTTCACAGTTTAATTCTACCAAACATTCAGAGAACTGACTCCTCTCCTCAAACTATTGCAAAATGTTCAAGAGAAAGGAAGCTTCCCAAGCTCATTTGATGAGGCCACCATGATCCTGATTCCAAAACTAGACAAAGACATTACAAAAAGGAAATTATAAGCCAAGTATCCCTGATGAACACAGATGAAAAAATCCTTAACAAAATATTAGCAAACTGATTTCAGCAATACATTAAACATATCATATACCATATTCAAGGGGGACATATTTCTAGGATACAGGGTTGGCTAAATATCCAGAAATCAATTATTGTGACACACCACATAAACAAAGTAAATGATGAAAATCATATCCTATCCATAGATGCAGAAAAAGTATTTGACAAAACCCAACATTTATTTATTTATTTATTTAATTAGTGAGGTCTCAAGTTTTCTGTATTAGAAGTTATTTTGTTTGTTTTTTCTTTTTTTTTTATTGTTGTTCAGTTGCAGTTGACCCCATTTCACTCCCATTACTCTTCCCCACCCTCCCCACTGCCACCTCCCACATTCATTCTTCCCTCCCTATTGTCTTTGCCCACAGGTCCATTATATGTGTTCCTTGACAACGCCTCCCTTTCTTTGTCCTGTAATCTCCCTCCCCCCCCCTCTGGTTAGTTTGTTCTTTATTTCCATGCCTTTGTTTTTGTTTTGCTCCCTTGTTTGTTTTGTTGTTTAGGTTCCACTTATAGATGAGATCATATGGTATTTGTCTTTCACTGCCTGGCTTATCTCACTCAGCAGAATGCTCTCCAGTTCCATTCATGCTGTCTCAAAAGGTTGGGGCCCCTTCTTTCTCCTGCTGCGTAGTATTGCATTGTGTAAATGTACCGCAGTTTTTTGAACCACTCATTTAGTGATGGGCACTCAGGCTGTTTCCAGCACTTGGCTGTTGTAAATTGTGCTGCTATGGACATTGGGGTGCATAGGTTGTTTTGAATTGGTGTTTCAGGATTGTTATAGTTCCAGCAGTGGAATTGCCATGTCAAAAGGCAGTTCCATTTTTAGTTTTTTGAGGAAATTCCATACTGTTTCCCACAGTGGCTGCACCAGTCTGCAGTCCCACCACCAGTGCACTGGGGTTCCCTTTCCTCCACATTCTCATCAGCACCTGTTTGTTGATTTGTTTATGAGGGCCATGCTCCCCAGTGTGAAGTGGTATCTCATTGTGGTTTGGATTTGCACCTCTGATGGCCAGTGATGTTCCTAGCTGTAACCAGAAGAAACCAGACAGGCCCTCCTTGTCACACTCCCTTTGTCTCGAACACCCTTCTCACCCTTTCTGTGTGGCCAGCTCCTGCTCAGCCCTTGTCTCCATGGAAGGCTCAGGGCTCAGGCTGGGTTTGCTGAAAATGTGAAAACGAAGAGACTGAGCACAGACTCCTGCAGGAGCGTAGGGCAGCGAAGGGAAGGGAAGGGCTCCCACAGAGCCCGTGCCTCCAGGGCTGGGGAGTGCCAGTCTGCAAGCCGGTGGCCCAGGGAGAAGCCCGGGCTCAGAGAGTGGCCACCCCCACCCGAGGTGAGCTGGAGCCTGGCTCCCCACCACGCGGGGTGGGCACTAGGGGACACACACTGTGTGTGTGGGGTTCACACTGTGGCCGTCATTGCACAGGGCCTCAGCAGGCATACCCTGCTCTGTCTTACCAAGCCGGGGGTCCCTGGAGCCCAGTGGCCCTGTCCCACTCCAATGGGCCCAGATGGAGGAGGCCGTGGGGGAGAGCTGGGATGACCCTAGGGGTGATGTTACTGCCCGTGGCTTTTCTTGGGGACACTCTCCCAGGGCCTGTCTGTCTGGCCTTTCTCACTGAGTGCCAGCTCTGCACAAAGGCACAATGCACGGGAGGCCGCTGGGTCTTGGCGGAGGCTGGGGGTAATCAGGGAAGAACGTGGGAAGTACCACAGTTTCCCAAGCCCTGCCTGAGGGTGCTGTCCTGCCACAGCCATCAAAGGCCGGCAAATTGCCTCCAGTTGCTGGTGCTGCTTTCATGTTGGGGGCTAGACTAGAAAAGGGGCCTCAGGGCTGGTGGGCGGCTTGCATCCCCCCAGTGGGAACTGAACCCTTGCAAGCAGCTTGGGGTGGCTGGCCCCCTCGGTGGCCTGATGGGCCCGTAGCTAACTCTAGCCTCTCCAGCACTTCCCCTTCCTGGAGAAAACAGCTTTGGGGAGTTCAAATGACAGGGCAGAAGGAGAGCCGGGGTGAGGGGCAGGGCCCTTTGGGGGATCAGCGTTGGGGTGATGATAGGATGTGCTGCGGATCTCCGAGGGACAAGCCTGGCCGCTGGGCTGGGCTGACGCACGGGGTGGCCAGAGCAGGACGGCCATGGAGGTCCTTGAATGCAGCCAGGCCTTGATTCAGAGCTGGGTGCTGGGCCTGTGAATGGGGGGCGCTGCCCGAAGGAGGGGACCTCCCTCGATGAGGTTGCCCTGAGCGCTAAGGCTGAGGTCCCTCAAATGAGGTGGCTGTGACTCCCACCCATGGAGCTCCAGTGTCACACTTCACTCACAGAGAGGAGTCCTTGCCCACCTGTCCCCAGTTATGAAGCCGCCCAGAAGAGGTCACGGGTGATCACAGAAGGGTGGCAGCACAGGGCCTGACAAGATCTCCCATGTCGCTGATGCGGCAAACTGTTCAGGATGTGCCCCTGGAGGTGAGGCCAGAGGTGGGTCTGGCTGGGAGGGAACTTAGGGGGCAGACATGGGCCAGGGTGTAAGTCCCCTGACACATGGCGGGACCCAGCCATGTCCAGGATGCACAGGGCTGCTATGGCTGCCCCATCTCTCAGGTGACCAGCTGAGGTACACCAAGGTGCAAAGCCTTGCCACGGCCCACAGTAGTCAGTGGTGGGACTGAAGTTTGAACCCGGGTCCCTCTGCCAGCAGGCCAGCAGGCCAGGGTGGTGTGGGCCCTGTAAAAGTTTAGTTCTGGTCCTGGCCGGGTGGCTCACTTGGTTGAAGTGTCATCCTGTACACCAACAGGTTGCGGGTGCAATCCTCAGTCAGGGCACACACTAAGGTTGTGGGTTCAATCCCCAGTTGGGCAAGGATGGGAGGCAACTAATCAGTTTCTCTGTTACATTGATGTTTCTCTCCCCCCCACCCCGCCCCCGACACTCTTCTCTCTCTAAAATCAATAAGCATGTCCTTGGGTGAGGGTGAAAAAAAAATGCTTAGCTTTGACAGAGGCAGCAGGGAGGGAGGTGCCAGCACAGAGCTGGGATTGCCCAGCAGTCAGGGAGACCTGGGTCAGCCACAGGGGCAAGTGAGAGAGTCACTTGGACAGAGAACATCAGCTCACTTTCTGCTGAATCCCTGATTCCTGGTGTCCCTGAACTCGGCCCTCTCTTGGTTGGACCTGTTTTTTCTAAATTTATACTTGAAGCCTTCAAGCCCCTGGCTGACAAGGAACACTGCCTGGTTTTCCTTCTTCCTCTTCTTACTATGGATCCTGTATATAAACAAAGATGCAATTTGCTTTAAAAAGATAAGGTGATCAAGTTTTTGTCAGAGGTGTATTCTGCTGATCCTGCAACACAGGGAGTTAGGGGAAGGTGGGAGACCGAACAGGCCCTTTGTTGGAATCAAGCTTTCTGAGGTTCTTGAGCAGGAGCGGGACGGGATCCACATGGCCCCTTTCCTTGGGGAAGGGTGAGGCAGTGGACACCCGTACCCCAACTTTGACGTCTTAATGTTTCATAATCGCTCCTTTAATTTACATTAAGCTCCTTAGCAGCAATGATGAATTCTTCTAGAACAAAAAGGGACCCTTTGCAGAAATCTCTCCCACACGTTGTGCACATTGAAATTATAATGTAGTCGAGGCTTTGGAGATTGGGGAGTCCGTGGGGAAGGAAAAACAGGGCATTGTGTGGAAGGGATGATTTTGTTTTAAGGCAAAAACAAAACCATTCTGAAATAGGAAATGACTTGGTCTCCAGAATTGGACAGAGGCTCAGTGATTAGGGGAGCAGCTGAAGCAAAGGAAAGTCTGTTGTCACATGCCGGGAGGGGATGGGGAACAGGGGACAGCCAGTCGGTGTGAGGCCAGTGGTGGCTCTGTACCCCCCAGTGCCATCTGACCCTGGCTCCTGTCCGCCCCTCCAGCTCAGGGGTGTCAAACCCATTTTTACTGGGGGCCACATCAGCCTCGAGGTTGCCTTCAAAGGGCTGAATATAATTTCAACTCCTGAACAGTTAAGAAGTAGTTACATTTGTACAGTCTTAAAATTATTTCAGCCCTTTGAAGGCAACTGTCATTGGGCATATGCCATTATTCTCTCTCGCCCTGGACTCAGGAGTTTACTGCACTCTTAGAAGTTATGAGATCTCAAGGGACTACATCTCGGCACTTTTCTGAATTTCTATCTGTCCTTTTCATTAACTCGCCACACAAGATGTATAGCACTACAACTCCCCTTCAATCAGTAGGGGTCTAAATACAATCCCTGACCTTGAATTCCAGCTCTATCCATACCTCTGTGAACACTGGCAAGTGTCTTTAAGCCCAGGATTCCTGTGGCCGTGGATGACGGAATGAGTGCGGGCCAAGGCTGCGGGGCGTGTCAGAAGTAGTGGGTGTGACGCACCTGCGCAGGGTGCGGCAGATGTCAGGTGGTCTGGTCTTGGTCTTCAGCAGGGTCCGGACCAGTAATACACAGATGCCTTCGAGTCACACTCTCGTTGAGGAAAGCAAGCGCGTGACCAGTGACTCCCCACGGGATTTCTGGTCCCATGGTTTCTATCGGAAATGTGTGTACCTATCCCCGCTTTTGACAGTACTCCCTCAAGTCCAACACAGGTCGTTCTGGAAACACACTTGGTTTCTGTAAAATTAAAACGGATTGCTACCTCCAGGAAATCAGTGCTGGTTTTGAAATGATTTTTTTAAAAAACCCAACACAGGGAGGGTTTCAATATAGCAGAGTAAAACTATAAACAGCACAAAAAATAACCATGGGCTTCTCCTAACTCTGTGAGTATCATTCTTTCTTAATCAAATGAAAATTTATAAATAAATAAGTGAATAAAAAGCACCCAGAAAGGGCACACGTGATCTGCTGAAGTTTGGAATAGGCCCTCGGAGGAGAGCAGCAACCCCATCCCTCCTAATCAACCCGCGGTGCCGCCTCGGCTGGCCCGGTGGCGGTCCTCTCTCACCTGGGCGCCCGGCGCTGCTTCTTATGAACTTGGCATTGCCAAGATGGGTGTCAGTCTCAGACCTGGCTCTGAAAGCAGCTATTTTTAGGACTGCATTATTTCTGTAGCTGTTGTTATTGCCAAGACTCACAGGCCCCGTTTCCTGAGAAACCTCCCAGCGGCAGCAATTTGGGGGCACACAGGTTTTCAAGGCACCAACTTGGCCCGCCCCTGCCCATGCCCTTTTATAAAGCCAGGGATTGCTTATTCCCTTTTAAAGGGACAACACTGGACTCTTCTTACTTCTTCAGGAAGAATTGGGCTTGCGAATTCCCTCTCCTGTGCTCAGTGAGCATGCTCCAACACCAGGTATTCAGAAGAAATGTCTCTCAGGGACTTGCTAATCTTTCTTTTTTTTTTAAAGATTTTATTTATTTATTTATTTTTAGAGAGGGAAGGGAGGGAGAAAGAGAGAGAAACATCAATGTGTGGTTGCCTCTCAGGCGCCCCCTACTGGGGACCTGGCCTGCAACCCAGGCATGTGCCCTGACTGGGAATAGAACCTGTGATGCTTTGGTTCTCAGCCTGCGCTCAATCCACTGAGCAACACCAGCCAGGGTGACTTGCTAATCTTTCTTTCACTCCCTCTCTTGCCTCCTCTTTACAGCTCATCTACAGATCATTTTAAGTCCAGCTTTACAAAGTTATGAGCTCAGAGCCTCCTCCGAGATTTTCCTATCATGTACCAAACCTCTCCTTTCTAATTTGAGCAGCTGTTTTTTTTTTAAATCATCCTGGGGTGTATATGTCAAACCCTCTCTTCCAGGATGTCTGTATTAGTTGCCCTTGACTTCTGTATCAAATATTACAAACTCGATGGCTTAAACCAGCACATCTGTTCTCTTCCAGTGCTGCAGACCAGAGGTCTGGAATTAATGTCGCTGAGCCCAAGTCAAGGGGTCAGTGGGGCCACCCCCCTCCCCAGAGGGGCCAGAGGAGAATCTGTTCCTTGTCTCATGCAGCTTCTGGTGGCTGCCAGCACTCCCCGGCCTGGAACCGCACCGCTCCAGCCTTCAAGGCTAGCATCTCCAAATGTCTCTCTTTGGCCCATCTTTATAAATAACCTTCTCTTCTGTGTGTCCTCGTGTCAAATTTTCCTCTGCTTCTCATAGCCATAGTTGTGATGCTACTTAGGGCACACTTGGGTCACAGAAAATGATCTCTCCCCCTGAAGGTCCTAACTTTCTCAGATCTGTAAGGCCCTTTCAGCAAAATAAAGTGACATTTATAGGTTCCAGGCTTTGATGTATTTCAGGGGGCATTATTCAGCCTAACACACCTTCCTGGTTCCTTTTCTCCATCTCCAGTTCTGCTTCCCAGGTTGGATTATAATCCTCTTGTCTAAAAATTTATTGAAAACATTGTATCTAAGTTTATCACTGTCCATATAATGATCACAGCGATGATGACCGTGATGATGATGTTAACGACAGTGAAGATATGTTAATTGACTACAGTATACTGGATACTTCTAAACATTTCACAGGTATTATATCAGTTAGTTCATACAACAATTTTGAGATGTAGAGGCAATATTTATCCCTGTTGTTTAGGTCACAGACTCAGGTACCATATCTTACAAGTGGACTTGCTGAGATTTGAACCCAGGCAGTTTGATTCTGAACCTCCATTCCCACCATGGGAATGGAAGCCAGCTACTATCTCCGGCTTCTAGCACACAGCTGATGCTCCATGACATTTGGGAAATGAATTTATAAACACATTCCAGACTGGCTCTGCCTTCAACCAGACAGGGGCCTCAGACGGGTGTGCCAACCTTTCTGGACTTGAACCATTTCACTAGGGTGTTGGGGTTTGGTTGCGTGTGATGATCCTTCCTGTTTTCTGAACAGATTACCTCCGAAGCCCAGGTCAGGTCTCAGCCCTGGCTATCGGATAGAGGTGACTAGTTCCCTTGGCTCGTACTCAGAATACTGAGCACGCATTCCTGGGCCCTGCTCATGGTTTGTCACAGGGAGGGACTTCGCTTTCGAAGCGGAAGTCATTATAGAATGGTCACGTCCCAAAAGCTTTGGAGGATTGCCACACGTATTGATAATATCTGTTTGCCCAAGATGGACAACTTACTTTTACTGCCAGAGGGAGAGATATTAGCCTTTTTGGATCCCCTCAAAAGACTGCGTTTTATTCATTGATTGCTGGTCATTTCTGCAGCATGACGACACAGAGTTATTCCACCTAGGCGACCGACCCATGGGATAAATGAATGCTAATGTCTCCGTGCTTGGGTTTGAGGGCCCAGGCAATACACCTGTATCACATTCTGCCAGTGGGTTGATAAAATATGAGTCAAATACATGCAGAAAATAACTTCAGATGTAAGAGTCTCATGCATGCTCGCATGTTCAGTGCTTTCTACACAAGTCAGTTCACAAAACATTTCTAAAATACTGGGACGTGAACCTTCTAGACACTCACAACCATTAATTGGCAACGGAGGGAGCTGCTGAAAAGTTATCAAGGGTACTGTGTCGTGCCGCCTGCGTCTCCAAGAGCCCTCAGAAGGCTCTTCAGTTAGAATAATCATCATGCAAGCATAAACCAAATTAAAACAAAAACATAACGTTAACCTCAGAATGCAGCGGCACATGATTAACTTTCATTATCGTCAAATGTGTATTATGGTCACATGCACAGCGACACGTGGCTGGGAGAGATGCTCTTTTAGTGACAAAACTATCTTGTGCTACAGCTGCTCTTGTGTTTCGGTTCGGGTGCCTGATGAGAGGTGTCGGTTGCCCACTGCTCGGACGCCGTCACTGTGGTGGACACAGAGCAGCCGGCGGAGCCAGAAAAGCCTGCACCGAGCCCCCCGACGCTGCTGGATAGTGGTGTGGCCACAGGCAGACTGCCCAGCCTCTCACCTGCAAATGGAGGCATCAGCGGAGGCAGAGGCCGGGAGGTGAGATGAAGACCAGGAGAAGGAGCTCGTCTGACTGCCGTTCCCATGCGGAGTTTCCGAAATAGGCTCTTGAGAAAGAAACGTGTTGAGAAAGCCCCCTTCCCAAATACATACAGAGAGTCCCCCTGTCTCCTGTTGATTTAGGCTTGTGTTCCAAAAGATTATCTGCGTCTGTATTTTTACAGGTCCCTTGCCTGTATCTGTGTCTTTTTAAAAGATTTTATTTATTTATTTTTAGACAGAGGGGAAGCAAGGCAAGAAAGAGAAGGACAGAAATATCGATGTATGGTTGCCTCTTGTGCGCCCCCTGTTGGGGACCCAGCCTGCAACCCAGGCATGTGCCCTGACTGGGAATCAAACCAGCGGCCCTTTGGTTCACAGGCCTGTGCTCAATCCACTCTATACCAGCCAGGGCTGTATCTATATTTTTAAAGTGTTTATTGATATATGAGTCACATACCATAGAGTTTACCTTTTTAGAGTGGACCATGAAGTGATTTTTAAATATTCACGAAGTCACGCATGGATCGTCACCGATTCCATGATACTTTCATCACTGCTAAAAGAGACCCCGTACCCCTCAGCAGTCGGTCTGCGTTCCTCCCTCCCTCAGTTCCCTGGCCCCCCCACCTTCAAGACCTTGGGGGAGGCTCGTGCCTTCAGACCACCAGAAAGGCCAGAGGCTCTCTTTTCTCACTAGGTTCAGCCATTTTTCTCAAACAGTCTCTTGATTATGAAAAGCCCCTGTATTAAAAGGTAGGCTTGATGGTTTTTGTCACTGTCCTTGTAGCTTTTTAGAGGAGTAGAGCTTCACAGGCTCTTGTACTCTGGAAGCTGAGCTCTTTGTTTTTCCCCTGGACTTTTGCTCTGGAGTGGTGGGCCATTCAAGCATGGGGTGCGATGTTATGCTGAGTGACATAAGTCAGTCAGGGAAACACAAACACCATATGATTTCATTTCTATGCGGGATCTACAGAACAAACTGAAAAAAAATTAAAAAAACAAAACAAAACAGAAACAGACTCATAGATCCAGAGAACAGGCTGATGGCTGACAAAGGGCAGGTGCTGGGGTGCTGGGAAGCTGGGAGGAAAAGGGGACGCAGTTCGGAAGTACAGATTGGTGGTCACAAAACAGTCACCGCGATGGAGAGTGGGACATAGAGGATATAGTCAGTGAGTGACAACAATGATGATGGCGCCCGGTGGGTGCTGGACACGTCAGAGGGAGCACGTGCAAAGTGTATGATGGCCAAACCTCTACGCTGAACACCTGGAACTAACACAACGTTATACTGAGAGAAAATAAAAAGAATGGGACCTAATTTCCTTCCCTCCAAGCCTATGTGTTCCTCAAGGTGGGTCCAAGCAGCCCCATTGCGAGCCCGTATTTGCAGGAGTCTCACCCAGCTCATATGTAGCCTTCTGGATATTGCCTCTCTGATGGTGCTTCACTCCCCTGAGTCCACAGCCCAAGCGACAGAGCCCCTTTCCTGGCCACATCCGGCTCTCCCTGGCCTCCGGGGTGATGGGGCCCTAGGCGGGCAGGGGCACTGGCTCCTTCTAAAGAGCCCTCCCAGATCTCTAGTCTCTAGCCTTTCGTGGGCCCCACAAGTTCCCAGAATGCCCTTCTCTGACAGCTCCCACCCATTCTGCTGAGCAGCTACCCTTGACCTCTGGCTCTGTCCTTTATCTGCGTTATGCTCTTGGGGCCAGAAAATCTGACTCTCGTCCTGGGTCTGGTATCGGCCAGCTCTTTGCTGTTAGATGTGTTCTCTTCCTTCTCAGGACCTGAGGGGCAAATGACCATCAGACAGTGTCACGGGACTATTTGAATATTATATATGAAAATTTACTGAAGATCGCCTTCCCCAGTCTCCATGTCAGTCTGAGAAATTATTTCAGGCTGGAGGAACCCACCCCCCTCAAAATTCATTTTGCCTGAACCGTTTTCCTTCATCTGTTGTTCCTAAGTTTTCTCTAAAGATCGTTATCAGTTTCTAAAGAGTACATTTTGTGGTCAGTTTAAAGAGGATTTTAAAAATAATTTCAGTCCACTGTAGCTCATTTGGAGGACCACTTTATGATGGCATGCTCCAAGCAAAGTTTTCGCACATTTGGGTGTTTTTTATTGGGTTTCCACCAACTCATACTACCTTCATTGTGGAAAAGGAACCAAAACAGAATGTAACCTGGAAAAGACGAGTTTATTTTAAATAAAAACCAAATGCTATCCCAACTTGCAAACTGAGTAGAGACAAATGTTGGGAGAATTGAATTATTAAGTCACACCAGAGTGATGCAGACAGAACACACACACATGCACACACACACACTTTGCTGAAACAACCATTTCTATAGACACAATTCAAACATCACTTTCAGTTCCAGCAAAATGATACCAGCCGACACTTGGATCTGATGTTGATCGTTACAGTTTTGTCTGCGATCACTTTGTAAATATTTTCTAGGTCTTTTGCCTGGTGTAATAGCTATAAGCGTAAGGCGATTGTAATGAGGTCATAGGTATCCATGTTTACGTTAAACCATCAGAACATTCTCCAGCCAACACTAGGGGGTCCAGTGAGAATGTGTCATCTTGCAGGTGGGATGTGCATCAGTGGCATCACTCACGTTTGAGAAGCGCCGCCCCGGCTCACAGAAGGCCGGCACGGCTCGCAGGGAGCTTGGGGGGGTTTGCACGCAGGCAGAGGCGAGTCTGGCGGCCGCAGTGACAAAATAAAGAGAAAGCTGAGCCTTTCTCACCGTGAGGGAGGGAAAGCAGCAATTACCAAAAGGCACATAAAACTCTTGGGAAGAAGCTCATTAAAAATAATGAGGAGAGGCTGGTTTCCTGGGCAGGGAATCAGTACATTAAGAGAACATTTTTGGGGTCCCATTTGCAAGAATGCAGTCCTGGGAGAAAGAAGGTCGAATTTAAAATTCTGTTGCTACCTCCCGTCTTTCAATACATCCCATTGGCCGAATTGCTTCCTCTTCCTAAGCTTCAGTTTCTTGGAGTTTAAAATGCCTTCTGCACAGCTTTGTTATGTGGGTCAAATAAAATTACAGACATGAAAGCATAATGCTTTGTGAGCCACAAAGCCTGGTGCGTCTGAGAGTGATGCCGCTATATTTTATTTTCTTACATGTTCATAAAAGGTCCCCGGGAATTTTTCTAATTCTTTACAATGGAACATCACAGCGGGAAGAAAAAATAGGTTTCTGGGGCTCAAGGTTTCCCTGACCTTGAGCCCCAGAAAGCTCAAGGTCAGGGAAACAAGCGCTTCCCGCATCTAATCTTGGCGGAGGTCTTGGCACACGCCGAGTTGATGTATTCCTGGGAAACAACACCTTAGAGAAAGATTTAGGTCAGATCTCTGACAAATGGGGGGTTTTGATTTCCTCAATAGGTTTTTTGTTTTGCTAATTACAAAGTTTCTTTTATAAAGTAACCCCCCCCATTTGTCATATGTGTGCACATGTAAGTTCATACATGCAGTCAGCCCCAGAAACCTCCGGGCCTTCCACAGAGACACACACAAACATGTGCTAACACATACATAAATACATACACACATGTGCCCTGTCCATGCCTGAATGGACCCAATCCCCACCGACCGTGGTGGCCTGGAGTCTCTCACCATCCAGTTCCAGCCGGCTTTCCGAGTAAGAGGCAAACACGTGCCCTGAGCTCCCACCTCGCAGGGATTTCAGCAATTCTCTCCCCCAGGAATGCCCCGGTGCCGTTTTCTTTAGCTTGTCTCTAGGAAGCATCCGGGGAGCCAAGCAAGAGGCTTCAAAGTCAGCCGTGCTCAGAAGTGAATTGTGACCGCGGGCGAGCCACTTGATCCGTCTGAGCCGGGTTTCCTCCAGGAAACGGAGATGGGGAGGCTGCCTTGTGGGCACGAGAGTCTCGCCCTCGGAGCGTCTTACCCTGCTGCATCTCAGTAGGCGCTTCCTCCGTGCCCTCTGGTTCTGTTTGAAGGCATTTTTTTAAAAGAATGATACATATGTATGGATAGTAAAACACACAGACATCTTAGAAAAGTCGGGGGTGGATCGTCAGGAAGACCAGCGCAGGGACAGAACATAGTCACGGTGACCCCGGTACCCTCCGCTGGGGAAAGTCGTGGGTCTCCTTCCGCTCATTTGGAATGTGTGAGCTCGGTGCGTCTCGCTGCACTGCCTCCCCGTTCTCGTCACGCCAGCACTGGGCTTCCTTCACTCACCCTCGTTTCCTGCTCTCCCCTGATTTCTCATGGTGTCACTGGCTACCCATGGCTTTGCCTGAAGGCATGCTCTCAGCTTCCGACACGTTATCATGGCTATGGTCTCCCCACGTTGCCCAATTCCACATTTACGGTGGAAGAGCTTGATGTCAAGGCTCATCTTTCTTCATGCAGGGACGCGTGAATCTCGCCTTGGAGCCCAACAGACCTCAGATGAAAGTCTAGCTCCAGCATTTATTAACTCTGTGACCTTAAGTGACTGGCTCAACTCTCAGAATCTCAATTTTCTCCTAGTCCTGTGGGTATAATTATGGTGCTGAACCCCCACTGTAATGCAGTGAGGAGTGAATTCAATAATGTATGGCAGGTGCTCAGTCTAGTACCTGGTATCTATTGAGCTATAACAAAATGCTAATTACTCTTAGTGTCAGTTCTGGCCAAAGACCAGAGGTCAGCCTAAGAGTGGGCTGTCTTTTTGGGTCACGTGCTCACCCTTGGCCAATCAGTCACAGCCACTACACAGCAGAGGCCGTGGGTCACTCCCCGAGACAAGAGTGTCAGCAGACCAGGCTTTCTGTGGCAATATCTACTCAAGAGAGTGTGCAGGTTTAATCCTTTAACGCTACATGAAGATAACAGATAATGTGATATAATCAATATATGCATGGATGACTGTCACATGACTTTGAAAAAATCCATCAATATTAAAAAAAAAATAGTTCTGTTTGCCCTCACCTATCCTCCACCAGCTGAAAAGGGCCATCTGATGGCTTTGAGAAGGAGACATTCACAGGGTGTTGTGGGTCCTTTCACCAGCTCAGAGCCTGGGTAGGAGAGGGTAGAGCTTTCTGGAGGTGGTCATGTAAGACTTGAAGAATGAAAACCTAACCGTATTACCCAGTTTGATGATAGGTACAGTGATTCTTTCCAGGGAGAAGATGGTGTGTTCTAATGCACCCACATTATTGTCAGGTACAGGCTTATGTGTTCAAAATGAGAATACCCACCCACACCCCAGTTTTCCTCAAAAAAAAAAGTGAATGGCAACCTGATGATTTTAGTTTATCAACATATATCTCACTCAACAAGGTCATTTGAGTTCGGGATCAGGGAAATCTGGGTTGCTGGGGTCCAGCCTCGGGGGGGGGGGTCTCAGGGTCCCCGAAGGATGCACGGCTCAGGCGAAGTGACTGAAGCAAGACACCCGGTGGGTGCTGGGGGACAGCCAGGCTCTCTAGGCCTGACTGACTCCCCGAGAAAAATCAATCTTCATTTTTATAGGGGAGGTTATACAACGTTCAGTGCATAGTGTGATTATTAAAACAGAAACGGTTACCATAGGAATAATTTCAAAAAACACAGAAGGTTTTACAGATCAATCATATTAAACAAAGAAATAACCGAAAAGTACAGGAAGTCCCACAGATCAACCACATTAAAAAAAGGTTATTGTGACCAAGAGGGTCCTCAATCAGAGAGCCAACGAAGCTATACGGGCACAAACTTTCAGGTGCCAATTAGTCACTAGGTGTCTATTAGGATTCTAGGGATTGGTCTAAATTGAAAGGGTGCAAGGGGTGATTTATAGGTTATACAGAAATTAGCTATTGTCTGTTGAGGTTAGATTTGTCTCAGTTAGGTAACTGGTTTTTTGCCTAGGTTTTTTGATTTATACATCTTGGTGGGGCATGTTTTGTATTTGTTTCCATGTATCGAGATTATTATTTCCAACTAGAACTCCTTGCTTCTTTACACTCCTGTCCAGGGGATGGGAGGGGCAGTGGCTCTAATAAATCTTACGCCTTTGAGTGGTGACTCCTTAAGAAACATTCCTAGCAACAGCTTCCTCCAGCATTCTGGCAGTTGGTCTGTCCATAGTTTGATTTTGTCCTTAACTCCCCAGGTGGGGGAAGCAGGCAGCACTGGGGGTGCTAGGGGTCTCCATTCTGTGCTCAGCAAGTCATTTCTTGCAGATTCAGAGGCATCGTGCAGATTTCTTGCTATAACACACAGGTATCTAAACATCCCACCACCTGTTGCTAGCAGGGACAGGCATGCAGGAGGAGACAGACAGGAGACCCGGCCACAGTTGCCTCTGCTGTGCAGATGCGTCTCATCCGACCTGGCTGTGTCAAAGGTCAGCTGTTGGTCGGCTCCCGACACTGGGTACTGTTAAAAATTACTGCTTTGAAGAATTTACTAAGTGCTTACCAAGGGCCCAATGTATGGGTTTGACCAATTCTACCCATGATCCTATCGGTTGTGAAAAAGGAAGTTTCCAGAAAGATTTTTGATCTATGATGCAATCACACCAGGACCCTGGCTGCTTCAGAATAGCTCTGAAATGTTTCTGGGCTTTTCCATGACAAACACTCAGAAGACCTTCCCTCCCACGGTTAAACTCTCCCAGGGACCGAGGCCCCCGCCTGGGGCTGCTGCAAACCCGAGGGCGGCCAAGGCCGTGTAGTCTGTGGTGGGCGGAAGAGTGCCCTTGTGATCCGATCCAGGGACTGGGATGTAATGACAGTCCCAGAGCAGCTGGGCTTGGCTCTCAACATGAGCTTATCAAACAGGTACACTTTTTTATGCTTCGCAAATGCAAACGTCGAAAGATACAGAAGCAAAACCAGAATAATGCAACACCTATCTGTGTACCTGCCTTTCATAATTAACAGGTATTAATATTTTATGAGATCTGGTTCACACATTGCTGTTTATGCCACAGTGCTACCCTGCGCTGGGTGTTTGCTGTTTACGGGGCTCCCAATCTCTCTCACCCTCCTTCCCAAGAGACGGCTATTAGGATGAATTCGGCGTGTGATTTCTCATTCAAATATTTACACCTCGAATCCATAAGCCATATGCTAAAGTTTTTAAAGTTTATACAAACATTATTATACAATGTTTATTTTCTTGTAACTAGCTTAATTTCACTCACTATGATGCTTTTATAAAGGTCTGTGTCGGTACGTGTGAATCTAGTTCACCGGCTTTAATTGCTGAATTGTATTCCACTAATGGATGCCAAGATGGGTTTTCAGCGTTTTATGTCCTATTCTTGCCTTCCAAGGAAACTGCATGGATTCAGATGAAGAAATAAACGGTCAACACGTGATACTGAGACATTCATGCTTCCCTCAGGATAAAGGCTGTTTGTTTTCCACCTTTTGAGTCAAATGCACCTTTTCACACACTTTTGACTTGGGCTGGATCTTCATCTCACCCAGAGTGCTTGTTGCCTGTGGACTCCTAAGGCTGAACAACAGCTCCTCCGGTGTGTCTACGCGCTTGTGAGCTGCAGGGAACGTCACAGAAGGAGGTTCCCATGGTCAGTCCTTTCGATTTGCCCACCTTTTTCCTACATGATCACAGTCAGCAGAAGACTCAGACTAGCCAATGATGCCCCAGAAGGGCCACTCTTCCTCATGGCCTATGTAATTATTCTCTGTCCCTGACAGAAATTCCCATGTACAAAATCATTTTCATAAAGGTTCAATATCTCTTTTGCTTCTAGAAATGAGAATCACACAACTGATGATGTGATGTTTTTGCCCCGGCTACCAGGAAGCTCGGAACCCAAATTTGTTGCTAAATCACTGTGGCAGAATTGTGGCCTTTCCCTCGATGCGGAAGGTTTGCTTTGGCTTCCTGTGGCTATTTCACAACATATTCCAAGGTGACTCAACTCATTTGTAAAAAGAGGCCATACTTTATGTGACCACGTAATTGTTGTACAAGCTAGACACTTCTAAAAATGAAAGACGACAACGAAAGTAGTTAGTATCATAAACTTTTGAACTATCATGCTTTATATAGCGTGACACGTAACTAAACCTTCTATTGCTCCACGGGACAAATATTCATCTTCAGACACAGGCTTCTTTAAAGTGGCCCCTTCCTAAGTCGTAGTAAGTACTGTGTATGATTTTGATATTTTTCCATCTTAAAATATATGTAGCTTTATTCCAGGATTGGAATGAAGGAAACACACAAGCCAACCATCATCATCATCATCATCATTAACAACAATAATAAAGACCTTCAGTGATCTTTTCAAAGCTGGTCCCTTAGTAGGAAGAACTCTTAGCATTTTCTCAAGGCTCCCCATGTCACACTCCAGGCTAGGTACTTTGTCTACATATCTCACCATGTGTTTTGCCTTCAACCCAGACCTCTGATATAGATATTTATTTCTTAGTTTTACTGAGGAGACATCGGGGACTCAGAAAAGAATTACTTTCCCGGGATCACACAGCACGCACATGCCAAATGGAAATATGGGTTGGACATTTTCTTCCAGGTTCAGTGTCTGTAACCACTGAGCTCTTTTAAATCAGTCAAGTAAGCAGTACTGTAAAAAATTCAAACTGGTATTTCTTATCAACATTTCCATGGACTCAATCATAGAGTTGGGGTCTGAGCTGTGCTTTTATTTTTTTTTAGTAATTATTAACTGAGCGATTGTAACTTGAACAGAAGCTAGACAACTTCCAACGTTCTGAAGCTAAGAATATCCCTGCATGTGTCTCCGTGTGTTTCTCTGTGCACGCCGTGTCTCTGTGAGGCCGGGTCCGGCATCAAGGCTGCAGCCTCCGCCTCTGCACTTAGCCAGAGCTGCACCGAAGTTCCTGCCGGGACACGTCCATGTGTCTGACCTGAGGGAAGTTGTTTGGCTGGAACTGAAGAGGAGAGATGAAGGGAAGACCTTTCTCAGAGGACTGAGACAATAGACTGATTGTCACCATGGTTGGCATGCTCTAAAGGCTAGGTCAAAGCCGGTCACTGTGGTTGCCGCAGTCATTGTCCGTCTCTCTGAGGATGAGCAGATACAGGTCTGTGATGGTGGGGTTCACGTGGCTGCATGGGGACACCCAGGGGGGTGCCTGCCTGTCTTTTCTCTAAGAGTGCAGGCAGCGCCCTGGCCGGCCCTGTACCCTGTGTGAAGTGCCGCAGCTCTGCCCACTCTGAGTGTGCCTCAGGGACACACACGCTCACGGGCGCTGGCCAGGAGCTCACACGGACTTACCAGACTCGGGGGTGTCACGGGGGGAAGACGGAACTGGCTCCAGAAAAAGCCCCTTCCATTCCAGCTCTGTCGCTCGCCGTCTATGGAACTTGGGCCCATAGTTCATCCAACTTCTTTGAATTCCTGCTTTCTTATCTGCCGACTAGAATGGTAATATTGATCTGTGAGGCTTAGTCACAGATGAACAGGACGGTGCATTTGCAGAACCCAGGGCAGAGACCAGATTCATTTCAATCATTCGGCAAGTGTGCATTGCGGTCCTACTGAGTGTCGGGCACGGCACTCGTCCCCTTGGGCACGGGCAGAGAAGGTATGCCCTGGTCTCTTGGAAACTGGAGTTACTGGAATGCAATAAATGGAAATAATGCAATAAAAGGGGAAATCAAAAAAATGTCCCATTTCCTTCCATTCCTTTGTGAAGGAATGCTTTATAATTTTTGGTGGCTGTGGCCTCTTTTGCTTGCATCCTGCCCCACAGGTGAATGTGAAGCTCCATGTGCCTTAGGCGAGTGGAATATTTTAAGTCAGGAAGTTGACCGAGGCTGCTTCATGCTTGAGGAAGTCCTGAGGCCGGAGGGAGCATGGGGAGCATTTCAAAGAGAGTTCTTTTGTGCGAGCATTTGGGGAGCTGCCAAATTTCTAATAAGAAATGAATTTGCTTTATTTAAAGAAGGAAATGGTACTTTCTTTACAAAAGAGGAGGGAAAGGCTCTCTCCTCCTCCTCCTTTGGTTACGGTCACTGCCTCCCTGACTGGAAGGAAGGTCGAGTGGGGGACAAAAATGACAGGTGCAGGCATAGCCCCAGAGAACCTGCTAGGTAAGGGGAACAGGTAGGAGAGTGCGTGCTCCTGGGAGGAATGAACCAGGACATACAAGGGGGCATCACAGAGCGGCCCCACACTTACCTTGGGCAGGACGTGTGGGTGGCTGGAGAGGAGGGCTGGACCAGCACTCCTTGTCCGTATCCCCTGGATGTGGCAGCGATGGCTGGGCGTTAGGACCTCTCTCTGCTTCTCGGTGTTACCCAGGTTCCCCTGAGGCCAGGTGGAGGCCCCTGTAACTGGGCTCTGCCCAGTGGGGGATGGACAGAAGTGACTAATTAGATTCCTTGGACACCTTGAGGTTCCAGCTCCTGTTCTCAGCCTTGGGGACCCAGCAGGAAACCCAACCAATGGGCATTTCTGCCTTCACTGTGCTGATATATTCTGGGGAAGGGGACGGTGAAGATGATGAGTAAGTAAAATGAATAGTAAACTATATAAAAATGCATGGATATAATTTCTATATAATGTATTAAATATAAGTAAAAATACAAATGCTTATAATTTGCTAAAATATAAGTAAAACTACATATGTCTATGTGCATATGTTATGTAAATGTGTGTATATATACATATACATAGTTTTACTTATATGTGCATGTATTGCAAAATATAAATATACATATATGACATAATATAATATATATTTATTTATTAGTCTTGTAAAACATGTGTTACAAAATATGAAGGTAGCGAGGACTGCTAAGTGAAAAACAAATTGGCTCAGGAGCACCAGAAGCCCTGCGGGCACAATTTAGGAGATGGTATCCCAGGATGCGTCAGAGAGAAGGCGACATATGAGTACAGAGGCAAAGGAAGGGAGGACACTAGCCACACAGATTCCTGAGCAAGAAGCATCCCTTGGCTTTCACAGAATGCAACAAGGGAAGAGACCAGAGAGGGGACAGAAGTCTGGGTCTCCTGTGTGACCTGGAAGGCCCCTAGAGGTTGTTGGTGTATAGTTTGGAAAAAAGGAGGAAGGGAGCCCATGAGGTGTGATGTGACGGAATCCAGAAGAATCACTCAGGGGGCTGCGCTGAGGACACACTGGAAGGCACGTGGGGGACAGGAGCTGGGACAGAGCAGGAGGGCCTGCGTGGAGGCTCAACCACTGTTTCCTGTAGTGTATAAAGCTGGCTTGGAAGAGAGGGTGGGGTCGGAGAAGGGGGATATGACTAAATCTGAGTCTGGTTTGAAGATGAAGCCAACAGGGTTTTCTGGTGAACGGAAGGTGGGGGGAGAACAGGGGAGGAGTCAAGGGTGACTGCAGGTTTTGCCTGAGAAGCTGGAAGAACAGACTTGCGCTCATACTGAGTTAAGGAAGGCAATAGGAGTATGCCTGGGAGATGTCAAAAGCTCAAGTCCGAGTCCAATCGAATCCAAAAAGCTCAAGTCCAATCAATTTCCAAATGCATGTGTATCTGAAGTTTGGGGAAGAGGTCCAGGCAGAGGCCTCCCAGTTAGAAGTCATCAGTGTGCAGACTGTACCTGAAGCCGAAACCGAAAGGGATCCCTCATCTTTCTGTGTGCAAGGTGGTTGCATCACAGGTGCGGTGGCAGAAAGGGAACTGAAGGGCAGGAATTGTTGAACGGAGAATGGCCTCGGAGACGGCTCAGCTCCTGGGGGAGCTTTTCTACTTCGAAGCAGAATCCAAAGAAGTGGCATTTGAGTAGAACCAAGCTTGAGGCATGAAGGAGCATTTGCCAGACTGTTCCGTTTGGTTAATTGAGTTTCAGGGACTAGACTGTACTAATCTGTTGTCAGTGAGAGTGGACTTCTTATCTGCCGTTTTTCACTGAGATCTATAATCCACTTCAGCCACTCACTACGACAGTTTTTAAACAGTTTTATTGAAATATACTGTAGCGTACAATTCACTTTTTCAGCGTGCATCATTCAGCCTGTTTCAGTATATTCACAGGGTTGTGCGACCATTACCACAAAGTAATTTTAGAACATTTTCGTCTCTTCTAAAACAAATTTCATACCCATTAGCAGCCATTTTCTATTTCTTCCTCACCAGCCCCGGGCCATCACTCATCCACATTCTGTCTTTATAGATTTGGACATTTCGTAGAAATGGAATCATAGAATATGTGGTCTTTCGTGACGACTGTCCCTTACAATTTTTCAAGTGGCTTTATCTGTGTAGTAGCACCTATTAGTACATTATCTCTTTTCAGTGCCAGAAAATATTTCACGGGATGAATATACCCGATTTTATTTACCCATTCATCAGTTGATGGACTTTGAAGTTGCTTCTCCTTCTTGACTGTTACGAATAATGCTGGCATGAGTGCTCATGTACAAGTTTTTACATAGACATTTGTTTTCTTTCTGTCTGATATGTACCTAAAAAGGAATTGTCGGGTCATGGGGGAATTATGTTAAACATTCTAAGGAACTGACGAGCTGTTTTTCCAAGTGGCTGCACCATTTTACATTCTCCGCAATAATGCCTGAGGTTTCCAGTTCCGCCACCCCTCGCCAGCAGTGAGCACACGTCTGTACGGCCACGGTCAGCTGGTAGGTAAGACAAGGCATCGCTTGCCTGTTTTGATTTGCATTTTAATAACTTACGATGTAAAAAATATTTTCAGGTAGGTGTTTCTATTTAAATCCACTCCCATTTTTAAATCCTTTTATTGGTTATTGTTGGGCTCTAGCAGTGCTTTATATATTCTACTTCAAAGTTTTTTTTTTTATCAAATGTATGGTTTGTAAACATTTCCCCCCATTCTGTGGGTCGCCTTTTCAATTCATAAACTTTTTGTATCACAAACTTTTTTAAAAAATTTTTTGATTACTTGCAGTTTGTTTGTTCTTTCATTTCTTGCTCTAACTTTTAGTGTAATACCTAAGAAACTGTAGTTTAATTTCAGGTTATGAAGATTTACGCCCACATTTTATTCTAATAATGTTATGGGTGTTGTTTTCCACTTAGACCTGCAGTGAATCTGGGTTAATTTTTGTGCATGTTGTGAGGTAGGAGTCCCACTTCAGGCTTGTGCATGTGTCCCAGACCATCTGCTGAACATATTTTCCTTTCTCCACTGAATTTTCTCTGCACTCTTGTTAAAAGTCAATTGAGTATAAATATAAGGATTTGTTTCTGGACACTCAGTTTTATTTCATTATGTTATCCTCTACATCTACTAAATGGTCTAGATTAGTTTAGATTTGTGTTAAGTTTTTAAATTAGAAAGTGTCAATCCTCCAACTTTGTTCTTTAAGTTCATTTTGGCTATTCTTGATGCCTTGCAGTTTCACATGAATTTTAGGGTGGAGTTGTCAGTCCCCACATCTCCACCCCTTAGAGGTGCGAAAGCTGAAGGGTGTTTAGAAGTGAGGAAGTTGGACACAGACCGACAACTTAGAGAATCACCCAAACTCAGCATGGGTGTCTAACCCAGCCCCACAGGCCACATGAGGCCCTATGAATGTGGCCCAATGCAAAATCACAAATTTACTTAAGCCACGAGAACTTTCTGTGATTGTGTCATAATGCATTGAATGTGTGGCCCAAGACAACTCTTCTTCTTCCAGTGTGGCCCAGAGATGCAAAAAAATTGGACAGTCCTGGAAGATATCTGAGTGCTCAATACCCATAATTAACAAATAATAACATTTTGTCATAATCACTTCATATTAAACATGTTAACATAAATAATACTGAAGGTGACTTAAGAAATCATCTTTTAGGGACATCATTCACGTCCCTTAATTCTTTCCCCAGGGGCCTTGTTCTCCCCATCACCTTGACCAGCAGCAACAGCAGCTTGAATTTGTCTTACTTGTTCTCTCTGTCCATGTGTTCATATTGTCACATCATATGTGAATGAGTGTTAGAGTGTGGAGACCTAAAGAATCATCATTATTTTCCTAAACTGACTTTTATTCTTTATAATGTTTTCTTCTTAAGGAGTAAAAGATTTCTGTGGCTTTATAAGAACAAATAATTTAGTGAATGATTAGGAGCCAGGTCTATCCATAGCAACGAGGTGCTTTTCAGGAGTTGGAAAAGTCTAAGCCTCGTCTTGGCTTGGGTAGCAGAACGCCTAAACAGTCACACAGACAGACTGCTGAAAGTCCCCGACTCCGAGAGCGGCCTGCAGTGAGACATTAGTATGACACATTATAGACCGATTATTCTGAACTCCCTGCTGCCATCTTAGTCAATACAGAGTGTGAACTATTTAGAAAACAGGTTTTGTTTTCTCTTACAGGAGCCTAAGGCAGCCATGAGTTCTCTTTCAAGTAAAAAAACAAACAAACAATAGAAACAAATTTAAAAACCTACACGCGAACCTGATAGATAACAGATATAGTAAGTTTTTAATTTATTTTTCCCTTTTATTTGGTCTTTGTAGATTCAAAGGGAAGTTGAGATTTGGGACATATCTCCTTGGCTTGAATATAGATTCAATTGCCATGTTGGTTTTAATGTGAATGGCCTTGGGCATCCAGCTGTTGCTTCAGTTAATCAAAAAAAGAAGAATGACTTGTTTTATTAAGCCATCTTGAACTTGAGGAGATTGTGAATGTGGAAGAAAGAGCTTTGATGGTACGTTATTCGCCGGATGCACTATCTCCTCTGAAGACTGTGCTATTTATTCCTTCTGATCAAGAACACTCTTCCATAACTATAATAATCTCATCAAAATCAGGCATGTAACCTTGATACAATATTACCATTTAATTTTCATTCGAGTTTTCTGACTGTGCCCGTAATGCCCTTGGCTGCGAAAGGTTATACTTCAGAATCACTCTTTGCCTCTAGTTGTCATATCTCTTCAACCTCTTTGGTGCTGGAACATTCACCATTCTTTCCTTAAGTTCACGCTCTTGACATTTTTTAAGGTTGCAGGCCAGTTATTTTTATCATGTGCCTCAATTTGGATCTGTCTAATATTACCTCATGTTCAGATTCACATTACACATTTTTAGCAGGAATGTCTCAAAATTGATGCCGGTTGTTCTCAATGTACCTGCAACAGCTTGTATTCTCCAGGGTGGCTCCCTAGAAAGATCTACCCTATAAGCTGCCCTTACAATGTGTTGTTGACCGTCTTCCTATTGGAGGTGAGATCTGTGTTCTCCTCCCTTAATATGTGGGCTGTGACTGTGGAGGAATTGATGCTTTGTACCTTCCAAGGTCAAGTCATCCAAAGCAACCCAGCTTCCTCCTGATCCGTTTGGGATGCTCCACTCTTGGAACTCAGTCTCCGTTCCTGGAGACACAGAGAGGCCACAGGAAGTGGCTGTGTGTTGGGATTAAGTCTGCGAGCCCCCGTGGAGACCCCAGCTGACAATGAGCATGAACTTGCAGTGTCCTAGTACTGTTCTCTGTAGGCGAGTCAGTCTTCAGCTGAGTCCAGCCCTCAGCTGCTGAATCATCTCCAGTCAACACCCACAGGCGGGGGAGGGAGTCTGAGGAGAACTGGTGGCCTTATCAAAAGACAGGAGAAAACCAAGGGATGGGGATTTCCTGGTCGCCGAGGAAGAAAGTGTTTCCAGAAGGAGGGAATGATCAGGTGTGTCACTTTATCTGGAGATTCTACGAGGAAGACTGAATTTGAACTTTGACCCTCTTCGCCTAGGGGTTAATGGTCACTCGGACAACTGCAGTTTTATTGTAGTGATAGTGTAGTGATAGTGGAGTGATAGTGGAGTGACAGTCCTCACTGAAGTGGGTTGGAGTGGAAGGCGAGGAAGTGAAAGTGAAGATGGATGTAGAATTCTATGCTGCAGGACATTGCATTATGATCAACCGTATTGTAATGATCAAAAACGGCGATGAGGAGAGATGGTGGAGAGGAAGGTGGCGAACAAGTGTCAAATTCTTCAATAGTGAGGAGGGATGGCTGGATTGTGGTTGAGAAGTGCCACAAGAGAGCTGAGGGAGAAAGAACCTGACGACATGAATTTTTATGGAGACTGGTGGATGTTATGACCGATGGGAGGAACAGTGTCTAAAAGCAGCAAGGAGAAACAAGCAAAAGCTCTATCACTCATTCATGCCCTGAAGTACATGGGGCTATGGGAGGAAAGAAAAAAATCTGCAAGGAAAGCCAAGTTCAATGGGCAAAAGGCCCCATGTATCAGGGGCAGGCTGGGAGGGCTTCATGGAGGAGGTGATACTTGAAGTGAACATTGAAGGATGAATAAGGGCTTGCCAGGCCACTGGCAGGGGGAGGGCATTTCATGCAAAGAAAAACACGTGAATAAACTCACGGCTAAAAGATAGATGACAGTATTTAGGACCATCAGCAGTTTAATCTGTGTAGAGAATTCATTGAGACCCAAAAAAAGTGTGGAATGAAATATAGGAGACATGGTTGCTCAGGTAAACAAGAGGCCTATAAACACGATGCCAAGAAACTTTGCAACCATAAACTATTGTTTTTGTAATACTCACACCTACAAATACTAGTTACTAACTGAATGGTTTTCAATAGATGAGTCACTGGTGAGTGTATATGTGAGGCCCTGGATTACGTGGGCACACTGACATGTTTACTTCCTTTTATTAATTTAAACTTTTTTGTATTTTTTGCCATTACCATTGACTTCTAACAGCAGGAAGGTACTGCTGATAGTACCTTTGGTACTGCTGATCAGTACCCACGGAGGTACTGATGATAGCATTCCGATTTGAAAGACGAAGAAACAGACACAGAGGAGCCACGGGTCTTGCCCAAAGTTATGCAAATAGTGTATTGTGGACCTGGGCTTCAAACTCAGCGACTCCACCTTGGAGCCAGGCTTTAACGGCACCACCGCCTGAGCGGGTCGGTGCCAGAGGAGCTAGGGAGGGAGAGACTTGGGTGCTAGTCTTGGATCTCTTACTAGTGAGCACCCGGACAGTTCCTGCACTCTTAAGGATCCGGCAGATGACAGCAAGCATTCAAACTAGATTAGTGTTTCCTGTTCCACAGAGCTGTAATACCAGTCCCTCGAGATGCTACCAGGTCTTCACGGAAAACCTTTCCGGGTCAAACAGATTAGGGACAGAACACGCTTTGTCCCATAGCTAACGCTCAGGGGTGCTTTCCTAAAAAACCAAAAAACAAACACAGTTTACTTCAACCCAGTATTACCCACAGACAGCGTGCGTCTTGCTCATTTCCTACTATGAGGGTCAGTTGCCAAATCCATAGGAAAGAACGGAGGGTCTCTGTTATGACAAATTCAAGGCACTTGGGGGAGTGAAGCAAGGTAAAGAAAAAAAAAAGAAATGCTGAAGGTCGCCTTTGAACTCAAAGGAAAGAAAAACTCACGACTGGTTAGAAGTAGCTGTCGTGTCCCAGACACCTTCCAGATAGGACCTCACTTCATCCTTATGTCTGGTTGGTTGGCAAGTGTTCTTGTCCTCGTTTATCCAGGCTTGGAGGGGTCAACGGGCAGGCCAGAGGTCATCGACCTCCCAAAACATGGAGAGGCCATTGGAACCCAAGACTTGCCTACAAAGCCCATGCTTCTGCCACTGTCTCATGCCATCTCTCCATACATGGTGATGAGAACTATATGCATAATTATAATAATAACCCTTCTTTACATTAAGCAGGGATCAGCTGTCTTTTCTCCAGAAGGCCAGATGGCAAATACTTTAGGCTTCGTGAGCCATATGGTCTCTGTCACAGCTACTCAGTCCTGCCCTTGTGGAACTAAGGCAGCCACAGGTAGAATGTAAATGGGTAGGCGTGGCCGTGTTTCTTTGTGCCAATTAGTGTCCTTTCTGAAGTGGCGAGCCAGTCTCGTTTGTCCTCTGGGCTTCTGTTTGCTGACCCGTGATGTAATGCTTTCAGTTTATAATGCTCTCTCGCCATTAGTTTACCCAGCTACTATGCCAAGAAGGTACTGTTATTCCTCTTTACAGGTAAGTGACCCAGGTGCAGGAAGACAGTGACTTGTCCACTTTTGTACAATGACGCCTACATTCCTGAAGAGGCTGGACGACCTTACGGCACCAGTGGACACTCTGTGAACGAAATTGAACATGCCCAACTCTCCGTCACGTGGCAGATTCCTCGAGGCCAATGGCTCTAACCAATGACTGCCCAGTGGGCGGCTGAAAGTCTGCCCCACCTGGAACCAAGTGCTGATTCTGGCCGTGACCCCTTGCCAAATTCGTTCGACCTCACAAAAGGCACTTCATTTGGGTTGATTGCATGTGTAATAGGGCAGCGAGTTATAACCCGTGTTCTGTGCCTTCAGGAAGGTCACAGGGCAGTAACAGGCTTGCATCATGAAAGTGGATAAGAAAAGGTCAGAGAGCCAACCATTTGCTGTCCGTCCTTGATGGAGCTGGCCCTTTAACCCTCCACCCCCTGGGCCTCACCTCTGTTTTATGCGTGGGGAACTTGGGCCTCAGGGGTTAAGGTCGCTGCCCAGGGTCACACACCTGGTTAGCAGTCTGTCAACAACAGGCCAGGCTGCGCCCATGAGCCGGCGTCACAGATGGGGGGGCTTGGCTCGTGTTCATCAGAGGGGCACAGGCACACTCCCTGCCGGCCACTCCAGACTGGACAGCAGGTGCGTGAGGAAGGCTGCTTGGTTCTGGCTGAAACAGTGAGCAACGTTACCTTATGTGTTAGTCCCATCCGGGCTTGTATGACAAAATACCATGGACTGGGTCACTCATACACAAAACACATGTACTCCTCACCGCTCTGGAAGCTGGAAGTCTGAGGGGGCGTGGTCAGATCAGCGCCCTCTTCCCTGCTGCCTGCTTCTCGGAGCCTCACGTGGGGGAACAGCTGGGGGGCTCTCTGCCGTCTTTTTGGTAAGAGCACTAATCTCATTCTTGCAGGGTTCACCTTTATGACCTAACTACTTCTTAAAAGCCCACCCATGAATACTGTCACCTTCGGGGGCTGGGATTTAGACACCTGAATTTTTTTTCAGGGGACACAAACATTCACCCCATTGCACCTTAGTTTTGAGGGTTGGATGGAATTTTGATCCATGAATGAGGATAAAGAACATTACTCCAGGTTAAGGCAACAACTGGGAATGAATGTAGGCATATGACAACCAACATAAGGTGTTATGTAAACTATTTGCATATTCATAAGTATGTAAATAGCCATGCCTGTATTTATTCACTAGTGTAATCAATCTATTTTGAGTGCCCATGCCATGGCGCACCGTGACAAACGCTGGAAGGTGGGGCTGTCATCTCCATACACAGGTGGAGAACCATGTTCTCAGGGATTTGCCTACAAACCCAGGTGTGCAAAGGCAGGTAGCAAAAATGGAATTAAAGCGCAGGACTCCTGATCCCATGTTCATTAAAGACAAGCCGGGGGCTACTGTGGCAACTCATGTGAGAGGCAGGGTAACCAAAGAGTAGGCCAGGGGATGGATAAAAACCACCCTTTGAAGGGTGTAGAGCCTATCAGCCAGGATGAAGCCTTCCAAACTCCCTGTCGGGGCCCCACGTTATGGAGACCATGGCTCCCCCCAGATGCTGGAGCCCTGGGGCTCTGCGGGGGTGAGAAACCCGAGAGAAGTGCTGCACTGCTGCAGAACGACGGAGCTCTATCAAAACCCTTCTCTGGTTTGGGATAAATTCAGACCTGAGTTCTTAAACACTCATGGCCCTGGAATGAGGGGACTTGGGTTCCGGTTCTGGCTGTGGCGCTAATTATCTCTGTGACATTTACAGGTCACTTTTTTGTCTGGTCTCCGTTGGCTCCTCTAGAAGATGATATTTAACCTAATGAGGTGGTGTGACGATCATTAAGAGCGTGGCCCTGGAGTTAGAGACAGCGTGTTTTTTGTCATCACAGCTCTCCAGTGGCGTGACTGCAGGAGCATTGCCCTCTGTGCCTCAGTTTCCGTATCTGTGGACTAGGTGTGTAGTCCTCAGAAGGTTAATATTAGGTAACACAATAAATATAATATATTTAGCAATGTACATGAAATATACCAAGTGATTAATGTATTGTTAACAAAATCATGAATAAGTCAAGTCATACTGTCCCATGCAATTCTGATGTTGTTACGTGAGGTGGATTTCCATTCTTGATACTGTACCGTGATGCTTAGCTGTGCAATGGATGGCCACCCTATTCCCTGGGGTTTTCTTTGCAGTGACTGTGAAATGTGTGTTTGCACAAATGATACATTAAGACTCAGAGGAAAACTAGATACCTCCATGGGTATTTTATTTCAACAAAACAGCTTTCTAAATATCCCCAGGTCTTTTGTGCATCCAAAAGTAATTAATACTTTGAGAAATAATTACATCTCTATTAGTCAAATGACTTTTTTTATAGCATTGATGTTTTGAGTGGGTTTTCAGACCATGGTTTTAGTGTTTTTAAATACAATACACCAAAGTAAGCAAAAGATAGAATACATTAATGTGGTGATTCCTCAGTTTGGAAGAACTTCATGTATCTTTTAACTGCCACTGTCTTGAAGTTAGTCAAGCAAATGAAATGCTTGCAGTAGGCATATGAAAGCATTTTTATTTATGGAAGAATGTTTTATTTCCTCTCTCCAAGAACACACCACTTTCACGTGCACTTCTAACATTCCCCGTGACAGTTTCTGTCGGGGTGGGTATAAGGAGTGTGGCACCATGACAATGTGCTAAGGATACACAAAACCTGCTGCTGGTGAAGGAAACAGACAATAAAAACTAAGGAAATAAACGAGAACCCCGGACTCTAGCATACAGAGCCACTCAGGACAAGTGCAAACAATCAACTACTTCAGACCTATCCTTTTTAGTGCCCACTCATAAATTACTACTTTTCCCCCAAAATTGCATTGTTCAATGTACGCTGTTGAAGAGGTCCTCAATAAACTGAGAATGACTTCCGTTGAGCATGCTTGTTATTATCAAAGCCCATGATCCAAATAAATGCACATACCCACTTACTCACACATGTAGGCTGATGAGCAACTCAGGGAGGACATTCTTGAATTTTTAACTCAAGCTCGAGAGTCCATACCTGTCTGTCCAGCATGGTGACCACCAGACACATGTGGCCTTGGACCACTTAAAATGTAGCTAATTTACACTGAGATGTGCATGAGTATAAAGTACACATTGGATTTTGAAGTCTTGCTAACAAGGAATGGAAAATCTCTTATTTGTACTTTTTGTATAAATCACATGTTGAAATGGCAATATTATGAATATATTAGATTTTAAAAAATCTATCTGTTTCATTTTACCTATTAAAATGTTGCTACTAGAAGATTTAAAACTACATCTGTGTCTCAAATTAAATTTCTTTTGGATGATGCTGGTGTAGACCGATGGCTGTTTTAAGGAATGTGGTCTTGCGTGGGCACTGATGTTTAATGTATCCAAAGGTTAGTCAGTATGGCCACCCATTGCCACACTCCAAGGTACAAGTGTTATTATGTGAGACTAGGCAATCTTTGTTTTTTGTTTGTTTTGTTTTTTCATTAAAATACATCTTCAACCTAATTAAGGTCAGGATATATGTATTTGTTTTGTTTTGTTTTGTTTTGTTTTTGGCCAAGGCTTTCAGATTCCCCTTTTTTTAAGCAGAAAGCCAATATTTTTGTCTTTAAAAATACACTTTTTGCCCTGGTTGGCATAGCTCAGTGGATTGAGTGCAGACTGCAAACCAAAGTGTTGCAGGTTCGATTTCCAGTCAGGGTACATGCCTGGGTTGCAGGCCACCGCCCCCAGCAACCGCACATTGATGTTTCTCTCTCTCTCTCTCTTTCTCTCTCCCTCTCTTCCTCCCCTTCTCTAAAAATAAATAAATAAAATCTTAAAAAAACTTAAAAAATTCACTTTTTGATAATAGTTATATTTGTTATTAATAATAATAATGATTATTATTATGAGGATACAAAGTGCCTTTTTGAAAAATGTCTACTAGGCACCAATAACTAGAAGAGACATTTAACATTTGTTATCTTATTATAAATAGGATAATAAAAGTGTAGATTTCTCCCATAGAAATCCCAGCTCCTTGAGACTTAGACCATACTTACAACATGGACAGCTTACAAACAGTTATTGCTTGGTAGATATTTGCCAGGTAGATGCATCAGTGGACGTTGCATGCACACCTGAGGGTGTGTGCAATGGAATGAGCGGTGCGGATGGCTCAGCAACCTGCTTAAATTAGGCAGGTCCAAGGGCAGACGTACCACGACTTCCCAGAAAGCACAAATTGTACTTGATGGTAGGTAATTCGTACCCCATTTTTATATCAAAGAAAAATGAAAGGATTGTGGGAGAGACTGTTAAAATCTCATGAAATTTCTAGACAGAGCACATAAAGAACTTCAAAACAGTCCCAACATTGTTGTAGACTTTTCAGGGCTAAGTTCTCAGCCCCTCACACCATCACTCCTCGGCCACAAGCTGGCCCCCATCTACACTCTGGTGGGAATTTGTCTGGAGCTACCCAAAGGGAGCTACCATTATCCCCACTAATATGGACCCCCCTGATGGCAGGCACCCCACAGGGATCCTGGGTTCCTGCCCAAGCCACCCCAGGCTCCAAGGGCCTTTCAAAACAACAGTGACCAAAAGCTTTCTTCCTTTGAAGTATGGTGGATAGAGAGTAAATTCCTACCTTTCTGCTGTGAAGACACTAACATTTCCACCAAGATGTCATGATATAGAACCCTGAGTCCTCAAGATTAGCAATTAAATTCTCAATATTCTCACATTCTCCTTGAAGGCTTTGCCATCTCACTGGGCAGTGTCAAGCTGCCCTCCAGATGTAATATTCTGTTTTAGCCCAAATGTCATCCTGGGTGTGTATCTCTTGCCTAGAAAGACCTTGGCTTGGCTGGTTGGTGGAGCGGGAGGGGAACGTATTTAAGTTTCTCTCTTGCAGTGGTAGCCACAGGAAGACTTGAACTCAAGCAGGAGTCTGCCTTTTCTCCCTCCCCTCACCCACTTCCCCCTGAGGAAGAAGGGACCGCGTTCCTGACTGGGGGATTCGAGAGAAGGCGCTGAGCATCCCTGCACAGCCCCCTCTCCTCTGCACTTTGGGTGTATGTGTACTGGTCTGCTCCTAGAGTGGTCCATCTGGGCCAGTGTCTGTGGGTGTGAGTCTGTCTAATTCAAGGGGAAGTGTTAGCAAGTTCACTGGCCATGGATCTGAGTTCATGTCCTCTAACCTTGGTTTAACCAGCAATAAAGGTGATGATTTCTTTAATTTCTTGCGTCTTTCTTATGTTTACTTGCAAACTCAGAGGGGAAAGAAGGGTGTTATTTTTGGGTTCCTAACTCTCCACTGGACTTTGATACAGTATCAGGCAGTAACAAAGAAGAGTGAGCACATCGTCATTAAATCAGATCTTTGAGTTTTTAACAAACATCTACTTTGCTTCTGCTTGGGGTCTTCTGCCGGCTTCCTTTGTGACAAGGATGCTTTAATTCCCACTGGCTGGAAGACACTTAAGGTTCCATGGAGTCCTCACCTCTAAGTCAGACCCAGTAGACACTGCCCTTCCAGAGTCAGTTTTCTGTCTTGGACTTGCTTTTGCCCACATGAATCACAACTGTCCTGGAGAAATCACATCCACGTGGCTGGAGTGGGGGTTGGGGGAGTCCCGAAGGGTGATTGGTGCAAGATGGTGGGGCTTGGACTACAGCAGAGATGGAGGCAGAAATGAGTGACAGTAGGGTCTTCTAGCTCTTCCAAGATCATCTTAAAGCTAACTTGAAATCTTATTCTTATGCTCATCTTTCTTCTCCCACCAAAAGAAATCTAAATAGACCATGTTTCCAAAGGATTAATGGAGTGGCTTCAAGGGGATCCACTGTCTATTTATTATAAATTTTAAGAGCCGTTACCATTGGTTTTAGTATCTCACAGATTCTAAAACCTCCAGAAGTTGGAAACAATTGCAAAAATTCTTTGTCCATGATGGAGGGGAAAGAGCACACATGTGAATGGGAACATAGAACCTTCAAGCAGGAGCACCGTTGGGTAACAGGTGAGCACGGCTTTACACCGAGTGGTGCACCAGTCAGAAGGTTACTAGGGGTCATTGCCATTGGCTCACTCGTTTTCTGGCAGCCTTGCGTGCAGTCTCCCCCAGAGGATGGTCAGGGCCAATGAAAGCATGGCCTGTCCTGAGTCTAAACCGAGACCCCTTTGACTTTCAGTCTTTGCCAACCGTAAGCATAAAATAAACTAAAACGAAGGCCTCATAATTTGCATTAAGGTAACATTAAAATTTGTACTGAGTTTCCATTTTTTAAACATGACACTGAAATTCCTTATTCAATTATTGATGACTATATGTTTGCATGATTTAATATTTCGCTAAAGGATTTCATCTAAGCATAACTGCAGGAGAAGTTTAGCAAAGGAATATGGAATATGCAAATAAGTCCTCACTTGAAAATAATCAAGGTAGAAAAGATCGATCCTTTTAGTAGGGCAGTGCTGTTTGTTTAGAGAAATCTTTCATGAAGTGCAAACATAATTTTTACTAGGTTGTAAATAATTATAAAAACCAAATCGAAGTGATCAGATGGAAGATTAGAAATGCATACTGCACCAAACTATGGCATTAAAATCTCAGAAGAGCACGTTTCATCTTTCTGCACAAAATCCCCTCCGTGACCTCATTTGTTTTGTTTGCCACTCTACTTCTTTGTTTAGAAGATTTTATTTATTTATTTATTTATTTATTTATTTAAAATGGGACTATTCTCCCTTTTCTGAACACAGCCCATGTTTTCTTTCTTTCTTTTTTTGTTTAAAGATTATTTATTTATTTATTTTTAGAGAGGGAAGGGAGGGAGAGAGAGAGAGAGAAACATCAGTGTGCAGTTGCTGGGGGTATGGCCTGCAACCCAGGCATGTGCCCTGACTGGGAATCGAACCCGCGATGCTTTGGTTGGCAGCCTGCACTCAATCCACTGAGCTACGCCAGCCAGGGCTCTGTTTGTCACTCTACTCCTATCTTTAAAAAGTTTGGTTTATTCTGATGAACAGTCCTATGGGTTCATATATATATATATGGATTTATATATATAACTCCCTCATATAACCCTTCCATGTTCACACTCTCCCCATCACCGGTCTCCAACAAATGCTGCTAGGTCTTTTCCCCTTAATCTCTAGATTAAAAAATAATACAAATTGGTCATTAATTTTTAAAAATAAATAAATCATTTAAAAATATAATTACTTCTATAAATTCCTAATAGAAAGGTCACAGACTAGAAACTCCATCATGAACAGACTTTTAAAAGAACTAGTTCGATTTTGCAAATCTTCTACCAGCTGGTCTGAAGTGGATATCTTTTTTCCCAATTTCTCCTAAGGATACTCCACTAAAAGTGCCATTCTGGGTGTGAAGGAGAAATTCAATAGATACGAGGGACAGATGCCTTAGGGTGTCAGGTCTTCCTTCTCTTGCAGAGGCAATTGTGAAAACGAGCAAGGTTAGTTATTAAGTAGTTAGGAACTTATAAAATAATAATATGCAGGACTAATATGCAGGCAAATATTTATACAAAGAGATCCTTAAAAGAATCAAAAAGTGGAAAGAACCCACATACCCCATGGAAGCTTATGTCATTAATAAAATATGATATTTATAGATTATAAAAATACTTGGCAACAATTAAAGTCTTCACATATCACAGGAGATAGGAAAGTGCTCATAATATCATGTCAGGTGAAGGATGCATGTAGTGTAATGGAGTTAAAGCAGAGGCAGTACGTTTAAGATGCATGGTCAATGGTAACCTCCTCATGGAGAGCTTATGACTGAGCATTATTTTTATACCATCTTTCTTTTTGAAGTGTTATATAATGAGCCATTATTAGCTTTATTATCAGATATAAATTAATAACTAGTAGTCTGGCATTTTGAGCATTTCTCGTGGGTGTGCTAGGTCTTTTTAATGTGTCAACTGGTCTAGACTTCAGTCCCCCCCATTCATTTAAACAGGAACCTAGATGTTGGTAGGCAGATATGTGGGTACAAGTAATTAAAGCCCACAGTCAGGTGACTTGAAGTAGGGGAGGTTTTCCTAGATAATCTGGGTGGGCCTTACTTAATCAGCTGAAAGGTCTTAAGAGTAGAGGTGAAGCTGCCCCGAGGAAGAAAAGATTCTGCCTGTGGAACGCACCTTCTCCTCCTGCCTGAGCTCCAGCCTGCCCTTCCTGGTGATCTGTCCTACAGGTTTTGGACTTACCTAGGGAGCCTCCGCAATTCCATAAGCCAAGTCCTCACAATTAATCTCTTAATATATATTCCTCCTACTGCTTCTGATCCTGTGGTTGGACCCTGGCTGATGTGGGCTAGGAACTGAACCAAGTCTTTGATATGCACACTCAAGTGTTACACACCATTATTTCCCGGTGTGTTTTGCCTTCCCCCAGAGACTGACCCTGTGGCCAAGCATCTAGTATATTCAAAAAGTGATCCCAGGAAGTGTAAGGAGAACATCAAAAAACCCTGGAATTTATTTATAGAAAATTGTGCATTTATTTATTCATTCTTACATGTTTAAACTTCAGTCGCCTTCAAAGTGCTCTCCATTTGATGTAATACACTTATTGTCACTTTTTTCCTCTGCTCAAAACAGTTTTTGAACTCATCAATTTTGATGCCTTTTAGTGCCTCTGCCATTTTTTTGTTTCACTGCTTCCACATCACCCAGACATTTCCCTTTGAGGACCTTTTTCATCTCGGGAAACAAAAATGTTGCTCAGGGCAGGATCGGGTGAACAGGGAGAGTGGGAAACCGGAGTCATGCAGTTTTTGGTCAAACACCACTGAGCACTCAGCATGGTGTGGGCAGGTAGGCTCTTACATCACCCATCATGAAATAGGCAAATGTGTTAAAAGAGTCTTCAAAAAATCCACTGAAGTTGGACACAACCTCTCACAACAATGCTGGCTGGCACTCTGATATAGATGGGTTCCTAGAACACTCACGAAGTGGGGGAAGCCTGTCCCACATGGGGCCCAGCCTCCAGAAGACAACTCCTCTTTTGGGATGGACCGAAGAAAGTATGTGTAAGGGAAAGGGGAAGTAATGCAAGGAAAGGAAGGCAGTGAGTGATGGTGAACCATTAAGCCAGTTAGCCCTGTGGGCAAGTACTGAGAATTCTGGGATTCTGTGTAAACTGTTTCAGAGTTATCTCAACCACAGGGCGGGTGTGACCCAATGTTTATCCACCAAAACTCTCTGGCCATTCTGGGTAAGGGGGCTTCTAGGGGCATTCCCTTGGCTGCACTCAGGGCTTGCTCTGCCCTTGAGCACAGGTACCCTCGCCCAGGAACAAGACCCAGGCAGGAGGTGCAGCGATGGTCTCCACGGGTCCGTGTTAAAGGCGGAGGCTGAGTGGAGGGGCCGAGAGCATGGGCGGCATCTCTATGTCTGGCATTTTTACAGGCAAGGACACCAAGGCTGGGCAGTCAGTTAACTTGCAGAAGGTCAAATAGCTAGTAGTTACAGCATTGCTCTGTCTTTAGAACCCTCTTGGATGTGTCGCGACAGAACCTATAACTAACAATAAGAAAAGAAATCAGTGCCACAACATCCGTGTCAACAGACAGTGGGGTTGGCCCCTATCAATGGCTCCTTCTGTTTGGTCACACTAACTTTTAAAAGCAGTGCAGTACTGATTTTCCCCACCAAATTACCTCTGTGTCTTACAGATTCGAGCCTCCAGGGTCCCCCTTTCCCTCTCAGTCAACACCTCCGGGTGTGCTGTGGGCGTGCTGGCAGAGGCGGGCAGAGTCGGCAGGTGGGAGCATGGGCGATGCACAGGTGATGTTTCCAATGCAGGCCTGCAAAGATTTGTACACGTTTTGTTTCTCTTCCTGTCTTTTCCCTCATCAGGAAGTTTCGTTTGCTGTAATTTCCTTTTAACACCCAGCTCATCTGCAACATTTCGATGATGCTAAGCAAATCTGTCTTCACTGCACAAGACGTTTGCAGCGCATTTCTGAGTCCTGTGCAAGATATTATATGAAAGGCCAACGTGAAGGGAAAATGATGAGCCTTATGAAAGACCTACTATGTGCTGTAGGAAAATGCACCTTAAGAATAGGTCATATTCATAAGGTAAGTTTTATTATTTTAATTCGATAGATGAGGATAGATGATGAACAAAGATGTTCATCTTCACAGTAGTGCTCCTTCTTTCAGGTCACACAAAGGGCCTGACTCAAACGGGTTTGCTGAGAGATGACAGACCAAGCGATACAAACCAAGGGATACAAAACAATGAAGGGGGACGTCAAAATGTTGAACTTGGTCCTTGCCAGTGGAATAACTGAGGCAAGCTGTGTCGTGAGTTCCCCATTAGGAAGTCTCAGGAATGACTTTGTAGAGAAACTGGGACTTCACCAGTGCACGCAGGAAAAGACAGGTGAGCATGGGGGATGCAAGCTGAGATGGTGGATGCGCAGCTGCCTTGGCAGAGAATGGTGCGATTTTTTGGTTGGTCGCCGATCTGAATGTGTGCAGAACCTTCACCAAACCTCATCTTCTCAGGGGTGGTTCTTCTGTGAGCCCCCCTGACCCTCTAACAGAGTCAGTCTCATTTGATCTATGTTCCCAGAACATTCTCTCACACCTTGTAGCACAATAGTTAACAGTGAGGGTTTTGACACTGAGATTTATTGCCTCGATTAAAATCTAGGCTTTACCTGTTCCTTGCTGTGACCTTGAAAAAATTACTTAACAAATTCGTTTTTTTTCTTTTATGAAAAGTGGATAGGAATGATGCTTATGAAGATACTTATGAAAGGTAAGGATGATACTTTCTTCATAAGGATGCTATGAAGTTAGGATTAAAATGGGTTAATACCTAAAGGACACTGAGACCCAAGCTTGGCCTGGGCTTCTAGACCTGTGGTCCCTGGGGGCGGCTTTTCCCCTCAGCAGACATTTGAAAATGTCTGGTGACATTTTTATTCTTACAGCTGGAGAGAAGGTTGATATTGTCTTCACTCAGTGGTGGTAAGGCATGCTGCTAAATTAAACAACACACAGTGTACATGCGAGCCTCCCACCCCACCCACTCAGCAAAGATCAGTTGGTCCAACATGCCAGTGGTGTTGATTTTGAGAGCTACTATCCTAGAGTGCTGGCTTCGTGTAAGCCAGACTGTGTTGACTGTAGAGATATCTCTGTGTTTCTAACACCTAATAGTAGGACATCAGTACATTTTTTGAATGAATGTTCAGGAACTCAGCTGTCAGTTTTCAAAGTGGCTGATTAAATAAGGCAAGGTGAAAGTAACAATGAAGACTTTAAACTCTTGCTGAGATGCTATAAATAAGGCTCCAAATCAGAGTAAGTGCTAAGGCCCCCACCCCCATTACCTTGCCCTCCCACCATAAAATACCACACCAGTCAAGGGACAGGTGGATCAGTGCAGGTGGGGTTGTTTCGCTGCTGAGGCTATCCCAAACAAAAGGCTCCTGTGGCCCTAGGGACCAGGCAGCGGGGGAGGCAGAAGCGGGGGCTGAGTGGGGAAGGGTACTGAGTACTGAGTACTGAGTCAGGGTGGGAAACGAGTGCTCAAAGAGGCCGTGTCAGAGGGGTCTGAGAGAGACCCTGACCCGAGGCCTCAGCCACGGAGGCCTATGAAGACAGGTGCCTGGGCGGGGCCTGCAGACTCGCAGAGAGCTGGACCAGCCAGAGGGCCCGAGTCTTTGCCTGCACTCCCTTTGGGGACACGTCACGCTGAGGGTGACCCCGGTCTGGGATGGGCAGCCAGCTTTCCTCTGTGAGGCCTACCAAGTAAAGCCTGTATAACTGCCTTTGTTTATTATGATTGTAGGGCCTTTATTTTTTCCAGCTTTATTTAGGTGCAATCGGCAAATAGAACTTGGAGGTATGCAAGGTGTACAATGCGACATTTTGAAATGTATATTCAAGGTGGGCCAAAGTAGGTTTACAGTTGTTTATATGGAAAATAGTAGAATAATTAATCAATACTAATACAGGAATAAACGCTGCATTTCATGCACTCACAACTGTAGAAATGACACCACAATCCGGCTAATTCAGGTAACCATCACTTCACATAGTTACCTTTTCATGTGAGAACGAATAAGATTTATTTTTTAAAATAATTTTAATGTGTCACATAGTATTATTAATGCCAGTCACTGTGCTGTACATTTGGTCTCCATAGTCACTCATTCTGCATTTCTGAAATTTTCTCCCTGTGACCGACACCACCCCATGCCCACCTCCTGCAAGGCCCTGGTAACTACCATGTGCTCTTCGAGTGTGTGAGTTGGGCTTTTTTAGATTCCACACATCAGTGGAATCATGCACGATTTGTCTTTTGGTGTCTGGTTTATTTCATTTAAGCGTATGTCCTCCAGGTATATCCACATTGTTGCAAGTGACAGAGTTTCTTACCAGCTAGCTCAGTTAGGGCCTTTAAAATCACAACATTTTGACCAGGTACTGCACTCCTCATGAATGGATGAATGAATGAATGAATGAATAGAATTATATATATATATATATCCTCTTACCCACCTAATTAAAATTACAGTCCCAGTCTTACCTGCCCAACCAGTCCCTTCCGCTCTCAGGATTCCTGTGCTCTGCTGCATAAGAACCCCTCAGCATGTTGTTATTGTTCAGGGGCTCACATGGAGGCGGCTCCTTGACACAACAGGATTGTCCCTCCCTTCTATAAGACAGGATTGGCTGTCTTCGAACTCATTTAGGGTCTCAGACGACAAAGTCAACAGCTTTTAGATCACATAAATATAACGGGATGCCCAGGGAGCACTTTGTGCCTGTGGAGTGCGATCCGAGTGCCTCATAATGATCATGTTCGGAGCTGGGTGTCCTTTCAAGAGCAGGCACGCTCCTCTTCTGTCTCTTTCAACTCTTGTAAAAAAACAGCACATTGACTGCCCACCAAGGAACAGGGCGTGCGGCCATCTGGTTGACCAGACAGATTCTATTCAGGGAGAGGGGAGCTGCCCCACTCGGTGACATGTAAACATCTGAGATCCATGTTCTTTCCCACCAGATTTCATCCTGGGAAAGTTCTCGACAATTTTCTACAACCGAACTTTAGTAAAAATGATATACTAAATGCGACATCATTGTCTGCATTTCTTTTTTTTTTCCTGTTACATGAAGGCAATCATGTCACTTAATATTTCATAGCCAAAAAATAGTGTCTGTGTGTTGTTGTCTACACAATGGCTTTTCAAAGGACTACCATGCTTCCCCTCATATAGATTCATCATCTTTCGGAGCTGTTGGTGGCTTTGAAGCCATTCTGCCCAACCCCCTTATTAGCAAAATGCAACACCCGAAATCCAGAGTGTTCCATGACTTGCCCAAGTTCCTGCCAATGAGGCAGCGTTGGTCGTGAATCGCCAACTGAGTCCTCAGCATGAAAGCCTTCAATGTCCTTTCTCATCAGGCCTTTGGACAGAAGGCTAGCAATAGATCTTATGATAGTTTATTTCAGTGTTACAATAGTAAGTTGGTAGCAGAAAGGGGCTTGGACTGTGATGGCAAAACAAAGCAGGAGTGAGTTCATCCTTCCACGCTCAGGAACCATGGATCATGAGCACTTTCTTCTGGGGCTCGCTACAGTTCTTCCCAACACCCTCATTACAAAAAGTTAACTGTCGTTCTGAGATGGCGCATTTGCATACGTTGGCTCTATAGGATCTTGTTCCTGATTAAAGGGCCTTTTGTTGGAAACTCTCAGGGAAGGCGGCTGCTGCTCAAGGCTTGATAATCATTTTTTTATGCATCAAGGAAGGCACATGCAGATTCAAATTATAATCATTTCTATAAACATAGACAAGCTGCAAATTGTGACTGATACAAATTAAACTATGTTCCTCGGTAATTATATTTTAGAGATTGTGCACCAAACACAATTTTAAACTCAGAAAACTATAATTGCATGTTTAGTGCCTAACCCTTTTGTATGTTTTGTTTTGCATGAGTTACTCCAAAGAAATTGATTTCCTAGGTACATTCTGAGCAGGTTCATTAGGCCATTGCCATGACTCTCACTACATTCTTAATACTCTCATCATGTCAGTCACGTTCTTATGCAGGGGGAGGTAGGGCTTCATGCCATCATGATAAGGATTAACCAAGTTCTCCCAATGTCTCTTCAATCTGTTGTTTCCTTTCTATCATCACCATCACTAGTGCAACTAAGACCTTAGCTATTTCTTCTCTGGACAGTTATCTCTGTCTCTGATTGACCCTATGTTTTCCGCCTCAGCTGCCTCTATGGCAGTTTCATCATCCAACCCTTTGTCCTTCCCTCTCCTTTTGCAGCCCCTCCTGTCTCCTCTCTGCATGCCACATTCCTGCCATATTGAATTGGTTCTGTTGCCTAAAGGTCCTGTCACCTCTCTTGTCCCTGATTTTTGCATGTGATTTTCTCTCAGTTTAGGATGCTCTTTCCTTCTCCTTTTCTTTAATAACTCATACTAATCCTTTAGGTTTCAGCTCAGCTCTTATTTCCTCCAGGAAGTCTTCCTTGACTCCTCAGGTACAAATTAGCCTTCTCTTCCAGGCTTCCAGGCATGATCCCTGTTTTCTATGCCTCTCTAATCATATTACTATGTGTTGAGCTCTGTTTGAATCATTCATATACTTGTTTGTCTTCCCCCAAATGCATTGTGGGGCAGTGGCCTCATCTATCTTGTTAAGCACAGTCACTTCAGCACCAAGGACAGTTTCTGCTCTGTACAAACTCAGTAGTAATTCAGTAAATGAGTGAATCCATTCTCAACACTTAGTCCTGTGCCCAGCTGGATGCACAGCATTTATTTAATGAATAATACAGGAAACAAAGGAAGGCCACACATCTCTGATGGAAGGAGGCTGGTAGGGGTTTCAGGTGATCAAATAGACAGATGACAGAAGGCAGAGTGTTATGACATTTTCGATACATACCTGTTAGATGAGTAAAGATGTCTGCTCTGGGAAACATGGAGAGATGAGATTTTCAAGGTGGGTTGGGAAAAAATTATGGAGAGTTTTAAACACTGGGCAAAGGCATTTGCACTGTGTTTTGCAGAAGAAGATGAATCATTAGGTGAAATGGCTACTTGTCTTCAGGACAAGGTCTAAACTCATTGGCAGGCTGTGCCGAGTCCTTCCTGAGATGGCATCTGCTTTTCTCTCCAGCCTCACCTTGTTTCCCTCTCTTAATCATCCACACCGCTTCCCTGCTTGTTGTCACCCACACAGCCACCCACCCCGGGGATGAGTTTGTGACTCAGACGCAGTTACCTGAGCATCTTTGCTTTGCCAAAATAGTACTCCTATGTCTCCCTAAGATCACCCACTCCCGTGTGATATTCCTGCCTTGGACACCCTTCGTCAGGTATCCCTGCACCCCGAACTCCCCAATTCTGCTTTCTGCTCAGGCACATAGCATGCCAGGATAATTGCTGAGTTTTTTAAATTCACAACTAACCTGCATGAAGTCAAAGGTGCTCTCGTTCTTGCATCCACTGAGGGCTGCTGGCCCCGGGAGCACAGCCTGGGGGCCTATGGTGCAGGAGGTGCTGAGGCAAGGCTGCTGGAGGGAAGAATGAGAGAGCACATCAATGCATGAGGGGCTGTGAGCACCACCATCAAGCTGGGCAAGCAGAGATCCCAGAAATGAAGCTGATTAGAATATGACCAATGAAGGCAGGTGGGAGAGGCCTGGGAGTGGGGGGTGAGACCAGTTTGAGGTTCTGGTGGATATGGGTTCATACTAGTCGACCCTAGAATGGCACTGGTAGACAAAAAGGACAGACGGATTCAAGGAACATAAAGAAAATATTTTAAAAGTTGGCAGGACGTAAGAGACCCCTTATGTCCCCTTTGGGAAATCTCTCTTCCCGTGGTGCAGGTTCACAGCTTTGTAACGCACACATCTCATTGCATCCAGGCTTTCACGTGGCGTAATGCCCCGATGGGACAATTGGGAGAAGCGCGGGGGACTTGAGGACCCGGGGCTCAGCCCCCAGAGGACAGTCCCGCTGCAAAGCTATTAGCTGAGCTGGCTCGCTCCGTGGAACAGATGAGCTCTTCAAAGATTCAAGTTTGGTTCAAAATTCACAACTCGTGAGTTCCAAATGGTTCTAAATTTGGCCGAATGTGTTTTTCCCAAGCCGTGTGCCACCAAGCAAGACTTCGTGACTTCATCGAGTTAGGAAAACAAAGGGCCATTATTGCCTCCCTGCAGAAATAAACTTGATGAGGACAAAAGGAGCGCATTTCAAAGAAGACAGCAGCAGACCCTTAATTTTGTGCATTTTCCACTCAAACAGCTTTCTCTGGCATCGGAAACAAAGCCATCCGGGAAAAGAGCACCGCCAGTTACCCGCTTACTTATAAGCAAAGTGGCACTAAGTGAGTTATCTTTCAGCTTTGTTGAACAAGCAAATTATATAGTAAATTAAATCACATTTTACCGTTCCGTTGGTGTGGTGCGAATCAAGGCATGCACTTCGATTCAACCTTGTGTCTCCTGCATATTTCATAGCCTGGATGTTCCAGTGTCAACATGGGATGGTTTCTCAGAGGACTTGTGGCTCTTCTGTTTCTCACTTGTGTTTACAAGTTCTTTGCCACTGGCCCCCTCTGAATTGTGCTGGCCTGACATCCAAATGGCATGCTTTGTTTGAACAGAATCTTTAACTTCTGGTTAATTATTTAAGTGATGATGCCTTCCTTTTGGGGTGTGTGCGTGTGTGTGTGTGTCCTCCAAGAAACCTGACCAAACTCTCCACCAAGGTAGCTGCACTGTTGCAAAGTCTGAAAGATTACAAAGGGTGTGAATTCCTGGAGACAAACAACTGAGCTCAGGGAAGGAAGCTAGCTAACGTCCTCCTGGTGACACAGTAGAATGAAAAGCAGCTATTCCCTGATCTTGCCAGACCTGGGTCAGCATGCTCAACTGTGTGAGGCAGGGCGTGCTAATTGCTTCGAGGTTCATTTGCTTAAAGGAGGTTATGGATGTCGGACAAAATCACCTATGTTCCAAATTTAAGGCAAAGTAAGTTTTCAATAAATTTCACTTGTCTTCTTTTTTTTTTAACCAGGATATTGACAATGATTGTTGTTTGAAGAATCAGAAACACCCACTCTAAGCACCCTTCTTCTTCTCAGAACGTCTATGTTTCAGAATGCCGGGAGAGGTTCAATCAGTGCTATTGTGACAAACAGAGAAAAGGAAAAGAAAAGATAACCGTGGCGCCAGGCTTGTCAGTGTGAGGCCTAATGACACTTTGTGTGTATACTTCTCCGTGAAAAGGTCTCACGGGTCAGTCCTCATTTTGGTGTTTCTGACAAATGGGTCAGAGAAGATGGGGCTGTTGATTTATTCGAATGGATGTTTGGCCACAGCGCCGCGAAAACGAAAGCGCTGTGCTAGAATTCTCTGTCACAAAAATAAGAATGAACGGACAAAACCTCAGAAGAGCCACTAAGTACAGCAGCATCTGCGTCAGCTCTGCAGTCACCTTGACCCTTCTAAGGGTCGCACTCCGGGGGTTGGGAAAGACATGTCACTCTGCCCTTGCCAGTCTAAGATTTGCAGCCCACTTTCCCAGGGGTCAGTGTATGCTTCTCGAATGTTTCTGTGGAGGCTCTCTCCACTCCTCCTGGGTTTGGTACGAACTGGGAGCGCAGGGCACCAATTTTGTTTTTTTAATGTATTTTATTATGTTCCATCATATTATGTAATTTTATTTAATTTTCAGGTCTTGTAACCATTCCAGAACTTAATGGTTTAATCCATAAAAGAAAAGTGTCCAATTAGGTTTTCCGGCGACCTGTGACTGCACAGGGCTAAACACCCACGGCAAGGAAAGTCCGAGGGTAAGTGTTAAAACAGGCAAAGACTGCCCACACCTTCTGCAGTTTATGCTTCACTTGGATTTCGTCTCCACAGATGTCAAGCAAAGCATGCCTGTCAAGAGAAAGGGAACCCAATGGCATGATCAACATCCAACCATTTCTTTGTCCTACAAATATACTGATGGCATATGATTTGTCTGTGATATTAAGAGCTTTATTGTGCATGGTGAGGTGCTAGTACATCTTCAAACAGTATTGAGTCTTCCAAGATATGTATTTGTTAAATTTCACCCCCAAGAAAATGTCTTTCTGGGTAGTTCAGTTCTCTCCACCCCTCTCCATGTCTACCGCCCCTTGGCTAGACCAACCAGCCGTAACAATGACTTCTTAATTGGTTTACTCTCACCACTTGGGTCCTTTGCTAAGCAATTCAATACAGCCTGAGTAAACTTCTAAACTGTAAATCTAGTTATGCATCTCTTCCTGTTGAAAATCTTTTATTGTCTGCCCAGTCTGGGGGGATAAGTGCCAAACTCCTTGAAATGGTTCTCACGGTTCTCACTCTGACATCTGCCTTCTTTGCCAGCCTCTTTTCATTCCTTCTTCCTAACTGTGCCCACATGAGCTCCCCTGATCTCTCCTTTTTCCATACTCTCTCCCACTCCTCAGTCTCTTCCAAATGCTATTTCTTTGGGCCAGAAATCTCCCGTGTCTCCTTTGTATGAACCAAATTTCCATTCATGTTCATGGGCTCAGCTCAAGCTGCTCCTGGCCCGGGAACCTCTTTTAAACTCTGAGCCAGGTCAGAACCCACTTGTAAAAGCTCTTCAGGAACTGTGTACTTTTCTTTGTAACATTTGCCCCGTTGGTTCTTTGACACTTGGCCTGATGGTGATTCAGTCAGGATCTGCTTCGCTGTATGAGCTTTAGGAAGCACAGCCCGTGTCTGATGTTCCTGCCCGCTGTGTCTCAGCTCTGAGCCCCATATGTGGATGATGTTGAATGCATATGTGTGAACAGTATCAATGAAGAAACAAAACAGAGAGAATCTCACAGGTACACAGAACAAAAAAAAAAATGGCTGCTGGAGGGGAGGCCAGGTTGGGGGATGAGTGACAAAGGTGAAGGGGTCAGAAGCACAGATTGGTGGTTACAGAGTAGTCACAGTAATGTAAAGCATAGCACAGGGAATACAGTGAATAAGATTGTAACAACTACGTACGGTGCCAGGTGGGTACTGGGAATATCAGGGGAAACGCTTTGTGAACTATGATTGTCTAACCGCTGTGTTGTTCACCTGAAACCAATGCAAAATAATACTGGCTGTGAACCATAATTGAAAAAAAATACCTAAACATTAAAATGGGGTCAGTGCACAAGAGAATGGTCAATGGAAAGGGAAGAAATCACTGCTTTGGGGGAGACTGGACTACTGTCCACTACCCTGGCTTTCATGGCAGTAGGTTTCTGTCTTTGTTTTTGGTCATGAGAAGGTTGGGCCAAGAGTGCAGCAGGCACGGCGACCGCTGACCACAGTTATGAAATACTTCGGGAGAATCAGGGTTTCCCAAGAGCTGCATCCGTGGTCACCTCTCACTTCACATCCAGAGCGGACGGTTTCCACTGACCTAGACCTTCTGCCATGGTTTCTGTGGTGTCCCCACTTCCATGCAGTGGAGCCGTTGGGAGCAAATTCCAGGGAACTCAGGGCCCTTTTCATTCAGCACACCTCCCTGTGATGCGTCGGAGACCTGAAAAATGACTGAACATCAACAGTCGGAAGTGTGCTCATTAACAAGGAAGGTGTTCTGTTTTGATGTGATTTTTTTCCAAACTGGTTTAATGTGTGATCTGAGGTTTTTCTTCTGCTTTGTCTTACTCTGGAAACTCCAGGAGTGATCAACTCTGACTTGCAAACACTGCTTTCCCAAGGAGCACACACTTAGAAAAGTTAATGTTGGGCAGCCTCAATGGCAAGGAAAGACCCCTGTGCCAGGGAAAGGCAAAGTCTGAAAAATGTGGTTTCTATTAATAGTAATAAAAATAATAAAGTGGGCATAAGTACTCAAGTTTTAAAAGCAAGCCAAGGGATACAGAGAGGGCTCAAAAACAAACAAACAAAAAACCTCTTGAGAGGTTTTTTGCACCCACTCAACATGCACTAACCCAGCTGTAATCAATGCGAACTCAAGACTTATGACCCTTCTACGTTTCCAGTGTGTTTGTTCCACTGTACGTATTCTCACGTAGTACTTCTCCCATTAACTCTAATTTGTCCCACTGAACACACGGAGCTCCCTGCTCTAATTGAAAGTGAATGTAAGTGCTTTGCATTATAGTTAGGAGTTCAGAGCTTCCACCCTATAACTAGAATATAATTTATTTCCCTCAGGTTCATCTCTCCCAAGCTTAATTACATTAGCGTGTGCATTTCTTTTCATTCATTTTAATGACAATAATGACAACATTAACAGTAAATGCAATTTGCAAACATCTATGCTTTAGGCATTTTTGCATATACATGTATTATGTTAATTAGGCAAACATTCGTTGGGTACCTGCTATGTTTCGGCCACTGAGTGCAGCAGACTGCATGTCTGTGTCCCCCAGCTTCTGTGTCGAAGCACTAAACCTCAGTGTGGTGGCCTTTGGAAGTGGGGCCTTTGGACAGTGGGTGATTAGGCCGTATAGGTATTAGCCCACACTATTATCCATGGAAGTGGGGTTCTGGTGGTGTTGTGAGAAAAAAACATTACGAACAACCCACAGAAGAGGATGAGGTCTGGTGGTAAGGGTTATTCAAGAAGCAAAACAAAAAAGACACTCCTCCAGTGTCCTGTCTCTGTCCCACCATGGAAAATCAGGGCCAGAAATAAGAGTCCATGTCCAGAGATCCTGCGCCGTGTTAAAGCTTAGCCCTTTGGAGCCCGTGCCATCTGCTGTGGTCCCCAGTAGCCGCTTGGTCGCATAGTCACATGCTCCTGGTGAGAGGAAGTACGCTAATGAATGGGGAGAGTGAAGGTCACTGAAATAGAAAGAAAGAAAAGAAAGAAAGAAAGAAAGAAAGAAAGAAGGAAGGAAGGAAGGAAGGAAGGAAGGAAGGAAGGAAGGAAGGAAGGAAGGAAGGAAGGAAGGAAGAGAAAGAGAGAAAGAGAAAGAGAGAGCTCATTGTTTCTCTGGGGTTATATTAGCTTGGATTTGAGATGGACTAGATACTTTTTCAAAATAACCAAAAAATTTCCCAAGCTTTTGTGAGCTTCTGAATGGGTACATCTCCTAGTTAGACTGACAGGCCTCTGTGGTCAAGCACTTTCCTGTGTCCCTCACCCCAATAATCCAGCACCACAGAGGGGAAGGCAGGAGTGCTAATCCCCTTGCAGAGCCATGCTGTGGTCCCCTGGGGTGTGAAGCTGTGGCTTCCCGGTGAAGCAAACAAGCTCATGCTCCCCAGTTTATTAAGCTCAATGTCTAATTCCTATTGCTCTCTTATTAATAATTATCTAACTACCTACAGTAACACCACAAGTGAGTTTAGTGCCCTTGTAAGTACAGCTAACAGAGAGATTATCAATCTCCCTACCAAGTAAGGCTACAGCAAGAAGGCAGCTGTCTTCAAACCAGAAAAAGGGTCTTTACCGGGAAACATACTGACTGGCATCTTCATCTTGGAGTTCTCAGTCTGCAGCAGTGTGAGAAATGATTGTGGTTTAAACCTCCAGTCTGCAGTATTTTTGTTATAGCAGCCTGAGCCGACGAAGACACTGAGTTTTCCATTCTTAACACAGCACAGCCTCTTCATGCAAGACTTTTAAAGAACCCTGGAGGACCGGTGGTTTAGTCTTATTTCTATCCTAAGTCAATTATACGGCTCTTACCACCCCTCTCCCCCACCTTTCGGCTCATGATGGAACTAAGGCTTACGGGGTGAAATGTGAAGACTCAGGGTCCACAATAATGCATGACTGAGCTGAGATTTTACTCCTCGTCTTTCTGATCCCAAAGCTCTTCCATGTTGTGATGGCTTATTCAGTCATAAATTTCTCCACTTACTCAAACTGTATGCCAACCATGTGCCAGACAAAGATAAATATCACCCTCGATTGTTTTGTGCATCTCACATTCAAACAGAAGAAAGTGGGATAACTAAGAATTTCATCAAGGGCCTCAGTGTGCCTGGGTCCATTGGTTTTCCTGAGACACGAGACTTCCTGTGAGGAAACCAGAAAAGTCCTGGGGATACTAGAATAACAGACAATTATGGGAACAAGGAGAAAGGAGAAAAGTAAGGAGCTCCTAGTGGTCTGTCTAGACCACAACATGCGATTTATTATAAGGCACAACAAAACCAATGGTATCCTAAAGGGCATAAGAAGGCTTTGCAGTAGTACCACTAGTATATCCGTAACCGAGCCATCACCAAACTCAAAGAAGAAAATTGTTTCTTGATGCATGGGTCACCCGGCCAGCAGTGATCACGGAATGCTGCGGATGGCTCGTCGAAAAACACGCGAGAAAAAAACACGCACAGAGACAAACTAGTTTCTGTGGGGAAGTAGGGATGAAATGGCCACCCCCCAGTGGGAAGCGTGCTGATTTACAGTCCATACCTGCTTTTATTGGGCTCATTTTGCATAATAATTCAGGTAAAGTACAGTACTTATCAGGGGGAAGTAAGGAACTATAGAAAACAAGGAAGTCTGAGGGTCCATTTTGAGTCAGGGTAAAAGAGCTGTAAGACTTTGAGGAACAAACTAACTTCCTCCTTGGACCCCTCTCATTCAACTGAGAGCATTCTAAACAAAGAAGGTTTCACAGTAATTTACAAATCCTTTCTTAGGCCTGATCACCCGGGGAATCCACCCTTTTCAGCACAGAGCTGCACCACCCTGTCATTGTTTCAGGCTTAGGTGGAGCATGGGAACTAAGGCAGCCAAGGGATAAGGAGATTTTCTCCCAGACAATGAGAACTCAGGCTATGTCAAAGCCAAGGAGTGAGGGTCCATCACCCCCTTTTGCTGTAGCCCCCAAAGTCCTTCTTTTGGGGGGCCTCCCAAAGTGATTGTGCCTGTCTTAGGTCGTTCCCCCCTTGGGGAATCTTACCTGTCTTTGGTTAACTGACCAAGCTTTTTGGGGTTCAGTTATGAATAAAGCAGCAGAAGCAGCATTCCTGCCAGGGAGATAAGCTTTTGTCTCCTTGCTGGCTTACGGTTCCAAGGGCGTTCCCTTAGCCTTAGCCTAGGCGGGGGTTTCAGCTTCTGATACCAGTCAGGGCAGTTCCCAACAGTTTCTTCCCCATGGTAAGATTCTAATGTATAGCCGGGAAGGCTACCAACAGTAGAAGAAGGGGACCTTCTGGTCCGTATTCCAATTCTGAGTCTACCTGGCAATTTTGAGGAGTAAGATTGAAGAAGTGAGTGGAGCCTGCCCTTGTTTCTGTGTCATCATGAGTGACGGCCTGAAGGAAGAAGACTAGAGACTGAAAGTATGGGAGGAGAGCTCTTTCAAGATACCTCAAGATTTTTAAAAAGAGCAGGAACCATTCTTCATTCACTCAATGTGCATTGCTTTCTTCAATGCTAAGAACTTAATGCTATTAATAGAACATGAATACATATTCCCTGACTCCAAGAGCAGACAGAGGGACACCAGAATCTAATGAATAATTACAAAGCAGAGTGCTAGGTGCTAGGACTGAATCGGTATTTATAGAGGATCACCATATTCACAGCTCTGCATTTTTATAACAAAAGCCTGACACTGATCTTCAAAGAAATTAAAGTTAGCTGGAAAACAACTTTTCTTCATATTCTTATGTAAAACAGAAAAAGACACCGACAATATGCAATGATACACGGTGAGTAAATACAGGGCCAGGACTTGGGTGGGTAACCAACATACTTACATATTGTACCACATAAATAGTTATGTGAGTGTTTTCTTAATGAAAGTATCAGAAAAAAAAAAATTCCCTCTTACTGGCTTGCCCAATAAGGAAGTGTATCATTTCATACAACAAGCCTAAAAGTTGAGAAGATGCCGGGCTTGGGAGGTCAGGGCTCCAACAAAATTCTCTGTTTCCTTTTTCCTCTTGTGTCTACGTGGCTCTCAGGCTTTTTCTCTTCATGGTTACAAGATAGCTGCTGGTTCTATTCTCTGGGAAAACCCTATGTGTTTCTTCGAGCTGCCCTAACAAAGTACCGCATGCTAGATGGCTTTTGAAAAACAGAAATGCATTGTCTCTCAGTTCTGGAGGCTGCAAGTTTGGAATCAAGGTGCCAGCAGGTCATGCCCTCTCAAATCTGTAGGAAAACCCGTTACTCCTCCTTTTTCCAGGGATTTGCTGGCGATTTTCGGTGTCCCTTGGCTTGCAGTCACACTGCTCCAATCCCTGCCTTCATTGTCACATGCTGTTCTCCCTGTGGTCTCTATGTCCCCACAGTTGTCTTCCTAAGAGGACACTGGTCATACTGAATGCGGGGCGGGGGGAGGCTCTACTCCGGTGTGACCTCATTGTAACTGATTACATGCTACTTCCAAATAAGGTCTCATTCTGAGATATTGGGATTAGGAATTCAACAGGTCTTTTTGGGAGGCATAATTCAAACAATATTATTTTCCTCTACCATGGAACATATGTTCTTCCCTAGGATACAGAAGTGTGTATGGTCTCTACTCTTTCCCATGTTTGGGATGGCTGGGCTGGGGCATCTGTCAAGGACTATGAGTAGTCTGGATTTTTTCTCTACTTGCAAACTAATAAATTACCCTGCTACAGTTTCACCGAAACTTACAGAGGACACAAAACCCCTAGGTCAGAGATAAAAGATAAATACGGCACAAATAATGCCCCTTTTTCATCACAAAACCATAAGCAGGTGATTCTGTAACATCACACCATCACACTCAAGCACACCCTATGACATTTTAGGTGAAATGTTCTAATTAAAGCTATAAGCGATTACACCCGTATTATTATTCTACTAACAACACTCAGGCAGGCGTTACTTCTGCAGGACCCTGCATATTACTCTCAATCGCATCAGTAGCCAGAGTCGTAGTTTTGCGCTGGCTCCCTGACGTCCAGTTCCCAGAAGGCAACCAAACTGTGGGTTTTGCAGTCGGATGGTTGGGCAGTAGAACGTGTTCCCAGAAAAAAAAAAAAGCATTAGGAAACCCCAGTTTTATAGAAGATGGATGCTAGAGAGCTGGCTCAGTCTTTGCCATAGAAAAAGACATTCCCTTTATTACCTTGGCCAGTAAACAAATCCATTCCAGATGGAGACACTCGCTCTCTTCCAAGGCTGTGTTTACACAAACAGACTGCCTGGAAGTGGCAGTCTGCTACCACATTGCTGTTTGTTACGTCTTTCGTGCATGATGTTCAGGAATGTGAGGAACCCGTGGACAATTGTGACCTGACAGGTTAGAGCTTCCCCCACTCTGACTCTTCTGTCCTACAATAGGCTTAATTTTAGAAATCTAAGAAGCCAACGGCAAGGTTATGTTCTCCAGATCTGTACAGTGCCACCAATAGGTAGTGATCACTTGATTTTGTTTAGAGACCAGAAAAGTATTCTTGGGCCCCTGACATCTAGGTATTTGAATGAAAAATTCTATATTCTTTTAAAAATTTTTGCACGAAAATGTGTGTATCGGGACACTGAATTGTGGATTGAAAAGACGCTACACTCAACACGTATGTCAAAGAACGAATGAGTCACTACAATGAAGTCATTAGTCTTTGTACGGGCACACAACTGATGTCTGTCGGATGAAGGAACAAATGAATGGTAACTAGATTACGCCTAAATATAATTCAGGTTTTGATTCAGTTTGAGCTCTTTACAGCCAACCTATAATTTTACACATTATATCATTTGTGTGGCAGTTTAATTTAAAACAGTTCAGGATAAACAATGTAATATATGTATATGTCCATACAAATTAGCTTTAATCGATACCTAGTGGCAGTTAAATTGCCTTAGATGCACTGACTCCCAAATCAACAGCACAAGTAGCTATTTACAAGCGCTTCAGATATCATGAGCAACTTGTGTAAGAGGGCCTATTATTTAGCATAAGAGAGCTAGAAATAATTTCTCATGGGTTCAGCATTTAAGGCTGACTAGAATGGCTTCAGGAGCCATGGTGCCCTTGTACAAGGGATGGGTAAAATCTAGCAAACCAGCCACATGATTTGGCCAGTCACCTTCAGAACCTCTACATCCAGAGCTACCTTGGTCTTTCACGTACTAGAGACTTCTATTGTGTCATCTGATCAGAGACAGGGCGAGATGGTTTAACTCCCTTTCAGATTATGGATGCATTAACCTTGGAGTGGACATCCAGAAGAATTTGGTCTAAAGTTTTTTTTTTCTGTTTTACACACTACATTGTTGTTAAGTTGTTAGGAGGGGGACGTGTAACTCTCATCTGTTCCTAACTCTAGGTAGTTACCAATATTTAGCAATATTTACCTAATCATCAGGACAATGACTAAATGAACACTTTGCAAAAACACATCTGTTCACCATCTCTTTCAGCCATTCATGTGACAAAAGTTAAAGTCTTTTCATGGGCATTAGTTTTGTCTTTACAGACTTAAGCAATACTGGATTTTCACAGACAGTCCTAATGGAAATGTTTCTAGAACGTTTGAGCAAAAACATTCTGCCTACTACCAAGCAACGGAATGAAGCTCCCGATTTGTTCTTCCAAGTTCCTCCACCTGAGTTACTGCTATTTTTCTCACTAACAGTTATGCATTCATTTATTTGCTAATTCTCCAAATATTTTTAATATTTTAGAAATACAAATATGTGTCAGGTGATAGACTAAGTCTAAGTGATAAATAAGATATATTTAAGAAACATGCACACACAGATTTTAAATTTGCATAACATCCTAAATTCGACTAACACATAACTTTAGCATGTGCTTATTTTATAGGTTCCAAACCGTTTTCCAGTTTAAAATGTAAGTTCAGTGCACTGTTACTTTTAAGTGACGTTCAGAGCATGGCATGCTTTGGAAACAGAAACCAAAACCAGTGTGTCCACACCCTCAGGGCCAAGGTGTGTGTCTGCAGGGCCATAGTACTTGCAGGATCCCAAGGCCCTAGCACCCAGTTTGGAAGTTGCAGCCCATTCTTGCCCCACCCCTGGAGCCTTCATCTGCCCACAGAGGCTTAATGTCTTGTCTCGGGTGTGTCCTGGATGCTGGGCGTCCAGAGCTCAGCTGCAGGGGAAGGAAGCAGACCTGAGGGGGTGGCAGGAACGACAGGATTCCACTGGAGAAGATGTGAGTAGGCACCAGGTTTATCCAAGTGCTCCCTGAAAGGGAGGAGGTCAAATGGGCGATGAGTATTTATTTTCTGGAGCAGACTTCACGTTTACATGTTTCACTCACCGTCCGCATGTGTGAAATGGAGTTCAGTGCATGAATTCATTCAACCAAACTTCACTGAGCACTCGGATGCCAGACCTCATGTTTTTTAGATTCAGGAAACATATCGCCCAGGATGTGACATAAATTTAAAGAGAGCTGGTCATGCTGTTTGTGATCAAGGTCGATCACCAGAATTCTAAGGGATGTTAAGATCTTAGGGAAAAAAAATCATCAGTGGTAGTGCTTTTTTTTTTTTTTTAAAAAAAAGACTCTTGAGCCTAATAGAGAAATCAAATAAATGTTTCTTAAAAATGTATCTTTCATAAATGTAAGAGAATGCATTAAATGCATTGAGAGTACCTTTACTATATGCTACAGTCGGTCCTGAACAAAATTTGGGCCGTGCCTAAGAAGTCCAAAAGGTCACATGGGGTTTCCTGATACACGAGCACATAGCATCCACGCTGGTCCTTGCACCAAGCACAGCACGCTCAGTCTATCCAAGGGTTTCGGGTCAAAAGTACACACACTACCTTATAGTCTCACTTTACATTTGTAGTGTTATTCAATGCTGATTGCGGATTCAATGGTAATACTGAAAACATGTTTTCCTTTGGAACTCTTGCTACAAGAGAATTTAAATCAAAAGTGTGCATTGTTTAGTATGCCTGCTTTTCTGTGCGACTTGAATAAAGGGCAATTTTGAAAGATTCCTCAGATGACATAGCCATATTCATGTTTCAGAAAGGACACTGAGGCCCAGAGAATATACAGCTCATTCTCTCTTCCAGTACAACCCCCTTCTCTGCGATTTCACAGCGTTTTATGCCTTCCACGTTGTATTGTTAAATTCTGGTTTTAAAGCCTTCTGTCTCCCTCACCTTATCATTAGTCACACCGGGGCAGGGAGTAGGTGACGAAGTGGCTTTATCTCATGGAGCTTAGAGTTGTCTGAGTCCTTAAGGCTGTGCCACGTAGTTATGTCTGAAATAGGATTACAACCCAGGTACTATTTTTACTAAAGCATTAAACTCCCACTGTCTTTGTCATTTGAGCCAGAGCTCTTTTGAAACATCGGCTCCCTCTCCTGAGCCTCCATTTCTTCAATGTAGAGGGTTTGCATTCAGATGTTCTCAATGTATTTGACTTTAATATTCTATTCATCCTTGTTATTTAGCTCCACACAGGATGACCTCGCTAGTCAGGCAGTCCTCCAGCCCGTACAGTGAGTGCAGCCTGTTTGCATTGAGCACTGTGCCGTGCGCTCTTCCAGGTGTTGGAGATGGCCAACACGCTCTCTCGACACTTCCGTGAAATCTCCCATATCAGACTCATCCTGTTAGGTCCATCTCATTCCTTTTTACTCTATGAAGCATTTCCTTGATTCTACTTTGTTGGAAATCACCTCTCACTCTCCTGTTCTGTTCTCAGTCTCCTTTGTTTACAGGCCTCCCTGCTAGGGTGGGGTCGGGGGGCAGTGGGCCAAGTATGACATAAATTACATGCCTGTGTCCACAGCTGTTTGGAACTTTCCTTTAAGCCTTTCTCTGCCCCCCTGGCTTATCCTGCTAGCTGAATGCTATGCTCATCTTCACCCTGGTCAGAGCAAGGCCACATCACCCCACTTTCCTTGCATTTAAGTGGGGCCACAAGACAGATTTTACTGTAATGGAAGGTGGAGAAAGTGATGTGGGCTGGGTCCAGGTCTGGTCCATGGGGACCTCCCACCCATTGCCCTCGAGGCAGCCTTCATATGGAGGGAGGCAGACCTGTCATCATCTTAGGATTCTGATGCAAAACTGTACCTCCACTCCTCTTCCCCTGAACCTGCCCATGACCTAGAACTGCCTTGACTAATTTTGTTCTGATTAGAGGCATTGCATTTTGGGTCTTCATGTAACCTTAGCTAATGTCCCCCCTGCAGTGGCTATCAAATAATAAGTCCTTCATGATGTGGACAGTCAATGAAAATGTCAGTGGATCACTCCAAATTAAGAACACATGGAGTAACAGTTAGAATTCCATATGTATTTCCCTGCTCCATGACCCTCATTTCCTTAGCACCGTGAAATATCTGCTGAGAAGGTCCTACCGATGGTTTAGATAATTAAGTGCTGGTGGGAAAGATAACCTGAAAAAAAGTCTGCTTCCTGGTAGGGCAAGTTGGATTATTAAAGGCCTTCCAATGACATCAACCTTTATTCACTTACCCTCTTTGTTCATGACATTCACATTGCCTAAGTGGGCCTTTTCACCCATTTTCTTCATTGACTTTTTTAGCTCAAGTGTTAGATTTCACCCAGGTCTGTTCCTGTCTCCTGATTCTGTATTTTTTCATAAACATACATTTATTCAGGAAATATAAGTACTAGAGTCCTTGATATTTCAATGATCATTCAACATTATGAAGTACTCACAACATGTGTTCTTTTAAGTCTGCACCAAATGATGCTGACATTCTTTTCAGATGAACCATAGCCATTTTTTCCACTAAATGCTATAATATCCATTTAAATTGTAAACAAAGTACTTGAGCCAGACTATGTGGGTACTTGAACAAAATGACTTTCAAAAATTTAGAAAAAAATAATGTTTTATAAAACATCTGAATGATCAAACCTCAAAGAACTAGGCCACTATAATCTGGTACATTGCTAATAGATAAAGTGGTTGTGTTAATGCAGCACATAATTACCATGGTTACATCTTCACCTATTTAATGCCTTCATATCTTGGTATCTTCTCTGGGCAGACTATCGACACCATCGCTCTCACCTTCCAGAGAACAGACAACCAGTCCGGTTCTGGTCAGAAACCATGTGTGATGAGGTGAAGGAAACCCAGGCTTCCATAAAGCACTGTGTAAATAACCAGGAAAACTTTCACTACCCAATAAATGTCACATGTGAAAGGAGGTATTCACCAAAATTATATAATGAGTGTTGGGAGCTGGTAGTTGAAATCATAAAGTCCCTTTCTTCCACTTTTTTTTCTTGTTACTTAGCAGGGGAATCTGAGTCCCAGACAACCCTGAAAGGTGGTCTAGGATCTCATAATAATGGGTGGGGAGGGAATCAGGTCAATGCTTTCTCCAGAATGAGTCAGGATCCAGTGGATTTCCATTCTGGACAGGACTTTGGAATGACTGTTGCACTGGAGCTGAACATGGGATCCTGTGGTAGGGACTCGGTGTAGTATACACCTGTCAGTTAGCTAGTGGCATTAAGTATATTATCTCTAATTATTATAACATTCCTGTGAGGAGCTATTATTCTCTTCATTTAAAAAATGGAGAAATTGAGGCTGAGTACAAGTTGATGTTGAGATTTAGCTTTGGATCTTTCTGGACTCAAAGCTCCTTCTTTTCTCTCTGACATGATGTCAGAACCAGTTCCATAAAACCCACGGCTCATTGTCCTAGTAATTAAGAAAGAATGAGGTCTTAGCCAGTATTTCCTGTAGTCTTAAAATACTAAACTTTTTTCTCATTCTAAATTAGTCCTCTATTCACTTTATAATAACAATCTTTTATATCAGGAAATTCATGGCCTAAATGAGGAGAAAGACACAAATAATATTAACACATGTTCAGCTTATACTAACTTTGGATTCTGAATTCGTCCTTCTGAAATTAAGTGCTTTTTTTCTCTCTTTTTATCAGTTCATAGGAATTTTGTCAGGTTGAAATGAGGTGTGTGATTATTCTTTGTAATCAGAGAAGCTATTCAAATAGTAGCTCTTGAATTTGTTTTTATTTACCCATTTCTTATTTACTGAATTCTTTACTTCTTCCTAACAAGGTAGAGTGTAATACACAGCACAGTCCTCACCATCTTTAGTGACATAGCCTGCCAGTCTTTTTTTTTAAAGATTTTATTTATTTATTTTTAGAGAGGGAAGGGAGGGAGATAGAGAGAGAGAGAGAAACATCAATGTGTGGTTGCTGGGGTCATGGCCTGCAACCCAGGCATGTACCCTGACTGGGAATCGAACCTGCGACACTTTAGTTCACAGCCCACACTCAATCCACTGAGCTACTCCAGCCAGGGCTCAGATTGCCAGTCTTGACACTTAGGAGATGCATGGCTTTGAGAAAATAGTTGGGATAGTTTGGATCTCAGTTTCCAAAGTTATTTAGATATCGCGGCCTCCATTTCCTCCCAAGTGAATGGTGCATCACTCGCTAGATTCTGAAGCTCTTGAGTAAATAAAATGACATCATGGATCTGAATGCAAAGTTCAATGCTAAGAAATACCTTGCTTTTTAATACATGTGTCATGTGCTTATTTCAAAGGAGCATAGGTGTATTTTAGAGCAATCTACTGGCCATACCCTATGACTTGTGGGAGAAAACTGTCATGATAGAATCATGCCTTTTATCAAAAAAAGGAATTTGGAAAATGTTAGGGAGTGCACAGTTTATCTAAACTTGTTGTTGGTATAAGTCAGAACAGTGCACATACAGGACACAAGGAATAGAGAGTATGCAGTCAGTGTGTGTGTGTGTGTGTGTGTGTGTGTGTGTGTGTGTGTTTGGATCCATATCTAATGAGGAAGGTTTGGGAAGAATAAGGTGGGCATCCTGTCCCTTTGATAATCATCACCTTATGGCTTTTACTGAGCTCCTTCTGAGCAGCTTTGTCTCTGAGGACTAACTAGCTGGTAGAACTCTGAATGTAAAGGTGGACTAAGAAGTATAATTGTCTCACCCTTGCATTTTACAGATGTAGAGTGAGACCTAGAGAGAGTCTGTTCTTCTTTCAAAGCACTTAGCATAATATGTTATGATAGGATTAGTTTTATTTCGTTAGTACTTGTTTCCCCCATTGGGCTTCCAGGACCACAAAAGCAGGGCCTTACTCGTTTTGTCACCCATGTCTCTGTGACTGACCTCCAGAATGTTCTTGGCTCATAGTAAATATTTATTATATTAGCGAACAGGGTCAATATTCTAATGAAAACTATTAGACTTGAGTCTTACAGTCAACAATGTCCTCCAATGTAGACCCTGGTTATTGCCTCCAGATAAAATTACACATGCAGTGACAGACATGTACAGAACTGGAAGGGAAAGATCACCTTGTAGAAATTTAAAGTTATGTCCCATTTTCTGACCCTTCCTTCTGTAGTGACCTAATGAATTACTTTTATAACCATGACTCTGAGATAATTATTATAGTAATGTTTTCTCTTTGTAAAATGAGTTGCTATTACATAAAATATTTTTGAGGATCTGTTTCATTTTTTAATACATTAGAAGCATCCCAAAAAGGATGGTTTGGGTATCGCTCGACTTCAGAGAGACTCTACAAATGGATGGGTGAGGGAACTGACTTGGTCTCACACACAGAGCTGAGGTTCCCACTTGACTCCTAATCCGGGTTCTGGGTGCCTGGGGGGCACTTGTGAGGACTCAGCATGCCACATGCTTGTCTCTGAGCCCGAGTGCACAGCTCTTTCTGCATGAGTCACTCGTCCACCCCTCATAACTTGGACAACTTCCAGATCATTCTGCAAGTCTCAGCAGAGACATAACCTTTTCCAGAAACCCCTCCCACATGCCTCTTTTCTTCATCCTGGCTCCTGTGCTTCCAAGTGCAGGGAAGGGCTGCTTGCCTGCCTTGTTCATCCCTAAATCCCGATGTCCAGCACAGTGAACATGGGCAGTGAAATGTCAAGTTGTTGAATTATTTAATTCTGTACAATCTACATAAGCACAAAATGGAGCTGGCTGTGATAAACACTTGCTGAAAGTGGTCTATTTTGCAACTCCTTCTCTACCCAGGGGTCTCTTGTGTTTTTCCTACGATGCTGCAAGTGTAGAAAGTGAGAAGAGAGATGAGCAATCATGACATATTAATGCTCCCTCCAGGCCAGCTGTGTTATTCCAGACACAGTGGTGAAGGTAGGGAGACATTTTCCTGACTTCAGTGGGCTTAACCTGGATGTGAGCTCCATGACTCCACAACCGGGTTATCATTTCTCATTGCCTAGAACTTTCCTTTATTTGGTGCTCAGTTTTCTCACTGTTTCCTGGGAGGAAAGCTGAGAACACTCAGGTCAAAGTATGTGGCAATGTGGCATTGCTACTGTTGTCTTAATTTTTAATGGTCTCTCATTTACACTTCTCTTGGTTTCTTATCCAAGTCTGCAAAACACACTTATATGTTTCATCAACAGCGAATCAGCAAATATTTATTGAGCACCTACTATGTGCTAAGCTCTACTCTAAAACAGGTACTACAGCAGTGAATAAGACTCCTTGCTTTCATAGAACTTATGTTTTAGCACTTAAACTTATAATTTTTTGTAAAGATGTCTATAAGTTATTATTTAAGTCAACGTAGCAGATATCATTGGTGTTCTTTATAGCTCCTGGTTTCATTTCAATGATATAATGCCCCAGTTTTCATCAGGTGGGGGGCAGTCTTCTGTTTCAAGAGAAAGTGAGTCCTTCTTCAGCTCCAGGGAGTGAATGAGGGCTCAGCTTGTTGGTGGTGGTCTTGTGTCCCTGGCAAGTGATGGGTTTGGAAATGGTCATGTTACACAATTCTGGCCACCATTAATGACTCAATAAAGAAAGGTTTACCGGGGGCCCTAGGAAGACTTGTTTTATTCTTAAAATTGGACACAAGGCATGGATGCTTGTTTTCCCCATCTAGATGTTGTCATTCCATGTGACATCTGGACCTGGAACGGCCATCCTGGGACAATGAGGATGAGTCTCACTGAAGATCTCAGAAGGGAAGGAAAGAAAGATTCTCTGCTCTTGATAAAGACATTGGGCTGCTAAATGTGTTTGCCCTAGGTCTGCCATACTGCCAATGGCTTGTTTTGAAAGATACATACGTCTCTCCACTTTTTAGTTGGCTTTCTGTGGCTTACAGCTAAAACTCACCCCAGCACCCGAGTGGGCTGTAGAGCTCTGTTTGTTTTGTGCACGGTAGAGCACAACAGGGATCAGGAGCCTTTTTCCATGAAGGGATACATAGTGAATGATTTTGGCTTTGTGGGTCTGATGGACTCTCTCACATCCTCTTAAGTCTGGTATTGCAGGTGGAAAACAACCCTAGATACCATGCAAATAGGTAGCCAGGACTGTGTTCCAAAAAACTTTGTTTACAAAACCATGACCTGGGCTGGATATGGCCTGAAGACCGTAGTTCCCCAACCCTGGTGCAACGGGAAGCCCGTGGACTTTGGATTTACACAAAATATGCTTGAAGCTCATCTCCATCATTCTCGCTTTGTTTTATGATACACATTTAAGCATATGATTTTCATATATTGAGTTGTGTATATGATCCATCTTTCTTTCTAGCAAGTAAGATTTGTAGGGAATCATCTTGCTTCTCTTATACACTGCTGCATCCCTAAAGCTTAGAAGAGTGTTGAATGGCATAATAGCTATATGTGACTGAGATTCTTAATTGCATACTATTATTCCTGCAAGGGGAGAGGGACTGCATCTTACACATGTCACCACAGCACCCTAATAAAGACTTTCATGAAAATATCTCCATGCCAGCCTTAGCTGGCGTAGCTCAGTGGATTGAGCTCGGGCTGTGAACCAAAGTGTCGCAAGTTCGATTCCCAGTCAGGGCACATGCGTGGGTTGCAGGCCATGACCCCCAGCAACCGCACATTGATATTTCTCTCTTTCTCTCTCTCTTTCTCCCTCCCTTCCCTCTCTAAAAATAAATAAATAAAATCTTAAAAAATATTAAAAAAAATATCTCCATGCCAATGAGCCGATTGCAGAATGAATACAGGAAATATCTCCTTTAGCCTTCTACGCCACAATCGTCAAAATCTCAATAATCTGCCACCCAGGTAAATGCTATTGGTAACTGTACTAGTACATTCATTATAGTCATGTGACATAACGTGACATAACATGTAATGTATGTATACATAGATGCCTTGGAAGGCAGTGCCAGTTTTGTATGGCAAATACAATCTTGAAACTGTCTGAAATTCAGGAAGTGCCCATTGAAATGCAGTTTACTGACCCATTAAACAATGGGTCAATGTACTTAATTAACCTAAAAATGAAAAGATGAATTAAAAGGTAACAGACCTTCACTGAGCACCTGCTGTCGGCCCAGACCTCTAGTTTTGGGGCATTGTAAACCTATCATAGCCTCCTCCTGAGGGATGCTTCTTAGAAGCACGTTCCCGACAGAGACACAGCCTCTGAGGGGGGTTAACTCACCGGTACACACAGGGCACGGGAGCGGAACTGAGGTGCAGATATTGGCCTTTCTTCCTAAAGCATGAACTCCTTGCAGAAGAACATACTTAATAATTACCAAGCCAATTTCCAAGACCGGAGTCCCAAGGAAAAGCAGTCATAAAAATTGTTTTTTTTTAAGTTTCTCCCCTTGTCCGTGTCTTCACTCAGGGGACTTTTAGAAGTCCTTACTTAGCTCCAGCTAAGCATCTTACCATGCTTTTGATGACACTTTTGATAGGCAGACCCCAAATGGGATGCAGGGTTGACCAACATCCATTATCTTTTTTTTCAACAAGAGCAAATGAACCAGAAAACTTACTAACTAAAATAAAGCGTACTTGTCGCAGACAAAGAACTCAAGGAAAACTCTTTTGTAGAGCAAACAAGGTCAATGACTTCCTGAGTACGAAATTCTTCAGTTACGGGACACGTTTCTAATTCCAGCCTTTTCTTGTGCATTTTGTGGACGGAGCTGGAGAATTCAAGAGGTTCTCCGTTCACGCCAACAATGGGAGGAAACGGACACTTGCCGGTGCCCCTCAGATCTAGGGCCTGGAGTGAGATTCCACTCACATGAAGTCACCCACACTTTCACACCCTCGATTTATACTTGTTTACTCAACCGTTCATATGCTTTGTATCTTTCCTGTTAAGACGGCAAAACACTAATCTCTGCTTCTCGTAATTTCCTCCATCTACTGCTTATTTTTCTCCTTTGCTTTATCGCAAAAGTCTTCAACAAATGTATTTGCAAATTCATGGTCTCCCTTCCTGGTGCCTCTTTGTTTCGCCACCACTGTCGTCTGCAGCTGCTCTTGTAAATGTCATTAATAATCTCCATCTTGCCGAGTGTAAAGGTCAGGTCTCCAGCGCTCTCTGCAGCCAGCCTGTCGGCAGCATGTGACACACTTACCCAGCCATTCTTTAGGTGATGCCTCTCTTGGCCCTCAGGATCCATCGCTCTCTTCCTTCCCCCGCCTTCAGTGGCCACTTCTCTGGTCCTTAGGTGGTTCTCTTCATCTTTTCTCCCTTGAGACGTGAAAGTCTACAGGGCTGTATGGACAGCTCTCCTTTCTACATAGGCTTTCTTCCATGGAGATCTTATCCAGCCCATAGTTTTATAGACCTACTATGTGCCAAGGACTTGAACTCTGACCTTTTTATTGGGCTTTAGGTGCAACATCTCCCCCTGATCTCTATCTACGGAGCTACTGTGACATGTTTAAAATAAAGCTCTTGACTCTTAACATTTTAGGCTTTCTCTTTCTCTAGTTACTTCCTCATCTTGGTAAATACCAACATCATTCACTCACTTCCTCTTTTCCTCACGTTATACTATCAGTCAGTCTATTTGCAAGTTTTGTTTGTTCAAACTGTAGCACAAATCTGGGCACCTTTCACCACCCCTTTTGCTACCACTCATGCCCCTCTAATACAGGATGATTTTTCTAGGCTTGGATCTTTGCATTTTCTCTTGTTTCCGTAAATTCTCATCAAGCCACCCTCCACAGAGCTTACACCTACTCCTTAGTCTTATTCAGAGAATGCACATCCTTACAGACTTTTTTGATAGCCGTTTCAAAACCAGACACCCCTCAGTGTGGCTTTCTATCACTCTCAGTCATTTTACTCTACTTTATTTGTCTCTGTAGCATTTATCTCTGCCTGAAATTCTGTGGTTAGTTACTTACTTTGTTTGTTTAATTATTTATTTTCTGTTATGTGTGTCTTTCAGTAAGAGGCGAGGCTTCCAAGAACAGGAATACCATTTTTATTGGCTTATTTAATCTTCACGATTACACACACTGTATATATTTGTGCATGGCGATTTGGCCAGGGCCTAGAAATTGATCTGACCTACATTAGACACTCAATAAATGTTAATCACTTTAATGAAGTTTTTTTGCTCCGAGTTCTTATTTTTGCCTATTGCTTCTAAAGTTGCTAAATTGCTCTGTCATGTGATTGCCCCGTCATGGTAATTGTTAACCTTTACTATTTGTTTATTGTATCCAGGGCATTGTGCTAAGGGTGTTAGTCAGCATTATCTGATATGTGGGGTTTTACTCCAGAGGCAAGTGACTTTCACCTGGGAGAAAGAAAGTGGGAACAGTGTGACACATTACTTTCCCCCTGGCCTTGTTGACAAAGGGCTGACAGGACAACCATCCGGAGCCTTCCAGGGCTGGGCTGGCATTCCAGGCTCTGTCTGTCTACCTCGAGGACCTGAGTGATCGTGCATTTACTCTGCTGATGCCGGGCTTTCGGTGGGCAAGCCAGGCTGCCTTTACCTGGCCTGAGCCGGGTGGTCAGCTCTCTTTCTGCACTGATGGGACACTGGTGGTCCTTCCCAGGGTCTCGCCCATCTGCAGAGGCAGTTTGGCAAGCTGAGACCCACATGTACGGGTCCATGTCCCACTTATAGATAATTTGCTAGCAAGTGCAGCTGAGCATAGAAGTGGTTTCAGACTCTGCTAACCTGTGTCCTCAGTGGACAGGTATTTTCACACCCATTGCCTTGTCAGTCCTCTTGGAACCTCACATCAGCCCTAAGAATGAGGTACCAGGATTTTCAACTCACAGATGAAAGGAACTGTGACATGCTCCAGGCCAAAAGTGACAGTAGTGGGAGTCATCCTCATGGATGGTCCCCGGCCTGATTGCTCTCTCCCCTCATTCCACACGTGCACCCACATGCACGCTCTGTGTGAAAACACTGCGCTAGTCCTAATGGCCATTTTTAACTGTCCCTGCTCCTGTTCCCTCACTTTCTTTCTCGAGACACCACCCTTTCTCTTAATGCTTGCTTTCTGTGGCAACGTCCCTGGCTACAGAATCTTTCCCTTCCCACAGCATCTTGCATTTCCACCACTATAAGTCTATCAGCCAGACATCTTTACATTGTAAATAAGAGTAACCCAATCCCGATTAGTTTAGGGGAAAGGTCCTAGGGTTCTCCTGGCTTCAGGCATTGCTGGATCCAGAAGCTCAAGTGATAGTGCAAGGTCCCCCGCTCTCTCCCCTGCAACAATGCTCCCCTCTGAGTGTACGCTTCGTGGTCCCACAGGCTCTCTCTCTGTGGGCGGAGAGAAGACCTCATTTTTCCTCGTCCCCACAACTTAGAGTCCTAGAGGAATCTTCATAGATCCAGGGGAAAAAGCAACACGTATGTGTATGAAACAAAGATATTCTGGTTCCTGCTGTTCACGTGGGCATGTGAACCCTGGTAGCAGGGCTGGATCAGACCCATCAGACTCCATGCGACAGTACAGGTGGCAGGAAAGGAACACCGAGCTGGGAGATATGCCCAGAGTACACAGTTATCCCACAGTTTCTGTTGCTCTTTTTGTTTTAAGTCTGTCTCCATGACATCTGCTCTGTCCTGTGAAGGGAAGGACTGGTGGTCTTCTTTGCCCCCCTAAGGCAGACGTCTGGCACACTGCTGGACATACCCTGGAAACTTAATGTTTCAAAATGCGTAAATGAAATCAATTATGGCAATGTACCATGTTGTTGTTTTTTTTAATGACAAAACCCTTGTCTCATGCTGTCATAACACAGCCTGGGTCTCTGAGTCTTGTGATTTAACTGCCAAGCCGGCCCTGAATCTCCTGTTTGCTCGGGAAGTTCCCTGGTGCCTGAGCTTACACCCGCTTGTTGAGACTTGCCTCCATTGCACAGTGCGGAGTCTAATGGACTCCACCTGCCTGCCCAGCCCGGCGTCCTCACGAGGTTTCTTGTAGCCACAGTCACTGCCACCCTTGACCTGGCGTGTGTCTGTCCTAGTCTCCGGTCAGAAGAAAGGGGGAGAAAAAAACACCTAACATTTCTATGTCCTTTATAGCTTACAAAGCAATTTTCTACAACCAATTTCATTTAATACTTACTGTGACTATTGTGATTTTATTACCAGTTTATAGATAAGAAAAGGGAGGGTAGGCTGTCCTATTACCAACCCGGTCCAAGCCTTGGCGGCAATTCTGTCTATACTCACAGTCAGCTCACGATATTCCTGGAGCAGAAAGACTTGGATGAGACTTTCATGATTATAAGAAAATGCCCCCCCCCCCCTTTACAGCAAACCCCTGTTGAGACAAATATTGTTAATTACTTAAGATAATAAAGTTGAGGGATAGAGCAGATAAGTGAGTCGCCTTAGGGATCAGCCAGATCTCGGCCTTGGCTTTGAATCACGACCTGCCCCGCTGCTCCCCCTCGAGTTCTCTGACTCCAGGCCGGTCTCTCGGGGTCCAGACCCACCTGCTTCAACAGGTGGCCACCTAGGCTCCGGCCACTACCTGCAGCCTGTTTTATAGTCTTCTTGTTCAAAGGTGTGCCCTGGGGTCATGGAGGTGCCATCTGATGGAGATGAAGCGGGACTGTGACATTCTCCAGGTGTCTGGAGGTGACTCGGGGGCTCAGATGATGTTGTGGTGATCGCTGAGGGAGGAGGGTGTAAGGAGACTAAATGTTAATGGAAAAAACGACGATAGAGAGTAAATTAAAAAAAAGAACAAGCCATGAAGCATGCTGGTCAGGTGTGTCCGAAGGGCGGTGCCAGTGCCAGCAAGTCTCACCTGGCCAAGGGTGACACTGCAGGTGGCCTCCTCAGGGTGCGCAACAGAAACACACTCCTCGGAACGCCAGTTTCTGGGGAGGGACCAAAGACAAGGCGGCACATCCTGGGGAGAGCGCCCTGATGTAGACGCTCAAGCGAGTTCAAGACACTTACCCATAGTTTTTTACATTCTATGAAGGGCAGGGCTGGTGGTAGCACCCGATCCTTCCCACCTCTAAAATCTCTGCTTTTGCCCACTCACAGTCACCTGAGACCTTTCGGGATATGAAAACCACACAGCGAATCCAGGATGTTTCACTTATTCAATATTGTTTACATCAACTAAAAAACTTCATTTCATTGCCTTCATACTGCGTGAAGCCACGTGGCTTTGGCAGGCCTGGGGGAGGGGGTGAGAAGTGCTGCTTTGTTCCCCTGGCAGAGCAGCCTCAGGACCTGCGCAGGGACTATTCCCTGTGCCCAGAACAATGCAGCTATTTTTCTAAGCACCCGATTGACCCTGCGGGCAGTAATTTCCTGATTCTTGAACCCCAGGGGCCGCGGGGGCCGCAGGATGCAAGGACGCGCGCCTGCTAACTTGGATCGTCCTCCTTCCCGGCAAGGATTGCAAAAGCGCTGGCACCGAGGCTTAAGGAAGAGGAGGAAAAAGCCCTCTTCCGTGCCCCGAGTGTGTGCCGTGATGTGTCAGCGGTTCAGGGCATGGGAACGCGCGGGCCTGGCGTGCGCCCAGGGAGGGGGGTGCAGGAAGGACACCGGAGGCTGGAGAAACGGGACCCGCCCCGGGTTTGTTTTCAGGGGCTGTGCCTGTGGAAAGTGTGTCCGGCCTGGAGTCAGAAAGGCACGGAGTTTTGCGTGTTTGCCTCCTGCCACGAAACTCTGTCTGAGCTCTAAACTCCCGGCGGGGAACCATACGGAGGCATGGCATTGACTTGGACAAAGGAGATAAAAATATTCATCTCTCAGGCTCACTGGATGATTAAGCTGGAAAACAGAGTTAAGTGATTCTCGTTACCTCTACCCGTGAATAGAAAACTCAGGAAAACACCGCAGAGATAAAATCGACACCACAGCAATCAGAAAGAACCACTTAAGATGTTTAATTTGGACTAAGCTACGCGGCTTGAACTCCTGGACCTGTAGGGAAATAGAGGCGAAAGGTGAGACTCAGAGCCCAGGTAAAGACATCAAGGCGCACTTCAGGGCAGCGGCGGAACTTCAGGGAGAGAAGGAAGAATCGGATGACTGCATTTTCAACACCTTGTGTTACATTTCCACACTGTGCTTACACAAGTCATATAATCCTCGTAAAACTCGTGCAGTGAGCTTTACTATACTTCACGTTGTCTCCACAGGTTCAGAGAGGTACAACCTAGGTTTCGGACAGTGTGAGTCACGGGCCTTTCATTAAACTCACTTAGGTGGCCTGTTAACAGGTTGATGATTTTAAACCTCCCACTAGTCCTACTGAATCATTATCTTTTGGGAGAAAAGCAGGAACTGGCATCCTTAAAAGTTTCCTGGGTGATTCTCACACGCCCTATGGTTAGAGAACCACTCCTTGAGCTATTACTGGCATGTTAGGAATCACCTGAGGTCCTGGAAACATACTCATGTTCGTATCTTGCCCCGGAGAGAATGATCATGTTATCGTTAAATCACTGGGGCGAACACCGAGATGTGTCAAGCCTCCGCACGACATTCTGGTATTCACTGCAGTTCGAAACCCACACCCTGGGTCCCCTTATGTGTGTGACAGTTATCATTCCAGTGCAGTTAAGGCTGACCGATAAAATGCAGACATTCACTTAAACTTGAATTTCAGATTAAAAAAAGGAATAATGTTTTAACTGTCTGTGTTGTCCTTACTGCATTGAACATAACAATCCTCAGAAAGTTATTTTGCAAATGTGGCCATGCTTAAGTCCAGGGTTGATATCTCTAAAGCCAAAGCCCAGGGGGTTTTATACCGTGGCGCTTCCCACTCTCCGTTCTGAAGGACCAGCAAAACTGGGACAGGGCACACTTCCTGCTAAAAACATCCACAGGCACCTCCCAACAAAAATAAATTAATGTCGATTTACAAATACTGCTGGAAACATGATATAAAGTGAGAATCCCTGGGTAAGTGAATCCTTCTGTGTTTATTTCCTATTTGTGGCTCTAATAAATTATCACAAACTTTGTAGCTTAACACAAGACACACTTATTGCCTCCCGGTTCTGGGTGAGAAGTCTGACACAGATCTCCCGGAGATCAAATCGCCGTGCCTGGGCGTCCTCGGGGCAGACCTGTTGCCTTGGCCTCTCCAGCTTCCAGAGGCCACTCCCAGTCCTGGGCTCGCGACCCTCTTTTCCCACCTTCAGAGCAGCAGCATTTCATCTTGCTGACCATTCTGCTGTGGTCACATCTCCCTCTGACCTCAGCTAAGAAAGACTCTCCCCTTTACAGAATTAGATTCGATTTGCCTGGATAATCAGAATAGGGTCCTTATCTTAAGACGCTAATTTTTTCACCTCTTCAAAAGTTTTTGCCATGTAAAGAATCTTATTCACAGGTTTTGGACATTAGAGCCAAATATATCTTTGTGTGTGGTAGGGTATTATTCTGCCTACCACACCTCCTAGTTTATTTATTCTATGAATTAGGTTTTTAAAACATGGATTCTCTGGAAGCAAATGCAACCTTATATAGTACAATACAAATAAATATCCTTATATAACATACCGTATTATATACAAAAGTTGTCACTAAACCTCTCAATGTTTTTAGCAGAATCAGTGGGAAAAAGGTTTCAAGTGCAAGTTAAAATGATGGTGATTTAGTCTGGTTAACACACATTTATATAGTGCTTACCTCGTGCCAGGTGCTATTCTAAGTACTTAAAAATGTTAACTCATGTAAGCCTCGTGTAACAGCCCAATACGTTAAGTGACAGTATTGTTATTCCCATTTTATAGATGGGAAATGGGGTTCGGAGAAGTTTATAAGCTACCCAAGTTCACCAATTAGAGAGTGGTGGGCTGGAGCCCCTGTTAATAATGCTCATCGCATCCAGCGGCAAACTGGACTCAATGAACGCCCAGCTACAGGGTAACACTTAGAAATGCCTGCAACCTCTCGTTTGAAGAAGCATGGACTTGAGCTTGAGTTTTTCAGCATTTCTGAAAAACTGTTTAGTAAGGAAAGAAAATGTGAAGCTGAAGACATGCTGAGTCCCAGTTTAATTAAATATTTTTTACATTATCGTTTATGGTTTATTAAATGTTTTGGGGTGGCATTGGTTAATAAAATTATATAGGTTTATTTATTTTACTTTTAAATATATTTTATTGATTATGCTATTACAGTTGTCCCATTCCCCTGCCCCCTTTATTCCCCTCAGCCCTGCACACCCCTCCCACCCGAATTCCACCCCCCCCCCCTTAGTTCATGTCCATGGGCCATACATATAAGCTCTTTGGCTTCTACATTTTCCATACTATTCTTAACCTCCCCATGCCTACTTTCTACCTACTATTGATGTTACTTATTCCCTGTACCTTTAACCCCATTCCCGCATCCTCTTCCTTGCTGATAACCCTCCATGTGATCTCCATTTCTGTGATTCTGTTATTGTTGTAGTTGTTTGCTTAGTTAGGTTTTGTTTTGCTTTTTTAGGTTCAGTTGTTGATAGTTGTGAGTTTATTGTCATTTTACTGTTCATATTTTTTATCTTCTTTTTCTTAGATAAGTCCCTTTAACATTTCATATCATAAGGGCTTGATGATGGTGAACTTCTTGAACTTGACCTTATCTGGGAAGCACTTTATCTGCCCTTCCATTCTAACTGATAGCTTTGCTGGATAGAGTCATCTTGGATGTGGGTCCCTGCCTTTCATGACTTCTTTCCAGCCCCTTCTTGCCTGTAAGGTTTCTTTTGAGAAATTGGTGGATAGTCTTATGGGAACTCCTTTCTAGGTGACTGCTTCATTTTCTCTTGTTGCTTTTGAGATTCTCTCCTTATCCTTAATCTTGGGTAATGTAATGATGATATGCCTTTGTGTGAGCTTCCTTGGGTCCAACTTCTTTGGGACTCTCTGAGCTTCCTGGATTTCCTGAAAGTCTTATTTCCTTTGCCAGATTGGGGAAGTTCTCCTTCATTATTTGTTAATATAAGTTTCCAATTTCATGCTCTTCCTCTTCTTCTCCCGGCACCCTATGATTTGGATGTTGGAATGTTTATAGTTGTCCTAGAGGTTCCTAAGCTCGTTCTTACTTTTTTGAATTCTTGTTTCTTCATTCTACTCTGGCTGAATGTTTATTTCTTCCTTGTGTTCCAAACTGTTGATTTGAGTCCCAGTTTCCTTCTTGTCTTTGTTGGTTCCCTGTACATTTTCCTTACGTCACTTTTTATAGCCTTCACTTTTTCCTCTATTTTGTGACCATACTCAGCTATTTCTGCGAGTATCCTGATTGCCAGTGTTTTGAACTGTGCATCTGATAGGTTGGCTATGTCTTCATTACTTAGTTGTATTTTTTCTGGAGCTTTGATCTGTTCTTTCATTTGGGCCATATTTTTTTTTGTTTTTGTTTCCATGTGCCTGTTATGTAGTAAGGGGTGGAGCCTTAGGTGGGGCTGTATGTGGGGGAAGGGAGGGAACAATGCCACTTGTTCAGTTCTCTGCTGGCTTTCAGTCACTTCCAACTGCTACCCACAAGCAAATTAGGCCCTTCTGGTGCTGACTCCCAGGTAGTGGGTTTGTGTGTGTTCCAGGACCCTGTGAGTGTCTCCAACAAACTTTCCTGTGAGGCTGGGAGGTTTTCCCACTGCCGTAACCCCCACAGGTTCTTTCAGTCAGAGGTTCTGAGGTTTTATTTCTCCGTGCTGGAACCCTGGGTTGTATAGTCTGTCTTGCTCCCCAGTTGTTTCTCCCAGTTTATCTGCACACAAATGTAGGGCCACCTGCTCCACCAGCCACCACATCGCTGGGCCTGCCAGCCACCACCTTGTTGCAAGTCCTTTTCATCTGGCTGCCCGTCTCCACCCCTCCTGCCGGTCTGGATGAATAATTCTTCTTTAACTCCTCGGTTGTCAGACTTCCATACGGTTCAATTTTTTGGTAGTTCTGGTTGTTATTTGTTTCTAAGTTTGTTGTTATCCTTCTTTTGGTTGTGCAAGGAGGCACCGTGTATCCACCTACGCCCCCATCTTGGCCAGAAGTCCTGACAAATTATATAGGTTTAAAGTTTACAATTCTATGGTACATGATCTGTGTGTTGCATTGCATGCCCACCATCCACTTGACTCCCTCTACCCTTTACTACCCTGTCTCCCCTTCCCTTCTGTAACCACCATCCTGTTGCCTGTGTCGATGAGTTTTTGCTTGTTTTGGTTGTTCATTTGTTGATTTCAGTTTTATGTAGCACATTTGAGTGAAATTATGTGGTTCTTAACTTTTTCCATCTGACTCATTTTGCTTAGCATGATAGCCTTAAGACCCATCCATGTTGTTGCAAATGTCAGTATTCCATCTTTTCCTGTAGCTGAATAGTATTCCATTGTATATACGGGCCACATCTTCTTTATCCAATCATCTACTGAAAGACAATTCAGTTGTCTCCATGCCTTGGCTATTATGAATAATGAATGCTTCAGTGAACTTGGGAGGGCATATACCTTTTTGAAGAAATGGTTTTGCAAATTTCCCAGGCAGATACTCAGAAGAGGTGTTGCTGGATCACATGGTAATCCTATTCTTACTTCTTTGGAGTGCCTCCATAGTGAGTGTTTCCACAGTGGGGGCACCAATCTGCATTCCCACCAGAACTTAACAAGGGTTCCTTTTTTTCTGCTACCTCTCTAACACTTCTTGTTTCTTGTCTAGTTGATAATAGCCCTCTTAACGGACATGAGTGATATTTCAGATAAAGTAATTAAACATTTAATTTGCTTTGGGATTTGGTTTAGGTTATCAGACTATCATTAGGTGGGGCTCAGTGAGTCTGAGCTACGAGTAAGACAGGAGTGTGGAAGGCTCAGCCATGTGCTCAGACAGTTAAGGACCAGGTGTGGGCTTTGAGGTCCCAGGTGACTGTGAGCTCAATGGCAATGCTTAGAGGCAGTGAGATTTCTGTTCAGAGGTGTGGGGGTTGCTGTTTGGAAAGACGGTAAACCCCAAATTCAATATTAACCTAATTTTTGTTCTTCAGAAACATGCAGAAATTCAATAAAGGACTTCTGTTCCCAGCACTTCTCCACACAATTGCAATTTACATCTCTAATGCCTATTTACATTTCTACTTATTGCACTGTGTGCATTTAGGGAAGCCATCAAAATCCCTTTCAGGACAGGTGTTCTAAGACAAACGCTTACTCTCCAACATCATTTTTGTTGGAAAGGCACCAATGAAAAGAAAATGGAAACAGAAAACCTGGATCAATATCTCAATATCAAGTCTTCTTTATTATCACAGAAGTACCTGGAATTCACCAAGGTAAAGAAAACCCAAAGAGCATTGAGTTCTATAGTTAAAATTAAGGTTGCCTCTCTTTCTGCTTTACTGGTTATTGCCTGACCATTTGGGGTACATCCCATTTGCACCGCTGGATTCACTCTCCACCCTTGTCTACTTTGGTCCACATCTTTGGAAACTGTCCTGCGTAAAATGAGTCAGATGGGCTTCTGATCTTTCAGTTGCTCATTGGATTTGGTCAAGGAGATATACCAGCAAGAAAATGGAGATGAAAAGAAAGAGAGGTGGGGAGTAGTCCTGTGGGGCCCTCTCTTCCCAGCAGCAGCTTCACAATGATCACGTTCCTCTTTGCAATACCTCAGCCCCTGTGGGGGCCCGCTCCTATGGCTTCACCTTTCACTGGATTTCCATAACTGTCCTTCTTCCTTCCACTAGGTGGGTCCTGAAGTATCTGCTTTTACTGAGGTTTATTCAGATGGAACAGAGAACAAAAGAGTGGAAAATTCCTTCTTTACTGAGTTTATAATCTAATGGAAAGAGGCAAAAGATAAGCACATTAAAAATAGAATATGCTACATAGCAACTCATGTTATACAATAAGACAAAACAAGGATCGTGGGTGTTGGGCAGGGAAGGTATGAATTTTTCAAAAGATATTCAAGGAGGGCATGAGTGACATTTCAGTCAAGACTTGAAGGAGGTGAAGAGGCAGCCAGCCATAAGACTATGGGAGACCAACAACAGTCCTGGTGGAAAGAAGAATATACAAAAAAAAAACCCCTCAAAGACAAGAGCATTCTTGAGGCATCCATAAAACATTAAGAGGTCAGTGCAGCTGGAGAAGAGTGAAGGGGAGGACAGTAAAAGTTAGAAAGTTATTGAGGGAATTTTATGTAGAAACAGATCATTATTAAAAAGTTGGCTTTTAATTTGAATATTGGAAACCTATTGGGGAATTTGTGCTGATCAGTTGTGTGACCTGATTTACTTTTTAAAATAGTCACAATCACTTTTATCTACAGAAATGTTCTTGGTTAATGTGTAAAGGAAGATGAGTTAGGAGTTTTTGTAATAATCCAGAGAGAGACCACAGTGGTTTGGGTCAAGGAGTGCAGTGGTGAAAAATGCATAGGACCTGTACTTATAAAGAAGGACTAACAGAATTTTCTATATTACTCACAGTTCTTCAGAGAAGCAGAAACAACAGGTTCTCTCTCTCTTCCTCTCTCTCTCTCCCCCTCCCCCTATATATTTATCTTCAAGAGATTATGAAGAGTCAGATCATGGGATTATACAGGCTAAGAAGTCCCATGACATGCTGTCTACACTTTGATTTGGAGCCCAGGTGAGCACGTGGTACAGTTCCAGTCTGAATCTGGAGCACTGAGACTCAGGAGAACCAATAGTCAAAGCCCTAGGCCAGGTCCAGGGTCCTGAGAACCAGAAGAGGAGATGACATAGGTTCCTGTCTAAGGGTAGGATAACACTGATGTCCTAGCTTCAGTCAGGCAGAAAGTACCTGAAAGGTGAAACAAAAAGAGTTAATAATGGCTCTTAAATTTCTGACCTGGCCAATTGGAGAAATAAAGTCACTATTAATTGAAATGAAGAGGTTTTAGGAACAGATGAGGTGGGGATGGGAAATAGCAAAGGCAAGTTTTAGATATGTCAGATTAAAAATGTCTCTTCAGCCTCCTTGTGGAGATGTCCAGTAGACAGTTTGGATCTACAAGCCAGGGTTCTATGGAGTGATCCTTGCCAGAGAGGCACATTCGAGACTTTCCAGAGCACGTATGGTGTGTGAAGCCATGCATCTGGATGTTGTCTCCTAGAAAGCAAGTCCAGATAAAGAAAGCACATGGTCTAAGACCTGTTTAGATGTCTTGAGAATGAAGAGGAACAAGCCAAGTCAACTATGAAGAGGTTGTCCAGGAGAAAACCAAGAGAATGTGATGTCCAGAAAGCCAAGTGCAAAAAGTATGACTAAGAAGAGTGAGGGATCTTGTGTATTAATTGCTGATAGTTCAAACTACATGGATTTAGGATTAAGCATTAAATTAGCAATATAGAGGTCTTTGGAGAATGAAACAGAAACAATGTCTGTGGAGCAGTGGGGTGATCAAAATAATAGGTTGAGTTCAAGGGGAGTAGGAGAAAATAATCTGGGGTGAATGTCTACCATTCATTGAAAAAGTTTTTTAATTGTTGTTCAAGTACAGTTTTCTGTCTTTTACTCCCACCCCCACAGTGCTTCCCACCTACCTCCCATTTCTACCCCCCCTAGTTTTTGTCCATGTGTCCTTTACATTTGTTTCTGTAAACCCTTCCCCCTTTTCCCCTGAAATTCCCTCCCCTCTCCCCTCTGGTCACTGTCAGCCTGTTCTCTATTTCAGTGTCTTTGGTTATATTTTGCTTGTTTATTTGTTTTGTTGTTTAGGTTCCTATTAAAGGTGAGATCATATGGTATTCAGTCAAAATTTAACTGTAAATGAGACAAAGGCATCGGGTTCAAGTTGGAGGTTAAGATGTAGAATCAAGGGAGGGCTGGATTTGTTGAATGGAAAAAGATATCATATATAATCTTTACCAGACAGACCTGGAATGAAGGGGAAATCAATAATGCAGAAAAGAAAGGGAATGATTTCCAGTTATATACTTGAGTAGACAAAGTGAGCATTAACATGGGGCAGTAGAGTACCTAGCTCATTGAACCCAGTCCCAGGAAAATCAGAATTGAATTATTTAGAGCTTTCTCAGCAGATTAGTGTAGGTCAATGATAAAAGATGATTCATATCCACTTATGATGTATGTACAGCTCTTCAGGAATATTTTTGCTGAGTAAAAAGATGTATATGCTTATTTGCCTAAGAGGGTACAAATTAAATATGCAGATCCATGACTCACGGAGAAACTCTTGGGCTCAGAAGGTTTGTCCTGGGTTGATGAGGATCATGAAATGAGGAAACTCTTTCACATTTTGAGATGTAATATGTTTAGTTGTGTTAATGACCCATCGAGCTCAGGTCTTCCTTCATAAGCCTCATGGTGGCACTTTCCACGATTTATGACAACTTTCATGTGCTCCCTCTCCGGTATTGTCTGCTTCAGGTATGCCACTTGTGTTTTCACATTCTCCATTTATTTTCCTTTCTAGACGCCACGAATTTGGCTATCCTCATCTCACTGGTATGCCTGCCACAATTACTTTTTACGTGTGATTCTAGAGGACACGAAGATCCAGGCTTAACCTAAGCGTCTTGCACTAAACATAACTCTCGTTGCCATTTTCCTGGCCACCTCATTTCTGTGAATGTGGCCTCATGTTGCATTTGGTCTCTTGGGGGTCATTTTAGGCTAATGGCGTGTGCTATTCATCTTGGAGCCATAGTCTTATGTTCAGAGAACATTTCCCCAGGCCTTGACCTGCGTTATCTCATCTAACACTTCAGTTGCCCTGTGGAGTATGTAAAGTTAATATCATTTTACAGAAGAGGCAACTGACACTTAGAAAGCCTCTAAGATGTGCCCAAATCCTACAGCTAGTAATCAGCCTCAACTTGGTGACATCCCAGTTCTGTCCAGAAACCTGGCTTTGATGTTGTTCTAGGCAGATACGGGTGAGGCAAGAAGAGATATGAAATGTGGTTGTAGAACAGAGGAGACAAGCTAATTTTGCTTAATGTGATTAACCTATTCCAGAAATCCTTGAGGCAAGGACCTCATCAATTTTTGTCGGTACATGTAGAATTTTCTATAGAGGGTCGAGAGCTACAGTGAACAGGGAAGTAGCTTCATTAGAGGGAAGTATCTGGTTAGTTAGTCATTGCTTTCCTTGTACAGCCCAAAGACAATGCCCTGGTTCCAATGAACCACCTTTCTGCGCAAGGGTGTGTGTGAGAAAAGGAACTCAACAGCTATAAGCCATTACTCATAGGAACAGTTTCGGCCTCAGAAAGTATGACTTTTAAACCCTTTTGTTCATAGCAGCATTATTTATGATAGCCAAGAGCTGGGAACAGCCCAAGTGCCCATCAGTAGATGAGTGGATAAAAAAAAGCTGTGGCACATTTATACAATGGAATACTACATGGCAGTAGGAAAGAAGGAACTCTTACTTTTTGCTACAGCATGGATGGACCTGGAGAGTATTGTGCTAAGTGAAATAAGCCAGCAAATGAAAGGCAAATATCATGTGATCTCACTTACATGAACACATTAGACTAATGAACAAGACAGAAACATAGGCATGGATGCATGGGACAGGCTGACAGCTGTTGGAGGAGAGTGGGGAGGGGGAAACTGGAAGAAAGAAGGTGAAGGGAATAGCTAAAGAACGTGTGTGCGTGACCCATGGACATAAACAGTGATTTGGTGGTGGCTTAAGGGGAGTGGAGGCTGGGTGGAGGTGGGCAAAGGGGGAAAAACGGGGACAACTGTGATAACATAAACAACAAATAACAAAGAACAAATGATGTTTTGAGAGTGGGTTTCCTATATTGGTAAGTGACCTTGATTGACAGTACTAGAAACAGTGTGAGTGAATAAAATAAGGCTACTCAAACAAGTAGCCGCCGAATGCCCAAAGGTGATGAGGACAGAATAAGATTTTAATAAAGCCATCATAATAAAAAAATATAATTTAACCCCCTAAAAACACACCATCAAACATTTGTAGTTTCAAAAATAATAATTACTACCATACCCAGGAGACGTCTTGGAGCCACTCCCTCTCCAACCCATCATTGACCCCAGAACTGCCTTGGGCAGCTTTCTTCACTTCGCCTGTCTTCTATCCCACCTGCAAGGTTCACCAGGACTGCAGGGACCTTCAGGACAGGAGTGTAGAGACCACACCAAGCCATGCAAGGGACCTGCATCACAATGGCCTTGTCCAAATGACTACAGGACACATTCTGCTGTGAAAGGGGATTGCAGCTCAGTACACGCTTGTGGACCAGAGTAGTCAGAGGTGAGTGAAGACCCCAACAGAAATTCAGGCACTCACTGGGGAAGCCTGAATGTGAGTCACCAGGCACAGGTCCCCAGACAAAGACCAGAGGTGCAAAAGCTACCAGCAAAGCCACTTGGCAGGGAGGAGGTAATACTGGCTTTAAATCCTGCTCAGCTTTATTGCAGGATAGGCAAAAGGAGAAGGAGAAGACGGGGCAAGAAAAACCCTCACATTTGTAGCCACCTCACTCCATCGACTCTTGCACACCCCACTGTTCCCACCTGCTCCACTGGCTGCTGCCCATTCCCTGGGGAGAAGCTGCACAGTGTCATCTCGGTGTTACGACTCACAGAAGTGCCGTTTCCCGCTCTGCAGCCAAGTGAACCTACACTTGGAGCTCCCAGGACACATTCATCTCTTTTTGGGTCCCTGGATGTACGAGTCTCCTGGCCCACAAAAGTGGCAACTCATTCTGTCCCACACATGTCCGTGTGTCCCTCCTGCCTCTCCATCAACTGCACTGCAGTCCTGGGCTCACAACTCTGCCTCAGAGTTTTGATTCCCCACCCAAATCATGTGGTTTTGGGGAAGCCTAGAGTCATGGCAACCCTGGGTTTTGGGCAGACCCGGTGCATGCCACTTCCTTCATGAACTATACAAGGAGCAGTTTGCCCTTATTGTGCCTCACTTCCCTTGTCTTTAAAGCAAGACTGAGAGGAGGCAATGCATGCGGAGCGCTTTGGACAGTGTTTGGCATGAAGAAAGCAGGTGGGGTTTGCACAAAATGTGTCTTTTTGCCCTCATTTTACCCCTGCCTCCCTCAGGCACTTGGGTCCATCCCCAGGTCAGAGCGCCTGACTGCACTTGTATGTGTCCCGTGGAGGCTACCACCATAGCTGTCTGACAGGGTTCTGCAGATTTTCGCTAAGTGGAGTGCAACACACCACTGCAACTGTCACATCTGGGGTGGACGAACTCCGTTGCTAGGAGGAACTTGGTATGATCATGGCTAATTCAGTTTGTGAAGACTGCTGTAGCAAAGTACCCACAACCTGGGTGGCTAAACCAACAGAAATTTATTTTCTCACAATCTTGGAGACCAGAAGTCCAGAGCCAAGGTGTCAGTTGAGTTGATTTTCTTTGAGGCCTCTGTTCTTGTCTTGTAGATGGTTGTCTTTTCACTGTGTCTTTCCTTTGTGTGTGTCTGTGTCCTAATCTCCTCTTCTTGTAAACACACCGGTTGTATTGGATTAGGTACCACTCACCTAACCTCATTTGAACCTAACCCGTTTCATGACGATCTACAAATATAGTCACATTCTGAGGTACTGGAGCAGAGGACTTCAAAATGTAAATTTGGGTGGAAACAATTTAGCCCATGATGCATACTGTTGTGAAAACATAAAAAGCTAGAATTTTTTTTTTGCTGTTTAGAGCATCAGTAACAAAGCAGCATCAGCACCAAGTCGATATTCTTCCAGAAAAGCCAGAGGCAGGAAGACAGCAGTCCGACCAGCACAGCGGACGGACCGGGAAGCCAGCAGCTGAGCTGTGGGGGGGAGGGGGGGTTTCCACCCTGGACTTCCGGGGAAGCGCCAAGTGTGATAGGCAGAGTGGGGGCTTAAGACTACGAGAGAGATGAGTTCCCACCCAAGTTCTGCCACCAACTGAAAAGCAGCATCACTTCTATAGTTTTTGTAAGACATTTTTTCTCTTTCATAAAATGAATTAATGTCAATACTTGCTTATAAAGAGAACTATTGTAAAGTAAAATGATATAATGCATAACACGTTTTTTTGAAGTGTTGGATACACAATAGATGCCAAAGAAATGCAAATTATGATAATAATTTTAATACTAAAGTATTATTCTTAGTACCATAGTTAATGAAATTGTTATTATTTATAGGGTAGGAGTACAGAGCTTGCTTTTCACCCCATCATTCTGAACCTGTGTTTTTACCATTGTGGTTCATACTCTCTATTAAGGATCTCAGGAAACCAATGTCCTGAAGCGTGGAAGCTGGAGGCTGGTAGCCATGCTGAAAACACACACCAGGGAATTAGCATGTGCTAGTAATCAGTGTTTCAGTTTTCCCTTGTTGTTGAACACTTATTGGCACTTCACTGAGATGGAAAAGGCACCCAAGAGTTCTCATCTCACCCCCTTCCGATGCTCCAGAGTCTTTCTGAACTCTGTCGTAGGCATCATCCTCTCTTCCAGAAATCCCCCAGGCGCCAGCAGCTTCTCCTTCTCTGGCCCTCTCTGACTCCTGTGTTCTATTTGGACTCCAACTGTCTGCAGGCTCTTTGGGATCTATGGTTTCACTGGGTAATCAGCCTTCAACACTGATTCTCCTTCAAGAAACCTCTTGGTGGCTTGCTATTTTACACAGCCTGTGAAAAAGTGATTTTTATGACTTGGATGCTTGTGTTCCCGCCTCCTCCCAATGCATACATTGAAAACCAAACCCACAATGTAATAGCATTTGAAGATGGGATCTTTGGGAGGTAATTAAATTTGGAAGAGTTCACAAGGGTGAGTGTACCATGATGGAATTAGTGACTTTATAAGTATAGGAAGAAAGACCAGAATTCTCTTGTACTCTTCTCCTCTCTCTCTCCCCTTCATATGAGAACACAACGAGACAGCAACTGTCTGCAAGCTAGAATGAGGATTCATGCCGACAACCCAAACATCATGGCACCTTTTTCTTGAAATGAGAATTTCTGTGGTTTAAGCTACCCCATCTCGAGTGACCCCAGCTAAGACAGTGATATTCTGGAGCAGGCTGCATTGAGGATTCCCTGCCTCCAGTCGTGTTGGTCAGGGGACATTCATTTAGGAGGCAATTCGGTGAGGAAGTGATTGCTGCAGTTCGTGACGAGTGGGTGGTGTGTGGTTTACAGTGGAGGTGGTTAGCAATGAACACGTTTAGGATATATTTTGAGGTTGGAATGGAGAAGCTTTGCTGATGGATTGGGTATAGGCCTTGAGAGAGGTATAAGTCAAAGCTGACTCTGAACTTTGGCCTGAGTACCTTGGTTAGAAAATGATACTGCCATTGACTGAGCTAGGAAATATGGGAGAATAATAAAGTTTTGGAGAAAAAGTTCTAGAGATTCGTTTGAAGCATGTTACAAGAGAAATGCTCATGAGCTATTAAGGGGGATGTTAAATAGGAAGCCAGGTGTCTAAATGTCAGGTAGGACAGGTAGTGAACTAAGGCAGGGAGGAGGAGGAGGGGGGAGACATGTCTCACCCACCAACTCTGCAGTCCTGAGCCCGGTGTGACAAGATTGCTGGGTGTTCCGAACATCACGAGCAGGGACAGCGCAGGGCTGGCACAGAGCAGCCACTCAGAAAACACAACTTTATTTTTTAAAAAGCCAGTGGTACAACTAGGAGAATCAGCAAATTTGGAGGTGGAATGATCCATTTTCAGTTTTTCTTCCAAACTGGAGGCTTCCAGAAGCCTAATAATAGAATGAAAACTCGAATGAGTCCTAGAGAGATGCTGCTACACTTGTCCTGATCCTAACAGTTAGGATGTGATGACGCTTTGATGCAGGCAAGTGAGGGAAAGTTACAGGAAACAAGGCCGTCTAATGTTTTCTGGGAATCACTAGCCTTAAAGGGGAAGGCACTGGTGCTCACTGATGCAGATTAAGCATGGAAATTCAAGGTTAATTAGGGCTACATCATAAGAGTCAGGGCACTGACAAACTAAAAACTCTCTACACCCGAAGTTACTGAGTGCGTATTACTTCAATTAGCCTTTCACAAAATGGCAAAACTGGAATGTCCTGTAAAGAATATCAAAACATTGACAAGGTGGCCTCAACTGGGACACTCCTGCCAATTTGGGTGAAATGATTCTTCATTATCTCCAAACGTTCCTCACATTGTGGGGTGCTTTACATTCTTATCCTCACCCCCTAAATGTCACTGTACCAATGAAAATGCCTCCCCACTTCCCCCCTGTGCCCTTGGGCTCAGTAGCACACCCATGTGAGGACTGTGCTCTCTCTGACCCGCATTTTTCAGATAAAGAAAGAAAATTCAGAACAGGAAAGTGTCTTATTCAAGTTCCAACAGGTATTTCTCTCGCTCTTAATTCTTTGAACAGGAAGCTTTTCAATTGCACCGCTACGTTGTTTATTATTAAGTCCTTTGACCAAACCCAATTTCTCTTTGAGAACCAGAAGTGAGAAACTTGGTAGAAAGCAACTCACAATTCATCTGATTCAACCTCCCCATTCGGCCAGTGAAAAAATAGAGCACGGAGAAGAGAATGGCTTGGTGGATTAAATGCAGGCTCAGGGCGAATGGTGATAACGCAAGTCAGTACCCATGAATGGATACCTCGGTGAGGGTTTGTTACAGAACATTAATGTTGGGATTGACATTGGCGTTCGAGAAAAAGAGGTCCTGAGTGAACACATGCCTTTATTCTGGAGGACAGGGTTGGGAGTGTGGTTGGCATGGGGGGCGTTTTGCAGAGACAGCAAAGTTGGTACCAAATTGATGTCCAAACCCCAAAAGGGTGAAGTCGAAGGCAGGGTATCTGGTAATGAAACATACATTCATTAACCCAATATTAGCAATAGTAATCATAGTAGCTGTCCTTCACTGATACCTTACTGTGTACCAGGCACAAACCTTCCCCACCTGGTGGGTTCTCACTCTATCCATCTCATTTATCCATTTTTAAAATGAGTAAACTTAAGTTCAGGGACGTTCAGTAATGGTCTGAAGTCACGTGAGTGGTGTCAGCAGAATTGGGATTCAACAAATGTGTCTAGAATTCTTTTTATATGTCATTCCCTGTGACACCCAAAGGGAATATGTAGAAAAATAAGAGAGACCCATGCTTTTGAGGGCATCATACCCGTGGGGAAGGGTAATGTGAAGCAGAGGTTTTGAGCGTAGATCGGGGGTTCTCACGAAACTGTGGGGGCTGAGAAATGAGGGGTGTCATCTAAACGGGTTGGCTATGGAAGGAGTTTTCAGGAAAGTTTTCTTAGAGGACTCCTACACCAGCTCAGACTTGAAGAATACATGGAAATTTATTAGAGGAAAAAGGAAAGTGGGTGATGGAGACACAGTGCGGGGAAGAAGTGAGAACTTCTTATGGTGGGTGAAGACCCAGCAGCCAGAAGCCGGGCTCTGTTGTGGAGCTACAGCTTTTTTTTTTTTAAAGATTTTATTTATTTATTTTTAGAGAGGGAAAGGAGGGAGAAAGAGAGAGAGAGAAACATCAATGTGTGGTTGCTGGAGGTCATGGCCTGCAACCCAGGCATGTACCCTGACTGGGAATCGAACCTGTGACACTTTGGTTCACAGCCCACGCTCAATCCACTGAGCTATGCCAGCCAGGGTTAGAGCTACAGCTTTAATGCAGAAAGCTTGAGCCACGTGTTTCTGGAGGAGGTCTTTGTGATCCTGAGCTTTGCCCTGTCCAGGTGACTGCAGAATCAACAACCGCCTTCTGGAACACCCAACACAGTGGCGCGGTGGATGGGATAGAAGGAGCCAGGGCCGGGGTCAGACAGCTTGGCTGTGAATCCCTGCAGTGTCCTGCTCTCCTCCGCTCTCTGAGTGTCTGGGAGCCAGGACGCAGGGCAGAGCAAGCTGGCGATGCTGCCAGTCAAAGCCGGGCCTTCTCTTACCGTCCTCTACGGGACTCCTTTTTACCTGGCACTTTCTGCTCCTCTAAAATTGTTTCTCTTCCCCTCCTCTCTTACCTCCACCTTTTCCCCGGCTGCCTTGTCTCTGTTCTGGAATATCTCTGGGTGTCCCTTTGTCCATTCTGTCTTCCTATCAGATTTGAAGCAACGGACCCGCCACTTCCCATGTGATTCTGAGAAGTCGTTTAACTTTCTGCGCCTCGGTTTCCTTCGGCGTAACATGGGAAGTCTCTCTCTCGGAGTGTGGAAGACCACATTTGAGGTGCAAAAACTTGGTGCAAACTGTAATGGGTCACACAAATGTCTTTTGCCGTCGATGCTATTAAACTGAATTTATCGTTAAGAATAAAGACATACCTCAGAATTCGTAAGTTTTGTGGCTTACTTTGAGTAACTGAAAAAAAAATAGTTATTTACATTTAAATACAAGTCTCAGTTCCTCCTGTTCAAAAGTGGTGATCGCCACCCCAAATGAATTATACATTTTCTAATTTTAAAAGGCCGTTTTATGGAAATGAAGTTATTTGTGCTGCATGGTATGTTCTTGTATCAATGCAAATGCTAAAGAGGGTGGTTTATCCAGACTTCCCCACCGATGGGAGGGAACTTCAGGGACCTGGTGTGCAGCCCACGTTCCACATTTTGCCACTGCATTACCTGCAAAGCCTCTCGTGAGGAAGGAGAGGAAATGAGCATTATGGGTATGCTGTATTTTCTCAGCTGAGCTTGGCAACAAGTTTGCTCCAGTTATCAGGAGGGAGCGTATGGTAAATCTGGAAGAAATGTGATCTCATTGTCAAAGATTCAATGCAAGCTGATTTGTATGTACGGTCCAGTATCATTTAGTGAATGTGAGTCTCACGATGTGTTCAGAGTCACTGTTCCCAACATCTGAGTGTGTAAATCCAATTTACATGTCTAATTACATCTATTCTAAGGGCACTCTTTAATGCAGGTTGCCATGTTAATTTTTGGAGTCCATGACAGCAATCATCTCCTGCAACCATGGCAGGCAGGAAGGGCTGTTGTTATTGGGGTGTGTGTAACTTCGAGGCCAGTAAAAAATAGACCACAAAGCCCATAGTGATTTGGCCTGGGCTGGGGGAAGAGGAAGGGCTGGGAACAGGGCTGCAGCGGAAAGGTTTCCTGAAAACTTTCTCATTGTTCATGGATGAATAATGCCCTTTCAAAGGTAGAATAATCCTCAGGAAAGAAGAAAAGCCCACCAAAATGCAAAATGCTAATTATACTCTTCCCATGAAGTGAAAATAAGCACAGATTTAAAATAAAAGAAAGTAAAAAGGGGGGGGGGACAAAAACAACTTCCTTTGGGAACCAACTTAAAACAAATCTTGTGAGAATTGTGGAAGTCACTTCAGCCCTGCAGGTTTTAGTCTTGCATTTTTAACAGTAAAGTTAGGAGTTTGTACTAGTGATATGCAAAGCATTGCAGCAGAACCCCCTTTTTTGAATGAGAAGTAGAAACCCAATGAATGAAATGGAGAGAACTGGTATTTTACAAATAGTGCTAATTCAATACAATTCATAATATTTGCTTATTTTAATAATCCGTGGAAGCAAAGAGGTAATTCTAAGAAGTGCAGCCACTAGAAATTTGCACCCCTTTAGACAAATTTTGGTGACAAGTAGACAAGGTAATATGGCCCCTGACTGAGGTAAAAATGTCACTCTCTATTGCCAGCCCTGATGTAAACCTTTGGACCTGCACACACGAGTGATTTGCAAAGAAAGATTTTCCCAGGCCTGTGCAGCAAAGAGCGGCAATGATGTAGTGAAACGCCTGTAGAACTCAGAGAAAATCTGAAACTAAGAGATTGTCCCAGTGTCACTGGGCAGATTTTGTGCTGGGGATCTGAGGATCCCTGGCCTGGCCTGGCATCTCCAGGAGCTTGAATGGTGCGGGAAAGAATTCCAGGACCAGTTGGAGTGAGAGCAAAAGCAGGATTTATTTAGGTAGCGGGAAAGAAAGAGGGCAGGATGTAGGATCCTGAGACAGGATCGGGGCTTCAGCCCAGGAGGGGCCGCCACTGCCCCCTGCCCCCTGGTTGCAGTCTCACAGGGCACTGCTGTGAAAGAAGCAAAAGTACACGTTACTGTGGACCTGGGTCACCTCACCGGTGAGCTGCGTGCTGTGGTCGGTCATTTCTTGGGATTGCATGTGTTTCCAAGGGTCGGTTGTTTCTGAACTCTGCAGCACCAACTTCTGACTCCGCCTTCTGGTTGGGAGGCGGTCTTGTTCCTAATGTGGTTTATTTCTGGTGTGTCGTGGCATTTGTGCCCCTTGGCCCACTTCTGCTTGTGGTGTCAGCGTTTATTATAATAATGGTATAATGAGCGTTGGGGTCAGTTTTCTGTTCTACTTTTCCTTCACTTGGATTGATCTAGTTTTAGCCAGTCCTTGTGGTTGACGTCTGCATCCACCACAGGTGGATAAACCATTTCCCTCTGCTTAAGCATGGAGGTGGGGGCTCTGGTGAGAGGGCTGAGCAGTTTACCGGCCTGTGACACTTCGGTTTCCTCATTCCACCTGTTGGGGGTTTGTCCTACCTTCTTCCCATCCTGCCTCCCTGGTCAGTGGTCAGAGCTTCACCTGGCAGGCTCACTGCAGACTCGGCTCAGGGCGAGGGAATCCTCGCTGCACAGGCATAGGAAGTGAGTAAAGAGAAGGAGAGGATGCCACGCCGGCCGGGAAGACAGGTCTTCCTTGGTTTGCCTGTAGACATGGAAAGCAACAAGCTCCCTGACGTACCACGGACAAAGCGATGACCCTGCTCACTCATCCAGTGCAACGTGGAGAACACCGAGAGTTGCCCTTGCCCCTCCACTGCCAGTAGCTGGACTGGAAGTAGAGGGTACAGGGACCAAGGGTGCTCTTTCCACTGTCTCCTGTGTGACACGTCTGATAGGAGGTGACACGTCATGTATTCTTCGAACTGAAACACTATGAGAATAAAATACAACATTGTTGTTAATAAAGGTACAGCGATGGGCAAAAAAATAGAATTGTTTTGAGCTAACGAGGATGCTGTCACCTTAATCTGATGTCTGTCACCATCTCAAGACCCTGTGCTTCCCCCAGTTACACCCCCAAATGGCCCACCATTCACGAACCCACATTCCCCAGCACCTGCAAGTTCTTCAGAGATCGTGTTTTCTGGGTGCCCCGCAGAATGACAGGGATTACTAGGGGCTCAATGAGGAGTTTGTGAGCTGAACAGAAACTGTTTCCTCCCCTAAAAAGTATCCTATCCTTTAACACTACTCAACTGTGTGCTTTGAGCTTTGCTTGCCTTGTATGTAAAAACACACACTGAAATTCCTTTGCTGAGAGAAATGGTCAGGCCCATTTCCCAGCTCTGGAAGTTGACTATATGTATGGCTGCTGCCTTTTCCCTTTCTCCTCTTCTTTCGTTTCTTCTCCTTCTCTTAATTTTTATTCTTTAATGGTTGAGTGAACCAATGAATGATTTCATTTGAGTACTATGACAGTGATTCAGAAAGCCATGACATCTTTATGAGTATTTATGATTTGAAATTATGAGACTAAGAAGTAATGTTTGATACTTACTAAATACTACTTTATTTTATTTTCTAAATTGCACTTGAAATTCAATATTGTTTTATATTAGATTCAGGTGTACAGTATAGTGGCTAGACATATATGTACAACCCCGATTAATCTAATAGCCACCTGGCACATACGTAGTCATTACAACATTATTGACTATATTCCCTACGTTGTACTTTACCTCCTCATGACTATTTTGTGACTGTCAATTTGTACTTCTGAATCTCTTCACCTTTTTTAACCAGCTGCCTAACTGCCCGGCAATCTGTCAAAAGAAGAAACATTTCAATACCACACACATTTCTTTCTGTAGTTCTCCCTTCTGGGTCCTGTGTATCACCTGATGACCAGTTTTACCATAGTAAGGCACCCAGGCAGGCAGTTTTGTTCCCTGGGAGAGGCCTACGTCCTGGCTTGGTCATCAATGAGATGACTTCACTCTCAGACGAGGACTGCTGCACGGGGACCACGTGCAGGTGAGAGAAAATTGTGTCAACGCTGCTTTGCCCAATCCTGTCTGAGACTCTACGACCATCTGATCAGTTAGAGCTCTGGGCTGCAGCAGACAGAATCCAGCCCAGTTTGTTTAAACAGCAGGACTGTCTGTACAGGGGCGTGGAGAGCTCCCTGAGTTATTGAGGAAGCTGAAGAAGGAGGCCCTAGACAGCGCTTCCCAGAGAGCTTCCCAGAACCATCCTGCGGGACTGGTCCGCCACGGAGAGGTCTGCACTTGCTGAATCACGAGATGCTGAGTCGGGAAGTTGCTGCTACAATAATTAAGTATAGAGTGGTGTCAGCACCCTCAGCAGGGGGAAGGAGGGGGAGATGAGGAAATGCAGCATTAGGTAAAAAAAAAAATCTACCTTTAAGAAGGTGGTGAGATTCACAGTGTGAAGAGTTTCCCATAAACATGTCAAAATTATCTACTTCTTGCCTGCTCGGTGATCTTATCTTCTCTTTTCTTACTGCCAGGCTTCACTGGAGAGAGGACCCTGCCCTGTGTATCTATGCTTCTACCCATCAGCCATCCTTCTAACCCCGTACCTCAACCCTGTGCCTTTGTGCTGCCTGGCCGCCTGGCCTGAAATCTCTCCCTCTCTCCTCCATCTTTCTTTCTTTTTTCCTTTGCTGTACAGTGCCACTGTACAGTACCTTCACAAGTGTGAATGGAGTTGTAAAATGCCCCAGAGACATCTAATCATAGATGTAGACTCACACCTAACTCTGTGCCACTTGCTAAGCACATCCCTCTGTCCGCACACCACTCCTCGCCCTGAACCGTTTGGAGATGCCACCTTCCACCCGTCAGCAGCTCTCCCCATGCGCTCTGCTGCCGTGGACAAAGGAGAGAATGTGTGTGCTCTCGAGACCGTCTTGGGCTCCTTTTGCCATTGATTAATCTCATTGACTCACCTTGGCCAGCCCAGCAATTTCAGGTTAAAACCAGGTGCTTTGAGCATTCTGATTCATTCTAAATTTCAATTCTTTCGGCTTCTGTTCTCAGGTCACTTGTCACTGTTGAAAACTAGGTGACCTTTTAGACCTGATATTGGGCACTGCTTCTCCACCTCTGACCTTGGACTTTCTTCTCGACCACAGCTCATTTTTTACCACTTTATTGAGCTGCTTCATTCCCGTGTAAGTTGCTGTGGGAGACCAGCTCACTCTGCATGGCCAGGGTGGTCTATTCACGACGCCTTCACTGAATTCCCCTCATAATCCGTTCCCAGACCCAGATGTCTTCCTGTAGATTCAACCCAGCGCATCCTAGCCTGCGTGAGGAGCCTTAGTGTGTTTCCTGTAGTCGTGGTCAGCTTTAATGAGCTTGAAGACACCACTTCAATGGCATCTTCTTGATGGGCCCACCCAGCCCATCTTTTTTAAAACGGCAAAGATTTCCCCATCCTAGCATGCCCTGTAAACTTTATCTTGGTCTAAATGTTCTTTCTCCCATAGTATTTATTTCCCTCTAGTATGTGATATAATTTCATGTATTTATTACTTCATTTTCTATCATTCATACTTCCCTGCTGGAAGATGGTGTCATGAGGGCAAGGTTTGCTCTTGTAGGCCAAGAATATGTAATAATGCCTGACACAGGACAGGCTGACAATAAATATTTGTTTTTGATGACTGAATGACGCATCTAGAGTTCAGGGCCGTGACCTTGTTGTTGAGTTCAATGATGGCTTCTGTTGCTTCTTTGAAATTTGTGGGTCTCCTCATAGAAACTGGTGCTCAACAATAGGACCTAAAAGCATGTAATAAGGTTCATATCAGACTTCTCTGCTCTGTTGAGTAAAATAATGAATGCCTGCAATTCTCCAAACCTATTGGATGGAGCTTAAATTCAATAGTGGATGATCAATCAGCCATGAATTGAGTAGACTTGCCTGTAAATGAGAGAAAACATCCTATTCTGTGTAAATGGTATCTTTTCCATTCTGAGATTTGACCAGCAGTAAAATAATTTTTCTGGCCCTAGCTGGCATAGTTCAGTGGATTGAGCGCAGGCTGTGAACCAAAGTGTCGCAGGTTCGATTCCCAGTCAGGGCACATGCCTGGGTTGCAGGCCATGACCCCCAACAACCACACATTGATGTTTCTCTCTCTTTCTCTTTCTCCCTCCCTTCCCTCTCTAAAAAATAAATAAAAGTCTTTTTAAAAAATTAAAAAATAATTTTTCTGGTTTAGGCAACATCAGGTTCATAATAGTATAATCCTATCATAAATTATCACTTTTCTTCTTTCTTTCAAGTACATAGTGCATTTTATTTAGCTTGACAAAATATTTCCATAAATAGTTTAGGAAAATATGACCAAATTAAGATCTCAAATTGTAGCAAGAAGATTAGCAATCTTTATAAGAAAATAGGAGACTATATACTTAATTATTGGCCATCTCCACTTTGCTACAGCGGCACAAGAGGAAGAACACTGCACTGTGTTTACTTATTAGATGGACAACATAATTAAATGGTGTGGGACTCAGGTCACTCCTCTGGAAAATGGAACAACGATAGCCTATCAAGGTCCTGGGTGTGATAGGTAAGGTACCCCACCTGGTACTTAATGAGTAGTTAAAAATGCTAGTGAGTTAAAAATGCTTCTGGATTTGTTTGTCCAATTCCTGTTCTCCAGTTTAACCCTCATTGTGTTTCTCATGAATCTGATACATGAGCTTGCTTTACCAGAAATATCTTGTCCCTCAGTTTTCTACAAAATCGTATTCCCATTAATCATCCCAACCTGACTCCCGCCCTCACTCTTCTTTCGCTTACATTTTCTCCATCAACTTAAAAATCTTTTAAGGGTGGAAGGTGGAGCTAGAGAATTTTGTTAATGAAAAATAGTCCTATTGGCCCCAATTCGAGCTTAGCAAAGTAGAATATTAAGATCTTTTTTTAAGATTTTATTTATTTATTTTTAGAGAGGGAAGGGAGAGAGAGAGAGAGAGAGAGAAACATCAATGTGCAGTTGCTGGGAGCCATGGCCTGCATCCTAGGCATGTGTCCTGACTGGGAATTGAACCTGCGATGCCTGGTTCGCAGCCCGCGCTCAATCCACTGAGCTACACCAGCTAGGGCAAATATTAAGATCTTTTGGTGATGTCTGTCACTGGCCTGGTATAGGTCCCGGTGAGTTTGTGCAAGACTCTGGCCCTCTTACACAAGGGTGACACAGATGCAAAGGGAAATGAGGAGAGAGGTCACGTAAAGAGCTTCCAGTTGAAGAGAATTTAAAAACAATTGTGAAAAGTCAAGAAAGCATATTGTAGTCAAAGTCATGAGAGATCTACCACCAAAGTAATGAGAGGCTGTGTGCGGGGGAAATTGATTATACACTGGGAGGAGTGGGCCAGGGTAGATTTATGAGGCCTGTGAATATTAGATAAAGAGGAGGATATTCGCTGAAAATAGAAAGGTCCATTTTTAAATCGCTTTGTGAATGAAATAAGAAGATGGAGAAAAGCTCATCTTTTCCTTCAGACAATATATAAAGGCTAAGAGAGGGAGAAATGGGTCTTGACAAAATTAATGACTTCTCTGTCCACCGGTCCCTTAGCTCTTCGGCTCAGACAAGGCCCCGCATGTGTCCCAGGGAACTGAGGCCTGAGGGCTGAGACGGCTCTCTGACCTTGTCAAAATGCATTTCTGCCTGGACCCGTTCAGGGCTGTTTGTCTTGTGAGATAATCTGTGTCCAGGGGGCACACATTTCTTTCTTTGTAAATGTTGGTGAGCACGTCCTTTCAGAGACAACTCTCCAAAGATGTCATTCTCTGAGCTGAGAGAGAGTTGCTGTCACCCACACGGGTCTGTGAGTGCAGAGGCTGCCCAGAAGAGGCTAAATAAATCTGCCTGACAGAGCATCAGCATCCTCTGTCAGTTAAAATGACTACCTGCGCCCTTAAATCTGTGAGCCTGTAAACAAGGCCTGGGTTGGTTTTCATTCAAACAAGCATTAGCTGCCCACCCCGCCCCCCATGTAAACGTCACCTAGACCCCGCCCCCCGCGTAAGCATCACCTAGATTCCAGAACGCAACTGGAAGTTGTTTTCCTTTCTTCAGACAATAGCTTGCTCTTTCTTCTTGTAGTGGCACGTCACAGACTTGCCATTACATTCGTGGTTTGACAAACAATTTTTTACGTTTAAAAAATTTTTTTTAAAGCTAAGTATGGTGATTTGGAGCTAACATTCCCATTTTTTTCAGGCTAAGACGGAATCTTTGGAGTTGTTTCATTTGTATCTTCAGAAATAAAAATAAAGTCAATGTCACTGAATTCTAGCCTTATATTTGTTTCGTAGTTTGGAACAGATGCTTCTACGTCCTGTCCTCAGAACACATTTGGGGTTGACTTGCGTTCTCTCTTTAGCAAACACTATTTTCAGTGCCTGAAATACTCTTCACCTCCCTGTCTTTCTGAATCTCACTCATATGCCAAGGATAACCTGTGTTGCCAGCTTACAGAAGCTACCTTGGTCCTCCCAGGAGAACATGAAGTTCCTTCACCTCTGGGCTCTTCAAGGTGTACTGGAAACCTGTCCTTTCTTACCTTTTATGCGTAATGACTTGCACATGCGCACAGTTGCCTGCCTAAGTAGGGACCCAGCAGCACCTAATGCTAAGGGTTGAATTGCATCCCCTACCCTCCTCCAGATTCTTGTGTTAGAGTCTTAACCTCCGGTACCTCAGAATACCTTATTTGGAAGTGGGGTTGTTAATGACATTAGCTAAGTTAGGATGATTCCTTAATTAACCAGGCAGGTTTATTTAGATTTATTTGGGTGTCCTTATTAAAAGAGGAAATTTAGAAGCTGACATGCACAGAGGAAGAATGCCAGTTGGACATGAAGGCGGAGGTTGGGACCATGAGTCTATGAGCTAAAGAGCATCAAAGATTCTGGAAGCCCATCAGATACTAGGGGAGGGGGGTGGAGCAATTTCTCCCTTGCAGTCTGCATAAAGAATCGGCCTATCCTGATCTCAAATTTCTGGTCCCAGAACTGAAAGATGGTACATTTATATCGTTTAAGCTCCTCGGTTTGCAGTGCCTTGTGACTGCAGCCCTAGCAAACGGATGCACCTTCCAGCAAGGTCTTGCAAACTATGCCTTGGGATGATGTTGGGATTCCGAAAAACGGAAAACTCTAATACAATGCATGACACAAGTCAGCCTCATGTGACGTCATCTCTCTGAACCTTAGTATTATCACCTTAAAATTATGTTAGTAATAGTGCCTGCTTTGCTTTCCTTACTTTTTTGGCAAATGTCATGATATCAAACGTAAAAGGCTTTTTTTAAGCTGTAAAGCACCTGACAAATATCAGTTATGCCAATTTTTGTAGACAGCCCACAGATCTCTTTTGATGGATTGAATAAAGGGAAATTAAATGTGCCTGGTGGGAAATATATTTAGGTACTATCATTAATGACGACTGAAAAAATACTGATCCCGGAAAGAACCCCCACCTAGGGCAGGCTATGTTAGGCTAATAATCTAGGCTAATAGGCTAGGCTAATAGGCCAGTAGTGTGTCTACCAGGGCTAGAGGCCTTATTTATTTAGACTGTGTCATCTAAATGCTGGTACTATCAGTGTGGTTCCCTGATGGGCAGCACCTGTGCCTTTAGGACACTTGCTAGAAATGCAGAACCCCAGGCCCCACCCCAGATCTGCTGCCTCAGAGCATGTACTCAGCAAGATCTGCAGGTGACTTGTAGCGCGTCGAACTCCGAGAGCTGCTCTAAAACCCACGTCATGTGTAATTCACATTCCTCACATGTAGAGCAAAGCAGTTATTAGTAAAACATTCTTTCATCCCCAACATGCAATCTTGGAAAACCCCAAGCTTTAGCGTTTGACAGATCTGCTTTTCAATCCCATACCTTCCATGTAGGTACCTAACGTGGCACCAGGCCAAACTAGATGATTTACTCTGTGATGCCTCAGTCTCCCAGCCTGCCAAAGAGAGATGATCGTATTTAAGGCAGATGGGTCTGGAAGAAGACTGGAGACAATGCACCTAAACCAATAGACATGTTTCAGTTATTAAAAAAATGCCTAGGATCCTGCATGGCTAACAAGTGCCCATTGGAGTCCTTCATTTCTGATTGGTTAACCACTGTAGAGAAAAAAGTCAGGTTTTCCAGGGGTTCCGGGATCACACAGGGTGCGGAGGACTTTTTGGTGTCAATTCCGTTCAGGAGGTGGTACTTTATGACCTGGGGACCGAGAGGGATTCGATGCTCACTGTGAATGTGCCAATATCCTCCGAGTGTCTCTGAAGCCCCAGCCTTCCTTTGGAGAGATGCGGCCGACCTTGAGACCCAGCATCTGTGGCACTCGCACCGCCCCTGTCTCAGAGGTCGTGGGCCCCTCCCCCCAGTCAAAGCCACCGCTCCGCAGCGCTCCCTGTGGGAAACCCCTCCTCTCTGTGCCACCAGGTCAGGCGCCACTGAGCTGCAGCATTTCATTCCTGCAGAGATTGTTGCCACTTGATTCTATCGTGTAGATCTTTTAAGCGGCTTCTCAATGCCGACAAAAGTCAGCGCCGCCTTCTGGGGGAAGCCATCAGGGTACTGGTAATGAGCTCTGATGTCGCCATAGACTCTGGGGAAACGGAGGCACTTTGTTCCCCAAACTCGCACGGTGTGACCCGCTCGCTGTGCGGAATGTTAATATTTTGCTTCGTGCCTGGCACCGGGTGCTGCTGCCAACAAGAAAGCTTTGGGGGAGTTTGCTGTACATTTTGGGAAAACTGCGTGGAGCCAGGCCAGATGTCAGTGTGTGAATCAGAGAGCTTCTGCAGAATTCGTGACTGTTCACTTTATTCTTCAGCAGCTCCGTGGAAGCTGAGACACGCACTTTCAGAGAGAACGGTGCTTGCTTTCTTGTCCTCACGCAGAGGATATCACGTGGCAGGTGCATGTGGAGGGGGTCAATGATTATTTCCGCCCCCCCAACGGTAGGGAAGCCCCCACATCACGCCCAATACCTTCCTCAAGTCCAGTAGCTTCACCCCCTTTCCTGAGGGAAGTATGGAGTTGACCAAAAGGTTTGCTTGTTTTTTCTGTGAGATGACTCTAGTAACCCTTAGTTGTCATTCATTTGATTTTAAACAATTTCATTCAATTGTATTGTGACAGCTGTCATATCATTGTGCATTTAAAAACTCTTGTCAACATTGGTGAATTTTTGTGTAACCATTTTAATATTGAAGATGGAAGCAAATACACAACATTTTTAGCTTACTAGGCTTTATTATTGCAAGAAAAGTAAAACGCATCTGAAAAACAAAAAAAGAAAAAAAAAAGATTTGTACAGTGTACGAAGAAGGTGCTGTTGACTGATCAAACGTGCCCAAGAGGATTGCGAAGTTTTGTGCTGGGAATTTCTCTCTGGATGATTCCCCATGGTTTTCAAGATTTGGCAATTCTGTCTTCACCCTTTCTTTGTCGTGCTTTTCAATTTTTTAACATTTCACTGAAATAAAGATAATCTCTGGACTTATGGACTATCACATAAAGAAATACGCTTATATATAAATTAGTTGTAAATAGATATATTTATTTACGGAATATTTATCATATATTTATACATTTGTTCTGTAACATGAAGATTAATACAATATTTATTCTAATGATATAGATATAATAGGTTAGTACATATAATTTATTTATTCTATAATATAAATAATTAAAACATAAAATTATACATTATATAAAATGTATGTATGAATGTATCACTTGCTTCAACATTATAGGATAAAATATAAAACAATGGACCCAGTACATGGCAAATGTTTTGTCCTTCTTTTCCTTCCAGTCCTTTATTAGAAAGTTTTAATAAATTCCCTATGTGGGGGGCACACATGATTTTCCTCATATTTGGAGACACGGTCAAATTGGAGAAAAGTGTGTGCAGTGAAGGGGGCGGGCTGGGTTGGGGTGCTGAGACCAAGAAAGCAGAGATCTCCAGAGAGAGATGGTCTCTGAGCAGGTCAGGAGGCGGGGGCAGAATGAACTGTAGGGTTTTTTTTCCTTTTTCTTTTTCTTTTTAACAGTTAGGAAGTATAGTTCCATAACAAAGCAGAACTGTCAAATCCCATTACAGCTGAAAACAGGTAGCTGGTCTTGGTTACTATTCAATATGACAGAGGTAATGGCAGGGAGCTATTGAAATAAGAAGCATGAATTTAATAATAATGATCTGGGTATTTCTAAAATTCTTTGGCAATTTAGAACCAAATTTAGATACATATGGAAGTGCACTGATGTCTGTAAATTGCTTGAAGGTGCACCTAAAAATAACATGGATTGGTGAACAGAGTGACGGATAGATAGTGCCTGTAATTAACCAAGTGTAGCTCACACACTAATCAAAGACTTTCACTCTATGGGTATTTACCATAAATTTGTTTTAGCTATACTGTGTGTTTTGAGATTTTCACAATAAAATGTTGGAAAAAATGATCTTACGGACATGACCTCATGCAGTTGTCTCTGAAGTCTTAGGAGCTGGTCAATATCTTCCTCCTTTCTTTTCAGAGGGCACTGAGGCTCAGATGAATGGTATACATGGTAGCAGGTGTGCCCAACCTGTCGGACAGGGTGAGGTGAAAGGAGAGGGATTCGAACTCTGGTTCCCAGCACGAGGTCCAAGAGGCTGGGAAGCTTGAGTGGAAGAAGTTCTGGCTTTGGAACTGAGCTACGTCCCCATCCCACATTTATAATGTCTGTCTGATCTTCATTTCCTGTGACATCTGCCATCTGTGCTATGAGCTTTGGTTTTCTCATCTGTCAAAGGCTCCAGCAATGCCTATCTCAGGAGGCTACTTGTGAATACTAAATAGGCTAATCTATGGAAATCGAGGTAAGTATATATTATGTTAAACCCCAGATGCGTATCTGGCCCCCCCATTCTCAAAGTATTCCAAAGCAAGAAGAAATGAAGATAATTTAGGAGAAAGGAACTAAGCTGTTAATGTTCTTGGATTTTGCATTTCCAAGGCAAATGTGGGTTTCTTGCTTTTACTAAGGTGCTTCACTCTATGTATAGACCCTTTGTTTTGTCTTTTATGGTTTGATGAAATAACTAATCACGACGTTTTTTGCATTTTATCCTTTTTAGTCACATTTGCATTACTTCTGCTCTCCAAATCTGCCTGTTTAGCACTTTACATTTTAGTATCAATAGCACGTTTCTCTTCCTCTGTTTTCATTTCTGTTTAAATTCTTCTCCATGATTTTTAATAAAAATGTTAATTAAGATCCAACTCAAGGCTGACCTCATGTTGCCTTATTACTCGGCACACTAAGCTTCTCCCTGCCTTCCCCTCCGAGCGCCACAGCCTGCAGCTAAAGGTGAAAGCACTTCCCGTTTGATCAGGGATTTCATTTAACCTCTTTGTCAGGTCTTGGTTCCGATGACTTGAGGTTTATTTATGGTGAATGGGAAAAGAAATCCAGCCTGAATTTGCAACACTGGCTCAGAATTGCTGACGTGAATAATCTAAACCTGCGTCATCTGTCGAATTGCCTTCATCTGCTAGACACGCAGGCTACTTCTATTTCTCTCTGCACAATTTCTTTCCCTCTTTACTCCCCAGCTGCCGTGGTCTGACCCTTCTCAGTTCATTCTCCCTCCGCTGCAGTGCCCACCCAGACGTTTTTTCAACACGGGTCAGAATCAGCTGGGGCGCTTGTCCACAGATTTAAACCAGGGGTTCTCCATCAGAGTTGCACATTCCAGCACCTTGGGGAGGTAGGCAACCTGGGACCACCAACTCCCAGATACGTTGTTTGGATTTACCAGGGTGGTGGTCACACTTTGGTCATTGGAAAAGCCTTCTAGGTAATTCTCATGGACAGGCAAAGTGGCTCCCCGCTGAACTACTAAATCAAATTTTTCATAAGTGGGCGGAGACATTGCATGGAACTTCATGTTGTTAACAAGCACCCGCACCCCAGGTATTTCACATGTCTAAAAAGTATGAGACCAGCTGGCCTTGATGATCATTCCTAACATAAGGAAAATCAGAGTATCCACGTGACAGCGCTGTTGTGAGGATTAATTGTTTAAAACTACGTGCCAGTAAGTCAGACCACTGTTTAATGTAAGCAGCCCTTGTAATTGTTATTATTGTTTCATCTCTTATGATATGAAACCTTTTCATCTCTCTGAGGGAAATATTCTCAGAGGGGTAATTAACCCACGGTTGTAACTAATCAATGGCACAAGAAGCAAGTGGTCTTAGGACTTTTGTCACATGATCCACTTCTTATTCCCATCACAACGTGCCATTTATTTGCTTTAAATAGTAGGTTGCTGTATAAAGCAACCCACTGACATCAGCAATTGTGAGAAACTGCAAGAAATGAGGACATTTCAACACCAAGTGTCACATATTTTATGTCTCTGTGCCTTAGCTCATGCTGTGACTGGCATGGCTTTCAGTGTTTAGTAAAATGTTTCTTTTGGGTTCATTTCAAGTGTCAGCTCCTATATGGTCCCTTAACTGAGGAAAATCTGGTGTTTCAGCTAATTTTTCTTTTCTGGACCCCACAGCAGAACCCTCTAAATGTCTTCATTATGTTGCAGAACCTACAAATACCCACGGCATAGTCTATCTCCCCTACTTTCCCGTGCCGGAAGGGTCCTCGTTAATATGAAATTTATATGTTAACAACTCAAAATATTTATTGGCACTGTGTCCCAAACGCAGGAGGTGGGTAATTAACACATTTTTTGTTGAGTGAATGGATAAATGGCATGTTGGATAAACTTATGAGTAAATAATGGAATGCATTTTTGTTCCTGGGTTTGGTCTTTATTTATATAAGCTCAGTTACCTAGACTCATAAGGCAGTGACTGTCAGAGACACTAGTTACTCAATTGTATTGGTTTCTGGTTTTTCCAACCACTTACTTCTCACTAGTTGTATAACCATCTACTCTGAATTTAAGGGGTGAAGGACAGCACCCTAAGAATTTCTGCGAGGGACAGTTGGTAATCAGAGTTAAGGTCTTAGAAAAGTCACACGGTCTCCTTGAAGCTCTTCTCTGAAATGATGTTTATGGACCAGATCCATGTTTTTCCAAACTGTAATATTAGAGAAATTTAAAATGTTATGACATGAAATAAGGTTTGCTACTGAAAAAAACAATGATAGGTACTTTTTAACCATAGAAAAAAATTGCTAATGCACATGATTTTAAATTTTGATTTTTTTTACCACTTCCATAAAGAGAAGAAAGAAAAGAACTTGAGAAAATAAGTAAATCAGGTTCCAGAATCCTTGTTTTTCTCCCCTTCCCTGTCAACAAGGGGCCTAAGTCATTGGCAAAGACTTTCAAAAACACCAATAGAAATGGGAAAACCAGACACCGACTGGCCAATCACTTGCTTCCTCTGACAAAGGCTGTGTGGACCACAGAGTTCTAGAAACCGCCTCAGCTTCCTGTTGGTGATGTGTGTGATGACACACGTCTGTGCTGGCCGCATCAGCATGGGGCAGCAGGACAGTGAGCAGCAGCGGCGGCTGCAGGAGTCCCTGTGGTCCCCTTTGCTTCGAACGGACCTGACGTTGCTGAGAACCAAGCATCAGGGCTCACGTGGCCTCAAGGATGGGGTCTTCAGGATCCTGGACTCAGGGGGATGCTCAGACAGGACTTCCCATAAGGTGGTCGGGGAAGGTGTACCACAGTGGACGGTAATCCACAAGAGAAACCCGACTTAGTCATTGTGGGCCTGAGTCAGCAAGGATGCAGAGGCTACACCTGGTGGACCTGAAGACTCACAGCTTCTGTGAGAATGCAGCGGACTTCTTTCTATACCCCTCCGACATCCTGGAAATGGGGTGGGAGGGGGAGGATCCTTAGACTGAGCATTGCTGACACGGGGCACACGTTACCGCCTCAGAGAAAGATCCCTGGAGCATCCTTCATGCAGACCTTCTCTTGCACCGAGACTAGATTATGCCTGAGGACAGACTGCAGTGAAAGATTGATCATTTGTGGGCAAAGTAAAGGGCCTCCCATTTCTCCGAGGAAACACACACACGTGCACACACACACACTGTCGTCTTAAGCGATTCGCATACACTACTACTTGTCTATACGTCACTGGCAGTTAGTAGAATTTCATGTTTTATAATGTTCTGAAGAACACATCTTAAGTCCCATGTGTTCTGGTACCCGACCAAAACAAAACACAAGGAAAGAAGATCCCGGAACTAGATAATCCGTGATGTCCCCTTGAGCATTAGCTGTGATTCCAGAGACTCGCTTCTGGACTTCAGTGGGCATTCCTATGTTCACCATGTGAAAGTTGCGTTGTATCTTCCATGGTTTCAGCAGAGCGATTGATAATAACAAATACTAAATTCTCTGGACTTGTTTTTCAAAATTCTAATGAATAAATGCTACTTTGGCCACCCGTTCAACCGGTAAAGGGTTTAATGCACCTATGCCTCAACCTAGAGCCGGTGTGAATTAAACACACCCGGCTGGGGATGGGGTTACAACATGGTCACACACAGGTATATGGTTTACACAAAAAATCTTGGGTGTAAATTCCACTTTTGCCATTTCTCTGGTTTTGACCTTGACCAACAGACTCTGGCTTGTTTGTTATTAAAACTCATCTACAACTAAAACTCATGGGGTCTCCTAAAAAAATGAAAGACAGTCTGTATAGTACATTGGGAATCATGAAGGTGCTTATATTCTATCCTGTCCCTCATTCCTAGAATAGGGCAGACCTTCACATAATAAAGTGCAGGAGGGGTGACTATCCAGGAAAAAAATGTCCGAAGTGGTCTACCTTTTGCTATTTTCATATTTTTAATTCTTTGACTAATTTCAAGCTGTTTTACATGGCCTGCTTGGCTCACCTCTCATTCAGTTCTTCATTCGTCACTCATTTTCTTTTAACACCTACTATGTGTTGGGCATGGTGCTGGATCCTGTGAATAGGGAGATAAATATGTCCATCCCCAGCCTCATGGAGGAGAGACAGAGCCACACACGCACATTCTAATTGCACGTGGTAAGCAAATAATAAGGCTACGCCGCGGGTAAGTCGGCCCTAGAATAGGGAGGCTTCCACAACTTAGAGGGTCACGAGTCTCCTCATGGAAGGTGCGGACAGAGCACAGCTCTGAAGATGAGCATGCGAGATCAGCAATGCAGAACGTTTGCTCACGGGATAAAAACACATGTTCCAAGGCAAAGCGGTAAGTTATGCAGGTGATGCTGGAATCCAGAGGGGTGGTGCAGGTCGTGTGGTCACAGAGGAGGACTGGTGGGGCCCTCGCATCCCCAGAGGTGGACGAGGCTCCTCTTGTGGGCCAGACACCCTGGAAGGAATCGAGGACCCAGCAGTGGGTGTGGCAGGTGAGCCCTGTCTCCGAGCTCACGGTAGATGGGAGGAGACAGAGAGTCAAAGGCAAACCTGGACCCTGGGAACATTTTGAGATTGGATTGATGCTATGAAGGAATAAATAGGGCAATGCCAAGAACCTGACAGGTGCTGGGGAAAACGCACGTCAGAAAAGACACCGTGAGCCCCATTTCTCTGGAGAGGGGACACGAAACTTGAAGGGTAAAGAAGTGCCATCCTGGGAAACACCAAGGAAAGAGCCTGCCTGGCAGAGGGGGTATGTTGCAATATAATGCATCATGTTTGACGATACAATGCATTAACCAACACAAAGACTGCAGCTGGTGTGTGTGGGGGAAAGAAGACGGCAAGTTTGACATGTGAAGGTCAAGAGGTAGGGGCAGGAGGTGAGGCTAGGGGCGGGAGGTGGCGAGCCTGATGACCTCAGCCAGGACTGCAGGATGTGAGTGTCGGATGACAGGCCTTGGGGATGTCTGAAGCAGGGAAGTAGCATAAACATCTAAAAAATAGTACGGTGCTGGCTCCACAGAGAACACACTGTGGGGAATAAGTGTGGAGCAGGGGAGCCAGGTCTGAGGCTGTCACTGTTGTCCGGGTGACAGGTAGTGACAGCTCGGACAATGTGACTTTCCTGAGCCGGTCTGGGAGAGGTGAAAAGTGGCTGTGAGATGGCACCACTCTCTCCCTCCGGGCTGCGTGAAGAGTAAGGATGACATACAGATGAACACTTCGCTAGAAAGCGGCAAGAGACAAATCCCTAGCATCTGGATGCATTTCGATGTGCTGCCATTTGCCATGGTCTTGCTCGATTAGACGGAGCCGATTGGACAGGCAAGATCGCGTTCTCCATAGATAAACTGGGATGCTGAGAACCTAGGTGTCACTGATCAAGCTTCCCCGCCTGACCTGTAGATGAATTCAAACTCGAGTCCAGTCTGGACTCCACATTCGATGTTCTTTTCACTGCCTCGCAGTTCCCTGGTGTACCGTACATCTCAGGCTGCTGCCGAGGCTGAGCGTAAGGCTGTCAAGTGTGGTCAGTAGGCTACTTCATTAAAAACCCTTAAACTTGAACTCACTTAGTGATCTCAAAGGCCATCGGTAAGTAGTGCTAAGGGCTTGTGACCAGGGCAGGAGAATTCAGGTATGCCACATGTAGCCTGTCCACTGTACCTGTTCTTGTATCACAGCACCATGTAAATGAACTAACACCTCTGGAAATTACTGATTAAGGAGAAGATAAGCTTGCCAGGGCATAGTGCTGTGCCATATGAAAGAAGAAAAATGGTAAAATTTCAAAGTGCCTGGCTTACTGGGTCTCTACAAATGAAAATACAAAATAAAGAGAATTTATTGTGTTTTGGTGAAATCTTAGCATCTCACTGGGCAATTGGCCGACATTTTTTGATGCATAACATTGTTGCTTTCAGGCATCCTGAAACATCAACAATTCTAAGTGGGGAGTAGGTATAACATTCGTTGCCAAAGAGCACATACACTCAGCCCGTGGAGCTGTTTGCTGAGATGAACAATGATCACTTCATGATCGGCAACACTCTGAATCTGGCTAAAGCCAGCTGTGACGCAGCGCACACGGAACCCAGTCCGTTAGGTCTGCAGGTGCGTTCATTTGGGGCACTGCTGACAGTCTGGAAACTCAGTTTGGCTTTAAAATGTGATGTCATAATGTTACTGAACATTTTCTCTTGGAAAAATAGTTGATCTTACTGTTTCTATTTGCCATGGTGGTACTAAATTAGGGGTGTGTTATAAAACCACTTTATGCTTCTTAAATTACTGTATGTGAGGCAGAGGATGCTCACACAGAGGTGAGTGGTTGGTGAGCTTATCCAGGTCACAAAGATGATCTATAATCCTTTTCAAGCCCAATAAGAGTAATGCACATGTGGATATAATTCTACCTGAAGAAAAAAAAAAGCAGAAAAACACAACTGTGATCTCATTTCATATACATCCAGGTATGTACATGTTATTTGTATTACATATTTTATATACATTAATTTCTATCATAGTCTGTTATGACAGCATCTGCACCTGTGCCTGAATAAAGGCACAATTGGGGAAAAATACAATTACGAAGCAAGTTAAAATACAAGTAATATATTTCTTGTTATTGAAATGAGCTTACCACCCACACAGCTAATAAAGCTGAATAAAGTATTTCCTAAGCTTGTGGAAGCCACCCACAAGCTGACAAGATGTTACAGTATCACCAGCATCATCACCTCGAGGAAAAATGGGAACCCCACCCGCTAAGAGAGTTCCGAAGCCACTTCACTCCTGAACTTGGCAGTCCCTGAGCCACGACAGCGCAGCGCGCTCTTCCAAGGCCTGTGCAGAGCGGTGTTTCCTCCTGACCTCACTCAGATCTCTGCTCCCTCCTTCCCCTTCCTGGAAAAAGCTGAGCTCCCAGAGAAAGTCCCCGCACCCACGTCCTTCCCGCATCCTCTGCTTCAGCGAGAACCCAGGCACTTCAGCATCAGGAAGCGAATACAACGACATCCTATCAACATTGCTCATCACAGATTAAAACTGGCAAACACAGATGACTATGGACAGTGGAAAGCAGGTATAACCTGGGATGCATTTATTTAATGCAATGCTATCCAGCAAAGAAAGGACAAAAGAGATAAATAGAGGGAGGAAGGAAGGGAGGAAGGGAGGAAGAAAAAGAAAGAGAGAGAGAGAGGGAGGGAGGGAGGAAGGAAGTGGGATTGACTGGGGGAGCAGGGGTGTGGGGTGGGCAGAGGAGGGCAAAGGGGGAAAAATTGAGACAACTGTAAGAGAATAACAATAAAAATAATTAAAAAAATAAAAGGGAATACAATGTGTTTGGAAAGAAAGAAGAAAGAAAGAAAGAAAGAAAGAAAGAAAGAAAGAAAGAAAGAAAGAAATTACAACAATGTGGTTCTCACAAACATAATTTTGAGAAATAAAGGCAAGATGGAAAAAAATCCATATCGTGGTGTTATTCTACTCCTACGAAATCCGAAAAGAGACAAAACAGACTGTATTTATGGGGAGCATATAAGTCGTACAATTGTAAAGAGAAGCCACAGGAATTCTCATGGATAGCAGAAGAGCTCTCGCGTCCAGGGAGAGAGAGGGGGCGATGGGAAGGAAGGCCCCGGGGTGCTGGCTGCTGACCCTGGCCCCTGGGTGACGGTTCCATGGCTGCGTGGAAGTTGGCTTTATAATCATTGATCAAACTGCATAATTATTTTATGCGATTTTTCAATATGCATATTTTAAAACATAATAAATTACCAAATACACAAAGTGGTAGGAAACCCAAGGCCAGGGAACAGGAAGTCATAAATCTCCCTAGCTGTTCAGGCGGAGAAGGAAGTCCTATAAATTTCCCACCCAGGGTGACATTAGCATCACACAGATCGTGACTGAGCAAAACAGACACTGGCTGAGCCTCAGCCTGAGAGAGGAATCCTGGCCTAAGCAGAGAATTACACGTTGTGGAAAGATGCATGTAAGCGTGAAAACACTATGCAGTATTGCAAGAGTTGCTATTGCTAGTTTTCCTTTCCTTGTTCCTTATTTTTATTCTCTGTTTCAGTGTGACGTCAGCCAGTTTTCTGTGTGGCCTTGGGTGGCGTTCCCTGGTTGATTTCATTAGGTGCCTTGGGGACTAGAGATTAAAAGTCACAGAGTTGTTTATTCTCATGAAATACAACTTGTTTGCTCTTATTTTGAAATTCATTTCATGCATTCACAAATCTCTCAACTGTCAGCTCTGAAAGGGCCTTATTTAAGAAATGGAGAGACGGAGCAGAGAAACTAAGAGTCCGAATTTCCAGTTCACCCACCGAATGGTAGAGTGTCCAACACTGGAGGCCGGACCACAATTCACTGCCGGCTAAACAGAGCGAACAGGATTTGTTGTTGTTGGGTTTTTTACCCTGAGGCCTAGTCATTAATTTTCAAACAAATCCGGAGCATTCCCCATCATATTTTCTAGACAATGACAATTTAAAATGTTTGGTTTTTACTTTTCCTTGGTAAGAATCTTTCTGCATCCCAAATGTACACACTGAAAAAAAGCAAGGAACATAATTATCTTTCTCTGCATTATTCAGCTCTTCAACTGCTGGAAAAATTCTGCTTACCAAGGGAAATAATCCAATGATTCATTAATTGAAAATAAATAATGAATACAGCGTAAGACAAATTCGCATATACTGGAGAAGCAGTTGGAAAAACGACTTAAGTTCCCAATGCTGGTTTCCCAGGATGAAGTGACAAAGGGACCTTTTAGATAGAGCCCTGCCCGCTGCACGGGGGAGTGGTCCGAAGAGACCTCCCAGGCCTCATCGAAACCAACGCGGTAGCAACGAGGACAAATGCCACAAGGTAACTACAAAGCAGGGCCATGTTCTTTTATCTCAGGTGAGTCAACATGTCCTTCAGATTTTCCGGAGTTCCTGGGGCTGATTTAGATGCCCTGCCTTTATGTATCTGCAGCATGATATGATATGATATGCTGTGATATGATGTGATATGATATCCACTCTCATACAGCTGTCTGTAACCCGCACAGACTAGAACACAGAAGGCAGTGGATCTCTGTGGCAGGGTGCCCGAACATGTTAGGTGCTCCATGACATGTGTCGAGTAAAGAAACAACAGAATAAATATTTAGCGAGAGGTTGGCTTGTCCTGTCAGGACCTGATTTCAAACAGACCCCCCCCATTTGAAGGACCCTGTCCCGTGATTGTACCTGCAGCCACTGAAATCACCGCTTTCTTTCCTGAATGTTCCTTATAAATAATATAAAGTGCTCAGTTGTCATGTGCAGGCTGCATGAGAGCAAAGCCTGAACTAACACACTAATGTTTTTAAAAGCCTACATCCACGAGATGACAGAGGAGTGAAACCACTGACTCCCATCGGCATCATTAGAGAACCCGGATCCAGCCGCTGCTGAGCCTGAGGTACCACTGGGCTTTTCCATCACAGGAGGCAGCATTTTCCCTGAGGCTTTAACCAGTTTCAGCTGTGTTTCTGTTCTGTCACAACCAAAGGAATCTTGACTCTAAGAGAGAAATATCGGGGATGGGAACTGGGCCAGCAGTTGAATGCTTCGCTCCTTCCAGAGTTGAGCGGAGCTGTGTGCAAAACAGAAACCACCGTTTAAGGGTCTGTGGAAGAGCGGACACCAAAAATCCTAAGGTTCTAGGTGCATTTTACTTTAATTTGTATCATACATTTGGGATTCAGAGCAGAGAAGGGATCCTTCTCTGTGACATACAAATACATGTTTTAAATTTAAGTCCCACTATTTAAATGTAAGGGGGGTTGAAAATGAGTAGAAGTAGGTTCTCTTTGGTTACAGAAATCACAAAGACATAGAACTCCATTTATGTTTTTATCCACATATTAAATGTTGTCCTCTCTAAAAATAATCTCTAAATACATGTAATTATAAATCAAACCTGACTGGTAATAACATAGTTGACTATTTAGAGTGGATCCCTTGAAAAATCTCAAATTATGGTCCCCAGATGGATAAGTAAAGCGATAGGGAAACAGAAGGTAATCAGGATAGCTCCTCAAGCCCTTTTGAGATTTCAGAGAAGATGCTGACACTACACAAATTTACCTTCTTCACTTCTTTTTCATCCACCAAAACTTCATCAATTATAAGCACAAAATAAATGTCCAGTTAAAAAAAGAAAACAGTTAATATAGCCATTCATTTAAAACTTTTTTTAAGTTCATGTAAAATACATTGGGACTAAAGAGCAACCAGGGAGTCCCTGCACCTCGGGGCCCCTTCCCTGGAGGGGAGTTCGGCTCTGAGGACGGCTGTGGTATGATGTGCCAACTACACGCGACAGTGTTCCGCAAACTCAACTCACCAGTATGTGCTCTTGGAGACATTTTTGGACATATGTACCTGCTCCATCTTTTTTTTAAAGATTTATTTATTTATTTTCAGAGAGGGAAGGGAGGGAGAAAGAGAGAGAGAGAGAGAAACATCAATGTGTGGTTCCTGGGGGCCGTGGCCTGCAACCCAGGCATGTGCCCTGGCTGGGAATCGAACCTGCGATGCTTTGGTTCGCAGCCTGCGCTCAGTCTACTGAGCTACAACAGCCAGGGCCATGTGCTCCATCTTATTTATTATTTGCTTTTTAATTGTTTACATCAAATTAGTCATAAGACATTTGTAAATGCAACATGATATCATTCATTGCATGCATTATTTCTGTTGCATTCAAGTAAATACTAGAAAGTAGTGAAAGAAAAATAGGGCCCATCCGTGTGTTACATAGAACCCTCTGACCCAAGCCAGCGATGGGCATGCTAAACTGATAGAACTAACATCACAGGCGCACACAGAAGGCTCCACAGCCACAAGGAGAAGAGGAGGGGATGGAGAGCCATTGTGAGCTCCTCTGCACCTTGAAACAATCCCTGCGGCAGCAGAGGGACAGACCATTTGCTAGAATGGGTCTGAGGGGGAGATTGCTCTTAAGAAGCTACTATAATGCCTCTGAGAATTGGCCAATCATGTGTCTAAGGCAGGGGGCACCCAGAAGGGACAGGCATGAGAGATGTTTAGAGGTTGGGTCATGGGGAGTCAGCGCCCGCTTAGAGTGAAATGAACGCAATAAAAGCTTAGTTGACTACACTCTCACCTGTGTGTCGTTAACCTGGGAAGGAAACTAGAAGGAGGAAACACCTAGGGATGGACCAGGGGAGATTAAAGGTTGTTTCTGGGGACAATGAACTTGACTGCCTTGTGGTACAGGCAGGGGGAAACCCCATAGTGAGTGGGAAGTATAGTCCGGACTCCTGAAAATATTGTTTACAAAACAAACACCTCCGTAGCAATAAGCACATGGTACAAAAGGCTGAAATATGCTATTAATTTTTGCAAATTGCAAACTAAAATAAAGAGGCACTTTTAAAATTAGCAAGTTTTTTAAATTATAATTCTTCATTTCAGCAATACAGAGAAAAGATAGGCACCCCCACAAATGTGTCCTGGAAGGGTGAGCTGGTTCATCGCTTCAGCAATGCCCTTTGGCAGTGCACACCCAAGGCTGCACAGGCGAGCGTGCTTTTTGACCCACAAGTTATAAATCTAAGAATTTATTGTAGGAAAATTCCAAGTGGTATATTAAAAAATGTATGTTAGATATATAGATCAATACAATAAACATAATATATTATGCATTTGTAAATTTGGTAAATGAAAGAAGTACAAAGAAAAAAAAACTGTTGTCCAACCATTCAGATTTATCTTCTTTATTACCATACCTAACATTTATTGAGAAATTATATAAAATATATAATGAAATTATATGTAAAATTCTATAATGAAATCATATGTAAGAACCCTATATATGTATATAAGCATACATATCCCTGTTCTAAATATTTTCCTTATATTAAATTATTAAACCCTTACCATTTCATATTATTGAGTCTATGTTTGTTCCCATGATACATATAAAAAAGCTGGAATACAGAAAAGTTACATTTAAGTTGCTCTAGGTCACGCAGCATTCTGCTTTCTATGTGTCGTGTGTACGAAATGAGCAACATAAACATGTGTTCTCTTTAACATATATTTACTTATTCAACATGTTTTAAAAGTAGTCACTCTGTGCCGAACACTGCTCTCAGGGGTTGGGGTGTTGCCTTTGCACACAGCCGCGTCCGCGGAGCGCAGAGGGGAAGCCCTTCGGTTCTCAGCCGGCCTGTCCGGAGCTCAGCCAAGTCTTGGCTGAGACGCTTCCTCCCTGTGGGGTCTCCAGTGGGCAACTTAGTCTCTCTCTGTGCCTCAGCCTCCTCATCTGTATAATGGGGTGATCACAGCACTTACCGCTAGGGACCGTGCTAAGCGTTGAGGGAATAGACACACTTGGGCATCCCGAGTAGCCCTGGGCCCACAGCCAGGTTATTTGTCCCCTGCTGTTTACCTCCTGCTTCTAGGAAGAAGAAGGGGGTCAAAAAGCCCTTCTTGTACTCGTGCTTCAAGTGCCAGCACCTCAAAGTAATCCTTTTGTCAATGTGGCGCATTTTGGGGTGACATATTCGGCATCCTTCAATGCCATTGTGAGGATTTTCCCTAAGAAGTGACATTATATTTCTAACACAAACATCAAAAGGTTTACTGCCTATGTTTTCTGCTGGGAGTTTCATGGTTTTGAGTCTTCCATTTAAGTCTTTAATCCATTTTGAGTTTATTCTTGTTTACGATGTAAGAAGGTGGTCTAGTTTCATTTGTTTGTATGTATCTGTCCAATTTTCCCAACACCTTTTATTGACTAGGAGGAGGGTTGGGGAACTGGATTGAAAAGGTAAAGGGATTAAGAAGTACAAATTGGTGGTCACAAGATAGTCACAGAGATGCAAAGTACAGCACAGGTCAATAGTCAATACCGTAATGTACCAGTGGCGCTAGGTGGGTGCTGAAAATATCTGGGGGGACATTTTATAAAGTATATGATCGTCTCACCACTCTGCTGTGCACCTGGGGCTAATACAAAGTAACAGTGAATGTGAACTGTGATTAAAAAATAAAATGAAAAAACAGAAGTAACGTCATATGGATTGCCTTTAAACCAATCCCTTGGGTTGTCTGGGGAGAAGGGGAGAGTCGTTGGGAGCCGTTCCACAGACCTGGGCAGAGGAGGCTGTGATTGAGCTGAGTCAGTAGAAGGAGTGGAGGCAGAGAAGCGGATGTGGGATGTGCTTGGGTGCTCGCACGGAACAGGACCCACGACGGGTTGGGTGGGGTAGGAGTGAGGGGAGGAGATAGACTATCAAAGGCATGTCACTCCCAGATGATAGATGGCCTGACTGGGCGCTGAGGCTGCCGTGAAGTGGAGAAGATGGGTTACGGAGGCCTTGGGGTGGAGGTGGGGGGTGGGGGGAGAGTCATGTGTTCTCCTCTGGGCGTGCCAGAATTGAGGTGTCTATTAGAAACCTGAGGGGAGGCGATGAATAAGCAGTGAGGCACGAGGCTGCAATTCCGTGGACACCCCGGGCAGGAATGCTGCTTTGGAATTCCTAGTCATAAAAATGGTATGAAAGGCACTGACACGGATGACACCACCGAGACGGGGTGTGTCGAGGAGAAAAGCAGCTGAGGACAAGACTTTTCATGTAAAGGTCATCAAGAAACTTTCCCCTCCCTGTTAGCACCAAACTCAGTGACTTCCCCCTTCCCCAGGGTCAAGAACTAGTAGAAATGTAGTGTGGCTGCTGTGTGCCTTTCAAGCCTGTTTACAAAAAGGATTATGCAATATTTCCTTGGTATGCGATCTTAATGAAAGATACCACAAACAAATGTGTGTGTTATCACCACTCAAGAAATAAAGCTTTCCTCCCCAGGGTGGTCAGAGAGCCGACCATCCAACGAGGCGGCCTGGGTTTGCATTCAGGCCTTTCCAACATTTTACAGGACCTTCACCACCACAGGGAGCAGGCCTGCAGGGCCCCGTTCCTGCAGAGCAACCTAATCAATCACAATGTTTGCCCAGTCATGCTGTCTGCAGTTTCTCTGAGATAGAGCTTAAAGCATGGAGAGATTCTGCTTTGCTGACTCAGTTTTCATGGGCTGTTCTTTCAGCGCTGTTAGTTAGCTGATGCTGGAACCACCCCAAAACGAGAGGTGTGAAACAACAGTGATTTCATAGATCTTATAGGACTGTGGGCTGGACAGTTGGTTCTTCTCCTTTTCTGATCACGGATGAACTCTCATGCATCGGTGGTTAGCTGTGGGCCAAGCTGGTGTCGGGAGCTGGGATGGTCTCCCATATTTCTGGCAGCTGGTTGGCTGTCTGCCCGGGTGCCTTGATTGTCCTCCCTATGGCTCCTCCTACTCCAGGATCTGGTTTGGGCTCTTTCTTATGGCAAACTTAGGATCCCAAGAACAGTAAGTGGGTAAGCCCCGACTCCTGAGTGCTTTAAAGTTGTGCTTGGTTTATTTGGCTAATGCTGCGTTAACCACAGCACGCCACATGGCCAACTCAATTTCAGGGGATGGAGAACCACACTCCACATTGCCACATAGCAAAGTGGACTGCATCCAGTCACAGGGAGATTTTCGTGGTGAGCTTTGCCAACTATAAAAATTATCATTTGCTATTTTTGTTGTAGTTGCTATTCACACATTCTAGAAATAATGAAGTTGCGATAATCCTTTCAGGTAAACATGCCTTCTGCAAAAATTCGGAGATTGCTTTTTCAGAATGTGTCCTGTGGAGGTGTTGCAACCCCCTCCGGCTTTAGTTAGGAAAAGAGCACTTTCAGGGCCTCATGCGGATGGGTAACCTCACCCTCATTATCCTGAAATCACTTGTTTTCTGTGTCACCTCAAATGTTCCTGTCTCTTCATCCCATTCTGTGCCAAATATCACAACAGAAAATAAAATCTACCTGTTCGCTCTCTCACTGTGATTTGTGATTTTACTGACTTAGGCTCACTTAGGGACTGACTTCCTTAGAGTTGGACTTAATAACTTCTCTAACTCTCTAATGATAAAGTTAAAGCAATCGCCTCTACACAAGGGTTATCTTTTTAATTACAACACTTTCTTGATTATTCTGGAATTTTAGTTTATTCAGCTCCTCATTAACCAGAGGCTCATACGGAATTACTATAAAACAAGAAAAACATCTGCTATATATTTTATAAATACCAGAAGATTTATGTGTGCTTTATCCTTATTACGTCCACTTACAAGGGAACTACGTCTGAAAAATATATCCATCAATTGTTTTAAAATCAAAGATATGGGCTTCAAATTCAGGTTTTGCAAATAATGTCGGTGCGAACCTATGTGAGCCTCACAAATTTAATCTCTAGAGGAATGCTTTTGTTACATGAATACCTCAAACACTACTAAACACTACTGTAAATAGGAGATGAGACAATGCGTGCGAGGAAACCGCAAGGTCATCAGTACGAACATTGAGGGTTCTGAGAGTCAACGTGTCTCCGTGGGATACTGCCGGGACCTATAGGATTTATAATCTGTACGGTTTATAATCAGCTCAGCCACTTTCTTGTTGGAGTGTAATAGGGAAGAGAAAAAGAAAACAGGAATGTGGTACTAACTTTTTAACTCTAAGTTCAACTCTACGAACCTTGTGGGGCACAGAAAGCCTGCCATGCACTGGGATCGCCAATGATTTACATGCCGTGACAGCTGACTCTCAAATTAACGGGCATTCTAGTTTTAAAAAGTTGTATTTTCAATAAAATGAAACGTCAATGTTTCAGTCCTTGCATGAAAGCATTTTTCCCGGAGTAGATTTCTAATTCTTTCTTCCTTTAAGGCAAGATTTCTCGCTTGACACTTGATAATGGGTCAAGAACTGAGCAGGACAATATGCACATGTTCATGTTTAATCACAGGGTTTGTTGTTGTTTTTTTAATCGCACAAACTGAAGGGAGTGAATGGGAGAGGATTGCCTCACAGGTGGACCGTATAGCTTTCTTTACATTGATTTCTCATTTACCATTGGATTCAAGCCTGGGAGGGAACAGAAAACCCTCCGTCCCATCTTTAAGATGTACCTAGCACAAATGTGTTCTTGTTCATTAACCATTCATGAGCATTTCTCCAAAGGTACATTGAATTATTCATGCACAAAGAGGGGTTCAGGAGCTCCGTCACTGGCTATGTAGCACGGGCTGGTAGGAAAACATGCTTTGGCAGCTCAGGAATCAAAGTTAAAAAACACTTTGTACCTAAAAAGTGATTTGTAGAAAAAGAGAAAAATCACAATTTCTGCTGTCAACGAGTAAAGATGGCACCTTTGCCTCCGTTTGAAGAATATAAAATTCACTAGTTTCCACAGGAGCTGATATATATGTATATGCACATACACATCATATACATTAAAATGTATACTTTTATACATTTTGATAACTTTGGCTAGTCAATATTTCCTATGTACCTTTTTAAAACAAACACAACTTTCCCATTATTTTCAAAGTAGCACATTTATACTCTTTTATGAGACTAGCAAAAAAGGTCATAAAGCTAGTAAAAGAGAGAGAAAATAATTTTTGCCTATACACACTGATGAAAAAGTATTGCTAAGTCTTTTGTTTTTGCCAAAAGCAGTCATTTAATAACTTCAATTAAACTTTAAATGAACTTTCATTGAGAGCCTTCCTGAGGCCTTTTACTGAAGGAGCCAGGCAAAGATAGAACAGCTTTTCTTTTGCTTTTTTTTTTTTTTTTGACTTTTTCCAACAAAGGAGCAAATAAAGTGATTGGCATTCACCGAAAGAAGCATCCCCTTACCTGCAACAGGCAACTTTATTTCTCAGTAATTTTTGTAATTATTTTTGGAGTGGGGAAACCTACATTCTCAGTAATAACCGTTGCACTGGAAAACTGGTTATAGATTCTCATTCTTTTAGTAATTTAGGCTGAATTCTATGCACAAAATTATTTTTTGCCAGAACGAAAAAAAATGGGGTTTTCTCGCTGCATGCTTCATTTTCAGAGCTATAAATATAGAAAGGTTGACTTCTAATTTCCCAAGCATGTGAAGAATTTAGATGCTCCAAGGAGTTGGACTGAATGCATTCATATTGAAATTAGGGGACATAATAAGGAATTTCACCAGCTACCTGGTGTTGACGAGGACTGCAAGGAAGCAGCAAGGGAAGAATCAATGTCCCTGATGCTGCCCTTTGAGGATCGCAGCACGGCCGTGCTGGGCCGGCTTTGGGGGAGAGGAGACGCATCCTGAACAGCGCGCATGTGCAGGATGTCTGGACCTCATCACGTATCTCCACGGAGGCCATCTGTGACCCTCAAGTTTGTTCTTATTGCAACTTTCTTTTTATAAACCTGTAGCACTGCAGGCAAACGCAGGGCCCCACCCGTTACTAAAAATCACGCTGCCAAATTATGCCATTTTTTAATGAGGTCCATTTCCCTTAAAAGTGTCCCATGCCTCTCTGGCAGAATAAGTCCTACCTACAGTAATGAGCACTGTGGGGCAGAAGGTTTTGTCTAACATGGTTGTGTGTGTGCATTCATAAACTCCGAGCCACACAAAGACAGCTTTTACTGTCTGGGTTTTTAAAAACTCATGACTGAGGGTGTTTTGTGTATACGCTCGGAACGGAATCTTTTTATGGACTTATTAAAGAAAGATGCTATTCAGCCCTCCCAGAACGGGAACTGTGTGTGATGATGACAGGGCTGCCATTCATGTCTGCAACGTCGTCGCATACGGTTTTTTGAGACTTTACTTTTTTAGAGCAATTTAAAGTTTATAATGAAATTGAGCATAAGGTACGGAGATTTCCCATATACCCTCTGCTTCCACACATCCACAGACTTCCCCATTTTCAACGTCTGTCACCAGAGTGGCACATTTCTGACCACGGATGCCCCTACATTGACACATGGTGATCACCCAGACTTCATAGTTTTTCTCAGGGTTCAGTCTTTTTTTTTTTAAAGATTTTATTTATTTATTTTTAGAGAGGGAAGGGAGGGAGAAAGAGAGAGAGAGAGAAACATTATGTGTGGTTGCTGGGGGCCGTGGCCTGCAACCTAGGCATGTGTCCTGACTGGGAATCGAACCTGCGATGCCTGGTTCACAGCCCGCGCTCAGTCCACTGAGCTACGCCAGCCAGGCAGGGTTCACTCTTGATGATACACAAAGGATACTCGCTATATATTTTCTAAATGTCAGGAAACTTATATATATATTAATTAATATGTAAAAATATATGTAAATATTTAGAAAATATATACATATTTTATATAAATATATAAATATATATGTATCTTATGCCCACTTATAAGGAAGTCACACCTAAGAAGTTAAATAATTTGATTTAGAATCAAACATCCTCCTTTTAAATTCGCCATTACCATGTGATGGCTGAGCGAACCTATGTGTGCTTCACATACGTAATCTATAAAACGGGGCTGTTCTGTTAATACGCACCTCGAACGTTAAATTGTATGGGTTTCCACAAATGTATAATGACACATATATCTCTCATTATAACATTATACAGAGTTTTCTTTTCTGCCTTGAAGATCCTCTGTGATTCTCCTGTGCGTCCCTCCCAGCCCAGCGCCTGGCAATGACGGACCTGTTCCAGTCTCCACAGTTCTGTCTTTTCCAGAAGGCCCAATAGCTGTAATCACAGGGCACGATCCTCAGAGTGACTTCTTTCCCTCAGTGTGTGCATTAAGGGTTTCTCTGTGTCTTCTCGTGGCTTGATAACTCATTTCTTTTTATATTCAGAACAGGATTCCATGGTCTGGCACACAATAGTTTATTTATCTTTTCACTTAACTGAAGGATATCTCAGTGTGGCTTCCAGGTTTTACTAATTATAAATAAAGCTACTATAAGCGTGTATGTGGTTCTTTTTGTGTTTTCACCTTTCTTGGGTAAATACTAAGAGCATGATTTCTGGATCATATGGTAAAATTATGTTTAGTTCTATAAAAATACCAAACTGTCTATCACAGCGTTTGTGCCATTTTGCATTTCCACTAGCAGTGCGCGAAAGTTTCTGCTCCTCCACATCCTTATTAGCATTTGGGGTTGTCAGTGTTCCGGATTTTGGCCATTCTAAAAAGTGAGGAGCAGTACCTCCCTGCTGTTTTAATTTGCATTTCCCAGATGATGTATGGTGTGGAACATCTTGTTATATAGATATCAAGTTATATAATATATATATACATCAAGTATAAAATATATATACCATGTGTACTGCGGGTGGGAAAGGGGTGCTGTAATACAGCATGGATTCCTGAGTGAGTGGGTCATGGTCGATAGTCATGCCCCAGGCCTGTAACTTCTTCGTGAGAGGTTTTTAAGCCAGCCCTGCCCCCTGTTCTCATGCATCTACGTTAACATACCTTTGAAATCCCAGAAGTTGTAGCCCTCAGAGGCCTAACCACCCTCAGGAGAGCACATTATCTTGTTGACTATCCTATAACCCAGTCTCTGCATTGCTTTCTCCCTGTTTAATTTAATTTTCCTATGGCTCCTTCTTAATTTCAAATGCATAAAAGCTGCAAACCTGTCAATCTGCAAAGCACATGAGAGCTTGCTTCCCACCAAATGTCAGCAGTTTTGGCTCAGATAAACTCTTATTGACGTTCTCTACAGGTCTGGATGTTTCTTGCATTAAATATATAAGACAATGTGTTTCTGTATATATGTATATTCCACATATAGTATATACATATGTAATGTGTATATATACATTGATGCATATTAATATTTTCATATATCATGTATTCCAGATATATAGTAGTAATATATTATTTTTGTATATATTCCATAGATACATACATACACACATATATAATCTCCCCCCTCTTTGGTGGGTATCTGTTAAGGTGTTTGGCCCATTTTTAATCAATTTGTCCACTAATCCCATTTTTTTTCTGTAATAGTTGTGTCACATACTAAGATCTTCATTTTAGGCCCTGGCTGGTGTAGCTCAGTGGATTGAGCATGGGCTGTGAATCAAAGCATCATTGGTTCGATTCCCAATCAGGACACATGTCTGGGTTGCTGGCCAGCTCCCCAGTGTGGGGTATGTGAGAGGCAACCACACATCGATATTTCTCTCCTTCTCTTTCTCCTTCCCTTCCCTGTCTCTAAACATAAATAAAATATTTTTTAAAATCTTTATTTTATAGCTTAGGACATTCAGGGGCATAGAAGTTAAGAAACATCTTCTGTTTGCATGTGGCCAGAATTGCAACCCTTCCCAGACAAGGGTTGGTGCCCACGCTCAGTGACTTTAACCACGCTGCTTTTGGGCATAGACGCTGAGACTTTGTCAGCCTCGGGGCCTCTGCATTGCTCCTCTCACGCCAGCTCCCTCCACTGCTGATGCTGGTCCTCTCATACGTTCTGTGCATCCTTTGGGTTTCCTAGCCCACAGTTATCGACCACTGTACTGAGAGGGCGTAGAAACAGAGGGAGTCATTATGCGGCTTCTGTCCCTCTCATGGGGCAAGACTTATTATTTTCATCGTCCCCGCCCCTCCATTAGGTGGAGAAGGTTCAGGGCCTGTTCTCAAGTGGCTGCCCTCTTACTTTCCAAGTGTTCAGTCCCTACTTGAACCCCCTACCGGGGCCCAGGGACACTGTTACTGATAGACAGACCTGTTAGACCAATTGGCAATCTGGGCTTCTATGTATCACTGATTTTCCAGGTTAAGATAGCAGCTGATTTGCCATGACTGATTGGGCCCCTCTCACCCTCCGTTAAGTATTTCTCTAAAACGCCTCACAATAGAATTTTGCTGTTGCTAGTTGACTAGTTATTTCACAAAGGAAACCAAAAGGAATTAGACATTGACCTTAACAAACTGAGGAGCATAAGCCTGTTTGCTTCACCAGGAAGCTGTAGGCCACATCCTACGAGATCATAGCGTTTCTACACTAAGGGGATTTACACTCCCCCCTGCCCCTTCCAGTACAGAAATGTTGGGCGACAGAGGGAGAAATGCTGAACCATAGAGGCCTATCTGTCTAACTGAGGGTTGGAACCACTTAAAAGCCCAGAAAGCTTGGAAAGTTGATTGGTTCTTTGGAAAAAGCACTTGGACCATCTCAAGCCCAAGCTAATATAGTCCCAGGGGAACAAAGAAGCTCTCTCCCTCTCTCGCTCACCCACCTAGTAACACGCTCGCCCAGGCATTCTCATGTGCTGGCTTGCTCAGGAGCAAGCAACCATGTGCATCCAGCAGCTACCTGGGCCGAGCAGATGGTGGGGGTTCAAAGAGGAGGGAGCGTTAACATGAAACAGGAACTCTGGACACTGGCTTTCATTTTGGTCTTGCTGAGGACATGGTTGACCTTTCCCCCGGGGGGGAAGAAAGGGATGGGGAATGAGGAACCCAGGAGCAGCCTCCCACACAGGTAAACCACCACGCCACACCGTAGTCTCCCCTGTGTGGGACCTTGGAAGGTTTTTTTTGTGATCCTGTGGAAGAGCCAGCCTAATTTCAATGAACAACAGCGTAACTACTGAAAGTGTGCAGCTATGGATCACAGAAGCTACAGGAGAAATTCCACGGAGTGGCAGTTTCTGGTGACGACGTCATCTGTAATGATCTATTGAGAAGCCATGATTGCATGTCTCCCAGGGACTCCCAGTTTTAAACCAGAACATGGGAGAAGCCTGACAGTGAGTCCTGCCTCCCCCCGTCCCTGTCACCCGGCCTTTCCACGGCCTTTCCATCCCGTCAGTCCAGTCTGACTCAGGGTCATAACCTGGAAGCTGTTGGAGACACCCTTGTACTTCACCTCTTCTATGCCTGATTGTAGCATTGTCTTTAACTATTTTTTTTTCATTTTATTTTCTCCTGCACAAATATGGCAAGTGGTAATGTTGTCAGAAGATACTAATTCTAAGGAAAAGCAATGGGGAATAAAAGCACAAGACACCAGGAGAAGCTCGCCTATAAAGATAGAGCTGCCTGAAATTTTGAAGGCCATTCACAACCTTTTATCCTTTATTTGTTATTTTTAAGGTGAAAATGTGCTTTAAATTGGGTTCATTCAAAAGTGGCTCTGGAGAGTAGACTTCCAGCAAATGAGTTCCTTTCTTAGGTGGGTAGGTCATTCTAGGAAGCACTAGCTGCAGAGAAGGGAAGTTAGCTGAGGCAGGAAAGAAGCAAGTAAAGGATGTATTCTCAAGCAGGTCGCCACTGTGGGCCATCTGGCCTCAGCCTGGCTGGGGAGCCTGAGACAGAGTGAGGGACATGCCATGTAGTCACCCTGTCTGGGACTGAGCGGGCGGGCTTCTCTTCCTGCACTTCCTATTTGTCAATGGTGGATGGTAGCTTCCAGTACTGTGATCTGCAGTGAAGTTGATCGAAGGTGTGCAGGTAGACAGTCCTAGGTGCCTGGAGCAGGCCACTGCTGGCAGGTTCTGGAATGGCAAGTCCCAAGGGGAGGTGGGCAGGGCACCAGTAGAACGTGTTGCAGTGTGGTTTGTGTTACAAATTCAACTGAAAGCTGTATCCGGGACGCCCAGCCCCTTTTGAGAGGTAGGCTGGGGAAACAGAGAAATAAGGAGCTTGAAACCATAGACTCAGGATAAGCCTGACTTTGATTCCCAGCACTGCCAAGAAAGAGCTATGTGATTGTGGAAAAGTGTTCAGAGATACAAAGAAATGAGCTATCAAGTCACAACAAGACATGGAGAAACCTGTAGTGTATATTTCTAGATGAAAGAAGCCGATCAGAAAAGGTTCCAGTCTACATAATTCCAACAATATGACATTCTGGAAAAAGCAAAACTATAGAGAAAACAAAAAGGTCAGTCATTACTGGGGGCTGGACAGGAGGTGGAGGGATAAATAGATGGAGTACAGGACATTTTTAGAGCAGTAAAATTACTCCATATGGTACTATAGTGGTAGATATTTATTACATATTTATCAAACCTGTAGACTATATAGCCCAATATGTAAATGCTACTGTAAATTATGGACTTTAGTTAATGATAATATTGCAATATTAGCTCATCAATTATAATGAATGGGTCACAGTATTATGATATGTTAATAATAAGAAAACGTCTGTTTGCTGTGGGACAGATGAGGGGTTACAGGAAAACTGTATTTTCCATTCAATTTTTGTGTAAGTCTAAAATCACTTTAAGAAAACCAATTCTTTTAATCAAATCCCACCAAAGAATTCACCAAAAATGAATAGCAAACTAACAAATCCATAGTGCCTTTATGGTCTGGAGTTGGAGTAAATTGGTCCTTGGAGAATCTCCATATCATTTGTAAAAGTCCTTACCTGTTCTGGAAAGTGAAGAAGTTAATTAAAATTCTCATGGAATACCACTCCCCACCCATAAGGACCATTGCTTTTGGTAAATGTCCAAGAAATAAATATTGTATATTTCTCAGGCCACTATTTATTTCTAACATTTAATCGGATATGATCTTGTCTTACTTACTGGAGTCTAGGTGTCTTAAAACCAAGGACTGCACTTCTTCCGAAGTTCATTTCACAGTATCCCCCGTGTAGTCTCGGTTACACATATTATTCTATTAATTGATTCATTAATCAATGGGGTGCCTCTGTCTAGGCGTGCTTCTGTGCTCACCTCCTCTCAGAGCCACATTCGTGCACAGGGTCAGCTGAGGAAAAAGGAAGTGGCTGGTTGAAGAAAGCGTCATGATTGTCTCCGTATGGCTACAAAAAGTGGCAACGACAGAGCAGAAAGGGCTCTGAGATTCCCGTGGAATCTGATCACAGCCCCTCCTCTGCCTGCGACTGTGGGCCAGGCGGCCAGCTCCTCTGAGCCTCAGTCTCCTCGTCTATAAAATGGGTAATTATCAAAGCAGACCCACCATCCTGCTCACAGCTCATTGGTAATTCTTAATTCTTTGTCTCTGCATCATTCTTTTAGCTGACCTAAGAGCTCCAGATCTTGCATCTGGGCTCTTGACAAACCAGTGAAATAGGTTTATTTTGATTCTGCATTTCAGTTTAAGTTGCTCTTTCTAACTGAACAAGCCCCCGAGTTGAAGGCTTGCTATTTATAAACAACGTGACTCTCCTTTTTTTCCCCAAAGTGACGCTATTTTTAGCTTTAGCAAAATCACCACAATTTTGTTTCTGCTAAAATAAATTCATGCGGCAGAAGTTCTTTCTGAGTAAAAAAATGAAATGCAAAATTACTTCTTGAAGAAAAAAATCTGCATATTTTCAGTTTTCCTTAAGTAGTTTAAAGGAACTTAAATAACTATGTATATTGGATGCTTAGTTCTGGGCGTTGGACTTAAATGATCTCATCCAACTCTGCTATTGAAGGACATGGGAACTGGCTACCAGAGAGAAGCAATGTTCAAGGTCAGACAGCTACCTAAAATCATGAGTACACCAAAGTGCTTTAGTGTGCTTTAAAGTAGATATAAGTTGGGATGCGTAAAAGTATGGTGTTACTTTGAAATTTTGTGTCCATGTGGCCAGAGAAGTAATAGTACATGGGTTCTCGCCATGTTAGTATTTCTTTCTACAAGACATTCTCTGTTCTAAGGAAATGCAAGACTCAGTTTTCTACCTGCCTTATGAGAAAGGGTAGATCAGTCTGGGTCTAGTTAATGCCACAGATATACTCTCAGGCTGTATCCTTCTGCGCCCAGTGAAGCTTTTTACCGTCATTTGAATAGTGTGTTCTAAGACGTAGGTTGAGGTTAGAGGGAGGAAAGCTGCTGTAGCCAAACCAGAGAGTGCAGGACTCCACAGGGTTCTCTGAGCTCACTCTAATCTGCCTGCTTCCTGAGACAAAGACCCGGCTATTAGGAAAGGGTTACCTTGCCTTTTATTGGCCTCCTTATTCTCCCTGATGGCTTGCCAGGCAACGGAAGCATCTGACCAAGTCAGGATATTCGTATGCTTGAATCCTGCGGACAAAAATTTTCTGCCATCCTAATAGGACACCCAGCTTAAACTGCATCCCCACAAAGGCTCCCTAGTAAGGAATGTCTATAATGCACCAGACGCTCGTCTAGCTATGTGCGATACAAACTTTCTAATATTCAACAATGCTGCCAGGAAACAAAGTCCAAGATGAAAGTCTGAAATTCTAGGTCATTGGACTCTCAAGTCTTCTTACTCCTTGATACAGGTGAAAACAGTGTAGCACAGGACAAAACAATGCCTTTTATTTATCACTCGGCCGACACCCCCGACAAAACCTCACAAAGATGGCATTGCCTAATTCACAGCTGTGGGAACTGAGGCCCTGGACACGGCACGAGGTGCTCCGAGTCCTGCAGCTCAGCTGGGACGTAAGGGAGCCTAAGGCTCGGGGACGGCAGTTTCCTATATTCGTCTTCCCTGAGCAGCCTGACTCTATATTTGGCGTGAGACATGATTGATGCTCCCTTTGAGAAAATGCTTTTTAAAGACACACTCATTCGTCTGGGTGTGCCCGAAGTTCTGGGAATGCACTGGAAATAGCGTAATTAAGTGGAGCCTGGAGGAGCCGACTCAGGGGAAATGAGGTTATTCAGATTCTCCCTCCTGACCTTGCGGTGACCTGGAGTAAAGAACAACTTTCTGCCGTGACCTCAGGCAGCAGTCAGGAGGAAGGAGGGACAGGAGTGAGGTATCCTGAACCCTAGAGTTGTCCTGATCAGATGGGGAGTTTGTGAGCAGGGTGGCCCAGTGGCTGCCGAGTCGTGGGATGGGAGGAAGTACCAGCTGTGGTCAATAAGGGGGACGTGTTCAGTCAGTCACTTTAAGGGCAGTGGAATCCAGGCCGCTTGTTCTAAGAGTGTGGAGTGTCATTGCCATCTTTTCCGTATTGAGAACAATACATTCCTTAATGCAAGGACCAGGGTAAAATGTGAGAGCTTTACTCATTTCCCAGTTAGGTATTTCTTTACATATCCTTACATGATAATGCACGTTATTCTGTATTCTAAGTATGATGATTAACTCATCATACTCTGTATTTGGATTCTGTCCAAGAAGCAGGCTCACTCTGAGTGCTGTGAAGAAAAGGATTCATTGTAGGGGTGACGCCATACGTAATTGTGGGCGACGGTGAAGAAGTCGAGGGAAGATTGTCGCCTCGATACTGGCAACAGAGCTAAAGTTGCTGGAGGTCAGCAAGGCCAGCAGTTGGAGAAAAAGAAAGTGCTGTCTGCAAACTTGAGTGCAGCAGGGAGAAACTGGAACCTGTAAGGAAAACCGGAACTCGTGAGGACAAACTGAAATAAATCCACGCCTGTCGCCAGCTCCCACCTCAGCAAGGTAGGGGGCCTGCAGAAGAAACGGATGTCTTATTCCACAAGGTTAGAGACTCACCTGATTCAAGACTTGCAAAAGCTACAAGAGAAAATCCAGCAGGAGGCAGAGGATATGTAATTTCAGTGCAAAATTAAGATATGGCTTTTGTCCCAAAGCGGCCATTTAGTCAGCGTATCAGCAGCAAGGTGCAGAAATTGCAGGGGTGTTTGCCACCTTAAACCACCTTTGGAAAATGATACCTGAGGTCTCACTTCCCCATTCCAAATCATGCCCCGTTTTTCTATGTCCGTCCCTAACCTGGACTCCTACAGGAACAGGCATTCCGGAAAGGTCAACTTCAGTAGGTACAGCTGATGGCTGTAATAGAAAGCCATCGTAGACTGCAACCTCTCCCAGGAGATCTTGCATGTCTTACTCATTTTTATAAGACCATAAAGGGCATGACTTTGTGTCTGGAACAGAGTAGGAGCTTCTAGAAGTTAAAAAAATGATCAGTCCCCAAAGCACTTGACAAACGGTTGTGCCGATATACCCTCTGCTTGAAACTGGAATCTGTTTCTTTCTGCTTGACCGACAGAGAGTGACAAACAGCACTGGGCCAGTTTATGTGCTCAGGGCCTAAGGAAAGGGCATCTTCCATTTCCTGCTCCTTAGAACACTTGCTGTTAGAACCCAGCCAAGCCGTGAGGAGGCCCAAGCTACGTGGCGGGACCAAGGGCAGGCGATCCAGCCACCAGCTGCAGCCGGCAGCCGGCGCCAGGTATGGGGGCTCTGCAATGACTGAAACTTTCGGCACTGTCTAACTATACTCGCGCAGACCCTGAGGGACAACTCTCACATGAACCCCGATACGATAAAATGTTTGTGGCCTTGGGAGTAAGTAAATGTATTTTGAATTTTGGAGTAATGTACATAATTGAAATTGAATACCAGACTGTGGAAATTTATAAAGAAGACCCTGACATTCTTTAATGTTCCTTGCATTGACAGGTCGGGCAGGAACTCTTTCCCCTGAACTAAGGTCTGTGACTGTTCATTCTTCTTTTTTTAAGATTTTATTTATTCATTTCCAGAGAGGGAAGGGAGAGAGAAAGAGAGAGAAACATCAATGTGCAGTTGCTGGGGGTTGTGGCCTGCAACCCAGGCAATATACCCTGACTGGGAATCGAACCTGTGACACTTTGGTTTGCAGCCTGCGCTCAATCCACTGAGCTACACCAGCCAGGGCTCAACTGTTCATTCTTTTAACAGATTACAAGAAAAGGGGTATTTTGTGAGTCTTCAGGTCCAGGCTGTAAGAAGCAGTCCATGTGCACTTCCTGCTTTTGAGGTGGTTGCTCTCATAACCCAGGCAGCACGATGGGAGGGAGCCCAGATTACGTAGCAAGGTCACGGGTACGCGCTCCAGCATACAGCCCAGCCCCATCTGGGGTCCCAGCCAACGGTCAGCATCAGTCACCAGACCCATGAGTGAGGAAGCCTTTGGCATAATTTCCATCTTCCTCACTGTCTAGTTGTAACCACATGAGAAGCAAGAACCTCAAAGCTGAGCCCAGTCGAGACCTCAGAATTCCGAGAGATGATAAAAAGAATGTTCTTTTAAACCTTACGTTTTGGAGAGATTTATTACAGTAGATAGCTGGAATAGCATTTAACAATGGCTGATGAATACATGAAGTAATTAATGGTGAACTCAGGAATATTTTGATGACTGAAACTATTTTGTGGAGTGTTTAGATTTCTAAAGTAATGTCCTAGTGAAGAATTTGAGTGCTGAAGGCTTGGAAGAAGTAGCTTCTAAGATGCAAAGTTAAGTGACCTTATTTTTATTTATTTTTTGCTGTGCTCCTTGTTTCTTTATTTTTTATTTTCTAATTATTGTTCAATTACAGCTGTCCCTATTTTTTCCCAATCATTCTCTCCTTCCCTACTCACCTCCTACTCCCCACATTCAATCCTCCCTCCACTGTCTTTGTCCATGGGTCCTTTGTACATGCTTTTTGACTTGACCTTTCCCCTTCTTTCCACCTTTATATCCTTTCCCACCCCGGCCCTAGGGTCACTGTCAGTTTCTTCTTTATTTCCACATCTCTGGTTCTATTTTGCTCAATAGGCACCTTTTCAATTAAGTTACCTTCTTTAAGTTCCATTTCAATCTTCTTTTTACCCTGTCATTGAGAAGTAATGCTCATCGTAAAATAAAGCGCCTATTCAGACTTTTATTTGTCATTATCACCATAGCAATATAGACTGGCTCCCCATTTCCAATGGTGATAATGTAATTTGAATGTAGTAGAAAACAAGTAACGTGAGTGATTAGCTGGATTTATAGCATAACCATTAGGTTAATAGATACAAAAATAACTTATACGGCTCATTCTCATTTTTTTTCACTTAAAACAAGGCAGGACAGCACATGTCTTTTTCATTTTCTTTTCCAGTATACAGCACTTAAAATATGGTTCCTTCTTCAAGGACTTGCTTGATCTTGTATTTAGTGATCAAGATAAGTAGGAAATAGGTTCATACAGTGCCATGCACAGGAATTTTTTTTAAAGATTTCATTTATTTATTTATCTTTAGAGAGAGGGGAAGGGAAGAGGAAAGAGAGGGAGAGAAACATCAATATGTGGATGCCTCTCATACACCCCCCTGCTGGAACCTGGCCTGCAACCCAGGTGTGTGCCCTGACTGGGAATCGAACTGGTGATTCTTTGGTTCACAGGCCCGTGCTCAATCTACTGAGCCACACCAGCCAGGATCATGAACTCATTCCTGAGTTCAGGAATTTATACTGAACTCAGAATTAGGAAACTGTTGCTCTAGATCATAGGTTGGCCCATTTTCTCTTCTGTAATCAGTCAGATAGCAAATAATGTAGGCTTTACAGACCATATCATCTCTGTTGCGACTGCTTAGCTCTGCTACTGCAGAGCGAAAGCAGCGGTAGACAATGTGCAAGCAAACACATGGGCCATGTTCCATCAGAGCGTCATGAATAAAAGCAGGGCGCCAGCTGAATTCAGCCTGCAGGTTGTGTGCTGACTCTAGTTCTAGACCCGGCGTTCTGATTGGTTACTTGTGGACTGAAGGATAAGACATGCAGTCCGGTGCCTATCCGAGCTCCCTTTTTCTTATTTATAAAGTGGGGATAATGATAGCAGCCTCCCTGGCCTCACCCGTGTGAGGAGAAACTAGAGGAAATACCTGTGGACTTTTGTTGAAATCTCTAATGTGCTGTAGCGATACTAAGTTAGTTGCCAAGATTGTGTTTTTTTCAACTCTCCTAGCTCCGTTGCCTCACTCCCTTTCGTGTTTTTCCTGGGAAGGTGCAGTTATCCCTTCTCATTGGCTCTCTCGGTCTTCACACCCGAACAATCGCCTTCACTCTGTGGCTCGTGGTGCTGCAGAGGTCGTCCCCCGCTGGCCCTGCCAACTGAACAAGCTGTCACCACCGTCTTCGATACACCCTGCCTCTTTTTCTTTAAAATACCTCTCACCGTCTGAAACTGACTTGTTTTTTTATGTCTTTGCCTTATAATTATCTGCCAGTTCCATTGTGATGTGAATTTATTTAGTTTCTGATTTGTTTAGTGGTCTCTCCTCAGCTTTTAGGAATGCGCTTGCCCCATATTGTGAAATCAATGCGTAATTGTTGGATGAATGAAATGAATGAAATGCACAATAGTATCTCCCCCTATGTGCAAATGTCAAAGTGCTGCTCTGTACCTGGTCTGACCACTGTCACTTTCAGGATCGAGATTAGAAATTTAACTTGTATATTATTCAACAAAGTACAGATATCTACTACCACATGTAGAATTTTATGAAGACTTTAGCAGAGATTAATTGAAAATACCATAACTATTAAGAGCTGTAGGCCACGCATTTAATTTGAGCACAATCATTCACAACATATGTTATGTAATACATTGTGGAATTGCAATATTCTCTTTCATTTGCTTTCTTAGCTGAGCCTGGCCCTGGAAACTGCACTTTCTCTACTCTGAATAAACGTTTCCCCTTTCATCATTCCAGGTGTGTTTATTCATGTCCATGTGCTCTGGGCTTTTCTATGCTTGGGATGGCTGCCTGCTAATTCCAGGGCCTTAATTGTGCTATTTACAGAAAGTGCCTCATTTTTGCTTAATTGGATTATTACAGTTTAGTTTACAAGAGCATGCTTGGTCAGGTGCTTATCTGCCGAGCTTGACCACTGACTGATAGGGTCTTTGCCAACCGCTTGGAGTATTGTGGTTGTCAATTCTCTCTCCGTTTCCCCTTTCTGTGCAGGGTGCTGCTTGGGAGTGGGACTGAGGTCCAAGGGCCCCTGCTTTTTATTGGACACACACTTGCCAAACTGAGTTTTAGTGGAAAGCAGATTGCTTTTTGCAGAGAACCGCAGACCCCGCAGCATGGCATAACACTCTCGAACATTCACTGTGGCTAAAGGGGGTCCGGATTTTACTCGGAATCCATTTCAGCACCAGTACCACGTGGGCACGAAAGCCTGGCATGCATCACGTACTAACCGAACCTAACAGGTGTCTTGAAGGACACAGAAGAATATTGACAAGGGCTAGTTTCAGGGTCACTTTTAAATAAGATTTCTTTTTTAAAAGCTGGATTCCTAAAGGCTGAGTAGGTACAGAGCTTCAGCACATATAAAGAAAATCCCCTTTGTATTTTTTTTCCATCTTGAAATGTAGATGATCCAGTACAAAGCCAAACGTTTTGGCCATTGTTATTTAACAGGACTGCGGTGGAGAAGCACTGAGTTTCACGCTGATTATACGAGAGCTCCACAGAGTGAGAGAATATAATGCAAATTGTTGTGTCTATTTTCTGTGTGCTATTTTTCTCCTCCCCTTTGTCCTTGAATTACTCTGGCGACACTCTCTGAAGGTGTGGTAAGAGTTAAAGCATGAGAATTTGTTTGGGCTGGCTTGCCAAGTAATTTAAAAACCTTCTTAAGGATTTTGAAGGGTAACTGGTAGTCACTGACCCATTTTAGGCTGTAAATTACTTTGTCAAATTTACAATGGGAAAGCTACCTCTGGCTACAGTGTGGGGGATGAATTGTAATATGCTAAGACTAAAAGCAAGGAGAAGATTCCAGAATCTGCTGTCCTAGTCTCTAAGAACCCTAGTGCCTGAACTAGGGGACAGGGACCCTGGGAAGAGGGCGGGGAGAGAGAGAAAGTTCTGGGGAAACCGTGTAGGGGCGGGTTTTGAGCAGTCTTGTTCCTCCCTCAGTCTGGCCTCTCATTGGTTTATCTTCCACTCCCACCCCTGCCCACCACACCTCTAGCACCCCCAGGTGGGAAGGGGTATAGGGAAAGCCAAACTGCTCATCATTTTATTCTGATATCACAAAAAATGTAAATTACCTTGACTCTTTGCCTGAACTCAGGTGAGTTATCCAGGGACGCGCCCCTGCTAGACTCAGAGTGTGTAAGGGACCCACAGGGGCACACACTGTCGCCACAGCCACGTCCTCATGTGCTGTAAGTGACACATGGAGCCTGCTGGGCGGACAGGTGAAGCCAAGGTTGGCACCGGGTACTCCTGCCCATTCTTAAACTCAACCCTGCCTTCTAGGGTCCTTTCCTGCTCTTCCTTAACAGCCATGGGAAGTCTGCATCATCATCCTAGGGATGATGGCAGGGCAGCAACTGAGTCACACTTCCCAGGGAAGCTGACACACAGAAGGAAGTCCCAGACCTAAGGGTTCAGCTCGGAGACAGGGCTGAGCTATGCAAATGCAATCCAGAGGCAGAAAACGCTGACTGACTTGATTCCGCATAATGACTGGAAGGCTCACCCCATGGTTTGCTACTTCAGGTATGACCAAGGGCTTTGCATCTCTGATTTGTAATCGCCAAAGTCTTGCATCATGTACATATTTGACTTACATGTTTCAACCACGCGTTCTGGCAAATAATGACATCATCATAATCACGGTGTTGGTAGTAAACTAATAATGAAGACAGAAGGGAAAGGGATGTGGCGATGAGGAACCTGCAGGTACCTCTGCCCCCTTCCTCCACTCCCCTGTTTCCTGGACGGCGTGTGATGGCGTGGGAGACAGGAATATGCTTTCACCCAGCTGGGTCTGATCCTCACATCACATATTCATGCCTTCCCCACCTCACGTTCCTTAGGAGCAAATCAGCAAGGTCTTCTGCGCTCGAGAAAAGCAGCAGCAATCTGTCTGGACGCGAGAAGGAAAGCTGGGCGTGTTAGATGAATGAGAGAGAGCAACGCTAGTCTTGAACTGAAATCATGCCCAATGGATTTTGGAGAATGATTTGAACATAATTTGGAGTGCTGACTTCAGGACTGCCCGTGACTACGATCAGATTAGGAGCCTTCTGCAGGTCTGCTACATGCTCTGGGGGCAGCTGTCATGTTCAGTCATGCAGCAGATCGCCATGAGCTCCGAAGCAGAGCAGGTGACGTTGTTTTCATTTTGAAGATGAGAACCATGAGACTCAGACAGGGAAGGGGATTTTCAACCAATGAGCAATGATCAGAGCTGAGACCACGGCCAGGATTTCACGGAAATATGTTCACCCCCTGTCTGAGGCTCTGCTCCAGGATCTTGCTTCTCGGTCCTGGAGGTTTCTTCCTCCACTTGCGTGGGTTATGCTTACGTTTATATCTCCCTGTGACATGCCGTCCCCAGGAAAACCAGTCCATAGGTCCCATACGTGCTGACTGTTACCAGAATGTGTGTTGAAAGGTTCTCAGTCAGAAACGTAAGCCATATTTCAGAAACCAACTCCATGAAGTCAGAGTGTTGAGGGTTACGAGTGAAAAAAAAAAAAAGCTAAACACCAGGCCAACTAAGATCGTGGTCTTCTCCCAGGTCTCTCTCTGATTAGTTTATGCGCTCCCGGGGCATTCACTGCCCCCACTTCCTCCCTGGTACACGGGGCAATAAAGTCTCCCGTCCGACCTCACAAACTGATGAGAAAGCGTGCATGGACATGTTCTGTGAGTGTGGTGTCACGACGGGAAAGATCCAGGGACATGCAAGGGGTGAACTGCACAGAGTCTCTCTGTCTCCTTCCCTGGATGGGGACTCTCTCCCTCTCCCCTTCCCCGGTCCCAGCATCAGGGAGAAGAGGCCACAGCTATGTCCCCACTGCCACCAGGGACGAAGGGCACCACTCCCTCCTCACTCATTCATTCCTTCAGCTCTTCATCATGTATTTAATGACAACCTATTTTCTTAAGAACAAGAGATACAGAATTTAAAAAAAAAAGGTCTCTGCCTCGAAGGATATAGTCTAGCAGGAATGTAGTGTGCATATAAATAAGCAACTTCAGAACAGTTTTGTGTGTGTGTGGGTGTAGGTGGGTGGGGGTGGGTGGGTGCACGTCTGAAGAACAGGCTCTTGTGAGATGATTGACAAGTCTGTCCCCAGAAAGACACCCGCCTGTGGGGTCTGCAGGCAAAACAGAGTGCTCCAGACAGAACAAAGGAGTTTACTCCCAGCAGAGTGGGAGCACATTCCCGCTGCCTCTCTGCCGTCAGTGGCCACGCCTGGGTGACCGGGAGGCATGTTCCGTGCGTGATGAGACTGAATGCTCACCGGGAAGTGCTAGCGTGTCCATGGTTTACAGGAAACGGAACAGAGGTGCGCTCAGGTACAGCGATCTTGCCTGATGACTCGAGTGGTGAAATGCCAGGAGGTGCAACCTAATCTATCGGGAGCCCAGGGCCATGCGGTGACCCCTATAATCCACACCTTCCCAGCGGAGCCTCCAATAGTCCTTTGTCTAGAGTCAAACAGTTAGAGAGTGGTTAAGCTGGAAATCACACTGAGTTCCGTCTGCTTCCAAGCCTCGTGCGTTGAATTCCTCTGCTGCTCTGGAAACACGCTTGCAGAATGTGAGAGCCCTCCTCCTGGACATCATTCTGTGATTCTGCTAGGTCTGTCATGAGGAGGCATTGTCACCTGGGTGGCTCTAACACTGGAAAGGCATTACCTCACCGTGCTGGAGGCTGGGTGTCTGAGGTCAAGGCGCGGGCAGGGTTGCTTCCTTCGGAGGGCCGTGAGGGAGGATCCGGGCCAGGCCTCTGCCCTATCTCCAGATGGTTTGCCGGCACTTCTTGGCATTCCTCGGCTTATAGATGCATCCCCCCAATCTCTGCCTTCATCTTCACAGGGCAATCTCCCTGCGTGTGAGGCTCCATGTCCAGATTTCCCTTTATTTGAGGACCAGTAGTCATATGGGTTTAGAGCCACCTTACCCTCGTATGACCTCATCTTAACTCGGTAATGCCTGTAGTCATTCTCATTCCAAACACAGTCTCATTCTGAGGGGTGGGCCTAGCACTCCAACATGTACATTTTGTGGGGACACAATTCAACCTATAGCAGCCATCCGGAATCACTGAGGCATGCCATGCACGTGGAGGAGTTGCAGGAAATCGATGTGTTCCTAGAGCCAGACAAGGGCGTATCGTGGAGAGCTTACTGGAGCCTTACCAAGGAGCTCGTTTTCTCTGCAGGCAGAGGAGCAGGCTACGAGTCCTGCACTGGTGCTGCAGCTTCCCCCGGAGTACAAGGCTACCCTGAGACAAAAAAAAAAGCAGCCTCATTCACTCCCATCTATGGCATCCGCGAGGACTCGAGCAGGAGAAGCTGAGTGACAGCGACGATGCATAATTGACTAAGCACCAACCCGGTGGCTGGCGCGCTTCCCCGCTGCACACAGGCTCCGCACCAGGGTGCCGTTCCAGGAACCCGCCCGCCAGGCCCAGCCAGGGCCACCTGTGCATCCTGAATCATTCATTAGCAGGTGTCCTCCTTTCGACTTGCAAAACGCGGTGCCTTGAGCAAGTGAGAACTCACAGCGGAGACGCGGCGGCGGCGTGATGCATCCAGTCAGGCTGAGAGAGAGACGTGAGAGAGAGACATCGACCAGCATCAAGGTCGGGGGCGAAGGGGACGAGTGAGCTTCCGCTGCTGCAGTGGCTCCCTGGCTTCGCATCGTTGGGAAAGCACCCCACAGCGCTGGGCGCGCCTCTCTGCCCCAGAAGGCCCCGCTCCCCTCCCAAGCTGCACCGAGGCTCTGTCTCATCCTCCGAACAGACGCTCCCGGTTCCCTCTTGCAGACAGTTACATATCGGAGCTAATTTTAGATATTCCCAACTTGGGGTTCATCTTGGGTTCCAGAAGTTTACATTTAGGTCTGTTAATAAAAACACACACACACAACTTGCAGGTGTGTGTGTGTGTGTGTCTGTCTGAGAGAAAGAGAGAGAAAGAGAGAGAGAGAGAGAGACTCATCAACCTTCTCAACTCTGAATGAGAGTGATTTCATAATTTTTTCAATGGGTTGTGACTTTTGTGCCAGAACCAAAATGGAACCTTAAACCAAAAAGAACTTACAGATGAACGTATCTCACTCTGTTCCTCCTGCCAGCGACTTCTTGATTGTGATTGCTTTTCTTTACGCGATATATTTTTAGGGTACGTTTTGGCCAGACTTGACTTTCTAAAGCTTTATCTTTACTCCTCCTGGAAGACAGTGTTGATGGAATATGCTCTGCTCCCATCGCTGTAGAAATTCTGTCGGTTAGCTCAATGGCAGAGAGATTGGACGACAGAGGCTCGCAGGAGTGATTTATTCTACTGAAGGCCACCTAGCGGGTTTTAGGCTGGCGCTGCTTCTTGGGAGGGTGGGGTGTGGGGAGGCTTCGTGCTTCTGTACAGTCTGCATGGGGATGCTCCCGGGGTGGGGGGTGCTGCAGAGGACCCGGTGCGTTGCAGAGCTGAGCAAACACACTGGACGCGTGGGATCTTCAGCACAGCTGAGGAGGCTGGAGTAGACTTCCCAGCCTCATGCAGTCGAATCAGAACATACGGTAAAGAGGCCTGGGAATGGGGATTTTCTAAAATCACCCACCTAAGAAGATGAATGGTTAAGGGCATGATACCCTGACAGCAGCGGAATGATCAGTAGACATAAATCAGAAAGCGCGGATGTTGGCTACGGCTCTGCCGTGTAGGTAGGTGTGTGTCCTGAGCAAGACAGTTGGTTCATCTCTCCAGGTACTGCATCTGCATTTGTAAGAAAAAAAAAAGGACAAAAAGTCATTCAGTTGTAAAGATCACATGAGATCAAATTTCTGAAAGCATTTTACAACCTGTAATCAAGTACAAATAATAGCTGTTGGTATTCTGCAATAGTCAGACTTACCTTGGCCTATTGGATCACATTTTTTCCTCCATTAAGTCCCGCCATTTCAATAAAGTGTTTAAAAAGAGAAAAGCAAAAATAACTTGGCTTACACATGGAATGAGAAGAACAGTTAAGGAAGAATTGATTCTGGACTCAGAAAGGATTTGCTATGGCTCCGTGGTTTCTGCCTGCTCTTCTTCTCCCTCGGTGCTTTCATTCCAAAATCAATCCACTTGGACTGCACACATATTTCCTAATAAATACCCCTCAGAACAAAAAAAAACCAAGTCAACAAATTTTTTTTTCTTAAGGCTGCTTCCAAACACAGCCTCATGAACTGTATCACATTTAACCTTCCAACCTCAGACTGGTGTGCCCTGACTCCTGAGTCAGCCTTGGGAAAGCCTGGGGTTCCGGCCACAGTCTGGGCAGGGGGAGGTTTGGAACCATCCATCCTAAATCCAGAGACACGTGTCATTTTCACCATTAAAGCTCTGAAGGCCCAGCAGAAGGTCTGCCTGCCTGAGGGCATCTCCGCACCCCCTCCAGATACACGATTCCTACCGTAGGTGTTTTTGATTTGATTTCCCGTTTTTCTGCTGTAGTTTTTTTTAAAGATTTTATTTATTTATTTTTAGAGAGGGAAGGGAGGGAGATAGAGAGAGAGAAACATCAATGTGCGGTTGCTGGGGGTCATGGCCTGCAACCCAGGCATGTGCCCTGGCTGGGAGTCAAACCTGTGACACTTTGGTTCGCAGCCCATGCTCAATCCACTGAGCTACGCCAGCCAGGGCTTGCTGTAGTTTTATTGAGGCATGATTTACACATAACATTATATTAGGTCAAAGTGTACCATATGATGATTTTATACAGTGTATATAATATGAACTGATTACTAAAATAAGTCAACATCCATCACCTCACACACTTATAACTTTTTTTCTTGTGATGAGAACTTTTAAGATCTCCTCTCTCGGGGACTCTCAGACATACACTAATGGCAGCTGTTAACACCATGCTGCACGGTCCGCTGTGCCCCCAGGACTCGTGGACCATATGACTGGAAGTGGTGTCTGCTGACCACCTTCACTCACCTCCCCTGTCCCTGTTCCCTACCTCTGGCAACCGCCAATCTGTTCTCTGTGCGTGAGTATCACATCTTTTTAGATTCCACACCTAAACGAGATCACAAAACATTTGTCAGGGTTATTTCACTTTGTATTATGCCTTCAAGGCCCATCATCCGTATTGCCTCAAATGACAGGATTTTCTTATTTCTTATGGCTGAGTGGTATTCCGTTGTGTATATATACACACATTTCTTTATCCACTCATCCATCAAGGCACACCTAGGTCGTTCCCGTGTCTTGGCTGTTATAAATAATGTCACAGTGAGCACAAGGCACAGATATCTCTTTGGCATGGTAATTTTGTTTCCCTGGGACGAATAACCAAAAATGGAATTTTTGGATTGTGCTAGTTCTGTTTTTAGTAGTTCTGGGTTTTGCCTGAATGTACACTTGGCTCTGATTTGAACCTCCAAACTAGGCCTTGTGTTTCCCCCTTCCTGGGACTGAGACCACGTCTCGTAACCCCTGGCATCCTGTAGGTGAGGCACCACCATCTAATGTAGATGTGCCTGGGGAGCAGGAACCAGTCTCATCTTGGTACCTGCACTGTCCAGGCACTTTCCCTAATCCGAGCCTTTTTCAGGCTCTCCACAGGAACTCTGCCCTGGACCCCCTCTCCCCTCACCCGCTCACTCAGGGGTACGGCTGCTTGGGAAATGCTTCCCTTTCCCATGGCTTCGCTGTTTTTCCTCTCAGTCGTTTGCATCCACACAGAAGTATGTAGTAACTGTTGCAAAATAACAAGACAAAATCTGTGATCCTTTTACTTCTGGCTACCGTCCCACTTTGCTGTGTTTGTTTATATTGAAAGGTAAAGGTGTTGTCTTTACTCACTCCCCATGCTCACTTCTTTTTTCCCTTGAACCCTCTGTTAACCCACCGGATCATGAAATGCCGGTCTCTGCCCAGTGACCTCCCTATTGCCAAGTCCATCAGTGGGTACGCAGTCCTCTCCCTCGGGCCCTAGCAGTCATACGAGGATCTATCTCGCATGAGGCTGTTTTCTTTATTTGGACTTCAAGTTTCTGAACTCATTTCTCCTCTGACTTACATCCCTTCTACTCCTTACCGTTGCTGGTATTTCTTTTTCTTCTCTCCAGTTCCTACACACTCAGAGACTTAGACCTGGTATTTCTGCATTTCTGTTCCTCTCTCTGTCTCTCTCCCCACTCCCAAGAGGTTTATTGTATTATAATTTGCATACTCCCCCTTTCTTGGTGTTTGTGTCTGTGAGATTTGACAAACATGTCTGTCCACATCACCACCACCCAAACTGAGGTTAGAACATTCCTATCACCTCAAATCCTCCTCTCGTGCCTCTCGGTCACCCATGTCCTTCATCTGCCCCAGCCCACAGCAGGAGCTGGCCGACCTGTGGTGTCTGTGGCTCTTCCTGCTCTAGGATGTCTCTATCCACGGAATTGTACCGTATGCTGCCCTTCGAGCCGGGCTTCTCCTGCTTAGTGTAGTGAATCTGAGATGCACCCACATTGTTTACATTATGAGTTTGATTGCCAAGATGTGTTAGATTGTATGCATTTACCAAAGTGTATCTAGTCACCATTTGACATCCATTTGGATTACTTCCAATGTTTGACAATTATGAATAATATGCACACACAGGCTTTTTTTGAGCACATATTTTTATCTATTGTGGGTAAATACCTATAAGTAGGGTGACTGCATCCTATTGTAAGAGTCTGTTTAAGTGTATGAGAAATGGCAACATAGTTTTCTAAAGCCACATCACTGTTTATCACTCCCACTACTCCCGAATGAAGGTTCGGGTTGCCCTGTACTTATGCCGGCACGTGGTACGGCCAAGTTACTTCATGTGCCGCTTGAGATGTGGTGGTGACCTAAGGTTTCAGAGAGTTTCTCCAGTGTTTTCCTTGAAAAGTTTCATAGTTTTCAGTTAATCAATATATGCAATTGACTTTGATTTCATTTTTGTATATGGGGTGAGCATGAGGAGAGGTTTACTCTTCCCTATTGGTGTACCGTTGTTTCAGTACCATTTCTTGAATGAACAAACAATTCTCCATGTATTGCCCTTGTATGCCTTGAAAACAAATTAACCCTATATAAGTGGGCTTATTCCAATTCTATTGATCATATGTCTAACCTGTAATCTAGAGCCTAGCAAAACCTGGCCCATCACCTCTTTTTCTACAGCTCATAAATTAAAAATGACTTTTACATTTTAAATGATTTAGCAAATTAGGAAGAGAATAATATTTTATGACACCTGGAAATTATATGAAATTCAAATTTCAGATTCCACAAAGTTTTATAGGAACATAGCCATGACTATTCATTTATGTATTATTTAAAGCTGCTGTCACATCAAAGTGGCAGTGCTGATAGCTGTGACACAGAACTTGTGGCTTACAAAGCCTAAAACACTTACTGTCTAGTGATCAGTTCGGGTAGAACTGACATCTTAACAATACTGAGTCTTCCCACCCGTGATCATGGTACATTTCTCCATTTCTTAGGTGTACATTGGCTTCATCAATATTTGTAGTTTTCAGCATACGACTCCTGCACATATTTTGATTAATTTTAACATAATATTTTTGTATACTTTGATGCTATTGTAAATGCTATTGTTTAATATATAAATATTAGAATATTTATAATATAAATTATATAAATATATTACATTTTACATGCAAACATTTATATTAATGATATACAGACTCTTATGTTCATATTTACCATCCTATAAACACATCATAAGTTTAAAATAGCATAATTTAAAAATACACGCAATTTGCCTAATGTACCAAACATCATTGCTTAGCCCAACCCACGTGAAACATGCTCAGAAGACTCATAGTGGCTTACTTGTGGGTGATTATCTTGAGTTTCACCTTAAGAGTAGTTGCCTTCCTGCTCCACTGCTCGCTGGAACCGGAGACACAAATGGGTACTGTGTAGACATGAAGTGAGGGGTGTGAAAACACAATATGTGGACAACACAGCCGACAGCATCCACCGTGGAGTGTGAGCTATTTCCCCTTACCGGGAGGCGGCTGCCCCGGGGCTGAGTCCCGCCGCCACTGCCCAGCCACAGGGGAGATTCTCACACTGCGTGTCACTGGCCCAGGAAAATATCCAAATTCCAAGTATTACTTACACTGAATATGTATTGCTTTCTCACCATTGTAAAGTCGAAAAATCATAAGTCAAGGACTGTCTGTATAAAAAAATAGCATGCTTTTTTTCTATACTTATCTTGCATCCTATGGACCTTGCTAAAACCATTTATTCACCAAAAGTAGCTTTTTGCTAATTCTTGGGGTTTTCTATGTAAATAATTATGTGATATGCCAAAGGAGATAGGTTTGTTAAATTTTTTCCCATTGGTATGGCTTTTATTATATATTTCTGTTTTATTCTATTTGGTGGAAAGAGCCATAAAACGTTGACTAAAAATTGAGAAAGCGGAAACCCTGCCGCATTTCAGTCTTATGGGGAAAGCATTCAGTTTTCTGCCGTTTGGAATTACATTATCTGTAGGTCTTTTTGTAGGTGACATTCATTAGAATAGAATTTGTAATATCAGTTCTCTAAATGTTTGGTGTATTTGTCAGTGGAGCACCTGGGATGTGGAAATGAACATTTTCACCTCGATTGGCTGGACTTGGGCATTTTGCCCAATCTGGGAATTACTGTCACAGGCACGTGATCGCCCTGATGGGTTTGAACACTGGAAGCAGGCTCCTTCCCGTGTCGGAGTGGGTCTCCCTTAAAAGACGAAGACAATTTCACCCACTAAAGAAGTTGACAGGAAGACCATAAAGCACACATTTCCTCCAGCAACACGAGTTCTCCAGCAATTCTGAGTGGGAGGAAGGAAGAGAGCTCAGATTTTTCAGTCGCCCAACAAAACCACCAAAAGGTTCAAAGAAAGGTGTACAGAGGTGAGTCTGTGGCAGGCACAGTGGACTGAGGCCATGGATTTCAGAATGCGAGCATGTTTTTTTGGTACAAAATGAAAGAAGATGAAAGAAGAGTGAAAGCAAAAGAGCTTATTTCTTCTGTAAATTTTTCGGTGATGTTGCCACAATGAGGACTCTTTGTCCTGGGGACACAAGGTTCCTAGGAAGGACTATGAAAAGAAAAATAAAAGGACAAAATAATAGAAAACAAAATAACCTTAGGGCTCTGAGAACTGTCCTCATTCTTGGCTTCGTTTTATTCCTTAATCGTTGTTGATTTTATTTTTATTTTTTTAGCAGCAAGTTTTCTGGGAAAAGGCACAGCTTTTCACACAGTCATTTTGAAAATTATTTTTAAATAGGCCATTGTCATGTAAATAAGAGCAGGATTTGGGAGCAAAAGAGTTGATTTAACCAAAGAATAATAGCAAAATCATACTGAAAGAATTCCAAATCATGGGGTTTGGCATTACAGAAATACATAGGATTCCTGGTGATTATTTGGTCTTAACTGAAATGAGCTGACTCAATGATTTTGAAGGTTCACATGCATAGTCTCATTCCTAAACATTTTTATGATGCTGTCATCTTCTACAAGTAAGTAGCACACTAGGTACGAAGTAAGATGCTACAGATAGCTAAGACAACTATAATTAGAGGTAAGACACAGCACTGAGACACAAAATCACCAGTATCTGTAGCTCATTAGAAATACTGTTTCTCTAACGACATCATGAACAAAGGTGACTCTCCCCAGAAAAAGCCAGAGAGAGGGGCACAATGTCACCGACTGCGAGGAAGATAGGACTATGACAATACCAAAGGGGTTAATGTTTTCTTTTCCCATTTCTAAGAATGCCAAATGTCAAGCATGGGTTATAGAGTGAGAAAAAAAGACCTAGAACACTGGGGTGGCTAAGACCATGGCACTGAGGAAATGCTATAGAAAGAGATGGATAGGTCATAGAAGGCCTGAAAGACACAGTAGACAGTCCTCAGTGAAGAAAGTACAGGAAAAACAAGGTGTCAAGGGAGAGAAATAACTCATCAGACAGGAATTAAAGACAGAAAAATGCTTTAGATGTCTGAGTTCAGTTATTTAGCCTATGCCAGAAAAAATTACATTCTTGATACTGATTTTTTTTAAAGTTTTGAAATTGATATTAGAAAAAAAATTAGTGATTACTTAGCTTAAAATTCTGGAGTAAGGAACTAGATCCTTAAAGACTGGTATTAGGCAAATATTGTTCCTTTTTTTTAAGTAACACCAAAGGTAGATGCAAAATATTAAAAGCTAGTGATTTAAAACAAGTATATAGCATCATGCTTATTGCAGAGAATTCATTAAAAAACTGTTGAATGACTAAATGAATTGGTACTTAACTAAAAGGCAAGAATGAATAAAAAACAGCACTGAGTCATGAAAGATGAGTCAGGGCAAACTAAACGTATTACCGTTTTTGACAGGGTTCTTAGACTTAGGTATAGTCTCCTATAGTCGGCATACTTCTTACCTGGATTTGCAAAAATCCCATGGTCCTATCATGTTCCAGATATAGAAATGTGAGTTACATGCCAATACAATAATTTAATTCATAGCTGATTGCATAAATCATAAAGAAATAATAAGTGAATTAATGTCAAACTTGACATTCTTAATGATGCATCAGAGGGTCTTTTTTTAACCCTGTTTCATTCTACATTTGAATTAAAAGTGGTCTTATTACAAATACATGGATAGTTGTAGATGATGGTAGAATCAAGATTCTCAAAGACATGTGGTAATTATGAAAGGGAAGAATGGAAGGAAAGGAGGGAAAGAAGGAAGGAAGGAAGGAAGGAAGGAAGGAAGGAAGGAAGGAAGGAAGGAAGGAAGGAAGGTAAAACTCACATCTAATGTTTTTTTAATTATGAAGAATTCATGAGGTCTTGTTGGGCCCTCTCACTCTCCTGCATCTTGTTTATCTTTCAGATGCCTGAGAAATACAGCTGCATGAATATAAATGACAACTAGACTTATGTATACTTTTCATTAATTTTTAAAATATCTGCCCCAACTTACTGTTTTTGGGCTCACAATGATGATTTATCTTCTTCAGGGACATAGGATACTCCCCTTATCTTTCTTTGGATTAAAGCTGGAGATGAGCTCAACAAGTCAGCCATTTGCTATAATTTCTCTGGTGAGGCTGTCCTTCCTTGATGTCTTAAAATCCACATTTAATATCTCAATGAGAAGCAGCCCTATCTCAAGACTGGCATCCTAAAATATAGATTTCTCTTAGATCATATTATATTCCTTTATTTTGTTTATTTGTTTGTTCTTTCACTGTACCAACTTTGTCCTGGAAAGAGTGAAATTAATTGGGTAGTTCTTGCCCTTCATAAGGTAATAATGGATAATGGTGGGTACCCAGAAACATGAGTAAGTAATTATATGACATGATGAGTTAAGTAATAGAGGTAAACATGGGAGTTATCAGGAAAAAGGGAGAGTAGGAGGTTCCGGGGGAAAAGTCACAAATGGAAGAGCAAAATTTCTGATCATGGTAAAATTAAATTCACACACACACACACACACACACACGAACAAAACTATAAAAACTAGAGGCCAAAGTGGGGCAAAGGACTTTGTGGCGGCATAAACAAAGCATCCATTATTTTGGAGAGAGAAAGAATCACCCCCCCTTGGTTTCGTCTTCATGTCTTCACAAAGCACTGAATTTGCAGACTATAGACCCAAAATCTTGGCCAGCACTCTCTCTAGTGGTGAACCTACAAACTACCCCGCTGCAGATTCTTAAACTGTAAGACTGTGAGTAGGATTATGCACAGGAAGGTACCCGGTACATAAACAAGTATTGAATAATTTCTGAATCTTGTAAGAATAAATACGTGAATACTGTACAGATATATTTCCAAGGAAGCAACGTCAACAAATCAAAATTGTACCTGTAAGATCTCACCTCAGGAGAAGTGGTACCAAATAGAACAAACAATGCAAAGATATTTAGGGACCTGGAAATCTACCAAAAAAAAAAAGCCAAGAATGTGGAACAAGAGCTTGAGGCCTGATTTTGATACCCAGCTAATTTACTTGCTGCAGATGCCGAAGAGTCATTGCAGCAGTCTGTATCTTAATTGCCTTAACTGATACATTTGGGTTGGCCATATGTCCTGGTTCACCTGGGGCAGTTTTAGTTTATGTGAGTTTTCAGTTAATGTTTAGTAACATCTTATTCACTCCCTAAAGTGCCCATCTGGGTTACAAATTACATGGTAGCCTTAGTTATATAATCTAAAGGCAGTGATTTTTTTTTTTACTTGTATGGAGAGAATGAAATAAGCATGGGGCAATAGTGTTGCCACGTGACTTATGTGATTGGTTCTCACTTTGTGTGTTTTCACATAAAAACTTCCCTTTAGGGTTCATCCCACCCACCGATGACTCTGATTAATGCCTCTCTCTGTCTTCCATGTGTTATGTTAAGAAGGAACGGAGAGGGTGTGAGTTGTGGATCTTCTCATAAAATTAGTAAAGTTGACTTTGCCCAGAAAATAGTAAATCTCTGCTGAATCACACACTTCTGCAAACTCTGACTTCTTGAAATCCTTAAATGTGTTTATTTTTTTACACCTTTCACAATAATCATGAAACACTGACATTTCTGCTAAGATCTAACAGCATATCAAAAGGAACACAGGGTAATGAATACTCTGTATTTTATATTTGGGTTAAGCTGGGCATTCCCACAGCTGCACACTCAGTTCCTCTAAAAACACAAATATGAAACAACCTTAATATTCTAATAATTACCAGAGAAGCAAATTATAGACCATCCATACAATGGAATGCAGTATAGTCACAAAAAATGATGGTATAGGGCTATGTTTATTGACATGAAAAAATCACTCATAACATATTATCAAGTGAAAAAATGCAGTTGTTGAGAAGCAGGTGCAATATTATTGTGAAATTATGTAAAATTGTATAATACATAGTTTGTATGTTTATGTGAATATAGAAATGTCTGAAATGCTCATCAAAATATTAATAGTTGTTATCTCCGGGTGGGATGATGTAAAAAGACTTTTATTCCTTTCCATTTTTAAAGCGATAGATACATTTTGCTTCAGTAAAATCAAATGGTTTACATGAAATTATGAAGGGACTATCTCAAACTACAGTCTCAGAGGTTGGAAGAGCCCGGAGGCAGGTGATGACAAGAGGAACGTAAGATAGCTCAAGAGCTAGAGCCCACACACGTTTGGAATGCTGCCCTCCATCAGCACTGAGCCTTTCTGTAGTTCAGTTCTCATAGCCAACCCTGCCCTCACCCAAGAAAATAAGCAGGAGACTCTGGATACTAACCCCAGAAATCCTGCAGATGCCACCTCAAAGGTGGTCATCGTGGTTTGTTTCCTCCTGGTAGTAATGTCCTTGTAAAAAAAAAAAACTTTCCCATTGACTGTGGGCTGGACTTGGTAACTCACGTCTAATGAATAGAATGCAGCCAAAGTGATGTGGGTGAGGAAGAGAGTTGGCCATAAAAACCAGTATGGATTCACCTCTCCCTCTCTCTCTCCCTCTCCCTCTCTCACCCACTTTGGGGTGAGCTGGCATGTCATGAAAACACTTGGTAGTCTGAGAAGAGGCCTGGAGGATGAGGATACAAGGTCATTAGTTAACCTCCAATGAGACCCTGAGACCTCCAACAACTCGGATGATCGAAGCCCTAGCCAACAGCCTGATGCAATTGCAGGAAAGACACTGAGCCAGAACCACCCCGCTAGGCTCTTCCTGGATTTATGACCCACAAAGGCACAATGGGATAAAAAGTATTTGTTGACATTAACTGGTAAGTCTTTGGCATAATTCGTTATAAAACAATGGGTAACTAATACATTCCCAAGCACGATGGACAAGATTTTTGCCTTGGAAGCATGTAGTTAAGGAACCCTTTAACAGGAACCTAATCAACAAAACAAACAAACAAGCAAAATTGAACCAAAGACACTGAAATTGAGAACAGGCTGACAGTGACCAGAGGGGAGAGGGGAGGGAATTTCAAGGGAAAAGGGGGAGGGTTTACAGGAACAAGTATAAAGGACACATGGACAATAACAAGGGGGGGAGGTAGAAACGGGAGGGAGGTGAGGAGGGCTGGGAGGTGGGCTGGGATGGGAGTAAAGGACAGGAAACTGTACTTGAACAACACTTTGAAAAAATCTGTTCCTTACATGCCAGGCTTCCTCCCCGCACCCCTGCCCCCCGCCCCAATTAAAGATTTCTTGAATAGTCAGTTGGTATGTGTTGCTCACTGTAAGTCATGTTTTTGTTCCTGGCACTAGGTGTCTGAGTTGGCTAACACATGTGGCAGTTGATTTTGGTTGAAAAGTAGCCTGAAATTGGGGTCCCAGATGCACTGCTTATTTTGAGCATTGACCAGTTTTCCCTCGGCCCATTTTCTGTAGCATTGGTCCATCATCCGCGTTTCTCGTACACGTCTACTCGTGTTGCTGCTGATGCGGCACGGAGAGCACATCTCTTCCTGGGATAAGAGCCCAGAGATTACGGGACACTTGTTAGTCATGGGAAATGCTGATGATTTAGCATTGAATTCCAAACCAAACAGGGAAGCACTTCCATGTTGGCTAGGATGAATAATGAACATTGGACTTATTCTCTGTCCGGAAAAGCAACAACAATGATAAAAACTGGATGAAATACCTGAAAATGTTTTCAGCCTTGGTAACAGAGATCACAGGGCTCCGTTGTCTCTGGTTGTCCCTGTTACCACAGGGCTCTGTGGTTCATCAGTTCAATAAAAACACAACCAAGAAACAGAACAGATGAGAAAAATAATGAATAGTAATGTGACAGACTTAAATCCAGCCACGTTAATATTTATATTATATGTAAATGACCTAAACTTGTCAATAAAAGGCAGACATTATCAGACTAAGTAATGCTAAGACTGTGCTATTTACATGAAACTAACTTGAAATAAAAATACATAAATAGCATAAAAAGATGGTAAAAGTTACACCTTGAAAAAATTAATCTTAAGAAAGCTGGAGTGGTTATAGTAACATCAGACAATGTAGACTTTAATCCAGTGAGTATTACCAATGACAAAAGGAGAATGTTATAATGATGAAAGTGACAAGTTTTAAGGAGATATAAGAAATTTGAAATGCATCTAATAATAGAGCTTTGAAATACATGAATAAGTACTAATAAAATCAAAACACTAATTTAAAAAATAACAATTGCAGTTTGAGATTTTAACACTATTCTCTAAGAAACTGATAGAAAGAGTGGACAAAATATCTTTAAGAAACTAGAAGAACTGAAAATATTATCAAATAACTTAAACTAATTGATATTTATAAAATATTCCCAAAGTGTAGAATACATAGTATTTTCAAGTATTATAAAAATATCAAGGTAGTACTTACCTTGAACCATAAAACAAGTGAACAAAATTTTAACAAAGTTATACTGAGTATGTTTATATGAAACTGTAACAAAAACCAACTTAAAATATATGAAAAATACAGTCAAATATTTAGTAATGAGAAAATTCTTCTAAATAACCCATGGATTAACTAATTTATAACATTTAGTACTATTTAGCATTAAATTAATATTAAACACAAAATAATAAAAGGTAAAACACTACTAAATACAAAAAATAAAGAAATGCTAAATATAAAATTGTTGCTAATATACAATATATGTTTACAATAAAGAGAGAAAATTTGTGGGATTTAGCTAAGCACTGGTTAAAAAGAAATCTATAGCTTCAAACAATTTTAGAAGAGAACATAGGTTTAAAATTATATCTAAGTTTAAACATTAAAAGGCTAGAAAAATAAGAGTAAACTACCTGAAAACTAAGTAGAAGGAAGGGAATAATGCAGACACAAAATAAAAAAGAAGAAATAAAAAAGTCAACAGAAGCAAAAAGTGATTCTTTAATAAGAGCAGTAAGATTAGTACTTGCCTAATGAGACATATCAAGAAAGAAAGGAAGGGAAGGGAAGGGAAGGGAAGGGAAGGGAAGGGAAGGGAAGGGAAGGGAGGAAGGAAGGAAGGAAGGAAGGAAGGAAGGAAGGAAGGAAGGAAGGAAGAAAGAAAGAAAGAAAGAAAGAAAGGGAGAAAGGAAGGAAGAAAGATTACCATATCAAGAATGAAGGAAAGGATCTGACCAATATGAAAAGAATCATAAGAGGTTATTATGAAAGTCTTTATGCTAATAAAATTTTCAGTTAAAATAAAATGGAAGCTTTCCTTCAAGATACATATTACCAAAACTGTCTCAAGAAGAATAGAAGATCTGAATAACCTTATTTTTTTAGAGAAGGTTAATTTGTATTTAATTTTCCACAAAGAAAATTCCAGGCATAAATAGCTTCATTAGTGAACTGTAGCAAGCATTTAAAGTACAAACAAGAGTGACAAGAAACAAACACTTAAGACTGGTATCTCTAATGAATAGACACAATTTTTTAACAAAATAATCATTAAAAATGATTTTTACAATATATAAAAATGACAATACACTGAGATCAAGTCAGATTTATTCAAAGCTAGCAAGATTCATTAAACTTCACCAGACAAATCAATATACTTTACCATTATGGTCATAAAAATTATTTTTATATTTAGTATTTATTGTATTTTTTCCATTACCATTTAGCTCCTTTATACCCTCCTCCTCCCAGCAATCACCGCACTCATAAAAATTCTACATAGTCATCTCCATAAATGCAAAATATATATATATATATATATATAGACACAACCTCTAAGCAAATGTAGAATAAATGGGCTTCTTCAACCTGATAAAAGGCATCTATGATTAATCTATAGCTAACATCATGCATAATGGTGAAGACATAATCAATGTAAAAATATCTATAAATGCAGAAATATACCATATTCATGTTTTTTAAAATTAAGTTTATTGGGATGATATTGGTTAACAAGCCATTCAGGCTGTAAGCAGACAAAACATCTCAACAAAACATCACGTGCTCATCATCTGAGGGCAAGTCTCTTTCTGTCCCTGTTTACCTATTTATCTCCTTTCTGCCCTCTTCACACCTCACCCTTTCCCTCTGGCTATCACTAACTGTTGTCCGTATCAGATATTGAAAATGTGTGTGTGTGTGTGTGTGTGTGTGTAACATTTTCCTTAATCCCTTTACCTTTTTTCACTTAGCCCCAACTTCCCTCCCCTCTGACAGTTATCAGTCCGTTCTATGTGTCTATGCTTCTATTTTTATTTTATTTATTAAATTATTTTGTTCATTAGATTCCACATACAAGCGGAATCGTATGGTAGTTGTCTTTCTCTGACTGGCTTATTTCACTTAGCGTAATGTTCTCCAGTTCTATCCATGCTGTTGCAAAAGGTGAGTGACAGATCTAGGTAGGCCTAGCAGGAATGGAAAATCACCAGGCGGGAAAACTGTACCGTGGGAAACTGTAGCCTGGGGAAATGCCTGCCTGGGAAGCTGCCTGCCAGCCCTGCCCAGGACAAACGGATGCCCGGCTAAGACTGGGGTCTGGGGTCAGCCTATCCGGCATAACAGGATGCAGCTTTAACTTGAGCCTGACAAGATATATCAAGAATAATGGTCAGCAGAAATGGCACCCAGCACCAGCTCTAGCCAATCAGACTCTGACGCCCCAACCAGATACCCTTCGCGGGTTTTTGTGCTTAAAAACCCTGCCCTAAGAACAACTGAGGTTAATAACCTAACCTCCCTTGGTTGGTTCCCCAAACTCCCTAGGTTGGCCCCACTTTCCCCTGTGAGTCTTAACCTCCCTTGGTTGACTAGGTTGACCCCACTTTCCCCCACAAGTCTTAACCTCCCTCGGGTGGCTCCACACTTCCTCTTATTCCCACTGATAAACCCTGCTTTTTAGCTCACTGTGTCTGTCTGGCTTCTTGAGCAACTCTGGTCTAACAGTAAGATTGTATTATTTTCTGTGGCTGAGTAGTATTCCATTGTGTAAATGTACCACCGCATTTTTTATTCACACATCTACTGATGGGCACTAGGATTGCTTCCAGACCTTGGCTATTGTAAGTGATACTGCAGTGAACACAGGGGTGGATATATTCTTTCAAATTAGTGTTTCAAGTGTTTTCAGATACATTCTCCGAAGTGGAATTGCTGGGTCAAAAGGGAGTCCAGTCTTACCTTTTTTAGGAAATTCCATACCGTTTTCCACAGTGGCTGCTCCAGTCTGCATTCCTGTCAGCAATATCCGTGTTTTTGAAGAGTGAATATTTTATTTACCTCATTGTGTCAGTGCTTCAAGATATTTACACTATATTAAACAAATAAAAATAGTATATTATTGCAGCAATTTGTAAGTCAAATTCTTGCCAAAACTTAGGAGTGTCATTACTTAGAATTATCAAAATGATTTTGTAAAAGGACAAAGTTGAATTCAATATAAATCTTTAGTAATCAAGAATGCATGAACTTTGCATAAAGAGAAATAGATCATTGTAACAAATTAGAGTTTCCACAAATACACCTGTCATTATCTTTAATTAATTCTCAACAAAAGGCAACAAATCAATGAGAAATTATTTTAAATGAATTATGCAAAAGCAATTTGACATCTGTATGAAATAAAATGAATATAAATCCCTATATTACACTTTATTTAAAAATGATTTTTCATATACCAGACACCTGAAAAAGTTAATAATATAAAGTTTCTAGAAGAAAATATAGAAGGAACATCTTTGTGACTGAGGGGCACGAAAAGAATCCTTTTGAGGACAAACCCAGGATACAATAAAAAATAGCAAATTTAATTTTACAGAAAGCTCCACAATTCATCAAGGAGCTCTCTTTAAGAAATATCAAGGCAGGTCACCCACTGGTGGATAATACCACTCGCACAGGTATCTGAGAAACAAAGAATTTCTACAACTAAAAAAAAGTAAAAGGGAGGTATATAATGGTCCCTAACCACATTTCAATTCTTTTCTAAAGTGCTAACCATTATTGGTCATCAAAGAAATGCAAATCTGACCCGGAGCAAGATGCCCTGCAGGTGTGCAGGAGCAGCCGAGACCGCTGCACGGTGCGGATAGACCAGAACTCTCACGCTGCTTTTGGGCGTGTAACGTACACCACAACCACTTCACAAACACCATACGATAGCTTCTTGCAAAGTTAAATGCACGACTATCCAAGGATTGAAGCATCCCTCTCTCACGTGTATGCCCAAGAGGAATAAAAAGCATTTGGTGCAGTAAGACTTTCAAAGGAATATTCAGAGCAGCTGATCATTCATAATAGGAAAAAACTAATTTCAATGTTCATTAATAGGATAGTGTATATATGCATTGCAATGTATTTGTACGATAAAATACACTCAGTGATATTTACAAACAACTACTAATACATGAAATGACATGAACGCATATAAAAAAAAACCATGTCGAGCCAAAACATTCAGAACAAAAAGGAGTATCTATTGTAAGGTTTCACGCTATTATTAGAAGCGAAACTGAATCTACGGTGGCAGGAATCAGAACAGTGGTTACCTCGAAGGGGGAGGATGTACAGGTAGGACTCTCATGGGAAAAGACGGACAGGAGCTTCCTGGGTCATTGCAAACGTCCTCTACCCTGACCGGGGATGGGTTCCCGCGAGCATATGCTCACGCGTATGTTAAAGCGCCTGGCGATGTCCACGGAAGCCCTGAGCGTGTCACTGTGGCTGATCGTGTTAGCCTGCTCTGGCTGCCGAAACAGAATCCTCACAGACTGTGTGGCTGAAACACCAGAAATGTGTTTTCTCACGTACTTCTGGAGGCTGGACATCCAAGATCAAGAAGCCATCCACACTGGTTTCTGGTGCGTGGGTGAGCGCTCCCTTCCTGGTGTGCAGATGCCTGCTTCTCCCTCTGTCCCCTCATGTCCCTTCTTCTGTGCACTTGTGCGGGGAGTGCTGGGGCCTCTTTCTCCTTAAGGACACCACTTCCACTGAATCAGGGCCCCACTCTTGTGACCTCATTTAACCTTAACGGCCTCCTTACAGGCCCTATTTCCGAATACAGGCACAGTGGTCTCCTTGGGAGGCCAGGGCTTCAACATAAAAATGCGGGAGGGGCAGCCGTTTCCTCCACAACTTACAGACTTAAAAAAAAGAATCTAAAAAAAAAACCAACAAGATTAGAAAACATGTATTTGTTTTGTTTGGGAAATTTTATTTCTAGAGGTATAAAGACTTCATCATATTCAGGGTACATTTTTATAAACAAGCGAATAGAAAGTGTTCTGAGGTACTAATCAAAGGAAGCAGATGGATAGCCTGAAATGCACCACAAGTGAGCTGTTTTGACTACACTCGCCCCACTGGCGATAATATTTGGTTAGGAAAGGGATCAGGTATGAGGTAGCTTCCTTTACACAGGGCTTTCGATTTGGCCAGGGTAATGCAAAGCCACATTTGCCACCGTAAATAATAATTCTCACTAATCCATTTGTCCTCCTGACGCATTAGGGTAATTTCCCAAGGTTTCACATCAATCAGCCACCTCCCCGTATTACACATGTGACAAATTACTATTTGATAAAATCCAATTCAATTCTAGAGTCAAAGTTGCATAGGAAATAAGCTCTTGGAGGCGGGACAAATTTGAGAACTTCAAAATATTACTATTTATTTTTTTCCTTCTTCTTCATAGGGATTACTGCAGAGATCCATGGGACATGCCTTCCCAGAATCCCCAGCACGAACACCTGGGCTACACCTGAAAAATGCAAGAAATGGAAGATCTTTTCTTCCATTTCCGTGCTGATGCACCTTGAGCATACTCTCTGTTCCCAAGCACTGTGGTGGGCGCTAGAGATGGGAGACGGATTTGTTCTCTGCCTGAGAAGGAGTACTCAGATCCAACACAGGTCATTCTCTGAGGCGTGGTGGGTGCTGGGGAAAATGCGGTGACGAACCTCTGCCTGGGGCCGACAGGGAGAATGGGTGCGTGAACTTCGGCTCTTAAAATAAATCATCATTTTTGATAGAGATGTAGTGAGGAATTGCGGGCACAAGGAAAGGCGTGAAATACGGCACAGCTTAGAAAGAGTCTGGCATTTGTCCCGGAACTCAGTGGACCCATATGCCTTTGTGGCAGAGAAGAAAATGCAGGAGAAGAAAGAAAGTAGGTTCGCGTAGCACTTGCAGCCTGATTGATCAACACGCTGCAATCTCAAAGCTAAGAGAAACAATGGAGTGTTCACATTGCCGGCAGCCAGGGGTACTGAATCCCACACGGGGAGCTGTGCAGTCTATAGTCGGAATTAATGGAGAAAGATCTTAACAGGTGCCATTGAGTTGAAATGCTGTATCGGCCCCGTGGGCAGTTAACTCTTTTGTACAACAGCTCCACTTCTAGGTGAGATTAAATCGTAGCTCTCCTCGGCATTGGGATGACCAACTGATCTGGACCCATTTCACATGCAAATTGTATCAAGTGGACAGGGCTAGGTGCTGTTGCTGAGTGAGGTCTCTCCCATTTCAGGTCTATTATGTAGCCTTGCTAGAGCTGCACAATTTAGGGGTAATGCCAGTTGCTAACGAGATCGGTTCCTTTATTTTTTCTTTTTAGTCAGTTTTCTCTTACATCATTAGCCATGCAGTCACTCCAGCGGCAGATTCCAAACCTAGCTCTGCTGGGCGCCTGACGATCTCTGGAGTCCGCCTGTTACCGGTTCACAGCCTCTGTGCCTGGTGCCTCAAAAGACGAATATTCAAACTGTCAGACTTTCAAGTGAGGAATGGTTTACTGATGGAGAAAGCACCGGCTCCAGAACACGGAGGCCTTAGAGGTTCCTCAAATCCATCTTCTGAGATCCCAAAGTTTGTGCTTCTCTTAGGTGGGGAAAGGGAAAAGGGGAGGGGCAAGAGAGGACCGAGACCACGACCTCTGGGAGCAAACAGGGATCCAAGGAAGAGCAGGGAATCTCTAAATCTCTTTGTTTCTTGACTCTGATGTCCCCTGCTAACTGAGTTCATCCTTGAGGCTCCTGCAAATCTTTGATAAATCTGTCATTATTTTGTATGAATTTCCCTACCTGCTTTGTAGAGATGCGTTTTGGCAAAGGACAGTCCTTCCAAAAATGTAAGCCTCCAGCAGAATCCCTCCAATCATTAACATATCTGTAGGGAGAGCTATTAGCCTGAAGGCCATGGGGAAAAGCAGGCTGGAATTAAGACAGAGTCAAAGAGATGAAGCAAGTCACTCTGTTAAATAACCACAGGCATTCTCTCCCCGGTTCTCTACAAAAGCAGTGGAATTAGCATCACTGTTTCTCCTTTAAGAGAAGCATACCAAGGCTAGGAGAATTTTAGGGGCTTGCCTGCATTCACACAGGAACTGTAGAGCCCGCTCCGATGAGAATCCAAGAGTTTGAGGGTTTCTTGTCTGTGTAACACAGGGTCCTGAACAAAAAGATGCAAACCCTTCTGCCAAAGAGCAGTAAAATCCTGTATGCACAAGGGTGTGAGGACAAGGGCCTTCCCTATGGTTCTCACTTTATTTCGGAGTCAACTCTCTGGACACCTCCTTATGAATCATTGCATACTGAGCAGGGTGAACACAGCCCCCTTTCCTCAGCAGGGACGTTTCCTATCTGGCCTTAACCGGTCCCAGCAGTCATATTCCCCCTGCCCCCTTCCTGGAGTGCTCTATTGTGACACCGAATGACTGGCAGCTCCGCACCCCAGCCATGCCCTCCCCTGCGCCTGCTGGCATCCTTCCCCTGACCACCCCATCTTCCCTGCTCCTTCTGCCTGGTGAAAATATACTGTCTGTGGTCATTCAGGTCATATGTCCACTAATTACAGAGACAATTTGGATTCTCATTCTGTCCTGGTATAGCAATGGCACTTGAGCTCTAAATGGGGTGACCCACTGGACCCATTTGCCAGGGATTGAGAAGTTCCCAAGTTCCTAGACTTTCATGTTAAAAAAGGGTTAGACTCCTGGCAGATCCAGAGAAACACGCTGGGCTCCCCATCCCTTCTCTCATCCCTGGGGATTCAATTCAGATCTTGCCTCCTTGGTTCTTGTCTCCACGTTTCTCTGATGCCTTTAATTAATTGTTTCCAGAATGTCCACCTTCCACAAAGACGAAAACCTCATGGGAGAGGGGAGAGCGTGTCAACCTTGCTTTACTCACCAGGCCCCCGCTTCTCAGCCTGGCACACAGTGAGGGCTCTTCTAATGTCAGGCAGATGCTTTTGCAGGAGAGATCTTACATCTCCCCCAAAGGACTCAGGCATCGACTGGTGGGTGTTTCAGTGGGCCTGGAGCAGTCAGCACCCTGGAATACGGAAGGCCCGTTGCTCAGCTCTGGTGTGCTGCATTCTCTAGCGTCCTTAACACTTCCTCAGGAAAGCCAGTTGGGACAGGAGCAATGCAGACAGCTGTGCGAAGCAGAGGTGTGTAAAAGGGATGCACGCAAAGGGGAAGGGGTGTCACAAGAATTACAATGAAGATTAGGGGTGAGCTGTATAGGGGGACATAGAATAATGAAGCTTAAAATTAATGTTCTTTAATTCAAAATACATGACTATTACAATACAATGATTCTCAAGAATGAAATGGCTAAATCCTGCCGCAAAAAAAAATGGCACCTTGCTCCAAAAATGTTACAGGTAAGTTCCAACAGATAATTAAGAGTCAAAGAGAAATGGTTAATGAAAATTATATGGCAAGCTCACTTCTTTTAAAACAAAATATTAGCTAATTTATTTAGTGGTATATGAGCAAAATCAAAATTGATTTGGGTGTCATGGTGGTATGGCTGAATATTAGAAAATATTTAAAAATAATTTGCTTCATTAACTCATTAAAGGAGACACACCATAAAATCTCTTTAATAAATTCAGGAAAAGATGCTTACTAAATTAAATAATTGAAAAGAAACTACTAGAAAACATAAAACCTTGAGAAAAAAATATCCTTTTGCGCTAGCACTAGCCCGTGAGCATCAGCATTTGCTTCCCCCCCTCCCCCTCTTCAGGAGACCTTGAGCAGCCTGGCGTGAGCGGGGTCGGGATTATTTTTGCTTCTCAGCACCTAGCACACAGCTCCTGGCCTATACATTGCACAGCAAATGTTTACTAAACAATTTAAAGGATTAACTCTGTGGGGAGAATCTACTAACCCCTGGCATGTGTGGTCCATCCTGTACCAGAAACTACACTGCATCCCCTTCAGGGGTGTAGAAATGATCAACTATCCCATCACTCGGGGCTTTAGGTTGAAACAATACAAGCTGTCTCGGTATCATCAGGCTGCTATAACAAAATACCATAGGCTGGTGGCTTAAACAACAAACACTTTTTTCTCATAGTTCTGGAAGCTGGCAAGCCCAAAATCAAGGTGAGGCCTCCTCCTAGTATGCAGATGGCTGTCTTACTTACATCCTCACATATCTCAGAACAGAGAGAGAGGGAGAGAGAGAGAGAGAGAGAGAGAGCGCTCTGGTGCTTCTTCATATAAAGACACTAATTCCATCATGAGAAGTTTGCCCTCATGACCTAATTGCCTCCCAAAGGCCACACCTCCCATTGCCATCCCGCTGGGGATAGGGTTCAATGTATGGATTGGGGGTTAGGGAAGACATACAGTCCACAGCCAAGCCAACTAGAGCTACTTAAAGTAGAAAAGAAGTATTTACTCCCTAGGGCCATTCATAGATTTTTTCAGGAATGCTGGAGAACCAGACTCGGAAGACTGTAGAAGCGAGGGAGGTACATTGACCAGAACCTCGGAGCAGGGAGAGCTACAGAGCTAGTCTAGGGAGAACCTGGCTACAGGAGCCCCTGCTACCTTCTTTGCAGGAGGACCCCCACTGCACTGTGGGCTACCCTTGGCCATTCGGCAGTCTTGCTCAGCCCACGGCCCACCAGAAAATATAATTCTTCTCTCCCATCGCTAATCTCAGATACAGATAACCTGGGTTGGTGAGTGAGTTCACAGACCTTCACCCTTATTTACCTGGGCATTTGGAAAGTTAAATCTGGGCCCCCATTAACCTATAAATGACAGGTGGGGGTTACATAAACATAGGCAAGTGCTTTAGAATTCTGGCAACCAGTACGATGCCAGACGCCCACTGCATAGCCCTTCATCTTTGGGCCCCCAAATCTTATTTTCCTCCTGGCTCCAAGGGTCTAGGGAAGAGAGAGGGGTTTTCAGATTCCTCTTAAAACTCCGACCTCAGCAACAACTGGCCCAAAGCCCAGAGTTTCTCAACATGGGTGGCAATCCCCCTCATGAAACATTGGGAAATGTGTGATAACTCCTTTCTTTTTAATTAATTCTAGAATTTCACAGTGTGAGAATGAGGAGTGAAAGGACACCCCGTGCACAGAGCACTCCATGTAGCAAAAATGTGTGCCCCTTCTCATGCCCAACTTTCCCGAGGGATGTCAGACCTCAATCTCCATGCCAGGCAGTTGCCACTACTAGGCTGGTGACACACTCCACATGGGGACCCAGGACTGGGCAAACTGGGCCCTTGGAGATTTCAGAAACGAACTTTGCTATCTGCACTATCTACTTGGGAGAGTAGACTGATCTGGAAATACCCCAAACATAGAGTAAGATGTGGACCTGGGGTCTGACCTATTGCACTTAAATTTCTCTTGGATTAAGGGGACCCTCTAAGACCCTGCCTGGCCCCAGGTGACAGACATGAGAAGACCCCAGGCTCCCTGGTGCTTAACCTCCCACATGTGTGAGGGGAGATTTCACCTGCATCTGGGCTCATTAATGCTTTCATTTCCTGTTCTTCTTAATGCTATTTCCTGTGTGTGTGTGTGTGTGTGTGTGTGTGTGAGGGAGAGAGAGAGCACATTACATACTGTAGATATTATTTAGTTAGGAAGATTTTATTCAACACAGTTCTTTTACATGCTATGTACTTTACAGCACTAATGGTCATTTTGTTTAACATTGTGACCAATTTTAGTGACTATATTATTTGCTCTGAATAAACATATGTATATGTGTGTGTGTGTGTGTATATATTTGTACATAAAACATATGTACAAACTCTCCTGATATATATGGTCCTTAATCTTAGCATTTAAGGGTTTCCGTGATGCTGTTTATGGAATTGTAAAGGACTGAAATTCTTAGTTATAACTTCCAGCACTCTTTTCCCTATAAAGTAATAAAAAAGTCATTATGGTAATAACCAGTGTTTGCATAGTGTTGGATGGAGTTTGAAACATCTCAAATCTTACACACCTGTGCGGTTGCTGTTACTAACGATGCCGCTGAGGTTCGTGGGGTTCAAGTCCTCCAAAAGAGCAAAGCATCTTACACCAGCTGGAGCACAGATGTGAGACCAGGACTTGTGTCCTTCCAGCCTTTGCTCATCACGGCACAACTGCTCCCACTGAACATTATTTAGAAATCCTGGTACCTCCTTCCTATGGGGAAATTTAGTTTTCCCTTCACATTCAAGGGAATAGAGCCCTCAAGGATGTTTATTCTTCTCTACCCTTTTCTTCCTCCTCCTCCCCTCTAGTAACCACCATACTTTTTTTTTTGTCTGTGTCTATGAGTTTTTGTTTGTTTAAGAGGGATCAAATATACGGTGACAGAAGAAGACTAGATTTTGGGTGATGCGCCCACAATACAATACACAAATGTTGTGTTATAGAATCGGACACTTGAAACCTATATAATTTTATCAACCAAATGTTACTCTAATACGTTTACTAAAATTAAAAAAACTAAGAATTTATTTTCAACAAGTTTATTTGTAATTCATTGAGCATTGTAAACCTGAAGAGGAAAAACCACCATAAAAACCACTGCATAATTACATCAGAAAAAAAAACCGGTTGTTTCTCTCCTCACACATCCTTGTGGCCAGGCAGTGGATACCGTGCAATGAGAACATGGAACTGGAGACAGCACAGATGACAGGCGCAGGACCATCGCAGAGCAGCAGCGGGCGCATGCGTGCGCAGAGGGTGCGGGGAGCGCAGAGGGTGCGGGGAGCGGTCTCCGCGGCCGGTGCGGTCTCCGCGGGCTCCTGGGCTGGTGGCAGCCTGGCTGGCTCGCCGATGGAGGTCACTGGGAGGAAGCGCCGCAGCTGCCCCGACCACACTTTCACGTCGCAGGACTTCAGGCTCCTTACGGGCAAGACTGCAGTCGTAGCGGACATTAAATGAAGGTGTCATTCTCCTGAAAATAGTGGCACTAGCTGTGGCTTTTCCATATCCACGGCCCACACGGAAGCCCTGGTAGTGCTTAGCTCAGTCCGGTTCACACCACCAAGGGTCTGATCTCTTCAATGTGTTAATCATATATTTAAGTGCTGAACTTCTTTACAGAATGTCAGGGGTACAACTGTTGGGAACCGCTCTGTCTGGTTTCGGAAGCTGTAACCCCCCCATGGCGAAGGCTGAGGGAGCGACCTCTGGGCTGTAAGCCACTAAGGAGACAAGGTGTATCTCCCTGGCAGGGGTGCTGCTTCTGCTGCTTTTTCTTCATCCATAGCTGGCCCCAATGCTTGGTCGGTTAGCCAATGACGGGTGAGATTCCCCAAGGGGGGAATGATCTAAGACAGGCAAGATCACGTGGAGGCCCTCAGGGAAGGACTTGGGGGGCTATGGAAAAAGGGGGTGATGGCAGGACCCTCGCCCCTCGGCTTTGACAAAACCTGAGTCGTCATTCTGTCTGCAAGAAGTCTCCTAATCTCTTAGCTGCCTTACTACCCCTGCCTGACTTAAGCCTGAGACAATGCCTGAAGCCTGAAACACTGCTGGTGGTAGGTACCGCCCTGTGCTGGAAAGGGCGGGTTCCCTAGGGCAATATTGGCCTAAGAAAGAATAGGTAAAATCCTGTGAAATCTGCTTTGTTTAGAATGCTCTCAATTAAATAAGGGTCCAAGCACGAAATGAGTTTGGTCCTCAAAGTTTTATAGCTCTTTAGCTATCTGACCCTGACTCAAAATAGGCCCTCAGAGTTCTTTGTTATCTATTGTTTGATCCTTACTGCCTGACAATGATTAATGAGCTTTACCTGTATTCTTGTGCAAATGAACCAATAAAAAGCCATTGAGGAAAAGACTCTGGGCCCTCCACTTTTGAGAAATCGACCACCTTTTCTCCCCAAGCAGATCTTGTCTCAGTAGACTTATTCTCATCCATGGCGGCTGGCGGGGGGGGGGCCCTGTGGGTGGAGCCCCCCCCCACATAAAACATTAGCAAAAAAAGAAAATAAGGTCCATCATATAACTCATTATTCTTGTAGTTCCTCTATTTGTTGATATCTACATTTTAGTAGTTATCAACATTTTTTTAGATAGAAAGCAATTTTATATATTTGATCCTAAAACTTTATATATATGCATGGATGTAAAACTATTTTATTAGTTATTATTATTCTCACATCACAAAAACAACAGAGACTGGTGACTGTAAATTCAGTTGCCTGATACTACTTGGCTTGTACACAGCAGGGATGGGATCCCACCAGGCCCCGCTGACTCCACACCCCGAGTTCTTCAGAATCACTGGTCCTGGCTGATGTGCGGCATATCAAGAATTTACCACCATACAAGGTAACCCACCCGTGACCTTTCTAGCCAATTTTCCTTTTCTCACTAACTACACTTCCAGAAATACGGAGTCCCTCCCTGAGCCATGTCCTCGGGTAACCTCGGTCATCTTGTCTCGTGCCAGCAACTGAATTCATTCCAGCTCTAGTGAGTATCCTACGTGGCTGGCTGCGAATGCTCATTCTGTGAGTCTGGGTAATACTGTTGTTAACTTCTCCAAAGTCCCTAGGTTTCATCTCTGGTATTTACAAGTTTAGGGGAATAAAAGAAAGCAGGACTTTTGCTTGAAGTATAACATAAAATTCAATTCTTAGTTCTTAGCATGTGGTAATCGTGAAATGAATCTTATTTTAAGAACTGTCTTTATCTTTCGAAATAGAGATTGTGGTACAAACAAATCGTACATAATATCCCCAGGAAACATAGGGACAGGTATTCAATCATACAAATCTTTTCCAAATTTATGCAGAAAGCTAAGTTAAATTTGAGAATTTTCTCTTTTTTGAGATTTTGTTCACTAATATCTTTCTAAGAGATTAGCTCTTAGGATGTATCAACAACAAACAAACTGAATATACATGGAGCAAACAAGCAGACATTAGCAACAACAAAACATCATAGAAAACTTCATTGAAAAGACATCCTCCCACAACTTTCCCTCTAGATCCTGTTATAGCATTGTAATGTTCACATTGCCTTCCTGTATCCTAATCACATTTTCTGATAGTAAATACATTTTATATGATGAATTTAAACATATGATAAAATCGGTATATCTTAGAATTAATTCTATGGACACCCTGATTACCCAGAGCAATGATCTCATGAATGAGTTAGTGGTTCACTGGATGAGATATTAACAACCTTCCCGTGGCCGCAGTGGTTCATAGCCTGCAATATGCTTTCTGAAATCAGGGAGGTCATAACCAATCCGTGGGTTAAGATAATCCTGTATGCACAAATCAAAAAAGGTAGAAAGATACCCAGAAGATTTTCAGCAGGACAAAACTTGAGAGGAGGGAAAATGGACCCTGAGGAATGTTTTTTTTGTTTGTTTTTGTTTTCTTGCAAATCACAGGGCACCAAAGCATCTCCATACTGTTAGCTGTATTGAAAACACTCACAGAAATGTGTGCCCTGGACCTGTTGCTCAGGGGTGACTTATGAGTCTGGGTTCTGTGCCGCATGCCGTGTGATCCCCAGCACGAGTTCCAAGTAGCTTCCATGGTCTGCTGGAGTGTGTGAATGTGCAGCAAACACTCAGTTACGACACACGGCGTCCAAGTCCTTCAACATTAGCACCTGCTACCCCGTCCTATGCCAGCGTGGAGAGAAAGTGATGGGGGGTGATTAAGCCCTAAGCTCTAGGGGAAGAGCACAGGACAGAGACATCAGGAAAGATGGGCAGGTAAAGGTGGGAAGCAGAGAAGCCAGATAAAGGAGACTGTAATAAATAAGACATGGTAAAGGTCTGGGCAGAACCAGTGGAAGTGGGCCTGAGAAAATGGGAGCAGATCTGAATGTTTTAGAGAATAAAAGCCACATACTTTATACCAGATACAACACAGAGCAACTCATGGAGAAGTGTACTTTGGTGTAACTTCCTAGGTGAGGAAGAGGAGGGCGTCTGTGGGAAAGGAAAGCTGGGTTTGAGACCATTGGCTCTGAGGTGCCTGGGGGACACAGGGTGGAACTAAACAAACAGAAACGACGGCCTGGTGAGGGGCCACTGATGGGAGGGCTTGCGGATTTATCCCTCCACGTGTCTTCTTCCATTTCCGAGTCAGGGCTTTCTCCTACCTGTCGTGTGGTGGAGATGTTGGAAGTTCTTCCTCAGCCATCACATGTTGGAGTATGGTGCTCAGAAATTAACCACGCGGTGACATTGGGAGCTTAAGAAGGGTGGCCGTGGCCATACCTCCAGTGTCCTTGGGGTCTCTCTGGTTCGAAGGGCTGTCCTGAAGCAATTCCGAACTCTACTCATTTTCCCTTTGAAGAAAAAAAAACATTCTTGGTTTTTCATTCCCACCATTATCATTGCCATCATCACCATCATCCTCAGCCTTGTGATACTGATAATTTTTAATTCACATAGTCTCCAATGGTTTAAAAGTGTTTTCCCCTGTTATAGCTATTTTGTCTATTTTGATCCTTGCAGTAATCCTGCAAGGCAGGCAGGGAGGCGGGGGGCAGAATTTTGTTCCTATTTTCAAATAAAGAAACTGGGGTTTTTGTTGCTCAGCATAGAAGCAGGGCTGGATTCCGTTTCTGAGTGCACAACTGCGGGCTTTTCCAACAATATCATGCTGCCTTTGTAACATAATCTCATGACTTTGTGCGTTTGTGATCTGACGGGGTGGAAATTCAAAACCCTAACACCGATGGGAGATTATCTGGCGATGCAAGGCGGCTACTGACAGAAACATTTTAAGAGACCCGCCCTCGGTTCCCAAATCCACATTTCTGCGTCCAGGTGTTTCCGCCGGCCTGCCACGCTCTCTTCCTGCTTGCTGGCCTGGAGGCCGAAGCCAGCAGCTTTTCCTCATCCCCTCTCGCTGCGCAGGGCAATAGGGAATGTTTTAAAAATCCTCAAAGGGCTCCCATATCTGAAAGGACATCCTCCTCTGCGGGGACACACACACACACACACACACACACACATATTAGCAAGGAAGCACAACTTTGACTCGGCACTGAGAGATATTAAAAACACGCATCTGTGTTTCTGTCCTGGGTCACAGAATGTAAGTAGTTACTTATAGTCCCTCTTTTAAATTTCTCTCCCTAAGTGAGGGGTCCCGGCGACAGGGACGAGGGAAGCTGGTTCTCACATTCCTCTCCCCGCAGGGCGCACTTCCCCACGTTAGCCCCGACACGTGCTAAGGCGAGAGGATGTTCCCGAACGTGCCTGCACATTGGTGCCTTTCGGAGAGAAGTGCATCCTGCTTGCCCCCGAGGCCTTTGGGTTTCCTCTCGTGCTGAACCGGGAAAAGCCTGAGATCAGTCTCTGCTCTCAAAAGGCTGAGAGCTATTTGACACTGAACATCACCTTTCTCCTCAGTGAGTCTTTTTCCTCGTTCTGGGCTCAGCGATCTTACTGTGTGAGGCTTTGCTGGCCATTTTTTTTTTTCTTTGCAGCTGCTCGGTTTGTCCACGGGAACTCCAAAGCCGTCATAGTCCAGATCTGAGTGAATGAGGATGACTGTGGGTTTTTTAAAAAATTTTTATTTATTTATTTTTAGAGATAGGGGAAGGGAGGGAGAAAGAGGAGAGAAATATCAATGTGTGGTTGCCTCTTACATGGCCCCCACTGGGGACAACCCAGGCATGTGCCCTGACTGGGAATCGAACCAG